>NC_082683.1:102729938-103951946 GCF_949987515.2 Delphinus delphis | reverse complement strand
CAAGGCTGTAATTAGAGTGTTTTGGGTTAGTCTCAGCCTACTACTGATAGTTATGGTATAAGCCAGAAGTGCCTGAGGGCTCTTAGCTGAGCCTGTACTACTTGTCATGAGTCCTCACAGACATTTCCCTTTTCAGAGTCAATTCTGTGGTTGGACCAGCCCTTGAGGTTCTTATGATTGCAAAACACACCTCAGCAACAATCATCAGGGAACTTTGAAAAACAAGGTTTATTACTCACACGTCCTGGAGGGTATATGGCACTCTTGGGACAAAACAGCAAGGTTGCGAGTATAAAGGAGAAAGAGAGAGAGCACAGACCTAGGGTTCTGCCTTTAATGATCTAAGGTGGGGTGCATAGAGTTTCACAGCTTCATACTTTATTGGTGAATTTAAAACGTAAGAGCAGGAATCAAAGTGTAGGAAGGGGAAAGCAAGCAGTGAGTCAATTGGTCAGTTATCTAAGTCAACCAGAGCTTTCTGAAAAGGGGAACTTTATGGGTGGAGTGTCCTGGCTCCTTATCTAGTTGGGTAGCTGGCAATGTGTTCATTTGAGATGGATGTCTTTGAAGTGGCTGCCTCAGCAATCAAAAGCTTAATCAGGCCCTTAATTACAATCAAAAAAGCTAATTGTCAGGCCCTTACAGTACACAAAACGTCCAGTGGGCTTCATTCTCATCTGGATGCTTGAATGAGGAAGAATGTGCTCAAGAATGTGAAGTAAGTCAGAAAGAGAAAAACAAATACCGTATGCTAACACATATATATAGAATCTAAAAAAAATTTTTTTTAAATGGTCATGAAGAACCTAGGGGCAGGACAGGAATGAAGACACAGACTTACTAGAGAATGGACTTGAGGACACGGGGAGGGGGAAGGGTAAGCTGGGACAAAGTGAGGGAGCGGCATGGACATATATACACTACCAAATGTAAAATAGCTAGCTAGTGGGAAGCAGCCACATAGCACAGGGAGATCAGCTCGGTGCTTTGGGACCACCTAGAGGGGTGGGAGGGAGACGCAAGAGGGAGGAGATATGGGGATATATGTATATGTATAGCTGATTCACTTTGTTATAAAGCAGAAACTAACACACCATTGTAAAGCAATTATACTCCAATAAAGATGTTAAAAGAAATAATATAAAAATTAAAAAAATTTTTAAAAAGCTAATTGTCAGGCACTTACAGTACACAAAATGTCAAGTGGGCTTCATTCTCATCTAGTTGCTTGAATAAGGAAGAATGTGCTTCCATGCTCATTCAAGCTGTTGCCAGAATTCATTTCCTTGTACCTGAGTGACTGATGGCTCTGGGTTTTTGATGACTGTTGGCCAGAGGCCACCTTTGGGTCTGAGATGCCACTGCAGTTCCTAGAGGCTGCCTATAGTTCCTTTCCACAGTGAGTTCTCCAACATGAACACTTACATAATTCAGCTCATAAGGAGAGTCTCTAGAAAAAGGCTACTAAGATAAAGTCATGTAACAATTTTATCACAAGACTGACAACCTTTGCCACATAAGGTAACTTAATTATGGGAGTAACATCTCATCAACTTTACCATATTCTAGTGGTTAGATGCAGGACACAGGTCCTTCCCATACTTAAAGGAAGTGGATTACACAAAGGTGTGAACACCAGGAGGCAAGCAGAATTGGGGGCCACTTTACAGTCTGTCTGACACAATAATTATAAGCTACTAAAACTCACTCAAGATGAAATAACCTAAATAGTCCTGTAACTATTTTAGAAATAGAATTTGTAGTTTAAAGTCTTTTAGTAAAGAAACCTCCAGGCCAAGATGATTTTACTGTGGAACATTATGAAACATGGATATTAAACATTCATTAAAAAAAAAAAACTCTCAGCGAACTGGGAACAAAAGAAACTTGCTCAACCTGAAAAAGAACATCTACCAAAAAAACCCTACAGCTAACATTATAATTAATGGTGGAAAACAGAATGTTTTCCCCTAAGGTCAGAAAAAACTTAGGGATGCCTGCTCTCACTACTCCTATTCAACACTGTACTAGAAGTCCTAGCCAATACAATAAGGCAAGAAAAATAAATTAAAAGATATAGAGATTAGAAATGAAGAAATAAAATGCCTTTATTCATAGATGACATGATTGTCTTTATAGAAAATCCCAAGATTCTATGAAAAACAAAACCACCTCCTAGAATTAATAAGTGAGTTTAGCAAGGTGATATTTCTACATTCTAAAATAAACAAATTGGAAAATTAAATGTTTAAAAAATACCATTTATAATAGCTCCAAAAAACCTGAAATACTTAGGTATAAATCTAAAATAATGTGCAGGATCTGTTTGCTAAAAACTATAAAACACTAATAAGAGAGATTTTTAAAGATATAATTAAATGGAGAGTTATATTGTTTTTGGATTGGAAGCTTCACTATAGTAAAGAAGTTAGTTCTCTGCAAATTTATCTATTGATTTAATACAATTACAATAAAAACCCCAGCAGGATGTTTGTAGATATAGACAAACAAATATTAAAATGTATATGGAAGAACAAAGACACTTGTTTCAGAATAGCTGAAACAATTTGGGGAAGGAAGAATAAAGTCTGAGAAATTACACCATCTAATTTTAAGACTCAGTATAAAGCTATAGTATAAAATGTGTCATACTGGCAAAGGGAAAGACACATAGATCAGTGGAAGAGGACAGAAGTTCTAGAAGTAGACCCACACAGATATAACCATTTTATTTTAGACAAAAGTACAAAAACAAATGAGTGGGAAAAGGATAGTTTTACAACAAATAGTTTAGAAACAACTGCACATTCATATGCAAAAAATAAACCTCAGCCCATACCTCATATCTTATACAAAAATTAAGACAAAATGAATCATAGATCTAAGTGTAAAACTGTAAGACATTTAGAAGAAAACAGAGGAGATAATCTTCAAGTCCAGGAGTTAGGTAAAGAGTTCTTAGACATGACACCAAGACATGATAAATGAAGGAAAAAATTGATAAATTGGAGTCTATCAAAATTTAAAACTTTTGCTCTGCCAAAGATCCTGTTAAAAGAATAAAAAGACAAGTTACAGGCTAGGATAAATATTTACAAATCACATATCTGAAAAAAGGATTTGTATTCAGAATATATAAAGGATTCTCAACACTCAACAATGAGAAAACAAACTTGAACATATCCTTCAAAAAAGAGCATATATGGATGACAATAATTACATACATAAGAAGATGTTCAACATCATCAGCCATCAGGGAAATGCAAATTAAAATCATGATGAAATACCACTATCCCTCTATTAGAATGGCTAAAACTTAAAAAATAAACCGATAATACCACGTCAATACTAGTGAAGAATGCAGGGCAACTGGAACTCTCATACATTTTTGGCAGGAATGCAGTATGGTACAACCATTCTGGAAACAATTTGGCAGTTTCTCATAAAGTTAAACGAATGACCCAGCAATCCCACTCCCGGGTATTTACCTTAGAGAAATGAAGACTTATGTTCACACAAAAACCTATGCAGGATTGTTTATATCAGTTCTATTCATAATAACCAAATAAAACAATCCAAATGTCCTTCAACAGGTGGGTGGATAAACAAACTTTAGTACATCAGTAGAGTGGAATGCTAGTCAAAGATAAAAAGGAATGAACTATTGATATAAACAACAACTTGGTTGAATCTACAAGGCATTATGCTGAGTGGAAGAAGTCAGCTTCAAAAGGTATGTATGGTTCCATTTTATGACATTCTCTAAAAGACAAAACTATAGTTAGTTCACTGAGGACAGATCAATGGTTGCCAGGGCATAGGAGTGGGGTGAGTTTAATACTCTTTAGGAGTACATAAGGGAGCATTTTTGGAGGTAATAGAGCTGTTCTGTGTCCTGATGGTAGTGATTACATGAATCTATACATGCATCAATATTAAGATTCAAAGAACTACTCCCCATAAAAGTCAATTTGACTACATTATAATTTAAAATATAAAATTAAAAACAAAAACAATAATGCTGTGTTTAGAGTGTGATGACAACTCTTTACCTTGGCAATCAAAGAGAAGTTAACTTAAAAATTTGATATTTGAGCAAAAGGCCTGAATGATGAAAAGTTTTCAGAAAGAAAGTCTAACCATCAGCTTCAGTTAAGAAGTGATATATATAGTAGCTTTCCAATAAATATTCCTGGATGATAAAAAATGAATGGACTAATGAATTCTAGTAAGTGTCTTTTAGAAACCATGTCTTTGTGTAACATTAATAGTTACAGATGTCATACATATTAGCAGTGCCATGAGGGAACAGAATGTATCTTTCTTATAGGTTCCTACTTCTTTCTCTATATATTCAGATGACTCTGGCAAGGAATATAGGTGAACTTTAGAACATAATCCTAGGAAACAAATGATAAACAGACAAGAAAGAAAAAGAGGGGAAAAAAGCCTCTATATCATACCAAACAACAGGATAAAACCTGAAAAAGTTGGATGTTTATAAACGTCTTGCAAGTATACAATAAGTACATGACAAATATTTGCCATTCTGTAGATACAGCCCAGTGCGTGATGGCTGGGAAGAGACCGTGTATTTACAATCTTTGGACAAAAACGAGCTTAAAGGACATTGATTTACATTGTATTTCACACTCAGCTAAATAAATGTGAGTTCAACCATAACCCATGCTCCAAATCAATATTCCATTGCCCTTTCCCAAGAGTTTAGAACCTTTATACTACTTCTCCTCATTTACCTAAATATGGTCTTTATTCATTCACCTATATAAGCCCAACCTTGTGTTCAAAAAACTAATTTGCCCCACCAGGCTGCAAGTATTCAATTCAGCTTAAGAACTTAGCTTCTACAGAACATAAATGGTACAACTCCTTGGAAAACCATGCCTCTCTAGTAGATAAGTCCTTGCTTTTCACGAATAAGAACAGATTTATTATTTTACTCCTCTCCTCCTCCCTGTTCAATGTTCTTTTCTAGTTAAGAGAGTTCATTTCAGGATCTGCCTGGTGATTTGAGGAATATAATTACCTCTGCATTTTAAGAGAAAAACGACAAAACCTTCCCTCTTCCTCAGACTACAGTAAAAGATCCTAAGAGAAAAGGGGGTGGGAAGGAGTGTGGACAAATAATTGTGCTTGCATTTGACTACAAATGTAAACTATGGAGTAGTAGGGACACCCACAGGAGTGTTCACATGGGACTCTCCTCCATTTATTTATTAATTCCACGTGTAATTATTAAACAACTGCTGTATACAACTATTCTCAGCGTTAGACTAAATAGGCTGATGCTAATCAACAAGTCAAATGGGATTCCAATTCTTTGTTTGGGGGGGGATTTCAAATTCTTGACTAATTTATACAAAAAAATCCCACTCTCCTATCCATCTCTGTTTACAAAAATACACTCTCACTATATTTGAGGAAAGTGAGAGAGACTCTCCTATGGGCTCCCAAGCCCACTGATGAAACTTGGGTGACAGAATCAGTAATTCACAAAGCCAGAGTTCAGGGATCTTATAAGTACATTTTTTTCCTTTTAGGAATGAAAAATCTGAGGTTGATCGTGGGAACTTTGTCAGGGTCACACAGCCTGTGAGTAGTAGAACTATATGAAATCCAGGTCTCTTAAGTGGCATCCATTGCTTTTTTACTCTGATCCACCTTATAGTATATATTTCAAGGAGACAGAAAAAAATATTTCCCTGCAAAGAATTCAGCTGTCTGAGCCTGAGGTCAAATTTGAGTTGATTTCTCTCATCCTGAACTTCACCTTGCTTAAAGATTTTGGTGGTCTTTTTTCCATTGACTTTATTTTTTTAACTCTTCAATTATCCTGTAAGTCTCCAAGTCTTGGCCTGGCCTGACTTACATGGATCATGGTGCCCTATGCCCCTACTCGGCAATCCCTGCCCTCTGAAACATGTCTTCCTGCCAATCCCAATGCAAACCACCTTTTCTACTTTTGTCTTACCTCTGGGCATCTGCTATTATTTACCACTCAATTATCTGGCTATTTGGCTACTTCAAAATGCATTTTAGAACTAGTGTGTCTGACACTGATCTGTGAGTGGAATAACCTGGACTCTATAGGCCTAGGACTACATTATTTGACTGGACTTTAGCCCCCGCCCCCCAAAAAAGATAATCTACAATCTCCTAAATATCCATTCACAGTGGAGTTGAAAGGAAAACCTGAGGTTTCTAAGGGGAACAGGGAAGCCTGCAAAAATTGCAAGTTGGGTGTATACCAAAACAAGGCAGCCTAACAGACTTTGCAAACTCCAAGGCACCTACAAAGTTGTTCCCTAAATATATTTGAAGAAAGACAAATATGATGGTTATGGTGATGCTCAGGAATAAAAACAAACTGGCAAAGCAGTTGAGTGACATCTTTATCTTGGTATTTATTGAAAAGTTTTTAGCAAAATTTGCAGTCCAAATTATTTTCTGAAATGATCATTCCAGTAGTACTGGATCAGAGTAGGCCCCTCCATGACAATGATCCTTACTGAGACCCCATCCCCATCCCTAGACCATGTAACAATGGACAAAAAGTGGGCACATAGGCCTGTTATTGGGATTAAGAAATAGAATACAAAGCTGGAAAGGGAAAAATAATGAAGAAACCCCAAACACAGTATAGTAATAAAGGATATGTGTAACTTTGAAGTCCAAAATTGATGAATTTTATTTATAGTACCTCCCTAGAATTCACTGGACCAATTCAAATGTCTATTTACCGTATTATAGTACTTTACAGTTTGAAAAGAGCTCTCATATACCTCATTTGATTCTCATTTGACATGTACTTGTTTAACAAGGACTGTGATTATCAACCTGCTAACCTGCTTTTCATTAAGCACTCCATAGGCCAATCTGCTTTTATGACCATCTTGATTATAACCCACATGTTAGGATAAAGCATCACTCTGAGAATTAAAAAAAAAAAAAACGAACCCAACTGGCAGATTCCACTTCAATTCAAAAGGTAGCACAAGATCATTGGAGGAAAAAAAATTAATGCTGTTATGTTAAACTAATCAGCGAAATTGGTGTCAAAGTACTGTTAGAGGATCGGGTAGAAGGAGAATTGCCACCTTGGAGCGTTCTAAGAAGAGCGGCTCTTTTGGAAAATGAATCATAGTTTGTTTCCGTTATTTCCTACTTGAAGGGTGTAAATTGATTTGCTACTTCTTCTTGGTCCTCCTGTCACATTTGGGCTCTGCTCTAATCAGTTACCACTTGGCCATCCACTTGCAACCTCTCCAAAATTTAACATCTCTTATTCATTATCTCTTTTCACATTTATTTACGATTATAAGTTTAAGCTTAAGAGAATTCCATTACTATCATTATATTGTGACCTCAAGAGGAAGATACATGCACCACCCCAATGTTCATTGCAGCATAACTTACAATAGCCAGGTCGTGGAAGCAACCTAAATGTCCATCGACAGATGAATGGATAAAGAAGATGTGGTACGTATATACAATAGAATATTACTTAGCCATAAAAAAGAATGAAATAATGCCATATGCAGCAACATGGATGGATCTAGAGATTATCGTACTAAGTGAAGTAAGTCAGAGAGAAAAGACATATCATATGATATCATTTATATGTGGAATCTAAAAAAATGATACAAATAAACTTATTTACAAAACAGAAAGACTCATAGACAGAAAACAAACTTACAGTTGCCAAAGGGAAAAGGGGGGAAGTGGGAGATAAATTAGGAGTTTGTGATTAACAGATACACACTATTATATATAAAATAGATAAACAACATGGGCCCACTGTATAGCAGAGGGAACTATGTTTAATATCTTGTAATAACCTATAATGGAAAAGAATCTGAAAAAAATATATATCTGAATCACTGTGCCATACACCTGAAGCTAATACAACATTGTAAATCAACTATATACTGCCATAAAAAAAGAGGAAGCATATATCAAAATGGGGAAAAATTTTACTTTCTACAAGGTAAAGCTGATAACAAAATACTCTGATACAATGGAATTTTTTTACAACTCCTAAACTTCATGTGGAAGTATGAAAGATGGAGTTTCTAATTGTCCTCTTAATTTCTATAAACATTTTAATGAAACTTCAGGAAAACATAAAAAAAATTGTTGATAAACTGTCAAAATACAAACTATACATTGCTCAGCTATCTGCATATTTGGCAGACAGTGCAAATGTAAATTTTGGCAAATTCCATTCAGCCTTTAACTTTTTCTGAAGAAAAGGAAAAGATCTTATGCTGCTGAAAAGGGATATGATTTGCTTACAAGTGATACTGAGACTTTCATAATGTAAGTTTTTGGTTACTCTGAAGTTTCCATAAAGTGTGTAGAAGCACTTAATGAGATTTTTGACTTTCTGGAAGGTGGAGATACCCTGCTTAGACATGAGCCTACAAGATGGCTGTGATTACTGGCAGCCATGGAAATGATGTTAAAATGTTAGCGTGAAGTAAAATCATATTTCAAGGTGTGGATATGAACAATATCCTTATCTAATTTAGAAATATATTGAGGATGGAAATGGAGAAAATAATTATAGTAAAAATTCATATGCTTTTTTTTTCAAAATTGTTTGTGAAGAGGGCCTAAAGAGCCTAGAAAAGGATGAACTAACTGTACCCGAGTTGTTTGTGTTATATAGGTAGTGACAAAAATTCATACCGTTGGATATAAAACTGCTTTAGAAAAAAAAAATAGAGTTACCATAATAGGACAATCACATTAAATAGCACTTTTTCAATTTCTTTTCTAAAACTGTACTTATTTTGAATTCAATTTCATAAGTTCAAAAACTTCTGTGCTTAAAAACAATCTTCTCTGAAAGAGAGCTTTCACTTATGATGACATTCAATGTGCTTCAGAGTTTTTTTTTTTTAAATAATGGACCTTTTAGAGGTGAATAGTACATTAGTTTCCTATTGCTGCATAACATATTACTGCAAACTTAGTGGCTTCAAGCAACACTCACTTATTGTCTCACAGTTCTGTAGATCAGACATCCAAACACATGTTACTGGGTCCTCTGCTGAGAGTCTCACAAGTGTGAAATCAAGGTATCAGCCAGTTCATGATCCTTATCCAAGCTCACAGGTCTCTACTTTCTTTATGTTTATTGTCTGGGGATGCTCTTGGCTCCTATGAGTAGCCTGCTGTCACATGCCAATCTGGCCCTCTCTACAATACAGCAACTTACTTCTTCATGTCCAGCAGAAGAGTGTCTCTCTCACTTTGAATCTCGGCCTACAGGAAGGCTCCAGTCCCTCTAAAGTGCTCCCCTGATTAAGTCAGGCCCACCAAGGATAATTTCCCTTCTGATTTACTCAAAGTTAAATGATTTTCACAAAGTTAACTTTGCAAACTCCTTTCACCTCTGTCATATAACTATAGGAGTAAACTACATAATATTCAAGGTGAGAGGTTTATAAATGGCATGAACATAAGGGGACAGAAATCATGGGAATCGCAAATACACTATATGATGGATTTACAGATGTAAAGGACTTAATTGACAAACAGTTGTTCTACCAAAACAAGAATATAGTTATAGAGTGGATGTACATTTTTGGAGAGCTAGAAACTAATTCCTAAAAAATCTAAAAATTTTCTGTTGTTAATAAGGAAAATTCTAAGTGTACCATCCAACAAATATTCTTGACAGGATATAACAGATTGATATCATCACACTGGACTGACACAAAGAATCAAATGTAATGTGGGTTTGATAAGAGCACAGCTGTAAGTCAAAGAAAATTTTACATTTGACTCTATTAAATTTTACCACCATATAAAAGAAAAGACTGTCCAAAAGGCTGAAGGCAGTTCAAAGAAATATTATTAGAAAAGAAAGCAGAAAGAGTAAATAGCATAGTAAACTATATTAAAAAAATAAAGCAATTATTGACTCTAGGGAAAATAAAAAGTGGCACAAGAATGGAAATAAAATCATTGTCTTGTTTTTAGCTTACTTGTGAATAATATTTCAACAGTCCCAAAACAAACAAGAAGCTAGTTTAAGAGAACTGGAGAGGGCAAATGCATTCATGTCAGGGAAGAAGATATAATAGAGGTTAAGTTTCATTTTCCACTGTGAAAAGTCAGTAGAGGACTACTAACTAAAATTGAAAAACCAACAAATGGCAGTATAAGGATGGTAATTAGAAATCTGGAGTCAAATATAAGAAACAGGTGAAAGAGTTGCAAGTGTGACTGCCACTCAATGTACTATACTGGGAGATAGGGGGACAAGGAATTTCTTTTCTCTTTTAAGCCTTGTAGTGCTATTTGAGTTTTTTTAAAGACTGCATATGGATAAAAAACAAAAACTAAAGAAAACACTGAAGTATTTCTTTAGAGACACTGACAGAGGCAGAAATAGGACTTTTTGTAAAGAACAGGTACTACTAGAACGGTATGCATTAGCTCTCTCAATTCTCAGTTCATGAGATATGAGATATATCATGAGATATGGTATTTCCTACTCAAGAAATCAAAATTTCAAGAGAGTAAGTACACTGGCCAAAGTCACACACTTATTAAGTAGAAGTCAGGTTTCAAACCCAGACTTTAAAATCATGACTCTTAGAAAGATGAATACAATATTCATAGGGAAAGCTGGTATTTTAGATGTAACATGAAACAATGACAGAATTAGAATATGTGGAAACATGAAGGAAGAATATTCCAAGCATAGTGAATAGCTTTAAAAAACCAGAGTTGAAAGGTGAAGAAGGATTATAGGCAAAGGACTCATTTGACTAAGAGTGGGAGGTGAAATTCAAGGCCAGGTACAGAATTTCTTAACAATGTTTATCGCCGTTTTAGGCTACATTCATTTTTTCTGTTTTATTTATTTTTATTGAAATGTACTTGACATATAATATTATGCTATTTTTATGTGTACTACATAGTGATTTTATTCACATACATTCTGAAATGATCACCATAGTAAGTCTAGCAACCAACTGTACTGAAAGTTATTATTATCCCAGCTTTCTTTTTGTTTCCATTTGCATAGAATAACTTTTTCCATCTCCTCACATTAAGTCATTGTGTGTTTTTAGATATGAAGTGAGTCTCCTTTAGGCAGCATATAGCTGGGTCTTTTTTTATTTTCCATTCAGACACTCTATGTCTTTTGATTGGAGCATTTAGTGCATTTACATTTAAAGTAATTATTGATAGATATGTACTTATTGCCATTTTGTTGACTGATTTCTAGTTGTTTTTGTAGTTCTTTTTTGTTCCTTTCTTTTGATCTCATCTCTTGTGCTTTGGTGACTATATTTGGTGTTATATTTGGATTGTTTGTCTTGTGCATCTATTACAGGTTTTTGGTTTGTGGTTACTATGAGGTTAATATAAATTTATACATAACTATGTATAGTTACTTTAAGTTCATGATCTCTTCAGTTTGAATGCATTCTAACTACCCTGAATGCCCCCTCCCACCCACATTTAATGTTTTTTATGTCATATATTACATCTTTTGATCTGTGTGTCCGTTAATATTTATGTGAATATAGATGATTTTACTACTTTTGTCTTTTAACCTTCCTACTAGCTTTATAAATGGTTATTACTTTTACTATATGTTTGCCTTTACCACTGAGATTTTACCTTTCATAATTTTCATATTTCTAGTTGTGGCCTTTTATTTTCCACTTAGATAAGTCCCTTTAACCGTTTTTTAAAAGCTGGTTTGGGGCTTCCCTGGTGGCGCAGTGGTTGAGAGTCCGCCTGCCGATGCAGGGGACACGGGTTCGTGCCCCGGTCCGGGAAGATCCCACATGCCACGGAGCGGCTGGGCCCGTGAGCCATGGCCGCTGAGCCTGCGCGTCTGGAGCCTGTGCTCCGCAACGGGAGAGGCCACAACAGTGAGAGGCCCGCGTACTGCAAAATAAATAAATAAATAAATAATAAAAACAATAAAAAAAAAAAAAAAAGCTGGTTTGGTGGTGCTGACTTCTTATAGCATTGCTTGTCTGTAAAACTGTTTATCTCTCTTTCAGATCTGAATGATAACCTTGGTGGGTATTTTTGCTTGTAGGTTTTTTCCTTTCATCACTTTAACTATATTGTGCCACTTCCTTCTGGTCTGCAGAGTTTCTGCTGAAAAGTCACTCTATGCTCTTATGGAAGTTCCTGTCTATGTAACTGTTGTTTTCTTGCTGCGTTTAAGATTCTCTATGTATCTTTAATTTGCTATTTTAATTATAGTGTATCTTGGTGTGGACCTCTTTGGGTTCATCTTGTTTGGGATTCTCTGTGATTCCTGGACCTGGATACCTGTTTTCTTTCCCAGGTTAGGGAAATTTTCAGCTATTATTTCTTAAATAAATTCTGTGCCCCTTTCTCTCTCTTCTTCTTCTTCTTCTGGGACCCTTATGATACAAATGTTCTTACACTTGATGTTGTCCTATCATAGGTCTCTTAAACTATCCTACTTTCTTTTAATTCTATTTATCTATCTATGTATCTATATATCTATCTATTTATTTATTCTGTTCTGTTTGAGTGATTTTCACTACTTCATCTTCCAGATTGCTGCTCTATTCCTCTATATTAGCTAACCTACTCTTAATTCCTCCTGGTATATTTTTTATTTCAGTTATTTTATTCTTCAGCTCTGAGTCTTCTCTATATTTTCTAACTCTTTTGAAATTCTCACTGTGTTCATCCATTCTTCTCTTGAGTTCAATGAGCCTCTCTGGGATCACTACCTTGAACGCTTCATTAGCTAGAATGTTTATTTCCACTTTGCTTAGTTCTTTTTCTGAGAGTTTGTCTTGTTTCTTCAAATTTTTCAAACATATTCCTCTGTCTTCTCATTTTACCTAATTTTCTGTGTTTATTTCTATGTATTAGGTAGGTCAGTTACATTTCTTGACCTTTGAGAAGTGGCCTTATGTAGGAGCATCCTATGGAGTTCAGCAGCTCACTCCCCTCTGATTACCAGAGTGATATGACCCAGAGGTGCCCCCTATGTGGGCTGCTAAGCCCCCGTCTGTTGTGGTGGGGCTGAGTACTATGAGTATAGGCAGGTATAGCCCCTGGCCCTTTTGGCTACAAGGTCCTGCCTCGTGTGGGCCTGCTGGAAGGCAGGGCAAGTTTCCTGCATGTTTGGCTGTGCAGTCTGGGGGAAAGCTGCTGTCAGAGCACTGTCCATAGGGTCAGGACCCTGAGTGGCTGGGATTACCACCTAGGGGGCACAGGGCTGGTGCTCACCTGCTGCTAGGGGGAAGATTCCAAAATGGTGCTGGTCAGTGCTGGTGTCATCATGGTAGAACAAGCTCCCCAAAATGACTGCTCCCTGTGTCTCCATCCCCAGGGGGAGTCCTAATTGTCTCCTGCCTCCCTAGGAGGCTCTCCAAGATCAGCAAATGGGTCTGACCCAGGCTCCTTTTAAACTACTGCCTCTGTGCCAAGACTCAGAGCATGAGAGATTTTGTGCACGCCCTTTAAGAGTGGAGTTATCTATTTCCTGTAGCCCTCTGGCTCTCTGGAATGTAAGTCCAGCTGGTTTTTCAAAGCCAGATGTCTTCCCTGGTGCAGGTCCCCTGGCCAGGGAAGACCAATGTGGGGCTCAGACCCCTCACTCCTTGATTGTGTGATTGTGATATTCTTCCTATTTGTGGTTCACCAACCTGCAGGTGTGGGTCCTGACTATGCTGCATCTCTACCCCTTCTAACTGGTTCATTTGGTTCCTTCTTTATTTTTAATCATGAAAACTCTTTCCTGCTAGTCTTCAGGTTGTTCTCATAAATAGTTGCTCTGTAAGTAGTGGTAATTTTGGTGTGCCCGTGGGAGATGAGTTCAGGGTCTTCCTACTTTGTTATCTTGGCCATACTCCCCATTTTTCTGTTTCAAATTTCTGCGTTTCCCAGTCTTTTAAAAATTCCTCATATTGACACAAAGCTGGTCACATACAGTACTAACTATACTTATCTGGAGGGAAATGGAAACAAGAGCATTCACATTTAACATAGGCATATACATATACATAAATATATACAGTTAACAAAAAAGTTCACATTTCTTATCTCATTAGATTATCACAATAAACCTCAACTCTGAGGCCAGTTATTATTATTATTACATTTATTCCACAGAAGACAAACTACTACTAAGAGGTTAATACAGCTGCAAAGGTTGTTATACAGTTGGTAAGAGGTTCAGCCAGGGTTTGAACTTGGGTCTTTTGATCCCCATTCACAGTGTTCTACCAATTATCATACACTATCTTCTCCTCTAAACACCTATAAATACTTTTATATTCTTGCACAATACCACCAAGTAAACTAAAAAAGAGGAACAATACCTTGTTGTTGAGCAAGATAAGGTAGTTTGGATACTGACTTAGGAGTTCTGTTCCTAAGCCTGTTCTTAGCTGATCAGTCTCAAATCAGGCCGATGACACAGATACAAAACAACTATTCAACCTAGTGTTTTAAAAATTCAGCAAAATTCAGACCAAGCAACTGGAAAATTATATTTTGCAGTTGTCAAATATCTACTCAAGCCTGAACATCAGAAAGACATTCAATCATCCAGATGTTTTTAAATGGCTGGACACTTTACAACATGACTACCAAATATATAATTGATTGAATGCTTTATAAACATACAGATGTTTTAAACTTCAAATGTAGTCTTTAAGTTATTATGGATGAGTTATCTCCTTCCTTTTTTCCACCTGTAATAGTCAACCACTCTCACAAGATGCTTAAATACGGTGAGGTCCATTGAGAAAGTTCATAGCCTCAGATGTGAAAAATGTTAATTTTCCAGCTGGATATTCATATGGTCAAAATAATGTATTACCATCATGGGATGGGTTATGAAGAATCCTAACATTTCATTTGTAAGTAATTAACAATGGCCCACCCACTGGAACATGGGGGCTGATTTTGTTTTCCAAATTTTTCCTGTTCAAATTGTATCCATTTTTTGCCTTGCAAATAATTATATTCTTCTAGAAGTTACATCCTGTCTTCTACTCTTTAGCAATAAAAGAGCACACAGAAAAGAGGAGGAAAGATAAAGCAATATATCAAGCCACATCCTTCATTTGCCTCTACCTAATTCCTGCCTTTTTCAGGAGAAGATCTACTGCCAGTACTCTTATTATGGCCCTGTAAGGAGTTTCTTGGCCTCTAACATCAATCAACCCATTAAGGTTTTTCTTTCATTGACGACTGAGTCCCAGCAAATGAAACATTGTACGAAATGTTGTAGTAAATAGTAAAAGAGAGGAATAATATCATAAAGCTTTGAAGTTTATATTCTCCTATTCTTCTTAGTTCAATATTTATAATAGCTTTGAAAGACTGAGAATGTAATGCCCATTTTATCTATGAAGCCACTGCAGCTCAGAGAAGTTAAGTAACTTAAGGAAATGAGTCTTCAACCCAGACCTTACTCCAAATCCCATGTCTCTTTCAGTAGACTAGGTTTTCTAATATTGTGCTCAATGAAAATCCTGGGTCTTGAGATGTTAATTAAATGTCTTGTGAAAAGGATTGCTGTGACTGAATGTTTGTGTCCCCCCCGGACCCCAAATTCCTATGCTGAAACCTAATCCCTAATTTGATGGTGTCTGGAGGCAGGGTCTTTGGAAGGTGATTAGGTCATGAAGGTAGAGCCTTCATGAATGGAATTAAGACCCTTATACAAGAGACTTCTGAGAGGTCCCCTCCCACTTCCACCCAGTAGAAGCAAGAAAATAACCAAAGATGGCCATCTATGAATGAGGAAGCTGAACCCTCACCAGACACTAAATCTGTGGGTAACTTGATCTTGGACTTCGCATGTTCCAGACCTGTGAGAAATAAATATCTGTTGTTTATAAGCCCCCTAGTCTGTGGTATTTTTGTCACAGCAACCCAAATAGACTAAGACAAGGATCCTTCTTGGAAAAACACTTTATAGACTCAGTTTAACTTTACTTAACAACATTTCCCAAACTTGTTTGGCTATGAAGGTTTTTGCCAAAAACACTTATTAAATTCTTATAGTCCTAGCATTCCATAGAACAAAATGGTGCACTAGTTATTACAGACTTGTTCTTAATTAGAGCTTACGGTCATAATGATCAGCATATCCTCCTTCATTTCCTTTTAGAAATTTTTTTCTCATCTCCTTGCCATCAGCTAAGATCAGGTACTCCCGTATTATTTTCATGATGTGCCTCTTTAATCTAGTCTTCTGTTATTCTTTTTTCTTATTGTCTGCCTAAATTTTATTTCACTAAAGCTACCTCCCTCCTTTGTTCTATATCCCGTCCTTTATTTTATGCCCCACGCCCATTTTTGGTTTTCATTAACACACTTTATTTTTTCTGAGATACTGTCTTGCTCTTTTTATGGAAGCTTTGCTACTTAAAAGTGTAGTCTGAGAACCAGCAGTATCAGCATTACTTGGGACTTTGTTGGAAATGCAGAATCTAAGGCCCTACTGCACACATAATCAATCAGAATAAACTTTTAGACAGAATTCCTAGGTAATCCCATGAACATGGAGGACTGAGGAAACCCTGCTTTATCATAGTATTTAAGCCCTCCCTTGGCTCTTTCATAACTAGGTCCTCAAAGCAATGAAAAGATTAGTTGTGAAGAGTAGGTCCCATGATGAGTGAATTATATATAGATTATTAAACATGCATGTTTACACATACTTCTACAACTACAAATATTATGTCATTTAGCTACTACATATATTTCAAAATTTCCCATAGAAGTCATGATAAAGTCTAAGCTCCACAGCATAAAAGACCCTCATGATCTATTCCTACTTAGCCTGTCAGCCTCATCTTTACCATCTTTCCCCCAGATTCCACCATTATTTATGTTCCAGCCATACTGAATGACTGGAATTTGTTAAACAGTCTGTGTTTTTTCTCTTGTCTTTGGTACTTTGTTCATTCAGCCCTCTCTGTCTGGTATGCTTTGCCTTTCCTCTTCACCTGGCCTATGCCTACTTGTCTTTTAAGGTCCCATCATAGGTGGCAATGCCTCTGAATATCATTATCTGATCCCTACACACCCTTTAGATTCATTTATTTCCTCAATAAGTACTGATTACATGCCAATCAGGTACCAGCTACCTCTATTATAGCACTCAACATGATGTGTTACAATTGTTTGACTTATTGTCCTTACTAGATCAGGAATTCTTTGAGGACAGAACTATCTTCATTCATCCAATAAATATTTGTTAAGTACCTCAACTACATGTTTTATAAATGGTGTCACATACTGAGATGTATACATGAAAGTCCTTCATTAAAAGGATAAGGGAGAGGGACTGATTGATATCCTCACTGTACCCTCTATGGGATATGAGAGACTTCATCCTAGCCTTTTTCAGAACAGCTTCAATTCAAAATTTTCACTCCTATATCCTCCAAAGTTTCCTAATTTTTAGTTAAAAAGTATAGCCACCATAATAATCAAACGCAGTATTCTCATCTTGAAAAATTAGACAAAGACTTAAATCTGGGTATGTTGTGTTACAGGAAAGATTATACATGACAGGAGGGACACAGGCTATAGCAAAAAGGAATATGGCTCTGGGGCTAGACTTTCCTGGTACAAATCACCATTGTAATGCTAACCTGTTTGACCTTAGCCAACTTACTTCAACTTGCTAAGACTCAATGTGCTCATCTATAAAGTGAGAATAATAACAGTACCTCTAACTTATAGAATTATTGAGGGATTAAATGAAAAAATGCACACAGCACTTAGGGCAGGGACTGGAATAAAATAAATGTTCAATAAATGTTTATTACTGTTGCTATTTATGCATGGCGTTTATATTTGCACTAGGTTTACAAAGCAACGTTATACCACCACAAAAAGGTATTGCTGCTGGTAGAAAACTTGGGGCTCCTTGCCATATATTGGAGACAACAGTTTATCCTCTTTCGTTCTCCAAGAAAAAAAACAAAAGGAAACAAGAGTCTTTAATAGTTGTAGTCCACTCAGTTTACCCAAAGACTCCCCAGACCAGCTGAAACAAATTGAAGGCAGCCAACTGCAAGGCTGTAAACAAACTACCATTACTGCACAAACCATAGGAAATTCCAAAAAATTGTGAGAAAGTACATTCGACACTCATTCAACACTCAAGTCCTTGGCTTGGGACAAGAACAAAAATGTTCTCAAGGACAGTAGAGACCTTTTCCATTGTTCAACTCAGTATTCCACTTAGGACTTAATGACAGAAGGCATTGCAGTTGTAATTATTCTCCTCTGGGTCCCACCTGGGCCACCCTCCAGCAGATTCTCTGCAGCCCTGCCCAAGCCCTGTAGAAGAGAAAAGGCACAAAGGGGGATGTTTGTGGCCAGACTGTCTCCAATTAGTCAGAATGAGAACAATGATTGGCTTTTCCTCTGGGCCAGCCTGGAAAAAAATCCTACACAGTTGGGTGGGATGGGAAAGAAATTTTTGGCCAATGGATCAAATTCCAACAATCTTCAGGAATCTATATTGACTATGACCCATTTTACCGAAGCAGTCAGAGCCCCAGAAACTCAGAGGTACGTGACAATGATGCTAGAAAGGATAGTGTGGCTACTAAACCATGGCTATCAAAGACTACAGCACTTAAAATTCACCTGTGTGACTAACAAAGGTAAGGTAGATAGCTAGTGGGAAGCAGCCGCATGGCACAGGGATATCGGCTCGGTGTTTTGTGACCGCCTGGAGGGGTGGGATAGGGAGGGTGGGAGGGAGGGAGACGCAAGAGGGAGGAGATATGGGAACATGTGTATGTGTATAGCTGATTCACTTTGTTATGGAGCAGAAACTAACACACCATTGTAAAGCAATTATACCCCACTAAAGATGTTAAAAAAAAAAATTCACCAGTGTGCTTGTTTTAAAACGGCAAGTTCCCATCCCTGGTAAACTGAGTCAGTAGGCCTGGGACACGGCCCAAGGATCTGAAATTTTGACAATTATCCCTCCTCTCCCAGAATAATTCTGTTCCAGGTGATCTGCACAACAAAGTTTAAGGGGGTAAAAAATTGCCCAGAATGGATTCTGGGGACTGGCTGCTAAACAGTCTGACGCCCAGGTCAGATGAAGCTGACATTCCACATCATATATAATAAAATTATGCTAAGACAGTTATGACTGATAGTTAGCATTGGGTTTAAGAAATAATGACCAAAATTAAAGTCAAACATCAGATTCAAATTCTAGCTTCTGTACCTCAGGACTGGAAACATAATTTTCTAAGACTCCTGATCCTCCTAATACGGTGAGGAAAAACATGGTGGTTGTTTTGAGTAAGTGAGGCACTGTATATAAATATGCTTGTAAATTGTAAAGTGCTCAACAAATATTTGTTGTGGTGATTAATATGACTCTGAGAACTAAATGCATTTTCTAAAAATTTATTTATTTTTGGCTGCGTTGGGTCTTTGTTGCTGCACACAGGCTTTCTCTAGTTGCGGCGAGTGGGGGCTACTCTTCGTTGCAGTGCACGGGCTTCTCATTGAGGTGGCTTCTCTTCTTGCAGAGAATGGGCTCTAGACGCATGGGCTTTAGTAGTGTGGCATGTGGGCTCAGTAGGTGTGGCTCGCGGGCTCTAGAGTGCAGGCTCAGTAGCTGTGGCGCATGGGCTTAGTTGCTCCGTGGCATGCGGGGTCTTCCCAGACCAGGGCTTGAACCCATGTCCCCTGCATTGGCAGGCGGATTCTTAACCACTGCACCAGCAGGGACACCCCAGAACTAAATGCATTTAACAGTGGGATTCTAACAGTTCTAAGAACTAAGCCATAGAAACATTTGACTAATAGAGATTTTAAAGCCACTAATAAATAGATTTTAAAGTAAGTGAGGGGCTATTTAGGGTCTCCAAATCTCAGTATATAGGAGTATATATTACTAATATGTACATATATATTTATGCATATGCACATAAGTATACAGACATACATATGCAGCATATATGACAGGTGGTTCAAGGCCCCAGCTCCTTCAATGACCTTGGCTCACTCATTATTTTCTCAAGTCCTTAAACTTCAGTGAGCACAGTCCAATGAAAAACTCCTGTGACAACTTTTCCACTTTGTTTTATAAACCTATCCACTCACTAGTCACTGCTTTAATTCTTTTAAACTGTGGAGAATTTTCTAGCCAGCTCTAAGTCTAGAGGAACATCTGAGTTATTGGGTCTGGCTCAACCCAGAACGCTGTAGGCTCCTGGGAAAATACCTCGGCACCCAGCACTAAGACTGGGCTCCACAGGAGCTCCTTCTCTGGGCCTTGATACTTGAGCAAATCCAGACAACATTTGGCTATAGCTTATGTGAGAGAGAAGGAAAAATGGGGATAAAAACTGGGGGCAAAGAAGGAAATAACGTAAAGAAAAGAATTGAGAAAGAAGCGTCCCCAAGAAACTCTAGCCAAATACATTTAATAATTTTTACATCTGGTGGGGAAATAGCCAGGAAAGAACCCCTATGTAGGTGGTGGGTCCTGAGGGAATGTCAAGTTGATGAAGCTATCGTTCACATGCTCCAGGTTTGGCTTCCCTCACCCACCCCCGCTCTCACAAGCTGTTCCTTAGATTAGCAAAGGGTCTCCTCTCTGCAAATGTACCTTTAAATATCTAGATCCTCTGTAGCCCCGGCGCCTCAGCCTTCAGGAGAACAGGGGGCTTAAGTCAAATGTCTGCTCAGGGGAAGAAATTCAGAGGAAATGGATACTTAACCTCCACTGTACCCAGTATATCACACCTTCCTCACAGCCCAGAGGAGGCCCCAAAGAGTAAGGTATGTTGAGTGCTTCCAAGCCAGAGTGCTGGCGATGCTGGAAGTTGGTGACCATACTGTGCATAGACACACAGAGGAGAAAGCTGGTGGGTTGTAAAGGGAAGTCCAGGGTGGCTTTCACTTTTATTAGTTGTGTGCCCCAAAGCAATTTGCTTTAACCTCTCTCCACCCAGTTTCTTGATCTATCTAGTAAAATGGACAGTATCTGCTCCTACTCTAACAGCATAGGATTGCTGAGAAAATTAAAGTCAAAATTCAGTATGAAACGGCATTTGGCCATGAACTCATGATGTGTTCTCTTCCTCATTCTTACAAAGAATCAAAGAACACATAGAACAAAATAAAAATTTAATGACAACATTGAAAAGTAGAACTGATCATTAGCTATCCCTCCCTATTCGTCTCTCTCAGTATTCTAGTGCAGCATCAGCTACTGCTGGACAACTGGAACAGAAAACATAGTTGATTTCCTGGCTTCTGCTATTGGTCCCCAATAGATCATTTTCTATAGAAAGTAAATAAGATTTCTAAACAATTTATTATGAAATATGTCATGCACACAAAAGAGTATATATAATGTGTATGTAGAGTTTAAGAATAATAAGCAAACATCCAGTTTACTAGATTTTCACCAATACCTACAGCTTCCTGTGGGTCCCTTTCTGACTATATTCCCGTCCCTTCTCCTGAAAGCCAATCACAATGCTATATTCTGTTTTATTATTTCCTTACTTTTCTTTATATCATTACCACAAAGGTATGTGTCCTCAAATAATAAACTGATTAGTTTTGCCTCTTAAATTTCATTTAATGGAATCATCCTAAGTCCTCTTTTGTTACTTGCTTTTTACTGTTCAATGTTATGTTCCTGAGATTCATGCATATTTGATGCATATAGCCCTTTAAATTTCACCATTGTATAATATTCCATTGCATGAATATAATTTATCTTTTCTTCTATTCATATACATATGGGTTATTTCCAGTATTTTACTATTATAAGCAATACTGCTATGGATTTGCTTGTACATGTTCTCTGGTACACATTTCAGAGTTTTTCAAGGACTGTCTCCAGGAGTGGAATTGCTGGTCAGGGGGTACACACACATCTTCAACCTTATCAGATAATGCAAAAGTGTCTACCAATGGAGGGATTATACCAATTTATGATTTCACTAATAGTGTATGAGTTCCTTTTGCTTCATATCCATACCAGCAATTAGAATTGTCAGATTTAATAGTTCTAGCTAATCTGTTAGTTTTAATTTGGATTTCCCGATTATTAGTGAGGTTGTATACATTCAGATATGATTAGTGGTCATTCATATATCTTCTTTTATGAATTACCTGCTTATGTCTTTTGTCTGTTTTTATTTTGGGTTGTTTGTATATTTTATTATTTATTCTGAATGCTAATCCTTTTTCAGTTACATGTTACAAATATCTCTGGTGGGTCTGCAGCTTATCTTTTCATTTTATTTATGGCATTTTTTTTTACATCTTTATTGGAGTATAATTGCTTTACAATGGTGTGTTAGTTTCTGCTTGTTTTGATGAAAATAGTTCTAATTTTAGTGTAAAGTTTATCAGATATTTTCCTTTATTGTTTGCATATTTTGAGCCTTGTACAATAAATCTTTCTGTATCCCAAAGTCATAAAGAATTCTACTGGAGTGATTTAAAAAATTTTTAAGTTTTGCCTCCCAAAACTTAAACTCTGGGTATTTTTTTTTTTTTTTTTTTTTTTTTTGCGGTACGTGGGCCTCTCACTGTTGTGGCCTCTCCCGTGGCAGAGCACAGGCTCCGGCCGCGTAGGCTCAGCGGCCATCGCTCGCGGGCCCAGCCGCTCCGTGACATGTGGGATCCTCCCGGACCGGGGCACGAACCCGCGTCCCCTGCATCGGCAGGCGGACTCTCAACCACTGTGCCACCAGGGAAGCCCTACTCTGGGTATTTTTAAAACATTTTTTTTTTTTATTGCAAAGTGTACTCATATACAGAAGAGGGCGTAAACTGTAAACATACAGCTTAATTATCATAGAGTGATCATCTGTGTACACCACCCAGGTTAAGAAATAGAAGGTATGCCAGTCCTCCAGAGTTGCCCCCATAGCTCTTCCAATTACTATTCCCTGCCTATCCCACCAAGTATAACTACTATTTTGACTTCTAATCCTGTAGTTTGGTCTTGCCTGTTTTCAAGGTTCATATAATGGAAACTTGTGAAAGTTCTTGGTGAAAATGAAAAATGTGTCTTTTGTTTTTACTTAAAACCTAAAGGAACTTTTGGCCAACCCAATATGCTGCATATATCTTCTCCCCATCTGTGGCTTGCCTTTTCATTCTCTTAATGCTGTTTTGATTATCAGACGTTCTTAAATTTAACATTATCCAGTTTATCAATATTTTCCTATACAGTTGGTACTCCTACATTATTTTCTAGTTTTTTTTATTTTTCATGTTTAGATTTATAATCCACATAAAACTGATTTTTGTGTAAGAGAGGAGTTACTTTTTTCTGTAATCTGGCTAGATAATTGACCAAGCACCATTTTTTGAAAAGATAATCATTTTTCACTTATTTACAAAACAGAAATAGAGTTACAGATGTAGAAAACAAACTTATGGCTACCAGGGGGTAAGGGGAGTAGGGACAAAATGGGATTTGGGGAATGACATATACACACTACTATATATAAAACAGATAACTAATAAGGACCTACTCTATAGCACAGGGAACTCTACTCAATACTCTGTAATAACTTATATAGGGAAAGAATCTAAATAAAAAGTTGATATATGTATAACTGATTCACTTTACTGTACAGCAGAAACTAATACAACATTGTAAATCAACTATACTCCAATAAAAATTTAAAAAAAAAGAAAAGGTTATTATTTTTCATGTACAGAGTACCTATAAATGTATGGCTCTGTTTCTTGGCTCTCTATTCTATTTCACTGGTTTATTCATCTCGCTCTGTATCAAAGGCATGTGTTTTTAATTACTCTAGGTTTATAATTTGTCTTTTTACCTGTAGGGCAAATCTACTGCACCCTCTTGTTCAAATGTGTCTTTACCATTCTTGGCTGTTTGCTATACCATGTAAATTATAGAATCAGTTTGCTAAGTTCCATAAAAACACTGTTGGGATTTTCATCAAATTGCCACTAAATTTGACAAGAATTAACTTCTTACAAGTTATCCCCTCCATGAATTTAGCATATTTCTCTCTCTCTCTCTCTCTCTCTCTCTCTATATATATATATATATAGTAAATATGAATCTTCTTTAATAACTTTCAATATAATTTTTTCCATATAGGATTTGCACACCTAACAAAAGTACCTTATATTTGCTGTTGTTGTTTTAAAGGGTATACCATATAGAAATGCAAATAACTTTATCTTATATTTGACACTCGTTTTTTTCTCCTAACATATTTAGGTTATATTTTGTTTTCTATATAAACAGTTATATTATCTGCTACCACTAACACTTTGTCTTTTTCCCCCCACTTCTTATGTTTTCATTCTTTTTCTTACATTTTTTTCTGTATCTGTGGAAAAGAATCATATAATTTTTCTTGCTTATCTTGAGGTGGATTAATCAATAGATTTTTTTTTCCCAGTTCTGAACTAAACTGAATTCTGGAATATTCACTACTCAATCATAGTGTATCTTTTTCCATGAACTGCTAAGTTCAGTTGCTTATATTTCATTTAGGATTTTGTCATACATGTTCATGAGTGATTTTGACCTGTACTATTTCTCATTTTTTAAACTGTTCTTGTCTGGTTTTGATACCACAATTATACTAGACCATAATGGTTTCCCTTTTTTCCTCCCTATGTCCTAGAAGATGTTTTGTAGTGTTTGTATTTTCTAATCCCTGGATATTTGGTAAAAGTTACCTACAAAATTTGGGCCTGTTATTTTCATCATAGGATGTTTTTAACAATAGTACTTAATTTCTTCAATGGTTATAGAACTATTCAGTTTTTCTCTTTCTTACTGAATACACTTAATACTTTATATTTCTTCTAGGAATTAAATATTTCATAAGTTTTCAAATGTGTTAAAGTTAATCATAATTTTGTTTTACCTTTCCATCCCTGCTACAACTTAAGTTAGAGCATACTCTTTCAAAGTCTGATATTTGTGCCTTCTCTTTTTATCCCTGATTTTAACAAGATTATTTCTTTCCTTTTACTTGACAAGTGTATTCTCTTGCTATTTTTTTCTCACTTAAGTTGTATGTATGGTACATCAATTTTCTGGCTTTCTTCTCTTCCAATATAAGTAGGCAAATCTATAAATTATCTTTTAAGCACTGCCTGAGCTATATCCCACACATTTTTACATATGCCGCTTTTCTCAGTGTACAGTTATAAGAATTTCCGGTATGATTTCTTTTTGATTTATTAGGGGATCTAGAAGTGTGTTTTAAAAATTCTAATCTGAAAACAACCTAAAGGTCCTCCCACTGAGAAATTTAAAAATAAATGAAAAAAATAAATTTTAAATCAAATTTTAAAACTATTTTCAAATATATAACATAATACACACAAAAAATCAGCTGTATTTCTTCCTACTCATTAACAATGAACAACCTGAAAAGGAAATTAAGAAAATAATTCCATTTACAATAGCATCAAAAAAGAATAAAATACTTTGGAATAAGTTTTTAACTCAGGAGATGACGTATACATTGAAAACTACGAAACACTGCTGAAAGAAATTAAAGACAACACAAATAAATGGAAAAATATCTGTGTTCATGGGATTGGAAGACTTAATATTCTTAAAATGTTAATACTACACAAAGCAATCCACAGAGTTAATGTAATCACTCTCAAAATCCCAGCTGCATTTTTAGCAAAAAAAAAAGAAGAAAAAATCATCCTAAAATTCACTTGGAATCTCAAGGGACCTGTATATCCAGAAGATTCTTGAAAAAGAACAGTCAGAAGTCTCACACGTCCCAATTTTAAAACATATCATAAAACTATAATAATCAAAACAGTGTAATACTGGCATAAAGACAAACATATAGACAAGTGGAATAGATCAGAGAGCCCAGAAATAAATTCTTGTATATATGGTCAAATGATTCTTGACAAGGGTGTCAGGACCATTCAGTGGGGAAAGGACAATCTCTTCAAAATCTGTTTTGGGAAAATAAATACCCACATGCAAAATTATGAAGTTGGATCCTTATCTTACACCATATACAAAAATGGATCCAAGACCTAAGAGCTAAAACTATAAAACTCAGATGAAAACATACGGGAAAAGCTGTATGACACTGAATTTGGCAATGATTTATTGGGTATGATACCTAAAGCACAGATAACAAAAGTAAAAATAGATAAATTAGACTACATTGAAATGAAAATCTTGTATGCAACATGCACAATTGTGCAATGACACAATCAACAGAGTGAAAATGCAACCAACAGAATGGGAAAGAATATTTGCAAACTATACATATATAGGGTTAGGGTTTGCTAACTATATATATATATATATATATGTGTGTATATATATATATATCCCGGAATACATTAAAAACCACCTACGACTCAACAACAACCAAAATATACCCTATTTAAAACATGTACAAAGGACTTAAATAGACATTTCACCAAAGAAGATACACAAATGGCCAACAGGCACATGAAAATATGTTCCACATCACTAACCATTAGAGAGATGCAAATGAAAACCACAATGCAATATCACCTTACATCCATCAGGATAGCTACTAACAAAAACAAAAACAGAAAATAGCCAGTAAGGATGTGGAGAAATTGGAACCTTTGTGCCCTGTTGGTAGGAATGTAAAATGCTGCAGCTGCTACGGAAAGTATATGGCAGTTCCTCAAAAAATTAAAAATAAAATTACCATGTTACCCCACAATTTCATTTCTTAGTATACATCCAAAATAATTGAAAGTGGTATCCCTGAGAGTTGTTTGTACACTTCTGTTTATAGCAGCATTATTCATAAAGCCAAGAAGTGGAAGAAACCCAAGTATCCATGGACAGATGAACGAATAAACAATGTGGTACATACATGCAATGGAATATTAAAAAGGAAGGAAATTCTGACATGTGCTACAACATGTATGAACTTTGAGGATATTATACTAAGTGAAAAAAGCCAGTCACAAAATAACAAACATTGATTCTACTTATAGAAAGTATCTAAAGTAGTCAAATTAATAAAAACAGAAAGTAAAATGGTGGTTTCCAGGAGCTCTGGGGAAGGAGAAATGGGTAGTTGTTTAATTGGTATAGTTTGTTTTGCATGATAAAAAAGTTCAGGAGATTGGCTGCACAGCAATGTGAATATACTTAGCACAGAACTGTACACTCAAAAGTGGTAAGATGGAATATTTTATGTATCTTACTGCAATTTAAAAACCTAAAATTGTTCTCTAACTTAAAATTTTTATGGCTATGGTTAAGCTAATAAAATGTGTGATGGGCCCAAATGTAAAACAAAACAAAAACTAGAACTGAGATATCATTTCTCACCTATAATATTGTGAAAAATGAAAAAAGCATGATAAAACATTCTGCCTGCAGGGCTTTGGGGAAACAGGCATAGTCATACATTGTTGACAGGAATCCAAATTGGCATAAACCTTTTTGGTGGGAAATCTACAAATAAATAACACAACTAGATATGTATTTACCTTTTGACTAAACCTCACCTCTAGAAATTTACCTTAAAGTGCCCCACCAACAATATGAAAATAAAGGTGAATATTACAGCTTTGTTTGTAATTGCAAAATGTTGGATACTCTAAATCCCCAAATATAGGTGAGTAGAATAAACTATGGCATATCTGCATATTATATATTATAATTTATACATCCAATGTTTTACTCATATATACATGTGCATGTATATTCTCCTAGGTGTAAGATTTAAGATTCCAGGGGCTAGTATATGGACATTTCACTGGTTTATTTTTTTCTATTTGTTGTCATGTCAGTGTCCAAATTTTCACTGCTATCAGTACTATACAGATGTGCTAGTCTTACTAGTACTAAGTATTATAACAATAGTTTGAAAAATCTAGTTTCATATATAAAATGACACCATTATGTTGCTTTAATTTCCACTGCTTTAGTTAATGTAAAGGATAAGCAATCTTTATATTTATTTACTATTTGTTGCTCATCTGTGGATTTTCCAAACTCTAAAGAGTCATCAAAAAATATGACTTCAACAAGTCACTCACCTATCTCTCATCAAAATGATCACTTTAGAAGAATTATTGATTATATTATTATTAATGAATAATGGCATAGCCAGCATATTTGATACCTTGAGTGGATCCTTTTTTGACACTCCCTCCTCTATATGACAAGTTTTTCAGTAATAGTCATTAAATAAAATAAACAATAATGGTCAAAAAAGCAAGAGAGATATTGTTCAGATATCTCCCAGACCTTAGAATTTAATATCTACCAGGTTTAAAGCCTGTTACAAGATTGGATGTTTATTTTTTTTGTTCCAATATCCAGAGTCTACAACCAAAAATAATTATTTCAATTTGGAAAAAACTGGCATTTTTCTTTTCAGTGTTTGGTAAGGATTTATAAAATCATGAAGCTGTCAAGTGTTGACTGCTTCCTTTGCTCTTTTGTCCTTTTCTTTGAACTGCAGAGAAAGGTTCATGTTTATTCTGAAAAGATTCACTTCCTTTCTTAACTGAATTAATTCTCTTCATCTGGAAACAGTATTGACCAAGCAGAAATATCAAAACAGATTAATCAAAATAGATTAATCATTTACTGTCTCTTCATCATCAAAGTCTTGGCTTTACTAGTGCCATTTTCTTCTCCATTAAAAATAAAATCCTGTCCATGTTGACACTTACTAACATTTCCTTTCTCTTCCTCATTGTCAATGCTTATAGAAAATGATTCATTGTTGTCTTTCATCCCTGTGTCATCTGAATCTTGTGTTGTTTCTAGTATCCATGCTTTGAATGTGCCACCTTGCACTCTTCACAATTTTCATAAAGTCTATGCAATGTTGAAGGCATTACATATTTCAAAATAGATCCAGACATTGCTGAAATTGCCTCCTTTGCTTTTTAATTTTTTTCATTGTTGAGTTCCACTGGGTTGTTGCCCTTTCATGTTGGTATGGGTTTTGACTTCAAATTACTTTATAAAATTCAGAAAAAATTATTAAGCAGTTGCTGTTTTAGAACAATGTTCCAAATGACTGAAAGGTGCTTCAAATTCCTGTAGGCCAAAAGTGTAGAACTGAATAGCTTTTATATCAACCCGGCAGTTTTAACTTTGATGCTTTTTATCAAAATCTTATGTAAAATATTTTATGGAAATAATTGTCTAATAATTAACAAGTGAAATTTAATACAACCAAAATATCGGCAAACGAGTCAATTTATACAATGACTAAATTGTACCACTAGAGTAATATTTTATTTTCTTGATTTGTTCCTCAGCTTAAAACCAAATAGTTAACAATTTAAAGGGGAACATATTTCAATTTTTAAAATGTTTTCCAAGATCATTAAAAAAATTAACATATGAACTAAAGTTTGTACTTTGGAAAGAAAAATATCACACCTCACAGTTTTCAATCTGTTCCACTATTTAAATTTTAAACAAATAATAACTCCATGTGGTCGTAGAGAACGACAAAATTGAAGTAATTATATTCTGTTTCTTCATTTTTACAATCACAAGGCTATTATTGCTTATTTCAAATCTACAGTTTAAATGTAGGAATGTATTGCACTACAAGGACTGTAGATGAAACTGTAGACAAAGTACAAATTATTCAAATTTTATTAAGTTATGCTTGGAATGAATGCATATACCTGAGTCTGACTGTGTTGAAATAAACCCACACACCTGTGGTCAATTAATCTAGGACAAAGGAGGCAAGAATATAGAATGGAGAAAAGACAGTCTTTTCAGTAAGTGGTACTGCGAAAGCTGGACAGCTACATGTAAAAGAATGAAATTAGAACATTCTCTAACATCATATACAAAAATAAACTCAAAATGGGTTAAAGACCTAAATGTAACACTGGATAGTATAAAACTCTAAGAGGTAAACATAGGCAGAACACACTGACATAAATCGCAGCAATATCTTTTTGGATCCACCTCCTAGAGTAATGGAAATAAAAACAAAAATAAACAAATGGGACCTAATGAAACTTAAAAGCTTTTGCACAGCAAAGGAAACCATAAACAAAATGAAAAGACAACCCACAGAATGGGAGAAAATATTTGCCAATGATGCAACAGACACGGGATTAATATCCAAAATATACAAACAGCTCACGCAGCTCAATAGCAAAAAAACAAACAACCCAATACAAAAAATGGGCAGAAGATCTAAATAGGTATTTCTCCAAAGAAGACATACAGATGGCCAATGGGCATAGGAAAAGATGCTCAACATCACTAATTATTAGAGAAATGCAAATCAAAACTACAATGAGGTATCACCTCACACCAGTCAGAATGGTCATCATCAAAATGTCTACAAACAATAAATGCTGGAGAGGGTGAAGCCAAAAATGGAACCCTCCTACACTGTTGGTGAGGATGTAAATTGGTACCACCACTATGGAGAACAGTATCGAGGTTCTTTAAAAAACTAAAAATAGAGCTACCATATGATTCAGCAATCCCACTCCTGGGCATATATCTGGAGAAAACCATACTTCAAAAAAATACATGCACCCCAATATTCACTGCAGCACTATTTACAATAGTCAAGACATGGAAGCAACCTAAATGTCCACTGACAGATGAATGGATAAAGAATACACTGTACATATATACAATGGAATATTACTCAGCCATAAAAAGGAATGAAATAATGTCATCCGCAGCAACATGGATGGATCTAGAGATTATCATACTAAATCAAAGACAAATATCATATGATATCATTTACATGTGGAATCTAAAAAAATGATACAAATGAACTTATTTGACAAAACAGAAGCAGACTCACAAACTTAGAAAACAAACTTAGGGTTACCAAAGGGGAAAGGTGGGGGGAGGGAATAAATTAAGAGGCTGGGATTAACATATACAGACTACTATATATAAAATAAACAATCAGCAAGGATCTATACTCAATACTCTATAATAACCTATATGGGAAACGAATCTGAAAAAGGATAGATATCTGTATACATGTAACTAAATCACTTTGCTGTACACTTGAAACTAACACAACATTGTAAATCAAATATACTCCAATATAAAATTTAAAAAATAAATTAAAAAGAGGGATTATTATCCCTGTTTTATAGGATAGCTTAGAGGATCTCAGATAATATTTTTAAAAGAGAACATAACAATAACAAATACTTAAGCAGAACTCCTAGGATTTAAACCTAGGAGGCTCCAGATAGTATATACCCTCACAGGAAACATACTATGTTACTGAGCAAAAGATGGCACTCAATTTGATGGTTGCTATTAATATTTTTACAATGTCTACCTACTGAATTTATCATGGATGCATTTATTTTACTAAAAAGATTTTTAGCTCTTTGAGAAAAAGGACACTGTCTTTTTTTCATTCTATAGTATGTGTTTGCACAGGAGGCACTTTACATGTGCTGAATAAGTGAATAAATGATTAAATCTGTTACAGAGAGATTATTTACCTCATCTTTTTTTTAACATCTTTATTGGAGTATAATTGCTTTACAATGGTGTGTTAGTTTCTGCTGTATAACAAAGTGAATCAGTTATACATATACATATGTTCCCATATCTCTTCCGTCTTGCGTCTCCCTCCCTCCCACCCTCCCTATCCCACCCCTCTAGGTGGTCACAAAGCACCAAGCTGATCTCCCTGTGCTATGCGGCTGCTTCCCACTAGCTATCCATTCCACGCCTGGTAGTGTATATATGTCCATGCCACCCTCCCGCCCTGTCACAGCTTACCCCTCCCCCTCCCCACATCCCCAAGTTCATTCCCCAGCAGGTCCACGTCTCCATTCCTGTCCTACCCCCAGGTTCTGCATGACATTTTTTTCTTTTTTTTTTCCTTAAATTCCATATATATGTGTTAGCATACGGTATTTGTCTTTCTCTTTCTGACTTACTTCAGTCTGTATGACAGACTCTAGGTCTATCCACCTCATTACAAATAGCTCAATTTCGTTTCTTTTTATGGCTGAGTAATATTCCATTGTATATATGTGCCACATCTTCTTTATCCATTCATCCGATGATGGGCACTTAGGTTGTTTCCATCTCCGGGCTATTGTAAATAGGGCTGCAATGAGCATTGTGGTACATGACTCTTTTTGAATTATGGTTTTCTCAGGGTATATGCCCAGTAGTGGGATTGCTGGGTCATTTACCTGATCTTAAAATCACTATGTTTTACCTCTCACCCACATCCTTCTTGGAAAAAAATCTGAATATCCATACAGTGCCTGATTCTAGTTCAAATACAAATTCCCCCAAGAAACTGAACTTCAGTATTGTTATTGACTGTGCACTCTTGGAGATATGATTCTTAAGCACTATACCAGGTTTCACATTCCCTGGTGCCTTTCTCATCAGGGTCTGTGTTTAGTAGCTTCCTGTGGCTGCTGAGGAGAAGTTGAAACCCCAATCCTGATCACAACAAGTAGAGATTCAGAGGGAAAATAAGGTTCTGACACCCACAACAAATTCAAGACTGTGGATGTGACTGAAGCATAAACTGCTGAGCCAACAAACAATATGTGCAGTAAGAACTTGTTGCAAGCTGACTGTTGAAGATATTTTTTCTCACATTCAGGAACATCTAGGGCTGGCTGACTATGGTCTAATTGGACCAGCAGTGTGAAAGGATTTCTGTGTAATATTTAGGATTTTCAGTGACTTAGGCATTGAGGCTGGATATTTTGTTTCTTAAAAAAGTTTCCTTTACCTTAACATACCTGTCCCACTAATCCTGTCATCTCTGCTTTTCACCCAGAAAAATCTCTCAGTTCTGGACATCATCAGGCTATGTCTCACTCACTAAAGACAAACTTCCTTCTGTCTTTATTTGGGGATATCCTTTTGCTGCCTACTGGGACCAAACTATAAATTCAGGGCCACAGGCCCAATCCTTTAAATGGGAAGTTAGAATAGTAAGAATCCTGTTTCTTCTCTTAGTTGTGGAATGGAAACAAGCTCCATAGTTACTTTGTCAACTTTTGCTCCAAGAGCCAGCACAGTTTTCCACACTGTGCATTATATAAATGTATCAAACATATTTTCTAAAATTGTGGTGTATTATCAGGCAGCTACCTATATTTTCATGAAAATACCTATAACAATATGTTTTTTGCCTTTCAAGATTTAAATACCATTTTCAAATAATAAAATACAAAGATCTTGAGTATTACAGGTATAAGAAAGTTTTTTCTTTTATATATGTATATATTTTAATCAACTTTATTGAGGTATACTTAACATAAAATACAATTCAACAATTTTAAATGTACATTTCAATGATTTTTGACAAGCATGTATAATAATCTAACCATCACAACAATCATGAAACAGAATATTTCCACTACCTCAAAGAGTTCTGTCATGCCCTTTTGCACTTAAACCCCTCCCTGTCAATCCTGGCATCTGAAAACCACTAATATATTTTGTGACACTATATTTTTGCCTTTTGTAGAAATACATATAAATGGAATCATATGGGTCATCTTTTGTATCTGACTTATTTCACTTAGTATAACGATTTTGGTATTTATCCACAATGTTTTTTGTATCAATAGTGCACTACTTGGGACTCTCCTGTGTGTGTATGAATATTTGTTTATCCATCAACTAGGTAATAGACATTTGAGTTGTTTCAAAGTTTTGACTGTTATGAATAACACTGCAATGACTACATAAATATAAGCGTTTGTGTGAACATATATTTTTATTTTCTCTTGGGCAAATAACTAAAGGTAAGACTGAAGGTTCATATGGTAGGTGAATGTTTAACTTTTTGAAAAAACATCAAATTGTTTTCCAAAGTGACTGTACCATTCTGTAATCCCTCCAGAAACATACAAGAGTTCACGCTGCTCCACCATATCCTCACAACATTACAACATTTGGTACTGCCTGTCTTGTTAAACTTAATTCATTATAGTGGATGTGCAGTATGTCACAGTGATTTTAATTTGCATTTCCTTAATAATGATAATAAATATCTTTACATGTGCTTATATGCCATTTATATGTCTTCTTTGCTAAGTGTCTATTCAAATCTCTCTTGCCCGTTTTTTAATTGGTTTGCCTTATTTAGCTGTAAGAATTCTTTATATATTCCAGATACAAGCTGCTTATCAGTTTTTTGTTTTGCAAAATATTTTCTCCCTCTCTGTGGCCTGCCTTTTCATTTTATTCACAGTATCTTTCGGAGAGCAAAGGTTTTGAATTTTGAAGAAATCCAGCTCATCAATTTTTTTCTTTTATGGTTAGTGCTTTTGTATCCTATTTAAGAAATCTTTACCTTACCAAAGGTCACATAGATTTTCCTCTTATGTTCTCTTCTAGAAGTGTTATAGTTTTAGCTGTTACATTTACATCACTGATCCACTTCTGAGCTAATTATTTTATATATGGTACAAGGTAATGATCTAAGTTCATGTTTCTACATCTGGATATCCAGTTGTTCCAACAATAATCTGGGCAGCACAGGAAATTTCTCTGCCATTCATTGAGCTGGAACCACATCTTCTCCAACGAGATCTGAACTCCAGCCCTGGGGAGTGATTCCCCCCTCAAAGTTTATCCTTACTTAGGAAGTTTCCCTTAGCTCTTAGGGTACTATTTAGCTCCCTGTACATCATATATTTACTCTTCTCTTGTGGCCTAGTATTTCTTTATACTCAACCAAAGCAGTAGACTGAAATCAACCAGGAATTACACCTAATTTTGTTGGACTGTTTTTTTCCCCTTGTGAACTGACCTTTTTACCATTATGAAATATTCTTCTTTATCTCTAGTAATACTATTTGTCTTTAAGTCCATTTTGTATAATATGAACACAGGCAGGCCATATTCTTTACGTGTATTGGTTGCATGCTACATCTTCAATTGCATTACTTTCAACTGTGTCATCCTTAAAGTGTCTTACTTATAAAAAACATATTTGGTTTACTTTCCAATCCAGTTATCAATATGGTTAGTTTTAGGCTGCCATATTGCTATTTATTTTCTATTTATGACATTTATTGATTGTTATGGTTGTTCCTTTTCTCTCCTTTTCAATCTTTTCTCTCCTTTTCAATATTCTATGGATTGGTGATTTTTTTGGTATTTAGTATCTCCTCTACCAATTTGTTAACTATACCTATTTATTTTTTTAAGTGATTTCACTAGGGTTTTAATCTATCACAATTACTACTAATTAATATCAAATAACTTCGTGTATAATCTAAGATCCTTATAACAGTATGCTATAATTATCCTTCTCTCATTACTTTTACTATTCTTATTATATATTTTACTTCTAAATGTGTTGTAAATCCCACAATACATTGTTATTATTTTTGCTTTAATAAGACAATACTCTTGAGAAATTAGGAAATGAAAAAAATATGTCTTCTATATTTACCCACATATTTTCCATTCTCAGTACTATCTGTAGATCTGAATTTCCATGTTGTATCATTTTTCTTCACTCTGAGAAGCTTCCATTAATGATTCTAATAGTGCAGGTTGCCTGAAATGAAATCCCTCCACTGTTTAACCAAAAATGCTTTTATTTCACTCTAATTTTGAGGAATATTTTCACTGGAATTGAAATTCCGGGTTGACTCTTTTTTCCAGTACTTTAAAGATCTCATTCCATTATCTTATAGCTTCCATCATTTCTGATGAGAAGCTATTTGTAAGTCTTTTTGCTCTTCTGTTATATTGTCTTTTTCTGTTTGTTCTTAAGATCCTCTCTTTATCATTGGTTTTCAGCAATTTTTTTTTTTTTTTGCGGTACGCGGGCCTCTCACTGTTGTGGCCTCTCCCGTTGCGGAGCACAGGCTCTGGATGCACAGGCTCAGCGGCCATGGCTCACGGGCCCAGCTGCTCCGCGGCATGTGGAATCTTCCCAGACCGGGGCACGAACCCGTGTCCCCTGCATCAGCAGGCGGACTCCCAACCACTGTGCCACCAGGGAAGCCCTCAGCAATTTTATTATGTGTGCCTGTCTATATGTCTGTTTATGCTGCTTGGGGTTCACTGAGCATCTTTGATCTGTAAGCTTGTATTTTTGACAAATTTGGAAAAAATTCTATTAATTTTTTTAATCTTCTTTTCCTGTGTCAATCTCTCTCTCTTCTCCTTCTGGTTCTCTAATTACAGATATGTTTAAGGTATTTAATTATTTCCCACAAGTCACTAAATGCTCTGTTCATTGGTTCTACTTGTCAGCCTTTTTTTTTTTTCTGTATACTTTGGTTTGTCTAGTTTCCAATGTGATGTCTTCAAATTCACTAATATTTTCTTCTGCAGTATCTAATGTGATAATATGCCCATTCAGCAAGTCTTTCAGTTTAGATATTATTTTTACAGTTCTAAAATTCCCATTTGGTTCCTTTTGTTAATCCTCATTTCTCTATTGAGATTCCTATTTGTTTCCTATTTATGATCAAAATTTTCCTTTAAATCCATGCACTTATTCATGATATATATTTAATCTTTGTGTGTTACTTCCAACGATTCTTTTTTTTTTTTCTTTTCTTCTTTCTTCTAGGGAGTGCTAGCTTCAACTCTATTTGTGGAAGTCTAAGAAGTGGCCACATCAGACAGGGATAGCTCATCTCCATAAGACATGTACCAAATTTTCTACCAAATTTCCTGGGGTGGAGGGCACCTATATCTCCTACTTTTCTGGGGAAAGGGATGTAAGCTTATATTACCACCCAGACCCTGATGCTCTCTCAGAAAGCTCCTCAGACCTAAACTTTGCTCCATGATAACGAGCTACAGAAACAACCATTAGTATTATTATCCATCATTACACTTGACAAGAATAGGCTCACTCTTGTCAAGTACTTAAAAATTAGATCTGGGGGCTTCCCTGGTGGCGCAGTGGTTGAGAATCTGCCTGCCAATGCAGGGGACACGGGTTCGAGCCCTGGTCTGGGAAGATCCCACATGCCGCAGAGCAACTAGGCCCGTGAGCCACAATTACTGAGCCTGTGTGTCTGGAGCCTGTGCTATGCAACAAGTGAGGCCGCGATAGTGAGAGGCCCGCGCACCGCGATGAACAGTGGCCCCCACTTGCCACAACTAGAGAAAACCCTCGCACAGAAACGAAGACCCAACACAGCCATAAATAAATAAATAATAATAATAAAAATTAGATCTGAAATCCTTCCAATGGCCTTTAAAGAGGGGTATCATTATCCTTATTTCTTAGAAAACTATCTCAGGCTCACAGAAGTTCCAAACATGCATGTCTGTCTTCAAATATCATGCATTTGGCATTAGGCACACTGCCTCTTGTCTCTGGATAGTGTGTCTACGAATGTTCACTGAAGACCCACTATATGGTCCTGATGTAATGCATGATCAGTACCTTTTATAAGCTAGGGTCTCCCTGGATCAGATGTGTAACATTGATTTCTGTTGGACTTGCCAGGTATCTGGTGTAAGCCACTCAATTGTCATATATATTTTTCTGATCCCATTTATGATAATGTCTTCCCTCAATTCCCCTTTCTTATTTATTTAGAAATTATACTGAAAGAAGGGTTTGATTCACAAGGCTCTCCACTTCTACATGGCACCCTTACAATCAGAGAAAAAAAAAACAACTCCCTGAAAGTTTTATATACAATTCTAGAAATAAATGCAGACATCAAGATACCACCTCTAATTTAGGAGAATGAAAGCTACCCAAGATACATTCGGTCTCTGATGTCAACAACTCTTTCCACACACTTCTACACAGCCAAGTAGCCACTTTAATCTAGGTCAGTTATCATATAGTCTTTCTTAATGGAAAAAGAAAATAAGTTCAGTTCCCTAACACATGAAATGCATGTTTCTCTGGAAATATTTCTGCAGAAGAGGGTACTTCTCACCCAGGCCTCCCACAGGGTTAGATTCTTGCATTGTCTTATACTACACATACATGCACCTGATTCAGTCTGATTAGATAAAGCCCAAGTGCCCACTACCCAGAGCTCCAACTCCTCTAGAAAGGCTGTAGAAAGTACACATTTCAAATCATGGTCTTCTTGGCTGAAAGATTTTTAAGAAATCCTTATACACATGAATCAGTGGATGCCTCAACCTTAGCAAGACCTGGAAGGTTTTAGGCCAGAGTCCATTCTGTAAGATTAGCTCTTGCTTTGCAATGAGGTTAGGCCATTAGATATTCCAATGAGTGCCCAACTTGTACATTCCCACTAAAGATTAATTTGGCTGCCTTGCAACATCTGTGTTCTGCTGACTGCTATCTGTTGTCCAGGCTGCGGGGCCAAACTCATCTATCATCACAGACAGGAACTTGGAAGCCACCCCTTGCTGTTGCTTCAACATATCAAAGAATGAGTCAACTCAGGCAGGGAGATTCCTATTGTGGCCTGTCCCAGGTTCTTCCTCTCCTCAAAAGCCCTTCCCAGGTACCCCCACTTGCCTTTTGGCGCTGAATCTTGCGAAGGCACCATCACAGCTGAGTCCTTGAAAGCACAGCAAATGGATCATGCTGAAAGGTGGCTTTACAGAGGCATTAGAGACACCCGGAATCTGGGGATACTCCTGCCATAGTTCCCTACCCAAAATAGCAATTGGTGAAATTTAACCTGAGAACTGTTGTCAAAAACAAGTGTGAGTATTTTAGTTAATGGAAGCCATCCCAACTGTGAGTGTGGGTTCACCCCAAGGCCCAGCGAGGGGTTTGAAGAACCTGGTGTCCTGCGCTTCTGCCCTAAAGCTCTCCTTGCCTGCTGACAGAGTACTGCAGGTGAGCAGGGAACCATTCCAACTGTGTAGTTAAGAGAGTCTCCCAAGGAGCTGAGAGAAACCCATAAGCACTGGCAGTCTTTGGCATCAGAGATCCACACACTAGGCACATGGACCTCAAAAGGGTCTCTGCTTAGGGAGAGATAACTGCTCTGTGTACAATTTGCTTGTGATGCCCAGATTCTCACCGAAAGAAATCTAACCTGCTACCAACTACATATGTCACGGATAGGACCCTTGCCTTAGGTATAGGTCGCTATGAAATATATCCACATGTGTAACACACAGACCAAGTGAAGAAATACAGCTGAATGATACAGGCAGCTTGGAGGGGTAGGAAGTTTCCTGACAATTGAGGTATTCAAGCCAAGGCTGGTAAACCCTAGGATAAGAAAGTCATACAGGGGGTTCAAGCATCAAATGAGTCATTTTTTAGAAGACTGTCTTTGAGGACTCTTCCAACTCTGAGATTCCACAGTCTATGAATTCTCCAATCAATAGCACATACCAAGTAGATATACAGAGACATACACTACCTGCAATGTGAACATCAAACAATTTACAAGTATATACCATACATACACTCAGTCTTCTTGCCTCAGTTAAACAGAGTATATAAACAAGCACAGAAGCCCTTTGCTCACTTTTGCGTAAACGAACTTGCTTGTGTACAAAGGTGTGCACACAGGCTAGGATGACTAAAGAGCTTGGAGAGCCTTAATGTGGTAGTTTGAGTGATTTGGCAGCTTCTAAAACTAAAATATAAAAAGTCACTTTTACAACTCTTTTCCTTCTTTACTTTGTTGAACTGAATAAATGAAGAGGGGCTCCCAAATAAAACAGTCCTTGGAAAAAAATGAGACAAAAATTAGATGAAGACTATGAGAGGTTGGGTAAATGCAGGGCATGGAAGGACATGCTTTATTTCTCAGAAATATCACTGTACTTGTGAAAACACAGGAGAAAGAATAGGAGCGGGCCAAGAACAGGAAAGCCTTTCCCCAATTACAACTGACTTTAACACAGGGTAAAGGGTATTGAGTAGCCTTATGGATACAAGCATATAAGCCTTGTCCCAGTTCAGTCTTCTAGTGCATCTGCTTCTGCTAGGCACCAAGTGATTTAATGTCCAGTCCACTCATTTTATTCACTGCTACCTAATGTCTTTAAGTGGACCTCAGGGCCTTTGTACCAACATGGATCAGTGAGGGAGTCTTCACTCCTCTCCTGCATCAGATGCGGAAGAAAAGAGAGGAAAGTTATGGGGGAAGTGGAAAGCAAAGCAGATAGATAACACAGTGAGCAAAGCTGAAGTCTTTCTAGTATGACCTTGTTGGGAGAGCTAAGGAAAGCACCAGGATGTCCCTCTTACCCCAGAAAACTTTGGGGGCAACTAAATAAGGCAGAGTTAATGGGGCAGACACCATTACAGAGTATGCTATGCCTCCAAACCTTACTAGGAAGCATTATGCCAGCTGCCTCAGAGTTTTGCTTATTTCATACTTTAAAATGTGTTTTGGGAAGGTGCTGAAGTGCAAATCAAATAGCCCCTACCTACTCTCACCTGGTAAGAGTGTTAGAAGCATATTCACCAGTTACAAAACTCACAATTATACGAACTGTTTTTAATGTTTATCATTTAACTTTAAAGTGGCTTTTAAAAGCCCTGGTTAATATATTAAACTGAATGAGCTTAAATGCAGTCGTAATGAGAGCACTGACACAATGAATTATTTAAAAGTCTCAATACCAGCCTTCACTAATTATCTTTATTCTAGCCAGATCTATACAGCGAGTTAGGTCTGAATAACAAACGGCTTAACTATTGTCCCCAATTGCCTTAAATAATTTTATCAGGTGTGCTTAATGACAAGTATAATTAATGCCAATAGTGATATCTACCATTCATTGTAGCAGGCACTTTAAAATTATCTCTAATTCTTATAACAACCCTGCGAATTTCTATTACCTATTTTACAGAGAAGGGTACTAAAACATAGAGATGTAAAGTTCCTTGACAGTCACAAAGCTTGTAAACCTCTTTCTATATTACTCTCATCATCCCCTACTAAAATTTCCTGAATAAAACCATAATCTAAACAGGATTTGTGTACCAGCACCATTGGGTAGAGATGGTGACCTAATCTACAGCACAAGCTCTGACCTCATCACTCTTGGATAAGGTGAAGATCCTTCAGCTGCACCATTTAGGCTCAGCAGAAATGTTGGAGAGAAGGAGGTGGCAACACTTTGGCAGCTGTGACCTTTTCCAAAGCACCAAGCATATATATTGATAAATACGCTGTGTGCTCTCTCTCCTTAATTCACATGAGCAAAGGCCAGAAAGAGACATACTTAAGTTTTAAGAGAAGGGTTTTGTGGGCTACTGATGACCTTATAAGTTCTTAACAAATTCTCCTGAAGCAAGAAAGACCACAGGCTACCACCTCTCCAATCTACAGAGAGATACTACGGTCCATATTGTCGTGAAAGCTCACAGGCACGCCTATCATGTAGTATGTGATTTGAGATTCAAGTTGATCCAAATGCTTAGTTATCTAAGACTTAGTTACTTAAAGTGTGGTCTGTGGACCAGAGGCCTCAGCCTCACCTAGGAACTTACTAGAAATGCAGAATCTTAGGTCCTATTCCAGACCCACTGAAACAGAATCTATATTTTAACAAGATCCTCAGTTTATTTACAGGTACATTAAAGTTTGAGAAGCATTACTCTAAGAGGCAGTCCTACATGAAGAGTCTGAAATGCTGAATTCTGAACTAGACAGGTTATCAGGCAGGAAAGTGCAGCTGAAATGGTTATTATCAAATAGGTATAGGAACTGCTAAAAGGGAAAAAAGGCATTTTTACTAAATTTAACCCCTGAAAAGTGTCCTGATTCACATTTTGTAAGGATCAACACATCCTTAAATAATTCAGGCATCAGACGGTCTAAATTTTACAGCCTAGATATAGTCTCAAAATGATTTGTAGAGTATTCAGTGAAGGGCAGTTAAGACTTGCTTCATTGGTCTCATGTCTGACCCTTAATTTCCTGATTTTCTTGGGATTTAAATTTCATTAGCAGTGTTATAGATAGAAATATATACGGGGTTTTTGCATGACCTTTTCTCAAGGAATATAAATATACCCTAAAGTACAGAATCTAACCAGAACCAAGAATCCATGTTTTATGGATTAAGTAAAGTGATGTGATAACTTCAAAGCTATAAGGTGAACCTCAAGGCAGTAAAAAGGTGAGTTCTTTCACAGAATCTACCTGTTTGTATGTATAAATACCTGTCAAAACATTAAGGCCAGTCCAGCCATAGCACTAACCTAGGAATGACCATCTTGGGGACCCTTGGTGAGGCAATGTGGAGATGATAAAACAGAAGTAATTGTTCAATCCAACTACAGGAGATGAAACCACACAGATGAATCTTTTGAGAAGAAGTTGTATAAGACAGTAAAAATCTTCACCATATTATAAAAAGATAAAAATATGATGGAAAGACCAGAGGTAGGAAAAAAGGGAGAGAAGTGAAGAGGAGAAAAGGAGGGAAAAGAAGAGAAAGGAAGGAGGGAGGGAGGGGAAAACAAAGGAATAAAGATACATGTGATGACTCTGAACTAGGTACTGTGGTGGGCCCTTTAGTACATATTATCTCAAACGACTACAGATGATAAAATTGAGGCCTAGAGTTTTAATCATTTTCCCAAGGTCAAATACCGAATAAGTCCCAGTACAGAACAGCTACCAAGTTCTAGTATAGTATTTCAACCTAGATTTGCAACTGCACCTTGATGCAGTGATTCTAAACATGTGCTGATTACAGAATTACAGAAACACTGCATTTTCAAACAGAAAAGAACCTTAGCAGAGCATTAAAAATATGAGACTCCTAGAATTCCAGGGACTGGTGGAATTAAAATGACCGGCTGGTAGGGATTTGCCTGAGACCGCACAGTAGGTAGGCAGCAGCAAGAAAGAATCAGAGCTTTTCTAGAACATATCACTATACACAGCCGGAGGGTATTTTGCAAAGAGCTTAATTGTTGAGCGATATGTTCACCACTCCCCTGATCTGAGATAGTTTGCTCAGAAGTTCAAAAACCTGGTTTCCATATGATTGAAACCAACTTAGAATTTGCAGGTGTCCAAAACCTAGCCATTCCTGAAATTTGTCCAGAGGGAACTGGCTTACCCAAAGTCAAATATGACTTCTTGTTTTTAAGAAGTAAGGCTTAAACTGCTTGTTAAAAAGGCTCATTGAATTTCTTGGCCACGATATCACTTAAAAAAAAAAAGACACTCTATTTTGATGATATAGATGTAATTGAATCAGAACCATATGGATTGCATTCCTCCTTTTAAACTACACATGAATTAGAAATCAAGTGTTCATTCTCCTCAAGGTAATTAATGATTCAATTGATTAAATATGATACTGGCCTTAAGTACCATGCTGAGCTCACATTGGCTCCATTTTGCAGATATCAAGATACTTGCTGAATCCCAGACTCAGACAGCTCAAGCACATTCCTATTCATGTCTTAGGCAAATTTTCTTTTGTTTCCCCTAGGCAGCCTATTCACAATGCAATGCTTCTGCTCAAATCCCTTTTCCTTTAGGTACCTCTCCACCCTTCATCATTCTCAGGGCTCTAGTCCCTGTAAAGTATTGTTCTCAGCCAACCTGGCTTAATGTATTTCTCAATCACCTCCCAGCTAATCCAGCTCAGAATCTTCACACCTGGCTTCGTACGTAGCTGATCTCAGAGAAATGAAAAGAGAGCACTTCTCTTTCAGTGCATTATTTTACATTTTGATCACTCCTTTTGATAAGGGCATTAATATTTGCTGAACTCTGACCTCTTTTCCAGACTCCACATAAAGCATTTTACTCACAACCACCCTTAAAGGTGAGGTAGGTGTTATTAACCTCACTGAATAGTTGAGGAAACTAAGACTTGAAGAAGTGGAGTCAGGTGCTCAAAGCCACACAGCTGGGAAGTGGCAAAGCTGTGATTTAGACCCAGTTCCAAATGACTCCAAAGCCCGCTGCCCTCTTTCTTTTACGCATTGTTACAGACTCACATCGGCCTCCTGTCCTAAATGGCCACTAGTTCAAGCTCTTCCTCACTGTCACTGGTTCATTTTAGAAGTACACAGGTGAGCAAAGAGATGGGCTGGAGTCACCACTGCACGTGCAGGACAACAGTCATTAACTGTTATAGAACACCCTACCCAAATCCCACCCAAAGAATCCAGAAGCTATGGAAACCATCTTCTTTTGGCACCTTCTCCAGCTTCTACAATTTCTGTGTATGATACTTTTCTGCAAAATTCACAGTTTTGAAAAAAACCCAAAGATTTATGCATGCATTATTGTATGGGTTTAATATCTATTACTTCTGAAAGTTGTTCATTTGTAAATCCTTACTGAGAGAATTACTACATGTTGAAATTTAATATAATGATAGAATCTGATATATATTTATAAGCATGCCTTCAAAATTCACAATATCTCACAGAGAAACCTAGTACACTGGTCTGCTACCTACATGCACATATACACATTACTCTATTGAACTACTTCACACAGAAAAACCACATATTTTTATATAGTTCACTCCCACATAAACAAAGACACCCACATAAACACATGGAAACAATATGCAAATGCATACAAAACAGATTTGCAAATGTACTCACAAATTAATCTGTAAAAAATGGAAAAATCACATGCTCATTCACACTTCACTTTCCCCCTTTCCCTTCCCTTTCCCTCCCCTCTCTCTCTCTGACACACACACACACACACACACCCCAAAAGCCTTTAAACAAATAACTTTTCCAAACTCAAATACTGAGCAGGGGAAACTCTTTTGCCTGCAAATACATCCTCTCACAGTCCTGAGGAATAAGAAGTCTCTGTACAAGCCAACTCTCTGATCACTCCAGACATGCTATAGCAGTCCCCATTTGTAATATTCGGGCTTTCATAAGGAAACGCTGTTCAGTCTAGACTTTAAAAGAATCTTTCCTCCGCTCTCAAGCCTGCTACCTATTCGCCAATGTGATGTTTATCCAAGGGAAAATGCTGCTTTTTTCTTTCTTCGCTGCTGCTTCTCTTCTCCCTCCTCCCTCTTTTTTAGTGGTGATAGTGGGCAATCACAGAAAAGAAAGTTCTAAAGGGATAGCTCTTAAACTCACTCAAAAAACTTTATGAAGCACCTTCTATAAACCATAATAAGAACAGGATATATAACTGAATAATAGTTTCAAACTGCAGAAGACAGTGGGAGAAACAGATCCAGATATAATAATTCAGTATTATGTGAAGTTCACTTTAAAAGAGTTGCAAAAAAAAAGTAAAAGAGAGAGAAAGAGAGAGAGAGAATGGAGAGCAAAGAGAACGTGTGAGCTACTATGCCTGGGAGAGGAAGAAAGATCTTTACAACATAGGTGGCATTACCAGGAGAGAGGAATCAGAACTTCCTTAGTAAACAACATGTGTACAGACACAGGGGAGGGGAATGCAGACCATGCGTGGGACACATTTAGCAGCTTAGTGTGGCTGGGGTTGTATGGTGAGGATTTCAAAGGGTGTGTCAAGGAGTGAAAGTGGAATGGTGGGCAGAAGACAACAGCTAAGGAGTTTAGACGTCTTAGTGCTGTAAGCAATGAGCATCAATCCAGGGCCCTATGTAGGATGGTCGTCTGATCACTTTAGGAAAATTACCTCTTTCTTCAGTGAGGAAGATGGAAAGATAAAAGGCAAGTAGATCAGTTAGAAGATTATTGCCATGACATCAGCAAGAGAGGCAGGCATTATTACTAAGGCAGTGGTCCACTTACCTGTATGACGAAGTTAGAAAACTCCAGCGCCTCCTCCAAACTTTTCACCCCTTTCCACTACTCCCATCCTATTTATTACCAGTGTCTTAAGGAGCCTGACTGAAAAATCCTCCTGAAACACACTGCCTCTTTGACATCCTAGACTATTTTAACATTCCCCCCTGCACCCCACCCCCCACTGACACACATACCATTTTAGATGAATTTGGTCAATTCTGTTCCATGTTTAAAATTATTGTGTGGTGTCCCCTTGCTTTAAAGTCCAAACCCGTTAACAAGAAACACGAGATCCTGCCTACTTCTCCAGCCCCATTTCCAACTACTTCCCCTCCAACTCTATCAATGATCTTGCTCTTTCTCGCTAATGCTTCTTTATATTAGACGTGCCATTTCTTTGGCCTAGAATGGCATCCCTTCAGTTGTCTGACAAATTCATCCTTCAAGACTGAAAACACATACCACCACTTGAGTTTAGTTTTATTTCACGAAGTTTTGAACATCCACATAATCTGGGATTGCTACCAGAAAAAAAAAAAAAAGAGAGACACCTCCTCTTCTGCCCTCCCAGAGCACCCCATGCTATTGAACCATATCTCACACTGGACTTCAACTGCTAATTTTCAGAGCATATCCCAGGACTCACATAATCATCAGTAAAAACGGCTGAGTCTTATTCAAGCCCTGTGGCGCTCAATACAAATTTAAGTAACGAATAAAGTAAAAGAGGAAGATTTCAGAGACATGGCTGAGGTAGAATGACCAGGTGTTAGTGCCTAAATAGATGAGCTGGGGTGAAGGGAAGAAGGAAGAAATTTTTACCTCTAAAGACTAATGTTTGGTCTCTAAAGGAGAGTGAGAAGCAGTTTGCATTGGAAAAAAAGCAGATATTAAATTTTTGTACATTTGTATTTGCATATTTGTGGGGCATCCAGATGAAAATTTCTATTGGTTGTCAAAGGTTCAGAACGTAGTGGAAGCCAAAATGTATACTGTTCTCCCAGAAAAACTATGTAGAACATGAAAATGAGGCTAAACTTGGTTCCAGAGAATAAACGTTTCCCTCATTCTAGAAGGTTCAGGACTGAACTTGTTACCCTTGCTATGCAGCCCAGGCCCCAGGTGCATAAACTTTTTAACCATGCAAGCTAGTTGTGTCCTATTAACAGGTTGCCACAAAAGCCAGCAACAAAACCAAACTGAACCTGCTCTGACTTGACCACTGGAACCACAGCTGAAACCTGGAGGCAGTAAAAGGTACCTCTGATTCCCACCATGCTAAGCTCTCCACCCAAAGGAGATTTGCATACTGCTAGGCACAATTTGTGATGTGTGCAAGGGCGCTTGAGGCACTGCACATGCGCTGGCTGCCCTGGAACTCTCTGCCCGCTTCCCCACCTTCTGGAAATACACCTACCTCTTACCCCTTATAAGTACCCGGGTTTCCTCCCTTCCAAGATGAGGTGCCTTTGGAGCATGAGCTCCCCTTCTCCAGCCACTGAATAAAAGCCCATCTCACTTGCACCTATAAGGCCAACTGGCCCGAGGCAGGGGAACGCAATCAGACTCACAGGTTGCATCAGACCGAAACTTTCCGGACCACCCGGTTCCAGAAACTGACCTGAAGACTTTCCGGACCACCCAGTTCCAGGAACTGACCTGGGGACTTTCCACCCGGCCCAGCCTTCCCGCCTTTCGAGGGGCGGGACTAACGGTCCCAAGACTGATGCAACCGGCACCGGATATTGCCACGATACCCGAAGAGACCACCAAATAAGGAATACCCTGCGCCCTCCCAGATTCACCACACCCCTTTCCCTTCTTCCCCTATAAATTCTGCCGAAACCCTCACCTGGGCGCGACTTCTCTGGCCCCTTTCTCTCGGACCAGTGAACCTCGCCCGGGAGCGTTCCCAAATAAAGCTTGTTTAAGCTCTCCCCCGTTTCTTGGTGCCGTTCCTTACAGCACCAAACTCAGTTTTGTTATTGGCAGCGCAAACCTGAGCCATACACCCTTCAAGAACCCCTCCAGGGGGACTTCGAGTCTGCAAGAGCTCCCAGGAGGAGGATCTCGCTTGTCTAGCGTCTAATTCGGTAACAGACTTACCCGCTGGTACTCAGCATGCAGTCTGCAGTTGCTGTTTGGGAGGCTTTCTGCTCTGCCAGGGAACGGTCCACGCTCAAACTCCATGACGTCCTGATGGCCCCTTAAATGAATTATTCATATACTATCTGAGAAAGCTCCCATTCACATCTCCCAATATCTTTAAAAGGCTTGAGTGCATACACGGGGGATGTCCCAGACACGGCTTCTAACGGCAAGCCTCTTGCGGGCACCTCGCTTGGCGCACAGCTCGGGCCCGCACTTTTAAAAGCTCCCGGCCCGCGGACTGCCATCTTGGGAACGCCCCGCCCTCCCATGAGTCTTAGGTTTCTGGGTTCCCGGATGCGGAAATGCTGAAACTGGGCGTTCCTAAATGACTGGGCAGGAGTTTGTGCTTTCCAAAATTTCTCAGTGTCTTAAGTAGAGTAGGGGATGTAAGGAACTTTGAGAATTAAGAGAAGTTAAAGTTCTATCCTGACCTAAGGTAAGGTATATCTTAATATATCTTGATACCATTAAAAATTGTTAAGTGTGTAAAATTGGAGTCAGGATTGAATAAACGTGGGCCGCAAGGCTGGTTGTTCAGAGGAAGGGATTTGAAGTTTTCAGCAACCCCCTTCCCCCACCCCATATCTTCTCTAGAGTGATGTCTGAAATCATTTTTTTCTTATTAAAATTTAAATATTACAAGGATGTGCTAATGTACTAGTAACAAACAGAATCACAGGATGTTAGAGGGTCGCTTTTCCAACAGTTTTTTTTTTATTTATTTTCTTTCTTTTTTTTTTTTTTTTTTTCAGTACGCGGGCCGCGTAGGCTCAGCGGCCATGGCTCACGGGCCTGGCCGCTCTGGGGCACGACCACGTGTCCCCTGCATCGGCAGGCAGACTCTCAACCACTGCGCCACCAGGGAAGCCCTATTTTCTTTCTTTTTTAACTTTAGAACCCTTTATTCAAATTAAAGCTTACTGCTGAAGTTCAAAGTGAATAAAGGAAAAAAGCAAAGCTGCTCTAGTATGTAGTAGCAGCAAAACAAAGTACCTATGCGTTTCATGGAGTACAGTTTTTAAAACCATTATTCTACTCCAACACTTCATATTAAAAGAAGCTCTTTTGCATAACCCCATTTCCACTAGACTTGGATGGGATTAATGCTGACTGTGCTTCCTAGTCAGAATAGGAAAGAGTCCCGCCACGCCTCAACATCAGGCTTTGTTCCAGTTTGAAACCTAAGAGCTGGGATTCCTTATTTAATCCCATTCTTTCTCCCGACCCCATTGCATATCTTCGTTTTGTTTGTGTAACATCTGTTTCCTTCACTAAATCGTATCTTTATTATCTTTATCCCAACTTATTGATTTTGATATTTTCTACACATACTACTCGTAATACCAGACATAATGCCTTGCACAGCCTAGGTGTTTCAAAAACGTTAAATAAATAGATTTCACAGAATTGAACACTGGTCCACAGAAATTAAACAGTATTCTCTATTCGGTAAAATATAAGGGCAAGACTCAATTCTTGGTACACATTTGGTGTCTGGTAAATATCTGGTATAGGAATGCATGAGTGGTTGAATGAACCAAGAAACTAGGTGATAATGTATGTGAATGTACCTCGTAAACTGTAAACTACTTCACAAATATGAGTTCTTATACAGGTTATGTGGTTATTTTCTAGCTCTTACAATTTGTTGCACATTTACTAAATTTTGGCCAATTCAAGTACAGTAAAGCCCAGGAGGAAATCTGTGGCATGTGCCTCAGGGGAAGCTGTGAAGGCAGGCATAGAGAGATAAACCTAAGTGGGGTGTAGAGCCCACGGGCCTGGAACAGAGGGCTCCCTGACTGCTAACAATCCAGTTCTCATCCTTGAATTTCTAATGATCAGCAGTAAGCAAACATAAATGTCTTGAGCAGCTCATAAATCTTTCTGGAGCCTGGGTGCTGAATAAATCCTAGGAAAGTGGTAATGGTGGAAACAGGATCTCCTCCCTGGAAGTAGTTCCTTTCAGTGCCAGCTTTTGCCCCTGTTAGCTGCTTACACACATACCCCAGCTGCCTCAGTGAGGCATAAAACAGGGCAATAAAACAGGGCAAATGGAGGAATAAAAACCAGAAAAAGATTCTGTCATCCCTGAGTTTCCCAACTGGGGACCCCTCAGTGAGTGATACCACCCCCTTCAAGAGTTTCCATGTTGGAGATCTGTCCCTTAGGACTGGCAACCCACAAGGACTTGGTTTCCAGACTAAAAGAACAGACGAGTTATTTAGCTTATGCTCAGTAACCCAAAATGAAGAGAAAAAAACAGAGAAAGGTTACAATACATTTGACTGTGGAATCTAACCTGAACTCACATTAAGCAGATTTCTTTTACTACATTTCGATGAGGGGGGAAAACACCAAAATCTTGTTTAAAACGTTTTCCTGGTTTGTGATTGTGCCTAGGAGATCAGCAAAACTCAGAGCAGCATAAAGCCAGAGGATCAGAACCTAAACAGAGCTAGACCTTCTCTCTGCTGCTATTGCCTGCTAGCTTTCCATGTACTGTAATTATTTCTCTACATGACTGTCCAGGCTGGAAGGGACTATATCTCACTTATCCTTTATTGACTGATTGACAGCCACTGATAAATAAGTATTCAATAAGGACTTTTCCCAGTAAAGTTTTGTGGGTTTTTTTGTTTTTTTCACTTTTTTTAATTGACGTATAGTTGATGTACTGTATTATGTAAGTTATTACAGGTGTACAGTATAGTGATTCACTTTCTAAAGGTTATACTCCACTTATAGTTATAAAATAAAATATTGGCTGTATATTATAGTAATAATAAAATATTGGTTATATTCCCTGTGTGGTACAATATATCCTTGTAGCTTATTTTATACATAATAGTTTGTACCTCTTAACCCCCTCCCCATCCATTGCCCCTCCCCCTTCCCTCTCCCCACTGCTAACTACTAGTTTGTTCTCTGTATCTGTGAGTCTGTTTCTGTTTTGTTAAATTCATTTGTTTTAATTTTTAGACTCCACATATAAGTGATATCATATAGTATTTGTCTTTCTCTGTCTGACTTATTTCACTTACCATAATACCCTCCCAGTCCATCCATGTTGCTGCAAATGGCAAAATTTCATTCCTTTTTATGACTCAGTAGTATTCCATTGTATGTATATGTGTGTGTGTATTTATTTATAAATAATATATATATTATATATAATATATATACACCACATTTTATTTATCCGTTCATCTGTGAATGGACACTTAGGTTGCTTCCATTTCTTGGCAATTGTAAAGAATGCTGCTATGAACCAAATCGGGGTACATGTATCTTTTCAAATTAATGTTTTTGGTTTTTTTGGATATATACCCAGGGGTGGAATTGCTGGGTCATATGGTAGTTCTATTTTTAGTTTTTTGAGAAACCTCCATACTATTTTCTACAGTGGCTGCACCAACCCATTTTCTCCACATTCTCACCAATATTTGTTATTTGTGTTCTTTTTGATGATAGCCATTCTGACAGGTGTGCAGTGATACCTCGTTGTGGTTTTGATTTATATTTCCCTGATGATTAGCAATGTTGAGCATCTTTTCATGTGCCTGTTGGCCATCGGCATATCCTCTTTGAAAAAATATCTATTCTGGTCTTCTGCCCATGTTTTAATCGGGTTGTTTGTGTTTTTTTGATGTTGAGCTGTATGAACTGTGTATATATTTTAGATATTATACCCTTATTTGTCATATTATTTGCAAGTATTTTTTCCCATTCAGCAGGTTGTCTTGTCGTTTTGTCAGTGGTTTCCTTTGCTATGCAAAAGCTTTTAAGTTTAATTAGGTCCCATTTTTAAATTTTTGCTTTATTTCCATTTCTCTAGGAAGTGGGTCAAAAAGGATCTTGCTGTGATTTATGTCATAGAATGTTCTGCCTATGTTTTCCTTTAAGAGTTTTATGGTTTCTGGTCTTACATTTAGGTCTTTAATCCATCTTTAGTTTATTTTTACAAATAAAATGTGTTAGAGAATGTTCTAATTTCATTCTTTTACGTGTAGCTGTCCAGTTTTCCCAGCAGCACTTGTTGAAGAGACCATCTTTTCTCCATTGTATATTCTTGCTTCCTTTGTCATAGATTGATTGACCATAAGTATGTGGGTTCAGTAAATTTTTGATATTGATCCCATTGATTTATTTAACAAAGTTCATTGCCAGGATGTAACTTTTTATTCAGCACAGGTGTAAAGACCTATGCATGTTATGGGTGTACCCAGAGTAGCATAAGATGAGAAGTGTTGGTAGGTATGATGGATACAGTGCACCACAACATTCAGTACTCCATGTTGGATTGGTCCACCTTGAGGTAGATCCTTCCCCTCAGCCAGTTGCCTGTGGCTAAGGGATGGGGTCAGAGAGTTAGAAATATGGCCTGAAGTGGGAGTTAAGTGTTACTTTCCAGAGAAGGATAGTAGAGGGCTCTTCAGACAATTCAAAAATATGTCAGCTGCAGACCCCAAGCTTCTGTGTATATATAGGTGCATCTCAGGATTGGAAGTTCATGCAGTTAGTTTAGCTGAGATAGTGTGTGCACACACACTCATGTGTGTAATACTATTTTTTGAATACTAAGTCTCAAAACAAAATCAGTTTCTTCCCTTCTCTTTGTTTCCATATTGCCTTGTAACATAACCATTAGCAAATTGCATTTCAAACATTTATGTAGAGATTTTACTCTCCTCCATTAGACTATGATCTCAAGAATTAATGCATCTAGGTCTTATCCTATATCCTTTGTTCCTAGCATAATGCCTTGGAGTTACAATAACAAATGAGACAGGATCCTTTCCTCAAATTGCTTATAATCTACTGGGGAGGTCAGATTGGTTAAAAATAAAATTAAAGTACAATCTAATTGAATTAAAATAAATAGAAGCAAATACAATGGGATTTCAGAAAAGGAAAGTCAATTCAGACTTGTTCAGTCAAGGAAAGAGGTAGCCTTTAATCTGAGTTTGTAAGAAAGGGTAGGATTTCAACAGACTTGGAGTGCTTTAAGTCTGTACCAAGGTCCATTCATTTTAGCCAGGGAAACATGCTTTCCTGAGGAGTGTCCTGGCCTGCTCTGATGGCTCCTGTATTGAGGCAGTGTTACCAGTAGGAGAAACTGCCTCTTCATTAAGGGAGAATTAAACCCAGCTACCTCTCCCTAAGCTCCCTGTTGGGAATCACCTTTATTTGCTATTGCCTTTAAAGGGATCTTGTCAGGTTGTTTAGGCCTTTAACATGACTGATCTTTACAGTTGTGTTTTGGGGCAGGAAATGACCAGACCCCACCCTGAGCGCTCTGTCTTTTTTAACAAAAAGCAAAATCCATCATTCCAACAATGGATCTCTTTTCTCGGTTTAAAGGAACATTTTAAAACAGAAAATCCATATAAGAATCTTAAAAAAAAACAGTTACTTGCAAAAATTTGGCTTTACTGAAAATTATTCATAAGGAAAACAGCCCAATTTACAATTTAACCTTCAGTTCTAGAAATTAATGGAAAACATTATATTTGTGGATAAGAAAAATTGGGTCTATAAGCTGGTTTATGAAACTGAATTTAATTCTAGACACAAAAAGGAATTTTATGCTTGAGACATGGACCCTCTTGGTTTAGAAGGATAAGGCAAGGATTGCTACAGTTCTGTGAAGAAAACTAAATAGAAGCATTTTTTCATTAATGTGACTGTGTCTCTATTGTAGCATTCCGGCTGGATATAGCCTGGAAAGTAAGATTACACATTCATGAAAATAGATTTCTTGAAGGAATTGAGAATACAGTAAGTTTTCTGAAAATTCAGCCACAGTATAACCTGCCACTTATCTTCCTAGGAACTTTCTTAGGCTCTGAAAAAATTGGTTATTCCTCTTTCCCATATGCCACCCTTAAGGAGGTGAAGAAATAATCAAGCTACAAGAGAAATATAAAATTTTTCCATGGAAGCACCACAATTTTAGGAAAATAAAAAATGGAAATAAAAACAAAAATAAACAAATGGGACCTAATGAAACTTAAAAGCTTTTGCACAGCAAAGGAAACTACAAACAAGACAAAAAGACAACCCTCAGAATGGGAGAAAATATTTGCAAATGAATCAACGGACAAAGGATTAATCTCCAAAATATATAAACAGCTCATGCAGCTCAATATTAAAGAAACAAACAACCCAATCCAAAAATTGGCAGAAGACCTAAATGGACATTTCTCCAAAGAAGACATACAGATGGCCAAGATGCCCATGAAAAGCTGCTCAACATCACTAATTATTAGAGAAATGCAAATCAAAACTACAATGAGGTATCACCTCACACCAGTTTGAATGGGTATCATCAGAAAATCTACAAACAACAAATGCTGGAGAGGGCGTGGAGAAAAGAGAACCCTCTTGGACTGTTGGTGGGAATGTAAATTGATACAGCCACTATGGAGAACAGTATGGAAGTTTCTTTAAAAACTAAAAATAGAATTACCATATGATCCAGCAATCCCACTGCTGGGCATATACCCAGAGAAAACCATAATTCAAAAAGACACATGCACCCTAATGTTCATTGCAACACTATTTACAATAGCCAGGACATGGAAGCAACCTAAATGACCATCGACAGACAAATAGGTAAAGAAGATGTGGTATATATATATATATATATATATATATATATATATATATATATATATACACACACACACACAATGGAATATTACTCAGCCATAAAAAGGAATGAAATTGGGTCATTTGTAGAGATGTGGATGGATCTAGAGACTGTCATACGGAGTGAAGTAAGTCAGAAATTGGGTCATTTGTAGAGATGTGGATGGATCTAGAGACTGTCATACGGAGTGAAGTAAGTCAGAAAGAGAAAAACAAATACTGTATATGAACGCATATATGTGGAACCTAGAAAAATGGTACAGATGAACCGGATTTCAGGGCAGAAATTGAGACACAGATGTAGTGAACAAACGTATGGACACCAAGGGGGGAAGTGGGTGGTGAGGGTGTGTGTGTGATGAATTGGGAGTTGGGGATTGACATGTATACACTGATGTGTATGAAATGGGTAACTAATGAGAACCAGCTGTATTAAAAAAAAAAGTCACATTTTGAGAAACTGAATAATGACATCAGTACACATATCATGGTGCAAACTTTGAGTGAAATTGGCCTTCAGAATTGTTTAATCTCTTTTCTTACCTCCCAGTAGTATGGCCTCTAAGAAGACTTAATTGCCAAAATAATTTGACTGTTTTATTTCCACTGCCTTGGAGGCAAAATGTGAGTTTCACCTCAGTTCAAAGAAAGAAAGAAAAAGAAGTAGTAGTAGATTTTTCTATGCTACTATAAAAATTGGCCCAATATATCCCTATCTTATTGGTTATATAATTTTATAATGTGATGAAAGAGTATTAAAATCAGTGGAACATGAATGCAAAAAGAAGGTTTTTTTTTTGTTTTTCTACAAGAACTTGCATTAAATGCTTTGGAAAGATTCAGTAAAATCATTTAAAAAACTGCTATAGGCAAGACAGCAGTGTGGAAGATGGGGGAAATTTTTGTAAAAACACAGAAGGTTTCTGCACTCAGATTGCTTTAAAAGTGTACTTAAATTCTCATTACATTTTATAGAAACTATAAATGGAAATGAGAGATGTTGCTTTTTGGTGACACAGAACTCATACTCAGGGATTCATACTCAAAGTAAAGGTCTTGGCCCTGCATCAAAAGATTGACACATAAATAGTCATTCACATGTTTTAAATTATAACAAAATGCATAAGGTATGTGTATATCATTTTTTATGTTTTCTCACTTTAACTGGCTTTTTTGACCAACACATTAACTACTGGTCCCAACCGTACTGGATAAAGATGACTTTTAGCGAACTATTTTATATAGCAGTTAATAAAGTTGGGGGTACTTCTCCCTTCTTAAGGTGGTACAAACCAGGCTTTGAAAGTACATGAAATAAAAGGCCACTCAGAAGCAATAAGGTATCTATGCTTTAAGTTAACTATGATAAATAAAATCTCTTACAACTTTTTCTGGCACAAAGAATACTGAAATAGATGGATCATGCAATACACATCAACTTTTACCAATAACTCAACTGCACTCTACCTAAGATAAAGACATCAATGCCCTTACTGCACCTCTACCTTTCTTCACTCTCCTCTGTCCCCCATCTTCTGTCTTGTATGCCTTTCTTTATTTAAAAAAAAAAACCCTTCATCCATTTCACTCACCCTCCACTCCATATGCCTTTTCTTTTACAGTGAAAAGTTCTTAAAATTTACATTCTGATCTGTGAATATTGAGTATTTGGTATTTCATCCATAGAGCAATTCTAAAAGTTGAAAACCAGCAAGTAATGTTATGAGTGATGTGACTGATGCTCCCTATAGACTCTAGGGTTGCCAGATTCAGCAAATAAAATTACAGGATGCCCAATTTGAATTTCAGATAAACAACAATTTTTTTTGAGTGTAAGTATGTTCCATGCAATATTTGGGACATACTTATACTAAAAGAGTGTTGTTTATCTGAAATTCAAATTTAGCTGGGTATCTTGTGGGTTTTTTGGTAAACTGCCTGCAAGGTAATGCCCTATGTAAGGATTATATTTTCTCCATGGATTTAATGCCATCACCCCTGGGCCATTCCAAGAGAATATTCCTGGATTCAAAGTCAAATAGATAATCTCTTCTCAAACACCATCAATTATTTAAACCCCAGTAGATTTCTTGTTTAAAATCAATCCAAGTAAACAGTTTATTTCAGGACTCAGTATGATCATACTCTTATTCTCTTTGGCCATTCTGAGGTTTTATGACTCCTCATTTTAAAAATGAAGAAATGAGACTATTTGTGTGTTTTTTTCAGAAACACACTTTCTGTGTGCTTTTTCATAAAAAAATTTTATGAAATAGCTGTTAAAGTGATGTTTTACACACATAATTTAATAATCATTCCTCTGCTTAAAACCCTTTTCTGGCTTCCCTATTTACTTCAGGTAATGCTCAAAATCCATTAAATGGTCCACAGGGCTACCCATCCTTTCTTCCTTTGAGCTCTACCTGGCTGTGCTATTTTCATTTTGTTCATGTTCTTCATACTGTTTTTTTTGTTTGTTTGTTTATGGAAGCTCATTCGTTCCTCAGCACCATCAAACAGATTGTTCCCTCTGCCAAAAATGTCACATTGCCATATTCCTACTCTACTTCACTCCATTAATTCCTACTAATCCTTCATAGTCTCAGCCCAAATGCTGCTACCCCAGAGATCCTTTTGACTTCATGTCACATATATTTATTTATTCATGTGATTGTTGATGTTTGTCCTCCCCAGCAGAGACACTGTACACTTCATGAAGCCAAGAGCTATGTGAAGCCAAGACCCATACCTTGGTTCTCTACCATATGCCTACCTCATAGCATGGTATCTGGTATGTAGTAAACACTATATAGATGTATGTTAAATGAACAGATAGATGTATGAATGAAGAAAGAATAAGGATGATATTGTTTTCGTCACCATTTTACAAATTAGGAAAACTGAGTTTTGGAGAATTTAAGTAACTTGTTTACTTAGCTCATGAATGGGAGTCAGAATTGAAAGTCACATCTGTCATTATCCCTTTTTCTTCTATGACTGCTACTCTCTAAAGTCCCTTCACATTCCAACAGCTCATGATTATATCATCTATAATCCTCTTCATGAGACAATAGGTAGGGAAAATAATGATATTAGTTGGTTTTCATAGAACATTTTTTTCAGACATTAAGCTATGTGTCTTGGAGGAGTTGCAGAGGAGTGGGAATGGCTTGTGGTTTGGGGAAAGGGAGGGGCAGACTGAGCCACACAGCCACCAGAGACAGCACCTGGGACAGAAGAGAGTTTTTGCCCACACACTGAGTATCTGGCTTCCAGATGGATCTTGGGCACACATTTGTTTTTGTAATTTTCCCCCTCCTCCTTGTCTCTTCATTCGCCACCCTCCTTTCAGAGGAATTTAAGGATGGGCTTTGTGCTGCATTGCCTCCTTTTTCCTTCTTCAACCCCCACCCTCTCTTTCTTTTCCACAAACGGTGACCAGCAGTGACAGACCTTTCCTGTGCTTGGAATCAAAGGGGAAATGAAATCCAACTGATTCACTCAGCACCCTTCAGCCTAGACACCTGGCTGTTTCTGCAGCTTTGAGGTAGAGCCTGATCTGTTTAGTTAGAACAGTGGTAGCTCAATTCATTTACTCCAACCAACTAAGAAGTTCTCTGTGTTGAACTATGCTTATCTGACTGGTGATCTACATTCTGTAGTACTCCCTAGAGGATGCAGTACTGACCAGTTCTGTTATGAGAGATCAGGAGACTCCTGCCTTGTTGGCAAAAGCCACTCTCTGACTTAGGGAGCATGTCTCTAGGCATTTTGTGGTCTTCTGTTCAGGCTTTTCAAGAATTAGGAAGGTTTCCATATTTTTTTAATAGACTTTATTTTTTATAGCAGTTTTAGGTTCACAGCAGTATTGAGCAGATGGTAGAGAGATCTCCCACGTGCCCCCTACCTCCACACATGTATAGCCTCCCCCATTGTCAACACCCACCCTCCTACCAGAGTGGTACACGTTTGTTATAGTTGATGAACCAATATTAAAACATCATTATTAACCTGAGTCCATGTTGTACATTAGGGTTCACTCTTGGTGTTGTAATTTCTGAGTTTGGATAAATGTATGCTAACCTATATCCACCATTATAATATCATAGAGAGTACTTTTATTGTTCCAAAAATCCTTTGTGCTCTTTCTAGTCATCCCTCCCTCCCCACTATTTTTTCCCAAAGGAAACCTTTAGACAATTTCGGAAAATAGTAATGGTCTCATTCATTCTGTAAGTGGAGGGCAGAGTCTAGGATGGTCTGTCTTCTATTATCATATCATTCTTATTCTTCAGACAGCATACCTGTGCTAGATGAGGATAGTTCTATAAATGGAACCAGGTACATCAATGAACACATTCCCATTTGCATCAACCAGATGGTTTGAGGAAGACACCTGCCTCCATCTTTCCACATTATGTGGGGGTGTGGGAAGGATGACTCTGAAAAGGTCAAGGGAAGGTTGCAGCAAAGATGGTTTCTTTTGAACTAATGTCTAGTCTTTGTTCTCACCCTAATTGTTCAGGCTAAAAATACCAGAGCTTAAATTGAGAGTATAAAAATATGAAATGTAAATTATTATTCCCATTTGTTTATAAACTAACGGAGGGAGCGATCACATCCCTGTCTTCCTTTCAGCTTTACTGCTGTGGTAGGTTGTTATTATTATAAATACTGTTTTCCCATGTGTAAGGATGATATATCCTTTCCCTGTTGGTGTTAGGCTTGGTTTTGTTGCTTGCTCTGGCCACTTAAATATGAGCAGAAGTGATGTGTGCCATTTCTGAGAAAAAAAGTGTAAGAGCTATAACACAATATTCTCTTTTCTTTCTACCACAAGACTAGGAATGTCCCTGAAAAATATCATTCCTTCAGCCTGTGTCCTAGGCAGAAGATGGGTGGAGCAGAGCTATAGATGGTCTACAATGGATATAGTTTGAGCAAAAACAAATGGTTGTTATAAGTCAGTGAGATTTGGGGGTTGTTTGTCATCACAACATAATTCAGTCTATATTACCTGACCAAACTGACCTCTCTGAGCTTGTTCTAAACTTAGGTATAATTATATCAACCTCCAAGGGAATGCATAACAGTCATAAACATTGAAGCCCCATTTCAAAAGCTACTGAGAGTGGTACTGCTACTCATGTGAATGGCAATATCTGTAGCATTTAAGAGTACTTAAAAAGTTTTCTGTTTTGGGGCTGAACAGCATGTGACTGGTATGATTTCTAGATACACCACAAGTTCCTGTGCCAATAAATTTTCTTCTTTCATGTATTCTAAATTGATTTGTCCAATCTAGGTTCCCAGGGAGTAGTCCTACCCCCACAGTTTATCAATGTCTGACAGCAAAGGGAGAAAGTTGAGGTATCAAAAATCGGAACCAGAATGTGAGTAGGGACACCATGGAGTTAACCTGGGTTGGAATAAGTTACAAAATTTTCCAGAACTATTGTACCTTGTGGATAAAGGATAATTACAGAATCAGATACAGGCCAGATACCAAGAAGTGGGACTGGAATACTTGAAATGTAGAGCAGGAATAGCAAATAAGTAAAGCAAACACGTTTCTGTTATGTTTCCATCACTGGCCTAAATCCGAAGGAGATTCAATGAAATAAAAACATAGTTCTGAAAACTGGAGAAGTTCACTATCTGCTTAGGGAGATGAGTAAACCAAACTGTTAAAAACGTGTTATTAAACATATACACATACAGAGAAATACTTACGTCAAGGCTACAGGATGAAGATTTTTCACAAACTCAGTACACTCTGGGTGACACTGAGCATCATATCAAGAAAGAGAAATTTTCCATCCTCCAGGTGGAAAATTCTTCTTCGTGATTCTTTCCAGTTTCCTCCCAAGGGTAACAATTATCCTGGCTTCTAATAGCATAGATTTGTTTTGCTTGGTTTTAATCTATGAATGGAATCCTACAATATGTATTATTTCATGTTTGGTTTCTTTGGTTCAGTGTTACGTTAGTAAGCATCATTTATATTGTCCAAAGTAGTTGTAGAGTGTTCATTCTCATTGCTGTATAGTAGCCCATTTTGTAAAGATACCACACTGATGTATTAAATCTACTGTTGATGAGTATTTGGTAGTTTTCTCTGTGGGGCTATTACAAATAATGTTGATGTGATAATTCTAGTATATGTCTTTGGTTAACATATATATGTATTTATATTGTATAAATGCCTAGGATTACAATCACTGCGCCATAGGTGTTGGTAGTGGTTATGTGGAATATTCCTGTGTTGAGAACTGTAAGGCCACATCTGAGTTTAGAACAAATGATAAGATTATCAGTATCTTCCATGGGCAAGGGACAGAGGTGGTATGCATGCCAGGTATTTGGCATTCCCAGTGTTGGACAACAGCTGAATCAGTTTATCAAACAAGTGGTGTCAGGTATAAAGTTAAGGAACAAGACACAGGAAGCAATTCTGAAAGTCATGGAACAAAAGCCACCAAAAAAAGTGGTGAGTCTGTCTTCCCCAATTCTCCCTTAGTTCTTTCTTTTCTTTTGTTTAGTGCAGATGGGCTGTGTGGTTGTTTTGAGGGACTGACAGTAATGGGACATGACTACTAGTGTAACCCACATTTCTTCAAGTGACATCAGCCTGGGTGACGTGGAGTACAGGATATCAATGAAGAGGACAGCTGGGATAGGAATTGAAAGTGGCTAGGTGTGAGTGTATGTTTTAAACTAAAGGGTACTAATATTAAAAGTAGAGCATAATACATAATATAAAAACAATAGAGAAAATCAACAAAACAAAAGGGTTTTCTTTAAAAAGATCAACAAAATTGGCAGATACTTAGCTAAATTGACCCAGAAAAAAAAAGAAACAAATTACTAAAATCAGGAATGAAAGAAGGGACATCATGACCAGCCTTAAAGATTGAAAAGGATTATAATGGTGTACTATGAATAAATGTATGCCAATGAACGAGATAACTTAGAAGAAATGGAAAATTCTTAGAAGAACACACATTACCAAAACTGACTCAAGAAGAAATAGAAAATGTGAACAGATCTATAAAAAATGAAGATATTTAGTTAGTAATTTTAAAACTTCCCAGAAGGAAGAGCCCAGGCCCATATTCATTTTGCTGGTGAATTCTATCAGACATTCAAAGAAGAATTAATACAACTGTTCATAAATTCTTAGAAAAACAGAAGACGAGGGAATACTTCCTAACTCATTTTATGAGGTCAGTATTGCCCTGATACTAAAAATATGCAAAGATATAATGAGAACATAAAATTGTAGACAGATATCCCTTATGAATATGGGTTCAATTATCTCCAACAAAATACTAGCAAACCAAATCTAGCATCATTCAAAAAGGACTATACACCATGATTTATTCCAGGAATACAAAAATCAGTGACATACATACATCATATTGATGGAAAAAAAGATGAAAACCACATGGTCACCTCAATAGATGCAGACAAAGCCTTTGACAAAAGACAGCACCCTCCTTGTAAAATCACTCAAAAAAGTAGGGGTAGAAGGGAACTTCTTCACCGATAAAGGGCCTCTATGAAAGATACACAACAAAGATCAGGAACAAGAGAAGTCTGCTCTTACCACTTCTATTCAACATTGTACTGGCGATTCTAGTCAGGGTAATCAGATAAGAAAAAGAAATGAAAGGTGTCTAGACTGGAAAGGAAAAAAATAAAACCACCTCTGTAGATGATGGGATCATAGATGGAAAAAATCCTAAGGAATTCACTAAAAAAACTTTTATAACTAAGAAACATGTCCAGCAAGATTGCAAGATACTGGATCATTATACAAAAGTCTATTGTATTTCCATACAGAAGGAATGAGCAATTCAAAAATGAAATTAATGAGACAATTCCATTTATAATAGCATCAAAAGGAAGAAAATACTTAGTAAATTTAAGGAAAGAAGTTCAAGACTTGTACTAAAAACTACAAAACATCATTGAAGAAAGTTCAAAGATCTAAATAAATTGAAAGACATCCTGTGTCCATGGATTAGAAGATCTAATAATGTTAAAATAGCAGTGCTCCTAAAATTGACCTGCATAATTCAGTATGATGTCTGTAAAAAATCTCAGCTTCCCTATCTGAAGAAGTTGGTAAACTCATCCCAGAATTCACATGGAAATTCAAGGCACCCAGAATAGCCAAAATGGAAAAAGGAGAACAAAGTTGGAGGATGCACACTTTATGATTTCAAAACTTGTGTATAGCTACAGGACTCAGGACAGTGTGGTACTGGCATAAAGACAGATGATATGTAGATCAATGGAATGGATCGAAAGTACAGAAATAAACCCTTCTGTTTATAAGTGATTAATTTTCAACAAGGGTACCAAAACAATCCAGTGAGGAAAGAATAATCTTTTCAACAAATATTGGTGAGACAACTAGATTTCTACATGCAAAAGAATGAAGTTGGACCCCTTCTTGGCAAATACAGAATTAACTCAAAATGGATGATAGACATAAATGTTAGCATTAAAACTATAAAACTCTTGGAGGAAAATATAAGAATAAATCTCTATGACCTTGAATGTTAAATGACACCAAAAGCATAAGTGACAAAAGAAAAAATAGGTAAATTCAACCTGTCAAAATTGAAAACTTATGTGATGCAAATCATACCATCAAGAACATGAAAAGACAACTCACAGAATGGGAGAAAATATTTGGAACTTACATATCTGATAAAGGACTGATATCTAGAATGTGTAAAGAATTCTTATAATTCAGTAATAAAAAGACAAGTAACCCAATTAAAAAGTGGGCAATGGATTTGAATAAGCATCTAAGCAAAGAAGACATGAAAGAATGCTCATTAGCTATTAAGGAAAGACAAATTAAAGCGACAGTGATACCACATCACACACATTAAGATAACTGTCATCACAAAGATAATAGTAATGTCTTGTCTTGAGGAGATATAGAGAAATTAGAACCCTCACACCTTGATGGTGTGAATGTAAAGTGAGAGAAGCTGTTCCTTAAAATGTTAAACAGAGTTACCAAATGATTCGGCAATTTGACTACGTCCAAAATTGAAAACATATGTCCACACAGAAACTTCAGTGTTCACAACAGCATTATTTGTAATAGCCAAAAAGTAGAAAAAAAACTAAATATCCATCAACTGATGAATGGATAAATAAAATGTGGTTATATCCATACAATGAAATATTATTTGACTATGAAAAAGGAATGAAGTACTGATATATGCTACAGCATGGGTGACCCTTGAAAACATTATGCTAATTTAAAGAAGCCTGTGACAAAAAGCCATATATTATATGGTTCAATTTATATGAAATGTCCAGAATAAGCAAATCTATTGAGATGGGAGATTAGTAGTTGCCTAGGGTTGGGATTGCAGGGTGGGTGGGAAATGGGGAGTGACTGCTAATGGATTGAGGGGTGTTTTTTAGGATGAAGACAGTGTTCTAAACTTAGATTATGGTGGTGTTTGCACAACTTTCCAAATATCCTAAAACTATTAATTGTACATCTTACATGGGTAAATTTTACAATAGGTGAACTATATCTCAATAATTCAGTTTTTTTAAAATGAAGCATAATTATGACGATGATTTTAAAAGCTGTTTACGCAGAGGAGAAACAAAAGTGCAATCACAGATTAAAGTGGAAGCAAGTGCATTTTGTGTTAGAAACAGTTCATCTGATTTAATCGGGTCACACGTTTCCAACTCACAGTACATAACAGGGGTTTTTGGTAAGGAGAGGCGAGACATATATAGAACAAGGTACATAGTTTTTTGCTGAGTGCAAATCTAATCTTTGTACTCAGCTCCAGGATTTCTGAAAGTCTTAAAGAGCTATCAAAGTTATTTAAAAAAAAAAAAAACTTTTCATAAATAAGCTGTTTGCTGCCCAATCTGCCAAGGCTGCCTCTCTCCAGATGGCAGGCAGCAGGCTGGGCTGGGCTGATTCTACAGCCTTTATGAAGGCCCTTCTCTCTGCCCTTCACCACCTACACATCTTCCAAGAGCTTCCTGCTGCTCATGGCCCCAGAGCAAGGTCTCTATTTACGTCAGCCAGGCCCCAACCAGCTTCCCAGTTTGGGCAGACTGGGTTACACTTGGATCTTAATTGGAGAGAGGTTGCAGGAAACCAGGAAAAAGTCTTCATTGTGGGCCTGTATTTCGAGAAGATGCTGAAGTTGAAAGCAGCTGGATGAAAATATCAATGTTTCCACACTACCCTAAGCAGAAACCTTCTTTCCATTCCCTAAGCTCCTCTCATTTTTTTCCCTTTTCTCGTTCATATTTTGGCCTGAGATACCTTGTTAATTTTTAAAGATTAACAGGCCATTTAGCACAAGAAGAGTGTGGAGCAGGTCACAGATGAATAAATTAATACCAAAACTTCACACTAAGATGAAAATCAAAGCTCTCTGTTTTATTGCTTAAAGTATCTGTGAGTGCTGGGCAGGAGGAAATTGGTATCTCATTAAAAAAATGAGAAAGTGAGGTACAGAGGAAACTGAAAGCTCGTTAAAAGTGGTGGAAAAGCCGTCTTAATTATACCTTTCCATTTGCTAACAAGAGGACATTTGTTATGAGTTCAGGAGACTTTATCCCAAGCAAAATAAACAGAGTTAACAACATTATTTTTGTCTTTTTAGCCAGTGGTGGCTCTGGAATCCTGTTTCAAAATAAAGGTTTCACTGCGGGAAGTCAATTAGATCAGAGAATGCTGGCAAAGGGTCAACTGCTTTCGCTTTCAAAGATTGATTTGAGAGCTGCTACCCAACCTTTCACCTTGCCCCCATGTAAGGGGGAAGGTGCGCAAGGTTTCCTTATTAGTGCAAGAATCTGTGTCTGGAGAGGCATTTAAAGGCCATGCTGAGAGTCCTTCAGTCAGAAATAGTTACTGAAAGTGTACTGCCCCTGTAAAGCATCAGTTTTCTCTTTTGGAAAATGGAGATACTAACGACTTTGTGGTTGTGGTGATTAAATAAGATGTTACATGAGAAAACGCCTCCAAGGAACTTTAATAATAATGGCTACAACTTATTGATGATTACTATGAGTCTAGTACATTATCCTACTTAATTTTTACAATAAACATATGTAGTGCTATGGTCTCTGCTCTAAGAGTGGAAAAAAGTTGGAAAGGTTATATGATTTTTTTTTTTTTTTTTTTTTGCAGTATTTGGGCCTCTCACTGCTGTGGCCTCTCCCGTTGCGGAGCACAGGCTCTGGATGCGCAGGCCCAGTGGCCATGGCTCATGGGCCCAGCCGCTCCGCGGCATGTGGGATCCTCCCGGGCCGGGGCATGAACCATGTCCCCTGCATCGGCAGGTGGACTCCCAACCACTGCGCCACCAGGGAAGCCCAGGTTATATGATTTTGTACAAGGTCATCCAGTAGTGATAGAGTGGGATTTGAATCCAAGTCTCTTTTACAATTTCTCGTGGAAGGTCATGAATCAGATATGGCTTCTGACTTCAAGGCCCATAGAGGAATAGAAACACACTTCAATAATGAAGCAGAGTATGACTAATGGCCAAAAGGATTTAATATGCTGAGGGAATTTAAAGAAAAGATCACTTTGGTTGGAGAGTTATGCCAAGAGGCAGTAGCATAATGTCCAAGAGTATATATACAGAATACTTGGTTCAAATCCCAGATTCCTTAATTTCTAAGATGTGTAACATTGTACATATATTTTCTCTAAACTGACTTCAGCTATAACATGAGCATTGAAATACTATCTCCCTTTTAGGTTGTAGTGAGGGTTGAAAAAAAATTATGTCTATTAAACATTAAGTGCCTGGTGAATAGTTTTTTAAAATTTGGGGAGTATTTCATACAAGAGGTAGTAGATGAAAAGTTCTGAAGGACAACAGTTTCAAATCTGTTGAGTTTCAACAGAGACATGTAAGTTTGGAAGAATGTCTGAAGTATCCCCATTATTAAATATGCTGCAGTAGAATTGTTATTTTACATACTGAATTTATTTAAGAATCCATTGGAAGTATACCATTTTCTAAGTATGTTGAGCATAAGAACTGATTTCAGGTTGGAGTAGTGGTGTAGTAGTTTGCACAGATTAACCTTCCTGCCAATAACAATTATAAACTCTGCACAAAATATAAAAATCAACTGTTATAAAGCACTGGAGAGTGACCAGAGGTAATCAAAAACTGAAAGGACTTTGACACTTGACTGAAGGGGACTACACTGGGTGAGATTCATATTTATAAGGCTTTTCTTCTAAGGGTAACTCCAAATCTATGTGGTGATAAGGAGAAAGAGCTCAAACAGGAGGCTGCGTCTTAAGTGACCTGAGGAGACAGAGAACAGAAAAGAAATTTGAAAACTAATATGCCACAGTGGGAGGATCCCCCAAATCTACAAATCAACTCTCCTCAAACCCTGACTGACTCCTGAATTGTGCTTGCTTAAGGAAAGAGTACAAGGGAAAAAACAACAGCTGGAAGGCTGATGGTGGTGAGCAGAGATTTCAGCCTTTCCAGTGCAGGGGAGACCAAGGTTTAGAGTTTAAGTCCAGCTAGAGAGGCTTGGACTTTCCATTGAAACCACAGAATGTCCATTCTTTAGGCATAACGATTATGTCTCATTACTAAAATACCTTAAGGCTAAGGGAAAAACCTTATAAAGGCCAATCTTTGTGAAGTCTAAAGTCAAGGCATCACAAAATAAAAGTGATCCACCGGTAGTTTTACTGACTTGTAGAACAAAGTAAACTGAATTAGGAAAAATAACTGAACCCAATCTGGACAATGTGGAGGTCTTTCTTTAGGGCTTCTTTGCTTTATGTTCTTTATTAACTCTTCCTGTATTAATACATTTGGTTTTATTCTATCATTCCTTCTTGACTTCTTAAGTTGTATGTTAGCCCATTACTTTTCAGTGTTTTTTATTTTTGAATATAAGCATTAACATTAAAGCTATAAATTTCTCTCTAAATACTGCTTTAGCTGTATTCCAGAATTTTTCATATGTAGTATTGTAATTTCCCTTTACTTCTACTTATTTTCTAAATTCTGTTATATCTTTGCCAACCTAGCTGTTATTTAGAAGTGGGTTATTACATTTTTTTTCTTTTTGTCACTGATTTTTAACTTATTTGATTAGTGGTTAGAGTGTGAGGTCTATATTATACTCATTCTTGGAAATTATTGAGACTTGCTTTATGGACTAAAATAATGGTCAGTTTTTAAAAAACAGTCTATGTGTGCTTTAAAAAGTGGAAAATCTCCTTAGATTTATATAGAAAATCCAACAGTATTTCACCTATTATTCTAGGGTGGGTGGATAACAAACTGAGGGCCCATGATTTTAAAACTCAACAGTTTATAATTTTACAAAATTACATAGTATTGAGTTTTAAATCATAGTTGCTGTTACATTATACCAACCAATGTGATCCTTGGTTAGCAAGTTAGACAGGCAGAAAAGTGGTAAAGAGGCAGACACCCTGGCCTGGTGGTCCCTTAAGACAGGATAATGAAAGAGCCAGAAATTTGTGATATGGATGACAGGGATAAAGGTGCAGTGGACACTTGTCTGTAGCACTACCCTGAGGTCTGACCTTCATTCACCTTTTATAATCAGTGCTTAGCTCCTCTTCTTAAGAGGGTATTCCTAATAATTCTACATGTCAGGACTTCCAGCAACTCTCCAGTGCATCTAAAATCCTGATGACAGCAATTAATGTATTCCATTACACCCATGTTTTGCATATAGTTGTTTTTTGTCTGAAATCCGCCAAGTTCAAGAGTCAGAAAACTATTGCCTTCTCACAGGCCCCCTGCCTCATCTTTCCTCTCAATCCCCTTCCTCCTTTGTCTGGAGTAACTTTCACTTAATGATTAGTAACTTTACTCAATTCATCAGCACTGATCAGAATTACATCAGTCTCTTGGGTATTCAACAAAAATCTGACCTGGTAGAAAACAGCCTGCTGAAGGAAATTCACAATCTGAAGAGTGGATAAAGAGACAAAAAGGATAGGAAAAAGGACAAATTGAAGGTTGAGGCTGAGGCATAGGAAAACCTTTGGAAGAAGAAACTTCAGATCAGTTCCAGTTTATTGTCACAGTATGAAATGAAACTTTTAACACCAAAGGATATGTGATTCAGAGCTAGTTGTCAAAGAAAAAAATGTGCTTATTCATTACACAGAGGTCATATTCTTGTTGTTGTTGTTTTTAACCTATCCTTTGCCCTTAGTTGTTGCTGAAAAGGTTTTTCTTCTATGAGCCAACGACTCATTTATACATTTTTTTCTATAGCATTTTTTTTAACCATGGATTAAATTACACCTCCAGAGACATAGACAGCCTAAGAGTGGAGAGAAATCTCATTGCTTTATGGGAATAACTATTACCTGTGGAACTAAGGGCTGGAAAAACAGTAAGATGTGATATCTTTCCCAGGTTGGGAACCTTGAGATATCAGGAAAGTTGAGGAGAATGAAAGTTCAGCATCATCAAACAGATTCCATTCAGCTGGCATTCAGCTTTTCAAGTAGCCTGCAATATAGGGAACCATATAGGATGTAGGGAAGCAGAAACTTTTCCATTTCCTTAGGGCTCCAGGTCCACAGAGTATACTTAATCTATGTCTTTGACCACTATTACTAATGGGTCTTTTACCCAATGGGATTGAACTGTGTTCGTGTTCATCTCTGTTCTTTCGACACTAAAGTGTCCATCATCATGGTTACTGACTTGACTAAAGATGTTGTCTCCCCTGTGTTCAGAATGCCAGTGTGTGTTCTGGGTACAAGGTGGTAATGAAAAGGCCCTGGCTATCAATTTATCAAGTTATATCCTGTCACCCAGCAAAAAACAGAACCCCAAGGGAATGAGAAGCTGGGCTGTTAAGCAATGGTGAGGACCAGAAGAGGTGTGTGGTATGGGTGCCAGAACAAAGAACAGGATGGAGAGGTGCTGTAGGTGTGGGAGCAGGTGGTAGCTCTGAGAAAGATGTAGCAGCCTGTTATGGCTTGGGCTTAGGAGAGGTTTAAGTTAGGTTTAGGAGGGCAGCATGGGAGGCACACTTTGATGCTTTCTTAAAAGGTCACTTAAAATGCGGTTAGTGGAAAGAGCTTTATAGAATTTTGTTTCAGTCCCAATTTCCTCATTTAGTGGGCTTGTGACGTTAAGGATTTCTGTAGAACTCTCAATTTTCACATGTGTAAATAGGGAGAATAAAATCTACTCAGCCTACCTCACAGGGTTGTCTTGAGAGTTCACTAAGATTGTGTAAAGGGGCTTTGGACACTGAAAATTCATGTACAAGAGGACCATATTTTTGGACAGTTTATTGCCTCAGCCTTTGTTCCTTTTTAAAAAGGTCTCTTTGATAGGGAAATGGTTGTATCTCTGGAGCATTATGGAGTAGGAAATGATTGATGGAGAATGGTGAGACAATAAAAAGATGCAAGCAAGAAATGAAAAGAAAAAGCACTCAGTGCTAGTTCTATGTCCTTCTATGTTAATAACTGAGTCATTTTCTGTTGCCTTCCTTTTAGTAGGCACGTATGTCTAAATGAAGCACAGTCAGTGGGGAGAAATAGATCCTGTGATTTATTTACTTATTTATTTATTTTTGGCTGCATTGGGTCTTTGTTCCTGTACGTGGGCTTTCTCTAGTTGCAGTGAGCAGGAGCTACTTTTCGTTGCGGTGCATGGGCTTCTCATTGCAGTGGCTTCTCTTGTCGCGGAGCACAGGCTCTAGGCGCGCAGGCTTCAGTAGTTGTGGCACCTGGGCTCAGGAGTTGTGGCTCACGGGCTCTAGAGTGCAGGCTCAGTAGTTGTGGCTCACGCACTTAGTTGCTCCGTGGCAATGTGAGATCTTCCCAGACCAGGGCTCGAACCCGTTTCCCCTGCATTTGCAGGTGGCATCTTAACCACTGCGCCACCAGGGAAGCCCAATCATGTAATTTAAATATTTATTCCTCACTGAAGAAAAGAGACAACTATTCTTGGAAAGTATGTGAGGTTTGAAATAATTCTTTGTAAGAGAGAAACTCCCCAATCATTTCAGTTTCATGTAAACTGTATCACAACAATAAATACTTAAAAAGAGAATTAATACAGGAGACTTCAACTGTATGTATACCTTTAAAATTCAAAACAAAGATTTAAATCAAATATAGCAAAATGTTAAGATTTTAGAAAGTTTATAGGTGAGTTTACCTACCAACTGTATGCTTGAAATGTCTCAACCCAAAAATTATAATTAAAAGACAAAGAAAATAGAACAATTATAAAATTTTACAGTTTCATAGAGGGGAAAATTTAAAAAATAAGAATTATTAATCCAAAAAATAAGAAAGGAGGGAAAAGGGAACACAATTTATGAAGCTAGTAGAAAACAAATTGTAAGGTATAGACTGAAACCCAAATATATCAGTAATTACATCAAGTGCAAAGAGTCCAAATATTTCCTAATAAAATATTATGATTATGAGGCTGAACTTAAAATAAAAACTATATGTTCTGTATAAAACATACCTTGAAAATGACAATACAGAAGGGTTAAAAGTAAAAGAATGGAAAATACAAACACATAAACACTAACCAAAGGAATGATTGCAATAAACAGACAAATAGATTTTATTTTTTATTTTAGGGTAAGAAGATAGAAATAAAGCACATTTCATGATGATTAAACGGTTAATTCATCGGTAACACACATACACATATGTGTGTGTGTGTATATATATTTATATATAGCCTAACTGTCATAGCCTCGAAAAAAATAGAAAGCAAATGTTGAAAAAACAAAAAAGAAGAAATAGTAAACCTGCAATCATGTAGGAGATTTGTTTACATTGTTTTTATGAAGTTATGATTAGCATCTGGTAAAATGTACAATCTTAAATTGTGAGTTTAAGTATTTACAAGTGCATATAACCATGTAACCCACTCCCCTATCAAAGGTGGAATATTTCAGTCACTTCAGAAAGTTCACCCCTGTCACACTCTGTCAAGTCTGACTTGCCAGGGGCAATCACTGTTCAGATTTCTTTTACCGTGTGTTAATTTTTTCTTCTAGTTTCCTGTAAATGGAATCACACCAGTACATATCAGTATGTACTCTTTGTCTTCTTCAGCACATAATTTTGAGATTCAGCCATTTTGGTCTATGTACCAGTCCTTTGTTTTTTATTGCTGAGTAGTATTCCATTAAATGAATATACCACAGTTTGCTTATATAGTCTCTCCGTAATGGACATTTGGGCTGTTTTCAGTTGGCTAGTATGAATAAAGCTGCTATGACATTTTCATACAAGACTTTTTGTGGTTATGTGTTTTCATTTCACTTGGATAAATATCTAGAAGTGTAATTGCTGAGTCATAGGGTAGGTATATGCTTTGCTATATAAGAAACCGCCCAATCTTTTTTCAAAGTGATAGTACCATTGTCCCATTGCCTTCAGTAATGTGTAAGAGTTCTTTTTCTACAGACTCTCCAATATTTGGTGTTGTAAAAATTTTCTCATTTTAGCCCTACTGGGAGCCTATGGTAATATTTCATTTAGGATTTAATTTTCATTTCTCTATTGACTAATAATGATGAGCATATTTTTTACATGTTTGTTGGCTATTTCTATCTCTTTTTGTGAAGTGCCTGTTTAAATATTTTACCCATTTTAATGGGTTGTCTTATATTATTGAAAAAAGGCCTTTATAATATATGTATTGAAACATTTTTTCCTGGTTTGTGGCTTGCCTGTTATTTTTCTTAATGGTGAATTTTGATGAGCAAAAGTTTTGAATTTTGAAGAGGTCCTGTTTATTAATTTTGTTTCTTCTACAGTTAGTACTAAGACCAATCTAAGAAAGTTTTGCCAAGACAAAAGTCTTGAAGATATTTTCCAATATTTTTTCTATATGCTTTATAGTTGTGGTTTTTATCTTTAGGGCAATGATATATCTTGAATAAATTTTTTGTGTGGTGTAAAAAAAAGGGGTTGAGTTGTGTTTTTTTATGGATATCCTGTTTCAGTGACAGTTGTTGAAATGTCTTTCCTTTCCCCACTGCATTGCTTTGTTGACTATGACAATCATAGGCCATATAATTGTAGGTCTTTATCTAGACTCTCCATTGTGTTTCACTAACCAATCTGTCTATCTTTGTATTAATAAAATTATTGTCATTTTATTGAAAACTTAAAGACAGGTAGTGTAGGTCCTCCAGTTTTGTTCTTGTTTTGTATTACTTTGGCTAGTCTAGATCATTTGTATAAATGTTGGAATTAGCTTGGACATTTTTACAGAAAAGATAGCTGGGATTTTTATTGGTATTGGATTGAAGCTATAGATCATTTGGAGAAATAGAAATCTGAATAATATTTAACCTTTTGATACATGAACATGACATATTTGTTCACTAATATAGATCCTCTTTAATTTCTCTCAATACATTTTTATGAATAGATTTTGCATATATTTTGTTAATTTATCATAAACATTTTATGACTTTTAACATACTGTAAATGATACTGTTTTTTACTACATATTCCAAGTTTTTATTTATATTATAGGAAAAAAAATGTTTGTTATTGACCTTATATCTTGTGATCCTGTTAAATTCACTCATTAGTTCCAGTAGCTTTTTTCATAGATTCCTTAGAATTTTCTATGTACCTGATTATCTCATCTGTAAATATAGTTTTACTTCTTTCTTTCCATTTTGTTTGCCTTTTATTTATTTATTTTTTCATCTAGTTGTACCGGCTAGGAACTCTAATTAAGTTTTGCATAGAGGTAGAGAGCAGACCTTCTTGCCTTTTTCCCAATATTAGAGGGAAAATGCTCAGTCTTTCATCATTAAATGTAACATTGGCTATAGATTTTTTTATAGATGCTATCTACCATTGTTGAGCGAGATTTCATCTATTACAAGTCTGGGTGTTGAATCCTGTCAGATGTTTTTCCCCACGTCTATTAGGAAGATATATGGTTTTTCTCTTTTATTCTGATAAATCTTACTTCGTCATGTTACATTGTTTTTTATATTTTGCTGGATTTGGTTTGCTAATGTTTTGTTAAGATTTTTGAGTGTATATTAATGAATCATCTTAGTTTTAATATTTTTGTTTGGTTGTGGAAAGAGAGTAATGCTGAACTGAATGAGTAATGAATTATTAGGAAGTGTCCCCTCCTCTCCTACTTTATGAAAGTAATGGTAGAATTAGGTTATTTCTTAAATAAATGTTGAGAGAATTCACCAGTTAAGCTTGTGTGTGTGTGTGTGTGTGTGTGTGTGTGTGTGTGTGTTTAATTATGAAGGTGTTTCATTATGAATTCAATTTTTAGTAGTTACAAGGCTATTAAGGTTTTCTGTTTCTTCCCTTTTAGTTTTGATTATTTACATTTTAAGGAATTTGTCATTCTCTTTAAGTTGTCAACTGTATTGGCATATAATTATTTATATAATATTCCTTTATTGTATTTTTCAACCCTTTCTAATATTGGTAGTTTGTATCTTCTTTCTCTTTCTTTTTGTGAACAGCCTAGCTAATTTATCAATTTTATTGACCTTTACAAGGTGGGTTTTTTCCATTAATTTTCTCTGTTGTTTGTCCATCTTTAATGCCATGAATGTCCACTGATATCTTTTTATTTCCTTCCATTTATAATGAGTTTAATTTGCTTTTATTTTTCCTTCTTTAGAGAGAAGTTTATTTTAAAATATTTTCTCTTTTCTTTATACAAGTATTTAAAATTGTAAAATTTCCCTCAATGCAACTTGCATTGCACAAGTTTTGATATGTTGTATTTTAATTATCCTTCAGATTGAAACATTTTCTAATTTCCCTCATTAGTTTTTATTTTAGCTCTTCAGTTATCTTGAAATGTGTTGCTTAATGTTTGGCCATTTTCCAGATAATTTTACTGTTATTGATTTATGATTTCATATCATTGTTGTCAGAAAACATACTCTACATAGTTTCACTTGTTTTGAATTTATTGAGATTTGACCTAGAATACAATCTAACCTTGGTTCATGTTCCACTGGCACTTTAAAATAATGTTTTTTCTGCATTTTGTGGTCTAAAGTTTTATAACTATCAAATGTGGTTGGTAGTAATGTTTAAATCTTCTACATCCTTATTAAATTTTATCTTTTTGTCTATCAATTACTTAGGAAATAGAGCTAAAATCATCAAATGTAATTGTGGATTTGTCTATTTCTACCTTTGGTTTCATCAGTTTTTGCTGCATGCATTTTGAAGCTCTGTAATTAGTCGTACATACATGTAGGTTTATTACATATTTTTGATGAATTGACTCTTTTCTCATTATGAAAATTTCCTCTTTCCTTCTGATAATTCTCCTTTGCCTGAAATCTACTTTGTCTCATATTACTATAGCCACTCCAGCTTTCTGATGATTAGCATTTGCATAGTGTATATTTTTTCTTTCTTTTACTTTTAAAGCATGTGTGTCTTTTTTACTTAAAGTGCAGCTTTTATAAATAGCAGGTAGGTGGGTCTTGTTTGTTTATTCAGTCTAACGATTTCTGCCCTTTTGTTGGAGTGTTTAGTTCACATACATTTCATATCATTATTTATATTGTTTAGGTTTACTAGTTTTACTGTATGTCTTTTATTTCTCTTATCTTTTCTTTATTCCTTTCCTCTATTTTCTTGCCTTTTTTTCATTAATGGAGCAGTCATTACTCTGTACCATTTTATATCTTATATTGGCTTTTTCATTATACCTCTTTTTTATTTTTAATGTTTGATCTAAGATTTACTATCTGTACCTTTATTTAATAGCAGTTTATTTTGAATTAATATTATATCATTTCACATAGAAAGTAAGAACTTATAACAGTATATATTTTGCTCCCTTCCCACCTTTGTGTACAATTGCTGTCATGCATCTTCTATATTTATATAAACTCTAGAATATATTATTATTATTGCTTTAATGAGTCAGTTATCTTTGAAAGCAGTTCAAGGAGAAACATAAAGTTATTCTAGACTTACTTACATGTTTACCTTCTGGGAAATTTTCATGTTGTATGTAAATTCGAGTTACCATTTACTACCATTGGCTTCTCCCTAAAGAACTTCCTGTAATATTTATTACAGTGTAGGCCTGCTGACCACAAACTCTTTTAGAATTTACTTGTCTGAGTATGTCTTTGTTCCACCTTAATTTTTGAAGAATTTTTTCACTGCTTATGGAATTCTGGGGTTTTAACCATTTTAAAGATGTCTTCTCACTCCCTTTTGGCTTTCATTGTTTCTTTTAAGAATGTAGCAGTAGTTCCTATTATCGTTCTCCTGTTTTTAAAGTGTTTTTTTGCAGGGAATGGATGCTTTTAGTATTTTCCTGTTGTTTTTTAGCAACTTAATTATGATGGGCCTACATGTGATATTCGTTGCATTTCTGCTGCTTGGGAAATATCAGATTTCTTAGACTTGTGAGCTTATAGTTCTCATGAAATTTGAAAAACATTCAGCCATTATTTACTTCAATATTTTCTGCCCCAAACTCTCCTCTCCTGTTCTCACCAGAATGACTAAAATTTTCAGTTGTAGAATAACTGAATATCTCTTTTATTAATGGTAAGAATGTAAACTGGTACAACCATGTTGGAAAACTGGTTTTCATTATCTACTAAAGTTGATACACATACCTAATTATACAAAAATTACATTCCTAGATATATTCCCAAGACTGTGTCCGTATATATACACCAAAAGACATATGAAGAGTGTAAAATCACAAATTTGGAAATAAATAAGTGTAATATAATCAATTATTATATATAATCGTTACCATTACATCTAGCAATGAAAATAAACTATCTGCTACATGCAATAACATAGACAAAGATCACAAACATGATGTCGAGCCAAAGATACCAAAGAGAAAAGAATTCATACAGTATGAGTTTATTTATATAAAATATTAAAATAGGCAAAACCAACCTATGATGTTAGAAATCAGGATAGTGGTTTTCCTTTGGCGAGGAGGACAGTGAATGAAGCAGGCATGAGACAACTTTCTGGGTGTGTTCACTTCGTGAAAATTCTTTGAGCTATACCTGTTTCTGTATATTCCTATATGTTTCTGTATGTATATTGCAATGCAATTTTCTATATGTATGTTACAGATCAATAGGAAGGTTAATAAAAAAATCTAAAAATTAAAACTAACAAGTTAAAAAAGAAATGATTAATTTTTGCTAGTAAGCTTTGGAAATAAAAATCATACAATTTAAAACAGGTATTAAATTATTATAATGCATAGTTTGGGCTTTTCTTCACAAGTTTTTTTCATTTAGTCTGTTTTTCTTTTGTAATGTGGAAAAGAAACAAAGACAAATATTTGTTTCATTTAGGTACCAGATTCTAGAGTGATGAGACTCAATAAAACTTGCTCAACTTTACACTTTGTTTCCTCTCTGCATGTTCTGTAGTAAACTTCTCCAATTCTCCAACTCCAGAACATTTTCTCTATTTTTTTTTTTTTTTTTTTTTTTTTTTTTTGCGGTACATGGGCCTCTCACTGTTGTGGCCTCTCCTGTTGCGGAGCACCGGCTCCAGACACGCAGGCTCAGCAGCCATGGCTCACGGGCCTAGTCGCTCCACAGCATGTGGGATCTTCCCAGACCAGGGCACGAACCCGTGTCCCCTGCATTGGCAGGTGGACTCTCAACCACTGCACCACCAGGGAAGCCCAATTTTCTATTTTTTGAACACAGATGTAAGTAGAATTTTTTTATGCTGGGGAAAGATCCAGGCAGAAACTCTTCAGATGGTTGGAATGCAGAAGCAAAGCTCTTTCTCTCCCTCCTCCTCACCCTCCCCCACCATATGTTTCAGAAGAGCCAAGGAGGAATTTGCTGTTGACTATGGAGAGAGGATCTGAAGGAAAGGGAGAGAAGTTTTACATTTGGTGAATCAAGTGTATGGATAATGAAGATCTTTGAGGGAGGGTAAACTAATGAATTTTGGACTTTTCAAGTATCCACTTTAAATCTGTGCTCAAAATTAATTCTTAAGTGTATTCAAACTAGTTCATTCTGGATGATGTATGAATCACTTTAGAGAAAGCATAATAGAGAAAGTTTCTACATAAATTGGAAATTGAGGGCAGACATTTTTGTTCAAGAGAAAATAAATTTGAGAATGAGAGTGAAAGACTATTGCTTCTGGCCTTCTGAGCAGAAAAGAGAACTAGAAAAGAACATGCTCACACTTTCTCTCACTGGGAGTTTCTCCTGGTTAGCTGAGAAAGAGGGAAAATGGACAGAGAAAGAAAACAAGAACACTAAGGAATCCCAGGGCTAAGCATGAAACGGTGCAGATGAGACACCTGTCTCATCTGAGACACCAGTGATCCAAAAGCTAACTGCTCTTGAATAATTAAAGGAATTTTGATCCAAACCCATCCAAGCTAATCTGAAGTTCCTAAGATATAACACACCACAGAAGAGCTGAGACAAGTATTTTACTCATCTGTTGTTAGAGGTTTGGAATACCAGTTAATTTATTCCCTTAGCCCTTAAATCAGTTGATAATAAACATAAAACACATGATGATCAAAGTATCAGCTCTAAAACTGGAAGTAAGTGCCCAATAACTCCTACAGGACAAGGTTCCCAGGTAACCCTCACTTGGAAAACAAAGGTGGGTCCTCAGGACCAAGTAGCTTCCTGCTACTTCCCCAGTTTAGACCTTGGGACTTATCTTGGCACGTGTGAGTCCATTTCTCCAGGAAGATTGTAGACCTGTGTTACAATCTCAGTCACAAGAAGAATTCAGATTGAGAGAGAGCTCAGGCCTCCAGGCAAATGTCTAATGGGTGCTTACACAAGGAGACCGAGGAGAGGCCACCTCCCTTCTTGTCTGCTGAGTTCTCTGGGAAGCAGCCAGTGAGCTGAGCTAGGAGTAAAGAAGGTTTATGGGGAAGTAACACTTACGAAAGTAAAAGAAGGAGGCAGCATTGGGTGAGGAAATTGTCAGACCGCAATACAAACCTGACAAAAGTCTCTGCCAGCCCAACAGAGGGACCTAGAGCAAAGATTGACCATTAGAGAAGCGCCACTTCGGACAGAAAAGGCTAAGCCCTTGTACTACGAGCTTGTTCGGTCATTGTCTGGGTGACTGTTTTGTCCTTCGCTCAAGACTTAGGCAGATCCTAAAGAAGTTAAGAGCTGGAAGCTATCAGCTACCATACTCCTGGAAGCTGGTGGTACTTTCTCCAAGGAGGATCTGGGCAGCTTATCTCCATGTCTGCTACAATCCACACCCTGTGCTATCCAGATCCACTTCTCTATACATACATGGGGAGCAGCAGCTCCTTCAGGGCTCTGAGAGGAAACTCAGAAGAGAGAGGTCAGCAGAACAAACTAAAGCCCCCACTGCTGCAGTTAGTCTTGGGGCTGCAACTAGCACTTGTTTCCCTCTTCCACTCTCCATTCAAATTCCCCTTACTCTCAACTGCCACCTCTGCTTTCTTGGTGGCATGACCAAATCCTTCATTCTGAGGGGTCTGAGCCTCTGGTAACCATATCTTCCTCAGACTGCATTACTGCACTCGTCTAATCACAGTTGTAGTTGAGCATAGGAGTACCAGAAGGCACCCAACTGGGTCACCTGAGCTTCACACATATTTCATTCCTCCCTGTCCCCATTGTGTAACAACAACCCTACTTTCTGTTGCTGATTGGGACCAGTTATCCTTAAGAAGATGGTGATTCCTCTTCTTGCTTCCTGGTCTCTGAACACAAGGATCCCAAAGCATACACATAGCAGCTGTAGTTTGAACCTCCTTTGGAGACCAAAACATTTGGTCCTGCAGAGCCCAGGGTTACAGGGGTAGGAAGCACAAGGTGGCTTATTAGGTGATGGTAAGTGATTCATAGACCCATGTGTACTTCCTACTGGAGGAAAAGCACCATACAAAAGACTCTGATTTAATGTGTATTCTGCATCGTGAAGAATGGTACCCCATTTCTCAGGGTATTAGGTCTGACCTGGCCATCAGCAACGTCTTTAGTAGGCCATTCCACTGCTCTATCAGGCTGGCAGTTTCTAGGTGGTGCAGTATGTGAAAAGACCGGTAGAACTGCGGTCGCAGGCCCATATCAACCCCTCCTTCAGTGGAAGGTGTATTCCTTGATCAGATGAGATATTGTGTGGGATTCCATGCCTGAAGACCAGGCATTGTATAAGTCCCACATAGTGGTATTGGTTGAGCCAACCAAACTCAGACCTAGAATAGACATCTATTCTTGCTGGCCCTTTTAGGACAGAAGGAGCCTGATTTTTCTCTGCTGAATTTGATGGTCTTTTTCCTGGCCTACTACTTGAAACTATTATTTTAGTGCCAGCCTGTCTTGAAGTGGCTGGTTGGTCTCTTCAAGATATAGGGACATTTTGAGGTCTCAGTATTGGTCTATGTTGCTGGCAAGGTGGGAGTTTAGAGGCAGATATAACTAAATGGGCCTTGTAAGTGGGTGTTCACATTGACTCAAGTGTTGCCTTCATCTTTGCTACCATGGACACTTGGTTTGTGTGCTCATCATGCCAGCACTAGGGAGGCAGCTAGCAAAATCTGTCTAATATTAGCTGGCCAAATAGTTTTGTCTACTTCATTATTTAGAGGCTCTTCCATTATGGAAGCTCTCTGGTGGGTGTTAACACATGATAAAATGATCTTCGCACTCGTGTTCACTCTCATATTTCCATCCATATGCTTCTACCTCAAGCCTCCTTGTTTTGATGTTCCAGTCTTTCTCCTTTCAGGTCCCAGAGCAGCTAGCTGATCAGGCCATTCACCACTGCTGATTAGTCCATACATATTCTAACTTAGGAACACTTTTCCTTCCACCAACTGCATCATCTATAGCTCAGTCTCTTGAGCAGATTTCCTTGCCACTATCTCTCAAACCACCCCCAGGTGAAGCTGTAGTGCAGCCGTCATTGAGTTTTGTCTTTTACCCCTGTTTCAAGTCATCCATCCATTAACCAAGCTCAGGCTTTTTCCTCCTCCTCCTTCAGCCATAGGTGAGAGCTGAGAGGGGCAATGGTATACCTGTGGTAAGTAAAAAAGTGAAGGTCTGGGATTCTTGCTCATGTAGGTTGCTTGTGTTCTCTAGTCATTCTCAAGCTCAGTCTAGGACGCACCATCTCTATCTTAGGATCTATTGCTGCTGGGCTTGCCCAGTTTCTCTTTACTGAATTTGACAACCTTGATTCTGACCTCTGATTTGAAAAAGGCTATTATCTTGGTGTATACTTTTCTGGTTCTTCTTTGGTTTTTTTGGCTTTTTTTCCTCTTGACTCCTTCATTGCCACCTATTCCTGTTCCCACACCTTAAATGCTGGTACTTCACAGGTATTTACCCTTGTCCCACCAGTCCCCTCATTCCTCACATGTGCTCTTAGTGGTTTCTCAGGGCTGGAGGTATTAAATAAAACATGAGCTTGGAATAAAAGTGGACTTTAAGCTTAAGCTATACTATTTAATATCTGTTTGACTTTATGTAGGAGATTGGACCCCTCTGAACCTGAATGTAACTATTTTGTTGGTAATAATCATCTGGGTCAACATTTGCAAAGCGCTTCACATGAGGTTTGCCACAAAATAAGTACTCTTTGATGGCAACTATTCATTACAGCTATTTAACTACTATCATGCCTATAATCATAGCCTAGACCTTTGCTTTAAATCTTAATATCCATTTGGATGTCTGGATGTCCCATAGACAGTCAATCTCAATGTGTCCGTGTTTGAACGCATCATCGTCCTACCTAAATATGCTACTTCTTCTATATTCTCTCTTTTTGTCCTTCCACCATCCAGCCAATCATGAAGCTAGTTAGACATCTTAACCTCTATCTTCTCCATCATCCCAATCTAATCAATTATTTTTACTTTCTAAATATTTATCAAATCTCTCTGTTTCTCCAGAGAAGAAAAATACTGGTGGAGGTACAGTTTTAAACTTTCCCACTAAAGGAAATTTAGGATCTTCTTAAAAAATATTTTTCTGGTTAACTCAGGTTGTCAAGGAGAAAGTAGTGTTTTCTCTCCAGTCCCCACTCTGCTGGTCATGATATATACGTATCATGAAAACATACACACACATACACACACACACATAAGAAGACTTATATGATCTCACAGAGATTGAGAGATGGGCTCATATCATTATGTTCTCCTCTGTGTCCTTCACTGGTCTCTGATGTTAGCTGGTTGATCATGTCTTGAATCTGGGCCTCTTGTGCTGGCATTTTCTGAGGTGCAACTGTTTGACTCTAACTTTTAGAGCATGATGCTAGGCTCTGCAGTTCTGACCACAGCCTTGGATATAATAAGGTTCCTCTCATGGTGGCCCACTCACTCATTCCACCCTCAGCCTCTTCTAATTTGGGGGATACCTCTAAAGGCCTAGGAATTGCAGCAGACTTCCCTACACTATGCTTAATTGTCCAGGGCCCTTTGAAGCTGTCCTCTGGTTTACCCACTTGGACACCTTTCTCACACATTTCTGAGCCACTCTCTGGGCGCCATCATTTTTCTCTGTACTATTATGCTAAATACAGCTCTTTGCCACAGGGCTTACAAAATACTCTCTACCTGTACCCTGGGAAGTGTAAAAACTAAGCCATCCTCTCTCTGTCAAACTCTGAGATGTCCCCCCAAATTTATTTGAATGTTTTCCCCACAGTGTCCTCCATTATGGTTCAGCTATGCAGGGAGTGGTTTAACAAGTGAGAATTCTGACTCTTGCTTCTTCCTCTCTCTTCTCTTGCCAGCCTCTACTGGAAAAAAATTTCCTTCCTCTCTATATTATTGATAATGGAAAAAATCAGCATTCCAGCTTCTCAGATTCATTTTTTAACTATACAGGTAACTTTTGAAATTGAGAACTTCTTTGTTCTCAAAACCTGACTCTCAAGATTATACATTCCCCATGGCTAAGAATCAGCCTTGAGACTGAGAGCAGAAGGATGGCCTATTTCTATTTGCTTCTCTGCTTTAACAGTCTGCTTCTGTCTGGAAAAGGAATTAACCACATTCAATAAAGTGAAAAGATAAAAATCACATTAATAATTGCAATATTGTGATTATAAGAATATTGTGATTTATAAGAATTTATGAGAAATACCAGATGACCAAAATATATTTCCCCTGTGTATTTGGTCTTCCTCCACAGTTTCAGGTTTCCAGCTCCCCAAATTCTTGGAATTTGCTAAACTTTGACAGTGATAAAGATGTTTTGTTATGCTAATGAGGTGACTTTTGGAAAGCATCCAGGGACCGGGGCTGCTTGCCAGTGGAGCAAACCACTTGTCTAGAGAGTTAAAACTTTCAGTCCAATCAGCTGACCTCCAAGGAGAAAAGAGGGGCTACAGGTTGAATCAGTCACAAGTGGCCAATGATTTAATCAATCATGCCTATGTAATGAAGCCTCCATAAAAACTCAAAATGATAAGATCCAGAGAACTTCCAGGTTAGTGCACACGTGGAGATTTGAGAAGAGTGGCTCACCTGGAGAGGGCATGGAAGCTCTGCCCCCCTTTCCCCATACCTTGCCCTGTGCATCTCTTCCGTCTGGCTGTTTCTGAGTTATATCCCTTTATCATAAGTCATTAATCTAGTAAGTAAAATATTTTCTGAGTTCTGTGAGCCACTGTACCAAATTAATTGAACCCAAGGAGGAGGTCATGGGAACTTCTGATTTATAGCCAGTTGGTCGGAAGTATAGATCACAACTTGGACTTGCAATTGGCATCCTAAGTTGGAGGGGGTTGTTGGCACCTCCACTCTGTAGCCAGTTGATCAGAAGCACAGGTCACCACATGGGCTTGTGACTGGTATCTGAAGTTGGATGGTGGAGGGGATGGGGGGGTGAAGGGGGCCCACAGAGGACAGTCTTGTGTGACTGGACCTGTGGAATCTGGGTTATTATCTCTGGGTAGAGAGTGTCAGAATTGAGTTGAATTCTCAGACACTGTGCTGGTTTCTGAGAATTGCTTTTGGGTGTGAGGGGAACCCCCTCCCCAACATTGGAAATTGAGTCTCAGAACACCATTTGCTAGATATTTACTATTGCTAGATATTTACTAGCAATTGCTAGATATTTACTATTTTCCTCATATGATATATTCTTCATTCTTCTCTGCCCTGTATTATGCCCCAGAAGAGTAACTTTATATTCTGCCGTGAGCTCCCTTGCCTTTTGTCTTCAGGTTGGGAGTCAGTCAGTGGGAGGCATAAGTAAGAAATCAGAGGTTGGAGGTGAATTAAGGCAAGGGTTTTTTTTTCCCATCTCCCCAACTACCTCTACCAAAGGCCACAGCTCCTGTCCAGCAGCCCTATTGCACAATCACAGCTTATTCTTACCATTCTAGTAACTTCTCCCTCCTTTTGTGTCTTCAGACCTAGGGATGGTGACATTCTGATCTCCTGCTACCTCTCCAGTGATAACACCATCCCTTGTTTGTTTCCCTTAACTTCTTAAAAAATAATCCTTAATTAAAGTTTCTTCAATTGTCCCATCAAGTATGCCATTTACTTTTCTTAGGACCATTACTGATAAACCCATTATATCTGTATGATTTTGTATCTGCATGACATACTTTTTTCAATTAGATTAGAACTCCTTAAAGTCAGGGATTCTAATTCTTAAAATTATCTTTTATCCTTTTCCTCTACTACAAAACACAATACTCTGTATACAGGGATGAGCATGAAATGCTTTCTGAAATTCTTCATTTAACCATTGAGCTGTTATGTGCTGGATGTTTTTGTATGTACTGTGGATACCATGATGAACAAGATGGAATGGTTCTTGTCCTTATGTAGTCTATACTCTCCTGACTCTAACAATTTCCCCATTGTAGGTTGCAATTTTTTTTTTTTTTGCGGTACGTGGGCCTCTCACTGTTGTGGCCTCTCCCGTTGCGGAGCACAGGCTCCAGAAGCGCAGGCTCAGCGGCCATGGCTCACGGGCCCAGCCACTCTGCGGCATGTGGGATCCTCCCGGACCGGGGCACGAACCCGTGTCTCCTGCATCGGCAGGCGGACTCTCAACCACTGAGCCACCAGGGAAGCCCAGGTTGCAATTTTTAATGAACAAAGCGAGTAGTAGTTATTGACTATCCTGGTCACATCTCTTTCAAGCACATCTGTCCTACCCACATCCCAGGTGGCTAGGATAAGACAGAGCCATGTTTAAGCTGAAATTTGAGGACCCAAAAGCTGTGAATAAGCAGTGCAAGTATAATGAGAGATCAGAGTATAGAAATAAATAGGCATAGAAAGAAATATGGATGTCATGATGAATTGCGAGACCGTTTTGTCTTAGTACTGATTAGATCGCCTATAAAGCCTTACTCTACTGCAGTTCCTCTTCTTAGCTTCTCAGGAGTTCTTTGTTGAAGTCTTACAAGAAAACCTTTGCTTGGAACAGTTTGAACAGCTCCCAGTTCTTTAAAGCCAAATGAGGCTGAAGACGCATACTCCCATGGAAAGGAGGGAAAGGGAAGTAAAAGTGCTCTTAGGCTTGAGTTTGGTAGTGCTGCTGCTAATGGCATCACTAAAGCACATGGGGGAGCAAGCTGGACCAATGAACGGACTGCTTTGCTTTCCTTACTGTGTCCAGAATACTGCACTGCTTCTCAAGCGGGGCTTTTAGGCAATCCTGCTTCATGGATCATAGCCCTACAGCTTGTTTTTCTTTCCCTGACCTTCATACTCCACACCCCCTCTCATCAGTAATTTTGTTTTTCTAGATGATGAGAAACTGCCAGATGGATCACTTGCTTTGCTTGATCCCTGGATCATTCGTACACCTGCTGCTCCTGCTGGTACTTGCCACTGGGATTCCACTGTCTAAGAGGACTGCCAAGGTACATTTGTCATAGCATGGCTCATTATCATACAAACTAAAGGCAGGTCTATGTCCTAAAACATAAGTATTGAAATTGCCTATAAGAGTCCTGTTAAGCTAAAAAACATCATTGGAAACTGTCTGCAACATCTCATTTAAAAAGAAAATTTATAAAGTTTATAATAATCTACTGGTTGCCTTTTTTCCACAATTCTCCAGTCTCATTGCTGAGCAATCATTTTTGCAGTCTCAGTCTGGGTCCCTTTTCTGGAGCCAGCTTTGTCAAGGGTAGGGAGAGAGTAAGTGAGCTCAAGAAATTCAGCCCTACATAAACCTTGCATTTCCTGCTCTGACCTTACAGTTTAGTTCTAGCAACTAGACTCCTGCTTTGCTCTGAGAACCAGTACCCACCACATGCTACTGATCCAGGGGCAGGTAGTTACGCACAGGACTCACTTCTGGCTTTGCTGCCATGTGCCCTTGGGGATGTTTGAGAGACTGCTTATAATCCCTTTATATATATTTTTTAAAAATCTTTTTTGTCTCTGCACCCTTTGTCTCACTTGACTCTAAGAATAGTCTCATTGAAATCAACTGTTTTACATTCAAAATCCATTTTCAATGGACCTAGGACTTGAACAAAGCTCTCATTAACTCCAGAGTCAATGCTTTTAATTTTTAAGCAACATGTGTTTTCTGTTTTAACTTAAACCTATTCTGGAATGTGTGGAAATAAAGATTAATATAAAGAAGATCTAAATCACCCAATGATAAGCTTTTCTGATATTTCAGAATTTTTGATCTACATAGTTTTTTACATTGTTGATGTCATTCTATAACAGAACTTTGTAACCTGAAAATTTGCATTCAATGAATTTGGAAGATTTTTTGGTTTTGTTTTGTTTTTTTTACATTGTCACATGTTGATTTTGATCCTTATATTAAATTGGTCCCAAGACTGTGCAATAAAGAAAGGAAGGAAGGAAGAAAGGAAGGGAAAGAGGAAGGGAGGGAAGGAGGCAGGCAGGCAGTAGAATCCCCCACGTATAATAGAAAGGAAATATCAGGGCAGGATATTCCTGAGCCGGGTTTCTTGAGCCAGGCATTATAGACCAAAGTGAAATTTGTAGGTAGGCCCACAGAAAACAAAACATTACAGTGGTTCCCTAGGCCCGCGTGGTTTAGAAACTGTCTAATTCCCTCCTTAAGCTATGTAAAATTCTAATACCTCTTTCACAGTAGTCAGTGCAGGGAAAGATCTGTAGTACAACCCCAGTGGCTACTCTGAGACAGTATGTAGTATGGTGCATGAAACAACTAAATAAAGCAAAGCACTTCTCCTGAGCAAGCATGCTCATGATAGGGAAGCCTACACCCAAGAACAGTACCACTGTTCTTTTTCATCAGCCTCACCTATGTGCAGCGCCAACCTAAAAGTTAGGTGAGAAGAGGAGCCACCTTTGTGGTTTGATTGGAAGGGTCCTCAAACTGCTGCCAATCCCAAGGCTAAAAGTCCCCACATCCTTTGTCCCAGAATTCCCATTCTTTTGGATTAAATAACTTTGTCATGATACAAATATATCATTTGAGTAAACCGTTACTCATTTTGAGCTACCAGTTTGGATTAATGCCTAATGCATGATGAAGATCTAATTCATCACAACAGGGCAGGTCTCTTAGCTCTAAGATCAGGGTCTGGGCATCAGAAGTGGAAGAAGAGATGGAAGCGACCAGAGTGTGGGTACTGCTGGGAGGTTCTGCTGGGAAGCCTGGGCGCCACGTACACACTGGGTACCCGGGAGAGCTGGAAGAGCATGGGGAGCACTGACACTGAGAACAGCCTTCACCATTGTGAATCGTGAGAAATAAAGACATAGCTCGCGGACCTGTGAAGAGCTAAGCTGTTCCGTGCTTAGAAAAACTAATTTAGTAAATATGCATCCTCCACATCATAACAATTCCACCTGCGGGTGAAACGGAGCGCTTTCACTGGGAGCAGCAGAAGGTGCAGCAATGGCCCAGGGCCCAGACTACTGGGCAGAGGCCCTTTCTGTTGGGAGAAAGAGTCACATTCCCCTGTTATTTGTGACAGCTTCAGGACCCACAGGCTGCTTGCAATGTGCAAACTGCATAATTCAGCATGAAGGTTGCCAACAATTTTTGGCCTGCGCTTTTTAACTGGTTTTCATTTAGCAACGATTTCCACTTTTCTAGGATACTTCGTGTTTTGATAATGAAAAATTAGGTGACCTTTAGTCAACTTGGCAAAAGAGAGGGTGGGTGACAGCAGTCCAGAATAGTAATTACAGGGCTTACTATTCCCATTAAAAATCCCAGAGCAGCCATCAGCAGTTCATTCTCACGTAGTCTGAAAGAGAGAACGTTTTGTTCTTGAGAAATGACAGTCCATACTCATCAAGTCATTAAGCTATGCAACCATTTGTGAATTTGGAAACAAGGCTTCTGATGTTGACAAAGGGAGCAGCATTGCCCACTGAGTGAATTGAGGACAAAAACTGGGGTTTAATCCCCACACGTGTGCTACACAGCTTCCACCACAATTTTTCACAGGATATATGAATATCAGGTACAACTGCCATGTAATCAAGTATATGAATAAACAGTAAATTGACTCACCGTAGCTCATTACATCTATGACAAAACCGTAACCTTCTTAGGACAGACAGTGGTACCCAAGCCTCCTACCCATCACACTTCTAACAGAAAATGTGTACCAGCCTTTTGGGGAAGTGGCCTCCCGGGATTTATAAGGATTTATTCATTGACCTAGCAGAAGTTTCCACCAGACAACAGAATTTTCACAGGCTGAAAATGTGGCTGCTCTACCCTTGCAATGGACCTTCCAGCCCAAAGCAATGACCAAGACAGGGTACCCCCCACTCTATGGTATGGGCCTGATCTGGATCCAGGAGGAAATGTTCAGCCATTTTTCAGCATTTGTTCCTCCAGACTCCAATGAGGACATGGTCCCCCACCCTTTGCATTTGGTGCAGCAGATGTACAACGGCTGTAAAGGCCGGTTCTCAGCTCAAGTGAGAATGTGGGGGCCACCAGAAAGGACAGCACAGCTTTTGCTCCCTTACACACATCTGCCAGAAATGGACTTTTTGGCACTTGGCATTTTCTGTTCTCTACATTCAATATGTGTAATTCCGACTCAGACCTCTTTGCCCTATACTTTGGTCCATTCTCGTGGCAGTTTCACTTTAAAGAAAAACACAAAGCAGAGGCTTTTAAGTTCATTTTACAACTTTTATTTATAATCTAGTATTCTCAACTGCTTTGAAAAGATGTATGAAGTTTTTTGATCACGTGATGAAGCAAGTATTACTAAAAGACTGTGCATCTATCAAGTCCCATATTCTTAGCAGATAGCGTAGACTTGAACCATATAGTAGCATTCAGAAAATTATTTTAATGAATGCATCATTAACATGACCTAGATATAAGGTGGTGAACTAAAATTAGCTTGAGTGTGTAGGAGGCTATGCTACTGTGACAGTTACTGGCAGAAAACAAATACTTCTGGTTCTCCCTTTGAGCACATAGAAGATTTTAACTAGTAAAATACGAGTAGAATAATGTTACTTCTGGGGAGGGTTTTTAAGAGCTGGGTGCAGTATTCCATCTCCCATGGGTGAAAGCAATACTCCAGAGAGAAGTTGTTCCATCCTTCTTGAACTGATGCAAAGAGCTCTAGCCAACACGTGACAGATGTGTTGTCAGAAAGAGAAATAAACCTTTGTCATTTTAAGTCATTGGGATTTTGGAGTTGTCACTGAAGTATAATCTATCTTGTCCCGACTGATATAGCTACTTAAATTCTATTTTGCGGGTGTGAGTATAGAACAGATGAGAGAAAGAGGTAGAGCTTCTGGGTTTGGATTTTTGTTGGAATCTTAAAGACAGTGTACTTTCAATAAAGGACACATGGTGGTCTACCCACCCCCTTGTTGGCTCAGCAGCCAACTGAGAGAATCTCTTAAGCTAAGCTGGCTGTGGCAGTGACAGAGGAGAAGTGATTTAGCAGGACTTATTATTTCCTTGTGTCATTGTTTTGGTCTGATACCAAGTCGCTACATATGTGGCAGAGAAAGGACAATGTGTTGGATTGTACTAAATGTTGGATCACCCTAAATATATTTTATTATGAGAAAAGCACTATCATTTATAGCATCAAAAATACTTACTGAGAATTTTGTAAAAGAGAATGAAATGATTTTAATTGTTTTGTGGAAAGTGGTTAGTGCTAATTTTAAAGGTTCGTATACCACAGAATCGTATAAAAAAGAAAATAGTAATTACTTAAAACTGGAGATAGCCTTGCTCATATTTTAGTGAGCATCTCTTCTAAGCATCTCTCTATGCATATATACAAATAGGCACACATGTTTTATATAAATGGGAATATACTATTAAAGTCACATCCATTTAATTGGATCTAATATGCACAGTTCTAAGAACTGAGATGCAGGTATAAGCAACCCCTGTCCTAAAGCTTACTAAGTGTGAAGATAGATATTCAACAAGACTTTCCAAGAGAAGTTAGTGTTGTCGTATGGAAAGTCCAGGGTGCTATGCATATTGCAAGGAATTTAACTTAGCCTGAGGAGGAAGGAATGACTTCCTGAGGAAGTGATTTTTATAAAATGATTTTTATTTTACTGTACAGCATGTCAAATAACTCTACATTATCATTTTCAGTGGTGGCATAATATTTCATTGTATGAAATTATGTATGTATTATAATTTATTTGCAAAACTTTATCAGTAGACATTCAGTTTGTCTCCTCTTTTTACTCTCTTATATACAGTGCTACAATGGAAGTTCTTTTGTATGCATTTTTTTGCCCTTACTTACATTTCTTTAGGATAAAGAAAGAGAAATGAGGTCATTGGATCAGAAGTTATAAAGGTTTTATAGTTATGTTTTATATGTATGTACAACATTATATATGTATTATTATTAAGTTATATAAATATATACATTACATATGCATATAATTGTGTATACATATCATAGACATCAAATATAGATATTGCTATACTGCCTATAGAAGTGTACCAGTTTATATTCTCATTATCAATGCTTAGGAGTTACAAGTCCCCAAATCCTGGGAAACTCAAGAAATGTAAATCATTAAATCATTTTGTAAACTTTGCCAATATTATAGGTGGGAAAACTTTTGTTTTGTTTGCATTTCCTTAATCACCATGAGGCTAACATTGGATGTAGTGAACAGGATATAGATTCCATAATTAGACACCTGTAAGCCAGAGGGTTGGAGATAACCTCACATAAATTCAGGAGCCTTCAGCATTAATAGAAGTTAATTAATGAAGTTTTTAGGGGTGCAATGGTAAGGGACATGCTGAGATATCCTCGTTACGGTAGAGTACAAATTACTGCATCTTGAACCCTCCATCACTAAGAAAGAGGCACAGTGTTTGGTAGTCCTCTTTCAAATTGGAATGTAGCATATATCATACTTGAGAATAATGTTTTAATCCATTTATCAGGTGACTCAGAAGGGTGTTAGTCTTGAGTACACCCCAGAACACGAAAGGCTCCACAACAGGTTTGCTTGCAGGTTGGGCCATATGACCCAGCAGAGACAACAGTGCTAGAGGTATTTAAGGTGGTTAGGGTACTGGGTTAAGGATGCTGTGTGGAGCCTCCAGCAATTTGCACTAGGAGATATTCAGGGCAGTCTCCTAGAATTCTAAAACAAATCATGTCCCTGCGACAGACATTATCCACCATTTGATAAACAGCTATGGGCCCTAGTAGAGACTGAGAGCCTGACCACAGGATAGCAAGTGGCTATGTGACCTGAACTTTTTGCCATGGCCTACGTATTTTCAGATCCACCAAGTTAGTGAAGAGAAAGCAGCAGCAATCCATTGAACAAAGGAAACAGAACATCCAACACTGGGCCTGAGAGGGTCGAGCAGGTGCAAGTAAAGTGTATGAACAAATGGTTCAACACTCCCAGGGGCCCATGGACTCTTCTCCCTCAACTGCTGGGCTTGCATGGTGATGCAGATCTCTACAACCAATTGAAAAAGGAGGGAAAATCTCAGGCTCACAGATGACTTAGCATAATAGCAAAAATGAACTACTTTCACACTACAGCTGCACTCTGGGAAGTCTCTCAAAAATAGTGGTGAAGAGAAATCCCCCAATGTGCAAAACTTCAAGGTCGATTTTGGTGGTTTAATTTGTGTGGAAGGAGAAGTGGCCTGAGATAGAGCCTTTATGGATTCTTGAGGTGTGACAAGGTGTTTCAGTGGTTGGTCCAGAGTCTGGAAGGAGCAAAATATTTAAAATGTATGACAAAGAACTCTGGGGAAGAGGCATGTGATTGGGCTTTTGGGAGTAGACATAGGAGGCAGTAGTTCTCCTAGGATAAGTCCTAAAGGTTTGTGGAGCTAAAGAAGAGAATATCTGCTCTCAGCAGCCTTTCTCAACAATGAGGCTTTTGGCACTGACCTGAATTTTCCTGTTGACTCAGGACTGACTGATTGAGAAGGGATGCGGCAGGCATTCTCTCAAAGCAGCACTGCAGAGAGGAAAGAAGGGATTTGAAGTATTCCCCAGTGCTCATTTTGCCTCTTCCCAGGGCTTCTGCCACCAGGGCAATCTCCCCAGGGATTTCTTTCTAACCATTTTAAGTTAGTTCCTAAAATCCACCTCTCTCGTGGTTTCTGTGATTTCTATAGGATCGATTTAGAAATGAAGAACAGAGATTTTTCTAGTTCACTATCTACCTGAATCACTGCTTTCAGCTTCCTCAACAATGGGATTGGGGTGAAACAAAGTGCATAGAAAAAAAGAAATGTTGGAGCAAACAGAGAAAACAAAGGAAGCTAGGAGGGCTATGGGGAAAAGAAAAGGATGCTGAAAGAAGAGAGAAACTACGTATATAGTTCCAGGACTTTTCATATATTTGTGGTTCAAGTTCAAGTCATTGCCTGACTTCATTGGAACAAATTAGTTCCGTTTTCCCAAACCCAGTCTCCATGGTCATATGAATGACAAGTAATCACCGGATCATTTCTTCCACAACCACTGGGGCATTCATCTTGAAATCCTAGGCTAGACTCAGAAATGTGTGAAATAGTGGGGGAGGGGAGGTTCTCTGCACAATTTCAAGGTCTGAGATTTCCCAGAAGGTACAGTAAATATATTCTTTCTATTATTCCCATGACTTGAAACTGATATTTTTAGGTTTTTTTTTTTTTGATAAAGTAGAGCCCTGGTTGTTGTCATAACATTAGATATTTCAAATATTTTGCTTTTCTCTTTTTCCTTCCCTATATGTAGTCATGGGAGGCTCACACCAGGCAAGTATTTTGATTTCACTGTCAGTGTGTAGGATTTCACTGTTGTCATTACTGTATTTATCACATTCCTCCCGGTTATGGGCCATTAGCATTCCACCAAAAAATATAAATTCTGAAATGCAAGGTAATTCAGTGGGCTAGATGTCCTACAAGGCCCTATCCCCAACCCAGCACACATGGGAGGCCTTTCCCATCTGGCCATATCTAGCAGCTGAAATTCACCCCTGGGGCTTCCCACTCCTGTCAATCACTGCATCCTGCTGTGAACACCATGCAGCCATTCCTCTCACACTGGCTGTTAGACTGGCAGAACAAGTAACTACATGGGCTCATGTCCACACTGCTAAGGCCCATGACATTCCTGGAGATAGCAATGAATCAATGCACGTCACCACTACAGCATCTCTGTTCTGCCCAGAGTCCTTCGTCCCAGAGGGTTCCCAAATATTTTGCAAGCTGATACTTTGTCCAAACTGTGCATAAGCCTCTTGCTTCATCCACTACTGGAACCCATGCACAGCACCATCGTGGTGGAATGCAGCAGCTGTTCTGCAGCCGCACCACAATCCCATGGACCTCAGTTTGGGACAGGAAGCCAAGAGGAATACCATATCCAATTGAAAGGACAGGAGGGAATTTCAGGAGGTAAAATTCACTAAGCCAAACTTGGAAGCTGGCCAGGACACCTGGCTAACACCCTTCCTCTCCCCAGAAAGCTTGGGTCCTTGTGACCACCAACAGCCTGACACTAAGCTCCACTGGCGCCCAGACACCAAGAAATGTCCTCCTGAGACTAACACTAAACTCTAAATAACATGAGGGAGTAACAGTAAAATATTGCAAAAACTAAGGGCCACTCATCTCACACCTGCTGAGTTTAGCTAATGTCACCATAGAAGGAACAGAAACATCACTGAGGTACAGTGGAAGTATGAAAAATGACCCGAGTGTCTAGTCTTACTGCCTTCATGACATTAGAGAGACACCCCCAAATAAGGAGGTATCCAGTGTTTGGAGCTGAGGATGTGGGTCATAGCCAGAAAAGTGGTTTGGGGCCGTAATGTCAACTTTGAAGACTCTGTTTAAGTGAGGTATAAGTAATTCACCAAGCCAGTGATTTTACCCCAGAGCAGTGAGATAAGTCTTTACAGGTTATCTGTTTTAAGAAGCATTTATGGACTTCCCTGGTGGCGCAGTGGTTAAGAATCCGCCTGCCAATGCAGGGGACACGGGTTCGAGCCCTAGTCCAGGAAGATCCCACATGCTGTGGAGCCACTAAGCCCGTGCACCGCCACTACTGAGCCTGCGCTCTAGAGCCTGTAAGCCACAACTACTGAGCCCACATGCTGCAACTACTGAAGCCCATGCACCTAGAGCCAGCGCTCTGGAACAAGAGAAGCCACCGCAATGAGAAGCACGTGCACTGCAACGAAGAGTAGCCCCTGCTTGCTGCAACTATAGAAAGCCCGCATGCAGCAACAAAGACCCAATGCAGCCAAAACTAAATAATGTTTTAAAAAGAAGCATTTAATTAAACAACAGTAAAATCACTAAACAACAACTGTTCCTCCTCACCACCACCACCACCACTACCACCACCACTACTACTATAATAATAATGATGATGATGATAATGATGATAATACTTAACAATATTACCATGTGTGAGGTTCTTTATCAAACACTTCACATGAATTCTCATGTAGTTCTCCCATTAATTCTGTAAGATAAGTACTGTCATTATCCCCATTTTACACATGAGTAAACTGAAGAACAAAGAAGTTAAGTAATTTGTCCCGGATCACACAGACAGTAAGTGGTGGCATCAGGATATGACCTCAGACAGTCCAACCACTATGCATGCTGTCACTATACCCTGTACTGTTCTCCCCTCACCAACCTATATTGATTTTTAAAAAAAGAGCCAGGAGACATCACAAGAGTCATACACTCTGTGGCCCCAGAGAGGCATCATATACAGAATGCAAAAGATAAAACCAATTTTAATTGAGAACCTATAGGGTCACTTATTCCTGCCACAGGCATTTGTTGAATGTCCACAAAGTACCTGATGCTGTGCTAGAGATAATAGGGAATAAGATAGACAAGGCTTTGGGTTTGTTAGCACTTACAGGTTAGAGGACATCCATAATAGTCCCCACATCCTTCAGCAACTTTCTTCTGAGGTGCTTTTGATGCAAACTTACCGTAATACCTAAAAAGCAACTTCTAGAATGGAGTTTACAACTCTGTTTTGAATTGTCTACTCAGTTATTTACTTGGGAACCATAGTTACTTTTATCAAAATCAAATCTCTTTTTAATGTACCTATATGTAATACCTAAAATAACTTTTCTTTGAGGGAAATAAAAAGTAACATGAGAAAGTACTTGAAGAGCATTTACTGACTTAAATGGGAACACTATAATTTATATAGAAGTGTACATAATTTGCATGATGGGTTTATTACCTCTTCCAAATGACATTTACCTTTTGTGATGATTAATTTTATATGTCAGCTTGGCTATGCCATGGTACCCAGATATTTGGTCAAACATTATTCTAGATGTCTGTGAAAGTATTTTTAGATTATATTAACATTTAAGTCAGTAGCCTTTGCATAAAGTGATTGCCCTCTATAATATGGGAAGGCCTCATTCAATTGGTTGGAAGCCTTCATAGAAAAAGACTGAACTCCCCCAAGGAAGAAGGAAGTTTGCCAGCACACTGCCTGTGGACTTGAACTACAATATTAACTTTTCCCTGCGTCTTCAGTCTGCTGGCCTACCTTGTGTGTTTTAGACTTGCCAGCCTCTACAATGATGTAAGCCAGTTTCTTAAAATAAATCTCTTTGTCTTTCTCTATATATATCTCTGTCTCTGCCTTTCTGTCTCCAGCTATTATCTCTGTCTCTCTCCCTGTCTCTCTCTCTCTCCACACACACACACATACACACACACACACACACACACACACACACACACACACACACACACGCAACTACCCGTTATGTTTCTCTGGAGAGGCCTAACTCAGACACATTTTAGCAGCTACTAACTGTCCTCCTCCCTTCCATCTCTCCCCCAAAAAGACTTTGTGTGAGAATTTCAGGCAACAGAGCAAGCTAAACAAGGACACATCTTCAGCATCTTCAATTAAGAGGCCTTACTGAATGACTATTAAATGATTTAATTTAGGCTACTGCATAATTTTGTCAAATCAGCCTTGAAGTACTCTGAGGCTAGGTAGAAGGCAGAAGGCAGTGTGGGAAACAACTGAGAGACCACTGGTTTAAGCAAGTCCCAAGGTGAATGGAAATATTAAGTCCTATTTCCAGGCTGCAAGAGTATATGAGGCAGGTCCAAATATCAGTGAGCAGCTGGACTGTAGAATTGGGAGATGGGGAATGGGTTGGATATCAGGCTATAATGTGAACTTTGAAGGTACCATGAGGTGAAGCAGGCTGGAAGAAGTCTCAAGTCTAGGCCAAGAGCTGGCTTTGCCAGGTGAACTGGGAAGGCCTCGGTCTCTGGGTACATGAAGACAAGACCTTCTTCTACTGGCTTCTTTTATTTCTAGCCAGTGGTTCTTAAACTGAATCATAACTAGAGCCACCACACTTTAGCAGCTGTGTGGACAATTGACCTTAAGGGAAGAAGAGTGAGAGCTAAAAGATGATTTAGGAGTTACCGCAGTCATCTAGATAGGAAGTGATGGTGGCTGGGAACCGGGTTACAGTGTTTGAGATGGTGAGAGGTGGATGGAGTCAGGAACTATCTGGAAAGTAAAGCAGTCAGACTTGCTGATGGATTAGAAATGGAATGTGAGGGGAAAATGGGAATTAAGTATGACTCCTGGGTTCAGGTTCTGAGTAGGTAAATGATGCTATTTATTGAGATGGGGAGCACCGGGGGAGAAACGGTTTGAAGGAAAACACGAAAATGCTGTTTTGAACATGTCATTTTGAAATACCCATTAGAAGTGAAAATATCAAACAGCAAATGTATACTTGTTTGAGCTCAGGAAAGAGGTCAAGGCTGGAGGTATATGAAATTAGAAATCCTTAGTTTACAGTTGTCAATCAAATTAGTGGGATTGGACATTATCACCTAAGGTTCTCAACATGAGCTGCACATTAAAATGCTCTGAAGATGCTTGAAGAACTGTTGTTGCCCTGGGGCCCATCCGGAGTCAAGAAATCAGAATCTCAGATCTAAAGCACTACTTCCATTATGTGTTATTTAAGTTCTCCCTGTGATTCTAATTAGCAACCATGGTTAAGGACCACCGAATAAGCATGGAAAAGGAAGGCAGTAGGTCCAAATATGTTTGAAACAAGGGGGACAGCCTTGTAAGAATTAGGGTAGAGATTCTCAAAGTGAAAATTTGAAATTTTGTTTATGATTATTCAAAGACACTAACAAACTCAGATAATATTTAAGAAATGGAAAGTACCTTCTTCCCAGACTTTTCTGTGCACTCTTTTACCTCACCATTCTCCAACGCCTGTTTCTCCCATGGCTCTGCCCTCTACCCTCTTCTATTCACACTCTGCAGACAGTCCCTGGCACGGGCATCCACCTTGTTTTAGCCTGGTTTCTCACCGCCTTCTCCAGATACACATTTTCAGCCTCAGACATAGCGAGTTACTTGTAGTCCTCCAGCGATGCCCTGCCTCTGGCACATCTCTTAAGCCTTGTCAAGTAGTTTCCTCTGCCAGAATGGCCTCCTACCTTTCTACCTCTAGCCAAGCTCTGTTCAGGCTTCGTGATCGGCTCCTGTATGGAGCATTCTGGACTCTTCCAAGGGCCTCCTTCTCCTAACTTGCCATCATACATTTTAAGGATCTCCATCAAATAATTACCCTTTATCATGTATATTATTACTTTATCTATTATTTTTCTCTTAAAGAGGGCCTCCAAATTAAATAAGCTTCAGTCCCCACAAAACCTGACAGGGGCCATATCTTTTTCATCTTCATGCCTAAATAAGCTAGCATGGTGTCTTGTACATATTAGATGCTTAATACATATTTGTTGAGTGTTAAATGAATTTCATTTTATTGGAAGAGAGAACTCAGTATGGCCTAGTAAAAACATGGGCTTTGGAACTAGAGAAATATGATTTTGGGTCAGGGCTCTGCCACTCCCTAACTATGTGATTTTGAGAACTAGTGTTAGCCTTACTTATAAAATGAGGCTAACAATAGTACTTAACTCATAGACATACTCTTGGTAATACTCTTAGCATTCTGAGCTACATATTTAAGACTCCAAAAATATTAGAATTTCTTTATATTGTAAAAGGATCAACCAAATAACTAAATATTTTATATCAAATGTCTAGATTTGTAAGGTGGCTTTAATTATCATAATGCAATATTTCTAATTAAAAGTGAGAGTGCTTTGTTTTTTCACCTTTGTACACGTTGTTTAGAAAGTACTCACATAGTAGGGCTGTGGATTTCTCAGTGTTTTATGACAATTAATCCCGAGGATAGAACTTTGCCTTTTCTTTAACATGAAAATTTAATAAATACTAACTGGTGATAGTGGTATACTTAGAAATTAATAGAAAATTATGGATAAAAACTCAATCCATAGAGGCTTTTCCTGTATCAATCAAGCCATGGTCTGTGTCTCAAATGGGTAACTGTATTTAGTAGCAATTAGAATTTGTTCTGTCATTAACTGAGTTTGTTCCATTTCTACCACAAATAATATTTCAGTGAAATACATGCTCAAAGAAATTACTTTCCCTACACCTAGCAGCTTTACTTGACTAACACGTACAGAACTGATAATCGGCTACCTAAGACTCCAAAGACAGACTTCATAGAGGAACTGAGTAGAACAGAGCTTCCAACCATTTCTAGTTATGAGTTACAGGTGTGCTGACACTTAATTACCATTTTCTATGTGTGTCTTGATATGAAGAGCAGTGAGAAGTGCTTGTGTAGATAGAGGCCTAATCTACCATGAGTTAGTGGCTAGTTTTCACAGTTCTATCCAGTCTGTTTTGGCCCCTTGGAGTACCTGCTGCCAAGCTGTGTGTGAATGGTTGACCTCAATGGGAATCTGGCTTTTTTAGCTTCTGAACTAGTCCTATTTATCTCTATGTGGCCAGCTCTGTCTCTTGCATTCCTGCTTTCATCTTCTAGATCCATTCATTGCTATCAAACCAGTTTTTCTTGAATGCTGCATCTTTAAATATTGAGCTCTTGGTACCCCATCCCTGGCTGAATTACACAGTTTAGACATCCTGTATTTGTCCTGCAAGAAATAACTTGGGTCATAGTTAGTCTTCAAGGAAGAATCCAAGAAACTTTCCTTCTCACATCATTCATCCATTTTTTTTGTCGTACCAGAAATCAGAACAATGAAGAATCTTATTTTAGGATTCACTCCATGTATATGATTTCCTTACATTCCCCATATGTCCAATAATTTATTCCACAAGTATATTTTGAATCATCATGTGTCAAGGTCAGGCACTGTGTAAGACTCTTACTACAAAAATGAATAACATCATGTTTCTGCCCTGAGAAATGTTTAAATTACTGAAGATATAGACATGTACACACACACACATATATATACATATATATATACACACACACACATTATATATATTTTTTATATATATATATACACACACATATTAAAAACACTATGTTGCAATGGAAAAATAGACACTTGAGTAACTGATGCTAATTATTTCCCTCAAGGTCTTCATAAGCTAAGGGTGTCTTTTTTTTTTTTTATAAACCTATTTATTTGGCTGTGCTGGGTCTTCGTTGCTGCACGCAATGAAGTGTGAGAAAGCCCACACTTTCTCTAGTTGCGGCGAGCGAGGGCTACTCTTTGTTGCAGTGCTCAGGCTTCTCATTGCGGTGGTTTCTCTTGTGGAGCACAGACCCTAGGTGCACGGGCTTCAGTAGTTGTGGCACATGGGCCCAGTAGTTGTGGCCTGCAGGCTCTAGAGCGCAGACTCAGTAGTTGTGGCGCACGGACTTAGTTGCTCTGTTGCATGTAGTATCTTCCCAGACCAGGGATCAAACCTGTGTCCCCTGCACTGGCAGGTGGATTCTTAACCACTGCACCACCAGGGAAGTCCCTCTTCTATTACCTTCTTAAACCAATTTCCTAAATTACAGCCTCTGTTAGATACTGCTGGAGTGGTGTCTGCTTTTCTGACTGGACAATAGGAGAATTAACACGAGAGAGAATCAGTACAAAGGAGAATGTACAAGAATTAATGACCATGGATTTGGAGGTAAAGGAGATGGTGGTAATGAGGACAGCTCTGACACTTTGAAATTGTGAGACTAAGAAAAATAATACCAGCATATACTCACTCACTGAGAGTTAAAATGTGCCAGGAACCATTCTAAATGCTTTACATATAGTAACTCATTTAATCCTTACAACAACTCTATGAGGTAGAAACTTAATGTTAGATAAGTTACAGATCAGAAGAACCAAGGCCTAGAGAGTTTAAGTAATTTATCCACAGTCACAAATTTATAGATGACAGAGAGCTTAGCAGCCAATAACCTAGAGAGTGGAGGAGAAGGATGAGACAATGAGCTCTTATCTGGGCATGTGGTGTACAAGGTACTTGCCAAACATACAAGTCTAGGTGTTCTGTAGTTGTAAATATAGTCTGTATTTTAAGAGACAGATTAAAGCTGGAGGTGTACGTCATTGTTGTATAACTATATGTTGAAGCTATAGAATGTCAGGTGGAAAGAAATGGAAAAAAAAGAAAAGGTTTAAAACTTTAGAAGTGAATGTTATTGTATAAATGAGGTAGATGAATTGGCCCATTCTCTCGAATACAGAGTCTACGGACAAAATGAGTGCCGGTAATGTGCTTCCCAAATTACCATGCTACGCTGCTATGATATAATCCCCAAATTTCCCTGTTGCACCACTAACTTGTCACCACTTAATAAATTAGAATGGGAGTTTCTTGGCAGCACTGACTGTATATATTTCAAATAGTCAGTCAAACAACAAGTATTTACTAAGCTCTTGGTAAATGGCTAGCTATATATTAGGTCCTGTATGGGGATTTAAGAGAAACCCAAGATACTCTCTCTTCCCTGAAGTACTTCACACAAACAGATTTGTCAGATATTCTGTATGTCTATCCTATGACTTCATTGGAAGCACTACACACACTGAGAAGCTTGGTCAATATTCAGAGAACAAGTTTTTAATGACAAGGGGGTGACTGGAAATTCTTTCACATTTAAAAGCATCTCAGTTTGATAATTTAGGGCACTTTAAAGATGTCTAAAATTTCCCATACAGTTCTTATGGAACTTCTTTGTTGCAAAAGGATGTAAGTCATAAGATGAGGTCATACATTTAATTTCTTTTGAGGATTCCCCACATTAAGCCTATGGGATAAATCCTAAGAATACAAAAAGGGGTAAATCTTAGTCCCCCGAAAATGACACAGAATAAAAGTAATGATTATAAAATAGTGTATTAAGGGCTACAGTGGGGCTGTTCATTGGCTGCTGCCAGAGGACCTCAAAAAAGCACCTAACTCAGCCTGGGAGGGGATATCAGGATTTGCCTACAAGAGAAGATGAAGCTGGAGTTCCTACAAGAGAAGATGGAGCTGGAGCTAAGTCTTAGGAGACAAGTCAGAATTAACTAGAAAAGGGGTAAGGCATCCTGGACAAAAGTAAACATACTCGACAGCATGGAGGTGTCAGAGTGCTTGGGACATTCAGGGGTTATAAGTCAGAAGAGCCAGAAAGAAAGGAGAGTGAGCAGATGCCATACATGGTAAGTCTGGAAAGTTACAGAGAGATCAGAGCTGAAGGACCGTGTTAGTCATATGCAGGGGCTTATCCTTAATTACCCCACAGCAGTGAGAGGAGCCCCTGAGGACTTTAATTAGGGGAATGAAATGATTACAGTTACTTCTAAATAAAATCAAATCAGTGGTATATGGAGAATGTATTTGCTGGTGGTTGTGAGGGGTGAGGCAGAGTGGACTGTGGGGCTGAGGCAGCGCTTAGAAGGCTGTTGCAGAAACCCATGCAGGAAATTATGAGGGTAACTAATGTCTTTCTCAAGTCAGCCAAGAAGCCTATTCACAATGACCTTTGGTTGGGATGTGTAAACAGAAGGAATTTATTTTCCCTGTCTTTCTTTTTTAATGATTATTATTTAATGTAGGTTCTAACCCTTCCTGGAACTGTTCGCTAAGACCCCCGGAAAGAGGCAGACATTAAAATTACGCTGAGTAAGATGGAAATTGGGGCTGTAAAAACTCCACCGCAGCCACCTGGAAACAGAAAATGTTAGGTTTGTGAGTCCTGGCAGGTTTCATGGGAAGGAACCCTGTACTTTCAGTAAAAAAGAAGGACCATGAGCTGGATTCTTTTGATTTGGAGTTTTCAATTTTGAACTTAAAGTGAGATGAGTTAGGAGAGTATGGAAAGGGTCAACACGTGTCTTTTCTAATTCTAGGAATATAAACTTTAAACCTCCTTTGTACTCAGTAAAAGCAATGAATGGTAATGGAGTTGGGGAGAAATTTTCAAAGCCAATGGTGTTGAGATGTAATTTTTGAAAAGGTAAACTCATGACTTTCAGGCTAATATAAAATGAACATATGTCAAAGATTTTATTTAACTCATTAGTTAATGAGGGAACCAGTAAGATCCTAAAATTGGTCTTAAGCTTGTTTGAGAATCTGAGTATATATAGGCAGTTTAATAGATTGATGGGTTAGATGCAAAACTAGTTAATGTCCAACCGGTCTATAAACCTTTTAGTTGTGTGTTCTGCCAGTCAGTAATTATTTGTATCTCTACTGGGCAAACATTTTCGTGGGTAACACTTGCTCCTAAAGAGTTGTAAAATAGACAATCAATAGAAAGTCACACCCAGCACTTTCCTGAAAGAATATCCTGTAATTAGAGGCCTGTCTCCAATTGTTAAGATAATTTTTCTGACAATAGTGCTTTTGGTGAGAATTCAACTTTATGTCCAGTATGCAGGAAACTACCAAGGATAACAAATTCAGATTTGGACATAAAAATAACATGATAACACCAGAAGAAAAATGGGTTAAGCATATGAACTGACAAGTCAAAAAAGAAGAAATAAAAATGACAAATAAACATACTAAAAATGTTCACTCTCACAAGGATTTTTAAGAAATGCTAGTTAAAAGAATAAGGTATCGGGCTTCCCTGGTGGCACAGTGGTTGAGAGTCCGCCTGCTGATGCAGGGGACACGGGTTCATGCCCCGGTCCGGGAAGATGCCACATGCCGCGAAGCGGCTGGGCCCGTGAGCCATGGCCGCTGAGCCTGTGCATCTGGAGCCTGTGCTCCGCAACGGGAGAGGCCACGACAGTGAGAGGCCCGCGTACCGCAAAAAAAAAAAAAAAAAAAAAGAATAAGGTATCAGCTTCCCATAACAAGTTAATAAAAGCAAGCTCAGATGATGATATCCAGTGTTAGCAATGCTATAGGGAAATAAACACTTCCATAATTAGCATATGGGAGTATAAACTGAGAGCAGCTCTCTGCCTCATATTCCAGTCCTTAGGGCTCTTGTCCATCGTATTGTACTTCATGTCCCTGCTTAAGAGCAGAAAAATGGCAAGGACAAAACCCAGGGAAACTCACTTCTGCCCTAGAACCATTGTACTACTCCCAAGTCTGGTAAGGTAGAATGGTCCCCAGAGCATCCACAGTTGGCTTCCAATAAAGAAAAATCTTCCAGCTGTACCACTCCCGGTAGGGACCCACTGTTGAAAATGACCACAGAAGGGAGAAGATGTGCCATGCCTTGGAATCAGGAGGCTAGTACTGTTGACTACTCCCCTCCCATCACATCTCTCTCTCTCCCCCTCTATCTCTTTCTCATTCACACACACACACACACACACACACACACACACACACACACACACACACACGAGTCACACTCCCCTAACAAGTCTTGTCTAGCTAAAAAACAGATCTGGTAAACTCAGTCACATGATGTTTCCTGACTCTTGGTGTTACTACTTGCAAAGGTGTTTGCATTTCCAAAGAAAATTTCTACTTAATCTGTATTTGGGCAATATGTACCCCAAATCTGTGCAGATAGAATTCCAAACTTTCTTTGGATGGGGAAGAAAAAAATCAGACTGACAGAGGACATAAACGCTTTGAAGGGGCGAAGCACATAAGTGATGTATTTTCAGAAAATATGGGGTACGGTTGAGGAGTGCAAAATACTGAAATCTTGTCTTTGCAGTGCTTTACTCCTTAGTTCTGGCAGATAATAATCTTTACCTGGCCAAATTGTGACAGAAATTGATATCACAGGCAAACACAATGCGTTAAGCATAGCACTAGGGAGGAACATACTATCTCCCATTATCATGTTTAGTAATGAGAATACCCAGTTGAATAAGACATGGTCCTTTGAACTCAGAATGCTGTGAAATCTAAAAGTATCAGCGAATCTAAATAATAATAGTAAGAAACATAACAAAGATAACATTTGTTAAGCACTTACTATGTTCTGGATACTGTTGTAAATAATTTACAAATATGAACTCATTCCTAGCTTGAACCAAAGACAAACAATACTGTAAAACATAAACTATTACTATTCGTATTTTACAGTAGAGAAAACTGAAATGAAGAAATCTTAAGTAACTTGCCCAAGGTCATCACACAACTGGTAAATGGCAACACATTCTATCATTAATAGAAATCTATTTTTAATTCTATATATCTGTCTTACTATCTGAGTATCTATACCTAGTCCAATAGGTGAAGGGAGGTATTCCAGACTGGGTGATGCAAGGAAATTTGCAGATGACAGTGCTACAGTAACGGTGATAGACTTGTTAATTCAGACAGAAGCATTTCTGCTTCATTCTGTCTTCTCACCCAGATGCTTGGTGCAGATGTGTTGCATTGCTGTGTTTATTTTTATCTTGCCCTTTGCCAAAAACTGTAGTCTGGGGGTGAGTACTTCTGGCTGGAGTGACACTGCCCAGGGTTACCCTTTGCAAGAAGACTCCTGACATCACCTCTGAGCTGCCTCTGTACTTCTGCCACTCCAGGCATAGCTGAAGAGTACAGACACCACCAGTCTTGCGACCAGCCTCTCGGGAGGCAGCATCTGAAAAGTGTGATCCAGTGGTTGGCAAACCTCCCAGGAACATCCCAGCAGATTCTCCACCAATAAATTGTGGCCCTCTGACAAGTCAGATGATTGCCAGACTGGCTAGGAGTGGGGAGAGACAGATATTGTTTATTGTTTCAGACTGGAAAAGGGGAAACTCTGATTCATGGGCCATCAGGCTTTGGGAAGAGAGGACCAGTTGTGGCGGTTGATGCTTCCTGGCGTTCTGTAGTTGTAAATTGTTCTATTACTAGAATTGGGAATCTCTTTAAACAACACACACACACAACTAGTCATGTGGATTTCTACTGACCCCAAAATCCAGAACCTGGAAGAACAATTTGCACAAGGTGGGCATTGAGCATTGAAGCTTGTTTCTCTTCTAGCAAAAAAAAATAATAATAAGTTTTTTAGAGGTAGCTTGCTGCAGGTTCTTCAAGAGAATAGCCAGCTTAGGCTGTGAATGTTTTCATTCTTAAAAGTGTTGACAGTGAAGATACAAGTGAAAGGAAGAGACAGAGAGAGAAATGTGTTTTCATGGTGATCAGTATAAAAGTGATTACATTACTTTCATAGTATTTAAACAAATTCAAGGTTAATTTTTCTATGATGATAATGTTCTTTAGTTGGCCTTATCTACCAGGCACTGAAGGAGGTGAGAGATAATTAAGACACCAGAGATTCTTGTGGAACAGGAAAAAAGAAATTCCAACCTGGATACTGGAGTAGCGTAAAGAAAGAGATTTTAAACTCTTTATAAATCATCAAGGAGAAAAGAGAAGATCATCCATCTTGATGATTTAGACATTCATTAGCATCAGATTTTCTCTCCAGATATACCCCAAGGTTTATATTTTGCAATTCCAAGTCTCCTATTGCCTGTTTGCTTGTCTGTTTCTTACCTTCTAGGCTTTTTTTCTCATTTCCCTATCGAAACTATTACTCTACAAAGTTGAAGAATCTCATACTTTACTTCTACCAAAGTATTTCTCCCTTTATTTATGATTAAATAATTACCTCCCTGAAGTTTCTTTTCTCTGCATTTTCTGTGAACTTGCCAGGAAGAAGAAGCATTGGCTTTCCCTAAGCTTAGTATCTGATGAATTCACCTCAATTTAAAACAAAGTGACCATGATGACTCATTTTTTTTCATTCTTTGTATTCATACCTCCACTGAAAGAATAGACATTGTGTTACCATGTAATATAAAGCTTTAAGCTACTTTGTATATGCAAGAAATGCAACTGATGATGATGGTGAAGATTCTTAAATAGCTTATCAAAATCAATAAAATCTAAGACCAACATCTCTTATCTATCAACATTAGCACTTAGCATCACTTCCAAAAACCAAAAATTTTACATTGAATGTCCTATTTTCTGGAGTTAGAGAGCAAAGTTCTGATTAATCAGATGTACTGGTTAAAGCAAATTGCATTATACAACATGTGAATCACTGATTTTCAGGAAATTGCAATACAGCCAAATATTCTTAATACCAAAACTATATTGAAATTTTTATTTTTTATTTGTTATGGCAGAGGTAATTGGGGATCTTGTGGTATCTCAAAGTCATTATTATGAATTTTAGTTACCATCCTGCTGAGTAGTAGATAGAGCACCATCATGTCAGTCAGAAGACCAGAGTTCTAGACCTAAGTTGGCCAACTAACAATTCTCCTCTGGGCTTTCAGTTCCTGAGCTGTAAAATTGTATGATCAGACTAGATGATCCCTTAGGTCCACTCTAGCTCTAACAGTCTATGTGCATGTTATCACATACTGGGAAAAGTAATTGTTAACCTATTTCCAACTAATGGAATGCGTATTACCTAGATAACCCCAAAGATCATAACATATGTAATCTCTTAAAATATAAATCATTAACAATAATAGTTTTTAAAAAATCTAGGTACTTGAAGCCGAAATGCTTTGAAAATTGCTTTGAATCAAAGACTGTGTTTGAATGATATCCAGACTTCTATTTGAAGAAAAAGTAAATTCTGTTCAACATCTAGTATTTACATACACAGTTGAAAATTAGATTTACTAGACTCCAAGGAAAACTGGATTGTTGAAGCATATTAATGAGAGATGCTGTTATGATCATCCCTGGAAAAGTAGGTCAGTCTAGACATCCATTCATATCAGTTATGATGTTGAGCAAAAGACTGAAACACTTCAAACCTGAAAAGAACCTTAGGGATCACCAAGCCCAGCCCTGACTTTAACAGATTTTGGTGGCTGAAGTCTAGAAATATGGAGCTTTAATTCATTTTATTTAATAAACACATACATAGAAAGCTTCATTCTAGTGCTTTACAAATTCTAAACATTCTTATAGCAACCCTATGCACAGATACTACTATTACCTCCATTGTACAGATGAGAAAACTAAGGCACAGAAAGGTTAAGCAACTTGCCCAAGATCACACGGCTAGTAAGTTGGCAAAGCCAGAATTTGAATATAATACTAGAGTTTTGCTTATGATCATGAGTAATGCATTTTGACAGAGAGAAAATAAAGTGTCTGCAGTAGCTTTCCAATATACTTTAAAGTTAAGAGGTTGTGAAAATATCTTAAGGTCTCTGGTGGCCATGACCTTTTTTTTGCCATTGAGGTATAGTTGATTTACAATATTATATTAATTTCAGTTGTACAACATAATGATTCAAATTTTTTATAGATTGTACTCCATTTAAAGAGATTATAAAATATTGACTATATTCCCTGTGATGTACAATATATCCTTGTAGCTTATGTATTTTATACATAGTAATTTGCACCTCCACCCCTACCCCTATCTTGCCCTTCCTCCCTTCCCTCTCTCCATTGGTAACCGCTAGTTCTCTATATCAGTGAGTCTGCTTCTGTTGTGTTATATTCATTCTTTTGTTTTATTTTTTAAGCTTCACATATAAGTGATAACACACAGTATTTGTCTTTCTCTGTCTTACTTATTTCACTAACCATAATACCTTTCAGGTTCATCCATGTGCTTGCAAATGACAACATTTCATTCTATTTTATGGCTGAGTAGTATTCCATTGTATATATAAACCACATCTTTATCCATTCATCTGTTTATGGACACTTAGGTTGCTTTTATATCTTGGCTAATGTAAATAATGCTGCTAGGAACATTGAGGTGCATGCATCTTTTCAAATTAATGTTTTTGTTTTCTTTAGATATCTACCCAGGAGTGGAATTGCCAGATCATATGTAGTTTTATTTTCAGCTTTTTGAGGAACCTACGTAATGTCTTCCATCATGGCTGCACCAATTTACATTCCCACAAATTGTATACAAGAGTTCCCTTTTCTTCACATCCTTGCCAACATTTGTTATTTGTGGTCTTTTTGATGATAGCACAGGTGTGAGGTGACATCTCCTTGTGGTTTTGATTTGCATTTCTCTGATTAAAGATGTTAAGCATCTTTTATATACAGATATAGCTATCTGTATATCTTCTTTGGAAAAAAGTCTATTCAGGTTTTCTGCCCATTTTTTAATCGGGTTGTTCGTTCGTTTTTTTGTTTTGATGTTGAGTTGTATGAGCTGTTTATATTTTGGATATTAACCCCTTATTGGTCATATTATTTGCAAATATTTTCTCCCATTCAGTAGGTTGTCTTTTTGTTTTTCCAGTGGTCTCCTTTGCTGTGCAAAAGCTTTTAAGTTTAATTAGGTCCCATTTATTGTTTTTGCTTTTGTTTCCTTTGCCTTACGAGACAGATCCAAAAATATATTGCTATGAGTTATGTCAAAACAGTGTTGTGCCTATGTTTTCTTCTAGGAATTTTATGGTTTCTGGTCTTACATTTAGGTTTTTAATCCATTTTAAGTTTATTTTTGTATATGGTGTGAGAAAATGTTTTAAGACCTTTGCTGGGGAGTAAACAACAGACATTGGCTGATTGAGTGTATGCATTTACTGTTAACCAAAAGACAGAGTGGGTAGGTAAAATGAGTACTTCCATTTTCAACATTGTGTATTGAAAAAGAGAGACTAATTGCAATGACACAAAAGATAATTTAAAACAATAGGAAAAACAATAAGAAAGAATGGTTCTAGCAGGGTCAGAAACAGAAGTATAGACGTTAATGTAATTCTTTCCTAGAAAGTGATTTTTAAATCCCAGACTTGGTCTGTATAAGAAACAGCACAGAAAATAAGGGCAAAAGTGATATAAATTTACATTGGAAAGGGAACTGGGTGATAAAAGAGTCACAGAGTACCTTGCAGCTCTGCCCTTTCTTATAAGGGTGGGTGCTTATACAAGCCACCTGAGCTGTCTGGACCTCTGTTTTCACAGCTATGTACTCTGAGGACAATGGTATTTAACTTACTCCTATCAGACATAGTATAAAGCTTTAACTCTCATCTGTAAATGGCATCAGAAGTAATTTATAAAGTGTCCAGCTCATTGACATTTACTTGATCAATAAAAGTTGTACACAAATATGAGATGATAATTACAATAACAGAATTATTGAACTTTTTCTCAAATAAGATTAACAAAAACTCTTTTTCTATTTTGGATGCCACTTATGGTAATAATCCTAATCATGTCAACATTTTGTGAAAGGATGCTGTCCAATCTCTCACCCTCAAACACACCTTCACCAAGCCATTCTTTTCTTTCCCCAACACTGATAAAGTCATTTGAATGCTAAACTGCTAAGTTCAGGACAAATAATCATATACTTTTGTGACTGTGCTATTGAAAGTTATTGTCCAAAGAGCCTGAATTTTCTGGCATACTAATTTATTCTCTTAGCATATTTGTATGATGCTTTATAATGTAAAAAAGAGAATTTTTGAATATATGATTCCATTTTAATAACACAAGAAAATAGATATAATAGATACAATATAATAAAATAGATATAATAGATATAATCCACTCTGTTTTACCTTTGAAGAATGTAATGTCTATAGAGATTAACTGAATTGTCCAGACTTCTCATCAGTCAGGCAGACTCCCACATCAAACTCATCGAATTCCTCCCTCCCCAAATACAGCAAGGACAACTAAATACAGTCAAGAAATGAAAATCCCCAGTTGCCAGAAAGGATGAGAACATTTCTTGATTTTCTTAAATCAAAGGTGGTACAAATGCTGAGGGGCTCAGGGGAAATTCACAAAGAAATGCAAGGAGGAGGAGAGTTCAGGAGTCTGGCCCAGGGAGGGAATGAGCAGCAGGGAAGTTTAGAATCCAGTTAGAACCATAAGTAGAAAATATATGAGAACTGGAAACCCAGGCTTATATAGTATGGTGAGCATGAGGTTCATGGAACCACATGGCTAAATTTATCCAAAAATGAGAAGTTAACTTGAAACTGGAGTGAGTCCAGGGATATCATAGGGCTCCTGCAGAATAGTTTATAGAAGCATTCCCACATCCCCAGACACACCAAACTCCAATAGAAAGCATTTTGTGCCAAAAGATGATGTTATTGTAAATCTTGTGGTTAAACAAACTAGCATTCAGGAGAGACAACAGACACTTACTACAAGAGGGGAAGTCTGTACACCAAAAACTAGAGATAGGGACTTCCCTGGTGGCACAGTGGTTAAGAATCCACCTGCCAATGTAGGGGACATGGGTTCAGTCCCTGGTCCAGGAAGATCCCACATTCTGTGGAGCATCTAAGCCCGTGTGCCACAACTACTGAGCCTGTGCTCTAGAGCCCGTGTGCCACAACTACTGAGCCCACATGCCACAGTTACTGAAGCCTGCACACCTAGAGCTTGTGCTCTGCAACAAGGAGAAGCCACCACAATGAGAAGCCCACACACTGCCACGAAGGGTAGGCCCCTCTCGCTGCAACTAGAGAAAGACCGCACTCAGCAACAAAGACCCAACGCGGCCAAAACTAAATAAAATAAAGTAAATAAATTTATTAAAAAAAAACTAGAGATAATACAACAATCTGAAGGGAGCTATAAGTACATCTAAAATGGTCACAGATATAAAGGAATGAATGCAACAAAGTAGAAACAGTATTTTAAAAAGAAAGAAAGAAAAACTTAATTTGAGAAATAAGTAAATAGATTTCTATAAATAGGAAATATAGTCATTGATATGAAAAGCTGAATGTGTGGCTTAAATAACAATTTGATGCAGCTAAAGATAAAATTGGTGCTTTAAAAAGCAAATCTAGGGCTTCCCTCATGGCGCAGTGGCTAAGAATCCGCCCGCCAATGTAGGGGACACAGGTTCGAGCCCTGGTCTGGGAAGATCCCACATGCCGCGGAGCAACTAAGCCCCTGCGCCACAACTACTGAGCCTGTGCTCTAGAGCCCACGAGCCACAACTACTGAGCCTGTGTGTTGCAACTACTGAAGCCCACGTGCCTAGAGCCCATGCTCTGCAACAAGAGAAGCCACTGCAATGAGAAGCCTGCGCACCGCATCGCAGAGTAGCCCCCACTTGCCGCAACTAGAGAAAGCCTGTGCACAGCAACGAGGACCCAGTGCAGCCAAAAATAAATAAATTAATTAATTTTAAAAAAAAAGCAAATCTAAGGGCATCACACAGAAAATCAGCAGGGAAAGAATAATGGGATAGAAAATATAAAGGAGAAATTAAGAGAAAAAGAAGAAAGAGAAGAATTAAAATTTTGTTTCGTTTATTCAAGTTCCACAAGGAAACAAGAGAAAGAATAAAGAGCAAACTTGGAAAAGACAATGAATATGATTTTCCAGAATTAAAGAAAGATGTGATTCCATAGATTGAAGAAGCACACTGAGTTTTCTTTTTTTTTGTAATTTATTTTTTTCTCAGTTTCTCCTTTTTTTTTCACAAACACACTGTAGTTTATTTTTACAAGAGATAAATACACTGACACCAAGCATTGTAAATGGATGACCACAACAAAAGCAACAATGATTGCAATTACCAAACACGAAACACACTAATACTATGTCATAATATTGACATTCAGTCCAGTAATCCTCTGCTATTAACAGCTCCTTTACTTTGCACTGAAAATTGACTTGTATTTTTTTGGCTCTGAGTCCTTGTGAGATTTTTTTTTTTTTAATTCAAACAGAAAGTCACAAAAATTATAATCATCCTCATCAGTTCACTCAGTCCCATGTAATTAATTTTTTTTCATCTTGATCTTTTGTTAGCACTTTTATGAATTCATCAGTTTTCCATTAGAGTTCTGAAAATACTTATTCATTCAGTTCAGCAGTATAGTAAGTTACCAGAAACCTGTACTTGTCAGAGTCTTTTGCATGAATTCCTTGAAGATGAAACCCTTTTATAGGAACATTTTTGCAAAAGCATCAGAGTACACACAGAACTGTCTGTAAATGACAAAAGACTCAAAAATGACCATGGTTAATGATTTGATGAAAGTTCATAATAATACAATTGACAAGGAAATTTAGTTATTTCTGAGATATACATTTTAAAGTAATAACTAGAATTATGACTTATAACATTAAACCAGAACATATAAGATTTTTAGACATTTCATGTAATGTCTGAAACATTTATATTAACATATTTCCATACAAATAATCCAAAGAAAGTTTAGTATTTGTTGCTCTTTTGGTTTGTTTGTTTTTTTATACTGCAGGTTCTTATTAGTCATCAGGTTTATACACATCAGTGTGTACATATCAATCCCGATCGCCCAATTCAGCACACCACCATCCCCACCCCACCGCAGTTTTCCCCCTTGGTGTCCATATGTTTGTTCTCTACATCTGTGTCTCAACTTCTGCCCTGCAAACCGGTTCATCTGTACCATTTTTCTAGGTTCCTCATACCTGCGTTAATATACAATATTTGTTTTTCTCTTTCTGACTTACTTCACTCTGAATGACAGTCTCTAGATCCATCCGTGTCTCAACAAATGACTCAATTTCATTCCTTTTTATGGCTGAGTAATATTCCATTTTATATATGTACCACAACTTCCTTATCCATTCGTCTGTCGATGGGCATTTAGGTTGCTTCCATGACCTGGCTATTGTAAATAGTGCTGTAACGAGCATTGGGGTGCATGTGTCTTTTTGAATTACGGTTTTCTCTGGGTATGTGACCAGTAGTGGGATTGCTGGGTCATATGGTAATTCTATTTTTAGTTTTTTAAGGAAGCTTCATATTGTTCTCCATAGTGGCTGTATCAATTTACATTCCCACCAACAGTGCAAGAGGGTTCCCTTTTCTCCACACCCTCTCCAGCATTTGTTGTTTGTAGATTTTCTGATGATGCCCATTCTAACTGGTGTGAGGTGATACCTCATTGTAGTTTTGATTTGCATTTCTCTAATAATTAGTGATGTTGAACAGCTTTTCATGGGCTTCTTGGCCATCTGTATGTCTAATTTGGAGAAATGTCTATTTAGGTCTTCTGCCCATTATTGGATTGGGTTGTTTGTTTCTTTAATATTGACCTGCATGAGCTGTTTATATATTTTGGAGATTAATCCTTTGTCCGTTGATTCGTTTGCAAATATTTTCTCCCATTCTGAGGGTTGTTTATGGTTTCCTTTGCTGTGCAAAAGCTTTGAAGTTACATTAGGTCCCATTTGTTTATTTTTGTTTTTATTTCCATTACTCTAGGAGGTGGATCAAAAAAGATCTTGCTGTGATTTATGTCAAAGAGTGTTCTTCCTATGTTTTCCTCTAAGAATTTTATAGTGTCTGGTCTTACATTTAGGTCTCGAATCCATTTTGAGTTTATTTTTGTGTATGATGTTAGGGAGTGTTCTAATTTCATTCTTTTACATGTAGCTGTCCAGTTTTCCCAGCACCACTTATTGAGGAGACTGTCTTTTCTCCATTGTATATCTTTGCCTCCTTTGTCATAGATTAGTTGACCATAGGTGCGTGGGTTTATCTCTGGGCTTTCTATCTTGTTCCATTGATCTATGTTTCTGTTTTTGTGCCAGTACCATATTGTCTTGATTACTGTTACTTTGTAGTATAGTCTGAAGTCAGGGATTCTGATTCCTCCAGCTCCGTTTTTTTCCCTCAATACTGCTTTGGCTATTCGGGGTCTTTTGTGTCTCCATACAAATTTTAAGATGATTTGTTCGAGTTCCGTAAAAAATGCCATTGGTAATTTGATAGGGGTTGCATTGAATCTGTAGATTGCTTTGGGTAGTGTAGTCATTTTCACAATATTGATTCTTCCAATCCAAGAACATGGTATATCTCTACATCTGTTGGTATCATCTTTAATTTCTTTCATCAGTGTCTTATAGTTTTTCTGCATACAGGTCTTTTGTCTCCCTAGGTAGGTTTATACCTAGGTATTTTATTCTTATTGTTGCAATGGTAAATGAGAGTGTTGCCATAATTTCTCTTTCAGATTTTTCATCATTAGTGTATAGGAATGCAAGAGATTTCTGTTCATTAATTTAGTATCTTGCAACTTTACCAAATTAATTGATTAGCTTTAGTAGTTTTCTGGTGGCATTTTTAGGATTCTCTATGTATAGTATCATGTCATCTGCAAACAGTGACAGTTTTACTTCTTCTTTTCCAATTTGTATTTCTTTTATTTCTTTCTCTTCTCTGATTGCTGTGGGTAGGACTTCCAAAACTATGTTGAGTAATAGTGGTGAGAGTGGACATCCTTGTCTTGTTCCTGATTTTAGAGGGAATGCTTTCAGTTTTTCACCATTGAGAATGATGTTTGCTGTGGGTTTGTCATATATGGCCTTTATTATGTTGAGGTAGGTTCCCTCTATGCCCACTTTCTGGAGAGTTTTGGTCATAAATGGGTGTTGAATTTTGTCAAAAGCTTTTTCTGAATCTATTGAGATGATCATATGGTTTTTATTCTTCAATTTGTTAATATGGTGTATCACATTGATTCATTTGCATATATTGAAGAATCCTTGTGTCCCTGGATAAATCCCACTTGATCGCGGAGTATGATCCTTTTAATGTGTTGTTGGATTCTGTTTGCTAGTATTTTGTTGAGGATTTTTGCATCTATATTCATCAGTGATATTGGTCTGTAATTTTCTTTTTTTGTAGTATCTTTGTCTGGTTTTGATATCAGGGTGATGGTGGCCTCATAGAATGAGTTTGGGAGTGTTCCTTCCTCTGCAATTTTTTGGAAGACTTTGAGAGGGATGGGTGTTAGCTCTTCTCTGAATGTTTGATAGAATTCACCTGTGAAGCCATCTGGTCCTAGACTTTCGTTTGTTGGAAGAGTTTTAATCACAGTTTCAATTTCATTACTTGTGATTGGTCTGTTCATATTTTCTGTTTCTTCCTGGTTCAGTCTTGGAGGCTTATACCTTTCTAAGAATTTGTCCATTTCTTCCAGGTTGTCCATTTTATTGGCATAGAGTTGCTTGTAGTAGTCTCTTAGGATGCTTTGTGTTTCTGCGGTGTCTCTTGTAACTTCTCCTTTTTCATTTCTAATTTTATTGATTTGAGTCCTCTCCCTCTTTTTCTTGATGAGTGTGGCTAATGGTTTATCAATTTTGTTTATCTTCTCAAGGAACCAGCTTTTAGTTTTATTGATCTTTGCTATTGTTTTCTTTGTTTCTATTTCATTTATTTCTGCTCTGAGTTTTATGATTTCTTTCCTTCTGCTAACTTTGGGTTTTGTTTGTTCTTCTTTCTCTAGTTCCTTTAGGTATAAAGTTAGATTGTTTACGTGGGATTTTTCTTGTTCCTTGAGGTAGGCTTGTATAGCTATAAACTTCCCTCTTAGAACTGCTTTTGCCACATCCCATAGGTTTTGGATCGTCGTGTTTTCATTGTCATTTGTTTCTAGGTATTTTTTGATTTCCTCTTTGATTTCTTCAGTGATCTCTTGGTTATTTAGTAACGTATTGTTTAGCCTCCTTATGTTTGTGTTTTTTACATTTTTTTCCCCTGTAATTCATTTCTAATCTCATAGCTTTGTGGTCAGAAAAGATGCTTGATATGATTTCAATTTTCTTAAATTTATGGAGGCTTGATTTGTGACCCAAGATGTGATCTATTCTGGAGAATGTTCCGTGCGCACTTGAGAAGAAAATGTTATCTGCTGTTTTTGGATGGAATGTCCTATAAATATCAATTAAATCTATCTGGTCTACTGTGCCATTTAAAGCTTTTGTTTCCTTATTTATTTTCATTTTGCATGATCTGTCCATTGGTGTAAGTGAGGTGTTAACGTCCCCCACTATTATTGTGTTACTGTCAATTTCCTCTTTTATAGCTGTTAGCAGTTGCCTTATGTATTGAGATGCTCCTATGTTGGGTGCATATATATTTATAATTGTTATATCTTCTTGGATTGATCCATTGATCATTATATGGTGTCCTTCCTTGTCTCTTGTAACATTCTTTATTTTAAACTCTGTTTTATCTGGTATGAGTATAGCTACTCCAGCTTTCTTTTGGTTTCCATTGGCATGGAATATCTTTTTCCATCCCCTCACTCTCAGTCTGTATGTGTCCCTAGGTCTGAAGTGGGTCTCTTGTAGACAGCATATAGATGGGTTTTGTTTTTGTATCCATTCAGCAAGCCTGCACACGAGTTTCGAGCAGGATAAATAACGATAAATCCACATCAAAACCCTCAAAAATCTATCAGAGATAAACAACAGGTTACTTACAAAGGAATGGCATCAGAGGGACAGCAGAATTCTCATCAACGGCAGCACATGTAAGTTTAAAGTGGAATAAGTATCTCAAAGGGGCTGAGAAAGAGTAAATTCACCAAGAATTCTATAAGCAGCTGAAACATCCTTAAAGAATGAGCAGAATAATGACATTTTCAGACATAAAAAGACTGCAGTTATTATTCCCAGATCTGTGCTAAGAGAATTATAAAAGGATATACTTTAACAAAATGAAAATTTAATGTGGAAAGAAAGAATAGAAAAAATAAAATGTACAAGTAAGCAAGAAATAGCTAACCATGCTGTTAAGTCTAAATATTTGGTATCTGTTCTCAAAATTATAATGACCAATGGTGATTAGGTTCAAATCAATTTGGCATTAAAATTCTAGGCAGTAATAATATGAGTTAAACTGTCCTAAAGTTCTTCTGTTGTTTAAAAACACACATAAAGATATTGGTTAACTTTAATTATGCATGTTTAAAAATGTAAAGGCATGAATATACTATGTATATATATCCAGTATATTGTTGCTAGACATTTAGGTTGTTTCCAGTTTGGGGATGTTATGAATGATATTACTATGAATATTCTTGTGCATCTATTTGGATGCACATGGGATACTGTATGGCAGTGGAAATGAATGAAATACATTTCACATCGTAGATTAATCCCACAAGAAAGAATATATACTCTATTATCTCATTTTTTAAAAAGTGCTAAAACTATCAAAACTAACTTACTGGTTTTTTGGAAGTTACAGGTGGTTACCTTTGAGCAGGAAGGAAGGGGTAGTGCCTTGGAGGGGCACCCAGGACTTCTGGGGCATAAGGAATATTCTATTTCTTGATGATAGTTACTTGACTATTACATGGCTGTATTCATTTTATGATACTTCATTTCATTGTATAATTATGACATGTATTTTTCTGTATGTGTACTCTAGTTCAATAAAAAGTAGTTTATTTTTTAATATAAGTTTACCACCAAAATAATATAAATAAATTGTATAATTTTTCAACCCAGTAAAAGAGGAAAAGGAATAAAAAATGACTAAACAACAGAAAGCAGAGAGGAAGAAACAGGATATAAAAAAAATAGGATGGAAAAAAGACAAAATACTATGGCAGAAATAGTTCAAATAGATCAAGAATCACAAAAATGTGAATGGAATTACACAGCCACTAAAAGACAAAAATTATGAAATTGATTTTAAGAAACTAAATATTATTTACAAGAAACATAGTTAAGATGCATAGAATGGTTCAAAATGAAAGCTGTTAATAAGATATATATTTGTTCTCTGTTGCTGCTGATGACAAATTACCACAAATTTAGTGGCTGAAAGGAAAACGACTTTATTATCTAACAGTTCTGTAGATTAAAAGTTCAACATGGGTCTTAGCTAAAATCAAGGCATAGACAGGGCTACATTCCTTTCTGGAGGCTCCTTGCATTTTCCAACTTCTAGAGGCTACCCACATTCCTTGGGTTATGACCCTCCCTCCCCATCGTCAAAGACAAGAACACTGGTTGAGTCCTTCTCTCATCCTATCATTCTGACTTGACTTCTGTCATTACATCTCTTTCTCTGACTCTCTTCCTTGGCCTCCCACTTCTACATTTAAGGATCATTGTGATTACATTACCCAGTATACTCTCACTATTTTAAGGTCATTTAATTAGCAGTCTTAATTCCATCTGCTACCTTAATTTCTCTTTGACTTGTAGTATGACATATTCACAGGTTTCAGGGATTAGGACAGGGACATCTCTGGGAGATTGTTTTTCCTACCACAGATATATTTGGCTGATAGTCACCAAAGAAAGCTGGTATAGTGATAGTTATTACTATCTGGCATAATAGTATGTAAGTCAAAATATATTTTTAGGGAAAAGGGAGAAACTGCATTATGATAAAATCTACCAAAAAGGTATACAATGTGATTGGTCCAATAAGAATTAAACCCAGGACTTGGACTCAAGTTCTGTGTCTGCTGGTCCAGTGTTCCTACTAACAAAAACCTCTAAAGAACACAGACCAAGACAAGGTTGTACTTGAAGCCCACTTGAGGCAAGTACTGGTAAATTTCTTGCCCCAAATGCAAATAATAATTACGACCTAGACCACGGGGCTGTTGTAAGAAATACCTTAGGATTGAGGCACACACACTGCAGCTATCATATAAATGTTAAATAAAAATAATATTTCCTGTATCCTCACTAGGGTTGGGCAAATCCAGATGTATATTGTACTTTTCACATATTTCAAAATATTTTCAAATCTTTTGGTTTGGGTTCAATAAAAACCTCAAGTACATTTTGCCAAGTGCTTTTTCCATTAATTATTCAATCCATTTGTATTTCAAGGGAAATTCAGTCCACATGTTTCTAATTCATTTAGCACTAACTCATCAAAATATTGTTTCTCTCAGTGCCGTTTTCTGTCCAAAAGGCTTTTCAAGCCCTCTCCTCCTTTTCTTTATTTCTGAGAAACAAAAAGATATAGTTTTCCAAGGGCAAATCGTAGTAAACTACCAAAAGATTTGCTAAACATTGCAGCTAGAATTCTTTGAATTTCAGAGTCCTCTGTCAATCTACCCTGGTCTGTGTCACCTCTCTCAGCTATTCCCTGGTTTCCATGCCTTTTTCTCTCCTTTGATCAGGTTCTTCTTTGTTCATATTGACCCACCACAGATTTCAGGTTATCTATCACTGAAGTCCATAGGCCTCCAGACACCTTAATCCTCTTGGTGAACCCCTCCCTTTTAATGAAAACCTTCCAAGGCTGGGGCCAGTGAAATAATGGATTCATACTGCCTTCCAAAATATCCTCATGGGATCTGTGGCAAACCTTAAAAAGATACATTTTAAAAATCTGATCTTTTTGAGTGCATACTTTGTGTGTATGTCTGTGTGATATCTTATGGGCATACTTTGTGTGTGTGTATGTCTCTGTGATATCTTATGTGCGATTAATGTTGTCTTAACTCAACAGTGCCTAAAGGGTGAGGAACTTGATACTATGTTCATTGTGAGTGCTCCAAAAACATCAAGAGCTCTGCTTAAGAGTGAGCTCCCACATTGCTTGTGGAGCCTTCTTACCAAAGAGGTTTAACCTGGATCTAATCATAAGGAGATTGTGGAGCATTCTACAAGACAACTTCTCTGGACTCTTCAAATATGTGAATGTTATGAAAGACAAATAAAAGCTATCAGGAAATTCTTCTAGATTAAAGGAAATTAAAGAGACAGTACAACTAAATGCAGTATGTTACAGTTGATTGAATTCTAGAATTGAGAAAGATATCTATAGGGACATTCTGAGACAGTTACAGAAATTTCATTATGTTACATTTCTTGGGTGTGATGTGGTTATAAAGAAGTGTTCATATTCATGTGTTTATACACACATTTGTGTATATATGGAGAGAGTAGTTATAGCAAAATGTTTTCCTTGGTAAATCCATATACACGTACCCACACATATATACACCCACAACTATACATAAACACACCCAGATAACCCCACGCAGAGGAAATGTGAAGGAGACTCCTCTCTACAAAGTTGTCCATCTCAAACCAAAAGTTCTTTTTTAAAAAAATGCTCCTTTTTAAAAAAATGAAGTAGAGTTGATTTATAATATTGTGTTAGTTACAGGTATACAACAGAGTGATTCAGTTATATATATATTTTCAGATCCTTCTCCATTATAGGTTATTACAAGATATTTAATATAGTTCCTTGTGCTATACAGTAAATCTTCGTTGCTTATCTGTCTTCTATATAGTAGTGTGTATCTGTTAATCCCATATTCCTAACCATAAGTTTGTTTTCTATGTCTATGAGTCTGTTTCTGTTTTGTAAATAGATTCATTTGTATTATATGAGTCCACATATAAGTGATATCATATATTTCTCTTTTTTCCATCTGACCTACTTCACTTAGTATGATATTCTCTAGGTTCATCCATGTTGCTGCAGATGGCATTATTTCATTCTTTTTATGGCTGAGTAATATTCCATGGTGCACGTATGTGCACACATACACACACACATATATATATATGTATATATATACACATACACACACACATATATATACACACACTACATCTTTATCCATTCATCTGTCGGTGGACATATTTAGGTTGCTTCCATGTCTTGGCTATTGTAAATAGTGCTGCTATGAACATTGGGGTGCATGTACCTTTTCTAATTAGAGCTTTCATCTTTTCCAGATATATGCCCAGGAGTAGGATTGCTGGATCATATGGTAACTATTTTTAGTTTTTTAAGGAACCTCTATACTGTTTTCCATAGTGGCTGTACCAGTTTACATTCCCACCAACAGTGTAGGAGGGTTCCCTTTTCTCCACACCCTCTCCAGCATTTATTATTTGTAGACTTTTTGATGATGGCTATTCTGACTGGTATGAGGTGATACCTCGTTGTGGTTTTAATTGGCATTACTCCAATAAATAGCAATGTTGAACATCTTTTTTCATGTGCCTATTGGCCATCTATTTGTCTTCTTTGGAGAAATGCCTATTTAGGTCATCTGCCCATTTTTTGATTGGGTTGTTTGTTTTTTTGATATTGAGTTGTATGAGCTGTTTGTATATTTTGGAAATTAACCCTTTGTCAGTCGCATCAGTTGTAAATATTTCCTTCCAGTCCATTGGTGTCTTTTCATTTTGTTTATGGTTTCCTTTGCTGTGCAAAAGCTTTTAAGTTTGAGTAGGTCCCATTAGTTTATTTTTGTTTGACCTTTTTTTTAAATATAAACATTTAGATCTTTGAGGTTGACTGTTTCACCACATTATGCCAAGTTTAATATGCATAAATGTTATTGATAATTTTACAAATGCGTATTCTTGCTGTGTGTACAGCAGGAATTCTCAATGGTTAATGGAGTGATGGGCTTTCAAAAGACTAAGGATCACCTGAAAACATGTGTACATACATTTTTCCTGGTAGAGGATACATAATTTTGATCAGATGTACAAAGGAAACTTTAAGAGACTTTTAACTGCTTTAAGAAGTATCTAATTGAGTATTTTGTTTATTAAGAGAAACTTCAGACAAACCTCTAATTTGTCATTGCTGATAATGCCTGTGGCATTTTATACCATGAAATTCACAGTAGCTAGTAGAAGTTCCTCAGTAAAATTAAAGTCTCTTCACCAGCTACACACATTAAGTGTCAACATGCATAGAGACTGCTCTTTGAGAAGCTCAACACATTGGTAAGATATTGATATTTAAATAATCACTTTACAAGCTAGAAAAAGGAAAGAACGATAGTGGAAAGTTGAGTGGCCAAGCAGTGGCTGGGCTTGTACATTTTAAAGATTGCAGCACGCAGCCCCCCAGAGTATGAAAGGAGAACTGACTGTGCCTTCCAATTAGAACAGAATTAACCTCAGCAGTGTGACTTTTGTTTTGGAAGGGGATTTGGGACATCCCTGGTTTATGGGACAAAATTGTATGCCAGGTGGTCCTAGTTAGGTGAGAGACTTTATGTGAAAATAACCCTTCTTTGGCTTTATTCAACACAGTAAAACCACTAAGACGTTTTCCCATATGAAGTATTTCTGTAGGCACATTCAAAATGTTAATCCCCATTTTTATATGCACTTTTCATGACTCCTAAGAAGTTTACCAGGTTGCGAAATTTGCAAAAACTGGTCCCTCGACAAACTCATGGGATGCTTTTTACCATAACAGGTTTGTTTTGTTTTCATGTGAGTCCAAAGTACTTTCATAACATCTCTCACTATGGCATCACGAATAGGATCAAATATTGTTATCCTAACCTTACAAATGAAGGCAAGGGTCTCACAGTGACTTTTAAAGGCTCTCAAATTCTGAGTTATTACTATACCTTCGTTTGCCTGGGGTGAACAATCTAGAATTTTATCCACGCTGAAAATTCTTTGTAATACAAATTTCTATTAATGAAAGTAAATAATAAGTTTTATGCTACGAATACAAAATCATACAATACATATTATACATATAGATGTATATGTGAATATATCTGTGATACAATACTCGACCTTCAGTGCAGTCATCTGAGGTCCTGAGCATTTCTGAAGTGTCTGCAGAATCTTCACTGAAAGATAAAAGCCATGATCAGAAGAGCTTAACTTTCACAGAGCTTAGTGGAGTGAAAAAATTCAGACTGGATTTGAATTCTGACGTCATCTTTATTATTTCTGTGACCTCGAGAAAAGTTATTTAGTCTCTCTGAGCTTTATCTGTTTCCTTACTGTGTTTTTATGAGGACTAAGGGAGACATCTTTTGATTGCTCTTACTCAATTAGATTATTCAATTAATCCTTTTCCCAGCATGCCTCAGAGTAGCATTCACCTACATCCTGGCCATTTAAACTAGAAATATATATTGATACTTTCTTTTCTATTTCAAATGCCAATATCTATACGAGTATATATGGGTATTTTAGGCACAGCCAAAAGAATGAAACTACAGCTTTTGTCCATGTCCTATACCACATTGGTAAAAAGTGTCAGGAAACAGTACATATGATTAATGCTGCTGAAATAGGCAGGAAATTATTCAGGTGGATTCAATCAACTCAGCCAAACATCTAGGTAGCTTATTAAAATTTAGACGAAAGTCTGCAGGCACTTAATACATAACGATGACTCTAGGCCTAAATTAAGAGTGCTGCCCACCCCCATGCACACCAGCCCCTACAACTTACTGCCTAGAAGCAGCCACTCTTCTTACAGCTGAGTTATTGACGTGTTTTTCAGCATTTTTTCCCTCTCTGAAAGTAAGACACATGACCTTTCTAAGCCCTAACCCAAAGCCCTTACTGAGATGCTGTGACCTTGAGTTTGTCCTTGAGGTTGTCTCTTACCAAAGAAAAGCAATGTGAAATTGACATGCTGTGCTGCTGCACTCAGCTAGACCCTCAGACCTGTGAGCTCTTCCACACTGACCAGGATTTTGAAGAAAAAGAGTCAGAACGTGGAATTAATGCGGCTGGAAAATGATAGTTTTCCAGACAAAGGATCCCGCATCTGGCTCACTGCAGTGAAACTACACCTTGGATATTTAAAGCAGTCATTTGAGATAACACAAGTTAAAGTGCTTTTTCAAAGTTAAACTTATTGTGGTTACCATTATTGCAGCAGTAGGTATGGTCTCTTCCTTTCCCGCTCTACAGGATCACTTCACCTAGGTTTAGGAGAGGCAGGTCTCCTCTCCTGCCCAACCCCAGCCTGAAATTCCCTTAGTTACCACAAAGGGGTTCACTGCTTTTAAAATGAGTTCAGAAAGAAAGCTTAAAGTGGCAGTAAAACCTCTGTCTCAAGTCCCATTTCTGTGATTTACCTGCCATAGGGCCTTAATAATAATAATAAAACAACCTGTCTGTAGAAAGCACCTGCCATTCAAAGAGTAACAAATAAGTCTGTGGCAGAGAGGGCTTTTGAGAATTCCAGAGGACTGAAGATGTTAACTAGAAAATTAAATACAAGAATAATAGTAACACCAATAATGGACACACCCAGAGCAGATCTAATGACACAGCTACTGTGGATTCTGTGTAGCAACAGAGTCTGTGTGAGAAGGTAACCACAGCCTGGTGCTATGGGAAATGCAATAAGAGTTCTAGCCCCAGTTCTTGCATTTTTTATCAGCTAGGTGCTCTGAGGCAAGTTATTAGAACACCCTAGGACTCTATTCACACTAGTTCAGGGTTTCCCAGAGTGTGTTTCTTGGAGCATATTCTATAAGTTCTGCTCCCCTACCCCCACTTGTTCCCCTACCCCCACTTGCTCCCCTACCCCCACTTTGCTCCCCTACTCCCACTTACTTTGCTCCCCCACCATGACTTACTTTGCTCTGCTAGCCCCCTACTCCAACATACTTTGCTCCCCCACCCCCACTTACTTTGCTCCCCCACCCTCACTTACTTGGCTCTCCTAGCCCCATACTCCCACTTACATTGCTCCCCTACCCCACTTACTTTACTCTCCTAGCCACCTACCCCGACTTACTTTGCTCCCCCACCCCCACTTATTATGCTCCCCACCCTCACTTACTTTGCTCTGCTAGCCCCCTATTCCCACTTATTTTGCTCCCCCAACCGCACTAACTTTGCTCCACCACCCACACTTACTTTGCTCCCCCACCCCCACTTACTTTGCTCTCCTAGCCCCCTACTCCCACTTATTTTGCTTCCCAACCCCCACTTATTTTGATCTCCTAGCCCCCTACCCACACTTACTTAGCTCTCCTACCCCATACCCCCACTTACTTTGCTCCCCCACCCCCACTTTGCTTCCCCACCCCCACTTACTTTGCTCCCCGACACCCACTTACATTGCTCTCCTAGCCCCCTACCTCCACTTACTTTGCTCTCGTAGCCCCTTACCCCCATTTATTTGCTCACCCACCCCCATTTATTTTGCTCCACTACCCTCACTTACTTTGCTCTCCTAGCCCCCTACTCCCACTTACTTTGCCCCCCCCACCCCCACTTACTTTGCTCTCCTAGCCCCCTGCCCCCACTTACTATGCTCTCCTAGGGCCCTACCCCCTGTTAATTTGCTCTCCTAGCCTCCTTCTCCCACTTACTTTGCTCCCCCACCCCCACTTTCTTTGCTCCCCTAACCCCAATTACTTTGCTCTCCTAGCCCCCTACTGCCACTTACTTGGCTCTCCTATCCCCCTATTCCTACTTTCTTTCCTCCCCCACCCCCACTTACTTTCCTCCCCTACCCCACTTACTTTGCTACCCCACCACCACTTACTTTGATCCCCCACTCCACTTATTTTGCTCCCCCACCCCCACTTACTTTGCTTTCCTAGCCTCCTACTCCCACTTACTTTGCTCCCCTACTCCCACTTACTTTGCTCTCCTAACCGCCTACCCTCACTTAATTTGATCTCCCACCCCCACTTACTTTGCTCCCCTACCCTCACTTACTTTGCTCTCCTAGTCCCTACTCCCACTTACTTTACTCCCCTACCCCCACTTACTGTGCTCTCCTAGCCCCCTACCCCCACTTTGCTCTTTTAGCCCCCTACTCCCAATTACTTTGCTCTCCTACCTCAACTTACTTTGCTCTCCTATCCCCCTACTCCCACTTACTTTGCTCCCCCACCACTACTTATTTTTCTCCCCTACCCTCACTTACTTTGCTACCCCACCCTACTTACTTTGCTCTCCTAGCCCCCTACTCCCACATACTTTACTCCACCACCCCCATTTACTTTGCTCCCCCACCCCTACTAAAGTTGGTTCACTACTCTCACTTACTTTGCTCTCCTAGCCCCCTACCTCCACTTAATTTGCTCTCCCATCCCCCTATTCCCACTTACTTAGCTCCCCCACCCTCACTTACTTTGCTCCCCCATCCCCAGTTAATTTACTCCCCGACCTCCACTTACTTTGCTCTCCTAGCCCTCTACTCCCACTTACTTTGCTCTCCTAACCACCTACCCTCACTTACTTTCTCTCCCACCCCTGCTTACTTTGCTCCCCTACCCTCACTTACTTTGCTCTCCTAGGCCCTACTCCCACTTACTTTGCTCCCCCACCCCCACTTACTGTGCTCCTAGCTCCCTACCCCCACTTACTTTGCTCCCCTACCCCCACTTACTTTGCTCCCCTAGTCCCCTACTTCAGCTTACTTTGCTCCCCCACCCCCACTTACTTTGCTCCACCACCCCCTTTCTTTGATCCCCCACCCCAACTTATTTGGCTCCCCCACCCCCACTTATTTTGCTCCGCTACCCTCACTTACTTTGCTCTCCTAGCCCCTACTCCCACTTACTTTTCTCCCCAACCCCCAACTTACTGTGCTCTCCTAGCCCCCTACCCCCCTTAACTTTGCTCCCCCACACCCACTTACTTTGCTCCCCCACTCCCACTTAATTTGCTCCCCCACCCCCACTTACTTTGCACCCCCACCCCCACTTACTTTGCTCTCCTAGCCCCCTACTCCCACTTACATTTCTCCCCCACCCCCACTTACTTTGCTCCCCATCACCCACTTACTTTGCTCCCCCACCCCAAGTTAATTTGCTCCCCTACCCCAACTTTCTTTGCACCTCACCCCCTCTTACTTTGCTCTCCTAGGCCCTACTCCCACATACTTTGCTCCCCCACCCCCACTTACTTTGCTCCCACACCCCCTAACTTTGCTCCCCTACCCTCACTTACTTTGCTCTCCTCGCCCCTTACTCACACTTACTTTTCTCCCCTACCCCGACTTACTTTGCTCTCCTAGCCCCCTACCCCCACTTACTTTGCTCCCCTACCTCCACTTTGCTCTAGTACACTCACTCACTTTGCTCTCCTAGCTGCCTACTCCCATTTACTTTTCTCCCCTACCCCCACTTTGCTCTCCTAGCCCCCTACCCCCACTTACTTTGCTCCCCTACCTCCACTTTGCTCTAGTACACTCACTTACTTTGCTCTCCTAGCTCCCTACTCCCATTTACTTTTCTCCTCTACCCCCACTTTGCTCTCCTAGCCCCCTACTCCCACTTACTTTGCTCCCCCAGCCCCACTTTCTTTGCTTCCGCACCCCCACTTACTTTGCTCTCCTAGCCCCCTACTCCCACTTACTTTGCTCCCCTACCTCCACTTACTTTGCTCTCCTACCCCCGTACTCCCACTTACTTTGCTCTCCCACCCCTACTTACTTTGCTCTGCCACCCCTACTTACTTTGCTCCCACACCCCACTTACTTTGCTCCCCCACCCCCACTTACTTTGCTCTTTTACTCCCCCTTACTTTTCCCCTAACCCCCTAGTCCCACTTACTTTGCTCCCCTACCCCCTGTACTCCCACTTACTTTGGTCTCCTACCCCCACTTACTTTGCTCTCCTATCCCCACTTACTTTGCTCCCTCACCCCCACTTACTTTGCTCTCCTACCGCCACTTACTTTGCTCTCCTACCGCCACTTACTTTGCTCCCCTACCCCCACTTACTCTGCTCTCCTACCTGGGCTTACTTTGCTCTCCTACTACCCCTTACTTTGCTCCCCTACTCCCAGTTACTTTGCTCTCCTACCCCCACTTACTTTGCTCCCCCACCCCCACTTACTTTGCTCCCCCACCCCCACTTACTTTGCTCCCCTACCCCCACTTACTTTGCTCCCCTAACCCCACTTACTCCCACCTTCACAAAATGAGCAATCTGCAGTGAAATCCATTCAAAGACAGACTTTATTGAAGAAATTTACCTTGTAAACATCAAAGAGGGGTATTTATTGTTCAAGATTTTCTAAAATTATTTTCCCACCCTAGTATTTTCTGAACAGGAAAGTAAAAAGTAGTTAACCAGCAGCATACCAATATCTGAAGTGACGCTTTTTAAACTGGGTTTATTGTAGCATTATTGGGTTGCCAGATATACTGAAAGCAGAAAAGGTGCAGTTTCAGCTGACTACATTAGTTATTTTCTCCTTGGTTAATAGCAAGTTCTATTTCTCCAAGCTGCCTTTTGGCTTCAGAGGTCTTCCTGAGTCATTCACCAATTGTCTGCGTTAAAAATAGGACCGTGTCATGTGGGCGGGATCACCAACAGCAACATGACCTTATTTAACATTACAGGCTTGCCTCAGAAGCTTCTTTCTCCTAGATTTCTTTGAATAGTCCACGAAGATCTAGATATTAATCCGGGTGGTACATATATGTCATTTTCAAGTAAGGCAGGAAAAGACCTTCCAAAAGAGAAAACAAGCAAACAAAAACAAAAAAACAAAAAATGTTTGAAAAACCTCTCCTGATACAAGTCCTATAGAAAATGGTGAGGAGAAGAAATAGGGTTGTCTGGGGAATTTTTTCATGTTAATTCGTTTTTTTGTTTTGTTTTGTTTTTAAACTCGAAGGAGTTTGTATAACAAAAACCAAGTGCCATTGTTTCAAAAAATAGTGTGGTGGTCCCTGAGGGATGGAGGAAGGCGGCTTGTACTCCGCTGGCTTATCTAGATTCCTGCCTCAATTTTCCTACTGGCTCATTGGATGACTGTGATCCAATCACCTACTTCAGTGTGTGTTTGTTAATATGTATATATTTTAATTTTAAAGTATGAAAGTACCACAAATAACCTGTAAATTTTAGGAAAGAGAAGAAAGAATAACTCATAATATCACCATATAAACACTGGCGGTACTTTTGTGCACAGGCCTCCAGTCTGTTATAAATATGCTTATTTATGTAGTTGTAATTCTAAAGTATATAAAAAATTTTCATTTAACTTATTTCATTTATATTATAAGTTTTTCCCATGATGGGACCAAACTTCACATCAATTTTTAATGGCCATGTAAAATTTTATCAATTTATTTACTTTTCCTTTATTGCAGGACTTTCAGTTACTTCAAAATTATCAATTACTCTGCAATAAACATCTTTGTGCAGTTATCTTTTATTTTCAAATTTCAGATAATTTTTAAGATACATTCACAGGCATGAAATCACTGAGTCAAATGAAATGAACTATTTAGGGGTCTTGATATAAAATACTGAACTGCTCTTCAGAATGGTTGGGTCATTGTGATCTCATCACAGTGTTAATAGCCTTAGATCTTAACATTAAAAAAATGTTTTTACTATCTTAAAAGTATCTTTATTTTCATTTGCATTTCTTTAATTACCAATAAGGACATACTGACTTTAGAAATCAGACTGTAATCCTCTTACTGAAAAAAAATGCAGTTCTCTGATAATACCTGCTTTCTCCTTAACACTATTTTAATAATTTGCAAGTTGTTAGACTCAGTGCTCTAACCCTCAGGTCAAAGTCAGGCCTCAAGTTACAGGGCAATCAATCAAGGAAAGTGCCACTCTAGGCTTCCAGCCCTGCCCCCTGCCAGAACAGAAGCAGAAATTGCTCTTTTCAGAGATTGCCCTGAGATCCCAGCTAGGCATTATGCAGCTCATGTTGAGCGTCTCTCTCTACCCTTGTTACAACACTTAAGTTCTACGTGCTAAATATTCATGGGACACCTATTTGGGGCTAGATAATGTGATAGGTCCTATAGATTCAAAAATGAATGAGAAACAGGCTTGCTGAGCAAGTTTAAACCTAGCACAGTGGTTCTGGAACCTGGCTGATCATAGAATCATCTGGGCAACTTTCAGAAAAAGAAGATTCCTGGATTCACCTCAGACCTACCAGATCAGAGGTTTCAGGCTTCTGTATTTCCAGTAAGCCACCTGAAGTAAGCCAGGCTCAGTTACCGTGGCCTAGAGTCTGCTTCTTGGTAATATTCTCAGGATGACAAAGTTATAAAGCAATAATATAAATAAGCAATTGTCTGTGGGGAGATATGTGAAGTGAAGAAGGGGAATCCTAACCCTGGGGGAATGAGTGACCCCATCAGAACAAAGAGCAAACTGCACAGAGCCTATTAACTCTTACCTTCAAAAACAGCCCTTTCAAGCCAAAGGTGATATTTATTTTGCTGTAGTAAAAGGAGCCCTTTTGGCTGGATTATTAGAATTGCCTGCCTTTAATTTCTTCCCTCCCCCTACAATCCAGCCTCCATGTCACTAGAATAGTCCCTTAAAACACAGACATGCTCCCCATTGTCAACCAAATAACACCCCCACCTTCTTAACATGACAATCTAGGTCCTTTATCAGCTCTCCCAGACTACCTTTCTCTCTCACAGTGACGAAATCAGTTGGAATATTATTGGGTAAGTTTTCATTTCCAAACTGTGCACCCTACATTCCAGCCCCTCAGTTCAACTCTCAGTTTCTAAAGGTGCCCAGTGTGCCCTCATCACCTTGCACACCGCTGATAATGCGTCCTTGCCACCTGGAATGCCCCCTCCCCATATCTAGTCCAGCTCAAATCTTATCTCTCTCCGAAGTCAAGTACCTCTATACAATACCCCCTTTAATTTTACCTGCCACTGTTAGCTATCATTTATTGAGTATTTGCTCTGTGCTATGTACTCTACTAGAAGTTTACACATACAGTTTCACAAATATACCATAAGTTAGGTATGCCCATTTGTCAGATAAGGCAAATAAAGCTCAGAAAAATTAAATACAGTATGTAAGTTAGGTAATAAGGGACAGAGCATGGAACCAAAACCAAATCTAACAAGAAAGCCTAAAGTATAATATTTCCTCTTTGACACCTCAACCCCCTCAGACCTCCCATTGCTTGTTATTTCTTTGAGAATCATCACTTTTTGCCTGTGTTACAGCTAATTCTAAATGACTTGGGCTCTGTCTCTGGGGAGCAGTTTCTCAAGGGTAGGGATCCTAACAGGTGATTAGTGCTTAGTATTCCCTAGAATGCTTAAATTGTGTATTTCAGTAAATTCTTGGTCAATGTGTATAAAAACCAAATGAAAATAGTTGTAGTCTCACTGATGAATTTTTGCTATGAAATAGACTAATTTTCTGTAGAATCTCATTATTGTATATCTAGTTGTTAGACTGACTCAGACATTCTAGATATATTTGCCCTTAAAATATACGAAGCCAGAGGGCAAAGTTTGACACCAGGCAGCTCGCAAGCGGTTGTTAGTCTTATCCCTTAACATTATAAACTCACAGGATTAGCACTTAAAATGTCATGCATTTAAAGCACTTTAATACTTTTTAAAAAGAGGCCTTGGCTATGATACCACATATGTTATGGTTAATAGGAAAATAACTATGTAAATATTCACATGTGAATATTATCTGCTATGAACACTGGAATGAAACTTAATAAAATAAATCATGTTCTCTCTCCTAAATTAAGGACCCATATGTCACCCTCTGTATGTCAAATGTGCCTTGAAGGTGCAAGAAGATAGAATCCCAGGACATTTCAGAGTCATCTCATTCTCAGAGTGGCCCCTTATTCTGTATTCTCCATAGTGTAATGCTTTCCAATGCTTTAAAATTTTGTGTCGTGTGTTTCTGAACCATAAACATTACTTTACTTTTGTAAGAAAATGACTAAGAGGGTCTGTTTTTTAAAAATCCAGTTCTCAGAGTCAGAGAAAATTCCATCATTTCTTATGAAGGGAATACTGTTGGGGCCAAGAAGGGGTTAACCCTGAGTCATTCTCCTCCAACCTCTTCTCTCAGCCTTACAGATACCATACAGCTGTTGAAAAGTGTCTGTCAACAAAACTATTACTGTCTTTCCTGGGATCAACACTATATCCTGGACCCTCAAGGTCAGCAGAGCTGCCTTCAGAGCGAGGAGAGGCGACAAGCAGAAAGCTTGCAAAACCAGTGAAATCCCAGGCGACACTGGCAGGTGGAGGACTTTCCCCAACTGCTGCGAATTCTAGAGGGAAAGGTAGGGCTCAAAGTGTAGAGGCTGTCCAACAAGGTAAAGACATATTTCCACCCTGAAACCTTTTCTGGAACAGCCTTAAGTCTTTCATCTCCCTTTCTCCCTTCTCGCCCCACCTCATGCTTCCATTCACCGTCAGGAAAAAGAGTTGTTGCAAGGAGCAAATGACTAGGCATAATATAATTAAAATATTGGCTAATGGTTAAAAAGCAGCTACTATATATCTGCTGCTATGTTAGGCCCTTTCTGTATATCACCTTCATGAAAAAGACAAAAATACCCGGCAAGGTAGAATCTGCCATTTTACAGGTGAGGAATCAAGTTAGGAGAGGTTAAGTAACTCACTTAAAGTTGTTGAACTAGTAGATGGTGGAGTCAGAGTTTGAACCAAATTTGAACTTTAAGTCTGTGCATTTAATGAACCAGTGTGCTTCCTGCCTTCCTTTAATTCTCTTCCACTGAAGGAGGAGAGACTGTCCTAGAGAGGATCTAACACAGGCAACCCCAGTCTCCCGGGACTTCTCATGTGACAGATTTATATTGCCAGAAAGTCATCATCAAGAGTCATGGTATGACTGCTGGTGGAGTATAAATTATACAATCTTTCTGAAAGGCAGTCTCTGGATAGTCACCGAAATCCTGAAAAATGTGACACACTCTGACTTCACAGTTTAAATTAAATAAATAAGCATATTCACAAAAATGTTGGCAGAGGTATTCATTGATGCTATCTACAATATCAGAAATTAGGGGAAAAAACCCTTCTGGTAAAAATCAGAATCTTGGTTAAATTATGAAATACATTGGAATACTATAGATCCATTAAAAACAAAATTATGGAATAAATAGATTGACATGGAAATACATTCATGATTAAAATATTTACAAATAGCATTTAAATATGATTCTATTTAAATGCATATATGTATATTTTATATTTATATTAAAATTATATACCAAGCTAATAGCAAAAACTGGCTGGGTGTAGAATTTATGACTATAGAATCATAAAATCTTGTGGTTGGAAGGACTCTTAGAAGTGTTTTATTCCAGAAGTGCCTATCCCAACATGCCTGACAGATAATACCCAGCATCTGATCCTGGGCTTCTACTGTCAGGGAGCTCATTAACACCTCCTTTACCCAATTTCAGTGAATCTTTGTACAGCATGTGTAGTTTAAAAACTCTTCTGTCTGCACAGCACAGACCTATGTCAACTTGCTTTAGTAGAAACAGGAGGGGGCAAATTTGATCGTTAGAAGTGATTCATTGCTATGAAGCCATTTTCTTCCATAAATTTCTCTTCAGGGGAAATATGTTATGTAAATCCAACTAAGTAAAGCTTATAAAATAATTTGAGCTTTTGCCAATCACCAGCAATAACAGCTCCAACATCTGTAAGCAGCATCAGAATCTGTAACTAGTTCTGATAAGTGCCTCCAAAAGGTTTTATTTGTATATGTTAGTGGTACTTCTGGAAAATTCTGCCAGTGAAAGCCAGGCTCCACAGGAAAAACAGAATGCAAAAATGACAAACTTACTGTATTGTATGTAAAACCAAGAGCTAAGCTAGGTCCTCAGGGTATGCTTGAATGTTCTTGAATTTCCTAACTTTTCGTGGCTTGCATTCTGTGCATCAGCAAACTCTAGCAGAGTGTTAGCCGAAGTCAAGAGGTTTTTCTGAAACTGGACATCCATGTGATGAGACACAGAATTACTTAATTTGGAATACCAAGTTAGCCATAGAAAGAGTGAGAGAGTGTGTGTGTGTGTGTGTGTGTGTGTGTGTGTGTGTGTGTGTTGGAGAGTGTTGGTACATGTAATTCATTCACTTATCCATTTATTTATCCATCCATCTCTGTGCCAGGCATTTAAATAGATGCTAAGCAATAGGGCACAAGACCAACAGTTCCTTACTGCATGGAGGTTCCAATATAGCCCAATAACTGCTATGATAGCAAAGACCCAAAGGATGGAATGATACATCAGGGAGAAAAAAGGAGGATATGAGTATTCCAGGAAGAGGGAAGAGTATATGTAAAGAATCAGCAACCTGAAGTAACAGTTGAATAGCTAGAAGTTTAGTCTTGCTGCAGAGAGAAACTAGCCAGCTAAGCAAAGATCAGATCATGAAATTTCTTTTAGGGCGAGCTTGATGTCTGGATTTTATGTTCAAGCAAGGAGAATTACCTGGCAAAACAGTGCTTATAGCATAGTGGTTAAGAGCCTCAATTTTATTTTATTTTATTTTATTTTATTTTTTTAATATGTAACCATTGCTTTAAATTACTCAATGTTGTACCCTGATAATGCACAGTTGAAGAGCCTCCATTTTAAAACTGATTCCTGGGTTTGAAAACTATCTCCAGCTTTACTCTTACCTTGAACCACGTGAAACTGCCAATATTCAAGTACTCTTGACTTCCAAGTGGCAGTTTCATAGGGTTCAACCTAATAAAAAATAGAAGAATCAGTTCTTATCTCTGAAGTATTCAGCTGAAGCCTGCTGAGGTCTCATTCATTACCACAGGGAGTGAGACAGCCCATCAGGGGTCTTGCCAGAGGCCCCTCAGGTCTGCTGACTCCTGTGAGAAATGACACCTGCCTTAGCTGGCAGCACAGGGCAGGCTGTGCCCAAGGGAAGCACCAGTCTTCAGCTTGCACTCAGTGTCCTCAAGCCCAGCTCCCCTACAGGGCCTGGCCCTGCTTCTCCTTTCCCTGGTTTTGGTCAGAAAATGTATCATCGGAGGGCCGGCTGCTTGCATCATCCCTCAGCTATCTGAGGATGGGGGAGGGATTCCTGGCAAACCAGGCGCCGTGCACATGCAGTCGTCTCTTTCTCTTTCTCCTGCTCATTTGCTCCCTTTCTTTGGCTCAGGAATCTGCCTCCTCTGGTAAGGCAGGGATGAGCTTTCTGAATTGTGTTTATTTGTTGGCACTCGGGTGTGAAAGCGCTCCCCGTCAACTGCATATTAATCTTGTCAGCAGTTTGTATCTGTTTTCCTCTGCCTCTCTCCCCTGGCCTAATTTATGGCTTTCCTTTGCCTTGCTTCCTATTGTCACAGTGACAGGGAGTGCTCTGTTACGGGTGCTCAGGCCTCGGACAGGAGGAAGGCCTGTCCTTATAAGATGAGCTACAGAGTGACACAAAATCCTGCAATTTGTGTGGCAGGGATAAATTTAGACCAGGCCTTCCCTCATTTAATGATGTCCTACCACATGCTCCATGCTGTGCTTAGTGTAGTCGGCAAAGAGAAGAATTAGGAAAACTGGTCCCTGGCTTCTAGTGGAGAAGGCACGTGGGGGGGCAGGCAGACAGTGCGGCCAGCATGTATATTTTCATTGCTCAGATAGTGATAGCAGACTTGAGAATTCAGACAAAAATGTGTTTAAATCCCAGTTCAGACACTTTCCTTTTGTGTGACTATCTGTGTGTCCATTTGTAATGAACATGTTAATTATCCTTCTTTAAACCTCAGTTTCCTCATCTCTAAAATCAGTGAAATAATATCTACTCCGTAGAGCAGTTATGTGATTTACATGATAGAGTGAGCCTTAGCTCCCGTTATAATGGCAATACTAAGCGTTCAACTTATGACATATATTTTTATGTATTATTACTTAAAAGGAGAAGAGAGGGAGAGGAAGAAGAAATTCATGAAATGGTGAACTTACACGATTAGGTTAGAGTTCTAATAACATTGTTTTTGAAGCCCTGCCAATTAACCTTGAGCCTTATGTTAGTATTGAGTTTCTTATATAATTAGACCCTCAGTAACAAACTGTGTGTTTGAAATCTCGATGAACCTAAAGCCGGCCCCTCTCGTCCTGGCACTGCCCCTGGAATAAGGCCAGGGCTCAAATATTTAGTGTGTCTAAATCCTCCGGTGCTATCTTTGAAGACTGCATATCCTGAACTGTAGTTTCTTCATACTGTTAAGTGGCTAAAACAAGCTGCCATGTGCTAAATCTCATTCCATGCACGAATCATTGCTGCTCTTATCATCAAGATCAACCCATGGCCATTTTTCTAGTCCTCTTCTATGGCAGAGTTCATAGTCACAGCCCTGAATTAGACTCAGCCTGACACGCTGAGTGCTTTGGTTTTATTGCAGAAAGTGTCACCCAACGTGGTACAGAATAAAACCTCACCACACAGCCTTTCCCTCAATGGGACCCAAGATCCTTCCAGAAAACTGGTGTTGCATTTCCCCCCCCCACCCCCAGGTAGCAATTCCAAGCTGAGGTTTATGATTCCTCTGTGGAATTTTCCCTTACCTCAGTGTTTTTGTGAAATTCTTAGAGACCATAAAAATTCTGATATTCCTTGAATTCTGACACTTCTTAATTTAAAAAGTAAAAAAAAAAAAAGTTAAAAGCAAACCCAATAGATCCTCTTCCACATTTGTGTACAGTGGTGGACAGACAGAATGAGACAGACAGCTAAGCTGGGCATAGCATGCCTCCCTCTCTGGCAGGTCTCAGTTCAGAGGTATTTTGGTCAAGGAAGCCTTCGCTGACCAAGTTTGTCCCCCTGAGCACCCTCTGGTTTCCTGATCATATCAGTTACCACACTATATCTTAATTCCTCGTTTGTCTCTTTCTCCCAATGGCAGCAGGGAACCATGCTTGTTGTGTTCATTATTTCCTGCTGTTCCCTAGCATGGGGCCTCACTTTAGGTGTATATTTTTTGAAGAAAGGAAGAGGGAGAAAAGGATGCAGTATTGCTGGATCCACAGTGATCTGGCCTAGATAAACACAAAGACAACTTCTTCAAATTCTGGGCTGGAATGCTAACACCAAGTGATGGTTCCTTGTGTGTCAGAGAAGCAGTGGCATCACAGGGTCTGAGCATGGGCTCTGCTGGACATGAAGTGAAGGACTTTTGAAGTTTGTTTGTTGTACCTTTAGCGTTAATCTTATGTTGCTCCTAACTTACATATGAGCTTTTCTGTTGTCCTGAGACTAGAAGTCTCATTTTACTTTCTAGGCAAAATTTTAGTCTCAAAAATTACTATTATTTTTTGATCCAGTTTCCACTTGTGGCTAGGACTCAGTTATGACAGAGACAAATAAGAACTAAGATAGATCATTTTTTGGATGTGTTGGATAGAAACATTTCAGAAATAAAACAGTGCCCGGGAAATAGGTGCAATTTAGAAACACTCAGACTCAGGAGTACATCTATATCTCTCTCTCACTCATATGTACACACACACACACACACACACACACACACACACACACACACACACAAAGTGGCAGATGAGAAGCTGAAAGGCATCACAGGAAGGAGAGAGGCAGACATCTAGTTTCAAATTTACTAATTTTGTGCCTCTGGCAAGTTACTTGATCATACTGTGTCTCAATTCATCATCTATAAAATTGGGGTAATAATGCCTATCCGATAGGATTGTGGAGAAGATTAATAATAATATCTGTAAAGCACCTCACACATAGTAGGCACTCAATAAAAGACAATGATGATGAAGTCTCTGGCACTTACAGGGGAAGAGTGGAGGGGACACCAGCTTCCCTGGGAAACCCAAACCCCTGCAGCTTACAGGAAAATCCTAGGCTGGATTCCTGGGATGGTATCATGCAAACACCATGGAGACAGCTGATTGCATGACTTAGCACTGATTTATGGAACTTGCAGGCTGTCCAGGACCTGAGGGCTATCTCCAGTCCAGGGCATACCTGGCTGAGAGTGTTCGTGGAAGCTTCTCTGTACGGTGACATTTCAGAAAGTAGATCAGCTCTGAATGCTCCTTATTAAGTGGTAATTCAAACATTCCCAGGGACTTCTCAGCTCCAACTGGATACTTTGGTCTACTCCATTTTGTCAACCTGTATATTAAAAACTGGTGGCTTTTATCATCATACCTAGCCTAGGATGCAGTAACACTTTCTCCTTCAGATCCTTGACTCCAGGGATTGTTGGCCTGCCAAGTCTCTGAGCCATTAAGAGAGACAGTCTCTGTCCTTTTCCTCCTCTCAGCTGAGGTCTGTAGAGTCCTCAGGTAGTTGCACCCTATTCCTGAGATCCTCTCTCTCAACTTCGTATGCCCTCCAGGAGCAATCTGTCAGGCTCCGTTGATCTTAATCTATCCTGCCAAATGTCTATCTGTATAAACACTTGGAAAGTTGAAATCAGAGTGTATGTACCTATTTGAATTCTACTGTTTTCATGTAATATAGTAAACATCTCTATCTTTAAAAAATTTTTTTGGTAGATTTTATTTTATTTATTTTTTTTTTTGGCGGTACGTGGGCCTCTCACTGTTGTGGCCTCTCCCCTTGCGGAGCACAGGCTCCGGACGCGCAGGCTCAGCGGCCATGGCTCACGGGCCCAGCCGTTCTGCGGCATGTGGGACCTTTCCGGACCGGGGCACGAACCCGTGTCCCCTGCATCGGCAGGCAGACTCTCAACCACTGCGCCACCAGGGAAGCCCCTTGGTAGATTTTATTTTTATGGCAGCATAATATTTTATCCCATGAAGGATCAAAATCTACTCAATGTTTCTCTACTACTGTATATCTAGGTTGTCTCTCCCCACGTTTTTTCCTCTAATGTGCTTAACAAAATGGTAACTTCACCTAGAAGGAGTAAAGGGGGAAAACTCATGAGGGTATCTGTGCAGTCGAGGGGCCTATCTCTGGCCAAGGCTTCGAGTCTCACTTGATCCCAGCTTTGCCAGATGACTCCCTAAAAGAATGTGCCCCCTAGATGTCTGATCAGAGGAAACAACTACTTGGACTAGAAAGAAGACTGTGTTGTGCAGCGTTTCTTTCTGCCTGGAGTCTGATGAGAAAAGCAAAGGAGGCATCTCTCATTCAGGTGTCCAAGTGATGAAAGCACTAAGACCTTTCACCAGTGACTGCAGGACTCACCCCTAGTTCTAACCAGCTCCATCTCTTTATACACATTGAACATACCATTCCTATTCTTTCTCTCTGTGTGTTAGTTCATGCTATTCTTCTCTGTCGGGAACACCTTTCCTCTACTCTCTACCTATCCATTCTTCAGGTTCCAACCTGCTTTCCATGCAACTCCTTGAGTCTGTTTTCTACTGTGTTAGTCATCACCAAGATCTTGCTTCTCTGAACTCTTACTAAAAGCAGAAAATCAAAATTTGTACTCAATTGTCCTAGGCAGTCGTCATGTAGAATTATCTTCCCTCTCTACCTAGATCACAAGCACCTAAGATAAAGAAGCTCACCTTAATTTTTAAAAACCCCACAGCTACTGTAGTCTGATATCATAACTGGGCACTTGACAGGTTGCAAAGACCAAGTGTACTGGTGTGTCTGAAGATGTGTGAGACCAAGGATGTATTAATCCAGGGACATAAAAATGGGAAGCCAATTCCCAGGAGAGAAGGAAATCAGAAGGAAGAGGAGAGGTGGAGGCTCTGCAAGGCTTCGCATAGGTGAGCAGGGGTCAACAGATGAACAGACAGGTGCTATTAGAGAGGTTTGGTAACAGGTGGCAGGGAACTGAGGAAATAAGTACACTAATCATTTCTGTGGTCACGGCCAGTAGGAGGGATCAGGATGTCAGACCCTGGAGACCTGTTGAATAAGGGCAGCATGTGGCCAGGTTGAGATTGAGTCCAGAAACTACCTAAGAAATACCCTGACTTACTTGGGGGCAGTCACTCAGCAGAAGCTTTTAAAGATCTCTTTTTCTTATTTAATGCTAAAAGAGAGACCTACTAAAGCAAGTTCTAGTATGCGCTTTCATCCCAAGCCAGATTTGTCTCAAGTATGGAGCAAGGTCTCATCTACAGATAAATCCTAAGTAGGAAAAGTTACCTTTAGAGAATTTTCATGGAGGGGAGGCAGACAAAACCATTGTTGCTATTCATATACTAGGTACTCAGTAAATAATTATTGCCTGAATAGCAAAACAAAGATTTTGGTGTTTTTTTTTTAATTAATTAATTAATTAATTTTTGTCTGTGTTGGGTCTTCGTTGCTGTGCGCGGGCTTTCCCTAGTTGCGGCGAGCGGGGGCTACTCTTCATTGTGTTGCGCGGGTTTCTCATTGTGGTGGCTTCTCTTGTTGCGGAGCACAGGCTCTAGGCACAGGGATTTCAGTAGTTGTGGCGTGCGGGCTCAGTAGTTGTGGCTCGTGGGCTCTAAAGCACAGGCTCAGTAGCTGTGGTGCACGGGCTTAGTTGCTCTGCAGCATGTGGGACCTTCCCGGACCAGGGCACGAACCTGTGTCCCCTGCATTGGCAGGCTGATTCTTAACCACTGCACCATCAGGGGAGTCCAGTTTTTGGTGTTTTTTCTTTGTAGTTGTGGTTGTTATTTACATGATGATGATGACTATTTTTCTAGAGCCTTGAAATCATGACGGAGGGGACAGTTAAGGAAGGAGGCAGCGGAAAGGATGGTAAAAGAATAAGAATCCTTAAGTAGAGCTAAAACCACTGGCTCCAATTGCCTTCCTGCTGGGAAGCCTAGACAACCACAGCAAGTAAGGAATTACAGAGACAGGAGAATGGCAGGTTGACTTTTGAGATCTCCCAAGAGATTCTAACTATCTGAATAAGGATCCTAAAATAATGTTGGCATAACTTGCAAGATCTGAGACAGTCGTGTCAGGCTTCTGTCCCCCAGCCCAGTATTTCTAGGCTGACCACAAAGTCTTTGCAGAGAACAAAAAGGTCATGAAATAAACACTGATGTGTAAGTACCAAGCAGGGAAGGATTTCTCAAGGAAGACAACTGATTTTACAAAAACTCAGATAAACTCTTGAATGCACTAAGTTTACCTCCTTGTTATATAAAAATCAAGGGTGATTTGATGAAGTGAAGAGACCCCCAAAATTAAAATTATTAAATAAATAAGTCAAGCAAGCTCGAGTCAGCTGGTGTGATTTGCTACCACTGGGGAAGTCCAAGTCAGACACTGTACTAGAACTTGAAAACAACGGGGTCATTTAAAGACCATTCCTTGCATTCATCTCAGGTCAAAAGAGGATAAAGATCAGAGTAATCAGGGCTGAAGTTTCAGGACATGATGTGATTACGATGGTGTTCACTCTGTGATGTACAGCCTTCCCAGCTGGCATGGGGCATTTTGAAATTCCCTCCCCCGGGCATGTGGAACCTTCACCACATGAGAGATTGGTGGGGACATCCCCACTGCATGACCTGTTACTCTGTGTTCTCATAAAATCAGGATGGATTTCAACAGGCCCCTTCCCCTCAGCGGAAGGAAAGCCTCGCCCAGCCACTACAGGGGCTGCAAGGTACTGAAGGGTGCAAAATGGAGGTCTGATGTGTAGTTTAGAATAGTCTCCTACCAAATTCCTTAAACAAATTAGGACTGGTTCTGGCCCAGATCTCTCTCTGCCAGGAGCAGTAGAAGGAGACAATAAAAAAAAACTAGCCTGCTAATCCTACCCAGAACTGCCCAAGACTACTTTGGGCTGGGGACACACACGCTCAGCCTTCAGAGATGCATATGGGTGCACTTTGTTAATCCCCATCACTGTGTGTCAGGGATAACTGATCTATGACTAAAAATAGTGTGAGGACAGCAATACCAGCCATTTGGGGCTGAACTGAGGACACAGTGGAAAACTTGACGGCAGCACAGTAGAACCTTCCTGGCCCAAGGCCACAGGCTCAAGGGCAAGAGCTCTGGGCTCATCTGCTGGGGAAGCTTGATTGACAGGCTCAGCCCCCAAGAGTGAGTTTCAGTGGTTGTAATCTTCTCACATTATTGGGCACCTTCTGAGTGCAGGACAAAGTGCTAAGAATGGGGGATGTAATGGTAGAAGACGTGGTTCTTCTCTGGAAAATGCTTACAACTGAGTGATATTTAAGAAGGGAGGGTAGAATAAAACAAAAACAATTCTGCTTCCCTTCAGTGACTTCAGTCTGAAACTGTCTCCAGCACCACACTAACCAAGGAAGAAATTGAGACTGTAAGAGCAGAGGTTCAAGCCCATTCTTGGTCCGGGTATGATTCGTTGGGTGGAGCGAGAAGGAGAGAGGTAGAGAGAGGCCTTAAGGTCACATTTACCAATTTATTCCAAGTAGTTGCATGTAGTTAGTATCAAGTGTTAATGGTAATGCTTTCTGTATCCTAAGGAAATATATGCCTCCAAACATTAACTTTTTAAATTATAGAATCACTGAATCTCAGGATTTTTCCTCCACATAATTAATGCATGCCTACTATAAGCCAGACACCATGCAAAGAACCTTTTTTTTTTTTTTTTTTTTCCGGTACACAGGCCTCTCACTGTTGTGGCCTCTCCCGTTGCGGAGCACAGGCTCCGGACGCGCAAGCTCAGCGGCCATGGCTCATGGGCCCAGCCGCTCCACGGCATGTGGGATCTTCCTGGACCGGGGAACGAGCCCGTGTCCCCTGCATCAGCAGGCGGACTCTCAACCACTGCACCACCAGGGAAGCCCGCAAAGAACCTTTTTAAAGATTACCATAAACACTTGTTATAGTCATCTTGTCTAAAGTGTATTTAATAGAAGAGTAGTTCTGAGGAAAATTGCTAGGTATTCTCAAGAAAGCCACATGCTATATGCCATTTAGGGCCCCCCTACCTGTGGCTGGCACTTCAGCCCTGTCCTGGAAAGAACCCAGAGTGATTTACATTCCCAACCTCCAGTTTCCCTAAAGATGAATCCCTTATATTAATTAGTTGTGGTTGGTTATTCATTCTTCTTGGGGACAAATTCCTAAACTTCTTGGAAACAAGGTCCTAACTCCATGTCAGGCCCCCTGTGAAACTTTTCCTAATTTGCTCATGTACAGTTCATCACCAGCACCACTTCCAATTTGTCCTATGTCCCCACTTGATTTGTGGCCAATCAGGGGCGTTTGCCACACTGTACTGGAGTCTTACTGTACTTGTCTGTTGTTCCTACCAACCTGTGAGCTTCTTATGGGCAGGAACTGTGCTGGCTCATCTTTGTAAGCCCTTTCTTTCTTTCACTGTAAAAGAAAGCAAAGAAACAAAAAATTTTATTTTTATGCATGTTGAAACTGAAAGTTTTAAAACATGTGAATATATATATATTCATCAGAAGTTGTTAACTCAGTTGGAGTTCGGAGAAGGTCAGGGCTAGAGATACACATTTAAGGGTCATTTGTACATACTGATATTTGAAATGATGAGAGTGGATAAGGTGAGATTTTACGGAGAGAAGAGGAGGAGGGCAATGAAACAAACTTGGGGAATTTGTACTTTTAAAATTCTTGCCCTTTATCTCCACCGTAGAGCCAGTTGCTCTTTCCTCCTATTTCCAACAGGTTCAATCCTCCTCTAAGCTCTGGGACCAATTTTGGCCTTAGGGAAATTTAAGGAGCTCTGGATCTTTTCTAAGCTTTCATTCACCTCTGCAGTTATTCCAGGATATAAACCAGGCCTGAGAAGTGGGTCTCTGCCTTGTTCATCATGGCTTCATCCTATGATAATCTTCCCAGAATCTCAGTTCTAGTCTATCATGGCCATGAGGTACACATCAATCACGATAAGTGTGTGGGGTTGAGATAAGAGTGACTAAATGAGACGAAGGATAGATTGGTGATCCAAAAAATAAAGAAAATCTTAGCATGATATCAAACCTTTATACATGAATCAAAAGCAAGGTCATGGATATAGAAAGCAATGGCTGATATCAGTTCCTGAGTTATCACAACAGAAGGAACAATGTGCAAGTGTAAGGGCACATGGGAGCTCGCAAAGCCAAGAGCCAACAGAATTTACCAGTATTAATAAAAACCTGAGAAACCAAGCATTCTTATCCCCTACTAGAGGAAGTACATCTTGGTATCAACCATCTTGGAGGACAATTGGGAAATATATTTCAAAAGCTTTAAAGAAAAGATACATATGGATTCCTTGATCCTGTTGTTCTACATCCAACCATTTAATCCACAGAAATAAAGAAACTTCAGCATGTATACTGAATTTATAGAAATGATGACAAGATAAGATGGAGAGGAAAGTGCAGCCTCCCCATTAATAAGCTTCCAGAATTATATGCACATGTAAATTATGACTCTGAGGCTAAAGTTTTGTTAAAATCTTGGTAAACAACTGTTGGAGTTATGTAGAAGAAGCTCCCATCAATCTGTGTAGAGAAATAATCCCCAAGTAGGGAAAGCCTAGTTGGTTGACCATTCAGTCTTTTCTTTTATGCTTCCTATTTCATGTGGAGGCATGAAGAGCTTTGAGGTGGGTGTTGACAGCTTTGATAGAAGCAGAGGTCTTTAGGGTCCAGTTGCTTTTGAATGTCCAGAAACTAATGGATTGACCTTCTAAAAAGATCAAATCAAGCCCTGGCTGACCCACCCAATTCAAGCATCAGGTGACTGAAATAGCCAGACCTTAAACTCTATCTTAGCCATCTCACCAGTAAACTTAGATCATCCAGCCGTTCATTGCTCTGCAGTTGCCCATCACAGAGGCTTTGTAAAACGATGCAATTTACTCATCTGGGGTCAATTAAATCATGGCACACCATATGTGTAGTGGTAGGTTGTTTCCCAGTAATCAATGATACATACTAAAAATCCAGTTTACCTGCTGTGCTTCTAAAATATTAAGAGGCACAAAAGAGCCTAGATGATCAGTTTGACATACATGTTTCCTGGAGAAAGGCAGAATTTTAAAGATCTGAATAATGTCAAATTGTACTTGCCTGTCATCAAAATTGGTCCCAGAGAAAGACGCATCAGAATGTGTCAGCACTCCATGTAAGAAGACTGCCAGCTGCCCAGAATGAAGAGAGAGGATGAAAATTTCTCTAAGAATAGTGCTTTACACCTTCTTTGCTGTTTCCATCTGGAAAATCTCAAGATATTTGACTAATTTGATTATATATCTGTAATTATGTTTTGCTAGTTTCCTTAGAAAGAAGGAAGTGAACATTTATTCGGTGCTTGTCTATGCCAGACACTGTGGTAGCTATTTGATAAATGTAACAGGATGGTAGAATGGAGCTTGGTGCTGAGACACCAAGAAACAGTTAATTCCAGTTTGCACCATTGGCAAAGGAGATGTTCAAAAACTCTTATAGGACTCAATCACTCACCCACATCAAGGATATAAAAGGTCAAGAGGTACATATTTGAAGAGATTTTCTTTGGAGGGAGTAGTACTGTGTGTCTCCTACCATGCCCCTCCAAGGGAGAGAGGGATGAGAGTACCACCTCCTAAACCCAAATCCAGAGAGAGGAATTTTGAAGAGACCAATTCAAGATCTTAATAATTTCCTATGAACTTTGGGGGACATAATGGTTTGATGTTTGAGCCACATCTGAAAACTATAAACAAGCAGAGGCTGGCTGAAACAGAGTAGGGGACTGAGGTATGGGAACTGAATATACTCCCAGAGTCAGGGCAAAGGCTTTGTGTATTTCCTGTGAACCAGCTGTTTGGAGAGAACTTCTTGGAGGGGCAAGAGGACCTGAGCAGCAGGGAAGCTGGAGGTAGGCTCCTGGATGCCTAGAGGTTATGCAAGAAGTCAAGTATTGGCGCATGGGAGAAGTTTAGGTGAGAGAACCCCGGTGACAGCTGAGGGTGTGGTCACCAGAGCCCAGAAGCATCCAGGAAAGGAAGAATCATTTAAATATCTACCAGGTCCAGAGACTGCTGATTCTAGACCACCCCAGACTTCCTATTTTCCTCACCTCTGCCTTCTCCCCCGCTGCTCTAACCCTGCGGAAATCAGCACTGATTAGAAAAGAAGAAGACTCCATGAGGAAAGAGAAAAGTAGCCAATTGTACCTTCTTTCCAGGACTGACTGCACACTTCTTGCTCAAAGAGGCACTAGATGCAGAAGAGCAGAAGCATCAAGTTTAAAATTTAGCTTTATTACATGAAACTACATTTTTTAATACCTGAATTGAAATTATATTTGTGACATGAAACGATGTAGCACATATATTACCTGAGAGCAACTGGAGAAGTAATGGGATATGACAGGGTGAACGGCCTCCCAAAGATGTTCTCATCCTAATCCCTAGAAGCTGTGAATCCATTTCCTTAAGTAGCAGAAGGGACTTTGGAGATTCGATTAAGTTAAAAATCTTGATATGGGGAGATTATCCTGGAGTTTCCAGGTTGGCCCAGTGTCATCCCAAGGGTCCTTATAAGAGAGAGGTAGGAGGGTCACAGACACAGGAGGCAATGTGATTGCGGAAGCAGAGGGACAGAGAGAGAGAGATCAGAAGATGCCACACTGCTGGCTTTGAAGACAGAGCATGGGACCAGGAGCCAAGGAATTAGGCAGCCTCTGGAAGCTAGAAAAAGTGGGGAAACAGATTTTCCTGCAGGGCTTCCAGAAGGAACACAGGCCTGCTGACCCACGAGGACATCTAACCTCCAGAACTATAGGATAATAAATGTGTGTTGTTTTAAACCACCAAGTCTGAGGTAATTTATTACAGCAGCAATAACAGACTAATACATGGGATATGTTCAAGTTTTCATAGATGGGCAGGGGGAGAACTTGCCTCACTGATTAAAATTAAAGGGACAGGAGGAAACAAGGGGCAAAGGGGTTGCTTTATGATTTTGTATACTTTGTTATCTTGATTAATATGCACAATAACTTTATGCTTAGCTCTTATAATCCCCATTTTAAATGAAGAAACTGAACATCAGAGGTTAAGAAACTTGCCGAAGGTGAAACGGTAGGCAAGTGAGGCCCAAATAGGGAAAGAGTCTGGGCTACAGGTGACAGGCCAGTTGGTACAAGGCTTCTCGTCTACCCGACTGCAAAGCCTGTGCCTTCTTCATTGCACTACACCATCTTTTGTGTTTATTATTCTCATTTTGAGATGGGTCATAAACTGGAACACCTTTCATACGTTTTGTGTCCCCTACATGTATGAGCTCCCCCCACCCCGGGGATTCAATGCCAGGTTCATCCTAATTACCCTCCCTAACACTCTTGAGCTGATGGTGTTCCAAGTCTAACTCTAGTTCTGACCTCTTATGACTAGACTGCATTTGCCAAGATGCTTCCCTGATTCAATCTCCCTGAAAAGAATCTTGTCATTTAGGAGTCAGGTCATCACCTGGACCTGCTTCTCTCTTGACTTCTAATTTCTCTTAACATTACTACCATTTTCCCAATCTTCCAGACTGAAAAGTTAGGACTTACCTTAGGCTTGTCTGTTTATCTCATTCTTTAACCCCATGGCTGTCACAGGTGATATCTTCTATCCAGAATGAAACTCAGAGAGAAAAAGATTGAAAAAATGAACAGAATATCGGTGATCTGTAGGATGACTTCAGATGAATATATATATATATATATATATATATATATATATATATATATATATATATGATTTGAAACCATGGGAATGATGGCTGTTCATGATCTTGACTGCAGTGATGGTTTCATGGATATACAGATATACCAAAACTTTTAAAATTGACCATTTTAAATATGCGCAGTTTATTACGTCAAGTATACCTCAGTAAAGCTTAAAAATGAAGAAAAGAATATATTCAAGGGTAATCCAACACCAGTCCCTCTATCTTCTTTCCCTGCCCTATAGTCCCACCCTCAGGCACCTCCTGCTCTAGGATTGATAGCCCACTCTGAGTTGTTGCTCTTTTCTCAGACTTTTTCATTGCAGAGGATCCCTTTAATATGTCCTAGCTCCCTCCAGCTACACCCAGGGACTTGGGCAGGAGCAAATTGAACATTCCTCAGCACGCTGCTACGAGTACAGAATAAAAATCGATCAAAACATCTTCCCAGAAGTTTCCAAAAGCTGTTATGAATTACTATAAACACTATAAATAGTTTTTAAAAGTCAAATCTAGAATTAGCAATTCTGTGAATTAGCCATTTGGCAAATTGGTTTTCAGGGAATTGTCCTTTGGTAAATTGACATTGAGCTGCCTGACATCAACATCTTTCCTTTATCGAGGGAACCAGATGGACCAAAAAGAGTATTATTCTTACATAAAGTACAATAAGAATCAGTGTGTCCTTTCTAGAGGACAGACTATACCTTTCCAAAGGAGAAAATATATAATTGTTTGCAACATTCACTTGCTTAGAAATTATGCTTTCTTGATTTTTAGGGTTTCTGTCTTTAAAGTTTTGACTGGAGAGCCAAAGTACAGAAACTCACAATTCAGTGGAATGATATTAGAGTTCTGGCCAAAGCTAAACGAAAGACATTAAAATATCTTTATCATTATGACCAGAACTGGTCAAGAAGATGAAAAGAATGAAGAATTCAAATACACATCAAATAAATTAATTGAAAACAGTCTGGGTGAGGTTTTTGGAATTCTGTCTACCTAAATCAGGTAATAAACTTAAATATGGTTACAGAACTAGAGAGAAGGCTAATTTGAACCTAGGGACACAAGATATGAAACTGAGCCCATCTAAAGATATAGAGTTGAAGTCTTGTTGAGTTAGGGGACATAAAGGAGGCCCAGTAGCCCATCAGTGCCTGTGGTAGTATCATTTTTTTTTTTCAAATGGGTACTGAAAAGCTAATGGAAAAATCACTCTTTGATAATTAAATATCAATGCTTGTGGTAGTGTCATCTTACACATCATAGTACAGAGGTCCTATGTCCTCACCTCATTTTTCTGCTTAAAAAATAACTGTAACTTGGTATTTTCATCCAATCATGACTAATCTCCCAAGATGGCAAAATGATGTCCTGTCATTTGTTCGTGGTCACCTGTGGCACCAGTAGACTTGTCCTAGATATTTACAACCCCAAGTCCCATATGCTTCTCTTGAATCTGACCCAATATTGAAACTTCAGGTTGTTTAAGATAGAAAAACTGTTCCTCATCATAGTGAAAGTGCCTTTTCAATCCTGGGAATTATTAGAATTTAATGTAGAAATGATGAAGTAAATCAACACATACTATTAATATTTTGTTATGTTTATGAATACTACGATATGTGTTTATTATTTAAAGTCTTAATGTGCAAGAAAATCTGACACATTAGTCAAACAAAAATCTAATTACATGACAAAGTAGTAGCACTTTTAATAATAACTCTTCATACTGCTTAGACAGTTTGCAAATGCAAACACAAGCTTTGTTTAACTTTTCACAGAATGGGAGATTAAAGATGAATTAAACCACACTACTGCTTTATTCTTCTGCCAGGAGATTTTTGGGTCTTATACAGCTAGCAACATAGTAAATCTAATTGAAGAAGTAATTACAGACTGAGAAAATGTCATACAATTGTCATTGACAATGGAACAATCAGGTGAAGCAATTTAGGAGTCACAAACATAAGACGTTTTATTCACACCCTTCAACAGGGTGTTCAGACAGAAATTACAGCACGGCATAATGTAACAGAATCCCAGACTGACCAAGAAAGACAGTGGGTCACTGTTATCAGCTAATTGATTTGATAAGTATCTTATAATATTAAAAATGTTGAAATAAAATTAAAGCACAAGTTTAGAAGTCTGTTCTTCAACACCGCCACAAGCCTGAACTTCATAATTTGTAAATGACAGTACTTACATAGCAGAACTTAGCAAAAACAAAGATTGCTTAAAGAAAGTAGTTTGTGGGAGCCTGCTGCAAAGTCATTGACTGATGTGCCTTGAGTGTTCAGTATTTCTTCTTTCATGAATCCTGTGGTAAAGAGCCCCCTATCGCTCAACTCAGCTATGATTTTAAAACTTATATGCATGCCGAGAAAGCAGGTATAGATGAAAAGGCAGAGCCATGAGGTTATCTTGAAATCTAGTTATTCAGCTCCATTGCTACAATAATAGATCAAAAGAAAAAAATCTTAAGTAATCGGGAAAAGCAGTGATTACAGAAGTATTAGAAATAAAATGAAAAACAAGAACAATTTAAGTCTACTTCTGAAAATATTCAGGAAGTATCTTCAAGCAGTGCACAAAGCTTCAGTTGGGAATTGCTTCAGCAAGTCTGTGTTCTAATCATGGGCCAAATCTTCAAGTTCAGGAGTTAAAGAAAAGGTAAGTTTTCATTTTAATTACTATTAGAAAGATATAAAATATTTCTAACGTGAGCTTGCCAAACAATATTTTGCTTTTCCAACTGACCTTAGTTAATAGTGGGTACCTATATAATGTCACAAATGAGCAGTATTACCTCGAGAGTAATCTAACAGCAAAAGTCTCCAAAAATAGGTTGTTCTTACATTATGTCAAACTTTTTATGTTTTTAAACATCTTTATTGGAGTATAATTGCTTCACAGTAGTGTGTTAGTTTCTGCTTTAGAACAAGTGAATCAGCTATACATATACATATATCCCCATATCTCCTTCTTCTTGTGTCTCCCTCCCACCCTCCCTATCCCACCCCTCTATGTAGTCACAAAGCACCCAGCTGATCTCCCTGTGCTATGCGGCTGCTTCTCACTAGCTATCTGTTTTACATTTGGTAGTGTATATATGTCCATGCCACTCTCTCATTTCATCCCAGCTTACCCTTCCCCCAACCCCGTGTCCTCAAGTCCATTCTCTACATATGTGTCTTTATTCCTGTCCTGTCCCTAGGTTCTTCAGAACCTTTTTTTTTTTTTTAGATTCCATATATATGTGTTAGCATACAGTATTTGTTTTTCTCTTTCTGACTTACTTCACTCTGTATGACAGACTCTAGGTCCATCCACCTCACTACAAATAACTCAATTTCTTTTCTTTTCATGGCTGAGTAATATCCCATTGTATATATGTGCCACATCTTCTTTATCCTTTCATCTGTTGATGGACACTTAGGTTGCTTCCATGTCCTGGCTATTGTAAATAGAGCTGCAGTGAACATTGTGGTACATGACTCTTTTTGAATTATGGTTTTCTCAGGGTATATTTTTTATATATATATATATATATATATATATATATATATATATATATATATATATAGTCTAGGTTGAAGTCTTTCTCCCTCTCTTATGCTGCTAATAAGACTTAGGGGAAGAAGTCTCCCCTTTTAGTTTCAAGGATGGGTCTGATGGGTCTTAGAGAAATCCCAAGCCCTTGCCAGTAATTGATTCAGAAATGAATATATTACCTAATTCTAGCCAATGAGGTGTGAGGCGGGATTTGCTGAAAGTTTGGGGAAATATTTTTCTTCTGTCTTAAAAGAAAGCCAATGAGGCCTTTCTTTCTCTTCCACTAGATGTGAAAAGGAAAGTAGGCTCAGTTGCTACCAGCAGCCATTCCATTGCCATGAAAGAAAGTAGACTTAAGGTGAAACTGACATGACCAGTAGTTCAGCAGAAGAGAATGCTCAGAATTCTTGATGGCCGCATTGAGCCATTGGACAAACCAACTGAGAAATCTGCACTGTATTTGCTCTTCCATTTATGTGAGCTAATGTATTTCCTTAATAATATACAGATATTAATGTACTTGTGGTTGAACACATTCTAATTGATATAAATCCATTATTGTTGGTTGATCAGAATGAAACTTTGGACTAAGTCCCTTCATTGACTCCTATACACTAAAAAAAAGTGAAGTTATCAGCAAGACATCCTAATCAAAAGTTTATCTTATGTCTTCTCTAGTTTTAGCAGGATGAGATCTAGCAGACAACTGGATTACTGACATCTGCCATCAGTATTTTATCTTGGCTTTGCCAATTAGATGATCTTATTCAATACAGCAAATTAGTCCCTCGGTCAGGGTGATAGGCTTGGCCTAAACATGCTTTGAATTTGAGAAGTTTACTTTATCTTCACCTGGTGAAACCATTGTTTGCACTACAAGTTGTTGTGCAAGTTGTTGTGGCTCTGACTCCAGAGATGTCTGTGTGTAGCTTCAGTAGTTATATGAAGTGATACTGACTTATCAACTTTCAGATCCAAAAACATTATGTCTTTTCTTATAATACATGCAAAATCAGCTTTTACTTTCTGATTAGCTTTGAAGCAAAAATAGCTCTATGATTGAAAGAATTTTTCATTCTTTTGTCTCTTTTCCTCTGCTTTTCTTTTTTCTCCCTCTAGTTGTTTCACAAAGCAAATAGTTACTGATATTGTACTGTGCATCAGACATTCACTGGCTGAAGTAAATTCAACCATGAATGAGACCCATAACCTACCCTCAGAGTTCTCATGCCTAGAGGAGTGTCAGGCATGCCAGGAGAAAAGCACAGTGAGAGGGTGTAAGCCATGTGCTGCAGAGGAGAAGGGAGCAAGTCATTCTTCTGGATCCCATGTGAAGACTTTCCATAAGTCCCTAAACTCCTGCTTTAAGGTAGGCTTTTTTTTTTTTAACATCTTTATTGGGGTATAATTGCTTTACAATGGTGTGTTAGTTTCTGCTTTATAACAAAGTGAATCAGTTATACATATACATATGTTCCCATATCTCTTCCCTCTTGCGTCTCCCTCCCTCCCACCCTCCCTATCCCACCCCTCCAGGCTGTCACAAAGCACCGAGCCAATATCCCTGTGCCATGCGGCTCCTTCCCACTAGCTATCTACCTTACGTTTGCTAGTGTGTATATGTCCATGACTCTCTCTCGCCCAGTCACAGCTCACCCTTCCCCCTCCCCATATCCTCAAGTCCGTTCTCCAGTAGGTCTGCGTCTTTATTCCTGTCTTACCCCTATGTTCTTCATGACATTTTTTTTTCTTAAATTCCATATATATGTGTTAGCATACGGTATTTGTCTTTTTCTTTCTGACTTACTTCACTCTGTATGACAGACTCTAGGTCTATCCACCTGATTAGGTAGGCTTTTTTTTTTCTTTTTGACTGAGGGTTTACTTAAATATTGTCCATCTTCCCACACCAATTCATTTTGCAATTAGACAGGCTCAAAAATGATTCCTGCAAAAATGACATGAACACATAATAAGGATTGTGATTCTGTCTTGAGAAAGAACTTCCTTCCTCTCTTGGCCTTCTTCCAGGGACTGGGTGTGTGGGGTTCGGTAAGAAAGTAGAAAGTGGTCTGAGAACTCTGAATCCTTAGTGTTCCTGAGCCAGTCTCATAGAAGTGTACCTCTCTGCTTTATGGACATGACCATGTCCTTTTTTCTTTTTTTTTTTTTTTTGCGGTACACGGGCTTCTCACTGTTGTGGCCTCTCCTGTTGCGGAGCACAGGCTCCAGACGCGCAGGCTCAGCAGCCATGGCTCACGGGCCCAGCCGCTCCATGGCACAAGGGATCTTCCCGGACCGGGGTAAGAACCTATGTCCCCTGCATCGGCAGGCAGACTGTCAACCACTGCACCACCAGGGAAGCCCCTCTTTTTTTCTTTTTTTATATATCTATTTATTTATTATTTTTGGCTGCGTTGGGTCGTCATTGCTGTGCGCAGGCTTTCTCTAGTTGTGGCGAGCTACTCTTCGTTGTGGGGCGTGGGCTTCTCATTGCAGTGGCTTCTTTTGTTGCAGAGTGTGGGCTCTAGGCGTGTGGGCTTCAGTAATTGTGGAGCACAGGGTCTAGAGCGCAGGCTGAGTAGTTGTGGTGCACAGGCTTAGTTGCTCTGCAGCATGTGGGATCTTCCTGGACCAGGGCTCGAACCCATGTCCTCTTCATTGGCAGGTGGATTCTTAACCACTGTGCCACCAGGGAAGCCCCCTTTTTTCTTTTTTCATCTTGAAGATGAAAACTATGAGAGACCAGTTCATCCTCTCAATACAGGCAAAGCCAGTGTCTGATTTTCTTCTGCCCTATTCTCAAAGTTGCATCCACTGAAATAAAGACACAGAGTCTTGATTTCTGCTTTACACAAAAGTGCATGAACATTAATTACTCCTCCTGGTAGAATCTTATTCTGACAGTCATAATGGAGAGATGATTCTTGTTGTAATAGGGACCATATATCTTGTGCTAGTAAATGGCCTGGCCTCCAAAATTCTTTGAGCTTTAACATTAATTCTTACTTGCTCTTTTAAAATGAGTCCTATGCTTTGGAACACTGCTTTACTCTCTATTACATGTGCCTGTAGGAACATTTCTCTAGTTGCCTTACCCAGGAGTGAGTAGTGTCCCCAACACATGTGCTTTGCTAGCCAGCAATGTTGGTGCCCACTTCACATAACAGGATACATTGCTCACTCTGGGAAGATGAGAAAATCTGGTGATCAAGCAAAAGCAGGTGTTATAGTAAGCAGGAAGGGGTGATCATGGGGTGCAAATTGCCCTGATGAGTACAGAAGACCAGATTGATAAGGGGCTGTGGATGCTGGAGAGGGTATCATTATAGTTTCTGACCTCCTGGGATTAAGATAGCCTTCTGAACTGATAAGAAAAGCAGGAATTTCCCTAAGTGCATAGAGGAGGAGAGAAGAAAAAAGAACGCAGCTAACATTAATGAGTCCCGCACTATGTGACAAGCCTAGTGTTAGACATTTTATATATTTATTCATCTTCAAGGGCTCCAAGGGCTTCAAAATGCCTCCTAGCTAGTGACTGGCAGAACTAGGAATCGGCCCAGAATCATCTGACACCAAACTTACCTCTAAATTGGTCTTCCTAAAGTGCACCTCTCTGCGTGTTTATCCTTTTCCTGAACCTCAGGCAGCCATGTTTATCCAGACCCCGCAAGTGTAAAATTGATGACATAATCATGCGATGGTGTCTATGGGACTGTTACAGGAGGATTAGGCTATTATCAACAAATCGGGGACTAGTATTGTTTTATCAGCATGGGAGTGTTTTCAATTAATTTGTAATTAAATAAAGGAAGCAATTTACTGACTCTTGGAGGAGTCAGGGCTGGGGAAGGCTTATCTCATCAGTCTCAGCTGTGCATTCCTCTTGCACCGGCTCATTGTTTAGATCACAGCAGTGATACATGATCTGACCTATAGGAGTAATTCAATAAAACATCAATATTTTCCTTCCTTTAACCCATGGTGCTGTGACTGGAGAAACCTGCCTGGAATGGCCTCCACCGTAAGCTCGTCAGGAGCTATACCTTTGGCTTTACTGTTCGCTCAGCTATTCCTGCCAAAGAGCCTGCCCATGTCAGAAATGACCAAGTTAGTTTTGTCTAGGTGGAAGACAGGTGGACTTCATGGATTCAAACATGTTTTAAAGGTCTTTGCATCTAGATTTTCTAGGCACTATGTTGGCCTCTTTACAACTATGGTCTGATATAATCCCTTTTGAACCATCTTGCAAAGTAGGCACTGTTAATCGCAGTTTATTGGATGAGCAAATTGAGGTTAGCTGGTGGCTGAGTCAGGAACAGTACCTAGTTGCATGTATTCTCAGGGCCCAGAGCTTTTCCACCTACACTGCTCAGGCCAGGCTTATGCAGAACATGAAAAGTGAAAAAGTGGCTGGTCCTCCCACACAGCCAGAGGATATTTCTTCATAGGCTTTTCTTTTATTCCTAGTTTCTTACTCATCATCCAGGTATCTGCAGGACTTGGCACAGATGTTTCAGTAAATATATGCTAAAAAATAATTATAATAACAATAGCAACAAGAGCAATAAATACAGACTTTATTGCTTAGTAGGTGTTAGGGACTCTTCTAAATGCTTAACTCATTACAGCCTCATATGAGCTAGATGCTATGAGCTAGATGCCTATTATCATGCATGTGTCACAGGTGAAGAGACATACTGACAAAGGAGTTAATTTACCTAAGGTTACACTCTTACTTGTGATGGAATAGGATCTCAAAACCAGGAAGAGGGGCTTACCTGGTGGTGCAGTGGTTGAGAGTCTGCCTGCCGATGCAGGGGATGCAGGTTCGTGCCCCGGTCCGGGAGGATCCCACATGCCGCTGAGCGGCTGGGCCCGTGAGCCATGGCCACTAAGCCTGCGTGTCCAGAGCCTGTGCTCCACAGCGGGAGAGGCCACAGCGGTGACAGGCCCGCATACCGCAAAAAAAAAAAAACAAAAAAACAATAAAACCAGGAGGATCTCAATTGTCTATAGTAAAGTAGGATATTAATAGAAAGTATTAAAATGTATCATTACATTTATTATTTATCTAAAAGGTATTATATTTATTACTTTTATTATTTTTGACATTGGCATCTACAATTCCAACATGTAAAGGTTTTTCCCCACACCAAACAATTTTCCGATACTAGCTGGGTGTCCCAGACAATTTTCCAATACCAGCGGGGTGTCCTGCAATTAATCTCACATTTAACACTATCTACCTGGAGATAGTGTAAGATCCCACAGGTTAAGGGCTCAGTCCTACGAGACCGCTGCTTGCCCCCCACTTCAGGTGCCAATCATAATCCAGGTTATGAGCTGTGCTTCCGACCTACCTGCTCTAGTTTGGAGGTTCCAACAACCCCCTCCTGGGGTTCGAGTAATGTGCTAAAGTGGCTCACAGGACTCAGAGAAACATTGTATTTACTAGATTATCAGTTTATTATAAAAGAATATAACTCAGGAACAGCCAGATGGAAGAGATGCACAGAGCAAGGTGTAGGGAAAGAGCACCAGGCTTCCATGCCCTCTCCTAGAGCGCTACCTCAGTCCCCAGATCTCCACGTGTTCACCAACCTGGAGGATCTCAGAACACTGTCTTTGTGGGGCTTTATGGCGACTCTGTTGCATAGGCATGATTGATCAAATCATTGGCCATGGGTGATTTAACTCCATCTTCAGCCCCTTTTCCTGGGGCAGAATCTGAGAATAAAGAGTCCAGGTCTACCAAATCCATCCCAACTTACTTTAATAAAATAATAACGTCATTGAAATAAAGAAAAATCTAGAATAAATGCTAACCCAGATAGATGCTAAAGAACAGGTGTCACCTGGGACTGTCCCAGGCAAACCAGGATGCATAGTCACATTCCCTTTAAGGCCCCTTCCAAGCCCCAGTGACTCCAATCTGATGATAACTCGGAGTCAGACAACTGCTCACCTCACTGTAATTTTAAGAACTGACGTCTACAGTTGCTGAGTCTTCCTTACTAGTAGCCAACTTCCATTTGTTCTTTCAATATTTATTAAGCACTTGATAAGTAAGAGAGACAGAGCTATTTTCTTGCCTTCAAGAAACTCATAGCAGAGCAGGAAAATCAGGAAAGAAAGCCAACAGTTAGAGTATAGTTCACTGGGTCTCATCACCATTTTTTAATAGGTCTCCTCCATATATATATATATATATATATATATATATATATATATATATATATATATATATATACATACCTATGATGTTTGTAAGACCTAGCATAGTACCTGGTATCTGGTAGTCATTCAGTAATATTAACTTAAGAAATGAATGAACAAAGTGCTATGATAGAGGTAAACCTGGGTGACATAGATTACATGGACAGGCATCTAACTGAGATAAGAGATGAGAGAAAACTTCTCAAGGAAGGAAAAGGTGAGCTGAACTTGAATGTCAAGGAGGACCCAGCATGCTGGGTAGGACAGAAAAGGGCCTTCTTCGCATGGGAGAAAATGTATGTAAATGAGTAGACATGGGAAACAGCAGATGCTTGGGGAACTTCAAGTTGTTCTGAAGGATCGGGGGTCAGGGTGGAGGCATGGCAAGAAATGAGGCTGTGGGAAGGGCCAGCTAAAGTTTAGGAATATGGATCACTCTTAGTCGTGAAAAAATCAGGGTTGCTTTAGGACAGCACTCAGAGGTTGAAACTGCCTTTCTGAGGATCTAAAGCTTCAGTTACACCTAAGATTCCCTGGTCCTGCAGAACAGTGATGCAATCGAGAGAAGAATCCAGAATCAACCTGGCTATTAACTCTTGGAAAGAAAAGGATCAGTCCCTTCCCAAGTGCAGTGGTAGTAAACCTTTTATAGGAGCTCAAGGCCACATTCATCTCAGCACTGCTACTGCATTTGGATCAGGGATAATGGAGGGCCTGCTTCACAGTTCTCAGCCTCTATCTGTGAAAAAAGAAAGAGTTGAAGTAATTAAGTGATTTATTAAATTTAAAAGTAATAAAAATTTATCTGAGTTCTTTAGATTTTCCCCCAACATATTCCCTGCATAAATGCCTTGATTTTCCAGTTTACTTTGGGAAAATCCATCCCTTCCAAGGAAGAAAGTTTGGCGGCTGGCGAGCAACTAGCTTCATTGGTGATTACAGGCAATGGGAATTATTTGCAAGTTTGTGTGAAAGTGTACATGGGGGTGGAAGAGATGCGGAGGAGGTAGCATAAGGCAGAGACTGACAACATCTGTCTTTTTGACAATACCTTTGTTCACACTTTTTCACATTTCTCTGAAATATCACTAGCATGTTCTCCTAGTGTTATCTCTTGCTTAGACTATTATGGCAGTTCCCTTATTAGAATTTCCATCTCTAGTGTCTAACCATCATTATGGGGTTAATTCCCATAAAGCCCAATCCCATTACCAGTCCCACTTTCAGCCTCATCCCCTATCATCTTTTATCTTCACCCAACTTCCACCCAGCCAGACTGACCTGAATTACTGTTCTGCAAACATACCCTGCACTTAAACACTTCCATAGCTTTGCTCTTACGGTTCTGCCTCTACGGTCCAAATTTTGCCCACTACAGGATGCAGTTAAAACTCTTTGAAAGTTTCTCTGATCTCTTAGCTAAAAGTTACCCTTCCCTCTTCTCAACTCCTGTAAGCAGTTTACTTATGCTTTTTTGGCTCTTAACACTTTCACCTTATTTAGGGCTATTTATGTATCGGGCTTATTTTGCTTACCTTGAAGTCTGTATATCACCCACGTTTGTATTTCTTTGACTTCCTATCACGATGCCAGACTCATGGTGGGAAGCCAGTTAGTGATGAGCCCAAGGTGTCTGGAGACTTCCCTATGCCAAAGAGGTGTTTAAAGCTGATGGCATTTCTCAGCAGAGGTAGTCAAGCTACGGTGCCTCTTTCTCCTCAGCTCGTGGCTTATGTGGTACTCAAGTTCCCAGCTGGGGACACCTGTGCCAGTTGGGACCAGCTGAGCATCTAGCTACATCCATGGAATGAAAACACCCAGGTGGGGGTGTAGCTAGATGCTCAGCTGGTATTTCTCCTTAGCTCAAAATCCTCCAGTGGTTTCCAACCTCACTCAGAGTAAAAGTCCTTACAGTTACCTCCAAGGCCCCTGTCGTCTGGCCCTGCATCTCTCTGGCCTCATTTCTCACCACTCTGCCTCCCTCACTCTCTCCGCCTGTTCCCTCTTTCTGCTTGAATAGAGGAAGTGGGCTTTGCTAATAGGAATGAGATTCTTAGATGTGGAACATCATGTGAGTGTCTGAGAAAGCCATGAGAAGGTATCAAGTCAAAGCCTTACCCCAGACACAGCTGTATGGCCACGGGGGCATTAACTGAGTTTCTCAACTGCCCCTGCTGGACTGTGAGCTTTCTAACACTGATACTCTGGTCCAGTGCTTTTGTCCACCATTACCCTCCTCTTCTCAGTTTATGTACAACACAAGAGCTCACAAATGTTTGTTAGGGAAGTAATGATGTTATTACTACATAGAGACTGCCCTGTTCTGTCATAGTGTAACTACCTTTTAATAAAAGCGTTTCCTAATTTTATTCTGGATTCAGTCATTTGGAGACTACTGAATGTGGTTCAAAGTATAACAGCCCCTGTCAATTTATTTGCACTACACCAAGATGGTACCCTTTTCCTCTATGTGATGAGAATGTACCTCTGTCTGGAGCAAAGGCCACCCACAGTGTATTGTTGAAGCTGTAGTTCTGGGTACCCAGATAAATTTAAGGGACTCAGCACTAACCAGAATGATGGCTACATTGACTAGAGATGTTTAAGAAACAGCTGTTATAAGACTTCCCTCCTTACCTGTCAAGTTTGAATTGCATTGACTTTCTGGTTCCACTGATGAGAGCTAAGATTTTGACTGAGACACCTTCATTTTTTGATATCAGATGCACAAAGACCACAGCTTTGCTAGACTTCAGTATATTGTGCTGGCCCCTTGAAACATTTACTCCTGGCTGACATCATTGAGTATTAGCTCTAGCAAGCTTTGCTGGGCTAAAGTTGTAAGGTGCAGGAGAAAACCACTGGTCTGTTCAGCAGTTCCTTATCACATGCATATGCTGCCGATTACCAGATTTGTATCAAGCCCAGACTCTGCTGTTGTGTTTCAGCATTCTTAAGGACATTGTTGTCTGTATTATGCAGGATACTTCTCTATAGAGGCACAGAGTAAAATTTCTTAGGGCACAGGGAGAGAGGTGCTCCTCTTGAGCACTGATTCGTTCTTAGTAGACCCTGTGACTCCTGTAATTGATTATCTTTCCCTCTTTTATTTTTTCTGACTTCTAGGAAGCTCAGAGTCAGATTTGCAGCAAATATACAGGATCTTATGGCCTTCATGTTCTATATTAATCACTTTCTATGTTAATCATTAGCCATCTGCTTGTTCTACATCGCTTTTTCTTTTTAATTAATTTTCTCACTTTAAAAACTACCTTTTTATAATCTTCCTAAATTTCTTCTAGAATAGGGCAGAGTTTAAAAAGTAATGATCCTTTACTGTAACAGGTGTTCCCACTGTGCTTATCACAACACCAGACGCTATCTGCAGAGAATCCAGAAAATCCAAGGGCCTAGAGATGTAGGGTGTCTCTTACTGAGGGAACAAAGAAACAAGACCAAAACACTTCTGCAGACTATAGCTAATAAGTGGTACAAATGCCCAGAAGCCCACTCAGAAGCCTGAGAAATGTGGGTAGACTTCCCAGGGTTACAACTACTTAAGGCAAAGTTAGTAGTAAGACAAGCACCTCCTCTATTCAAGGAGAAAGAGGGAACAGGAAGCACAGTGTGCCTGGCCTGGCCTCTGTGACTGGGAGAGAGTGAGGGAGGCAGAGTGGTGAGAAATGAGGCCAGAGAGATGCAGCGCCAGATGACAGGAGCCTTGGAGGTAACTGTAAGGACTTTTACTCTGAGTGAGGTTGGAAACCACCAGAGGGTTTTCAGCTAAGGAGAAATACCTGAATTTACTGAATTTACATCCTTACTAAAGGATGCATCTGTGGCATCTGAGGCTACTGTTTTGAGGATTCACTGTAGTGAGGTAAGGGCAGGATCAAGGTGGTTGGGAATGATTTGGGATAATTCTGGTGAGACTTGGGAGAGGTTAGGGTGGCCGTGGTAAGGTACAGTGAGAAGTAAGCATGCACAGGATTGGGGCACAGAAATGATCAGAATTGGGCTTCAAGAAAATTGATCTGGTAGTAGAGATGGATGAAGGAATGTATTGATAGTAGGAAGACATTGGAAGTCCTGAGACAGTATTTCTCAAAGGTGGGCCACAAACCACCTACATTTGAATCACCTGCAGAGCTTGTTAAACTACAGATTCTTGAGTCCCTGACCAGATCTACAGAATTAAAATCTTGCAGGAACCTTGGTGAGGTCTTCACTAGGTTATTCTTTTGAACACCAGAGTTTGGGAACTACAAAGAATCGAAGTCCTTAAAATTGAAAATCAACAGAATTTCAAGTCCAAAGAGAATAGATGAATGAGAATCAGAGGATCTTTTTTCCTTTAAAATAATATTACTTACTAGCAATGCTAGAATCTACCATTTTGGTACATGTACTACGAGTTAGATGCAGTCCTAAATAATTTAACCACATGTCAGGGAAAAACTGTTTCTAGGAAAGTGTTTTGCAAGCAGCATTACCACGCCCACTTCCATCCCTCCCATGGAAGATGAGTGGACCCTAAGAAGAGTCCTTAGCTTGCAGCATACCATGGGTATGGAGCTGCCTATTAGAAACTGAGATGGTATGGCAGTACCCTGTATAAGAAAAGGATGGAGAGGAAACCTGGAACAGTCCAGGGTAAGGCTGGAGCCTTGGCTGAGAGTGGGAGCCAGGGAGAAGGGAAGAGGTAGATGCTGGCCCCGAGGAGGAATGGAGAGAGAGGAAAGAGGAAGTGACAGAGGCCCAGAGGGGACTCTTGGGAACTGACTGAGATGTTTAAACAGGATTTTATGAAGCTTTGTCAGACAGTCTCTTTCCCACCACCTCCCCTATCAAGTCTTTACGGATATTATCTATTGGATCTGTTTTGGGGCAGTGCTGTGATGTGCCCGGTTCTGCTGTGAGGGGGCAGAGACTAAGAACAGAGGCTACCCAGTCACCTCCAGTTTTTTTTTTTGTTTTGTTTTGTTTTGTTTTTGTGGTACGCGGGCCTCTCACTGTTGTGGCCTCTCCCGTTGCGGAGCACAGGCTCCGGACGCGCAGGCTCAGCGGCCATGGCTCACGGGCCCAGCCGCTCCGCGGCATGTGGGATCTTCCCAGACCGGGGCATGAACCCGTGTCCCCTGCATCGGTGGGCAGACTCTCAACCACTGCACCACCAGGGAAGCCCTCCAGTTTGCAACCTCATCAACTCATTCAAGCTAACAGCAATGTCACAGAGGTTGTCTACTTTGCCACCCAAGACTGTCCTGCTCGCCTCAGTCTCCCACGTGAACCCCTTCTGGCTTTTACAGAATCTGTGTGGTAATTTATCGTCTTGGTGTTTTCCAGGCAGAGAATCTGGAATTAGATTCACCCACAGCAGCTGCTGATTTATCACAGGATCTATTAGAGTCTCGTCCAAATGTTGATGTTCCTGACATGAAGCCTTTTAATTCAAAATTGGCTCAGCTGGAAAATTAGGTTAAGGGTTTTTACAGCCACAGTACAAGGCAGAAATTTTACTCTTTTTTATAAACCCAAGGCGCTAGTGGTACAAACCACAATTCAAAGAAGTTTCAACTCTGGACCAGACAGTGTTACACTGTACCTGGAGAAAGGCTAAAAGGTGGGAGGCAAGTTCAGTATTTTTACCCGGAGAGTCACCACTGGGGCCTCAAGAATGGCTGCTGGGAGCTATAAAGAAACTACAGATGTGTGGGAGCCTCAGCAAAGCTCAGGTGAGAAAAGGGGGCAACCCCCCCACTACCACCGCAAAGAGGGAGCATGGGCATTTGCTTCTCCACTCTGCCCTCAGAGCCGGGATCATTGCTGCCGATTAACTGCCTGCCAGATCAAACTTTCCGTCATTAGGTGGTCTGGGTACCTGTCAGAGCCCCTGACCTATATACAGTGCTGTGTAAAAGTTTCAGAGCCCTCACCTTGTGCCGGAGCCCTGCCAGGAGGGGCTGAGTGGTAGTGGCTGCTGCTGCGAGGAGCAGTTAACTGTGGTGGAGTGTGGCAGTACTCAAGTTTCTATTTGTCGTCAAAAAGTCAGGCCTCTGATGTGAGGATGAGCTCGGAAGTGAGACAGACGCTAGGGTGGAAGCCGTCTTCACCTGGCCAGTGAGCCCCACCCCCCCCACCTTTGTGGCGTGCCGCCAGACTCCGGGCAGTCAGCAGCTCGGGGGAGGGGAGCCTCGGCAAAGCACAGTCTCCCTGTGTTTAGTGCTTGAAGAGAAACACAAACAAACTGGAACACATTCGGGAAGAACATCAGACCTCATGATGGGAGGGGCAGAGGTGGCTGGAGAAGAGAAGTCTTGATTGAAATTTCAGGACAAATAGGTGGTCAGGGGTAAAGGATGAGACAAATTATTTCAGATATCAATGATGTAAAAAAGACAGCGTGACTTGTCCTGGGGCTTCAAGGAGGAAGTCAGCGTTCGGGAAATGGAAGCCACAGAGAGGTAGATTCTTGGGAAAATTAAAAATAATAATAACGCCATTCCCTGTCTCTAGAACTACCTTGATACCCCTCAACACATGTGCCAAATGGGGAGCAGCTTGAAGCATTAGATGGGGATTTTCCTTAAAAGACCTTTAAAGTCCCTCAAATCTATAATCCTAGACTCAGGTCTAGTCTTCAAATGTTTTCTACCTTTTATGTGAAACTGTCTAAGCGTCACTCTAGTCATTTGATCAATTAAGATAGTAAAACTCTTTTCACTGGAATATTGAGAGAATGTAAAATCTTTCAGAATGACAATGTCTAAATGCAAAATATGTGTTTTTCATTTAATTATATTAAGGGACAAGTTAGGCAACTTATGCAAACTAAAAGAATTGGGTAGTATGGACATCTAGAAGTATTTACCACAATTCTACAGCCAAGGAAGATTCAAGTTCCTGATTCTTTCTCCCTTGAATTTTTTTTTGCATCTGGATTTGTTTATGCTGGGATAGATGCCCACTTCCTAACCCACAGTTCTTCATGGTAACAAGCCCATCACATCCACACGGGACAAACGACTTCATCCCAACCTAGACAGACTAATGAGTCAGAGGTTCTTTTCACACACGGTTGAGTCTACCAGAAGCTACCATCCTCTACAGAATACACATAGTCAAGCTGTATCTTTATTTATTGAAGCATTAAGATGAAAATGTTGACTCTAGGGAGAATCACTCATTATCCAGAAGTATCCACACTTGCCAGATATCTGGATTTGGTGGATAAACATCTGAGTGGTTCCGCTGAATTTTTCTTTTTCATTTGGATGTTTTAGTACCATATAGACCCAGCTTCAGTCAAAACTTGGAGAAAAAAACTTGGCAGAAAAAAACCAGAATGACTTAATGCTAGCATAACAGTCTAAAAAAATGAGTATTTTTCACTTATGATTGTCATGACGTGAGAAGACACTGGGGAGAAAAAATTTTCTAAGTAAGTCAGTGAGTAATGACCAGACAACAGAAAATAGTGAACTAAATTCTTATACCTCTTGCACAATTCAGGCAAATGATTGATAAGTTAGGAAGCCAAAAAATGGTTCAAAGTAAGATGAATTGTAAATAATTTTGGTGGGTATTTGAAATCCTCAATGCACAAAGATTAGCAGAAAACCATAAACTACAATGTGAGGCATGAAAAAGTGTATGGAAGAAACCACTTATAATATTTTGAAGGCTAATGAAGAATGGAAAAGAATCCCAGGAATTTTTCTAAAAATAAATACCATTAAACCAAGCTAGGAAAGGCGGAAAGGGATTTTGAACATTATTCTTCATTAGAACATGGCTCTTCAACTGTTGAGGATGGATAAGCCCCACCCCTCTTCAGGCCCCTTAGAGGCTCCTAGAAAGGGAGAGGGCATAAGTGCATGCACCGTGAATGCATCTTGGGGCGAATGAGAAGATGGGAACCTTAAGTGCTGGTTTCTCCCATATCCTGCCCTGCCAATGGCACATTTAAATTCTCTGGGCCAGTTTCTTCATCCATAAAATGGGGGTATTGGATAATATTATTTTAATAATACCATCCAACTACAAGATGTTAAAATCCATAAGAACTGAGCAACTGTTAGATAAAGAAGCAGCATTTAGAATTTTTAACTGCATTTGCAAAGTGATGTTTCTGACTAAAAGGCAAAGGCAGCCTTGGATCTGAGTGTGAGAACAGGCATTTAGCTGTGAGGTAATAGGTAAAAGACATGGGAGAAAGTATTAGACCCAGTGTTCTTTAAAAAAGATTAATAGAACATGCAAATGGTACCAGACTAGAAGAAGGAGACCCCAGTGTGGGCAGGCACTGAACACATGAATGATATTAAGAGATTATCGAAATACGGGTAGAAAAAAGTAAAATGGGATTCAACTTTGAAAAATGCAAAGTAATGCATTTGGGAGCAAGCAACCAGAAACACATGAGTTTGCAATGTTTTGTGGCGACCAGATTAACTCGAGACAGAATCATCGTGCTAGTGAATAGAAGATGGGTGATCTCTCTACCCCAAGAGGAGGCCACACTTGGAATTCTGAGTTCAGGTCTCTCTCTTTGAAAGTAAAGGATGAGAAAGAAAAATGAAGAGGTCAGGAAAGTGCAAAACTAATAATTAGGCAATTAAAGGCAGTTGATTTAAAATGAAGATTTAAAAATTTCACAGAATGGGCTGGCTGGTATCGGGCTCTGATAGGAAAATAAAGCCTGGTGGATCTCAGTTTATAAACTTTCATGGAATCAGGGAATATTAGAGAAGGAGGGGGGTCTTAGAAACCTACTCCATCCCTCCCATGTTTTACAAATGAAGCCAACTCAGATAGTTCAAAAAAGGGTGTAGTTGATTAAAGTGATTGCTCAAGCAATAGAAGTAAATTTGAAAACTCAGGAGCTCTTGGTTATTGGGCCCTTAACCTGGCCATTTCTGAATGTGGTGTCACTTTTGATATCTTCTTATCTTTGAGCATAAATTCATTCATTGTTCTGGTGCCTTTCCCCCAGGTCCCTCTCCCTGGTCTTCCTTTCTGTAATGAGTACCCTCCCCTGGCCCATGTTTCTACCTATAATACGTACTTCTTCTTCCCTCACAGAGGAGATCTGGAGTCACCCTCACCTCCAGAAACCTCTCTCCTTCAAACAGAATTAGTTTTCCCTCCCGTCTGTTCTCTTGAGCCTTTTATTTCTAAATTTCCACTAAGGCAATGATTATACCGTATTGCAAGCCCCTGTGCTCAGCTCCTGTGGTCATATCCCTACATTGGATGGAAGGGAGGGTGTCTTAGTCATCTTCGTGTCTCCGTTGCTTATCGCAAGGCCTGAGATAAGCAAACATCTTTTCCATGAATGTTAAATGAAAAAGTGGTTTGTTTCCTCTCCACCTCTCACTTCCTAAGTTTCTTTCTGTTTCTAGGCAGAGCTGTTTGGGGAGGTGATGCGTGTGGTCTTTCCACACTGTTAGTATTGATGTTAAAATGCCTCACTCGCTCCCCTCAGAAACCTGATGCTTTATCAGCAGATGTCCTTTCCAGAAATCAGATCTACCCAGCCCATCAGAACGTAACCACTCTCCCACAGGCACAACTGATTGGCCAATTCTGTCATTTAGTCTTTAATCAAATGTGTTTTGTGTAACACTGTATTTCACCATATCTCTCCACTAAAGGAGGGTTCCATGGTGAAATAAATGGGAAATATTTAGTTAAACAAAAGTAACTTGCATTCTCTTACTGTCCTTTGTCTCATGAATCTCAAGGCTGGGGATCGAGCAATTTGATTTCAGAACTCTTTTCTCAGGAGGCATCTTCAGGGAGTCATGTTTTGTGGAAAATTCTTTGAGATATGTTGAGCTTCTAGACCAGGCGATCATGCCACCCCTTCTTGTAGTGATGTAAATAGCCAGTGCTTACTGTGTGTCAGACACTGTTGCAATGTTTTATATGTATTAACTCACTTAATTCTCACAACCCCATAAGGTACAATTATTATTCCCATTTTACAGATGAGAAAAAAATTTGAGATACAGAGGTTAAGAAATTTGCCCACCATCAAACATCTAAGTGGCAGAAGCAGAATTCAATCCCAGACCTGACTCCAGTGTCCTGTACATGCAGCTAAAACCCCACTGCCTGTAATTGTAATCCCATGTTGACTTCTGGGTGCTACAGAATGAGTCCAAGTTCTTACAGCATGCAAACCATTTAACTGTTTGAAAACAACTAACATTCTTTCTGAGGCCTCTCTTCTCTGAATCTTCCAATTCTTCAACCATTCTTCAAATGATGAGGTCTAAAAGTCTTTTACCTTCTTGATGATTGGCCTCTGGACCACCTCTGTGATTCTGTGTCATCATTCAGTTTATGCCTCAGAACAGCCAGCCTGATGTGGTTCCACCACCACCAGGAACAGCCAACTATCGTCTCTCTCTAGAAACACATTTGATTTGGGGAGTTTTATTTGTGTGTTTATTTGGGGTATCCATACTGTGCCAGTGGCCCATGTTTAGCTAAATAATAACTAAACTTCTGCAAAGCATGAGTTTGGGGAATATTTCATGAGATCCTTTTATAAGTGGCAGAAACAATTAATAAGGAAAGACCACCCTCAACTAAAACTGTCTCCACTTAGGCAAGTCTGCAAGTATCACATCGGCCTCACACGGGGCTTTTCCTAAACCTCACATTTTCACAGTTAGGACCCTTCATTGACCAACTGGAAGCTGCAGCCAGCTTTTCAGGAGGGAATCATGAGGAGGTTCCAGTGACAGCATAGGAAGTGTGCCTTAGTAAGAGGAACTTCTTTTAGTAATGTTTCCATTGACTTAATATTAAATGCAGTGTGGGAAAGAAGAGGAGAGAAGGGAAGAAGGGATTTTTTAAGTTATGAATTAAATTATACAGATACAGAGAGATTTGTTCACAGCCAAATGGACACTTGGTAATGTAGCTCTCTCATTCCCTTAGAATTGCTTAGTTCAGAAGAGCAGACCATGAGGGGGTCCATCACCTGGATGGAGTGGTCAGGCCTCACTTGAATGGGAATTTCCTCCCTTGACAGATGGGGATTGAGTGTCTGTTAGCTAACATTTTTCCTCTAATTACTAATTATACCAGAGAAAGGGGCTTTATGACCAGAGTCCTGGAAATGTGAAATTTGATCAGTAGAGATTTGCAGTAAAGATGGAAGATTGACATGTGACGTCAGACAGCTGGCAAGGAGGCCCATCAGGCCAGGAGGTCAGCAGCTGCTCACAGCGGATTTGATAGGGTTGGGGGAGAACCCAGGAAGGGGGGATCAGAAAAAGATCTGGGAGAGGAGAGATAAGGAGAACCATGTTAACAATTTTGCTTCCCTCTCCTCCTCTTTCTGTCATTTCAGATAAGAACATATTAATCTTCTGAGAGCAAGGCTGTAGCCAACAGGTGGCGAGGCCCATTCCTGCACAGAAGGCAGCTGCTGGGAGCGAGAAAGGATGCCAGGAAAAGAGCTTCAGGTGGGAATCGCACAGAGCAATTAACCCTCACCCTGAAACACGCCCCACTCCACTTGCACCACTCACGAAGGAGACCACAACCCCGAAGGTCATACACTCAGGACATTCCCTAGAGCAGTGATGCTCAAAGGATCATCCAGGAACCAGCTTCATTGGAATCCCCTGACCTTCTGGTTAACAATGCAGATGCCTGCACCCCATTCATATACAGAGAATCTGAATCTCTGTAGGTGGGAGAGTCCACCTCCCCAGTCACTTTCTCTCACATCATCCCATGTATTGTCTTCTTTGCACATAAATGATGATCTGAAGTGGTATCATCCATTTATTTGTTTCCTGTCTTCCCCATGATAGGAGATGTTCCAAAGAAGCAGGGTCTCCCTGCTCAGAGCAGTAACCTAGCACATAGCTGGGGCTTCATAAATGTTTATTGGGTGAGTGAATAGGTGAATTGAAGGGAGATGGGGAGAAAGAAAGGAGGTTTAGAATGCCTGCCCTGGTGAAGAAGCCAAACTGAGCCTAGCTCCTATGCTCTGAGATCCTCAGGCAGTATGAGTGAGGGTGGCAGCCAAGGGACAGGGAGGTTGCTCCCCACTGGGGTTAAAACAACAATGGAACAATGACTGAGGCTCTTACACGAGCAATGGGCCCTACTGAGCTTTACACACAACAGCCTCGTGCAGGGAAACACCTCCCCACAGCTAAGCACATGTTCCCCACCAGCCCCAAGACAGAGTGTGGACCGCCCCTTTGCACCTTTATTTCAGAAGAGCCCTCAATGCACACCTGTCATTATTCTTAAATTGTCCCTACGACATGGATAGGAGGATAGCATTGCCACCCTTAATTTGTGAGGCACAGAAATAAATGCCCTAAAAGTAATGACAAGGTGCCGTAGGTCACAAAACAGTCAGAAAGGGGAAAAAGAAAGAAAGAAACTGAAAACCTGATTTCCCTGCCTCATAAACCAACGGTATGTCTCAATCCAGCTGCTTCCTACATTTTCTCTGATGCTTATTCTTGAAGCCACTGTGGTTTTTGCAGTAGGTAGGAAGGGGAGACATTAGCACTACACCATGTTGAGTAATGCACATTGTACTTAATCTACTTGTGACCCTTTTATTCCCACTTTTATACAATAAAGTTAATATTGATAATACTGTCTACGAAGATGACTAGAGTACTCCCCAATATAGCATATTAAATGTAACACCTTTTTTATATATGCTTTCTTAGAACCATGTTCTATTAAATCAGTCTTTAAAATCCCCACTCCTGTATAATAACCATAGTCTTCTTTTGGTTTGAGAATCTTACATATATTGTGAAGTTAGAGAATCACAGCTCTGAAAAATCATGTAATCTAAGTCCTCTCCTCCTTATCACGTCTTAAATAAGGAAGCAGAAGCCCAGGGATTTCACATGGCATGGGGTGCAATATGGGCAGCATTCCCATTTCTTGCATGCTAGACTTTTCGTGGGAACCCCAGTGCTTAGCATAGCTTTGAGTACCATGGCAGGGTCCAGCTGGCATTACCTGATATTTGCTCTTTTCACTATTGACTGATGAGACACAAAATCCCTATGACACTGAGGCTTTGGATGGCCTAAATAACGTCTGCATGTTCTTTTGCCACTACACCGATGTGCCTTTGATCCTCAGGGAAGCTACACACACACAGAGGCAATGAGTGTCATGGCAGCTGTAAGCTCATGAGGGCTATATGGGGACTTTCACTGGGTAGAGTGTTTAGAGCTAACTGAACAGCTAAGAGTGCTTCTAGAAAGCTGTGTAAGAAAGGCCTCCCACTGTAATGGTGGGAGAAGGAGGTCCCAGCCTCGCTCCTGGGAGGGAGGTGCTCACCCCTTCGGCACTGCACTGGGTCTCCCACAGCAGCTCTGAGAGCCATCATTGCCACAAGCTGTGTCAGTCCCAGCGTCAGTGTGAGCCAGGAGAGGATGAAGAAGCCGGCTGTGAGCAGTCTTCACTCACTTGCCAAGGGAAAAAAGATTAACAAGCATTTCCTGACACGGGGCAGAGAAGCCTTCCGAAGTTCCAAAGACTCACGTGGCATCATTTTTCTGGTGGGGCTGGAGTGCTTTGGCCTTCATGGAGGAGTTGGACTCCCAAGTCTTCTGTGTTTTATGTATATGCTGTCAATATATTTCTGAGAGGTAAGCGGAATCAAAGACTATCATCCCTTTTCAGGGATAGAGCAGGAGTGTGTCTTTCCCCCTTCTCCATGCAGGGAATTCCTCATCCCTCAAAATTCAGCTAACTGGTAATACCTCTTGGACATCTTGTCAGACTCCCCTGCTTAGTCTCCCAGAAGCAGGGAGTCTCCTTCCTTTGTGCTCCTGCAGTACCCTGCATACACCTCGGTGACAGTCCTGGACCGTGGGGCTCTAATTATTGACATTGAAGTCAACTTCCACAGTAGACTGTGCTCTCCTCTCCAGAGCAGGGGGCAGGTTTTCTTTATCTTTGTAGACCCTTCCCCTCCCCACCTACCTACACTCTAACCCACCCCAAGTCCAGTTTTAAAGATTGGCACATCAAAGATACTAAAAGAACAGAAAAGAGAAAACACAAGGAGGAAAGTTAAGTGGCTTACCCAAAGTCACACAGCAATTCAGCATCAGAGTTATGACATTTAGCGCAGTACTCAATTCTAAACTAGGCTGTCATCATGCTTATTTGATTGTCCACAAAGAGTGATGCATATTTTCAAGAATAATTTTACTGCTAGAGAAATGAAGAACATGCAACCCAGGCCAGTTAATTCTTAAGTATGATTAGACAGTGGCTTACAGGCTCCATCTATGTCTTATATCAGGATCATTTTCAGGTCTAATGGAAATTACATGGTGGCTTTAGCTTCACAGGGAAGGAACTCCAAGCTAATCAGCCTTGGGAATGCCACCATCTGAGATGCCAAGGCAAAAACAAAAGAATGCAATCGATTAAGAGTCTCCCTTCAGGAACGTTCCAAGGCTACAGGCTGCTGACATGAGATTGGACTGGAATGCTAGCCACAGGCTTAGTTGCTTTGCAAAAGGCCACAGCTGTTGCTGTGGGGAAAAGCAGGGTAAAATCCTGTTTTCTTACTTTCAGCTTTCTGCTGACCTTGTTAGAGATTGTTTCTGAGCTGCCTGGTGCCCATGCCTATCCCAAATGGTCCCTTCTCTAGTGCCCTGTGTCTTGTCTTTGCTTCTCATTATATTCCCAGCCCTTAACAAAGTGCCTGGAATATGGTCATTGCTCAAGAAATACCTGTTTGACTAATTAACTAAAGCACCAAAGCTAGAGCATTAATAGGCAGTGGTAGTTCTTTGGGACACGAGAGAGATGCCCCTTCACTTTTTCAACCAAGCTTTCCTTTGGCCCTTTCGCTAGAATATAGGAACGTGAAGAAAAGAGAAGTAGCGTGAAAAACATTCTAATTTTGTCCAGCCTGTGACTATGTCTACTCAAATTTTCCCATTCATATTCCATGACCAAATCAGCTGTTTGGGGCCTGTTTCCTTGTTGCTGTTTTTTCTTCTATAATGACAACCAATTTCTGAGTAATTGATGACTCGCCATACCTCTGCAACCTCTTCTGGCCTTTGAAATGGATAAAATGACCTAACGCCTAGCAGAAGAGTGGCACGAATAGGCTTTGCGAGAAGCTGGGCCCGTGGGGTAAGATCTAGAGGGTTATTGGCTTAAGTGGTCTTAGGCAGTGCCTGTGATTGGAAAATGAAAGGAAACAGAATCCCCTCAGAATCAAGAATAGCTAGGCCTGGCCTTAAAATAAATAGACTAAGGAAGCATGGGAGGCAATGGCTTAATCCGCAAACCTGTTCTCCTCTTTTATTTCACTTATGTTCCCAAACATTTGTCTCTGCCTCCCCTCTGTAGCCTTAGACCCTAACATGTTTTTAAGACGTTAAGCAATGTAGATTTGTCCACTTTTTTTTTATCTTTAGAGAAGAAATGTGCTTTTTGTATGTATTTCATAAATTTTGGCAATGAAAAAGGCCAGGGAGTTAACCCCCTGACTGACCACCGTCAGTCCTTCTTATTAGTGTCTACAAATTAGACCCTCTCCTAGTGACCACTTACTTTCCAAAGTCAAAGCCTTAGGGTTGCCCATGCTTTTTTGTGAACACTTGAGTGACTACAGCCAAGGGGTTACTTTATTCCTAGGAATATGTTTAGGTTCTTTCCATGTTCCATAGATTGTTTTCTCTTGGTTTGTGAACTTTGGATCATTTGAAACTTATATGCTTCAGACCATTTACACTTAACTCATAGGTCACTCCATAAGGTCCAGTTGATGTCCACCAAGCATTTTAGGGAGAGTGATTTGCCTTTTGCCCAGGGTATGCCCACCAGAATACCGGAAGGTTTGAAACACAAAGCACAAACAAAACTTTTGCAGGAGAGAGCAAAATTTCTCTCCTGCTTTGCCTACTCTCTTCCCCTCCTCCACACTTGCAGCAGTAACTTAGAGTCATGAGTTATTTTGTGCCATCTACTTCCAAGCTAAAATATGGGTGTGAGGGCTTCCCTGGTGGCGCAGTGGTTGAGAGTCTGCCTGCCGATGCAAGGGAGACGGGTTCGTGCCCCGGTCCGGGAAGAACCCACATGCCGCAGAGCGGCTGGGCCTGTGAGCCATGGCCGCTGAGCCTGCGCGTCCAGAGCCTGTGCTCTGCAACGGGAGAGGCCACAACAGTGAGCGACCCGCATACCGCAAAAAAAATAATAATAAAATAAAATAAAATATGGGTGTGATATTTTAGCCTTGAAGCCGCCATTCAGAAGCCAGTGCGAAGACTCAGCTATAGGTGGTGTGTATCTACCAGGTGTTCTGAGACATGCATCTGCTCCTTGCCTTGGGCCAGTGTCTTTCAGAGTGAGGAAAAAAACAGCCCAGGGGAGTGAAGTTGAAATTGATTGAAGTAAATTACTCCTAAAGCCTTGATTCTCCCCTCCTTTGAAGGCAGTGGTAAATTTGGTTTCCTTAATCCAGGTGGTCCTCATATGTCCTAAATTAAACATAGTGAGAATGGGTTTTTCGCAACAACTCTACTCTGACTAATCTACCTGGGTTGCAGTCCCTGTGTTGTGTTTCACCCAGTGGAATCGACAGGGGCAAGCAAGCCTGCAATGTTGAAGTACAATTTCTTTCTCCTTGTTGGAAATAGGCCAAGATTGTGAATGTTAATCACCCAATTCTTGTAAAAGGTACCAGGGAGCCTTTACTAAGCACAAATGGCTGGAGCCTCCGCTTTACACTTCATCTGTGAGGCTTTGTCAGAGGGAGGTGGAAGTTCGAAACTAATATTTATATAGTACCCCAAGCTAGAAGTAGAAAGTCAGAGCCCTGCAGTTGTTGATCTCAGAGACTTGAAACTTGATGAAAGACAGGATTTGAGTAATGGTTTTCCATTGCTTTTGAGGTCAAGTCTAAAAATCAAACATTTCAGAGAGCAAATGCCTGCCTTTAAATGTCTTCCCTGCCTAACTCCATCCTCTTTGCTCTCATGCTGCTGCTACCCCAGGATTTGGAGTTCCCATCTGGGCTTCTGTCTTGGGAGTACAGTCTTTCTTGTCCTTCCACCTCCTGCCTACCTTGAACACATTGATGGCAACATGAGCCTAGGACTTCTAACTTCTTAGGTTACTTTATAGTAGGTGGGAAAATTATAGGGGTACAACCTCTACAGACAAACAGAATGAGTATAGATTGTAACTCTGTTCTGCTTAGTTGTGTTTCTCTAACAAGTAGCTTAAGCTTGTGAAGTTATATTTCACTGTCTACAAAATGTATCTAAGCCATACATCATATAATTATTATGAGGATCAATTGACAAAAAGTTAATGATGGACTTTGTAAATTATAAAGTATTGTATGAATGTAACCTATGTATTATTATTGTAGCAATTTATTACTATTATTTATTATGCAGAGGGATTCTTGGAGGGTATATTTTTAAGGAGTATATCCCTTTTCTCCAAGTTTCTATTGTTATTATGTCCAAGAAAAGATTAGGAACCATTACAGTTCCTGCAGCATTCAGAAGAACCAGGTGAATGTAAAATATTTTGTATTGTTGGTGAAGTGATGGTGAAAACATTATTTACGCATTATGATAAAAATATTAAATGTTTTTTATTTACAAGGAAAAGATGACCCCAAATTACAAATTTTTAAAGTGGCAGAAATCTTTTAACAACAAAGAATAATCAAAGTCATCAAATATATTCTTTATGCACCAGAGTGTTATCCTACTCTATAGAGTTTTAAATAGGAATTCAGAAGATTAGGTACTATTAATGTTTAAAAAAGAAGTGTATTACACCCTAAGGATTTTTTCCTTTTTAACTGAAGCTTTATTGAGGTATAATTGATGTACAAAAAACCCTGTACATATTTAATATATACAATTTGATGAGTTTGGACATAGGCATACAGCTTTGGAAAGTAAATGGTCACTAGATGAGATTTAAATTTGGTTTTTCAATAAAAAGACAATAGCAGTCACTAATGGTGATTAGTCATAAGGTTAGTCCTGGGCTCCTTGTCGCTAATATTTATGACATCTGTACAGAAGGTTCATTTCTTCTCTAAAGATGAAGTGGACAAGTCCATAGTGATTTTTATCTCCATCAACAGTAGTTTTTGAGAAATCCCTTAGAAAATATCTACTTTCCTCTGTAAGTATTTTGCTCCCTTATTTAGTAATTTCTTCTTTTTTTTATGAATCCCCTAACTTGAAATGTTCTTGCAGGTCACTTTGCAGTGTGTTTTCACCAAGCCTACAAAAATGACATTCGCTAATTTTGTTTTGGCCTTGCCTACATTCACCTGTGCCACACCCTTCTGCTGCTGCTACTACTACTACTACTAGGAATTTCTGCTTCTCTGTCCAGTTTTTTATTTTAATTGCAAATCTAATAAAAGTGAGCATCTATTTACAAAACATTCCCTATAATTATAGATTCATAGTAAAGCAAATCCAGGAAGAGCTAGAAAGTAGTGTAGAAAGCTTTGAGCATTGAGATGAAGCATAGGAGACATTACTGTTACATTTCCTCTTCACTATAGACTGAATAAAGGTCTAAAGATTTCGGCTGTTTCCTGAATATCATTAGACTTGGTCTGATTTCTGCATCAACATGAGCCTTTAGATTCCTTGTCATTTAAGTCAGTGTTAAATGTATAGGAGTTTGGCCATAAAGAAGGAGTTTGGCCCTTTATATTTCAAAATAATTTTTCTACCAAAGTTGGGGAGTGCATCAGGGCCTATTTTCCCAAGCACAAAATTCTCAGCAATCATTAACTAAGGGAAATGAGCATTCAGGAAATGTTTCTTCTTTTTATAAAATTATCTGAAATAAAGATACCAAAATTATTTTCATAAATATCTCTTTTTTTTTATTCAGTCAACAAATACGTACATTAAAAGTTAGATGATGATGGGTCCTATGAAGAGAGAGCAGAGTAGAGAGGGAGAGATAGAGATAGAGAGAGAGGGAGAGAAGAGAGAGAGAGGAACAATTTTAGACACAGAGTACAGGCAAGGTCTCTCTTCTAAGGAGACAACTGAAAAATAAAGACCTGAAAGACAAGAGAGAAAGAGTTATGAAGATAATCAGCAAAAGAGCATTAAAGGGAGATGAAATGGCTCCTGCAAAGGCCCTTCAGCAAGAGGGTTTGTGGCATGTTGTAGGAACAGAGAGAGCCCATGCGAAGGGAACAGAACAGGCAAGGGGAGCCTGGGAGACAGGGCATCAGAAGAGGTATCAAGGAGCCAGATCGCATTACACCTTTAGGTTGTGGTAGAGATTTTGGATCTTCTCTGAGTGAGATGAGATGCTAGTTAAGGATTTGCCAGGCCATGGGGGGAGATGGACTGACAAGTTTTAAAAGTACCACTTTGGTTATAGAACTGATCATTAGGGACAAGGATGGAAGCAAGGTAAGCTGCAGAAGACAACCTCACTAGTCCAAGGGATAGAAGATGATGGCTTGGACCAGAGGAGATGCTGTGGAGGTGCTGAGGTGTTGTTGGATTCCAGGTATATTTGAAGGAAGAACCTTCAGGAAATTGCTTTGAATTGGATGTGATATGATTGAGAGAGAGGAGATAAGCATGACTCCACGGTTTTTCCCTGAGAAACAGGAACAACATTTATGAGATGAGGAAGAATATAGAAGGAGCAAGGTTGGAAGGCAGTTTAAGAGTTCTGTTTTGAGCCAGTCAAGTTCAAAACGTGATGGACATCCAAATAGAGAAGTCTATAGTTCAGGGAAGAGTCTGAGTTAAAGTTACAAGTTTGGGAGTCATCAGCATAGAAATGACTTTTGAAGCTAAGACACTTCAAGCTAAGACAGGATGATATTTTACTTAAGAGTTGAGTGTAGTCAGAAAAGACATCGAAGAGAATTCCCTGGCAGTCCAGTGGCTAGGACTTGGTGCTTTCACTTCCTTGGATCCAGGTTTGATCCCTGGTTGGGGAACTAAGATCCCACAAGCCGTGTAGCACAGCCAAAAAAAAAAGACAAGACATCTAAGGACTGAGCCCTGGAAACCATAACATAAAAAGAGGTAGCAAAAATCAGGAGAAACAGGCAAAAATACAGAAAAGAAGTACTAGACAGTGAACAGAATAACCAGACCAGAAAAAAATTGTACCAGAAGCCAAGAGAATTCTTTCAAAAGTAATCATGTCAGATTTACTGATAAGCGAGAAAGATGAGGATTGAGAAGAGCCCACTTGTTTTGGCAAGGTGAGGTCATAGCTGAACTTGGAAGAGGCTGTTTTGGTAGAGTGATGGGGTTGAAAGCCCAACTAGAGTTGGTTGAGAGGAGTCCAAGAGGATAATAAATGGACGCAGTGAATAAGGACAACTCTTTTGAGGAGTTTTCCTGTAAAGGAGCAGAGCTGGAAGGCAGTGTGAGGCCAAGGCAGGGTTTTGTTTTGTTTTCGACAATGGAGTACAGTATTTAGCTTGTTTGTGATGTGAATAGTTTAGTAGAAAGGAAAAAGTAGATGATACAGAAACACAAAGGATTTCAGGAGAGGTGCTATATTAGTTTGCCAGGGCTGCCATAACAAAGTATCACAGACTGGGTGGTTGACAACAGAAATTTATTGTCTCAGTTCTGGAGGCTAGAAGTCTGAAATCAAGGTGTTGGTAAGATTTGTTTCTGCTGAAGACCTCTCTTCTTGGCTTGTAGAGGCTGTTTTCTATTGTCTTCACATGATCTTCCCTTTGTTCCTGTCTGTGTCCTAATCTTCTCTTATAAGGACACCAGTCTTATTGGATTGGGTTCCACCCATATGACATCACTTAACCTTAATTACCTCTTTAAAGACCTTATGTCCAAATACAGTCATATTCTGAGGTACTGGGGGTTAGGACTTCAACATCTGAACTTTGGAGGGACACAATTCAGCCCATAACAGATGCCCTTGGGTAGATGAGAGGGGATGGGCTGAAGTGCATATATAGAAGGTTTTAGCATATCCATAAAAAGAGGCTGGAAGGAAGAAAGCATGGGAACAGATATACAGAGTTTCCTTGGTTTAGTGTTTTCTTCATGAAATAAGAAGCCAGGTAATGGCCAAGAGGAAAGTTAGAGGAGATGTTGGAGGTTTAAGAAGAATGGAAAAGAGGTAAAGCAGTCATCTAGGAGAGTGGTGGAGTGACTGGCAAAGGGAAATAGAGTAGACTTGGGGGGCAGCACCAGGACCCACCTGAACTAAGTTGCCATGGCTTAAATGTGAGCTCCATCCATGAGACTGAGAGCTTTTTTCTCCTGTTATGTTCAGCTTCCTGGGAATGATATGGAGTAGAGATTTTAGCTTAATTAGTGTTGCGGTTTTGCTAGATGAGTATGGTGATGGGAGAGAGGAATGAAAGGGCTGAGTTTGTGTACAAGGTCGTGATTATGATGATGAGCTATGGAATCAAAGTTGGGAGGAAAAAGAGGAGATAAGGAAGGATGACTGATAGTGTAAATAGAGTAGGATCCATAGGCTTGTAGCTTTCTGTGGAGTTGGGGAACTATTGGAGACAGGAGACTAGATAGAGCGAGTTTAAAGGGTAGGAAATGCTAGTCATGGAGAGGAACGCTTGAAATGAGATCTAGAGTAGCTGCAGTTCTTGGTCATGACTAAACTGGGGTAGAACTCCAGAATGAGAGTAGAACTAAGAATGAGTGGGTTAGTAAGAGTAGGAGGAGCCAAAGAACAGATCCTTCAGGGCGTTCATCACCCGCAGGGATTTGAAAACGTCGTGAATATATTACAGGAATTGTTTTACAGAGTGGGGTATCAGCAAGGTGCTGAAATATTCAAGGGATACAGGGGAGAGGCCTAGAGGTCTGTAGCTGACTGCAGCAAGAAAGAGCAGTAGACTGTAGAGCCTGAGAGCATGACAATAATCTGGGCAGGGAAGAGGGTAGAGGGGGGCAGGAGAATAGTCTGGAGGAGACAATGAAGGCCAGTGAATGAAGAGTAAGGGGAACACCTCAAGCACTCCAAGTACAGGAAGGAAACAGGCACTGCCTGAGAGGGCTATAGAGAGAGTACCCTCAGAGAAGAGCCAGGTTTGGATTAAGATTAGAGCAGGAAAGAGTTGAGGATTGGAGGTTTTTGCTGAAGACAGTGAGTTCCGGGTGAATGTGTCAGGGGTTGAAGAAATCTGTGCAAATGGGTCAGTTTAGGGGAAGAGAGTCTGGTGACAAGGAATGACCTGGAAGTCTTGGACACCCCATCTGACTGAGATACTGGGGTATGGGGAGGGAAGAAAGAAATCCTGACAGTCTCTAATACCAAGGTCAGGGATGCTGTGTTTGGGGTGGAGTGTGGGTCCAGCTGTTCAGGGCCTAGAGAACCATGGTGGAGGAGGTGGGCGGGGACAGGGAATGTTTATCCGAATCCTTAGGGAATCAGATAAACACACTAACAGTGAGCGTAGGTAACAACTCCAAAGAGTGTCGGCTAAGTATGCGTATAGGTGTGACCGTATGGTGGTGAGGATAATTTTTAATGCGCCTGTTTGATTAATCATATTTCATGGCCATTCTTTGTCTGAGGTTCATGTAAGCATTATGATAACCTATCAAGAAATTATATCCAGAACAGGCCTATGGGCATTTAGGATGATGCAGGGGAAAGAACATTGGATTTGTAGTGAAAGGTACCTGAGCTCAAGGTCAGGTTTTGCCTCTTTCCACCTGTGGGGCAGAGGACAGGAAATTTAAACACTCTGAGCGCCAGCCTACTCTTCTGGAAAATGGAGTTAATAATATCGTAACAGGGTAGTTGTGAGGGTTAAATTACACAATGGGTTCAAAATGCTGAGCATTAAGTAGTATTACTAAATGATGTTATGAAACAAAATCATAGATGGATGAACTTTCAACTGAGAGATGGATAATACTAGTTGAGAGGTTAAATCTCACTTTGCCCAGCCTAGGAACCCATTGCTAAGCTGTCACTCTGTCCCTCAGCTGGGAGACCTCCAAAACTAGCTGGATCGGCTTCCATCCAGTAGAGGGCAGTCATGAGGGGCACATGTTAGGTACCATGGGATTTATGAAGAGGAGAATTTAAGCTGCTCTTCTGCAGCATCTTCCAAGAGAGGTCCCCTCTAAGAACTGACTTTTCTCTAGACTTCTTGTTATGTGCAGTAATGAACATTCGAATTGGTTTTTTTAAAGACAGCATCAATCAGGTGCTTCCCTGCAGTTGAATTCCTCGAGTGGGACCACCTTAGTAAGCTGTTGTGCACGTGCGTGCATGTGTGTGCTTGTACGTGTCCATGTGAAACACACAACTACTACTCAAGTAGCTCTGACAGTCCTTGGAACTCAGAAATCAGCGTGTCCCTCTAGGAAGTATTTCTCAGGGAAATGGGCGTGAGGAATGCTGAAAATTTAACCTTTGCCTCACCTTAAATGATCAGCAAAGCATAGTGTTACTTCAGTATAGAATTGGTTTGGGAACAATTGTGATCCACCTTTTTGATACTCTGCTTGATGTATTTCTCCTACAGCTGAGAACCGGGGATTCCAAGCACCAGGGGGAGAGGGGAAACTTCGATTCACCTCCAACATTGTTCTCTAGAACAGGCCTCTCTTAGCGTAGCTACATCCTGCAAACTCCCCAGAATCCAACACCTCTCCCCCAAAAAGGCAAAAAATGCAGTGATTTAGGTGCTTATTTTGTGTTCTTGGATATCCTGGTAAAATAAATTCATTGAAAGCAGAAGAGACTTATTAGTGTTTTTGAAACCCCTACATGAAATGCTTAACAAGTATTTCTACAATGTGATCCACTGTAAAATGTTGGTCTATCAATAGGGAATCCATTCTGGTCTTATCTCCCTAAAGAAAGCAATGGAAATTTATCGAGCCAAAAATGAACCAAGCCAAGTGTTAATTCCTCACAAACCCTTGGCTCCTGTAGATTCCAGAACCTGCCATTGACCAACTTTGACAATTAAGCTTTCCCAGTGGAGGCTTCAGAAACACTAGTGAGTCTCTTTTGCTTTCAGTGAGTTTATATTTCAGCAGAAAATCCAAGAGCACAAAATAAGCATCTAAATCACTGCATTTTTGTCTTATTTTTTGGTGGGGAGGGCAACGTCAGATGCGGGGGAATTTTGCTGGATGTAGCCTTGATTGGCCTTGAGCCATGGACGGTTAAGAGAACTGCAGGTATGTATTCAAACAGATATTTGATTAATGTTTATTAATTTCCCAAGTTTAATAACACACACTCACACATACAAATATACAATGAATACACATGCTTTTTATGTCCTCAGATCCTGGGAAACAGATTGCTGTAATGTGATCAGTCAGCCGTAGTTGCTTTGTGAACACAAACTACCACACTTCACAAGAACTCACTGTACATATCTAAAAGTGTCAGAACTGAGACTCACAGCTAGGAGCCTTGACTGTTTAGCCACCAGTAAAGACAGCTCATCTCTGCCCCACACTCACCCTACCCCATGCCATGTCCCTGGAAGGTGCTGTGAATCTCAGGCCAATGTCCATGTCAGCAGCTCTCTGTGGAGCCTGCTGTCTGTCTGAACAAGGGGTAGAAATTCTAACCTCTTCTTCCCAACAGTCCAACCCTATCCCTCATCACAACCGGTATGGGGCTGCCCCCTGGAGGTTTAAGAAAGCCTGTTCCCTTAAAGGCAGGCCAGAGAGGCATTACAGATATTGAATCTGGAAGAGATCATCTGACCCCTCACATAGAATAGAGCAGCTTCAACATTGGGAATCAAGTGGCACAGATGCAATCATTTTCGGAGATCCCTCCCAGCAATGCAAGACAGTGGGATTCACAGTAAATTTCTCATCAGGGAACTTACTGTAGCTTTTGAAACCGGGAAAAAGGGCTTTAAGTTTATCTATTAGTATCCAGATGGTTCAGGAAGATAATTCATGTCTTGACGGCACTTACTGTATATCTACTGCAGACAAGACAGTGAGCTTGGCATTATCCATTAGTCGTTTGCTTCCTGATCACTATAACTAACCTGTTAATCCCAATATACCTAAATTCAGGAAATAAATTATCCAGAGTAGCTGCTCAACTTTCTGGTGCTATGAAAATGATTATGTTTAAAAGCAGGAATCCTCTGGCCTCTTTATTATCTGGCAAATGCAAGTAAACAGGCCATGCTTTTTGTATCTCTGCATAATCAGTTTTAGTCAACTATACACAGTGAAGTCAAACAGCTCATGCTGAATATGGGCACTTGTTGAATATGTAGGAATGAGTGTATGAGGCTGAGAGAGTAACTAGTGATGAGCATGGACCACCCTGAGTTATCTCACTGCATGTGAAAATCTGTGCAATTTGGCGGGGAGCATGTGGAAACTCTCCTCATTACACCTCCCTGCTATTGATAGAAATAGGAATCAATTAAATGTGACACAAAGAGATGATCACACTATGTTATTAATTAGGAGAAAAGCAGGTCACAAAGCCATCTGATAATATTTGAGAAAGTAAAAATACGTGTCTAAGCCTAGAAAAGCTGTTTTGTTGGGATATTAGTGATTGTCTCTAGCTGGGAGGATAACGATAGATTTTTGTTTTCTCTGAGAAAACCAATTAAAGAAAAAGAAAAGGAAAAGAAAGTACAACACTACTGGAATCCTAGGAGGCAGATTCCAGTTCTTCTCAATTGGTGAGTTTGAAATCAAAACAAGCATTAAAGCAAGGGGTAAAAAAGGAAGTGCTGGCCTGTAACTGGTGCATGTAAGATTTTTGCTCCCCTACAGAGAAAAACAATGATTAAAGAGTTGTTATCATTTCTTTTCTAAGCAGCGAGCATACTCTTGAAGCAGTTTTGAAATAGCTGAAATGCTTTCTTAAGATGTAAATTGCTGGACTCTATTTCATATTGACTACGCTGAAAGTTGTCCAGACTCCTTTGAATAAGAGATTTAAGGATGAGGGCCATACCACTTTCAGAGGGAGATTTCCCTTCTCAGTGGAGCTAAGCAGTGTTTCTAAAATATCTGGCTGGATCTTAAAAGTCATTCATGACAGGTGATAATTGATTACATATTGAGTTTTGCCAGAAACTCTAATGTCATTGGCATATAGAGACACAGCATTACCACAGTGTGTATGTGCAGAGAACTGGAACACAAATAGAGGGCTTCATAAATTAAATGTAATGTTTCGTAGCTCCTCTTTAACTAAACAAAGTAGGTGTGGAAATTATTTTAAGTTAAAATTTATTTCTGTGCAAACTAAAAACCAGCCTCTGGGTGTATGTGCGGGACAAGAAAGCAGAATTTAACATCATATGTAGCCCTAATTGAACATTAAAAAAAAAAAAAGATATTTTCATATCATAAGGACAAACTCAGATTTTGAAATTTCAAATAGGTCCTATTCCTTTGATCACTGCTAATGTGCCTGAAGAGAGAAGAAATTGAAGGTAGATGAGGAAACTCAATGACTAAGAGTGAAATTAAACCCTCACATTTAAGACATTTGTGATTTGTTTAAAATTTCTGAAATTGCATTCTACCCCCTAGAGCAAAAAGTGACAAACCAAGTGACCATGGGTCAAATTAGGCCCAGACTAGCTTTATTTGGCTTACACAGTACATTTTGTTTTATTTTGCACTTGTTTTGCTGTAGTTATGGTTGTTACTATTTTTAAGACATTTTAAATGTCCTTACAAGGGTCATACATTATATCAGTTTATCCACAGGCTAGCTTTTGTCATACCAGGCAGGTTAACAAATTGATAGTAACTGGTTTATATGTACATTTTAATTTGTTTTGTTTTATTTTGGTTTTGCTTTGATCTCTATTCCAGAGCAGTTTATTTTTTAAAATGCAAGTCTCCAGTCATTAGAGGCTGTGAAATCTATTCAGTGGGTCTGGGATCAGCATTGTTTTCCACAAACTAGAATAGATAGAAATTAGCAGTGCATCACAATATAAAGGTAAGCATATTTTATAAAACGTCCACCTTGTGTGCATACCTGTGTGTGCACGTGTATATGAGTGTGCATGCATGAACATGCATAGACTATATGTACAAATTTAAAATGCACTTCTTGTGGTGGTAGTCCAAAAAGTGTGGAAAGCACTGCTCTAGAGAGTATCTCAGAAGGATTAAGGTCTTCCTTAAGTTTATATTGAAATTACACATTCCATAAACATATACATATAATTTATTTCACATACTATATCCGTTCCACAAATGCAGATTATATTCGTTTGACAAATATTTATTTTCTGCTACTGTATGTGTCAAGAATTTTTCAAATTCCTCTGCCTTCAAGGAACTTACATGCATAATGTTGAGTATACATGCTTAAAATATTTGATTACCTAAAGAATCCTTTAGGTCTTTTCTCTTTCCCAGTCCAGGCTCAACCCACTTCCTGTTCACCTTGCCCATCAATCCTTTCTTGACCACCCTGGATGAAAATGAAGAATTAAATCTCTTGCTGCCTGCCTAGGCCACCCATTTGGCACTTATTATATAGGATCTTGTAGCATTTCTTCTGTTGTTTTATTAAGTGACATTTTAATGTTGTAGATGAACACAAAAAACCCGCGGTATGGACACTATTTTCCTTCCCTTCCTGGGAAGATCCTTAACTGCATTGCTTGGCTGTTGATCCCTAACTGTGCTGAGCACAGTCACAACGGAACTTAAAAAGCAGAGAGATGCTATGGGTCACGCTACATAAATAAGAAAAACATTATTATACCCTAAGAACAGAAGGAAAGATCCAGAAAGTGGGAAAAAGAGGGTGAGAAAGAGGGGCTGGTGATGAATTAAATAGGAGAGCCAGCTGGTCTAGAGTCTGATAGAGATAAGTAAAGGAGATTTTAGGAAGTTTTCTGAATTTAAAAAACTCTCCTTTGCTACCTGTTCAAGAAATCTTCAGTAGAAGCCTCCTGCTATATTTCAGTGTTTTTTTTTTTTTATAATAAGAGTAACCACGTCTTTTTTTTTTATAAATTTGTTTATGTTATTTATTTAGTTTTGGCTGCATTGGGTCTTCTTTGCTGCGCGTGGGCTTTCTATAGTTGGGGTGAGTGGGGGCTACTCTTCGTCGCTGTGCACGGGCTTCTCATTGCAGTGGCTTCTCTTGTTGCTGAGCACAGGCTCTAGGCACGTGGGCTTCAGTAGTTGCAGCACGCAGGCTCAGTAGTTGTGGCGCACGGGCTTAGTTGTCCCGCGGCATGTGGGATCTTCGCGGACCAGGGATTGAACTCATGTCCCCTGCATTGGCAGGCGGATTCTCAACCACTGCGCCACAAGGGAAGCCCTATTTCAATGTTCTATGGAGTCTTTGTGGCACTTAGGGATATTGCACTGTGCCTCTGGGCACCCAAGTTTATTTGGATTACAACTATATTATCTAATGCTTCCTAGGACTGTGCTTAGCCTTCACAGTCAGATTGTGACATTGAAGGAGTTTTAGACTCTACTGCTAACTCCATGACACTGAACTTGCCAGATTCACCTTTGAAGGGCTGGCTTTTATCTTTCCTCTGCAGTGAAGACTCAGTGCATTTGAAGGTAATTTTCCACCTATCCAAGTTCAGGGTTTGCACCTTTTGTCACCTTTGAAATCATCAGAAGAAAGACATCACACCTTGTACTTGGTGCATAACTTGCTTATGAGGATTTCAGAAAGAATCTATAAAAGTCAATAAGATAGTAGAGAAACTACTCACAACAGTGGGCACACTACCCTTTCCTCTCTGCAGTATGTCAAAGAAAACTAATATATTTGGATTTTCCATCAATAAATCTGAAGTCCTGTTATTATTCTGTCCAATTTTCTGACCTCAGACTTGAAGGTCTTTAACTCTGTCTTGCATGACATCAGACAGAATCACTCTGGGCATAAGGCCATTCCACTGCTTCCTGAATTAAAAAGTGGCATGTTGCATGATCATTCTCACTCTGTGATCCCACGGATACATAGTTGTGTGTACACAATAGCATTAAATGTGTCAGTTAATCACCACGTGTAACCTATCAATTCAGGAACAGTAATCTATCCAGCATGTGCAGTGCTGTGTGAGAAAATCTCAGAGAGATGCTCTTATTTCCACATTTAAGGAAACCATTTTCCTGTACACAGAACCAGACATTTGGTATTTCTGTGTCTTAAATGTATTTTCTATTGATGCCCTTTATCAATCTGAGCACTAACTACATACACTGTAATCATTTATTGTTTAAATAAGATTTCTTGCTTTGAGGATATATTTTATATGAGCTGACACCTCTGGACCATTAATTTCCATTTCTGTAAGTTGTTTATATTATGCAGGACTAGTCAGTCACTAAGATAATAACGAGCTTTTCTTTGATGTACCTCAATCTTCACATCTGCTTCAGTTCCTCTACCAGATGTTCTTATTTATTTATATTCTTTGCTTAAGTTTTTGAGATATTTCTGCTCTGGGGAAAGACATATTAGTACAATAAACTATATTACACAGAATGTCAAAATAGTGTGCTCACCAGAATTGAACATAACAAAAAAAGTGATATGTTCTATAATTTCTTAAAACATACTTATAATGAGTTCGTAAATCCTTTCTTATTTCATATTCTAAGTCTTAGTAGTCTTGAAGTATCCACTGGCACAATGCAAAGTAACCTTTTTAAAATTGTTTCATTCCTGCAAATTGTCTAATATAATCAAACCAATTGTATCTCTCTGTGATCATTTAGTGCCTGTAACTACAGTCCTCCCTCTGTATCCAGAGAGATTCGTTCCAAGACCCCCCACGGATACCAAAACTCTCAGATGCTCAAGTCCGTGTTATAAAATGTCATGTTTGTATATAACCTACCCACACCCTCCCGTATACTTTAAATCCTCCCTCGATTACTTATGATACCTAATACAGTGTAAATGTTAGGTAAATAGAGCTGATGTGGAGTAAATCCAAGTTTTGTTTTTTGGGAACTTTCTGGACTTTTCCAAATATTTTTGATCCAAAGTTGGTTGAATCCGTGGATATGATACCTTAAGATATGGAGAGCAGACTGTGTATCTGAATTACCTCTAAAATTATTTCCATGGCAAAATTGTTCATATGTATTGAACTCTCACTCTGACAGGTGTCAACTACAAATTGGCATTTTCCATTGGCACTTGCCAGCTACCTCTACAAGGATTAAATCATATGCTGCTGCAGCTGCTGACTTTCAACACCCCCTGAAAGGAGTTCAGGGTGGACGACAGAAATGAGGCATCCTGTGCTCTGAGAAAAACTGGCAGAACAGGTCTGCAGATAGATATTTTCAGGAGCCGATTTTATGAGCCAAATTCTTGTATCTTCTCATATCTAGAAAAGCACTAAAATCCTTCATGGTGAGGTCCTCTCCCCGTGACTAGCAGTTACCTGCACGAGACTAGCAGAAAACTTCTGTAAAAATAAGTGCTGATTGCATATATTCCCCTTCACCAAAATCACATATATACTGACCTTCCCCCTGCCTCTTTGGAGCAGTTTCTCAGAGCTATCTGGGGTGCTGTCTCCCGGGCTGCAGTCCTCATTTTGCACCTGATAAAACTTAACTCGCAACTCTCACATTGTGCATTCTTTTTAAGTCAACACAGGCATATGCACAATACTTTACAGACCTCCCGTTAAATCCTCACAGCAACCTCGGGAGTTAATTGTCACTATAATGCCCATCTTACAGATGAGGAAACTGAGGCTCCATGAGGTTGTATACTTGGTAAATGACAGAACAAGGGATCAAGGTTAGAACTGCTTAGCTCTCTCCTAACTTCTGTGCTACACCACGTTAATATCAAGCAGAACGATTTCATCTATAAATCAGATATATATTAATAGACACAATTGATCAGAAAATAAATACCTCGCCACATGTCCATGTAGGAACTTACTTTAGGTTAATTTGTAGAATTTCAAGTAGAGGGAGGCCAGTTGAAGGAGCCCTGGATAGGAGCTGAGACTGGTTCCCCCAGGGCCATGTTTCTTTAGGGACAAAGTGGTGCATCTTCCTGGGGAGCATTATTTTTTCCTCAATGATAAGTAGTTTAAAACAATACTTTTTATTAAAACAAACATGAGTATATTATAGAATGAATCAAAAAAATTCCATTGAAGTTTTAAATTAAAAGTGAGATTTACCCTTTCTGGGAGAATTGCCCCAAGTCCCCTGAGAGTCAGGCATGTCCTCTCTTCTGCATTCAGGGTATATATACTCACAGTGCTAGGAGCAGGGAGCCCTGGCAAAGTCTGGAGCAGGTTCTGGGGGGCATTTCATTCTGGCAACAGTTCGGAAGATGGATGTGAAAGAAGCAAGGTGAGAGGGAGGGGAAAATTTAGAAAGCCCGATAATAAGGGCAAAACACAGGTAAAGGATAAGAAGCAACACACTCAGGCATTTCTCACACACACACACACACACACACACACACACACACGCACACACACACAGCCTGCAAAATGAAGATGTATAAGTGATTTAAAGGGCATAGGTCCAAATATCTCCCTCCACTTCCCCTTCCCAACCACTCTGTCTTCAAGTTAAATGTTGGCCACATCTGCATACACTTGGCCTGGTTTGCTCATTCAACCTGCCTTACCCAGCAGAGCCCCTCCAGCCATGACCCTGACTAAACATTTTCACACTCTGGGCAGTTTGCCATGGTCATTTGGTCACAGCCAATTATGTTTCTGGGCAAGTCCTGAAGAAGTCTGAGATGTCTGCATAATGGTGCTCTATATAGTCCGATGGACACATGTTTGGAGAAAGAGAGTTTCATGGTGGGAAGGAATGTTTTATTTTTTTCTCCTTTTCAGCTGAAGAGTGTTGTTTCAGGATGTAGCGACTTCCATTGGTGAGAGAGATTTATTACTTACTTCCTGGAGAGAGCAATTTTCTCTCAAGTGTGAACATTTCGACGGGGACATCCAAAAAAGTCACTAATTTTGTGCTTTTGCAACTTAGAGGGAAAGAGAAATTTAAATCTTCCCAATTTCCCCCCTCTCCTCAGGAGTGAGCAGTGCTGTGCTCTCCAGAACCACAAGGCAGAGAGGGAACCCGTGTTCCTTCTTTGCAAGGAGACCACAGAATCACCAGCTGCAGCTAACAATCTCTGTATCCACAAACTAACACAAATTTCTTAGTGGCTTTGGAAATCCATTGCAGCAAGGGAAGAGCAACACAACTGCTTATGTATTCTGTCCTTTCTCGCATCCCAATGATGGCTCTGAAGATGTGCTTTTATCGATATTTTGTAAATTTACTGAAGGGTGGCAAGGAGGTCTCAATACCCGCGAGGCCTTATTTTCTCACTACCTTCCTCCATGGGCAATTTCATCCATTCCCATTGTTCTCCTTATCACTTATGAGCAAATGACTGACCAATCAATATTCACACCCATGTCTTTCTGCTGAGTGCCAACCCATACAGCAACCACCTAACCTCCTAATCTCCCCTCAGATGTCAAACCCCACGAGTCAAAGTCCGAGCTCATCACCTTCCCTCTCAACCCAGTTCATTCTGGTGTGCTCCATATCTCAGTGGCCAGCACCATTTTCCACTCACTTTCTCAAACCAGGAACTCTGAGCATCCTATTTCTCTCCCTTTCTCGACACACAACTTGTTCAATCAGTCGTCAGTTCCAGGTGGTTCTTACTTGTAAGCACCTCTAGAAGCTGCTTGGTTTACTTCTCTCCATCCCCACCTCCACCACCGTCCAATTGGTCTGTCTGCCCCCCAGTCTTTTTCCCTATCTAATTCTCCATCCTTGTTTCCCACTGCTGCCAAAGAGAATATTCTCAAAAGCATGCCTAGTCATATTAACCCTTTTTTAAAAATTCCCTGATGGATATCTGTTAACCTAAGAAGAAAGTTCAAATACCTTAACATATTCTATCAGTACAAGATACTTCATGGGCTGGCCCTGTTTACCTCTCATCTTTCACGTCTATAACTGACTCTACTCCCAAATCCAGACACACTAAGGCATTTGCAGTTTCCTATATTTCTCTCTTGCCCCTAAGCCTTTGCACACGCTGTTCTCTTTGCCTGGAACAGCTTCTAATGGCTAAACTCAAGCACACTGTCACATTTCATACTCAGGGCGTGGGATTAAGAGTACACGTGCATGACCCCAAGAGTGGGCACCTGCTTCAATTTTACACCATAGGTGACTTTCTTGCCTCACCCTAGTTCCAGCCCTACGTACACTTAATGTCACTTTCTTCCTCATCCTATTACCTTCTTTTCTCAAAATGGATTAGGTGCCTCTCCTGTTTTCTCCATTTGCATCCACCATTCCCCCCTACTGTAACATTTATTCTGCTATATTGTAATTGCTTTTTGCTCGTTTTTCTTCCCCATTAAGCTGTGAGTGCTTTGAGAGCAGGGACCTTGTATAACTTTCCTTGTCATAGCGCTTGACAATAGTAGGCAATTAATGTGCTTTACATAAATGAATATACTTTCAGCCCTGTATGTCTTTGATATGACAGCATACCTATAGATTCAAAGAAAATTTCACTTGAGAGGGACCCCATAAATCATCAGGTTGAACCCCTCATTTTACAAATGAAGAAGTTGAGGTCAAGAAACTTAGGGCAAGACTTTCTCAGAATGATATAAGCTGGCAAAGTACTCTTCTATTTTATTTTTAGCAGATATGAGTTGTCAGTGAAGTGAAGCATAAGCTATTCACCAATGACATTTAGTATTCAAGCCAAATAATGTAATATGGTGCTCAAAATGATTTTATAACTCCTTATAAAATAAATCAAGTTTTCATGAGATATTTTTCTTAAGTCAGTAAGTTAGCCTCCCTGCTCCAAACCACCCACATTTCACAGTTGAACAACTGGGAAAATGGTAGAAAGAATAAGTAGAAATGCAACTAGAAAGAAGAGTGTTTACTAATTTGTGATACTATGTAACTTACTAAGCAAGACCTTTCCCTCAACTTCTGAAGAAGAGGGGAAGTATGGCGTTGCCAATCTCTTGAACATCTCCTCTATAAAGTTCTTAGAACCATGAACAGTGTAAGAAGTGGGGATTGTCATGAGTGGGCAGTCAAGGCAAGGAGTTTCTTTAGGTGGTACTTATTTCTGTACCTGAAATTTTAGGTAATAAGGAATTAAATTCTTCATACTTGGAGCGCTCCAGCAGTTATGCTAAATATCATTTAACAAGATGATAATTCATTAGGCTTTGAGATTTAATATCAAACTCCAAACAAATCAAACCTGAATCTGTTTGCTTTATATTCATGAAGAAGGATAGTGGTGAGAAAGCAGAAAGAAATATTCAATACATGGAAAGTGTATTTTTTAAAAAAAGAAAAACAGAATGCTGGAGAAATAATAATGCTAAATTGAGAAGCTTCTCCAGGGTACATGCCAGCACTTAGCAAAGCCATAATAAAAACTTCTTTATCAGCTGCTTCACTTGAAAGTCTGAAAGGCACAGGATCCTGCTGTGTGTTGTCAATGAACGGTAAAAGATGATTTTGGCATTTCTACCCTGTGCAAAGATAACTGTTGAAATAAAATGAGCTTAGAATTTTATGCTGACATAAACCTTATTTTACCACTTATCATATGATGTGGAGAAAACCATATCTAGCAGGCCGTCTCTCTACCAAATTTTCCCTTTACAGAAAATGTGAAACAATTAAGGACTTGAGGGGGTTCTTGTTTACTGAAGATCTCCCTGTCCCATTTCCTACTCCCACCTTGAATCTCTCTGTAGAGACTTGAAACCAGTGGTGTGCTGGTAAATGTTTAACAGCCAGTTTGTCAGGGGAGAAAAATGCCATGATTTGTAGCATTTGCCAATTTCTGGGTTGTAAATACTCCCACCACGGCCCATTACAAGTCACCAAGGTCACAGATTGCACAGTTGGGAAAAGATGTGGGCACAGTCAGCTTTTCAAAGCCGGTGGGAGGCAGCTCCAGTGCACCACTGCTTGAAACCCTGGGGCTGCCCGATCTGAAGAGAAGTCTTCTGTGTCGTTCCTGCCAGAGCAGATCTTCAGGCCCTCCTCGCTTCCAACCCCAATTCCTCTATATTAGCCATGATTAGCGAGGTTATGCTACACAACAAATTAGCCCTGAACCCTCAGTGGCTTAAAACAGCAAAGGTTTATGTTTCATTCATGATGCCTGTCCAGCATGGGTCCACTGCAGGAGGGTACTCTGCTTATCAGAATTCCTCAGGTTCCAGACTGATAGGGCTTCATCTGGACAATGCTGGTGTCAGTGAAGGAGGGTCTGGAGATGTGTACTTGGGCCTTCACCATCTCAGCTCACGTTTCATTAGTCAGAACTAGTCTCACAGCTCCACCTATATGCAAGGGATTTGGCAAGTGTGAGGAAGCGGATGGAATGTTGGTGAGTACCACAGTCTCATCACAACCATGATGGTTTCAGTAGGCATCAGTGTTTCTTGATGGTTCAGGGCATACCAGAGTCAGGGGACCCAGCAGGGTTAAGGAGAAATAAAGGACCCGATCCTTTATTGCCTTGAGGAAATCAGAAGCTCAACAAGAATCTTCAAACAACCTTTTTTTTTTTTTTTTTTTTTTACTGTTAATAAATACTAATGTGCCAAACCAATAGTTCTGTGACCAGGAAGGAGACTTATAACTCAACAAAATCCCCAGGTAGGTTTTGCTCGGTCCTCTTTGCCACACTTGAGAGATGTGGCAAGTTGTTATGAATTTGCTTGTCTAAACAATAAGCTAGCAATTTGAGGTTTTTCTGCAAAGTCTAAAGCCCATATCCAGGAGCACAGAGCATTCCTGGGAGGAGGCGGGTCTTCAGAGTCCAAGTCCCCTGGAGACAGGGAACGTCTAAGACTGTGGGGACTCCCAGGGACTCTTGCCTAAGACCGCAGCATTTCATTCTGCTTCAACAGATGTAGATTTTGTGCCCAGGGAGAACTAGGTGTGGAGGCTTCCCCCAGGGCTTCTGCAGAGGGGAGGGCATCAGGTTCCTCGAATCTCCCACTCCTTCCTGGATCTGTATTAGCTGATTAGACGCAAGATCACTTTAAACACCTCTCTTCTGAAAGCAAATAGCTATGCGTCTAGGGCTGGGAAAATACACTGAAATGGGTACCAGAAGAATGTGATTTCAACCCTAACTCAGCCCCTAGTTAATTACCAGAGCTGAACAAGTTTCTTCATCTCTTGCATCTCCATTTCCTCATCCACACATTGGAGGAGTAGGACTGGAACTACAGTGCTCACACTTGCTTTGTGAAGCCTTCCGGGCTGATCTGCACAGGGGAGAGAAGCTTGTGGGAAAGGCCCCAGGACCCCATTCTACTTCCAACCAGAGCAGATATGAATATATATATATATATATATATATATATATATATATATTTTTTTTTTTTTTTTTTTTTTCGGTACGCGGGCCTCTCATTGTTGCGGCCTCTCCCGCACAGGCTCCGGACGCGCAGGCTCAGCGGCCGTGGGTCACGGGCCCAGCCGCTCCACGGCACGTGGGATCTTCCCGGACCGGGGCACGAACACGTGTCCCCTGCATCGGCAGGCGGACTCTAAACCACTGCGCCACCAGGGAAGCTCATGACTATATTTTTAATGTATTAGATTTGCGAGCAGATCTTTGGTTTGTTTGGTTTTCTTCCAAAGGGGTACCATCACTTCATAAGAGTTCTTAAAGACATATCTAATACTTTTTTTTTTTTTAACTTTTCAAAGCCACTGGACTCATCTGACTACCTGAGAGAGCTGGAGAAAGTGACATAGACAGATGACACTTCTGTCCCCAGAGGTAAGGCTGCCTGATGGTCCGCATGGCACTCTGCTAGGACGCTTCCCTCCCTCAGATTGTTGGCCAGACTTCTCTAACTGCCGCCTCTCCCTCTCACTTGCCGGCACGTTTCAAAAAGCTCAGACTAAGTAAGCAATATGCAGAGTAGTCGGGAGTTAAGACTTCCCTGAAATGAGGTAAAAGATGCAACCTGCTCAGAGAGCATGTGGTTTGGTGTATTTCCAGAGAGTATTAAATTATACAAGAATTTTCACTCATCTTCATCTTGGAGGTCACAACATGACTCTCCTCTAATGAATTCTTTATATTGGCAGCTCTTCTGTTTTTCTCCCTTCCTCCCCTGGTTACTCACTCCCACCTCTACCCTCCTCCCCACCTTGCCATGAGCAGCCCTCTCTCCTTTAGTCTCCGTGTGGGAACATGTGGTAGTACTTTTCCTTGATGTAGGCCTTGACTTTGGTCTACACCCGTGTAGGCCTTCAAGGAGTGGCTCAGCGGGCCGCTAGGTGAAATTGCGCTCTGTGCACACACTTGCTTGCCTCCCTGGCAGGCCAACCACTGCCTCTCCTCCTTCCCCTGGCTGCAGGAACCTCCAGATGGTGCTCCCAATATGCTGGTTTACGAGTCAAGGTACTGGTGATGTTAGATCCCACCTCAGGGTGTCCTTCCTCATGAAGCAGAGGGTTAATTTACAAAAGCCTGCAGCTTCAGAAGAAAGAACAAAGAGACACAGAGAGTGAGAGAGAGAAAAAAAGAGAGGAGAGAAATCATTTGTACTGGGAACTTTTTAATGGCAAGCACTATCCTACTTTAATATGAGGGTGATTTTGTTTCTAGTTCATAAGTGAGAACACTGAGGCTCAGAGAAGTCAAGTGAGGTACCCAAGGTCACAGAACCAGGAAGTGGCAGAACCAAGATGTAAAGACAGATTCTTATTTCAAGTCCAGCATTCTCTCTGATTTATCAAGCCCTTTTTTTTTTGTTTTTGAAGCTATCCACCATATTAGAAGTATAAACCCAGGCACTATACTATGTGCCCTATGGACATTCTCTCATTTTTTACAGTCGCCCAACAAGGTAGGTTTTAATATCGTTAGCTTGAAGATATACAAGCCTCATTATAGAAATGAGGCTCATGAAGGTTACAGTGCCCAAGATCACACAGCCAAACACAGAAATGATTCGGATGCTTTCTGCCCAAAATCTATACGTTACTTTCCATGACTTTCCAGGATAAAGAGCGCCTCAGAACTTCCCATGCTTTCAGAACAAAAGCGAATCCTCATCTTAACACACCAGGCCCATCATGGTCTGGCTCCTGCCCACCTTTCTTACTGCTCCTCCATTGACGCCAATCTCCCATACCATATGGAGCTCTTTTCAGTTCCTCAAGCCAGTGTCTCAGCCCTGTGTGCATCATATGTGCTGTTCACTCTTCCCATCTTCATCTACTTTTACCTTCCTACAACTCAGTTTGTGGCCCCTTTTCTGGGAAGCACCCTGCCCCCATGTGTCCCACCACCAACCCCCTCATCACAAAATCAGGTTTAATTACCAGTCCTCTTGCTCTTGCAATACCTGATGAATATCTAAACCAAAGCACTGAGCACACCATCATGGAATTGTCTGTTGAGGTAAGCATCACCACCATCAGACCCTATATCCCCCTTGAAGATACACAACGTATTTTATATACCTTTGTATTCCCAAAGTTTACCATAATACCTAAAACAAAGCAGAGCTCAGAAAGTTTGTTGAATAAGTGAAAGAATGAGAAAAGTAGAAGGGAAGGGGAGGGGAGGGGAGAGGAGAGAAGGACTGAAGGGAATAAAGGGAAAGGGTAATAAGGACTGAGCTCAGATCTTTCTGATTCCAAAGCAGACAAGACTTCTACCATCCCATACTCAACCCAAGATGCTCCCCACTGTATCAAAGATGTGACTGTGCTCTCATTCTCCCTTTTTTTTAAAAAACTAAATTGAAGTATAGTTGATTTACAATATTATGTGAGTCCTTTCTCTTTTTTACTCAGGCACTGAGAGCCTCATTCTCTGCTATAGCTGCCACCTGGCTCTGCTTATGACACCAAATAGCTCCCTGCTAGGATTCTTCAGAGTTCTCCATAAGACTTCTCTCCTCTGTATATTTGTCTTTCTCAATAGCTAATATCTACTCCATAAATGCTGTGAGTAGGCACTGGTCTAAGCACTTTATGTGGATTAATTTTAACCCTCAGAACAACCTCATGCGATTGGCATAATTATTACCTCTGCTTAACATATGGGGAAACTGAGGCAGGAGAGGCTGACTTGCCCAAGGCCATACGTATATTAAGTGGTAGAGCTGGGATTTGAACCAAAGCAGCGTAACTCTTAAGAATGTGCTTTATTTTAAGATCTACTGCTTCACACACACATAAACTTGAGATCAGATTGTACAAACTATGTCAGTAACTTGCTTTTTCATAGTTAATAATATACCTAGAAAAGTTTTCATGTAATTTAATACTCTTCTGAAACATCATTTTAATAGGTGCATAATATTTCATCATATTTATGAGCCACTATTAATGAATTAATCAATTTCCTATTGGCAGAAATTTAGATTATTTTCCAACCTACTATAAACACACTGTGATGAACATCATAACTGAATTTTTGTTTACAGCTTAGAATTGAAATCACTTGGCCAAAAGGTAAGAAATTTACACATATCCATCATCCACACCCTCCAGTGTAGCTCAAACATAAATGGACTGTACAGTAGATTCCCGCTCATCCGTGGTTTTGATTTCCATGCTTTCAGTTACCTGCAGTCAACTGAGGTCCGAAAATATTAAATGGAAATTTCCAGAAATAAATAATCAATAAATTTTAAATTGTGTGCTGTTCTGAGTAGCGTGATGAAATCTCACACACTTCCTGCTGGGGTGTGAACCATCCTTTTGTCTCGTGTATCCCACCCCTTAGTCACCATCTTGGTTATCAGATCGACTATCCTGTATAGCAGTGTTTGTGTTCAAATCACCCTTATTTTATTTAATGAAAACCCCAAAGCACTAGAGTTGTGATGCCAGCAACTTGGATTTGCCAAAGAGAAGCTGTAAAGTGCTTCCTTTAAGTAAAAAGGTAAAAGTTCTTGACTTTAAAAGGGAGAGAAAAAAAATCATATGATGTGGTTGCTTAAGGTTAGTTAAGCTTGAGGTTAGTTAAGATGGTAAAGGCATTAAATTTGTACAAAAAGGTATTTTGAGAGAGAGAGACCATATGCACATAACTTTTATTTCAATATATTGATATAATTGTTCTATTTTATTATTAGTTACTGTTGTTAATCTCTTACTGTGCCTAATTTATAAATTAAACATCATAGGTGTGGATGTCTAGGGAAAAACATAGTATATATAGGGTTTGGTACTATTCGTGGTTTCAGGCATCCACTTGGGGTCTTTGAACGTATCCCCCCATGGATAACAAAGGACTGCTGTATCTCAGTTGTTGATCATTAGAGATATTAAGTAGAACAGCTTGCCCTCTAGGGCTTTTCTGCCAAGCTCTTCTCTATTCTTAGACCTGATCATAATAAATGGAGGGAAGAAAAAAAACATCCTAAGCCAGGCGTGTGCTGTTGTCAAAGATTGTCCAGATACTTCTCCTTGGACCAGTGCCACCGCCTACTGCTCAGGTGCACGCCTCCCTCAGCCTTTCTCCTCTATCAATGCCACATCAGAATGAGTTATCATTTGCAGTTCAGCAGTTGGTCTCATCAACATGGGGCCCCTTCCCATTTGGAATTCCTACCAAAGGAATGACAGCAGGGAGTGGGAGGTGCAGAAAGGTCCTGGAGGGAGAGGTATAAGGGGGATCCCTATAAGCTAACCTGTCCATTAACCTACATAGCATCTCCTTGGAGAATTCAGGGGAGGGGATAAGCAAAGCCACTCTTTAGAAGGTGGTGAACCTCACTTAGGATAGGGAGACCATGTAAAATAATCCAAGTGAGAAAAAAATAGAGATAAACGGAAAAGTATGTCTTAAGTGCTTATTAAAATAGTGACAATAGCTGGAGAATCCTCTGTATGCTAATTAAAGTGAAGAAGAAAGAAATTTAGAAAATAACACATTAAGAAGGACCTTGAGAAATAACACAGCAAATACAGATGAGGTGACTGGTATCCTATGAGTTTTCTGTCAACCCATTTTGTCATGAACCTCCTCATCTGGGCACCACACGAGGAATGATGAGTAATTCTCTGACACATTCATTCAAGGATGTTTTATTGAGCCCCTAAAACTAACTAATGTTTACCAAGCACTTTATAGTTTATAAAGCTCTGTTCATACACATTTATCACATCTTATCCTCAAACAATCATGTGGGGCAATTATTACTGTTACTTAATATTTGTGAGTAAACTGAAGCTAACAAACTGAATTAGCTTACCCAGAAGCATACACTGTGGTGGTTAATTTTATGTGTCAACCTGACTGGGTCATGGAATGCCCAGATGTTTGGTTAAACGTGATTTCTAGATCTGTCTGTGCCTGCGTTTCTAGAAGAGACTAGCATTTAAATCAGCGGACGAAATAAAGCAGATTGCCCTCGCCAATGTGGGGTGGGGTGGCATTATCCAACCTGTTGAGGGCTTGAACAGAACAAAGAGACAGAGGAAGGGAGAATTTGTGCTCTTGGCTCCACTGTGTGAGTGAGGACATCAGTCCTCTCCTGCCCTCAGGCTCAAACTTACACCTTACATTTGTTCTACTCGTTCTCAGACCTTCGGGTTAGACTGGAGCTACACGTGGCAGATTGGGAGATTTCTCAGCCTCCAGAATTGTGAGAGCCAATTCCTTAGAATAAATCTCTTTTTTATATATATATATATATATATAAAAAATATATGTATACATATATATTCATCAAATATATATACTATATATATAAATCTGTATTTGTTATGCTCTTTTTAAAGTCCTTAATGTGATATATATATATACATATGTTCTGTTTCTGTGGAGAACCCTGACCAATACACATAGCTAGAGCTGGAATTTGAATACAGGCCTCTTGACTCCAAATCATCTGGTACCTACTCAGTGCAAGACCCTGCCAGCAAGGCAGAGATGAAAGTGCAAAGCTCGTAGAGAGAGTGCATGAAAGTCCAGTGGGGAGGAAACTATCTTTTCTGTGCTTGAGACAAAGGCCTCCAGTAATCAATAACAGACAGTGAGTCCCGAATTCCACTGTGTGTCTAACACTGACCTAGGCACAGTGGAAACTAAAAGAAATAGAATATGTCTGGGGGATCCTTTGCCTATTAAGAGACATAAAACAGTTATTGAAATGAAGTTGTTAGTGTTGGCTAGAAGAATTAATGACACTTTCCTAAAGGAGGCAAGGCTTGATCTAAGAAAAACTTACAGCAGAGAAGGGATCATTTCAGTGGTGGGTCATAATGAGTAAAGACATGGAAATAATAACTAGCCGTGATTTTGTGGGTAGATGAGGAAGAGGGTGGGGAAAACTAGTCAAAGATAAGTTTAATTAGAATATAGTGTTCATATTAAAAAGAAGAAGAAAAAGTGGGTGAGTAGAATGAGACCAGGTTATAGAGGAAGACTTAGAAAGCAAACAAAATCCATCCCTTTAACAAAGATTTACTGAGTGCCTTCTATGTGCTAAGCCCCAGGGATAAATAAAAATGAATAAATCATCGTGTCTTCTCATCAAAAGTTATCTGCTCCCAGTCTTGGGAACTTGGATTCCACACTGTAGGCAAGAGAGAGTTATTAAAGGTCCTTGAGTGGAGAGTATCCAAGATGGTGGAGTAGAAGGATGTGCTGTCACTCCCTCTTGCGAGAACACTAGAATCACAACTAGCTGCTGGACAATCATTGACAGGAAGACACTGGAACTGACCAAAAAAGATACCCCACATCCAAAGACAAAGGAGAAGCCACAATGAGATGGTAGGAGGGGCGCAACCACAGTAAAATCAAATCCCATAACTGGTGGGTGGGTGACTCACAGACTGGCAAACACTTATACCACAGAAGTCCACCCACTGGAGTGAAGGTTCTGAGCACCACATCAGGCTTCCCAACCTGGGGATCTGGCAACGGGTGGAGGAATTCCTAGAGAATCAGACTTTGAAGCCTAGTGGGAATTGATTGCAGGACTTCGACAGGACTGGGAGGAAACAGAGACTCCACTCTTGGAGGGCACACACAAAGTACTGTGGGCATTGGGACCCAGGGGAAAGAGCAGTGACCCTGGGGGAGACTGAACCAGACCTACCTGCTATTGTTGGAGGGTCTCCTGCAGAGGCAGTGGGTGGCTCTGTTTCACCGTGGGGACAAGGACACTGGCAGCAGAAGTTCTGGGAAGTACTCCTTGGCGTAAGCCCTACCAGAGTCTGTCAGTAGTCCCACCAAAGAGCCCACGTAGCCTCCAGTGTTGGGTTGCCTCAGGCCAAACAACCAACAGGGAGGGAACCCAGCCCCACCCATCAACAGTCAAGTGGATTAAAGTTTTATTGAGCTCTGCCCACCAGAGCAACAGTCAGCTTTACCCACCACCAGTCCTCCCCATCAAGCCTCTTAGATAGCCTTATCCACCAGAGGACAAACAGCAGAAGCAAGAACTACAATCCTGCAGCCTGTGGAACAAAAACCACATTCACAGAAAGATAGACAAGATGAAAAGGCAGAGGGCTATGTACCAGATGAAGGGACAAGATAAAACCCCAGAAACACAACTAAATGAAGGGGAGATAGGCAACCTTCCAGAAAAACAATTCAGACTAATGATAGTGAAGATGATCTGGGACCTCAGAAAAAGAATGGAGGCAAAGATCGAGAAGCTGCAAGAAATTTTAACAAAGACCTAGAAGAATTAAAGAACAAACAAACAGAGATGAACAATACAATAACTGAAATGAAAAATACACTAGAAGGAATCAACAGCAGAATAACTGAGGCAGAAGAACGGATAAGTGACCTGGAAGACAGAATGGTGGAATTCACTCCTGTGGAAAAGACTAAAGAAAAAAGAATGAAAAGAAATGAAGACAGCCTAAGAGACCTCTGGGACAACATTAAATGCAACAACATTTGCATTATAGGGGTCCCAAAAGGAGAAGAGAGAGAGAAAGGACCCAAGAAAATATTTGAAGAGATTATAGTTGAAAACTTCCCTAACATGGGAAAGGAAATAGCCACCCAAGTCCAGGAAGCACAGCGAGTCCCATACAGGATAAACCCAAGGAGAAACACCCTAAGATACATAGTAATCAAATTGGCAAAAATTAAAGACAAAGAAAAATTATTGAAAGCAGCAAGGGAAAAATGACAAATAACATACAAGGGAACTCCCATAAGGTTAACAGCTGATTTCTCAGCAGAAACTCAACAAGCCAGAAGGGAGTGGCATGATATACTTAAAGTGAAGAAAGGGAAGAACCTACAACCAAGATTACTCTAACTGGCAAGGATCTCATTCAGATTCAATGGAGAAATCAAAAGCTTTACAGGCAAGCAAAAGCTAAAAGAATAGAGCACCACCAAACCAGCTCTACAACAAATGCTAAAGGAACTTCTCTAAGTGAGAAACACAAGAGAAGAACAGGATCTACAAAAACAAACCCAAAACAATTAAGAAAATGGTCATAGGAGCATACATATAGATAATTACCTTAAACGTGAATGGATTAAATGCTCCAACCAAAAGACACAGGCTCACTGAATGGATACAAAAACAAGACCCATATATATGCTGTTTAAAAAAGATCCACTTTAGACCTACGGACACATACAGACTGAAAGTGAGGGGATGGAAAAAGATATTCCATGCAAATGGAAATCAAAAGAAATCTGGAGTAGCTATACTCATATCAGGTAAAATAGACTTTAAAATAAAGAATGTTACAAGAGACAAGGAAGGACACTACATAATGATCAAGGGATCAATCCAAGAAGAAGATATAATAATTATAAATATATAATCACCCAACATAGGAGCACCTCAATACATAAGGCAACTGCTAACAGCTATAAAAAAGGAAATCGACAGTAACACAATAATAGTGGGGGACTTTAACACCTCACTTACTCCAATGCACAGATCATGCAAAATGAAAATAAATAAGGAAACAGAAGCCTTAAATGACACAATAGAGGGGCTTCTCTGGTGGCACAGTGGTTGGGAGTCCGCCTGCCGATGCAAGGGACACGGGTTCATGCCCCGGTCTGGGAAGATCCCACATGCTGCGGAGCGGCTGGGCCCGTGAGCCATGGCTGCTGAGCCTGCGCGTCCAGAGCCTGTGCTCCGCAGTGGGAGAGGCCACAACAGCGAGAGGCCCGCGTGCCATAAAAAAAAAAAAAAAAAAAATGACACAATAGACCATATAGATTTAATTGCTATTTATAGGACATTCTATCCAAAAACAGCAGAGTACACTTTCTTCTCAAGTGCGCACGGAACACTCTCCAGGATAGATCACATCTTGGGTCACAAATCAAGCCTCAGTAAAGTTAAGAAAATTGAAATCATATCAAGCATCTTTTCTGACCACAACACTGTGAGATTAGAAATGAATTACAGGGAAAAAAACACAAACACATGGAGGCTAAACAATACGTTACTAAATAACCAAGAGATCACTGAAGAAATCAAAGAGGAAATCAAAAAATACCTAGAGAAAAATGACAATGAAAACACGATGATCCAAAACCTATGGGATGCAGCAAAAGCAGTTCTGAGGGGGAAACTTATAGCTATACAAGCCTACCTCAAGGAACAAGAAAAATCCCAAGAAAACAATCTAACTTTACACCTAAAGGAACTAGAGAAAGAAGAACAAACAAAACCCAAAGTTAGCAGAAGGAAAGAAATCATAAAACTCAGAGCAGAAATAAATGAAATAGAAACAAAGAAAACAATAGCAAAGATCAATAAAACTAAAAGCTGGTTCCTTGAGAAGATAAACAAAATTGATAAACCATTAGCCACACTCATCAAGAAAAAGAGGGAGAGGACTCAAATCAATAAAATTAGAAATGAAAAAGGAGAAGTTACAAGAGACACCGCAGAAACACAAAGCATCCTAAGAGACTACTACAAGCAACTCTATGCCAATAAAATGGACAACCTGGAAGAAATGGACAAATTCTTAGAAAGGTATAAGCCTCCAAGACTGAACCAGGAAGAAACAGAAAATATGAACAGACCAATCACAAGTAATGAAATTGAAACTGTGATTAAAACTCTTCCAACAAACAGAAGTCCAGGACCAAATGGCTTCACAGGTGAATTCTATCAAACATTCAGAGAAGAGCTAACACTCATCCTTCTCAAAGTCTTTCAAAAAATTGCAGAGGAAGGAACACTCCCAAACTCATTCTATGAGGCCATCATCACACTGATATCAAAACCAGACAAAGATACTACAAAAAAAGAAAATTACAGACCAATATCACTGATGAATATAGATGCAAAAATCCTCAACAAAATACTAGCAAACAGAATCCAACAACACATTAAAAGGATCATACTCCGCGATCAAGTGGGATTTATCCAGGGACACAAGGATTCTTCAATATATGCAAATGAATCAATGTGATACACCATATTAACAAATTGAAGAATAAAAACCATATGATCATCTCAATAGATTCAGAAAAAGCTTTTGACAAAATTCAACACCCATTTATGATCAAAACTCTCCAGAAAGTGGGCATAGAGGGAACCTACCTCAACATAATAAAGGCCATATATGAAAAACCCACAGCAAACATCATTCTCAATGGTGAAAAACTGAAAGCATTTCCTCTAAGATCAGGAACGAGACAAGAATGTTTACTCTCACCACTATTATTCAACATAGTTTTGGAACTCCTAGCCACGACAATCAGAGAAGAAAAAGAAATAAAAGAAATACAAATTGGAGAAGAAGAAGTAAAACTGTCACTGTTTGCAGATGACATGATACTATACATAGAGAATCCTAAAAATGCCACCAGAAAACTACTAGAGCTAATCAATGAATTTGGTAAAGTAACAGGATACAAAATTAATGCACAGAAATCTCTTGCATTCCTATACACTAATGATGAAAAATCTGAAAGAGAAATTATGGAAACACTCCCATTTACCATTGCAAGAAAAAGAGTAAAGTACCTAGGAATAAACCTACCTAGGGAGACAAAAGACCTATATGCAGAAAACTATAAGACACTGATGAAAGAAATTAAAGGTGACACCAACAGATGGAGAGATATACCATGTTTTTTTTTGGAAGAATAGATATTGTGAAAATGTCTATACTACCCAAAGCAATCTACAGATTCAATGAAATTCCTATCAAATTACCAATGGCATTTTTTTATGGAAGTAGAACAAATCATCTTAAAATTTGTATGGAGACACAAAAGACCCCGAATAGCCAATGCAGTCTTGAGGGAAAAAAATGGAGCTGGAGGAATCAGACTCCCTGACTTCAGACTGTACTACAAAGTAACAGTAATCAAGACAATATGGTACTGGCACAAAAACAGAAACATAGATCAATGTAACAAGATAGAAAGCCCAGAGATAAACCCACACACCTATGGTCAACTAATCTATGGCAAAGGAGGCAGAGATATACAATGGAGAAAAGACAGTCTCCTCAATAAGTGGTGCTGGGAAAACTGGACAGCTACATGTAAAAGAATGAAATTAGAACACTCCCTAACACCATACACAAAAATAAACTCAAAATGGATTCGAGACCTAAATGTAAGACCAGACATTATAAAACTCTTAGAGGAAAACATAGGAAGAACACTCTTTGACATAAATCACAGCAAGATCTTTTTTGATCCACTTCCTAGAGTAATGGAAATAAAAATAAAAATAAACAAATGGGACCTAATGAAACTTCAAAGCTTTTGCACAGCAAAGGAAACCATAAACAAGATGAAAAGACAACCCTCAGAATGGGAGAAAATATTTGCAAATGAATCAACAGACAAAGGATTAATCTCCAAAATATATAAACAGCTCATGCAGCTCAATATTAAAGAAACAAACAACCCAATCCAATAATGGGCAGAAGACCTAAATAGACATTTCTCCAAAGTAGACATACAGATGGCCAAGAAGCCCATGAAAATCTGCTCAACATCACTAATTATTAGAGAAATGCAAATCAAAACTACAATGAGGTATCACCTCACACCAGTTAGAATGGGCATCATCAGAAAATCTACAAACAACAAATGCTGGAGAGGTTGTTGCACTGTTGGTGGGAATGTAAATTGATACAGCCACTATGGAGAACAGTATGGAGGATCCTTAAAAAACTAAAAATAGAACTACCATATGATCCAGCAATCCCACTACTGGGCATATACCCTTAGAAAACCATAATTCAAAAAGACACATGCACCCCAATATTCATTGCAGCACTATTTACAATAACCAGGTCATGGAAGCAACCTAAATGCCCATCGACAGACGAATGGATAAAGAAGTTGTGGTACATATGTACAATGGATTATTACTCAGCCATAAAAAGGAACGAAATTGAGACATTTGTAGAGACGTGGATTGGTCTAGAGACTGTCATACAGAGTGAAGTAAGTCAGAAAGAGAAAAACAAATATCGTATATTAACGCATGTATGAGGAACCTAGAAAAGTGGTACAGATGAACCGGTTTTCAGGGCAGAAGTTGAGACACAGATCTAGAGAACAAACGTATGGACACCAAGGGGGGAAAACTGCGGTGGGGTAGGGATGGTGGTGTGCTGAATTGGGCGATTGGGATTGACATGTATACACTGATGTGTATAAGATTGATGACTAATAAGAACCTGCAGTATAAAACAAACAAGCAAAAAACAAGTAATACTAAACTTTCTTTGGGTTATTTGTATGAAAATATGTTAATATAAATGTTTCAGACATTACATGAAATTTCTAAAAATCTTAAAAAAAAAAAAGGTCCTTGAGTGAAGTAGTGACAAAATAAAAAATTATCTCCACATAGCTATAATCTCTTAAGCAGCAGACAGAGAAGAAATGAGAGGACAAGAAAATTGTTACAGACCCACCCATGGTGGCAGTGTGGTTATTAGGATAGTACCTAGGGCAAGTTACAGGTAGTATTTTCAAAGAAATCTGTATAAAAGAGTTCTCGTGTGAGTGACAGGAACTAGCTTTCATGGAAAGAATCCAATGGGTAAGGAGATAAAGAGGGCTAGAATAAGGGGCAGAGATGCCAAAGGGAGAGGAAGGATGCCAATGTGAGAGGAAAGCATCATCACCTGGACAAGGTGAGAACCCAGGAATGGGAAACAGGGTAGAAATCCAAATAACAGGATCAGGGCACAGTGGCAGAGTTCAGGACTAGAAACAAGGCAAAAGCTTGATGATTGAATCAGAGGACACAATCAGTCTGGGCCCAGAAGCATGACTGCCTGTCCCTTGACATGGGTCAGGACTGAGCCTATGGATGGAGATGAGACTGATTTGTTGAAAAACCGAAATAGGTTCAAGACCCAGGAGTCAAACCGATCTCTGAAATTTTCTAAGGAGAGCCTCTGTAATCTGGCTTAATACTGGCTACCAACCTTATATCCTGCACGTCTTTATTTTAACACACTCTTGATTCCAATCTTGTTGGTCTTGTTGCTGTAGCCCCCCAACCCACCCCAGCTGACCAACATAACACATACACACACACACACAGCACAGACTTTTCCTTTTTGATGTTTTGCCTGTGCCCACTCTCTCACCTATAATGTTCTCTCTCTTCATCCAGGTGCTTTCCAGCTCTTGTCTGAAATTGCGAGGTTTTAGGGTTCCTTGCTGTGAGTCAGTGGACAGCTTCACCTGCTCCTTCCATTGACTAGTTTCTTTATTGTCATAGCATGGAAAACATTTCACAGGCCTGAAAGTCGCTGACTCATTTGGTTACTTCCACTTGGATTTTGTTTCTAAGGGAAGTTCATTCTGAATTTCAACTTGGGAGATTTGGAAAATACCCACCCATTCCTTCTCCTTTCCTGGGCTGAAGAAGGGAGAGGACCCTTTCTGTTTCCTAACATTAAGACAACATCAGCAGCAGAAAAATAAGTTAAAGATTCCAGTGGGTGAGAGGTCAAGAAAGGAGATATAATTAATATGCAAGGTTTCTATCTAATATTACAGATGAAGCAGAGGCATTAGTGGCCAGAATAGAATAATAGGGAAAACAGCCATGGGTGTTTTATATGAGTGAGTTGGTTTTTGTTTATCAGAGACCATCAGCACAAAGATATTATAAGTTACTGGTAACATCTATTTTATAAGGCCAATAATAATAATAATGAAAATGAAATCCATAATGGCTACCATTTATTGATGTTTATATGTGCCAATCATTGTGCTAGCATTGATTTTACAGGGACTTCTTATGCTCTGTTGTTGGAACCATCAAGTACATGACATGAGTCTTTGTGGGAATAATTACAGGAGCAAGAATCGGTAATTTTGTCTCGTTTTCGGTGATTGTATCCCTCTGCCACCACAAAAAGTCTTCTCGTTGTAACTATCAACCATGATCAGAATTATGATTTTAATCAGAATCATGGTGACAATATGTAATGCATGGGGAGGGGATGATTAACTCTTGATTTCAGAGGCACAACACTCTAGATTGGATATTTGAGCTGAATGTAAGTATTTGGAATTTCTGCAAAGTTTCAGCACCTGTATTTATTTCAGCTTGAATTCCAATCAGCAAGGATTAAGTTGTGTAAAGTACATGTCATCTTTTCAGACAAATGCCTATCTTAAGTTTCCAACGAGAATGAAAAAGATAAGTAAAATAAAAACAAAATTCTACTTCATGTAAATCTGATAACATTCTGAATTTTAACTTAGGAGGTTTGGAAAATATCTACCCCTTCTCCTTTCCTGGGCTGCTAAATAGAATTTAATTAGTATAAAACTATTCTTATTATACTTGTGATTTTCAAGTTGATTATTTTCAGAACAGATCCTTTTGCATCAGCATTTCCATGGGCATTGGAAATGTAACTCATTGAGAAAAGTCATATTTTTTCTTTAAAGCAGTTTGACAGGAAGTTACATATAAAGTTCTTCCATTATTCCATATTGTCCCTGGATAGAAATGTGAGGGGAGTTACAATTATAAACAATTACAAAGAGGCTCTGAATCTCAGAGCCAAAATTGCTTTCCCTTTAAAGAACCAAAGAAAATCCAAACAAACTCCCCAGACGTCTCTCCATCTGGCTACCACAACTAGTCTTTCTGTTGAAAACCTAAGCCCCGTACCTTCTTCCTCTTGTTCTTTGTGCTTTCCTCTTCTGCCCCGTCCCACTTCAAAATGCTCAAGAAATGCAATTCACAGAGCCGTTATACTGCCAGCAGCCCACTCCATCTGTTTCCATCCATAAAGCCCCTCCTTAATATTTCTTAGTGCATTGTTCATTTCCCAAGGGCAATATAGGGCCTTGTACACCAGGAAAAAGGAGTAAATGTAGGGTGTGGTTCCATTCAGATCTGCATTTTATATCTATGCTGTTCCCCCAGTAAGTGATTTTGTACAGTTTGTTGCCTATTAATGTGTGACCTTTGACTAGAGGATTTCCTATGCTCTGCATATGTGCTCAGTATTCCTCTCATGTGGTAGACAATGCCTTTGATTGCAATGACATTTATTCCATGCTTGGAAGATTTATTCCGTCTCACTCTCAGAAGATCCTTCTGTTGCATTTTTGGCTTACACTAGTTTTCAACGTCTTTGTGGGGGGATTAGGGTAAAGGACATTACCTTTGGCTCTTCCTGAGAACATTTGAATGGTCATATTTTTTAGAGATTTTAGCACCTCACATAGGCTCTCTCCTTTATATTCAAGTGTTTCTATCACTGAACAGGTTTTGTTCATTTTTGGTACGTATAAGCAAAAAATAAATATCAATTTCAGGAAAATAAATTCTTAAAACTTGTTCCCATAAAGAATGTTCTTCCTAAAAGGTACAAATACTACTGAGGCTGCATATGTTGAAGCAGAATTGCCAGACGTCCACCAACTGATCAGACAGGAGTTCTTGACTGCGGGGATAATTTAAGAGGAAAGAGGTTACCTGTTGCGCTTTCATTTTGAAAGCTGCCTTGTCTAGAATAGACATTATTTGAAAATGGGTTATAATACTTCTGACAGTATGATACACTAAGTACAGTGAACAACCTTCTCCTTACAAAAAACTTTAAAATTCTGACTAAAGTTGTACTTTAAAGTATATTAAAGTATACTGTTGAGCTGATAAGAATGTAAGAGAAATCCTCAGAGGCCAAAAACAAAGTATCTGTAAAAGCAGGAAACTGGGAAGGTAAGGAAGCACCAAAGTGACCATGCGCTTCCATTCTGACAATCCCGTGAGGAGTGGGAGGACTAGAGAGAATGCCTAGGGCTTACTCGAGGTGGGCCATTGAATAGTAGGCCCCCACATAAAGCTGAAACTGCAAGGGAGTACAGCTTTGCTGAAATAGTCCAAATGTGTGCATATATAAAGTCCACTCCCGAGAGGGTGACAGCAAAGAAACTTGCTTGTCCTAGCCTTGGCAGAGGGTGAAAACGAAATCTCTCTGAGACTTTAAAACTGCAAGCCCACCCTCAAAGCTTTGTAGTTTTGTAATCTGCAAAATTTTAAATTTAGAAATAGCATACACATGCTTATGAGAGAAAGATATCTCCAATCCAGGCCTCAAATATTTCAGTAATATGTACTCAAAGAAAGTAATAATAATAAAATGCCCAAAGCAGCAATGCTCCACGAGTGACGAAAGATGTATTCAGAGACACTTACTACTTCAAATGGTAGAATTATCAGGTAAGAATATAAAATAAGCATGCTTACTATGTTAAAAGAAATAAAAGAGTATTAAATAGATCAAGGAATAAATAAGACACTCAAATTACCAGGCACATTTAAAAAAAATTCACATAGATTTTTTATGAAAAAAATTGCGTAGTTTTTTTTATTTTCATAAAAATGAAATATTAAGCAGCAAGTTAGACATGGATGAAGAGAAAATTAGTGTAATACAAGATAAATCTGAATGAATTACAGAAAATTTAGTACAGGCATACCTTGTTTTATTGCACTTTGCTTAATTATGCTTCTCAGATACTATGTATTTTACAAATTGAAGGTTTGTGTCAACCCTGTGTTGAGCAAGTCTGTCGGCACCATTTTTCCAACAGCATTTTTTCACTTCCTGTCTCTGTGTCACATTTTGGTAATTCTCACAATATTTCAAACTTTTTTATTATCATTATAAGTTTTTGGTGATCTGTGATCAATGATCTTTGATGCTACTATTGCAAAAAATTACAAATCGCTGAAGATTCAGATGATGGTTAACATTTTTTAGCAATGAAGTATTTTTTTTTAATTTTTATTGGAGTATAGTTGATTTACAATGTTGTGTTAGTTTCTGGCGTACAGCAAAGTGAACCAGTTATACATATACATATATATCCACTCTTCTTTAGATGCTTTTTCCACATAGGCCATTACAGAGTATTGAGTAGTTCCCTGTGCTATACAGTAGGCCCTTATTAGTTATCTATTTTATATATAGTAGTGTGTATATGTCAATCCCGGTCTCCCAATTTATCCTTTCCCCCCAGTAACCAGAAGTTTGGTTCCTACATCTGTGATTCTATTTCTGTTCCTTAAATAAGTTTATTTGTACCATTTTTTAAGATTCTACATATAAGTGATACCATATTATATTTGTTTTTCTCTGACTTACTTCACTCAGTATGACAATCTCCAGGTCCATCCATGTTGCTGCAAATGGCATTATTTCATTCTTTTTATGGCTGAGTAATATTCCATTGTATATGTGTACCACATCTTCTTTATCCATTCCTCTGTCAATGAACATTTAGGTAACTTCCGTGTCCTGGCTATTGTGAATAGTGCTGCAATGAACACTGGGGTGCATGTATCCTTTCGAATTATGGTTTTCTCTGGATATATGCCCAGGAGTGGGATTGCTGGATCATATGGTAGCTCTATTTTTAATTAAGGTATGTACATTGTTTTTTAGACATAATGCTACTGCACACTTACTAGATTACAGTATAGTGTGAACACAACTTTGATATGCACTGGGAAGTTTTAAAATTCATATGACTTGCTTATTGCAATATTTGCTTTATTGCAGTAGTATGGAACTGAACCCTCAATATCTCTGAGGTATGCCTGCAAAGAGAAACAAAGATATGGAAAATATAAGACAAGTAATAAATGTAAGGATAGAGTAAGAAGATCAAACATACATCTTGGAATTTCAAATGAAAACAATAGGAAAAATGGATGAGAGGAAATATGTGAAGACATACTTGCTGAGAAAATTTCCATAATTTATTAAAGATATTAATTGACAGATTCAGGAAGCAGAATGAATCCCAAGCAGGATAAATAAAAAGCAGTCATTACTAGATATATCATAATGACACTGTAGAAAATCAAAGATGAGGAGAAGATCCTGATAAAACCAGAGAGGGCATAACAGCAACACAAAGAAACAACAAATAATCTTATTGCTGACTTGTCAGTAACCATGGAAACCAGAAAACTGGAGAATAATTACTTCAACATTCTGAAAGGAAGTTATCATCAGCTTAGAATCATATGCCAAATGAAATTATCTTCTAAGAATTTAGTAACAAATACTTTTTCATACAAATAAAATCTATTTTATCTCCAACAGATTATCATTAAAATAAATTATAAGGGGTGAACTGCACAAAGAAGGGAAAATAGAAGAGGAAAGATCTGAATTAAAAGAAGAAATGATGGGCAAAGAATAACCCAAATAGTGGATAAATCTAAGTATCTAAGCAAACAAACATTGACGATCTTGTTAAGGAGGGGACAAATTGGAATGAAATACTACCCAACAGCAGTGTGTAAATGACAAAGGGTTGATGAAATTTAAAGTGGTCTAAAGTCCTTGTTTTGTTGGGAGGAGACTTTGATAATTCAAGTATGCATGTTAAAATTTCTAAGGTGACCTTTAAAAGAATAGAAATGGAGTGTATAACTTGCATACTAGTAGAGGGTGAAAATAAAGCAATCAAGAAAAGCCTCAGCAAATAAACATAATAATAATAAAATGTCAAGAAAGGAGGAAAAAAACTACAGATAGCTAGAAAAGCAGAACAAAGAGAAGTACAAAATAATGTGGTAGAAATAAACCTAAATAAGTTGTTGATAATAATCAGTGTATATGCTCTAAAATTAGACAGAGACTTCTGGACTGAATTTCTTAAATGATTATTTGCTATTAAACAAAAAGAATACAAAAAGCTTGAAAAGGATGAAAATAGGTGAACCAGGCAAAAACTATCCAAATGAAAGTTTGATTAGCCTTAGTAACATAAAAAATAATAGACATTAAGGCAAAAATCATTCTGCAAAAGCAACAGAATCACTACATAATGATAAAAGTTTTATATCACTACTAACTAGTGATATGACAATATCACTAATATGAAAATAATAATAAGGCATAATAATTCTAAACATGTATGAGTCAAATGACATAACGTATATAAAGCAAAATTTGATAAAACTTCAAGGGTGAATTTAAGGAGAGAGATTTTACCTTTTAAGGAGAGATTTTACCTTTAAGGAGAGAGATTTTAACACCTTTCTAAATAATTGATATATATATATTTTTTTTTTTACATCTTTATTGGAGTATAATTACTTTACAATGGTGTGTTAGTTTCTGCTTTATAACAAAGTGAATCAGTTATACATATACATATGTTCCCATATCTCTTCCCTCTTGCGTCTCCCTCCCTCCCACCCTCCCTATCCCACCCCTCCAGGTGGTCACAAAGCACCTGAGCTGATCTCCCTGTGCTATGCGGCTACTTCCCACTAGCTATCTATTTTACATTTGGTATTGTATAAATGTCCATGTCCCTCTCTCACTTTGTCACAGTTTACCCTTCCCCCTCCCCATATCCTCAAACCAGGCAAAAATATCAGCAGGAATTTTGAAAAAAAATGAAAATACAAGCTCAGTCTTACCTTTACACAGGACATTGCTTCCACCAATTGAGGAATACTCAATTTTAAGTACACATAAAACATTGACAAAAATAAAACACAGATTTGGCCATTAAGTGTATGTCAATAATTTCAAAGAATAAATATCATTTAGAACAAATTAATCTTTATACAATTAAGTTAAAAACAAATATTAAAAAGTTCATACATTTGGAAACATAAAATCACATTTCTAATAACTTACAGGTCAAAAAGAAATGACAATTAGAAGATATAACAGTAGTAAAATACTAATCAAAACTTGTGATATAAAGCTAAAATAGCACTTGGATGGAAATATGAGGGCTTAAATTATTAGTAAATAGAAAAGGTTAAATTAATGTACTACACACTCAACTTTATAAATTTGATAACATCAACTACAACATAGAAAATAGAGGAAATAACAAAGAGCAGAAAATAATAAAAAAGAAAATACAATAGAAAGAATAAAAAATCTCAGAGTTGTTCTTAGAAAAGACTAATAAAATTGGCAAACCTCTGGAAAGATTACTCAAGACAAAAGCGAGCAAGCATACATATACAACCTTCAGAATGAAGTAAGAGATATAATTACATTCTTTCAGTGATAAAAATAATGGAGAATATTATAACAACTTTATATCATTAATTTTATTTATATTGAGTTTTGTTTTTTATGTTAGAGGGGAAAATGTGATTTTTTTTCATTTTTTAAACATTTTTTTAATGCAGACAACCTAATCTTAACTGATAGATAACAATTAGAATGTAAGTTCCTTTAAAGCAGAGGTCTTTTACATTTTGTTTAAAGCCTAAGATATAGGCAGGCCCATAATAGAGGCTAAAGAATATTTTTAAATCTGAACCCCTGAATCTAACTCTTTTCTTTGTATAGTGTTTGAATAACTCTCCTGTCTACCTCTTCTTCTCTTTTCTTCTTTTCCTACATAATTTCCCAAATTATTTACTGTATTGTCTTTTTGTTTACTCTTCCACCAATCTTTGTTCCTAAAATTTACCACTGTAGTTATCTTGTCCCTTCTTATTTAGATGATAGCCTTCCCAAATGAGAAATGATCAAAATATAAATCCAAAGGACATGAAAATTCTTCATTGTTATTTTCTTTCAAATTTGTTTTAAATAGAGACCAGGCTGATGGGCCACTGTATCATACTTTTTTTTAAATTTTAATTTTATTGGAGTTTAGTTGATTTTGATTTTGTGTTAGTTTCAGATGTACAGCAAAGTGCTTCAGTTATACATATACGTATATTCATTCTTTTTTTAGATTCTTTTCTCATATATAAGTTATCACAGAGTAATGAGTAGAGTTCTCTGTGCTATACAGTAAGCCCTTGTTTGTTATCTATCTTATATATACTAGTGTGTGTATGTTCATCCCAAACTCCTAATTTGTCTCTCCCCTCCATGTTTCCCCTTTGGTAACCATAAGTTTGTTTTTGATATCTGTAAGTCTGTTTCTGTTTTATAAATAAGTTCATTTGTATCTTTTTAAATTAGACTCCACATGAGTGATATCATATATTTGTCTTTGTCTGATTTACGTCACTTACTATAATAATCTCTAGGTCCATCCAAGTTGCTGCAAATAGCATTATTTCATTCTTTTTTATGGCTGAGTGATAGTCCATTGTATATATGTACCACATCTTCTTTATCCATTCCTCTGACGATGGACATTTAGGTTGCTTCTATGTCTTGGTTATCAAAAATAGTGCTGCAGTGAACACTGGGGTGCATGTATACTTTCGGATTTTGGCTTTCTCTGGATATATACCCAGGAGTAGGATTGCTGGATCACATGGTAGCTCTATATTCATTTTTTGAGGGGACCTCCATAGTGGTTTTACCAATTTATGTTCCCACAGACAATGTAGGAGGGTTCCCTTTTCTCCACATCCTCTCCAGCATTCATTGTTTGTAGACTTCTGATGATGGCTATTCTGACCTGTGTGAGGTGACACCTCATTGTAGTTTTGACTTGCATTTCTCTGATAATCAGTGATGTTGAGCATCTTTTCATGTACTTTTTGGCCGTCTGTATGTTTTCTTTGGAGAAATATCTATTTAGATTTTCTAACCATTTTTTGATTGGGTTGTTTATTTTTCTGACATAGAACTGCATGAGTTGTACATATATTTTGGAGATTAATCCCTTGTTGGTTGCTTCATTTGCACATATTTTCTCCCATTCTGTGGGTGGTCTTTTCGTTTTGTTTATGGTTTCCTGTGCTGTGAAGAAGCTTTTAAGTTTAAGTAGGTCCCATTTGTTTATTTTTGTTTTCATTACTCTAGGAGGTGGATCAAAAAAGATCTTGCTGCGATTTATGTCAAAGAGCGTTCTGTCTATGTTTTCCTCTAAGAGTTTTATGGTGTCTGGCCTTACATTTAGGTCTTTGATCCATTTCAAGTTAATTTTTGTATATGGTGTTAGAGAATGTTATAATTTCTTTCTTTTACATTTAGCTATCCTGTTTTCCCAGCACCACTTATTGAAGAGACTGTCTTTTCTCCATTGTATATTCTTGCCTCCTTTGTCATAGATTAATTGACTGTAGGTGTGTGAGCTTATTTCTGGGCTTTCTATCCTGTTCCATTGATCTATATTTCTGTTTTTGCACCAGTACCATATTATTATTATTATTATTATTAATTTTTGCAGTACACAGGCCTCTCACTGTTGTGGCCTCTCCCGTTGCAGAGCACAGGCTCCAGACACGCAGGCTCAGCGACCATGGCTCATGGGCCCAGCCGCTCTGCGGCATGTGGGATCTTCCCGGACCAGGGCATGAACCCGTGTCCCCTGCATCGGCAGGTGGACTCTCAACCACTGTGCCCAGTGGTACTGGGAATCCCAGTACCATACTATTTTGATTACTGTAGTTTTGTACTATAGTCTGAAGTCAGGGAGCCTGATTCCTCCAGCTCCTGTTTCTTTTTCCTCAGGATTCCTTTGGCTATTCAGGGTCTTTTGTGTTTCCATATAAATTGTGAAATTTTTTGTTCTAGTTCTGTGAAAACTGCCATTGGTAATTTGATAGGGATTGCATTGAATCTGTAGACTGCCTTGGGTATTATTGTCACTTTGACAATATTGATTCTTCCAATCCAAGAACATGGTATATCTTTCCATCTGATTTTGCCATCTTTGGTTTCTTCCATCAGTGTTTTACAGTTTTCAGAGTAGAGGTCTTTTGTCTCCTTAGGTAAGTTTATTCCTAGGTATTTTATTCTTTTTGATGCGATGGTGAATGGAATTGTTTCCTCAATTTCTCTTTCTTTTCTTTCATTTTAAAAAAAATTTTATTCGGGTATAATTCATTTATAATGTTGTGTTAGTTTCAGGTGTACAGCAAAGTGAATCTGTTATACAAATACATATATCCACTCTTTTTAGATTCTTTTCCCATACAGGCCTTACAGAGTATTGAGTAGAGTTTCCTGTGCTATACAGTAGATCCTTATTAGTTATCTATTTTATATATAATAGTGTATATGTGTCAATCCCAATCTTCCAATTTATCCTTTCCCCCATCTTTACTCCCTAGTAAACATAAGTTTATTTTCTACATATGTAACTCTATTTCAGTTTTGTAGATAAGTTCATTTGTAGCTTTTTTTTAGATTCCACATTTAAGTGATATCACATGATATTTGTCTTTTTCTGACTTACCTCACTTGGTATGACAATCTCTAGGTCCATCCATGTTGCTGCAAATGGCATTAGTTCATTCTTTTTTATGGCTGAATGATAGTCCATTGTATATATATACCACATTTTATCCATTCCTCTGATGATGGACATTTAGGTTGCTTCCATGTCCTGGCTATTGTGAATAGTGCTTCAGTGAACATTGGGGTGCATGTATCTTTTTGAATTACGGTTTTCTCCAGATATATGCCCAGGAGTGGGATTGCTGGTTCATATGGTAGCTCTATTTTCATTTTTTGAAGGAACCTGCATACTGTTCTCCATAGTGGTTGTACCAGTTTGTATTCCCAACAACAATGTAGGAGGGTTCCCTTTTCTCCACACCCTCTCCAGCATTTATTGTTTGTAGGTTTTTTGATGATGGCCATTCTGACTGGTATGAGGTGATATCTCATTGTAGTTTTGACTTGCATTTCTCTAATAATAGTGACGTTGAGCATCTTTTCATGTGCTTTTTGGCCATCTGTATATTTTCTTTGGAAAACTGTCTTTTTAGATTTTCTGCCCATTTTTTGATTGGGTTGTTTGTCTTTTTGACATAGAGCTGCATGAGCTGTTTGTATATTTTGGAGATTAATCCCTTGTCAATTGATTCATTTGCAAATATTTTCTCCCATTCTGAGGGTTTCCTTTTCATTTTGTTTATGGTTTCCTTTGCTGTGCAAAAGCTTTGAAGTTTAATTAGGTCCCATTTGTTTATTTTTGTTTTTATTTTCATTAATCTAGGAGGTAGATCCAAAAAGATCTTTCTGCGATTTATGTCAGAGAGTGTCCTCACTATATTTTCCTGTAAAAGTTTTCGAGTATCTGGCCTTACATTTAGGTCTTTAATCCACTTTTTTTTAAGTTATGTCTTTTTTCTTTCTTTCTTTTTGGCTGTGTTGGGTCTTTGTTGCTGCACATGGGCTTTCTCTAATTGTGGTGAGCAGGGGCTACTCTTTGTTGTGGTGTGCAGGCTTCTCATTGTGGTGGCTTCTCTTGTTGTGGAGCCTGGGCTCTAGGCACACGGACTTCAGTAGTGTGGCTTGCGGGCTCTAGAGTGCAGGCTCAGTAGTTGTGGTGCATGGGCTTAGTTGCTCCGTGGCATATATAATCTTCCCAGACCAGGGATCGAAACTGTGTCCCCTGCATTGGCAGGTAGATTCTTATCCACTGTGCCACCAGGGAAGCCCTTTAATCCATTTTGAGTTTATTTTTTTGTATGGTGTTAGAGAATGTTCTAATTTCATTCTTTTACATGTAGCTGTCCAGTTTTCCCAGCACCACTTATTGAAGAGGCTGTCTTTTCTCCATTGTAATTCTTGCCTCCTTTGCCATAGATTAGGTGACCATAAGTGTGTGGGTTTATCTCTGGACTTACTGTCTTATTCCATTGATCTATATTTCTTTTTTTGTGCCAGTACCATACTGTTTTGATTGCTGCAGCTTTGTAGTATAGTCTGAAGTCAGGGAGCCTGATTCCTCCAGCTCCATTTTTCTTTCTCAAGGTTGCTTTGGCTATTCTTGGTCTTTTGTGTTTCCATACAAATTGTAAAATTTTTGTTCTAATTCTGTGAAAAATGCTATTGGTAATTTGATAGAGTTTGCACTGAATCTGTAGATTGCTTTGGGTAGTATATTCATTGTTACAATATTGATTCTTCCAATCCAAGAACATGGTATATCTTTCCAACTGTTTGTGTCATCTTTGATTTTTTTCATCAGTAATTTATAGTTTTCTGAGTACAGGTCTTTTGCCTCCTTAGGCAGGTTTATTCCTAGGTATTTTATTCTTTCTGTTGCAATGGTAAATGGGACTGTTTCTTTAATCTCTCTTTCTGATCTTTCGTTGTCAGTGTATAGGAATGCAAGAGATTTCTATGTATTAATTTTGTATCCTGCAACTTTACCAGATTCACTGATGAGCTCTCATAGTTTTCTGGTAGCATCTTTGGGATTTTCTATGTATATTATCATGTCATCTGCAAACAGTGACAGTTTTACTTCTTTTCCAATTTGTATTCATTTTATTTCTTTTTCTTCTCTGATTGCTGTGGCTAGGACTTCCAAAACTATGTTGAATAAAAGTGGTGACAATGGACATCCTTATATCATTAATTCTAAAACAAAAGAAATGAAAACATTTTTAGGAAAGTATAACTGGCTAAAACTAGCTCAAGAATAACTAGAAAACCTAAATAATGTTAAAACCATTAAGGAAATCAAATCAGTATTTGAATAATTTTTAACAATAAAAAATTTAAATCACTAGGCCTATATAATTTTGTAGGTGATCTCTTCTAAATAATCCAGGAATTGTTCATTCCAGTCTTATATAAACTCCATCGGCAGACGGAAAAAAGAATATATGGCACGGTCCATTTTACAAGCTAGTATAAATTTGTTATCCAAACGAAACTAGGACAGTATGAGAAAGAAAATTACAAGTGGGTTTCCTTCATGGACAGAGATAATCTTAGTTTCCCTCAAGTGGTGAGAAGGATTGGGTTGAATTTAACATAAAAGAAAATATTTACTAAGTGTAAGAATATATAAAAATGTCATTGAACTTTTTTCAGTAAGCAGCAAAGAAAGGCACTAAAGTCAGTGGCCCTATAGTGTTTTGCATGAATAGAGATCATCTATCCGCCCCGTAGAATAGCTTGTGCCCTGCAATTTCTCACAGAAATACACGACCATTTGGGGCCTCCTCTTTGAAGCATCCCATACAAGTTCATACATGTCAGTAGCAATCATAAGATACCACTATAGACAAAACACCTTAGCAATAACCTTATCTTCTTCAAGGAATTCTGTAGTCAAAAATGAGATGTGAAAGAGCTTTGGAATGGAAGTAGTAATATGCTTATATTATAGTCTCTTTTTTCCTGGAGTGTGTTTTATGAGATGAAAAATTGCAGAGGACAAAGAGTTGGAAGAGAAATGAGGGTAGAGAGGGAAATAGGTGAATAGAAAGTAGTACAGTCTTGGAAGTGGGGGAATGAAATATGGTGGGAAAAATAGAGAGATGTGAAAATAGACTATTATGAGTGATGTCAATCCTTGGTAGTACCAAAGAACTAAAGTAAATATTTAAGCTGTCACCTGAATTCTAAGCCACATGAGAGTGGGGATAGTATCCACCATACTTTCTATTCCTCAGTCCTGAGCATAATGCCTGGCATCTAATAGGCACTCAGCAAAATCTGTTGAATGAATGAATAGCTAATAAAATATTAGCAGGCTAGAAGGAACTGTGTGGTATTGGATTAGAGTGGTAAACATCAGTATGAACTCACGTTTACCTTAATAGAGACACATATATATATATAGAAATAATTGTGTGTATGTGTATATACATGTGCTATTTCTTAATTCTTTCTACTGAGAGAGCCTAGAAACAAAACACACTCCAGTAGCAAAGAGCATGCCCAGTGCCCAGATCTGGGTTTTTAATGCAATTCTCCAATATAAGGAACTAGGGCTCTTTGGAGAAATGGCTGATTCTAGGGCTGGGGCAGGAATATGCAACATGAGTCTGGAGCATCTTGTAATGCCAGGAAGTAAGGAAGTGCTCAAAGGAAAAAGGAAAACAATGAGGGGGCATATCAAGGAGACCCAGGAGCCAAATGAAAGTACTCCCAACAGCCAAAGCTGGAACAACTGAGTTAAGTGCCAAAATAAATAATGTAGTATTGGATTGTAACCCAAAGGATAAAATAAATATTTATGATTCTTACTGATGTAAATAAATGATTGATTGATTGATTGAATAAAATAAATGAGAGTAGAAATTTTCTGATACAGAAGAATTTCAAACATTTATGTAGATACTGCCCCCCTCAGGGAGGTAGAACATAACTCCCCAGATTTTAAATGTGGGCTGGGACTGCACATAGCGACTTCCTTGCAAAGAATATAGTGTGGAAAGTTGGGGGAGGGGACACTTTATGGTGGAGATCTAGATTAACATCCTCAATGATAAGGCATGTTGAGAGTAGGTACTCTTGATGTGATGTGATTCTCATGAATGGTACCTTATGTCTTCAGTCTTTCTCCCAAATCCCATGACTCCTGCCTGAGTATCAATATAAGAAAAACATCATACAAACCAAAATCCAGGGACATTCTGCAAAACATTTTACAACCCCAAATTGTCAAATCATCAAAAACAAGGAAAGTTTGAGAAATTGTCACAGTTTAGAGGAGCCTAAGGAAACACGATATCTCAATGGACTGCAGCCTCCTGGATGGGATCCTGCAACAGAAAAAGGACATTAGGTTAAAAGTCATTAGTTAATAATAGCATATCAATATTGATTTATTAGTTGTGACAAATTTAACATGCTAATTTAAGATGTAGGGAAAACTGGGTGTGAGGTATATGGGTACAATGTGCACTAGCTTTGCAACTTTTCTGTGAATCTAAAACTATTGTAAAATAAAAAGTTTATTTGAAAAATATTAGCTAGCATATATTGAGGGCACAGTATATGCCATGAACTGTACTAAGCAGTTATATCTACTAACTATTTTAATCTTCACAACAACTCTGTAGTGCAAACATGATTATCCCCATTTCAAAAAGAAACTGAAGCAAAGAAGGGTTAAGTGATTTGGTCAAGGTTGTCACACAGCCAGCAGAGGGTGAACCAGGAGAAAGAATTTTGTCCTGTCAGTACAAGATGATCTCTGGAAGTGCCTCTTGGCACACGATTTGATTCTCTGATTTTTAATAAGCCTTTGTCGTATTGAGGAAGGAGTCTATGGCAAGTCAGAAAGCTAATATGGAGGAGTTTGGGAAACTATGATAATAAATAAATAGGGTTTCAGACTTCTACCAGAGTGAAGTGGGAGGGAGAAGAGAGTATGGGCATACATGTGAGTAACTTAAGCTTTATATAGGGACTTCCCTGGTGGCACAGTGGTTAAGAGTCCGCCTGCCAGTGCAGGGGACACGGGTACAAGCCCCGGTCCAGGAAGATCCCACGTGCCGTGGAGCAGCTAAGCCCGTGTGTCACAACTACTGGGCTTGCGCTCTAGAGCCCACGAGCCACAACTACTGAGCCCTCGTGCCGCAACGAAGAGTAGCCCCCACTCACCGCAACTAGAGAAAGCCCACGCAGCAACGAAGACCCAACGCAGCCAAAAATAAATAAATTTTTTTTAAAAAAAGCTTTGTATAAACAATTTCAATAAAATGAGGAATTTACTTAGCAGGATAAATTGGCAATGGTTATTACCCAAAAGTATAGTAGAGAAAAATGGCCACACTCTAAAGGATTAAGACAGCTGGCTCAGATGGCGTGCATACTGTTAGGCAAAAATAATCATAAAAGTTTTAAAATGTGGATGATTGACAAATTGTAAAACTTGATTGTGAACAAAAATAGAAGCTTAGAGTGTAATAGCCAGCCTAAGCGGTGGGGGGGGGGGGGTTGGGGGGGAGGGAAACTATGGGAGCATAAAGAAGGCACTGCTATGCACAAAAGAAAAAGTGTAACAATCAAAGCATAACAAAGAATGAGGTTTTGTTTAATATAGCAGAGAGTTGAAATATAAGAGTCAATGAAACCATTATTTTGGTAGGTGAAGTTAGAAATGGTTGGCTCCCGTAAAGGAAATAGTGGAAGAACTGAATAGATTCATTCAGAAATGGAGTGAGGCAGAGAAAGCAACTCCTAATATGACCTTTAAAAGCAATATTTGTTCTGCTGATTGACTTGTGCATCGGCTGAAATTATTTTATTTTTGAATGAGTATTTTCTTATAGTCATCCTTTTCTTCCTAATATCTGACTTCAAATGTTTTCTTTTTCCTCATATTCTTTCCTTATATCCACTTACATCAGCCATAATTTGGAGGTTTCATTGGAAGTTTTCTGAGAATATGTATTTGGAAGGGGACAGAAATTGAGTGTAAGACCTTTTCCTAACATCTGGGAATCCTTCCTCCTTTTTTAGACTGACATTTTCACAAAACATAGTTAAAGTAGATTTCACTAAGATGGTGTTTTTTCTATTAAATTCTTACTAGAAAGAATCTTTAGGTTTCAATGAAATCCCCTCTTAAATTTCTTAAAAACATAAAAGATGTCAGTGTGGTAAATATTTCTTTATACTTCACATAGAAGCCAATACTAATCGATATCAAAAAAGGTCAAAAAAATGCACACAATAAAAACTGTGTATTGATATGATTTTTAAAGAACGCTCTGCATATAAAACCATAGGAAATGTAACTTTTAAAAAATGCACTCTTAAATATTAATGTATTAGGGTTCTTCAGAGAAACAACCAATAGGAGATCTATATCTATATCTATAGATAAAAAGGTAGATAGATATTAAAAAATGAGACTTTGGCTCATGAGATTTTAGAGGCTGAGAAGTCCCTTTATCTGCTCTCTGAAATCTGGAAGCCCAGGCAAGCCAGTGGTGGGCAGTTTCATTCCAAAGCCAAAGGCCTGAGAACCAGGAGCACTGACATTTGAGGGCAGAAGATGGATGTCCCAGCTCAGGCAAAGAGATTTGTCTTTCGTCTGCTTTTTGTCCTCTTCAGGCCCTCCGTCAACTGGATAATGCTCACAGAATTGGTGAGGGCAATCTTCTTTACTCAGTCTACCGATTCAAATGCTAATCTCTTCCAGAAATAGTCTGACAGACACAGCCAGAAATAGTATTTTACCAGCTATCTGGGCATCCCTTAGCCCAGTCAAGTTGACATATGAACAACCACCACAATTAGTTTGATCCAAGAACAGTAAGAAAAATTACCTGCATAGGAATCACATTCAAATGAACACTGATGCTATTTTCTTTTTTTATATTGAAGTATAGTTGACATACAATTTCAGGTGTACTACATAGTGATTTAACATGTGCATACGTTATAAAATGATCACCATGGTAAGTCTAGTAACCATCTGTCCCCAGACAAAATTATTACAATGTTATTGACCATATTCCTTATGCTGTATATTACATCCCTGTGGCTTATTTTATAACTGGAGGTTTATACCTCTTAATCACTCCTTCACCTGTTTCACCCCCCTCACCTTCCTCCTCTCTGGCAACCACCTGTTTATTCTCTGTATCCATGAGTGTGTTTTTGTTTTGTTTCTTTAGACTCCGTACATAAGTGATATCATAAGATATTTGTCTTTCTCTGACTTATTTCACTTAGCATAATACCCTCTAGATCCATCCATGTTGTTGCAGATCTTACTTTTTATGTCTGAGTAATATTCCATTGTATCTACCACATCTTCTTTATCCATTCGTCTATCAGTGGACTTTTCCAAAGACTTCGAAATAAAGCAGCCAACCACCACTGACCTCTTTGTTCCTACATCCAGCAGGCACTTTTCAGACTTTCTTACCTGGCTTCTCAATAGCAGTCAGGACTACTGGGCACTCCCTCATTCTGGAAATACCCCCAGGCTTTGGCTCCAGTGACTCGAGCCCCACTGGGATTCCTTCCTTCCTCTCTGGCAACACCTCGACTCCCAGGCCATCCTCTTCCTCACAGCCACTGACCGTTGGACACCTAAAGCTCAGCCTTAGGCTTTGCTCCCCTGCTCACTGGGTGGTCTCTCCAGGCGGGCTCATCCACTCAGGCTCGATTGCTACAGATAAGTAAATGACTTGCCCATGTCTACCCCTGCTCTGAGTACCAGGCCCACATATCCAGTTACCTGCTTTACATGTTTGGATGTCTCAGGTGTATACAAACTGAACTTCTCTAAAAACCAAAGTCCTAATTTCCTCACCAGCCCACTCCCAGACCCTTTTCTTCTTCTGGTATTCCCTATCCCTATAAATAGAAACACCAATCAACCAGTGAAATAAAATGATATTTAATCAGAGAAATTCATATTCTTTCATAGAGATGGGTATGTTATAAAATACCACATTGGGAGGGCAGAAGAAACCTAAGCAAGCACACGAAAAGTCATTGAATAAACAAATGATCTATGAGTTTGAAATATAAGAGGAAATGAAGCAGCTTCATCCCACTGAACAGGACCCCTTTTCTCAGTAAGTGGAGCAGCATAGTGCCTACAGATAGTCTTAATTTGGGTGCGTTTGACAGCAGAATGTTACACAAAAGTTGGAAGCCAGCAAAAGCAAGATTTTAATTCATGGAAACAAGGAGTGGCATGTATAAGATAGAAAAAAGCAACTCTGCATAGTTGCATTTAAGATGTACAAGATCATAGTCAGAGACAAACTTCCTTGGAAATCATTCAGACGTCTCCCTAGTGGTACCCTGCATTTTTTAGGAAGGCTGAGAGAGAGTGTCAAGCTGGAAAAGAGAAAGATAGAAGCTGAGGAAGGAGGGGCAGCAGATACCACTGTTGGTCTACACCACCATATATAATTCTCCCAGCTCCTCATAACCCCACGACAAATCATCTTTTCTCCCTAAAAGATTGCTCCATGGTCTGGCATGATACATTTTGGTATAGGTTCCCCTCAAACATAGATTTTGAACTTTGTCCACAATTTTAAAAAGTTATTATTTAAAATAGTGCAAATGTATAAGTAACAGACATCTGATAAAGCATTAAGAAATCAAACATTTAGCTAAGCATTTAGAGAAATGACTTACCATGAGTTATGGATTTTGAAATAGTCCCCAAAGGATTTTTAGCAAATCCCTTCACTGAAGACATTTAAAATTAGATTCAAAGAAAAACTTGAGTGAGAGAATACTCGAGTAAAAACTCCCACACTAACAAATATGAAACAGATGAATTGTAGCTTTTCCTATTTTTTCATATATACAACTGTTATTTATCTGATTCATTAAAACGTAGATTGATATTCTAAATGCTTGGCCACAAATTACATAAAATAACATAAAAATTAAATCCACAGCACTTCATTATGGTTCCAGAGATGTATAGTTATATGACAAGACATTCAAGGCCAAAACGGTAAACTTTGAATATTGCTTTTATCATTGACAGAAACAGGGTTCCTAGGAAGTTCCTTGTTATAAAGTGATCTACTCCCAGGCTTCCCACAATTCACTGGGGATTATGAACTGCAAGCACTGCAACTGATTTTAATTGCCACAATGATGCATAAGGAGAGATGTGATATCTGGAGTAACTGGCTTCGAAACAATGAGGAGCTTTAAAGATTAAAGTCAACACTTTAAATTGCACTCAGGACGGAATAGGAAGCTAATGCTGACCATTGAAAGCAGGTGTAATATTCTCCATATGTTTTGGACCTTGTAGCTGAAAGAGATCAAGCCCTCTGCATCACACACAATAAAAACTCCAGGACAATGCATTATAACATTCTATTTGGAACGTTACAAACACAGTAATCATGATGGTAAATAGCACAACCAGATAGTGAAAGGTGTTCTTAGATGTAGGATGCCAATCTGAGAAACCAGAGGACATCTGTGAGGCCTTCTGAGCTGAGGGCAAGCAGGTTGCTGCAGCTAAATGTACTTTGAATGGCTGCAGTCTTGGCCTAGAAGCGAATTGGTCCATAGCTCCTGATGTTACCTGGTAACAGTGGAAACACTGGACACGTCAGTAGCTGCCTAGAACCTTTCATGTATGAGAGTCATGCCTCAGACTTTACACCTGAATAAGAGTTCACTGAACTTACTATAAGATCAAAGTGTAACACTTGAAAAGAATAATTCGGTAATCACTGTTTCCTAAAGAAACAGTGCATCCCTAAAAGTAGACGATCCTTGGTGAGCTAAATAATGTTAAACGCAAAATCTTACTGGAAAAACTGAAACAAACCAGGAGTGACTCTGCCAATGTGAAAGAAAATTCTCCAAATAGCTTTGTTTCAGCCACAGACATATGGGAAAATTTATGTAGTAAAGTATATGCTTATAAAGTTTCAACTTATATTTAGTGGGGGAAACAATTTATTATACCAAAAGAGCATAAATGTATGACAGATGGTAATGATTTTTTTTCTATTCTTGCCAGGGTCCCCTTTTAGCTGAACGGCTTTTGCTTCTTAAAACTATGAACATTGTCATTCACACCTATTTTCTGAAATTAAACAGACCAAGTCTAAGATGAAACTCCCTATACATTGGGTTACTGTATAATGTCTTCCCCTTTGTGTCATAAATTATCTAGAGTACCACTTTCTCTGGAATAATGAAACAGGCCAAAACTGGCAAAAAGCATTCTGTAATAAAACCTTTATTTTCAATTCTCTAAATCAGTTTTGGAAAACCTATATTTAAATTTATCCTGGTAGGTCTTTACAAAGGGATCCATAAAAGATTGTACTGGAAGTGCATTCTTCCATCCTGAAATCTTCATTTTTTTGAATTTTAAAATGTTTAATTCTTTAAAATCATTTGAATCCTGGATTCTAAATCTGGTGCCATGAGTGATACACTGTGGGACTTGGAACAAGGCTGTTGTAAGAATTAAATAATATAACTGTGTACAGCATATAACCAGTGCTCAAACAACAAGAGTTGTTATTACCATTATTATGATTACTATCATTATTAGTTTGGGAACTCTGTCTGATCAGGATATTTTAGATACTGGTGCTGCAGGTGGGGAAAGGGGAAAAAGACTCTAGTGAGCAGTGGAGGACAGTGTAAAAGAACTGGGGCTACTCAGGCAGAGAAAAAGGTTTATAAAGACAGTAATCCCAACTATAATTATATAAAGGGTCCTGTGGAAGAGTGATTGGACTTGTTTAGTAAGGCCCTGGGAGGCAGAACCGAGACCAAAGCAGAGGATGGAGGTCGGGGGACAAATTTGGCTCACATAGTGAAGCATCTTGGGCAGATTAGAGTGGAAGAGAAAACTGGCATGGGCCATCTTCCGAGGAGAGTCAGTTCTTCATTCTAGGTTACCCAGGGTGAAAGAAATCTTGGTGAAGAAGTCCTGGACGGGATTCCAGGGATTTTGAATTTCAAGACAATGCCTCGGGCCAGAGAAGGCTCTAAGAAGAAGCAGAGGGTAGAAGTGAGTAAAAGAAAGCTTGACCAGCTCGGGGCCGGCCTCGTCCTTTCCCTCTCCACTTGCACATTTCTTCTGATGGGAAATCCTAAGATTTAACCAAGGGGACTGGAGTCCCGCCCTCAAGTTTGCAGCGCGCTCCGGGAAACTCAGTTGCCATGGCGACAGAAGCGGTTGACCTGAGGATTCAGAACAGGTTTGGCAGAGGGGAGACAATTCCTTCAGGAACTGGGCGTGGCTTTGGTTACTATGGCAGCGGAGACGCTTAGTCCAGGCCTAGGCCTGTTTAGAGGCCAATGCTCCTCCCATTCTCTGCATGGCACCCAAAAAAGAGAACGGCGGGACCACAGGTTCTAAGATGTGGGAACCCTCGCTCATCGCCGCACCCTTCAACCAGGTATGCCCAGAACCCCGTAAATCCTCTCTGCCCCCCCCGCAATGCTAAAGCCCGACCAGACCCTGCAGGCAACTCTGCCAGGCTAGCCTTCCCTTCCTGACGCCACCGCTGTCCCCTCCGAAAATTGTACTTGGTACTGCTCTCCCAGGCCTGATGGTTTCACACAAAACGACCCAGGGTCCCATCCGCAGGGAACGCTTGACGAAATGAGCGTTAAGGGAAGAAGGAAGGGGAAGTGGATTTCAAAAGGTGGTGAAAGGTGCGTGGTGGTGAAGAGACAAGGTGTCCTTCTGACACCTCAGCATCCTCTTCAGTGAAGTCATCCAGATGGCACTCCACAGTTGTACTGGGGTTGTCCTTACGAACTGCTCGCTTCCTCCTGACTTCTCCTGAAGAGAGAAATCCTGTTGGATCATCTGTAGCCTGGTGCATAGTACAGCTTTAATAAATGCTGTATGAAAACAGACATGGAATACCTAAGGTATCAACATATTTAATACAAGTGAGCCTTCTACAGATAGGAAAGGATGACTTTCTTATGTAATGCCCTGATACCACAATATCAAAAGTTTTGATGTATTTTGAAGGTACTGTAGGAGATCAGAGTACTGAGGGGTTGGCTGCTAGACTCATCTGCAGGATGACACAAAGGCAGTCTATAACCCACCTGCCACAGGATGTCGAATTGCCATGCCAGAACTGACTAGCTCCCCACCTCACTCACACCCGCCCACCTCCAGTGAGCTGGTCAGCCCAATAGTTCCTGTCATCTGCTGCCAGAAATTCACTTCAACACTAAGTTATTTCTAAGATGACATTTGGAAGGAGGAAGCTAGATTCTGGGAATTCCAGCCTGCCGTTGCAAAACACTTTAAAAACTAGAATTTTTTTTTTTCATTTTCTATGTGTGTGTATGTTTCACTAGAGAGTTAGTACTTAAAGGAAAAATACATCTAAAGTCTTATGATGCCCTCATGAGAAATGTCTACCTATTTGTCCTTATTTTCCACTATAATTGTTTTTTCCCTATGAACAGTAATTCTGTCTGATATGAAATTCTACCAGATGAAGAATTTCATGAAAGTAGTTAAGACACTGCCGATGCTGACATGATGTCATGGAATTTGGGGGTATTTCTATAACCTTAGGAACGAAGGATGTCAACTCAGTAATTCTCAGTTACGTTCTCAAATTCTTAGATGTTTTTTGAAATACTCTATAAAAGACCCTCTCTTTTGCTTTTATAAGTTAGTGCTAGCCAAAATAATTTTTTCTTCATTTTCTTTGAAATTGTGTAGGCCAAGTTTGGGCTTGGAGTGAACATTTCTGCTTGAATTATAAACTGCTGAACAACAGAGTTTGATGGAGCTGCTGACATTGCATTAGTCTTAGTGCTGCAAATATGAAGCTATAATTTTCCTAGTTGAGTGGAAAACCTAAAGGCACTATTTTCCCTTATGGCTTGAAAACCTGAAATAATTTTCAGCTTTCTTGTTCCTGCTTAAACAATATAATTTCAATAAATCTTACATATTAATAGAAAGAATTTGAACTCAAAACAATATGTAGTTTTAACTACAACAAGTAAACTTCTTCAGTTTGTTGAAATGTGGGTTCTTTACTGCAGGGGGAAGACAACTACCCTCCACCTCCTCTCATATTTTTTTCTCAGCTTGGTTTCATGTCTGATCCAAGAGGAAAATTCCCAGATTAAGCCAATGCCCAGAAGCATGCCCTAACCACCAATGTAACAGACTCTGAATTTTGGTTAAAGATGACTGTAGATGTGTGAATTCCTTATTCATAGGGCTCGGCAAAGTGCTTTGCACATATTGGATGCTCAAAAAATGTTACTGCTTTCGTTTCCACAGTCTCTTTCCATAAAGTTGCTACTTCTGTGCAAACTGTGCTCCAGTGTACGTGGTTGAGTATGTGTGTGCTACTGTGTGTGTGTTGCGTGTGTATTGGGGGTCGCAGAGAGGGAATTTTTCCTCCCAGTCTTCCATAAGCCAGTTTAGTAATCCTAATCAATAGTGATTTTGAACTCATATTCGTACTGAGCTGCACTAGAGTTGACAGAGAATAAGCAAGTTCACAATTTGCTTTTAGTGAATGTACCTTGTATCACTGTTTTGGGCTGTCCTTTCAGGCTAGAATAATCATCAATTTCTCAGTACATTTTAGTTGGTTCTAAAACATGACATGATAGCAAATAATACAAGGCAGTCTATTACTAAGCACTAAATGATTATATAGAGTCTGGACATTAGGAGGATGAAAGTGGGCTCGGATAGCCAGGAAATGCTTTTTAAAATACTTTCTTCTGGCTGAGCTCTAAAGAATAGGTAGAATTTGAGTGGGTAGAAGGAAGGAGGACAATTATTTTAGGAAAGGAGACCAGCATGTGCCTTAAATAAATCTGGGACACTTAAATTGTGAGAGAGAAAAATGTAGGTTAGACGGCTCCTGGAAGTACATTGCTCATAAATTAATTCTGTCAATCAAATGGTCATTTACTAACTTTGCTATCCATGTATCAAATATTTAGCTTATTATTGTACATGTGAATAAATAATATTATTTGTGAGTATATTGTATTATTAATATATGCAAAATATCACATCTCAAATTAGATATACAGGAAATATTTAGGTACAAGGTTATAAAAATGCATCTTAGTGTGGGCTTTATATGACATAGACATATTTATGATATCTAGGAGCATTAAGAAGTTAAAGATACTGTGGTATCATAGAAATTAAAATCTTTTCATGAAACTCTCAAGGCAGCCTCTGCTGGCCACAGTGAGAGGAAGATGTGTTAACCCAGGTGCTCAGTGACAGAAGGTGCTATCTGGAAACATTTTGGTCTAAGATATTCTTATTTGTATTTTTTACTGTGGTAAAATATACAGAACATGAAATTTACCATTTTAAACATTTTAAAATATACTATTCGGTGGCATTAAGTATCTTCACATTGTTGTGCAACCATCACCACCTTCCATCTTCAAAACTCTTTCATCTTCCCCAGCTGAAAATACATCCATTAACTAGTTTCCCCACCTCCCTCCCCCCAGCACCTGGCAACCCCCATTCTACTTTCTGTGTCTACAAATTTGACTACTCTAGGTGCCTCATGTAAATGTAATCATACAGTATTTGTCTTCTTATGACTGGCTTATTTCACTTAGCATAATGTCCTCAAGCTTCATTCGGGTTGTAGCATGTACTGGAATTTCCTTGTTTTTAAGGCTGAATAATATTTCATTGTCTGTATAGACCACATTTTATTCATTCATTCGTTGATGGCCATTTGGGTTGCTTCCAACTCTTAGCTATTGTGAATAATGCTGCTATTAATATGAATGTGCAAGAATCTGTTTTGAGTCCCTGCTTTCAATTTTTTGAGTGTATATCCACAAGTAGAATTGCCAAATCATATGGTAATTTTATTTTTAATTTTTTGAGAAACAGCCATACCATTTTCCATAGCAGCTATAACATTTTTATATTCCCACCAGTTTCTCCACATCCTCACCAAATGCTTTTAACAGTCTGTGTTTTTTATTTATATACTTATATATAGCAGCCATCCTAATGGGTGTGAAGTAGTATTTCATTGTGGTTTTGATTTGCATTTCCCTGATTATTTTTGATGTTGAACATCTTTTTATGCACTTTTAGGCCATTTGTGTATCTTCTTTTGCCCATTTTTAGTCAAGTTTCTTGGTTTTTTATTGTTAAATTGTTGAGTTTTTTTTTTTTTAAATATATTCCGGGTATTAATCCCTTATCAGATACATGGTTTGCAAATATTTAATCCTATTTCATGGGTTGCCTTTTTACTCTCTCTTTTTTTTTTTTTTTTGCGGTACGCGGGCCTCTCACTGTTGTGGCCTCTCCCGTTGTGGAGCACAGGCTCCAGACGCGCAGGCTCAGCGGCCATGGCTCACGGGCCCAGACGCTCCGCGGCACGTGGTGTCCTCCCGGACCAGGGCACGAACCCGCGTCCCCTGCATCGGCAGACAGACTCCCAACCACTGCGCCACCAGGGAAGCCCCGCCTTTTTACTCTTTGTGTACTGTGATGTACAAAGTTTTTAATTTTGATGAAGTTCAGTTTAAGTTTTCTTTTGTTGCCTATGCATTTGGTGTCATATCAAAGAAATCATTGCCAAACCCAGAGTCATGAAGATTTTACCTTATGTTTTCTACTAAGAGTTTTCTGCCTTCCATTTAGGTCTTTGGTCCATTTTTAGTTACTTTTCATTTATAGTATGAGGTAAGAGTCCAACTTCATTCTTTTGCATGTAAATATACAGTTTTCCCAGCACGAATTATTGAAAAGATTGTCCTTTCTCCAGAGAAAGGGTGGGGCAAGGGAGAGTAGAAGTGCCACAAAATTTCCTACCATATTGAATGTGGCTTTTTATTGATTTTGGGCATTCATTCGGTTGCTTTAGATCTTTGACTGGTTTCAGAGCTCCTATAAAGTTATTTTAGTCAATCTCTGGTTGTTTTTCTAATGTTTCTGTGAGGGACAGAGGGCCTAGAGCTTTCTAGTTGGCCATCTTGCTGATCTTACTGTGGTCTGAGAGATTTTGTAATCAACTCTGATTTTTTCCATTTCTTACAAACATACACAGCAGGTGATGCTGGGGAAGGGGAGACTAGTACAAGCTTTGCTCATGAAAATTTAGGAAAATTTACCAAAATTGTTCAAACAGCAGAGCCATTCCTTTTAGAAGCCTACAGATTGTCACATGGCTTCAAAATGAGTGAGCTACGTGTTTCAAATGGAATCGTGTGTTATGATCAAGACTTTTGTGTTGACACAGTGGGGAAAATCCTCACAATGTTATCTGTGTTAAGTGACAGCATGATACCAGTATAGTGAATATTGAGAAGCCAGATACAAACCCTTTTCTTTTTCTTTAAGGTATTATAGACTTTTGTCCCAAATATGTTCTACAGAATTTGAGGGTTCTCCAAAGTTTGTTTGAGTCGATTTGGTTTGGGATTTTGTTAGTTTTAATTCTTAAGTACTTCCATATTTTCAGATTATCCAAGATGGTTATTTCTTTTCATTTGTTCCAAGTTTAAGTTCTCCTTTTTAGGTGTAGCAAGAAGGCAGCCATAACTTGTGAGACCAACTATTGGCACAGCAATTATTTCATTCTCTTACTGTGACCCACCATAGAGAATGTTAAAAAAAAAAAACAACAACAGAAAAAAAATTATGGCAATCTACACATTCCCTAACCCAGCCAGCCTCACTATTCCGATTCACTGATTTCATTTTGTAATGATGATTTCAGGTCCCTAATACCCAGCTTAAGGGAATGGATACTCATTGTCATTTGCCTTATATTTATCATTAAGATTTTGCTTCTTGATTAAGCCTTCAACTCTTCTTTAATACAAATATCCACATATTTTTAAATAATGATTCCTTTTTTTTTTGGGCATGTTGGGTCTTCATTGATGCACGGGCTTTCTATAGTTGTGGCGAGCAGGGGCTACTCTTTGTGGTGCGCAGGCTTCTCATTGCGGTGGCTTCTCTTGTTCTGGAGTATGGGCTCTAGGCACGCGGGCTTCAGTAGTTGTGGCACACGGGCTCAGTAGTTGTGGCTCACAGGCTCTAGAGTTCAGGCTCAGTAGTTGTGGCACCTGGGCTTATTTGCTCTGTGGCATGTGGGATCTTCCCAGACCAGGGATCGAACCCGTGTCTCCTGCATTGGCAGGCAGATTCTTAACCACTACGCCACCAGGGAAGCCCTAAGCTGGCCGCCAGTTAACCATCACATTGAATAGCTAGAGGCAAGACATTTTCTTCCTTGAAGCACAGACACACAAAGGAGGCAATGAGCTGCTGGAGAAAGCCCCAGCTCTGGGGCCAGGTAGACCTAGGTGTCGAATCCTGATTTTGAAAGGCCCATGGGTGACCTAGAGCAAATGTCTTACCTTCTCTGAGCCTCGTTCTCCTTTTGTCATATGGAGATAATAATATCCACCTCAAAGATTTGCTGTGAGGAGTAAATGATATTTATTTCATTTCATAAATATTTTATCACATCTGGCATCTAATAACCCTTCAATAAGAGAGTTCACTCCCTGCATCCTGCTTTTTCACTCATATTAGTCTCTTTGCTTGAAATGAATTTCCACCTTCCCTCCCCTTGTCAGGCTCATTCTTCGAGGCTCTCATAAAGCCATGCCTTGCAGTGAGCTTTCCTAAATAACCTAACCCACATTTATCTTCCCCCCACCTTGGATCTAGGCTCTGTCTTTTACAACCCAGTCCTTGGTTGTGAGAATGCCTTGAATTATTTGCTATCATTTCATGTTTTATAGAGCACAAGTATTGATGTAATGTAAGCTGCTTCACAGAAAAATCATATCTTATACTCCTTATATCTACTCCACAATGACCAGCACGTTTATAGGCACACAGAACCACACTCAAACTCTATACGAAATTAATTCACTGATTTACTTTGAAATATGAAGAAACCTTTATTGTAGAAACCAGGGCAGTTAGACTGAGGAGATGTTTTCTAAGAGAAGAGGAAGGGACAGAAAACATTTATATAAAAAAACCATCATAGCAGATATATAGGCTGATTGTAACAGTACCCCCAAAAGAACTATGCAATGATTCCATTTCACTTCACAGAGATATTTTATCTGCCAACCAGGAGGCATTTAAGTGAATGCTTTTTAGAACATATAGTTAGCAGTTTCTCCTCCTCATTAGACTTCAGCTGAGGAATAATATGTTTCTCTTATTAAATGTAGCTTAGTGACAATAGCTGAGTTGTGCACACTTGAAAAATAGTAACAGAATTTCCTTGGAGTCTTGAACAAAGCTTCTATCTTATAAAGGTTTGGAAAGTAGATAAGGGTTCCAGATAGGTATTGCTGAAATTATTAATACTCCAGACCTCTTAAAGTTGTAAAGTATATAGATACTAGAATGATAATAAGCAGTCTCAGTAGGTTTGGGAGGAAAACTGTTCAATTGAATTGAAGTGCTTGAAACCATTATAAATGCAGTTTATCAAAAGAGAAATACATTTTATGGACAGACCCCCTGAATAACGTTTGAGAGGCAGTGAAGAATTTTTCAACTTTTTTGATCTTAAACAGTAAGCTGTTTCTCATGTTAATGTGTAAGACTTACTGGAAATCCTCATAATATGAGCTGAAGACTGATGTCTGGCAGCAAACATATTTCTGAAATTGGCTTGGATTTTATTACTATATTTTCTGAAATATGCTTTCATTGATATTTACCAAACAGATTGCCAGTTCACACAAAGGTTGTTTTAATAAAGGCCAACGAAAACAACTGAGCTGCTAGGAAGAATGTTAAGAGGGAAATGGACTTTTCATAACCTCACATTATAATTTATCTTTTTAGACAAAAATGTATTATTTGAATGAGTTTGGAACCAAAGGGAGTTCTCATGTCAAAATATCTACCTAGATGGTATACGTGATTGTTTTTATAGCAAATGAAAAATATTAAATACAAGTAAAACGTAAGTGTTGCCAGTATGAGTTTGGCAACATACTAGGGAAATGTTAAGAAATGGTGAATGTTGACCATGTTTCAGCTCTAGCCATAGAAACCGTCATTGGCTCCCAGTTACCCACAAGATAAAATGCAAGATGTTCTGCCTGGCTTTCATGGCCCTGCCTAATTTGGTCTTTCTCTGCCCATCCGTCTTTATCTTCCTTTACTCCAGTTGAGTGGTCTCTGTAGTATCCCCAGGCACATACTGACTTTTCCCATGTAGTTTCCTGGCCTGAAGATCTCCCTGCCTCCATCCAACTCCTTCTCATTAAAACCCTCCCTTATATCTTCCAGAAGGGAGCTTAATTACATTATTCTGGTCCCTACTGACTTTTCTCCTTCCACTAAATTACTTCAGTGATTGTTATCTTTTATTTTTTAATTAGTTAATCTATTAATTTATTTTTGGCTGCATTGGATCTTCACTGCTGCACACGGGCTTTCTCTAGTTGCGGCGAGCGGGGGCTCCCCCTCGTTGCGGTGTGCGGGCTTCTCACTGTGGTGGCTGCTCTTGTTGCGGAGCACGGGCTCTAGGTGTGCAGGCTTCAGTAGTTGTGGCGCGTGGGCTCAGTAGTTGTGGCTGTACTCAGTACTATATTACTGTATAGTAATAGTTTCCCCTCTCTCTCCTAAATTTCTTTCAGTCAGTCCTCCCATTGAAGTCCCTCTTTTCCTATAACCAGTTTATTTGCCATTTTGTGACTCTTTCCAGCTATTCAATCTCTTTTTAGGTTTTATGCCCAAAACTCAACACAACTTTCCAAGTACTTAGGCCCTCTGGTTTTGTACAGTTGTAGGGCAAGGTTTTCTATTTTGTTCCCACTTTTTTCTACATCTGGTGAGCCAAGGCATTTCAATGGAACTGCAGCACATTAAGCTGTTGGTTATGGGGAAGCATTAATACAGGCACCTTTCCTGTAACTGATCATAAAAGCTTCTAAACTTCTTTTGTTTTAATTGAAGCATAGTTGATTTACAATGTTGTGTTAGTTTCTGGTGTACAGCACAGTGATTCAGTTATATATCTATATTCTTTTTCATATTCTTTTCCATTATGGTTCACTACAGGATATTGAATATAGTTCCCCATGCTGTGTAGTAGGACCTTGTTGTTTATTTTATATATAGTAGTGTGTATCTGCTAACTCCAAACTCCTAAATTATCCCTCCTCCACCCCTTTTCCCCTTTGGTAAGCACAAGTTTGTTTTCTATGTCTGTGAGTCTGTTTCTGTTTTGTAAGTAAGTTCATTTGCATCATATTTTAGATTCTACATACAAGTAATATCATACGGTATTTGTCTTTCTCTGACTTACTTCACTTAATATGATAATCCCTAGGTCCATCCATGTTGCTGCAAATGGCATTATTTCATTCTTTTTATGGCTGAGTAGTATTCTACTAATATAGTAGTATTCTCTCTCTCTATATATATATGCCACATCTTCTTTATCCATTATTCTGTCAATGGACATTTAGATGGCTTCCATGTCTTGGCTATTGTAAATAGTGCTGCAATGAACATTGGGGTGCACATGTCTTTTCAAATTAGAGTTTTCTCCGGATATATGCCCAGGAGTGGGATTGCTGGGTCATATAAAGCCTCTAAACTTCTGACTGGAGTTTAGATTATGTTTTCTTCAATGCATTTACTTATATTTTCCACACTGAATCTCATCTGACACACATGCTTGCTCAACTCAGAAGGCTTTGTGAAATCTCCCTGCAGTGTTTAATTGTCCCCTTGGCACAATGTCATTGTCACAACATCTGCCGGTGAAGCCAAGGCAGGGTGGCAGAGGAAGGCCCATTGTCTAGGAATCGGGACGTGCTTCTTGCTAGCTGTGTCACCTTGACCAAGTCTCCATGTCATAGATTTTTTACCCCCATCTGCAAAATGAAGGAATTGGACTAAATGGCAATGGAAGAAATCACCTAACATTAAATTCTGAAAGTTTGTGTTTCACTGTAACTATTTACGTATTTTGTATAAAGGCAGTTGAATAAGACATATACGAGGAAGGTTCCCAGGGCTCCCTGCTGTTAACACTTCTCCATCCAGAGAGATGTCTGCTTAACTTCGCCTTTGTTTTTTAGCCAGTTCTCTGTGACAAAACATTTCCTCTACTTCCATGGTAACTCAATGTTTTTGGTATGTAAACTTGTGAAATGCTTTCTAAAATTAAATAAATTGTTTCCTGGCTTCCTCTTGTCCTCACCCCTCACGATCATGATTCTTTGTGTTGTTCTTATTGTGTTTTTGCTAAATATGACTATAGTGTGTTGGCCTTGGGTGGTACAGACAGCGTAACAGTTACTCAGGCAGGATATATTGAATAGAAATGGAGAGGAAATCCCCCAAATTATATAAGCACCAATGAAAAATCATGGGATCTCTAAAACTGTCTATGACTCCATATACGTATTTAATAGTTGAGTTTTGGTTAAACTAGTTAAAGGTTAGGAATATTGACTTCAACTGCCTCTGTCTTTTTTTTGAATTTTTTATTGAAGTATAGTTGATTTACAATGTTGTGTTAATTACTGCTATACAGCAAAGTGACTCCGTTTTATACACACACACACACACACACACACACACACACACATACTTTCTCATATTCTTTTCCATTATGTCAGCTACCTCTGTCTTCACATCAAGTATTTAGATGGCTGAGCAAGGATAGAAAGCGTTTCATTATTCACAGTTGTTACTGTAATCATAAAGGTGAAGCATTAGAGAATGTTTATTGTTTAACTTGTCATGCATATCTTAGAAATTTAGCACCAACCTAGGAAAATGTTTGTGGAAAAATGATTTATTAGGACCATATTTTCAACCTTTGAGATGGAAATAACTGTGAATGTGTTACTTTATTCTTTGTGATGAAGATGTCACTTTTGCTCAGAAGGGTATACACTTTAAAACATATTTAAAGCAATGATGATCTGTTTTTCTGAAGAAAGGTTTTTGCTTAGTCCCTCTTGTGTTCAGTAATTAAGAGCAATCATGTCTAGAGGCCAAAGATTTTGGTCGTGTGGAGCAGAATTTGGGGTCACGTGAAGTCCGTATGGGAACTGGACCTCTGGCTATACCCTCATCAGTACTGTCTTCAAAGCAGCTGAGGAAATTCTCTCATCTTACACAGCGTATACCACACAAAGAGCCTCTTGGTGGCTTCACTGGAAGTTTGTTCTCAGCCTCCTTGGCAGCATTTTTTCTTTAGCTTTGTCTCCATGTTGACCTCATCAGCGTCTCTAATTAGTCTTATTTTATAGAAGCCAGTGTTCCTCCAAAATCGAGGAGGTTGAAAGTTTCCTTTCTACTTTGAATTTTAGCTGCTAGAAAAAGTCTTTAAAATTATCCAACTTAGTTTGGTCAATGAAAATTTTCGGTCAAACGAACAAGCACCTTGAAACAAAAGAACTGTATTTAAATGTTTCAAATGAATTAAGTAGGAAAGATTGTTCACCTTGAATTGTTCAGTTTGGGCTGGAGAAAGTGGGATTAAAATAAAATCAAACTAGGAAAGATGGATGCCTTCCTAGAGCTTCCTTATGTAAGTCTATAGTAGACGTACCCCACTGGTCAATTCCAAGCCCTAAACATGGTCAGCTGTGGAGCTGGAGCTTCCTTCTGTAATGTATCTTTAGCCCAGTAGCAGTTGAGTCATGGGTGAGCCAGGGGGAGAATAGCAATTACTAAGTTGCCTACCATTATCTTCCCCAGATTTGGGGACAAAATTACCCTTTTAATGTCTTCTGAAAGTTCTCCCTATTTTTCTTCGTCTGTCCTGTTTTGGTATGGACACCTTCCTTCTAATCCCCCTCACTGCCAGTCCATCTCTAGGCTTCAGAGGAGGCAGAGAGTGGTCCTTGACACAGAAACATACTTTCATAGGGGAATTATTTAAAGCATTCTGAATTTCCAGAATGTAAGATGGGCACATCCCAAAGTATAACTTTAAAAATGCATTCCAAAGGAAAATAGAAATAATTTCCTTTATTAAATTCCTAGAGTCCATATACTTCTCTACTAACGAAGAATTGAAGCTTGAGGCTATATCTATATCTAATGTGGTTTTTATATACAAATAATATGTTCTTTACCTGACATCACTAAGACATTCTCCTTCAGTAGATTTTTAAATATTGGAAATGGTTTAAGACTGAGTACAACCAGCTAGTAAATATGGAGTTTGACCATAGCTTCAGTAAGTGATTAAATTCAGCTGAAAAACATTTGTTCCTTTTGTATTAAACTACTGCCCTGTGTACTACCTGGGATGTATAGAAAGGGGAGGATGGGTCAATGGAAAAAGGAACAATACAGCATTCCTGCCACCTAGAGCTAATCAGAGAAAACACAGACATAGAGCTAATCAGAGAAAACATAGACACCAGTGATTCTAAAAGTGTAATCCCTGGACCAGAAGCAACAGCATCGCCTGGGAACTTATAAGAAATGCAAATTCCCAGGCCCCACCGTAGACTTACTGAATCAGAAACTCAGGGTGGAGCATAGTTTGTACTTCGATTTGTACTTTAACAAACATGATTCTCATGCACGCTACAGCTGAAGACCCACACTAATATCATGACCTCAATGTAAGTACTATGTTACTAGTATAGTACTGATAATGAGTTTGCAAGCAGAGGACACAGTGGTCACTGCTGGGCTGAGATGTTTAGGGAAAGAGCCACAGGTGAAGCAGGAATTTCACCTGGAAGCAAGGAATTCTGTATAAAAGGACCATGCTGAGCAAACAGAGAGCTGAGAAAACACATGACATATTTGTGATACATAATTAACCACTCACTAGGCACTGGATTAGGTGCCTTACACACACTGTCATGGTTCATCCTCACAACAGCTCTAAAAATATTATTCCCATTTACATGGCAAAATTAAGGCTCAAGAACTTACATAGAACAATTTGAGAGCTGTGAGAGTTTAGAAATAGTGGGAGATATGGTGTTTAAAATATGTGGGGAAGAGAATGTAAAGGATTTTGAATTCTAGTAAGATAGAGTTTGGACTTATCCCATTAGAGTCTAAGAGTTAGACAATTAAAATACTTTCTGTGAGGGAAGCATGAAATGATTAAACTGATTCTTAGAAAAAATTAATAGGTTAGAGATGGAAGAAGCTGGAGGCTCGAATAGACCCCGTAGAAGGTATTTTCAGTGGTCTAGGTTTGAGGTGGTTATAGGTTGAACTAGCCGAATCACCATGAAAATAAAAAGGAAATGACAGATCCAAGAAATTCTAGAAAGAAAGTAACTGCGATTGCATATACAAAAGGAGAATGAGGGAGGATTTGAAGCATGATGACTGGGAAAAATGGAAAGTCTCAGAAACTGACCAATTCAGTTAAATGAACTTGGATGATTTTTACTGTTTGTGATAGGATTTTGTTTGTTTTGTTTTTAGGGTATACAGAGAGGTAACGAACTCAGCTTTCAGACATTCTGAGTATGAGATGATGGTAGAACATCAAAGTAGAAATTCATCAGGAAGTCCATAGACTATAACTCACAGTCCATGGTTGGAGGCATCGACTTAGGGATTGTAGTAGAGAAGTGGGGTGGATGCTGTGGGAGGACCTAGAATATCCAATAGAGAGAATGTGCCAGGAGAAGAACAGAAGGTTGAGCATAGAATTCTATGGAATATTTAAAGGTCCTCATTTATGAGGTAGAAACAAAGGAAAGAGCCTGATGGTCAGAGAAGAAACAGCCACAGGAATAAAGACAGAATGAGAACAGTGTTGTGTCATGGACATCCGTCCAGGGAGAAGGGCACGAAATGGCGTTTGAAGTCCCCACCTATGGAGATCTAGGGAGAACAGAGCAAGGCAACCATATTCGGTGATGAGGACACAATTAGTGATCCTAAAGGATGCAGTTTCAATAGAGTGAATGGTGGTGGAGGTGAGGGAGGGAGGTGGGAGCAATACTGTGGCTTATCAGGATCCAGGGCCTCAAGCGCTAGGTCCCATGTTTGGGGAGTTTGACTATGAAGAAAAGAAGATCCTATGGAAAATGGTTAGCGGGGAGACTGGGATTAGGTGAAGATAGCTATGCTTTTGTGAAATGGGATAGAGAGGAGAGGGCAGGAAGGGATTGAAAACTGGAGGGGGAGAGATAGGATTGACGGAACAATCTGGAAAAGCAGGTCAAAGGAAAGTGGGTCATTTGCTCTAGTACAAAAGAGAAAGGATCAGAATCTTTCCCTCAGCCCGAGAAAAAGGAGCAAGTTCTTCAGACTAGTGAAGGACGTACTGAGAAGAGAATGTGAAAAGGGGAAGAAACCTAAACAAGAGAGCTTTGCTCTTCTGAGGAGGTGGAGGTGTGGCCACTGTGTAGATAGAAGGTTGACAAACAAGAGACATAGGCAAAGAATTCCTTCCACTCTTTCTTCAATCAGCATCTGCCCGTGAGGCAGGGACATAAGACGCAGGGAGAGATGCGGTCAACAGTAAAACCCGTATCATTTTACGTTATGACTGTGCACATATCTGCCTCCCTTACTAGAATGTGGGTTTTTTGAGAGCAAAGACTTCCTTCTTTTTTAATGCAGGAAAGCACAAAGGGTAATATAACAAGGACATTTGTACCATCGGGACAATTGCTAGTTTCTCTTTTTTTTAAAATAAACACTGGGAAAAAAATGGAAGAACACTTTGTCCTTACCCCCAGCCCCTGTTCCATTCCTTTCTCTCCCTTCCTAGGAGCACACACTGTCATGAATGCATATCCTCTGAGCCTATCTATGTATCTATTTATCTATATCCACGAATATTATGTAATATTGTTTATGATTTTTTTAATTTATACAAATGGTTCCATATTGTACTTACCAGTTCTGCAATTTATCTTTTTTTAAAATTCATCATTATGTTTTAAAGTCTAACCATGCTGAGAAATACAGATTTAGTTCATTTCCTTTAATTTCCCTTGTCTTATTAATCTTTGTATCCTTCATTTCCAGTGTAGCATAGGTACCCATATAGCAAAAGTTATTAGTGAATAAATTAGGATAAACAGTATAACAAAAGAAATGGATACTTTATACAGCACTTTCTTATGGAATACTTTTAACTATAATCCCTTTTCTCTGTTATTTGTGGATTTTTCTTCCCCAGGCTGATGCTATTTAAGGGTAGTAATTATGCCTTATGCCTATGCATTCTATTCCTAATGCCCATTTCAATGTTTGACACATAGTAACTCCTCAGTAAATATTTATTGAATGAATGAATGACTCCCTACTGTAAGTATTATTTTGTTAAGGTCCAGGTTCTGAGTACGTGAGTGTTTTTCCAAGACCACGTGGTTGGAATCAGGACTAATGATCAGGTTTTCTGATACTAAATCCAGTGGTCTTTTCATTATAACATTGAAAGAGCTATTGTAAGGACTATATTAGGGAATCAATAGGAAAGGAATAATTATAATGAATTACTGCCCTGATGTAACCAATAAATAGACTCCATGTACCTATGTAGTTAGGGAAAATTAATAACCATAACCAGGTCTAGGGCTTGAAATTTATCATAATCATTAACTTAGAATATATTGTCATGTGGTCCTTAAACCATGTGAGGTTCATATTATAAAGGAGATATGTGAATTATGAGGGCATATAGGATTGCAGGAGGGAAGGAATGAGTGGGAAGCAGTTTCACTCAAGTACAACTGCTTTTGCTAAGGTCAGTGGTAACCTTCTAGTTGCCTTTGACGACATACACCACTGTTCTTCTGGCTTCAGTGACACCTCCCCTCCTGGCTCTCCTTCACCCCACCTTCTTGTCCACCTCCTAGAAACCCTTCCCTACAACAGGGACAGTTGAGTGGAGATCGGAAGGAAATTACAAGCAGTCTAGGAAAAAGATCTCAGGAGCTGCCTCAGATACCACCCACACTCCAATCTGCCCTCCCACTAGGAACGATTGGTACCGATCAATACCTTTAACCCTTCACTTGATGATTTGGAGGTTTTACCCCAGTTTCCTCACTCAGAGGCAGATCTCCATCACCTCTTCAATCCCTGGCACAATTCTTGGGTCCTGGGCAGCTGGAAAAGTCAGGATTGCTGTGCACAGAACGAGATCTGGGGAGCAACGCACCCTAACTCCTTTGACAGGCCAGTCAAAGCAACTGAGTGGCCAGGTAGCTCGCACAAGGGAAAGACCTTTTAAGGAACTTATTTCCATGTATAAGCACTGTTTGCCCACTTTCAAACTCCTATCTTAGTCATTTTGGGGTATGCTTTACAGTTTGTTACATCTCAGACATTTAACCAGAGTAATTTAATAAATGCTGGTTGAGTTGAACCCCGCCTCTTTTTTTTGTTGAATTGAGGCAGAACACAGATTCTCTACCACGCTTCTTGCTCAAGGTACACTCTCATAGTTTTTCTGACACCCTCAGGGAGTGCTTGAATAGTCTCACTGTTCCCTACTAACGTGACACAAACTCAGGTATCTAGAAGATCTGATACTGCCTGGGATCGTCCCTTCTTTCCCACATCATAATTTGAAGACCACAGCTTTAGACCTAAAAATCAGAGCAGGTGGTCAGACAAAGAATTTTTGTTCTGCTTCCAAGTATTAGAGACCGTATGGGGAATGAAATTTGGTTACCAAAATATTGGCATTTCTTAGACATTTTATTGAATTTTGGGGCAAATAGGATAGAGTGCTTGTAATCAAGACAGTCTTATATTCTTGTGATAGTCAGAAGTATCCTTGGGTGTTCCGCACTCACTCAAGATGCATGTAGAAATTAAACTGTATCGGTGGCTTTGTAGTGAACAAATGACAAGTGAGATGTAACAAACCAAGCAGCAGCTATGGGGCGTGGATGGCTCATTAGAAAGAGCATTGGTTGGTTATTTTGTTTCCTTTGTGTAGCCGTAGTGCCAAAGCCATACAAGTTCATGGACTACGTCACAATGCTTAGGGAAAAAATGACATTTAATTAGACAAAGGAAGGTGGGGAAAAAAAAAAGGGAAGGGCTAAATTAGGATAACTAATGAGCTCATATTGAGTCCTGAAAATATATCTTAATTTTTAACGTGGAAGATAGTAATTCAACACTGAAGGGACTCGAGGAAGGCACAAAGGGGTCTCATGTCTGAGGAGGGAGTTGATGAAAGGTTGTAGCCTTTAATATCTGATGATGAAAAGAGATCTCCTTTCTTTGGGGTGAGTCCCTGGTTCCAGCTTTACATTCGTGGAGCAATTAGCAGGACTCCTCTTGGCTTTGCTTGGTCTCCTCCGTTAGAAGAATGCCTCTGATATGTAATATTTGTTTGAAAACCCAAAGAAGCTTGTTTCCTTTTGAGGTTTGCCTTACTTTTTATGTTCTGAAGTTCATTTTGGACCTCAGATTTTGCTCCAAGCAATAAAATTGGCTGGATTGTACTAACATAATGGAGCTGTAATTTTAGCCAACTCTGGGGGGTGGGGAGATAGTTAAGGTGTGTAGTGGTTTCTGTGGCTTCTCTGTGGAGTAGAATTCCCTGCAAAGCTTTTCCATGTGGTGTTTTAATAGCTGTCTTAAAACTCTCTGATGCATGGAGCAAAACCGAATTAGACTCATGTACGAGATTGCTGGGATGAGCCAAGAACCCTGAAAAACAAAAGACGAACAAACAGCCTAAGCTCAGAGGCTAAACCGTCCAAAGAAGATCCTCAGGACATATGCAGATTCAAAATTACGGAAATAATCGCCTGTTTTAACCCATTTTTTGCAAAATTTTCTAAGGAGAATCGTAATCTTTTCTTTGCATGCCTTAATATTTTACCTTTGCATGTAGCTTTACAATTTACAAAATGCTTCAATATATATATTTTATCATTAGAGACTTCCCACAACCTTTGGAAGTTTCTATTATTAGCCCCATTTTTATAAATGAGAAAACTGAGTCACAAAGATAGATCCAAGGTCATTTAGCAGAGGAACTACAGAGGCAGAATTCGATACCACTTCAGAGCTCTGCATCTTTACACCAGAACTTCAGTAATTTTTTTTTATTATTATTATTTTTTTAACATCTTTATTGGGGTATAATTGCTTTACAATGGTGTGTTAGTTTCTGCTTTATAACAAAGTGAATCACTCATACATAAACATATGTTCCCATATGTCTTCCCTCTTGCGTCTCCCTCCCTCCCACCCTCCCTATCCCACCCCTCCAGGCGGTCACAAAGCACCGAGCCGATATCCCTGTGCCATGCGGCTCCTTCCCACTAGCTATCTACCTTACGTTTGTTAGTGTGTATATGTCCATGCCACTCTCTCACTTTATCACAGCATACCCTTCCCCCTCCCCATAACCTCAAGTCCATTCTCTAGGAGGTCTGCGTCTTTATTCCTGCCTTACCCCTAGGTTCTTCATGACATTTTTTTTTCTTAAATTCCATATATATGTGTTAGCATACGGTATTTGTCTTTTTCTTTCTGACTTACTTGACTCTGTATGACAGACTCTAGGTCTATCCACCTCATTACAAATAACTCAATTTCGTTTCTTTTTATGGCTGAGTAATATTCCATTGTATATATGTGCCACATCTGCTTTATCCATTCATCCGATGATGGGCACTTAGGTTGTTTCCATCTCCGGGCTATTGTAAATAGAGCTAGAACTTCAGTAATTTTAACTAGTGATGACGTTTAATATTCATGAAGACAAGGAACACCAGACAGGTAGTGTGTGCGTACACAGTAAAGATGCTTCCAGGCTTCTGAGTTCTCATCAGTGAATATAAGACATTACAGTGTTGTCTGAACGTCCAGAGGATATGCTCTTCCTTTCATTCAAATGCTCAATGATTCAGAGACATGGTTCCTTCCAAAGTGCTGAGTGTAGCCGATAAAATGCCACATACTTAGTTGGCATTCTCATACTAAGCATGTGTAAAAATTCTCTGTAGTGTGTGGTTTTGGCTACTAAGTTCCAGAAACATTTATTGAATGCTACTATATGCCAGGCACATGGGCAAAGTAGGAAGTTATCCAGGTGGTATGATTCTAAGGGAACCTTTTACACTGGCCCAGCCCACTGCCTAAAATAGTCTCCTTAGCAGGGCATCCCTTTGAGTTAGTCCAGGAGTCACTGGGATTCCTTTTTTGAAAATGAAGATAGTTTGGAAAGAAAAATATACTTTTTAATTTAAAAAATAATTTTTAAAGTATTTTTTTAAATACTAAATTTCACTAAAGCCTTGAGGTATATTTATTCATCCAGTTACCAGAATCAACTATTAAGGCCCTGAGTTGAATAGGAGGTGATGTGGATAAATTGTATTCTACCCAGGAGAAGGGGATGGTGAATTCTAGAAATTCACCTGTAAGGGCCCAGGGAAGCCAGGATATAGCCGCAGGTCAGGGAGCCCATCTTATCTGGAGAGAGGGATGCACTAAGGTTCTCTATCAAGAATAAACTTCAGTCACTTTGCTTTTGTTTTTAAGAACTAGCCCTACCTGATATATTTCAAAGCCAAGTTCTTATTTGTTTAAAACCAAGTAAGCAGGCCCCCATCTCTAATGAAAATCAGCCTGGTAGCTGGTCCTCTGTGTGGCTACCTCAGAACTCATCATCTCCTTAGTCAGCCTCTGTACTCCTTATTTAACTCTAATCAATGTCTTTTCACAGTTGATGATAGGTTGACATCGCTGACAAACCTGCACCAGGTGCAAAAGGATTTAAAGTACCCTCCTGCCTCGCTCTCACATCCTCTCCCACAGCTCTGAGAATTCTATACCTGGAGAATTTTAAATATCCTGTGTTCATGATTTTTGGCCTCTCTTCCAAAGACCTAAAATATTTTAAAAATATATTAGTTAACAAGTTTATTGTTATCAATGAGAAAATTATTTTATAAGTTGACTGTCACTTATGAGGCAGCTGTTGATACTCTGTTTGATTTTTTTTTTCTGCATTCACCCCTAAGCTTTCCACACTTGAAACAGCATGTATGGAACAACCATGTTTGTTCTAATGACTAACCCAAGGAGAAGCCCCCAAAATAATATCCATCATGATGGCTATGATTGTTGCTAAGTGCTGTGCTCAGAAAGATTCTCTATAGATTGTCTCATTCAATCTTCACAACAATCCCAAAAGGTAGGTACTGTAGTTACCCTCATTTATACATGAAGCACAGAGAAGTTAAGTAACTTGCCCAAGGACACACAGCTGGTTTGCTGAGATTCAAAAGCAGGCATTCTGTCTCCTGAGTCCAGGCTCTTAATTACTATGCCACAATGACGTGTGGGCCACCACCCCTTCTCCAAGGGGCCACCAAAATATGAGGGCGCCTCGTCACCTATGGGCAAGGGGTGCTGGGGCCCTCCCATGGCAATGACCCCAGTGCTCAGAACCAGCGTGTGGAAGTAGACCCCTGAGACGGCCAAGAGGCAAGGAGAACATTGGAGTAGCTTGGTCCTGCTCTTCCCACAGTGGCCTCTCTGTCCTTACCTTGTCACCTGTTTTTATAGAGCCCATTTTGAAGGATAGTGCTTAAGGCTGGGCCACACCTGAAACAGCATCAGCAGACACTTAATTATGAATTCACATAGCAGCACACTGCTGCACAATGTGTATTGGGGTTGGGAGGGGCAATAGATGGAGAGAATCTGCTTTGCCCTCAGTATTTTCTCAGAGACAGCCTTGGCGTTTTAAATCAAATTCATCTCTAAGTCGGCCTTAGACCAACAGGCCTTCCTGGGATGGGGGCCCTCAATGTGCTGGCAAATGTTTAATCACCTGCTCTCCAGGAGGAAAGCTCTTATTGGTAGCATTTGCCATTGCCTTAGTTTAAATGCTCCCACCACAGCAAGTTTCAGGTTACCAACACAGCCCCACTGAACAGGGTCAGGAAGAGCTGTGGGCAATCAGATCCAGCACACCCTTGGGCGAGGTCAGAAGATTAGGGTAGACAGACCCCGGTGGTAGTGTTGCTGCAGGGGACAAGGGTCAGGTTCAGATTCTGGACCTAGAGGGTTCATTTTATGTGTGGCTCCTTCTCTCCCCACCCTACCCTGATACCTTCCACCATAGAATCAAGCTCTAAGAATATCAAAGGGGTCTTGAAAGAGAAAGGAATCAGAATTTGCAGCCCAGAGGCAGTAGGTGGAAGGGAAGAGGGAGCAGGACATCATCTCTTGATGGGAGATAGGCGAAAGGAGGAAGAAGGAAAGAGATGGGAGGAATGGTTTTATAATCCACACATGTGTGTATGTGAGTCCTTGGCTTTTCCCTACTGTCAGGAAGAGCTGCCTCATTCCCCTGGTTGCCAGTCTGGTTGCTAGTCTGAGTCACTCCCAGGAAACATGTTTTAGCAGAGGAATGTCTTAGCAGGGTCTAACTCCTCACACCCTTGTTAATGACCCTGATATGAACAATGTTAGATCAGATACAGTCTGTTTTCCTCCGGAAGGACTTCAAGGCTATGTATGCCCTGCTCAGTTTCCTGACATTCTAGTGCTTTATGATTCCCAGGGTCAAAATTGTCATTCTAAGCATCTTCTCTGTTGAACAACAGATATGTACACAGAGAGCCTTGCTCTGTTTTCCATTCACTATTGGACACTATGAGCTGCAAAACACATAAAACAATTTTTCCAACCTAAAGAGCTTATAATCTCGTTGAGAAAATGTGACAGCCATGTGAACTAATTCCTAAGTAAGGAGCACTTATAACAGCATGATGATGATATGTCAAAGAATAGTCTTTATAATGAATTGTGAGGAACCTATAATTAAAGGAGAGTCTATAATGAGAACTTATTTAGTAAAGACAGTCAAACTGCATATCCTGGTCCTTTATATTGTTCTTGTTTGTTACGTAATGTGTACCCATTTTTTAAACATATTTCCGACTCATTTTACAGTTAGAATCCCTTTTTAACAAATAACGATTAGAGCAGCCAGTTCAATGTAATAAAAATATTTCTTCTGCTGGCCAACAGCCCATACTAACACTCCTTTGCTGATGGAGATCCAAGACTCCTTTTGAAGGGAAAACCCGGTATGAGAAAGACATTCACAAATCCCTGTCCATTTGGCAGTAAATCTACTTAACAAAAAGGTTATCCTTTCAGCAGAGTATTGACAAAGCACAGCTTTGCATATCTGCACGGTATTAAATAACTCTTGACAGAACCTGACTTTTTCAATGTTGCATTGATTTTATTTGGGGCTTTCGTGTCATAGAGCTCCATAGGCTCTGATCAGTTCAGGGTGGATGACTGTGGGAATCTCACCTCTGATCATCCAGGGCAACAGATCCCCTGACACACTAGCAAAGGCAGCAGAAGAGAGCAGACATACGTGTCTGCCCTTGTCTTCCCCTGTATCAGCTGATTATTTGTGCTAATAGAAGGAAGCAATCTCACTCTCATCATCCAAAAGCTCCTTTTCACTTGCTTTTTTGTCAATTTATTTTACTGAAGTATTTTTGAGTTACAATGTTGCGTTATTATAATTTCTGCTGTACAGCAAAGTGATTCAGTTATACATCTATATACATTCTTTTTCATATTCTTCTCCATTATGGTTTAATCACAGGATATTGAATAAAGTTCCCTGTGCAGTGTTTCACTTATTTTTGAGAGGGTTTTGGTAATTCTCTTAGAATATAGGAACCCTAAGTAAAATTTGGAGAATTTGCAGTATATGAAAGAAAAATAGTTCTGGATCTACCCTGTGTCTCTGGGACAGTGGGCTCGCGTGAGCCAGCCAGATTCTCTGCATTTACGAGAGTACTTTCTTGCCATAGAAGTCTAGGGTCTAAGTGTTTAGGTTAGGACGCCCTCCTGCCAGGCTTCAAATTAGGTGAGGCTGATAAAGTAAATAAAAGGTAATGGATTGTGTCCATACACGACTTCATTCCATCCTTTGAATGAGTTTATCAATAACTGCTAGAGGGCAAGACTCAGCAATAACCATGTACAGTTGATGTCTCCAGGCAATAGAAAGCTGATTTTATTTCCTAAGGTGTTTGAGGTGTGCCCGACTAAAACCCTCTTCCTTCACTGATACATCTAGTGTGTAGTTTTCCTGAAATGATTAATGTTTTCTTTCTCTAGGCTTATGCTACTAATTACACCCAAGCTTCTTGAACTGTCTTAAACAAATTCACACACAGGTAGGAGCCCTGCAGGGCTCGCGAGTGTGATGAATCAGGTTCTGTGCCATATGCTTTCATTTCTCCCCTCTGGTCAACATTTGTTTTCTCTGTACTTATTTCTCTTGCTGCCCTGTGAACTGAAATTTAAGGGCTGTGTTTAGCTGCATGTTGGGGTGGAATATGGGTGGAAGGGTGTATTTTAATAGTATTTTGCCAAATTTAAATTGGGTTGAATGTTTTCCAAAATAATTTCCTATTTCTAAAACTGCTGCCAGTTAGGAGAGACTTGGAATCTACCCTTATCCTGAAATACTAAGAAAAAGCTCAAAAGTTGTATTTGCAGAGTGTCATTTACTTAACGAGTCTCCCCAGTTAGACACAGAGAAGTGACTTTGCTCTCCGTTATGAGAATATTGTGCATTTCCTGGCATCTCGCTGCCCCCTAGTGCAACATGCCAGTGAGCGCATCCTTCCCTGCAAGCAATCTTTGCTTTATTACTGTCTGATCAGTCCATTTCATGCTTCCCTGGGTTCTGGCAATGTGATTAAACACTAATCCATGGCTCCAACAGAGTCCTCCATGGGTCCTATTTTGCCAAATAGATCTAACTATTGGAGCAGGAGTTTGGTGGGCTAGAGAGTACAGATAGGAAAGTGGGCTGGACTCTTGAGACCCCTTCCAATGGGGAGACATGGCCCATCTCCCAATGGGCCTTGTAGAGAGCTCTGAACATGAACAAATCTGGACCTGCTCTAATGCAGGCAGACTGTCTCAAGGTGATCTCAGGGAGCCCATAAGTTTCAATACAGTGCCAAGAATCAGAGGAACTGATCTTATGTTAAGATACACTCCTAGAGTGCAAAGTAGCAAGAGCAACGGGCTTGAAGAGAGAGACCACCTTGGGAAATTCCCTCAAACTCTTTTAGCCTTTGTAAAACGACTATTGATAAAAAGTAATCTTAGGGGCTTCCCTGGTGGCGCAGTGGTTGAGAGTCCGCCTGCAGATGCAGGGGACACGGGTTCGTGCCCCGGTCCGGGAGGATCCCACATGCCGCGGAGCGGCTGGGCCCCTGAGCCATGGCCGCTAGGCCTGCGAGTCCGAAGCCTATGCTCCGCAACGGGAGAGGCCGCAACAGTGAGAGACCTGCGTACCGCGCAAAAAAAAAAAAAAAAAAAAAAAAGTAATCTTAGAGATTGTAAGGTTTTAATACATTCATCTGTTTTTGAAGGTTCTGTACACTTTAACATGTGATCTAAATCTTCTTCTATTAGGTTTACTGTAGCCAAAGTAGCCATTAGGTGCAATTTAAGGATTATGGAAAGGCATTCTGACCCTAAAGGCTTGCTCTCAAAACTATTCTGAAATGATCACCAAATTGTGAGCCATGTATGTGGTCTCCATGAAGTTCTGCCAAAATGACCTTGAACAAGGTGTTTAACTTCATTGGGCCTCTGTTTTTCCATCTATAAAGTATTAGTGCCCCTATTTAAATGGATTACTTAGGGATTCAATGAGATAACATATGCCTGGCACATGGCAGATTTCAATAATTGTTAGTTCCTACCTCCTCCTCCCCCGACCCCTTTTTTCTGGACTGAAATAGTTAACACCCATCTTGGATACCAGATACTAATGGGTGGATGGTGGATTACGATGCCCTCTTTCTGAATTGTCCCCCAAAGAGCTGAGAGGCAGCCATTGCTTGTCACTATTAGTTTTGAATATTGGCAAGGAAATTTGCAAGAGGGAGTGGGATAAGGGGGTAGAGGTGGTCATTAAAATCTTCAGTGGTGAAAACTGTAACTGACAGGGACTTCAAGGTATTGCCTGTTCAGGAACCACGTCTGCTTTATTATGGAATGAAAGATTTCTGTTCTTTAATGATGATTGTAATTGCAGTTTTGACTGAGGGAGCAGACAAGAGAAAAGAAAGGCATCCAGTGTGGGGAAAGGTCATTTTGTGATCATGGAATTCTTTTTCAGAAGACTGTGTTACAAATATCATACTTGCTTTTCAGAATCAGGCTATTTGCAAAACAGATGCTCAATCTTCCTATGGTGAATTAGTAAACAAACAAAAAAAGATTTTAAACTCAGTATAACAGAGGGAAACACAGAGCCACACCTACATGCATGCATGTACACGTGTACAAACGCAAATACGTACTTTGTAGATTAAATAGACATTTTTTATGCTTTTATGTGTGTTTTTTGTTTTGGTGATAGCATTGAAAATTGTGTGGGTTTTGTTACGTAGTTAGGGTTAGTGAGTTTCCATGGAGAGAAGTAAGAGAAGTTTAAGAACAAATTCTTAAGTTTAAGGGCAAATTCCTCCTTACCTTTGATGGTAAGGAAGAATTTGTACTAAGGTCTTTCCTCCCATCTATACTCTAGTTCTGTCACTACCCTGACTATGAATTGGACAGAAACCAGAGAGAACCATGTAAAATTATGCATTTCATTAAATTTGTGTAAAGTCTTTCCAAATCTTCTTAGACATTGTTTTGGAATTGACCAAGGGGGAGTTTTACTGTATTTGTATCAGATCTCTGGAGTGGAACTAGAGGGAAGGTTACATATTGCCCTGTGCAACCCCTTTATTTTATAAATGGAGAAACTAAGGTCTAAAGAGGTCACAGGGCCAGAGTGCCCTCCCTTATTATTATCTCTCTTTCCTGTTGTCTGTATCATGTTTGCTTGGTCCATCTTCCCATAAGGTGGTGAGTGTTCAAAAGCATTAGACCTGATTTGCATGAGTTTGGCCTTCCTCAGCACCACACAATGGGAAAGTCGGTAAATTCCATTCTTAATCTCCTCCAGAGAATTGCCTCTTCCCAACAGAAATTATAATAGAGGGAAGGGGATTACTGAATAAGAATATTGTTTTTTAGTAACTTATTTCTTTACACTATTCGACAAAGAATTTCATGTCCAAGTTTAATATTGCAGTCTATTTCTTGACAGTGGAAAGAACCCATATGTGAATTAGCAATGAGAATTTTGTGTTACATTAGGAGGAAAAGATGTGTTCTAGTTCTGTCCTTTACAAAAACTCTGGGATTGAATTTTACCTCCTATAAAAAAGCCCATTTTGCAACTCGTTCAATATCACCCAACAATCAACAAATATTTATCAAGCCTCTACTATGGTCCTAGCAGTATTTAGAGTCTTAAGATGTATCAGGAAGCAAAACAAAGATTTCTGCCTTGGAGATTGTATCTTCATGTACATTTGTAACATATGAATGAACTATTACTTTCCAACACCAAATTATTCTTGCACAGCATTCTAATGAAAATGTGTCATTTTTATTTTTTTATTTTTTTAAATTGTCTTCCTTAAAATAAAAGGCCTTGTTTCTCAAGAAAAATGCTTTTTGGGCAAGTTGCATGAAATTTGTCACAATACTGCCGCCTTGCGGCTGCTTGAATCAGAAACCCACATACACTGTAAGGTCAACTCTGTCTTTAAAGGTAAGGTTTATAGGACAATTATCCTGCTCTTCAATGGAAGCCTTTGATACAAAATTACCTAGCCAGGAGTACTTAGAATCTAATTCCTTCTGATTTTGTCACAGAATGACTGGAAGAGCTCCATTGCTTTTGTCGTTGGAAACCGAGTTGAGGATGAGCTTCTCATTCAAGCCCTCACCCTCGCTGTCCAAGTTCCTCAGCGCAGACTCTTCAGTATGGTTTCCTGGCAAGACATTCTCCAGCAGGTACCTGTCTCTTCCCACCCCTAAGCCCCTTGGAGACTTTCTTCTTAAAATAATAGAATAAAATAATGAAATAAATAAAACTATCATATTCTTGGGCTGTTTGGCAAGTTTTGGTGCATTACTTTGCACAAACACTTAGCTGGAATAAATTTGAATCATCTAATCTGGAAGGATTATTTTTTTATCGGTGAATGTTGCCCTTTCCACATTCATTCATTCAACAAAAATGTCTGAGGTCATACTAGGCTCCATGCTAGGTTCTGTGAGGAATTATTTAATAAAAGACTCAATAACAATAAAAGAAAAAACTATTTAATATTCCAAGGAAGCCCATAACTAACTGGAAAAATGAAGCCTCCAGAGAATCCTAGCTGTCAGAGGTTAGAGGGGAATGATAACACAGAAAAGTTCTGTCAGATAGCACAGCCTCATATAATTACTAACAGCTTACCGAAGTGACTGTAAATATTTGAATTAATTGATGACTCTCTCTTCCTTGCTAGGTTCCCCAACCCCTCAAGTCACCGAGGTATTTGAAAGTTACATATATCTAAGGATTCTTTAAGAAAGCCTTTCTTTTTCATTATAGATGAATTTTCTTACAGATCAATGGAACAAGTGCACTTTTTGGAAGTACATCTAAAAAGGCAAAGAAATCTCTAAGCGGTAGTGCTCCCTTATATTGTGAGGTAGGTGAACGTATTGATGAAGAGATTTTTGTAACTTTTAGAAAACAAGAATTGAAGTAATAATTTTATAGTCACTTTTAAAAAAATTTAATTCATTCTTTGAAAGCAAATTCCCACTCATTGTTGGAGCTGTTTGTTCCTGATGGTGGGCGTGTGAAAAATCTGCTTCCCTTTTAACAAAATCCCCCTTTAGGACCAAAATTGTCCCAGATTGTCTACACTGTCACTGTATCCAGTTGAAGAATATAAATCAGAAATGTGTGTATATGAAAGTGTTGGACCATACTTTTTCATGGTAATTACTGAGTATGTGATGGTATTAAAGGGGGTTGTGTTATCAGTGTATTACAAAGTGTTAGTTTTACCAAAGAAACAATGTAAAAATGCCCCAGAAGGTGCTTCCTGCACATGACAGAGAAACAACTGGAATAATTTTCCATCCATTTGTGAACTTTGTGTCCATTTTACATGCTACTTTAATCATTGTGAAAGTAAGGATAATCTTCAGATTAATGGTCCATTCTGTTTCTAGCAGATGCAAAAGTCTGGCCTGGCTGACCAGTGGGTTTGTGCAAAGGACTTAGAACACAGGCTCAGTACAGGGGCTTTCCTCTTACCCTGTCTTGTTAATATCCAACTTACAGCTTACAAGGAACTATAAAAATCCAGTGATTAATTAGAATATCACTTAAAATTTGTCAGGTACTATTTTATGACTCTGCAGACCGAAAGCATAAAGATTTGGGGATCTTTCAAGACGAACTTGTTTGTACTTTATTTCAGTGGTAACTAATAAAGTTTTTATGTGTCTCGGTTCTTGGGTGATTTCATGATGGACTCTGTAGTGTTGCCTGAGTACTATCTGAACAGGTTCCATTGGACTTATTTACAATTGCCAATACTGTGGATTTTTAGCATTAACTCTTGCTACACTACTCTCGCTATCATGGCAAAAAACTCATTCTGCGCTGATGAAGTCAAATAATGAGCCTTCTAGCTTTTGTTATGATGTCCTGCATGTGCATGCCCCAGTTGAAACATTATGTGGTACCTGGATTTAAAATATTGGAAGTTTTCTTCTGAAGTAGCCATAGAAATCCATGTCCAATTCTCAGGCCTGGGATCAATTAGCCCCCGCCTCCAAAGGACTCTTTCTTCTTCAAAGATGCTCAGTGAAAATCAGAGATGATAACGGGCCAGTTTTGACGTCTGATGTGGACAGGCATTTTGGCTTGGATGTGGGATAGCCCGATGTTACAAATCTAGAGTTCGGTTAGAAAACCATTCCTCTCCAATGTGTGCTATGACTCCTCATAGCCTTCACTCAGGGGAGGTCCATTTCACATCTGGCTCCCCTGCATTCTTCCAGTGGAGCATTTGGGCAATAAGCCTCCCACACCCGCTCACATACCCTTTTCTGAATGGTTCCAGAAGAAAAGGGAAGGCAGCAGGAGCACCACAGAGATGGACCTGGGGTGCACCAGACGTGCATTAATGTCAATCACTGTAGCAAGAATGGATCAAAAACAGAAAACAAATTTGGGTTCCTGGGCGACATCAGCCATGGCCAGAATGCACATCTGGACCAGAAGGGCACATATCCAACCTCAGTCCCTCCACACTTAGGACCCGTTTTGGTCCCTCTTCCCAAGAGAAGTGAAAAGTTACAGGCAGTGCCTACTGAGAGCTCCAAGGCAGTTAGGAGTGTGGCCGTGAAAGAGACCCACAAGCCAAACTCTCTGGGGACCTCTGGACTTTCCAGGCATGCAGACAGCCGGCTCTTGACTCTATTTCTGCTTAAAATCTTGCACGGTCTGTGGCCACAGGTGAATTCCTCGGGAGCCTGTTTAGGAAGTCTTATGTTTTCCTTCTCAAAGGAAACTCTGCAACGGGGAAAGAAAAGAGAATCCAACAAAATTACTTACGTTACATGGGAAATTCATAGAGTTCTGTTTCCTTTTCGATCTCCATTTTGGAGGAAGGAGAACTCAAAATAGATATTTTAAAGGCCACGCACTTACATTGACTACTATTTGTGGGATACTCTCGTTGGCCTTAGATCAGAGCCTCGTCGTTCTTACTTTAAACACAGTTCTAACCAATTTGACTTTCTGGTTTCCCAGCCTGCGGTCGATTAGGAGCAGAGAATTCGAGTGAAACTTCATTCTAGCGCAGTTGATCCATGAGTAGTAAAAGAGTGTCAGAACCTCATTACATATTTCCAATAACGACTTGAAACGTCTGGGCTAGCAAAGACCACATTCCACAATGATTTGCTCAAGCTTTCATTTGGATGGCTTGGTCCTGTGTACACACAGCCTCGTTTTGAAATTGTGTAATTTCCCCTGAAACTTTAGAATTTCATCTAGCCATGATATTGTATATATGAGAGAATATTTATTTATAAACCACAGTTCTTTGAAAACCTGCTTAGATTTGTGCTAATGTGATTCCACAGAGACAAAACTACCCATGTGTTCCTTCACCTTCTCTTTTTGGAAACAAGTTTTGCTCTAGCAGGAACTACTCCAAGGACCTATGTGGGAATGGGAAGAGAAGTTTCCCCTTTGCCTATAGTCTTAGGGATGTTAGCTATCACTTTATTTTTCTTATAGTAGTAGTAGTAGTGTAGTATTAGGTATAGTAGTAGCATTTAATGAGGATGAATATGATTATGATCCCATATACTGGCATTACTTATAAGCATAATTTTCACCATGCAATCCTATTTGAACAAGTGTACGCACATGAGAATGGATATACAGATGTTGCCTGAATTATTAGTGACCAGTTTTACCAAATACCAAACAATTAACCAGTACATTCTTGTTCAAGCACTAGGTGTCAAACACTATCTAGACAATGGAGGGAGGGGAGTATGAATATTATAAAGACTTTAACCTCAAGAAGCTTAAGGACTAGTTAGGAAGAAAAAGAAATATATATATATATATATATATATATATGCCTGACACATAGTAGGTATTCAATAAATGTTTGTTAAATTGAGTAACACAATGCAGAAAATAGTCAGGGAAGTCTATGAGGGACAGTTGGAGTGTTCTGGACATTTAAAGGAAGATGAGGTTACTGTTAGCCTGGGTGGATTGGGGAGGGGTGAGATCTAGAGGAGCTTTGTGGAGAAGGTGGCATTGGAAAGGAAGGGGAGCTGACAAGTCTGATCTTTTAAACATGTTATCCCGATTGACCCATATCACAGTTCTAAAAGGAAATGTATATATCCCCATCTTACATAGGGGAAGATGGAGGCATAGAGAAGGTAGGAAGCTTGCTAATTAGAAAACTGAAGAACTTGGATTTAACCATAGTTAAACACATAGCCTCAGATTTTTCCACTTTACCACAAACCCAGTACTCTTTCACTGGGCTCAAAGCTGTCCACCTTTTGGATGGATAGGTCTTGACTTTCAAATGTGGGAGAGGGCACATTCTCTGAGAAGGGAACAGCTCAAGTAAAGGCATAGGAGTGAGAGAGAAGACTGAAAGCATATGTACTAAATTTGTAGTTACTTGGTACAATACATATGAAATAGCAAAGATAAACCCTGTACATATCTTAATTACAACTTTAAGATCCTAAAGGTGGAAATCTATGAGAAAACATTTCAAACACTGGAAAAAAATCCATGCTTTAAGATTCATGGCTGCACTTAAATTAATTCACTAAATATGCACAAATATTTGTGTGTGTGCTTTATGGTCCACATAGAGAATCTGACCTGTTCGTTTGCAGGTATACTCAGTCCTGACCTAAACCACAAAGGAAAATATTAATGGTCATCCAGAGTCAACTGAACTGTTACCTATGAGAGGGGTCTAAGTATATCATACATGCAAAGATCATCCCTCTTATGGTTAAATCTGATACACGGTATGTGAGCACTATGAGAGATGTAAAATTTTCAGACTTTGACATTGTAGTTTTGATAAATTAGAAAGAAAAAACTACTAACTGGGCAAGGGGGTTGTTTATCCAACTTATCTGAAAGTAGAGTCTACCATCTTAAAAGTTGTATATTCCACTGCGTAGTTCTCATTCCATAAGGGTGATCGTCATGCCTCCCTATCGGGAGATGGGCCTCTATCCACACATAGGCTGTGGTTTATGTGCCTGTCTGTGACTTATTCCGAAAAGAGAAATTGGGTCACTATACAAACAAAACCCAATAGTCTGCTGAAACAAAAATCATCTTTAAAGAATGAAGTTTTTTATGTCCTTGTTTATGTCTCACTTACTTCAAAGAATAGTCAATTCTATACAATAAAGAACTTGGACAATCCTAAAGATTATGTGATACGTTGCAATTTTACAAATACAAATAATTATTAATTTTCCTCTTTACTCCTCTCAGTAAAAACTAAAACTTTTAATTTAAATATTAAAATGGGCTTTTCCATTGGGAGATAATTCTGGGAGATTATTAAATGTGGAAAGACTTTTATGGTATTAGATATGAGAGTAATAAACCAAATGCAGTTAAAACAGATATAAGATGCAAATTTTATATCTTCTGATCAAATTAGTTTCACCACATTTTTAAAACGCTTTGCTAGTACTTTAGATTAGAATTCCCAGATATAATAGTTCCATTTTTGGTTCCCATTCCTGGGTGTGTAGACATATTTCTCAGCTCTTTCCCCAAAATGTGTTTATAATAACTCACAAGTAAGAACACAGACTTAATTATTATCTAGTTGCCTCCCTTTTCCAGATTCCTAATATGAAACATTTCTTAAACAGTGCCTCAAATTAATAATCTATTCAGTAGAATTGTAAACCCTTATTTTTGGGGGTGGCCCTTGTCAAAATGAAAAATGGAAAACTCATGCTTCAGAGATAGGAACAAATAATAAGTGAACACATTTAAGAGGTTTGAAGTTATTAAAATGGCAGATCTACTGGGAACAGAAAGAGCAGTATGTCATGGAAGGAACGAAGGGAAAGCGAGACAGGAAGCATTCTCTGGCCTTTTCAATCCTGCGTTTTAAAACAAAACAAAAAAAGTCAGGAAGAATTGGAAGGTAGCCAACCTAATGCCGTTATTTCATAGAGCTTAGGGACACACCAGGAAATTACAGACCAGTTAGTTTAACTTCACTTGTAGGGAAAGTATTAAAAACTGCTGCAGGAGATCAAGTAAAAGGATGCTTAGAAAAGCACAGCTTGATTAAGACAAGCCTGGCCAACGTGGTTTTCGGAAAGGGAAGGTCATGTCTTAGGAACTTGTTGAAATTCTTTGAAGCTATTATGGCCAGTACAGTCTTCAAAGAACACAGCGAGGCCCAGGGTCTGAGTATCTTTTCTGTTCCACATCAGTCCTTCAGGGATGCTTGCAGAACATGGCCCACATCAGGGCCTTGGCGCTCCAGGTTTAGAAACCACTGTCAAAATAGAAGAAAATAACCTCTGATGGAACATTTTTAAAGCTGGAACCAATTAATACAACCTGATATTTATAAATGTAAAATAATGACTTGGAACAAAATTTAGGAATATTGAGCTGTAACAAAGAAGTACTACGTTGGGACTATAAAAACAATCTGGGAGTTGTTGTGTCAAAAGCTGGGCTCTGGAGGCATTTCTCACCCAAAGAAGGGAAAACGAGGAGAAATCACAGTGCTAGAAATGTTTATAAAGGGTTATGAAGAGTTGCAAGCGAATGCATTTTGTCGAAATGGGAAAAAGAGCAGTCAGATGGGTTATCAACCCTGAGCCTCCTCTTTCTGGAGGAGGCCTGAGCAGCCCAGCAGAGAAAGTAAGGCCAAGCTAGTCACTGAGGAGCAGAAGGTCAGGGCTCCTGGGGTGCAGTATGTTTGCTTCTCATGTCAGAAACCTGGAGTTCTGTTTTCAGAGGAAAGCACAACTCAAGCAAAGGCACTCAGAGACATCCAAATGGTGCCCTCAGCTCTTTTCCACCCTGAGGCGCAGGCGGCTGGCCAAGCCCATGTGGCAAAGAGTCAACAGTCCAGGGGGAGGCCAGTAGTCACTGGGGAAGAATGGTACCTGAAGCTGAGGACCCTGGGATTCATCAGCACGAAATGCACACCGTGCAAGGATTGGGGTGCTGGCTAGGACCTTTGACCAGTGGGAGAACTGCTGGGCAAGGCAGGAATCTAGTCAAGAATTCCAGGACACACAGATATCAGTGGAGGAGCAGCCACAAGAATAAAGCAAGGTTCAGCTAGTGAAGAGTGGCCATCACTGTCTTAACTGGGTGGGGTTTGGAGCCTCTCCAACATGTTACATTACACTTCCACCATGATTGGAAGGATACTGGAGACAGAATCACGAAGACGATCTCATCCTATTCCTGTATCTAAGACTGTGACTAACCCCCCTTTACATACGGTAATAATAGTTACCATTCGTTGAACACTTAGTTTATTCCAAGTTTTGTGTGCTGGGTGCCTCATATATATTAGCTAACCTAATCTTCTCAACAACGTGCCAGGAGATAATTAACAAATGATGAAAGTGAAGCTCAGGAAGTTTAAGTAACTGGTTGATTTGGAAGCCTTTGTTCCTTCTCCTTGTCTTTACACAAAAATTAAGAATAGTTTAGATTCTACAAGTGGTGGTTGTGGTTTCACATTTCTTGAATACAAGCTACTGTTAGTAATTAGAATTAAGCTTGAAATCTCTCCATAGTTCTGTGATATGGTTATTACTTTTCCTACTACTCAGGCGAAAACAGTGAAGGTATATCAGCAGATAATGAAGGTGTCAAACAATTTTAGTTATTTTTGAGCCATGTTCATGAGTGGCTTCTGCTCAAATGTTTGGGTCAACTGGAATTTTTAATTCTTAGAGTTAAGATTTGTATGGTTAAGGTGACTGAGTCTTTCAGAGTGCCTTCTGCTAGTTTGATGAGACCTAGACCCAGGAGTTAGATGCACTGATCCAAACCAGACTGCCTGGGCTATATGCTGATTCTACTACTTACTAGCTATGTAATCTTGGACAAGTTACATAACTCTGCTGTACTTCAGTTCTTTGTAAACTCAGCATTGATAATACTATCTACTTCATAAAGCTGTAATGATGATTAAATGAAACAGTAAATATAAAATACTTAGCATAATTCTCGACCTAGAGTAAGTGTCCAATAAGATTTAGCTATTATAATTAATGTTATTTTTAAAATTTCTATTCTCAGTGATTGTTACAGTTTTGTATTTTAAGAAGCAAGAAAGAAAAGAAACATCTATGAGCAGGGTTTTTTATTTTTAATTTTTTATTGTGGTTAAAAAAGTACATAAAATTCACAGTCTTGACTATTTCTAAGTGTACAGTTCCATAGTGTTAAATATATTCACATTGTTGTGCAGCAAACCTTCCCAACTTTTTTTATCTTACAAAACTAAAACTCTGTATTCAGTAAACAACTCCTCATTTCCTGCCCCAGCCCTGACAGTCATTCTACCTTCTGTTTCTAACAACTAAACAACTCTAGGTACCTCATATAGGTGGAATCGTACAGTATTTGTCCTCTAGTGACTAGCTTATTTCACTAAGCATAATGTCTTCGAGTTTTATCCACATTGTAGCATATGTCAGAATTTCCTTCTTTTTCAAGGCTGAGTAATATTCCATTGTATGTATCTATGACATTTTGTTTAGCTATTCAGTCATCGATGCACAGATACACGGCTTTGGCTAAATGATCAAGTGACAATAACTAAGGTTTAAGAAATGCTTCACTTTCATGCATTGCACAAATATTTGAATGTCTATCATGTGCCAAATCTATGGTTGAGTTTATCTTAGTGTATAAAACAGATACAATTTCCTGCCCTCACAGAGCTTATATTTGAATGGGGAAGGCAGACAGACATTAAGCAAAAAAATATATACACAGTTAAAATTGTGATAATTGCTTTAAATCAGAAGGAATTACATGGAAAATACTTTAAACTGAGTGTTTGGAGATAAACTGAAAGATGAAAAAAAGGCCAAGTGAGAAGAGTGGGGAAAATATTCAGGCAGGGGGAACAGCACGTGCAAAGAGTCTAAGGCAGGAGTGAAAGATGTCACCCTCTCAGAGGAATGAAAAAGGCCAGTGTGCCTAGAATTTAATTAGAGAGAGAGTGTGAGACAGAGGTGGACAGAGGCCAGATCTGCAGGGACTAGTATGTCCTTGATAAGCAAGAGTTTGCATTTTTACTTGCTAGGAAATAGGAAGCCATCAAGCCTTTTAAAGGGGAAAGTGACACAATCTGAGTTCTTTTTCAGAATATTTTCCTACTTCAGAGTGAAATATAAATTGGGATGGGGTCATGAGATAAACATGGAAGTGAGGAGACCAGTTAGGAGGTCGTTGGGATACCCAGGTGGAGATGGAGAGAGCAGGCAGATTCAGAGTATATTAAGGAGGAAGAATCAGCATAATGATGCCACTGTGAGATGTGAGGGGTGAGGGAGAAGCAGTGAGTTTCAGGAGTGATTCCAAAGTTCTGACTTGAGAAACTCAGTCAAAATATCTTCCAATAGAAAAAACTGAAGAAGATTAAATTCGGGGGAAATGTGGAAGTACAGTTTGGCCTGGGTTAAATTTGATATGTCTGACAGATATTCTAAGAGGAGAGATGTCAAAAAGGAAGTCAGATTTTTTAGTCTTTTTCCTTTTTTGTATCTTTACGTGCCTGGTGTGGTGCTGGTACATAATAAGTATTTGAAGAGGTGTTTGCTGTCTGAAAAAACTAATTTATTAATGAAGGACTAGTGAGAGTTACTGGTAAAGACCACAAGCAGGACACATTGGACCATTTCAACATGGTAGTTCAGTAATATTTCCTGGGTACTAGCAGTTTTGGTCCCTTCTTTTTTCTCTTCTTTGGTTCCATATCCCATATGGTGGTTTTCTAATTATGGGTTACAACCCAGTGGTTTACACAGATATTTAGTTGGTGGCAACTGTGTGTGTATGTGTGTGGTTTGTGATGTAAACAGTTTTTGCTGTAAATATAGGTCCGAAAAAGTTTGAAAAACCAATACCTTAGAGTCCTCTAAACCTATTTTGTGTTATCTTCCTTCTGCATCTCCCTGGAGTAAAGGGTATTGTAGACACTCATCCTTGTTCAGCCCTCACTCAGCAGACGTTTACAGAGTTTCTATTACAGGCTGGAGAGCGGGCACAAGATTCAGTTAGACCTGGTCTCTGCCCTCAAGAGCTGGTAGTCCATCATGTTGTAAATACTATGTTTGTTTCCTGCTATTTCATGACGTTTTAATACTTTGTAGCAAGTCTGATGTAAAAGTTATAGATTTAAGCCTTGGTTATAATTGAGTCTGTCCTTCATTGAGCCCTGTGGCTGACCTCACTTATTGTTCACAACTTTCAGCCAGAAGGGTAATGGTCCCCAGACAGGGCATGTTGGAAAGAGGAGAGAGGGAGGGGCAGAGCCGTCACCAAAACAGTCAGAGATGCAACAAAGATATAGATGGCCTTGCTTCCTGAGAGGGAGAGAATGTGTAGCTGGAATTGAAGTATGGTAACAATTTTCATGCTTCTACGTATTTTTAGTGTGACCTCTATTTCTGAAATTCTAACTCATTCCTCCATCTTTGGTAGCAAGGAAAGGAAGAAGAAATACCAAACCAAAGGTGAGAGAATTGACTATTAGATAGAAATTCATTTATATTTACTGAAAAGCTACTGTGCATACTAATTCACAGAATATTAATTTGAATAAGTGAATTTCAGATAGATATTGTGTTTTGAAGTCCATCCATTCTTCTATTTCACACACTTAACTGGCCGAAAAACCCCTCAAACCCAATTAAGTAGCCTGATAATGTAAGTTAACTAAAATATGATCTCTATATTGCTTCCAAAATATATTAAAATATATCATTATGAGTTTAGAGGTTTGAAAAATAGAAAACCAGTCCTACAAAAATTCTTACCCAGAAAAAGTGCAATTGTTCAATAAACCCCTTTCCTTTAAAATTGCATCTTTTGGCTTCATACTTATTTGGATTACAGTACTCAGACTCACCCGGGCTCACTCACTCATTGGGAAATATTTAATTAGATTATCCTCTTTATCGGAAGGAACATGTAATTAGTTCAGTTATTCTCAAGTCTTATAATATTATCCTTTATCGCTGGAGCTGCAGAGAAGCAGAGGAGAAGCTACTAACACGTAACATAGTCACAGGCCACCACTGCTGAGTCTTACGAATTTATGAGGAGCTAGTCTTGTAGTACATTCTCAAAGATTCATTTTAGGAATATCATTGAGAGGGGGAAAAAGAAAGGGTAGATCCTATCTGGATTTAATGCAAGGGGCTAATATATTACTTTTTGTAACTAATAAAATTTCAAGGACTGACAGCAAATTTCTGATTTGCTTTTCCCCTAGTAAAATGTCTGCTTTGAATTATGCAGAAAGAATTCTTCTTCCTGCCAACTTGTTTCAATTCCATGTGCAAAACCATCCACAGAACATTGTCAGGGGTTCTTATAGAGGTTCATTTCAGGATTCCTCAATCATGGGAGGAACACACACACACACACACACACACACACACACACACACACACATACATACTCTTTCTCCTCTTTTGGGAGCAAGCAAAGGAAAATGGATTGGATTGGTAAAGTCTATGTATGGTGCTTTCCCTTTCTGAAAGTAGAGACAAAGATGAGTCATCAGATGGGAGAAAGAGGTTTTAGTGTCCTGTTTTATGTATGCAGGCCCACCCTGTATGTAGGTGGAGAGGGCAGTTGCCGTGAGATATGATATAAGAGGTGCTGGAAGTTCTGCCTGTCCAAAAATAGCCCCCGCAAGGCCTGGGTTCAGGCACAGGGTCGGTAAAACCCTGGTTCAGATGAAATGAAACTGCATTTTCAGCATGCTAACCCATTATACCGTTATCCTATCAACATGCGTTTATTTATCAGAAGTAAAAGCTGGACCTTTGAGGGAATGTTCATTTGGACAGGGAGAGTAGGGGAAGGACTTAGCAAGATTGAAGGCGCGGGGTAACAATGCGAGTCCCCAGAAACCGTTTCTGCATCACCACTGAGTGAGTTTGTTGAAACTAAACCTCTTCCACGTTCATTCACTCAATCAGTCTTTTTTGAATCAGTATTTTATGGCATGTGACATTTTCTCCAACAGGCAATGCTTTTTGCTGGGACTTTATTAACAAGAATAATAACAACTCACATTTGGAAGATGCCTTTTAGAGTATAAAATACTTTTCACACACAATGTAGATTTGATCCCAACAACCTTGTGAAGCTGACTTACATCTTATTATTCTCATGTAGCAAACGAGCAGAGAGTCTCGAAGAGGTTAAGTGACTTGCCTTGCGCCCGCAGCTGATAACGTCAGAGCCCCATGTTGGAACGCAGGCTCCATGTTCAGGCTTCACTCTGTTACTTCAGGCTCTTTGAGACGCAGTCCCTACAGTCAAGGAGCTGACAGTTAAGTTTAACCTGCTTAGTAATTCACCTAAACAAAGGAGCAAGCCCTCTGGGAGTTTTCTCTAGTGCTGTTACCGAGGAAGTATTTCCCCTGGTCTTAAAGTTTCTAAAAGAATTGTGCCAAACACAGGCTTCCGCAGGCACACGTTTGGCCTCAGACTTTGGATTAGACTTTATCAGTCATTCACATCATTCCCAGGGCTAAAGACATTCCCCACTTAGAATACCTGACCCCTCTGCACAAAGTTGTAAAATAAATAAACCAAATTAGATAGGGAAAATACAAATATGAATTGGCAGATATTAACTTAGGATTTTCTCTAGAGCCCTTGGGACCTGGGGTTTTTTTGAGGAGATAAAAGGTTGGGGTAGAACTTGATCAAGAATGATGAAGTGACTGTAAATCTAGAATTTCTGTATCAAATCACGTCTACTTGGCGCCGTAAGCAAACACACACATATCTCCATCCCTTTAGGTGATGAAGCCACGGTTTTGGAGCAGCTCTAGCTCATCCCTTTTTAGCCATTTTGCGCTCCATTCACTTTATGCTCCTTCCTCAGTAAGTGCAAAGTGCACCGAGTTAAATAGAATTATGTAAAATTTAGACTTAAATGTTCCCATTTAGCAGCCAAATAACCCTGTTCAAGTGTCATCTCTTTTGTGAAATCTCCTTGGATTCCGGCAGGCAAAGTTCATCTTGCTGTGTTATATCGTGGTTGTTTGTTTGTATCTGCCTCCCGCTACTTTGTAGTGAACGGCATGAGCATTAGAGGACATGTGTTATTCATCACTAAAACCCCAGCGCTCTAGGCTAGCAATCCCAAGTTATTTTGATCACATATCCCATCAGTTCAAAAAAAAAAAAAAATAGAGCGTTTGTTCCGTGTACATTGTGTGTGTGTATATGAACATATTACAAATATCATAGAACATCCTCAAAATTAAGAATTAAAAAGGACAAAATAAAGGCAAATGTAATCAGGGGTTCTAATATTTTCCCCCCCCTCTTGGTTGATACTCTTGCTCATGCCCAGGGGTGCATTTGGAGACCGAATCCACTGATTTTCGCACTTTTGCTGGACACAATAAATGTTTGTGCAATGGGTCTGTGGAATGAGTCTCTGGCACATCAGGCACTTCCCCTGACACCAGTCACTTTCTCAATTAGTGAACTAGTGCCAAGCGTTTTCCCAGCCTCTGAGCACACTGGCTTCGCAAGAGGAGGGCTGGCTGGATGTCAGCCACGCTGGCCGTCACAGGGTACCCTTTTACAAGGGACAGCCTGCACGATGTTTGTGAAGGGCTTTGTGATTTGTGTGCTCATTCTTTCATTCAGCATGTATTGTATTCGTTGTTCACCATGTGCCCATCATAAAGTTAATTCTAGCCTTCAACCTAAAAGACAGATATGGAAATGAGCAGTTTATTACCATACGATAACAACAAAGTTGTTAAGGGTACATTGAATGCACAGAGCAATGCCTAAATCTTCCTAAAGTTTTGAGGGAAAGGTTTTAGGAAAATGGCTAGAAAGCTGAATGGGGAATTTATGAAGTAAGGAAGGAGGAGGGGGAATTCTAGGCAGAGGAATCAGCCCCGGCAAAATCAGGCAGACATAGACAGCATGGCATAACCAAGAAATTCCAAATAATGGGCATCCCTGAAGGATAGGAGGGATAGTGGAAGGAGCAGCTAGGAACGAGACCAGACAAGTGTGTCAAGACTAGGTCATAAAGGGCTTGGTGTGCCCTGCTAAGGAGTGAACACTTTATCCTTTCGGTATGGGATCCGTTGAGGAATTCTGAGCTGGAAAGTAATATGAGAGGTGAAGATATTAGAATCAGCGTGCAGGAAAAATTCTGCAGGAGGATGGAAGGGTGGCACTATTAATAACAGTCCATTGCTGTATAGCATTTACATTGTATATTTCATTTATTAGCTGTTTTATTAAAAAAGCAATACAGTACAAGTTAATTGTAGAAAATTTGGGAAATGTAGAAAGAGCATAGCCCATATAGTATTAGGCGCCTAAGTATCTGTAGACTATTCCACCATTCAGAGGTGCATGCTTCTTTTTGAAAAATAGAAACTGTATATACTTTCTATCATATCCTTTTCATATATTATGACATTAGCCTTTTTCTAAATCCATATACAGTGTCTATATAATAGAAAGCATGTCTCTATTCAATAATTCACTTAACCACTCCCCCTTTTGCTAAATTTAGACTGTTTACCAATAGTGAGGACCTTGATTGTTTCCTTATGAAAAATTTCAAGAAGTGTAATTACTGAGTCAAAGTATATAAATCTTTGTAAAGCTCTTGACATACATTGTCAAAATGCATTCGAGATAATTTGTGCCAATTTACATTCCTTCTAACAGTTCCAATTTAACCACACCCTCTTCAACATTGTATTTTTTTATCTTAGTCAATTTGATAAGCAAAAATTGTAAGGTTAAACATTTAATCATATTTTTATTGGCTGTGTTTTGTGATTACGGAATTCATGAATGCGAAATGATTATGTAATTTTGTTTTCGGATTTCTTGTGATAATGGGAGGGGAGCCACTGTTGTCTAAATTCAGAATGAGGAATATTTGCTTTGATTTAAAGCAGATTTTAGATGCAGTGAGGGTTACAAAAAGGAAGAAGCCATCATTGGGGGCCCTGCCAAGCTCCAGGTGCCCTGAAGGAGAAGGACACACATTCAAGGCTGCTAATACAGGCGCACCTGCAGGAGGGGACTGGATGGAAACATGCACAAGGGCCAGGGAGCGGGACCAGGGAGAATTGTCTCAGACAGGGGAATTTGGGAGGGGTTGTTGCAGGAAGGCCTTTGGTGTGAGCCCTTCCGATTGCTAAACCTCTTCTTGCCTCTTTGTGTCAGTGGTCCTCAAAGTGGCAAGCCTCCAAATCACCTGCAGAGCTCATTTAAAAATGCCTGTGCGAGATCGCAGCCACAGTGACGGGGATCGGGGGTGTCTTCAGGAAAGTCCAGGAACACACCTTCTCAACAAGCATCCAGGCACTCCCAAGCCTGCACTTGGAGAGACGCAGCCACACCTCTGTCCACATGCTGCTCACGGGGCCGGGAGAGGGGCCATCCTCCCCAAAGGTGAACTCTCCATCTGCACTCTGGCTCCCCCTCGCCACCACCCAGAACAGGACAATGGCCCCACTTATTCTCCTCCTCCCATTCTCCATGGCCCGGTGTTCATCCATCCATCCATTCTTTCACTTTTGAGCACTTGTGCCAGGCACTGTTCTCAGAGCTGGAGAAACAGAAGTACCATTGAAGGCCGGTGCCTTTAGGATATTTACATTCTCCAATCTGTTGAGTTCTGCCAAAGTAACAGTGGTCTGAGAAGGGCCAGAGAATGTTCATGCTTTGCTCATTCCCCTGCTCTTCAAGGCAGATGGTACTACTGCCTGCCTGCCCACTTCTTTGTCTATAGCCTCTGAGCAAATCAGAATGCCTCTGATCAACATATATGCCTCTAGCGCTAGGAGCAAGTGACAGTCAAACAAAGCTGGAGGGGGAGGGTACAGAGTGTAAGCCCTGAAATACACATTCAAGGGTTTTGGTTACCAAGACATCTAAGAAAGCCTGGGGGTTTTGCTGCATAAGAACAGTCACTGAAGATAAATGAAATGCCAGGACTCAGAAGGAGACCTCTATACATCTGATCATGTCTCTAACCTGCTTAAAACTCTGTGTCTCCTTATCACTTTCAAGATAAAATCCAAATTCCTTTAGTATGTTATTTGAGCAGCTGGTGGCCTCACCCCTGCTTACTTCTTCAATGTCAAGTTTCCCCTAATTCTCTCCCCTCCCCGTCGCCCCACCTGCCACTCTTGGCCCCACCCACACCCCTCGAGTGCTTTCAGTCACTCTCAGTTTCTGGAATACACTCCTCTTCTATGGGCTAGAAAGACTGGGGAAAGCAAAGCAAGGGATAAAGTCAGACTAACGACACTATCCCCTTAGCTCTGACAGTCTCAAAATGGTTCGCCTTGAGAACTTGCTATCTTAGGGTGACCAACTGTCCTGGATGCCAGGGACTTTCAGTTTTAGCACTGAAAGTACCAAGCCCTGGGAAAACACTCGGTTAGTCATCCGAGGGTCAATATGTAAATGACCTTTGCCCCAGTTCTTAAACTCAAGGGTATTTAAGAATCTCTAGAATGCTTGTTGAAACTTTATGCTCCTAGAACCTCACCTCCAGAGATTGATTTGGTGGTTCTGGGGGTAGATCCCAGGTAATCTGTGTCTTTAACTAGGGTCCCAGGGATTATGGGGCAGGTGGTCCACAGGGCACACAGAGAAACACTTATGGGAAACTAGGCAGCATCCGTCTGCTCACAAAGGGCTCTCCCAGTAGCCAGCCAGGAGACATCAATACCCTGTATGCTTCCTCCATGAGTCCAAGAGATTAGGAGAGGACACGGGAAACTTAGAAAACAAGCCTCTATATGCGACAGGTTCGGAATAGATTGAAAGTTAGGAGGCAGCAATAGCCTTGAAGAATACTGTCCACAACCAAGCTAGAGAAACACTACAGCTTTTTTTTAATTGTGAAGGAGTAGAGTTTTGAGGGGGAAAGAGGAGAGAGTTGACACTCTGAATACATTCTTTGCCCAGCAGGACATTAGCAGAAATCCCACTCCAGGCTGTCCTCTGAAATGAGCAGCTTGGTAACTCTATATTTTAGAAAGATAGATACAAAAAATTAAGCAATATAGATGCACATTACTAAGAACAAGGGACGCAGGGGTGCTGATAATATGTGAGTTAAATATGTTAGTGTGAAAGGCCACCAAAGAAACCAGAAAGCAGTGGCTCTCAAACCTGAGTACATCAGGTTAAACATCAGGTTAAACCACAGACTGCTGGGCCCACCCCCAGAGCCTCAGATGCAGCAGGTCTGGGCCGAGCCCAAGAATTCGCATAACTAACAAGGTCCCAGGTGATGCTAGTGCTGCTGACCTGAAAGACACATAATCACTGTTTTTTAAAAAAAAGTCTCTAGTGGTTTGAAGGCATGCATCTCACCGTATCGGTACCAGCTTGGTCACCTTACTTCTAAATTCACAAGAAGAAGGTTAAAACTGGCTTAAACAAAAGGGAGTGTACTGGCTTGTATAACTAGAAGTCTAGACAGGTTTTGGGGTCAGCTTAGCCCACAGGCTCCAGCCCCACTTCCTGCATCTGTGAGGAACGACCCTTCCTCCATCTGTGTGACGGCTCCAGCTTCCTATGGTGGTGGGATGGCTGCAGCCTCTTCCGAAAGCATCAGGACTGAGGATATGGGATCCAGCAACCCCAGGAGACCACTCCTCACATCCCACTGGCCTGAACTAGGTCACAGGCTCATCCTGAACCAATCCTGGACCAGGGAGGTTAGGATTATTTCTAGTGCAAAGGGATCCACCCCTGGAGCTGCAAGTCCCCAGAGGCACACGAGCCAATTGGGAGAGGGGTGAACGCCTAAAAAATGTCAGATTCTCCCAGAAAGGAAGGAAGGCGTGGGTGGGCACCCAGCAACTTCCAGTCTAGGAAGTGGAACGTGGAATCTAACTAAATGGCAAATGACTCATCTAGTGGTCTGGCATTGGGGTGCAGGAAGTTCAGGGACCAGCCGTACTCAGATATCTAGGCCAGTCAGTGACTAGCAAGTATCAGTCACTGGACTCAGACTGAGGCAGGATTTTAGGGGAATGGTCTAGGATCGAAGGAGAAGACGACTAGGAAAGGAAGGTGGATGCCAGCCTGAGTTTCTAAGACATGATTCAGGCCTGGGGACAAGAGACAGATGAAGTACAGGGGAGGTAACTTTTTACCTTTACCCTTTGAGGCTTCTTCTCGGCTGGGTCCAAGAATTAAACTGACATTGGACAGATGGACAGGAGAAAAGCATGTAAATTTGCATACGTTTTACCTGACACAGGAGCCCTCGTAAGGAAATGAAGCCCCACTCCCAAAGAAATGGCAAGAACTATGGGCCTTTATATTGGGTTGAACAGAGAGAGGCAGTGTGAAAAAGTAGGTAGACTATGTGGGGAGGCTAAAAGAAGTTAAGAATTATTTTGGCAAGGTCTTCGTGTATAGAATTCTCTGTCAACTTCTGGTCCTCGGTGACGATGATGTTAATTTCCTTCTGGTATAGGGAGGGCATCTTTCACATGGAAGCTTTGATCTCCTGTTTTCGTGAAGAAAAAGGGAGATTAGAATGCCCTTCTTGCATCTGCCGTTTTTCAAGTGCCTTTAGTTCAGAATAATCCTTATGCCAAAGTGGCACCTTCTGCCACCTTTCAGAGCTATTTTAGGATCTGAGGGGTCTCAGGAAAAGAAAGCAGCCCAGCTCTCTAGAGTGGAGGCACCAGGTAAAGACAAAACTAGTAAGAGAGTCAAGAGTATTTAAACATTAAAAAAAAAAAAAAAAAAGCTAAAAAGCTCTACATCCCTCCAGCTAAGATAGGGACTGGGTATAGAGACTGGGGAGGGGCTGCGATACTAGATGGGAGCCTGGTAGCTCCATTTCAGGGGTGAAAAGGCTTCTGTGAGGCCACCAAATATGGTGATGCAGAGTAGGACCTTGGAACTAGGTGGCCTGAGTTCAGCTCCCACAGCTACTACTTACTTGTGATCACCAGGCCTCAGTTTCTTTATCTATAAAATGGGGTGATGAGTCTCTACCTCGGAGGGAAGGTGAGAGTTAAATGAGGTAGACTATCTAAAGTGCAATCCTTAGATTATTTTAGTGCCACTGTTGGAACAGTCCTTATCTGGCACATAGTGTGTGCTATGTAGCCGCTTATGTGTTACTTATTTAGCCTGAGAACCTACTGCTACTTGCAGTCTACTCCTAGACCTTGGTGATGGTAGCTATGAATATTGGAAAACACCCAACTTCAAGTCAAACAAGAAATAACTCCAAAAGCTATTTTAAATTTATTGAATGACATATGCATCGATTCTATGCGGGGTTGGAGACAGATGAATCACATCAGGATCAGCCTTTCCAAGCTCCTAGAGATTACAAACCCTGCACACAAATAATTCCAAAACAAGAGAGCCAGCTCCCTTAGGGAAGATTCAAAAAAGTCGTAGGGTTGTTCAGTTGTAGCTTTCATGACAAGCTGAAAGAACCAAGAATGACTTCAGAGGGGTGGGGGCATCTTGGGACTGAGGAAAAGACCTTGATCTAAAATAAAAAAAGGATTATGATAATAGAATCATATGCTACTCATATACACCTAAAGCTAATATATATCTGAACTTCCTGTATCATCCTTTCCCATATTATCACATTCAGCTTCATGTGCCTTTATTTTGTGGGTATACAAAAACCCAAACGCTACTTAAAAAAGGAAAGCTTTAGGGACTTCCCTGTTGGCGCAGTGGTTAAGAATCCACCTGCCAGTGCAGGGGACATGGGTTCGATCCCTGGTCCAGGAAGATCCCACATTCCATGGAGCAACTAAGCCTGTGTGCCACAACTACGCCTGTGTGCCACAACTACTGAGTCTCTGCTCTTGAGCCCACGAGTCACAACTACTGAGCGTGCCCACCACAAGTCCTGAAGCCCGCGCATCTAGAGCCCGTGCTCTGCAACAAGAGAAGCCACGGCAATGAGAAGCCCACGCACCGCAACGAAGAGTAGCCCCCGCTCGCACAACTAGAGAAAGCCCGCGCACAGCAACAAAGGCCCAATGCAGCCAAAAACAAATAAATAAAAAATAAATAAATTTAAATTAAAAAAGAAAAAGGAAAGCTTTGCTTTTTCCTTCTTTGGAAGAATAAGTCCGACAAACGTTTCTAAGATAAGTCCTGTGCTTTTTGACACGAGCATACTAGATGTTCAAAATGCACCTCTCCCTTGGGAAATTCATCACATTTCAAATTATACATGTCTGTTAAAGCATAGATCTGTTCTACCTTCTATGTATTTGTTATTGCTGCTTCTGAAACTTCCTTACGGCCCCAAAGAGGTCTTAATCCCTGTCAAATGTTATTATGTTACCGACTTTTATATAGTCTTGAAAGGGGTTGTTTATTTAGTTTCAGTGACTCCTTGTTACTGCCAAATATTATTTCATTTCAGCCCAGATGTAAGGGGTCCAATGACTGGAATTATTTCACAGCCCTGACACTGTCGAGAGATGGATACCAGTTTAATTATGGACAGCTGAAAATGATCCAGGAGTCACCTGCTACGGGTATTTATCATCATTATGAACTTCTCACCAAGCTGTGGTCTGAGCCCTTTCATAACGTTCCATTCGCGTTAGACAGACAGGATGACCTACATGGAACCCAGATCTTCTGTCACCTTGAAATTTATGTAGGGACAGCTTCATATTGCTTGATTATTTTCTTTTCCTCTGCTCAAAGTGAGAAAATATGTTGCAGTCGTTCCTATTCTTTTTCTTTCCTCTTGTCTCTCTCCATTGCCTTCTCTCGCTGCTACCCTGCTCCTTCCAGCTGTGTTTCCAATTATGCCTCATTGGAAATTATTCATTACTTAAAGAATGTGAACTGGATAGACTAGACACAGAAAGGATCAAGCAACGCAATGACTGCAGTGTAGTTGGCACCCAGTAAATGCAGGAGGAATGAAGGAGGGAAGAGAGTGGAGGGAACAGGAAGGGAGGCTGAGGAGTTGTAGAACACTCAGATCATTACTCTGTCTCATTTTAGAAGAAATTAAGAATAACGGACTTCCTCCTCTCCCCCTCCCAGAATGCACTGCACCATAACAGGATCTGTTTTACACCTTTTCTTTTTATCTCTGCTTTCCCTAAATGCGTCTTGATCTGTCCTTGTCAGAGCAGAGAAAGGGTTAAATGAAAGGAAAAACCAGGTTACCACCAGCTGATAATAAATTAAGGTTCCCCTTCTGCCTGCCCAAATGCACATCTCTCCGTTACTTTTTTCTTTCCCCCAACCTGAGCTGAAAGGTCTTCAAGAATTCCAATCCTGCCCTGGATGTAAGAATTCCAATCCTGCCCTGGATGTAAGAATTCCAGTCCTGCCCTGGATGTAAGCATAGCAACAGTAAGAGCTCACTTTAGTGAGGGTTTACTGTGCATAGATCATTCACCATGCTAAGTCTTTTTATGTGTTTCTTCATGCAGTGCTTGATACAGTCTTGTGAGATCAGCACTATTCATATTCTCTTTCTGTACATCAGTGGTTCTCAGCCAGGGACAGTTTTGTCTCCCAGGGAAATTTGGCAATGTCTGGAGATACCTTTGGTTGTCACAGTGGGGTAGCCAGGGATGTGCTAAAAACATCCTCTAGTGCATGCAAAAACCTCCTGCAATAAAGAATTAGCTGGCTCAAAATGTCAATAGTACCACTGTTGAGAAACCCTGCTGTAGCTTAAAAAGCTGAAGTTTAAAGGAGTTGATAACTTTCCCAAGGCCACCCAGTGGTATTTGAGAAGACTGGAATACAAACGCAGCCTGTGCTTCTGCCTTATGCTGCCCGTGAGTAGGTACGGCTTCAGCAGCTGGGTCATCATCCCTTGTACCAGAGGACCTAGAATTCCCAACAGGAATCTTTTCCTATGAGGGCATCTCCATTTAAGTGGCCCTTTTCAGTCACTTGAAATCACCTGCTCATCCATCCTTTTCATCAAATATACAGAATCAGTCCCATCTAAAGCAGCCCTTGACTCTAAACATTGAAAACTGTGAAAAACACACACATACACACACACACACACACACACTGGGGCAATACTTTCTCTGACTTTGTCATTTTATAAGCAGATATAGCATATATAAGACAAAAGCAGAGTGCATAAGCAACAAACTTTGAAGATGGCCTATATAGTTACAGTTTACTTTGATGAATAAATTATACATATTTAATCTGACATGTGTTTAATGATAAACACAAGCACTTGTGTTCTGCAGAATAATTAGCTAAAAATGGTAAACAGCAGTATTACTTTTAAGGTGTCAATCAAAAATATTAGTATTCTTCTCTTTTTATTAATTCTTCAGTAGCTGCAATCTCAGTTTTGCCAATGTTTTGAGAAACTGAGTATCTTTTAATAATCTTAATCATCCCCAAAGGCAGCTACCAAAACACACATACTTTTGTGCAGACATGCACACACAGGCACATGCATGCACACAGACCCACAAGTCTGTGCACAGTCTCGTGGTCACACACAGTCACACACCACATATCCACACACACTTGGACACAGTCACACACAGACAAGTCTCAGGTCTTACTCCCCAGAGCATCTTCCTTTGCCTTTACTCCTCCCTCAATACAGAGCTGCTGTCTCACCGGTTTTCTGCCCCACCTACCCACTCACCCTCTCTGATGCTTCTCCTTTGACCGTAATCTGAAGGGTATTTCCATTTTCTCTTCAGAGCCCTTCCTCTGAATGACCTAGCCCTGGTGTATAAGAGCAACTTCAGGCAGTGAAACTTGAGGGTGGATGCATGGGAAACTAGTCATGGCCGCAAGACTGCTGTCACACTGCAGCCTCCCAGTGCCACAAAGGTGAAACCATATTTATCTTCAGAGCCAGCCTTAGGCATTGCAAGCTTTCGGGTTAGAGAGAATAGCTACCTCCCATCCTAAATTCTCAAATGCCACATCTGTTACTTCTTGCTTGAAATTCTATCATCAGTTGCTAGTCCCTTTCATTCTATAAATAAGGGATAAAATTTTATAATACAGCTTAGTCACTGGTATGAGTAAAATTCATTCAAAGTGAGTTACCAAGTTAAATCTTTTCTGTTTTAGCAGCAGGAGGGATTTAGAAAGCAAAAAGGCGCTCTGTGTCTTTCTGAATTTTGCCTTGGACCAGCCTTGTTTATCCTCACCTGTACAAGGGCACATTTCTTAAATGACCAGGAAAAAATGTCTTAGCCTGGAAGTCACAGATTTCCATTACCTTTCACTGTGTAATATCTGAGTGCACCATTACTATTTTATAAGGCATGTAAGCATTTCCTACATTAATAAACTTTGCCAAGGATGGTGCCAAATAGGATATCTTTCCTTTCAGTTTTGGCATAAAATCTAAGGGACAAAGTGATGGGATGATGAAACAAACATTATTTTATTTATTTATTTATTTATTTATTTATTGCTGCGGTGTGCGGGCCTCTCACTGTTGTGGCCTCTCCCGTTGCGGAGCACAGGCTCCTGACGTGCAGGCTCAGCGGCCATGGCTCACGGGCCCAGCTGCTCCGCGGCATGTGGGATCTTCCCGGACCAGGGCACGAACCCACATCCCCTGCATCGGCAGGCGGACTCTCAACCACTGCGCCACCAGGGAAGCCCCATTATTTTATTTTATATATTGAAGTATAGTTGATTTACAGTATTGTGTTAGTTTCAGGTGTACAGCAGAGTGATTCAGTCTTTTATATATATATATATATATATATATATATATATATAAATAAAAGACTGAATCACTTTTCACTATCACACAGACATGTTCTGACCAAAACCAGACCCACTAGTTACATGTGGCTATTTACGTTTTAATTTAATCCATTAAAAAATAAAATTAAAACTTCAATTCCTCAGTCACACTAGCAATATTCAAGTGCTCAATAACCACGAGTGGCTGGTGGCTACTCTTTTGTGCAGTACAGGTAAAGAACACTTCCATGATCACAGGAAGATCTGTCAGCAATGATACAGACAAAGAAAAGTTGGAGACTATCCAGCGTTAATGCAGGCAGTGGGGGACACAGACCCTTTCGTAGAGTGGTGGTGGAAATAAAAATGCTGCTAACTTTTCAAATGTCAATTTGGAAGTATCAATAAATATTTAAATTACACATGCACTTAGTAGGAAAAAACCCTGAAATTACCTAAGTGTCCATCAATAAGAAACTGGTTATAAATAAATGACCAAACACCCCTACAATAGGAGGTTATGCTAATAATTTAAAAATACATGTGTAAGCAATACGTGTCTGCACAGAGAGCTGTCCTAGATAACTTTTTTTAAAAAACATATTTATTTGGGCATACTTTAATGCTTAGTTTTAGAATATAATTTCAAGAAACCCAAATATAATGTTACACACTGGTTTTTACCTTGAGATTGGCCTGAATTCTATTAACATTCGTAATTACATTTATGCAAAGACTATTTATACATGAAGACACATACACAGCTACTTTTGGGCTATGAGTAATAAATGGTCTCTTCTCTCATACAGAGGTGTCCTTGATAACTTTGGATGTAAAAACACAAACCACTTGACAATATGAAAGTGTGATACTATTTGTATTAAAATATAAAAAGATATAAGTATATGTCTATATATGCATAGGAAATTACATAAGGATACACAAGAATTGGTTAATGGAATGCAGGAGATTGGGGAAGCATTTTCTTTTCACTGTACGTCCTTCTGGTACTGCTTGCACTTTTTACCATGATGAGGAACTATTGCACTTGGTCATATATTAAGGAAATGAGAGAAACAAAAGAATGTGGTACCAAATGAATGAATGAATGAATGAACGAACGAAGAAACAAAGCGAATTAGATCTGCATGTCAAAAACCTGTTTGCTCCGCCCTGGGCTAGTTTGGACTGAGCCAAGTTTACGGATTCTGCTCCTATTTGCTGAGGTCTTTATATATCCAAACCAATCCTAAGTCATTGACCCAAGAATAATGGGTTAAACGTGAAATCATATCTTATGCATTTTTGCGGCTACTATAACAAATACCATGGACCCTCAAGGAGGGCCCTGAAACCAAAAGACTTTTAGGAAAAAATGGTGACTATATTTGGAGTCCCTGGAGGAAAAGCCTTTCCTCATCCCATCCCTCTCCCTTCATCCGTCCCTTCTCTGCCCCACATAACCACACCTTTCCCTCTCCTCCACCACCTCTTTTCCCTGGTTTGTTCCAGGCAAGAGAAATGCAGATCCAAAATCTTTACCCTTCCTCAGAACTCACCTGGATTGAACATGCAGCAAATTCAGCAACTTAAGTCAAGCTGTCCCTTGTGCCTTGTTGTAAGCACACCAGGGAAGCCTGGCAGCAGACCTGCAGACCTCATGGAAGTCCTATCTATCTATCTATCTATATCTATCTATCTATCATCTATCTATTTATGTATCATGTATACACATACATATATGTATGCATATGTGTTTCTATGTCTGTATGTATACATGCATTTGTGCACACACATACATTTTGTTTTCATGGGAATCTGTGGAGCAGTTCTAAGTGTTTGTCCCAACCGATGCCGTGCTTACTACTAATGTGGGGAGGATCCACAGAGAGGATGGAAGACGGGAAGGGAGGCCACTAGTGTCTGTGGGGGGACCTGATCCCCAGGCAAGGAAAGAATTTGGCTCATTTGGTGTATTTTTGTTGGATCAGATCATTAGGTAGTAAATAAGACATACGTCTCTGAATTAGGTCAGTGATAAAGAGAGAAATGTTTTTATTTCTTAGTGTGCTCAGAATCACAAACTTCCTAACAGACAAAGGGCATCCACCCTCAAAATAAGATCCTTACAATCGTGTCTTCCTGCCTCAGCTGCACTCTTGGACGCTAAATTTCCTCCTACACCAGTCTTTCCCAGAACCAAGCACCTCGGGTAGCTTGGCCTGGATGTCCCCCCAGCCCTGGCAGGCCCCGAGGCCTGGCCTGAATAGGTCCAGGAGACACGTACAGGCCTTGTCTGGGAACAGTTTTTCTCCATTTAATAAGTCTCATTTGCCCATAAGACGCATTTTTTAAGTTTCTGACTCATGCCAGGCTCATTTATTTGGTATTTTGGCTTGATGAGTACCTAGGTTTTAACCCACTTAGGGCTGTTTTTCTGCCTAGTTCTGGAAACTTTGGGGTTTGTCTAATTACTCCTCAACCCTGATCAGCTCACGGCTCCCTTTTTCTCTTGTACCCCTCATCCTCCCAAGACCTACTGCCCTTGTCGGCTTGCCTCCCCAGCACACAGACACACACAGAGACACACAGATGCACAGACACACAGACACACAGAGACACACAGAAACACACACACATGGACTAGATACTGGACAAGTAACCCTTACAATGCTGGGAGGTTGAAGATTTGATTATTATCTCAGTTAATACGAGTAAGGCAAGGGAAGGGAAGCCTTAAAATCTGTGTCTTCTGCACATGTTTTTTCCTTCCCTCAAAGACTTATCCTTCAAACAGAGGCCCTCTAAGGATTTGTTTTTCATCTGAGACCAAACTACTGGCTGTTGATTGGCTGGAAGTGTGAACTATGGGGTGTGAGAAGACAGACTTTTCGGTAGAAATTGACTTATAAACATTTTTCTTTTTCTGCCTCTCCTGGAGATGACCCACATTCCATAAAAATTTTCAGTCTAAGATGTTTTTCAGCAGAGACTTTCATTTACATTAATTATCCTAAGGATTCACATTAGTGTTCCCTTTGGGAGAAGCACAGAAAGAAAATGGCATGCCTGGGAGTCAAACCTCCTCCGAGCAACCTCCTCTGGGAAGGACAAGCATGCCGGTTTCTGCCATTGCCAACAGTGCCACGTGCAGTGCTGTGCCCTTCTCCGGGAGTGTGGGCATCGGCACTGAGTCTGCCTCCGACTGGGTCACCCTGGGCTGCTCAGGGAGGAGGGAGCATCCTCCGGGCTCGCCCCGCCACTGCTCTTCCTGGCTCTGTGTCCATGAGATCATGGGTGCCCAGCTATTCCTAATCTCCCCATTTCACAGTAGGGTATCATTCTTATTTTGAGGCTGTGCCAGATTTTTGTTTTAAACCCAGCTCTCTACAGTTTTCGATTGACCGGAAATAACATTTATGGCCCGCAAAACACCTTTCTCTTGGGACATTTTGTTGTGCTTTGAGTACATTTTAACACAGTGAGGTAACATTCGTAGCCTAATAGGGACATGGGGATAGAAAACAACTCCGGAGACATCCCATCCATCACCGTGACACCAGGCAGGCTTCACCCACACCACCCGAGACATAGGTAAATATCCTGTTTTCACAGGTCTTCAGGAAAAGAGACCCAGTCCAGTGTTGACTTCCCTTCAACATTGTCATTATATTTGTATCACAGGGAAACGCCCCATCCTAGGCTGCTATGAGCTTCAAAACTCAAAGCTGTATATTTTGAACCAGATGTCACAGAGAAGCCTGAGAGTCGGCACACTGTTTAGCTGGTATTGAAAAATAACATTTCAAGCCAAATACATCTACCCATTGAGGCTGGACCCAATCGGACAGCTTTCATTTTATGTGTGACTGTCCGTCCCCTTAGGATTCCCTTCTCTCTTGAGTCTGGTCATCATTAAGTGGTGAGATTCCACAGGTGTATCCTTATCACAGCCATCATCTCCCTTTTCTTAAATCGTGTTAGCAGGAGCAGAACTGCCATAAAAAGCAAAGAGCTCTGTTTCATGGAGGGTGTTTGCTTAGACACATGCAAAGCTTTCTGACATTTGGTTTGTTCCTTTGGTTTTTGGAAACAGCAGCTTTAAAGGAGTCCTTTCCCTGGCTTTCCCCTCCTGCATTGCAATGCAGGAAACCCCAATGTGGTCTCGAGGCGGTCCGATTACATTTTGGCATAGGATAATCCACAGGGCCATCTGCAGTTAGAAGCAAAATAGCCATCTCCCTTTCTTTCAGCTATTTCCCTTGGCAAAGTGAAAAGTCATAAGGAACCGGATTGGTCAGGAAAGCCCTGACCAAGGGCTTGTATGAACCTCAGACAAGACGCAGCCCGATGAGATGCGGTGTGCGCCATCATTATCTGAGATGGAGGCTGTGAAATTGACACCATATGCGCCTGGAGGAGTAATTGCACCAAGGGGGGGAGAAAAGCAACATGTCAGGACATTTTAGTAACACCTAATTCATCCCGAGGTTATAAATAAATCTGATGCTTGCTTGAAAACAAAAGTCAAAAAACACTTTGACTAGATTACTTTTGTGACAGTGCTTCCGGCTGAGGTGAACTTTATTAGGGAGACAACATGAAGAAAGAGAAATACATAACAACTTTTTATGGTATATTTTACACGATTTTATTTTTTATTTTTTTGCAGTAAATAAAGTGGTTATAGGGCTCCAAGGAAAAGGGCCCAGATGTTAGAGAGTTGTGTGAAATTTAGAGGAAACAAGCTGTAAAAAGTGCAGTTATAAAACAGGCTGTCAGTGCCACACATCTGGACAATACAGCTGTATGTTCCTAGTGGCTGTCGTCACCCAAAGAAAACTCAATAACCTTATTTCACCCCAATTAGGCTGCATACCAACAGGATAAACCTTAAATTGCAAGGGGTAGGAGTAGGGGAGCAGCATTCACTCGGCGCCTCTGTGTCAAACAGCTTTTATCTTTCATTCGAATTTGGTCACCAAGAAATGAAAGACTGCTAACATAGCCATTTCCATTTTTATAAAACCCTATTTAATTTATAGCGTCGTAAGAAGTCACGGTTTGACAGTTTGGACTATTGGCTCTGCCAAACAACAGACTTTCTGTAGCATGAAACTGACCTACCGGTCATCCTAACACAGAGCTCCACCTGTCTTTCCTCCACCCACGTTTGGGAGTCTGAGTCTAGCGCCATCATGGGAAGCACTTATTGGAAAAAGTTCATTTTCAGACAACCCAATCTACTTAGAGTAGAGGGTAAATGCCTCTCTTTATGGCATTGGGGCATTTTTCCCTAATTTTTTTGGCCCGCAATGAGGCACCTTTGCGGCAAGCCAAATATTACAAAACTCAAAATACCATTTCATCTTTTCATCACTGACAGACATGCCAAAGGTTATAAAATGCCACTTTCCTAATACTTGTGTTTCTTCCTAGGTTTTAATGGCAGCAAAAGCAATTATGGACAGCGGAGAGAAATTCACCTTACCACTGATAGGGAAACTCTTGAAATTTCAGCTTCTCCAGGTTAAATTGAAGGACCAACAGCGACGGGAAAAGGAGAAGAAGGTACTGGGAGGGTGATGGTGGGTTTTCCAAAGACGGCAAGGAGTGAGTGAACTGCAGCCAGGTTCTCTGGGGCACTTCCTCTCTCCGTAAGCCTGCCACGAAGTGTTACGTAGCACATTTAACTGTTGCCTCAACTTTTTAGGGAAAAGCCTATCCAAAGCGCTGCTGGAGGAATTACATTTTCTCAAAGACAAACCCATTAAAAATAAGTTCTCCTATGCAGAAATGTGACAGTATCCCAGGGCATATGGCTGAGGTTGTTTTTACCGTAGTCTATTTATATGTTAGGAACAAATTAGGGAACCAAGGGAGAGACACAGAGTCCGGAGAAGTAAGTATAAAAAGGTGAGAAAACCCCACAAAGTCAGGGTCTAACTATTTTAAATATTTTACATGATATTCAATAGGAGTACCTATTAAAGTAATGGGCTACATCTGCATCTTCCTAATAATCTAAATATTTCAGCAGCGCTCCATTACTTCTACTCCTATATTATATACCTGCTTATTTCTTCATGTGTAGACTTTTCATTTAATTTGCCTATGGAAATCAATCTGTGAGTTTTCCAAAGATTTGTATTTTTCATCTGAAAAAATATTTTAAAATAGTTTTAGTGATGCCAGTTTCAAATCCATTTGCTATTTAACCTTAGTCAAAATGAGAGATGTTTTTCTTATTTTCCAAATCATGCTGAAATATTTTTGGAAAGCCAAATGCTTCTGTATGTACATGTGTAATGTGTATGTGTGCATGTGTATGCATGAAATGGGTGTATAAGTAAATTGTTTCTTTATGCGTCTAAGTGGGAGAGGCAAAACCAAGTCATGGAAGAAGAAAGAGAAAAGTGAACATGTTCCAGTAATACCTACTTCCCCTTTGTTAAGACCCCCCCCCCCAAATCTGGCTTTCCTATTTGAATTGAACTCTTGACAGGGTAACTGTAGATAAACATAATAATGCCACCTTAAATTTGTAATATAGGGCTTTATGTTTTTCAAAGAGATTCTGCATTTAGCATCTTACTAGGGTGGTGTATATTGTCCCCAGAAAAATTCTACTTATTTGAAAACAGTTGATGGTATAGTTTTCCATCTATATGAAGCTCTTTCCAACGTGTACAGGAGATTCGTACCTTAAAAAATACTCAGGGACGTTAAGACTTGGCAGAAGAAAAATTGGAAAATTTGAAACTACTATAGAAAGATGGTTTCTTGTCTTTTTAAAATTCCAGTATCACATGGGAATCTGAATTACAAAAAGTAGACTGTTAAGTCCTGCAAAAATTCTTGCACCTTCTGTTTGCTTTGTGCTTTCCCACAGCACCTACAAATATACATAACACTTTAAGAATGACAGTTTCCTTGTTTGCCACCTGTTTTAAGTCTTGGTAATTGTTTGTAATAGGAGTAGGTTTTAGATTTCAGTTAACAAATTTTAAGTAACAATAAATGGAATATCCTGGCGACCGAGGAAACGTTTTTAAGACTAACAGTATAAAGATATTTCTGCACTGTTATTTTGCTCAACATTTTTTTTGAAATGTGAACAATATAATAAGACAGTTATGAGATTTTGAAGATATGGAAATAATCTTTATTTGTTGAAAATTCAAGAGTCTTAAGGAATTGGGAGTTGAATTTTAGATTTATAAAAATAAAAAAGTAATAGGTGCATAAGAGGACTCTTAGAGCAATTAAGAGCCAGCAATTACATAATCTAATTTGATGCCTTCATTAGATTGGGTTCCTGAAACACCAGCCCCAAATCTCTGAGTTGCAACCACACGAGTCAGTACTAAATAATTGATGAAAACTGATTGGAAGGGAGAACTCTCCAGAAAAATATTCTAGGTAAAGGCAAGACTAAGGGAGTTGTTGGAGGGATGTTATAATCTATGTTCATTTCAACACTGCCCAGCAGGTCATTTGGAACAACGGAGGTTAATGCTTGTCAGCCGGGGAGTTTAGCAGAAAGCAAAATAAGTATAAAGTATGTAAAACTGACACCACGCTGTGGTTTAGAAAATGGAAAAAAAGGAAAGAGGACTTTACCCAATTTCTTCCTTTTTCTGAATCCCGGGTGAGATTCTGAGATTCCTGCAAGGGGAGTGACTGTCTCTTCGGCTTTTTAACATCAACATGAGGTATATGTGGTTGCTTTCTCTCAAATACTAGTTATATGTTTACATCTGTACAACCCAGAGTGTTTTGTATCTTCTATGTTGAATTTTTGGAATTGAATTTTTAAAAATGAATGGTTGAAAAATATCCATAGCAGTAATTACAGAAAATACTAGGGAGACAGTGAGGACAAAAACTACTAATATGAGTACGTCCCTGTCCTTTTAGCCCAATGGAAAAAAATGTAATGTATACTACATATTTGATTCTGTTTTTTTTTTTAACTTGCTTTTTAAATTAATTAATTAATTTATTTATTTTTGGGTGTGTTGGGTCTTCGTTTCTGTGCGAGGGCTTTCTCTAGTTGCGGCAAGCGGGGGCCACTCCTCATTGCGGTGTGCGGGCCTCTCACTATCGCGGCCTCTCTTGTTGCGGAGCACAGGCTCCAGACGCGCAGGCTCAGTAGTTGTGGATCACGGGCCCAGTTGCTCCACGGCATGTGGGATCTTCCCAGGCTCGAACCCGTGTCCCCTGCATTGGCAGGCAGATTCTCAACCACTGCGCCACCAGGGAAGCCCCTTGATTCTGTTTTAACCATCAAAACTTTTCTTAATAATATAGTTACAATTGCCAGATACAGTGAAAATATCATTATTTTAGATTCCACTAATTTTAATAATTTATAACACTTTAGTCCGGGCTATGCTTAACATTGCATTTGCTTTGTCCATGAAGAAAGTTTACTGGATAATTAATATTATAAAAAATAACACAAGGAAGCTATTTCTTAGAAGTACAGTTTAGAGGCCTTTAGCATATAAATTTCTGAGAGGCAAATCCCTGCCTCTAATTGTAATAAGTTGAATATATTTCAAAACTTTTATATATTCAGAAGCATCTTGTTGATTACTTCCAAATATACATATAATGAAGAAAATACACTTTATTTCTAGAAATGTATTTCAGCATTTCAGAACTTCTGAATATGATTTTTTCATATAATTAATCCCAAATTAGATTTTATTATATCTTAAAATCGGAATAAGAGAGTGTTTTGTTTAGAAATAAGTTTTCCTTGTGCACATCATTATCTCAACATTTATTCTGCATTTTTAGTTATATCATTATCAATTTGTTGTTAATTCATTAACTTAACAAACATTTAGAGAAACAATGTATTGGGCACATATATTTTCATAAGGTTCATTATAATTTTAAAACAAATTGCTGACCATGTTTTAATTTAGTCATTATCTGAATATTACAGTATTTTTCACAGTTTTACTTCTTTTTAACTCCAACTTTTATGTTATATATTAATTATAAACATTTTTTAAAACCAAAACACTTCATTGTGAATCAAAATATTTAAAATATATTGAGAATTCAGCTAAAAGAAAACATTTAATCATCAAAAAATTAAAAATGGCTGTAATACAAGCAAAATTAACCCATTTAAATAATCAGCCGAACTAAATCTAGTCTGTGCCGTTGAGTTCAGAACATTTGGATAGGTTTTTTTAGGAAAAGACCCAAATATATTCTAACTGTGCTTTTAATTTGTGAATTCAAATAACCAGTCCATATTTTCTTGGATATTTTTAGCATATCTTTTATATAAAAGCAGAACAGTTCTTTCTCTTTCTGGCTTATCTACTTAGCACAAGTTGCCTTATTTTTCAATGTCCTAGAATTGAATAGATGGAAGACAGGCAGTAAAGAATATGGACAGATGGTATTGGTAAACTTTTCTTAAAACATCTCAAAATTAAAAGCACCTAAATTTGATCAGATATCATGATGAAGCCCAAACAACCCAGAGCCTGCTCCAAAGGACCGACAAAGAGAAATTAGGGTAAATTTCACAGACGTTTTCCAGCTTACTCCAGTTAAAACCCTGAAACACTGGAAACCAGCCAATGTAATGCCATTTTGTATGTGTGTTTTGTTTTAAAAGAAAAGCCATAGGGACATACCAGGAAATTACAGGCTGGTTAGTTTTGATTCAGTTGTGGTTAAAATCTTCAGAAACTATTCTAAGAAATCAAACAGAGGAAGAGCAGAAACTCAGTTTAGAGGGACCGTGTGGTTTCAGGAAAGGAATAACTTGCCTCACTAACTGGATGGAATCCTTTGAGGCTGGATTATCGAAATGAGGATACTACCAACAAAACTGTTGGATCTGAAGAGCTACAAAATTCAACAATTCAGGGTAAATTATAAATGATTCCCTGGCTGGCTTATCTGTAAACTAGAGCAGTGCTTTCCTAATTGGGATGCTATTAATCAATGAAACCTTTTTACAGACTTCAGGAAAAATGTAAAGAAACACACACATTTAAAATAGAGCAGTATTTTGAAATACAAATAGTTACAGCAGCTAATAATAGTAATTAGCTACCATTATTGACTGTTTGCCACTATACTAAGCTCTTTACATATGTTTTAACATTTAATGCTTTAAATGACTTTATGAGTTACAGAGTATTATTCTCGATTTGCAGATGGGGAAACTGAGGGTGTGAAAAGTAACTTTCCCAAGGCTAAATAGCTACTCAGGATTTAAATCCAGAACTGTCAGACTCTAAGATTATGTTCTTAACCACCGTACATACCCCTTCTGAGTGTGTCTCAATAATTACACAAAACAGCACTCTTGGCTTACGATCAGCAGAGAACTTCGCAGGGATGCTTCAAGGAGCAAATGGCTTTGCTCAGTGGGATCTACCAACTCGCTAATTAGATCATGTAATTCCATGTTGCATAAAACATCCTGAGGTTAAGCGGGGGTGGGGGGGACTGGTCAGAGAAAGGAACAAAGTCCACCAAAGACAAAGGGCACTGAGCTAACCAACCACCAATTCCCGAGGGAATCCTGACTTCTTATCCAGTCCCACCCCCCTGCCCAGAAATGGGCTGGTCTCTGGGGGAATCTCTTAGAAAGAGACTTCCTGGGATTATCTCAAACATCCTTAGCCCTTCTCTCTGCCCCTCTGGATGTTGAAGTTGGATAGCATTGGCTGATCCGGTGCTGAAACCTCTAAATCACATAGGATCGTGCAGGAGACAGACATCAGGTAGACATCAGACCCACCCCCTCACCACCACCACACACAGACAGGGCCGTGTTCTGAGTCTGTGGATGAAGAATTGCACCCTGAAGATGGCAGTGTGGCACCCCAGGACTTGGTGCAATCTTTAGATTGCATCATTTGGTCGAGTGAACCCAGTATATTCGTTTGCTTACGTTTTCTACACCTCAGCCACTCTCTAGAAAAGCAAGCTCCTAACTCAGTCCCATACATTATGTTTTCTATTTGGCAGGTAAGCAGGGAGGGGAAAGAAATAGAAAATATAGAAAAGGAAAAACAAAATGTTCATAATGCCATAACCCTATTATAACTAATGTTAACATTTTGGTACATTTCCTTTGTTTCTGTGGATTTGTTTCTTTACATAGCTGTAATCATTGTAAAATGAAATTTTAATCCAGTTTTTTTCAATTAAAATATACCATAATTTTTTCTCATTATCACAGCATCCACATCTATCATTGTTATTGGCTAGGTGACATTCTATTGACTACCATACTTTTCTTAAAGTTCCTTTATTGTTGAACATTTCCATTATTTCTGTGTTGTTTCATAATAAACAATGTTGTGATGAACAACCTTACCGTATACAATTCTTCATATTTTGGATAATTTCCTTAGCATACGTTTATAGAAATGGATTAATTGGGCCCCCAAATGTTCCCACAACCTTTTCTTTCCAAAATAGGTTCTGGAACCATTTAGACCCAGTTCTCCATTAAAAAAGATAACAAATGACCCCCTGTTCAAATTAACTTTATATTAGCTTATTAAAGATGGAGGAGTTTCATGAAAACAAATCTCTTTAATATTGTTTAATCTGTTGTCTCTCAAACTTACTTGACACCATACATTTCTTTCAGTCCATCTATTGTCTTCTCATCATCTGTGACCAATAGATTGTTTGTGAGATAGAGTGATATCTTGAAAGAGAACTGAGTAGCACTCAGAAGATAGACCCTGTTTCTCATAAGTCACATAATAGTGGAGTGAGTCATTTAACTGCCGTGACATCTTTTCTTATCTATATCCTTAATAATATTATTGTGGGAATCTTATGATAGAACACATATGAAACACAGAGTTGTACACAACACACAGTTATGCACAAATATGTAGATGTGCTATTATCTATAAAAGTTAAGAGGAAGTATAGGTATCTACCACCGGTTCCACTGACTTTTACCGTTTACTTTCTTTTCACTGTGAAGAACAACAGAATGAATACTCATAGAGGTATTTGAATTTTGGTATTAAGAAGTAATTTAGAAATAAAACACAGTCTAAAATAGTTTTGAAGCATCAACTAACTAGGTTACCCAATTCCAGAGAGGAAGAATTTTGTATTTTTCCCTTTAAGAGGTGAGAATAACAAGATTAAGGGCTCTAGGTAGGTGTCACGTAATACTCAAGTGAGTGTGTGAAACCCTAATACATTTTTGTTTGTTGCTAAGACAAGAGCCCCACATCTGCTATGTAGCTTAACTGGTAAGAAACCTCCATGCCTACCCAAAGCCTTCGCACAGGAGGAGGAGGCATCCAGATGCTTTTGGTACACAGTGCATTTTAAAGAAAATGTACTCTGCTATGAACTTGACTCTCCCTTCATATGCTGGGGAGCATGTGTTCCCCAAACACGGTAGAAAGAGGGGCCTGTTAGATACACACCTCCTAAATTTTTATCTTGAATTGGCAAGAGTTTCCTCTGAGTTCTTTCAGTTGTAAGTAGATGACCCTAAATGGGAACATGCATGTTATGCTACGCAAAAGCAAGAAAGGCAAAAGAGGTTGGTGTTGAACAAATTTTAGCTTATGATTTAAGAGGGGGCTCAGCAAACCTGGTTCACTTCTCCCCACTCCCGCCCTCAAATCCCAAGACGTAAACCCATAGAGGGGAGGGACTTATTCAGAATGTGAGAGAAGAGAGGGAAAGGGAAGGAGATAGGAGGTGATTTTCCTGCAATTGGGGCTTAGTAGAAAAGGATGGACCTTTTGACCAGAGTAGAATTCTAAGGGGCCAAGTAGTCAACGATTGTTCAGAAGCAGAGGAACAAAGGGACTGTCGTGGTTCAGCTCAGGTGTGGAGGTTGGGAGATACAGACTGGATACAGGAGAGGAGTAGAGAGACCACCACTAGAGTCAGGCACAGGGGAGTAGTGGGGACTGGGTAGGGCAAAGAACATGTTCAGAAATTTACCAAGGACTTCTCTGCCTGCCCCTGGCACCCAGGAGGACCCAGGTGCTTCCATTTGCTTCTGTTCTCTACCATTTAGTGTCTTTGCACACCAGGAAATCACATATATAGTCGCTATGAGACATACTTTACATAGCAATACTTCCTGATGTTCTACCAATTAAACATACATCCACTGTTAAATGGAAAATGCAGAACACTAGGTTATATAGAGACAACAATAATGATTACATTAAAATGACGCCTAAACATAATTTGAGAGAATGCATTGTAATAGCCTCTTCACTCATCTTCTCTGGATGGTGGAATTGTGATTTTTGTAAGTTCTCTATGTTTTTTTTCCAGTTTTTCAATAATGATTATTTTTAGAATTTAAAAACATACCTAAAGAAGTAAATCAGGATTTAGAAGTACTTTTTAAATGCTTTTGTGAAAGGAGGGATATCAATATTGCTAATTTCCGTGTTACTGGAAATTAGTTTAAAAGATGATTGTCTGGGCTTCCCTGGTGGTGCAGTGGTTGAGAGTCCGCCTACCGATGCAGGGGACACGGGTTCGTGACCCGGTCCGGGAGGATCCCACATGCCGCGGAGCGGCTGGGTCCGTGAGCATGGCCGCTGAGCCTTCGCGTCCGGAGCCTGTGCTCCGCGACGGGAGAGGCCACAACAGTGTGAGGCCCACGTACCGCAAGAAAAAAAAAAAAAAAAAGATGCTCGTCTCCAGGGTACCAAGTTTGGCCTTGCTAAGGGAATGCAAAGGCAAAAAGAAAGAGAGGGAAAGAGGGCACTGAGCAGAAAGAGGAGCTGAGGGAAGTGAAGCACACGGAGAAACAGAAGAGCATTCAGCTAGTATTATTCAGTCCTTGGAAAGATGGAGTAGAGAGAGGGCAGACGAGCATGGAGAAGAAGGTTGCAAGGACATCGAAGGCTGAGGCTACAGGAGAACCATGGAAATAAAATGAGTTTGAGGTTTGGAGTCACACCAACTTGTGTCTCTACCACAGCTGTGTGCTTGTGAGGGAAACTGTGGGTCTTAATTTATACAATGGGAATAATTACCCATTTGGCATGTTGCTTTGTGAGAACAAATTAAAGATGATGACGTCTAGAAAGCACGTATCATACTGTATAGCAGTGTCTCTGCTAAGTTACCACTTACTTTGAAATTTTGGTTGTGATCAGCCTTGCTTTCTCTAGGATCCTAAGAAAACTTACAGGAGAAAGGGCTCAGGAAGTTGCTTACCTTGTAGAACCCAATCTTTGCTAGAGAGACTCCAAAGGAATGAGAGCTATGTGTCTGCACAGGTCCTACACCCCACCTAGGAGAGCCTGCAGGGCCAGAGGGCCCTTTTACTGCCTTACTGGGACACAAATGTCCACTGCAGTCAGGAAGTGTTTTTTGGAATGGTGGAATATGAATGCATGTATAAAGTTGAATGAAATGAATGAAGGTGAACTTTAGAATAATTTAATCTAAAACAGTTTCTTCTTTTCAGTTCTGAAGATCACCCTGCGATTTTATTTCAAATGATAGCTGTAGAAGTTTCTGGCAGATTTTTTTTGGCCAAGTTGGGACTTCTCTGTGGTGAGGCCAGCTGTCCACCTCACAGCTGCACCGGTGTTTTTCCCTCTAGTGGACTCACCTTGATCCAAGGTGTGGCTGGGAGAGCGCCTACTTGCACGAGTCTTACCAGTACCTCCGAGTTGATTGGAGTCAGGGGCACTGATTTGGGCTCTGGTTTCATTTTCAATGAACAATCTCAAAATTTCCAATAAGCTCTCCACATTGGCAGAGAGTTCTACCATCTTTCTTCAGTAAGCTTGCTCTCCCACTTTCTGAGATGACTCACATTATCTTCTCTAGTCAAACCTCCTACCTCATACCTGCCCATCTTGAGTTGGTAACCTTGCCTCATCCTTGACTTGAAAACATTGAAACATTCCCCCAACACCATCAAGACCTCTCTCTTTCTTGCACCTACACCCAGCCAGTCATCCCCTCTTTGCTCCTTTCATTAAACTGAGAAATTGCCTTTCTTCCTATCAAAGTCCAGTTATTGAAACATTCTCTTCATCTTATCCCATCTTTTCTCCTCAAGGACTTTAGTCTCCCCCATGTTTTCAATGTCCCCCTCTCTGATGGATCATTCCATCAGCCTGAAAACACAATATCTCCTGACTTTACTTACATACGTACATAACGACGTTATACTCCCCTTCTGCCCACTCATCCACTGAACAATCTCAGGTCCCCCAGTTCCCCTTTACAAGCAGACATCTTTTTTTTTTTTCTTTAAAGACTGTTCTCTTTTTCTTTTTTTTAATGCATTTACATTAGTTTTGTTTTTTACTTTTTTATTGAAGTATAGTTCATTTACAATGTTGTGTTAATCTCTGCTATACAGCAAAGTGATTCAGTTATACATATATATATGCATTTTTAATATTCTTTTCCAAGATGGTTTATCAAAAGATATTGATTCTAGTTCCTTGTGCTATACAGCAGGACCTTGTTGTTTATCCACTCTCTATATAATAACTCACCTCTGCTAACCCCAAACTCCCACTCCCTCCCTCTCCCACCCCCTCCCCCTTGGCAACAGCAAGTCTGTTCTCTATGTCCATGAGTCTGTTTCTGTTTCATAGATAGGTTCATTTGCGCCATATTTTAGATTCCACATATAAGTGATATCATATGGTATTTGTCTTTCTCTTTCTGACTTACATTACTTAGTATGATAATCTCTAGGTCCATCCATACTGCAAATGGCGTTATTTCGGTCTTTCTTATGGCTGAGTAGTATTCCACTGTATATATGCACCACATCTTCTTTATCCATTCATCTGTTGATGGACATTTAGGTTGTTTCCATGTCTTGGCTATTGTGCATAGTGCTCACAAGGAAGCTTCTTGAAACCATTGTCCACACAAGTGGTCACTCAACTGTTCCTGCCTCTGTGTTCACTACCTCCACACTCCACCATAACTGCTCCCATAATGTCGCCTATAACTACCCATACTCTTCAGTCCCTTGGTTCTCTAGCTGCATACTCTGTAATTTTTCCTACTTTCTAAGTCACTTCTCTCTTTTACCCACATCCCCTCCTATACCCAGTTGGTAAGTATTGGAGTTTCCAGCATGATCCCAGGTTCAATTCTCATATTTCTTGAGACCTCTTTCCCCAGGGGGTCTTATCTCTTCCCGTGCAGTTAACTACTATCTCTATGTTACCCACACCTGAATTTGTAACTCCAGCCACATCTCTCTTCTGAGAGAAGAACATGTGTATTCAATTGTCTCCTTGTCATCTCAGGAGCATCTCGGATTTAACAAGATCTTTCTGAATAGTCTGCCCACCTTAAGTAAAAATTATTTCTCACTCCAATGCTTCTGTCTCTGTGAGTGGCACCATTAACCAACTTGTTATTCAAACTAAATCCAGAGCATTATCGTTGTTGCCTCCTCCTTCATTCCTTGTCTCTAATCTTTCAACCCCTGTACTTTCAACATCCACAATATATCTTAAATCCATCTACATTTCTCCACTCTACCAACACTTTAAACTGAGTTACTGTTAGGTCTTATCTGAACTATTGCTAGAGTTTCCTTACTGGTCTTCTGGTTTCCTATCTTGCAAAATCACAGTAGTCCTCCATTTAAACCCTTTATGGTCTTTCCAATGCATTTTTAATAAAATATAAACTTGTGAACCAGCCCCCACCAAAGCGCTGGATGACCTGGCCCATGCCCTACCTTCCCCGCCTCATCCTGGCCACTCTCTCCCTTGCCCACTATTCTCCTGCTGTACTCACCTCCTTTCAGTTCCTTGCGCATACCCGTCTCCTTTATAACTCAGGGCCTCTGGCACACACTTCACCTTTCCCCTGCTTCTCACACGGATGCTTCTCATCCTTCAGGTCTTCACTCAAATGTCACTCCCTCAGAGGCCTTCCATCACCAGCTTACTAGTGAGTGGCGAATTGTGTGTCTATTACTACATTGGGTTTTATCCTTCATAAAATTCATGAAAATCGTCAGTCATGCTTTTGTTTCTCTGTTCATGTGCTTTTTTCTCTTTCTTCCCCTGTAGAGTAGGAGCTCAAGGGAATAGAGTTCAACCCTATTTTTTTTTCACATCTTTATTGGAGTATAATTACTGTACAGTGTTGTGTTAGTTTCTGCTGTATAACAAAGTGAATCAGCTCTATGTATACATATATCCCCATATCCCCTCCCTCTTGAGCCTCCCTCCCACCCTCCCTACTCCACCCCTCTAGGTGGTCACAAAACATCGAGTTGAACTCCCCGCATTATGCAGCAGCTTCCCACTAGCCATCCATTTTACATTTGGTAGTGTATATATGTCAATGCTACTGTCTCACTTCGTCCCAGCTTCCCCTTTCCCCCCTGTGTCCTCAAGTCCGTTATCTACATCTGTGTCTTTATTCCTGCCCTGCCACTAGGTTCATCAGTACCATTTTTTTAGATTCCATATATATGCATTAGCACGTGCCAACCCTTTTTATGGGCCAATTTGTATCTGGCGCAGAGAGAAACACTGGGGCTTTTCATACCTCTGTACTTTACCTTGTGCTTTCCTTGCTACCTCTATCCAAGGCTATTAGTGACATCTGCAGCCTCCACTGATATTTCCCTCTGTTGAGGAGCAGGTGGTGGGGAGGTCGAGTTTCCCCACCACTGGAGCCACAGGTGCCAGGCAGGCACGGAGGGTCCATGGGCACCTCTGATGCTTCCTCCGGGTGCTACAGCTAAACTGGGTTTGGGACTTCCCTGGCAGTCCAGTGGTTAAGACCCCACGCTTCTCCTGCAGGGGGCGTGGGTTCAATCCCTGGTTGAGGAACGGAGATCCCACATGCCACGAGGAGGGGTGAAAAAGATTAAAAAGAAACCAAAAACTGGGTTCTCTGGAAACATCAACACCCAGAAGCCACGTAGAGGAGGCAGACGCTCCTCTCCCCTCCTGTGCTACCTTCTGTTAGCTTGGTGCCGAAGCAATATATCTTCTACTTTCCTTGTCTCTAACGTCTTAGGACTGAGTTCTTCAAATTTGGTTTCACGACCTCAGGAAAACACAGAACCCCCAATGTTGCTGCAGTAATTTAGTTTAGTTATTTTTGTGCCCAGTTTTGTTGAACATGGGAAAAATAAATAACATAAGCATATTCTGGATCTTCTGTATGGTCCAATACTACCACGTCATTTCAATGAACTCAACCTATATGTATTCATAACACATGAATGGAAAGTGTAATTACATTATGACGTAATGTACAAAGGTTTTGGCAATTGTTTGAAAAGAAAACCTTTGTTAGACCCAGATAGAGACCCCAGGGTTAGGCTACTTGATAAACCTAAGTCCCTGCCATCACAATGTACTCAGAATCCACCACTCTCCCTGCCAGCCACTAACTGAGGTTGTTTATTAGGCCAAGGGGGGGGGCTCCTTTAAGATGAATTCCCTTCCAGAAAGATGTGTGTGTGTGTGACAGTCTCCTAGCATCCACCCCTCTGGTCTTTGTGTTTGATGTGCCTTCTCACAGCTTAGGCTCAACCTGGAATCTCCACTATCCTGGCTTGAAGAATGAATCAGGGAGTAAAGGAGTGAGTGAATGAAATAAAGATTTAATTTACCTGACAGTAGAGAAGCCATTGCCTGCTCACTCTATGGTTTAATCAAAAGTATTCTGTCTTTCCAGGTGATAGAAGACAGATTTAAGGTAGAAAAGGATAAAGGGAGAGCAAAATCTCTCAAGGAAAAAAAGTCCCCAATTGCCACGGTTGCCAAAGGAAAGGGAAAGGACCAGCCTGAGGCAAACACAGCAGTAAAAAAGACCACCCAGTTAGTAAGAAGGGGAGAAGAGGATCACACCAAACATTACATTGGTCAGTAAGATGCTCCTTTCACTTCTTGCCTGATGACCTACAAACTTGAAAAATCATTCCAACCACTATGCTTAATCTTCCCCAGCCTTTTCACCTTTTTAAAAGCATAAATCCTATACTCCCCATGACACCCTAACAGAAAAATATTTCTATTTGCAATTCATTTTTGTTTTCAGCCAATATTTCTTTAGCATGTGTCTTGCTATAGGCACATTTTCATAGTGCAGATAAAAGATGAATTAACTAGCTGACTGTGCCACCGAGGAGCTTACTATCTTGTTGGGAACATTTGAGAAAATCAGAAACACTTATAAGGCAAAGTAAAAAGTGATTATTGTCACGAGTGTAATACGGTGGTAATAAAATCAGACCTGTTAATTTGTGACTCAGAGCACGTAGCTTCCTGACCTCAGCTTCTCCCACTATCTGTCCTAGATAGAACAACCAGAATTCTCTTTCATTTAGAGTATTGATATAAAAAACATTATTTGACTTGGGCAGCTATGAGTAATTCATTGCCACCTTCCCATGAACCCAAGTGGAGCTACTGTTTTTTATTTGCATCGTATTTAAATGAGGCGGCACCTCTTCACATCCTTTGACAGTTTGACTCCCCTAATATATCTCTGCTCTAAACCCACTAGACACAGAAGCAATTATATTATGGATTCCGTGAGCAGTATCAATACTGATTTGTTTTAGTAGCTGAAGAAAAATCACTACTTGAAGATCAAAAGTTTGTGCATCTGTTTCTCTATTCTTAAATTGATCTTGATGAACCATTGTGAGATGTAATGTTTTCGTGTACCATCTAGTATTGATATTAAAGTACAACAATTATTCTCACCCCCCAGAATCTCACGTTCTAATATAAACTCATGTTTTAACACTTATAGAACAGTATAGCCAGGACAAAATTGAGGAGAAAAATTTTAGGAAAGTGAGCAATATCTATTTTTTAACTTGAATGCAATAACTATATAGTTGCTACATTACCCATACTCAGCATGCACACCTATTGGCATAAACACACAGTATGCTTTGGTAGGGAGTTTGTTCATATTCAATATTTCCCTCTTCTGTAAACACCTCCGCATATCAAATACCACAAAGCGGCAGCTACTTGTAATTCAGGAGTAAAGCCAGATGTTGCTCAAAAGAGATTAGAACCAAGAAAAATTAGCATGTGTCTTTTTTTTTTTTAGAAAAACCCAAGCACACATTTTCCATGTTTTTTTTTTTTTAGAAAAACCTAGACATTTTTTTTTTTAGAAAAACCCAAGCACACATTTTCCATGACGACAGGCCCTCTGTATGTTTGTCCTCCTATTACGCCTATGTCTCATTTGCAAAAGTGATTTAATATTTTGTAAAATGGCCACAGCCTTCTTACTGGAAGGGCAATAATGAAAACCAGTCAACATGACTGCATTCCAGCCAACCGGACTGCTTTTGGCGAGCCCGAGGGATGATAAACGCATGCATAATGTATAGAGCCATTGAACTGGCTGAGTGCAACCTGTTCTCTTTTAAAATGACGGCTGCTCTTCTCTACGGTATTTTGAACAGACGATGAGCCAGATGACGGTGCCCAGCATTACATTATAGTTGTGGGCTTCAACAGTCCTCAGTTATTAGCGATCATGACTGAGCTCGGCATTCCCATAAGCAGCGTGATTAAAATATCATCAGAGAATTATGAACCTCTGCAGACACACCTGGCAGCAGTTAGCCAGCAGCAGGAAAGTTTTCTTCGGCCAGAAGGTATGCAGTCTGCTACACAACTTACTGAATCCTTCAGTGTTACCCACTGTCCTTAAAGTACAAATACAATTTTCTGCCCAAAGCATAGTCATACAAGACATACATTATTAAATCCTTTCGAGACTTTGAGTTGCTATTTATGCCACTTGCACTAGCCAGGTGTTGTAAATTTTGCAAATTCAAATCATACCCTGTGTTTCTATCCCTGTGGAGCCACAGAGAGCATAGACTTGGTTATCCAACTACATTTCTCAGGAATTTTCCTCTATAACTTTTACCTAAAGCATGAGTGGGATGGATCATCTGTAGATAATCTATTCTGCCAGAAGCCACAGTCACCAAATGGCCCAAGGGAGGTCATAGCCTTGGGTTCTTGCTCCGATTTGCTACTGGCTTATTCTGATAAGTCAGAGGGGACGCTTATCTCCCAGGCTTTAGACCCGGAAGCTGTGGGATGTAGTCCCACCTACACCACTATTCAGCCACTACACTACTATTCTGCACTACTATTCAGACCTCAGGGTCTTCATCTAAGGGAATTGTACTAGACTGCCTCTGTGGGATGGGAACAAAGTCTACTGTCTACTTCAGATAGTAAAATTAGGATGCAATATAAGCCTGTGTGACCTGGAAGTCCAAGCTCTTTTTGCCACATGCTATTGCGATTTTTTGTTATTTATTAGTAATATCCTTTCACAGGGCTTTGTAACCTATACAGCCACATCCGGATTTCTATAACACCATATTTTTTAAATTGCTGTTCCAGGTTAGAAATGGCTACCCCTGATAATAATAATAGCTACCATTTATTGGGCACAGGCCTTGGGACTGGGCTCAATGCTAAGGGCTTTCAGTGTGTTGATTCGTGTAGTTTCCATGACAACCCTCGGAAGTATGTTTTACTATTTCCATTTTACCAAAAACGATTCTGTCTAGAGGCAGCTATTATGTAAAAGAGTTGAGAGTTAAACCTAGCTATTTCTATCTCAAAGCCTAGTTGTAACATTCAATAACTTATTATTCAAGTCAGTGAGAAAATGCTGCACAAGCTCCGTAGTCTTTCTGTTAAAAATATTTAATATATAAAAATGAAATCGTAGAAAAAGAGACTTTACAGTAGAACAGTGAGATCTTAGTATTAGAACCTATTTAGTTATAGATGGAAAAACCAAACCATGTCAGACAAATTTTCAAGTGTAACTTTATGGAAAACTGTCATTATTTTATACAGTCAGAGCACAAATGCCCAGAGAAGCCAGTAGCTATTTCAATGTGACCAAAAGTTAACTGAAGCAGAAATCATGGATCCAGTCTGTTTTTACCCACATGGGAAGGAGAACTGGATCGACTGCATTCCTAACCAGTTATGCAGCAAACAAATGTTAAAATAGTCAAAAAGGGATCTGGCAGAAAAACTGCTCCTATATAGATACAATCTCAGAGTTATGGAAGTATTGGCCATTTTTAGCTCCCCAAGTGTGTGACCTTATAATCTTTCTGGGCCTCAACTATAAAATAAAGGGGTGGAAAAAGCTCATAGTAAATAACAATTTCAGGAGTAAAATCCTCTGATGTTTAATTATATAGTCTAGGTCCAAACACTTCTCAAAATTACATTTCTTTATTTGCATTTTCTGGTACTGTACAGACATCATGCAATGCATATGACTCACCACAAACACTTAACGTGGGAAGAAATTCGACACTCTCATTTTGTAGTATAAACACGTTGCTCTTATTAGATATAGAAGCTGAAAAATTGAAGAAAGAGAACGACATAAAAGAACTTGAAATCTTCTGGAAGTACTTGGAACCAATCCTGAATAATGAGAAACCGGAAACAAATCTCTTTGATGTCGCTCGGCTTGAATACGTGGTCAAGGCTGACAAGTTTCCTTGCGACTGGTCGGACAGTGAGATGTTGGTTAGTACACGCATTAATGAGAGTGACTGGTTTGAACACGTGACACTGTGGTTGCATTTGCTCCATTCGTTCATTCCACAGATATTTATTAATCACTGTCTACAGAGAAGGCTTTGTGCTAGGTTCCTTTACCTTCACGACAGCGATCACACTGAACATCCAATAATGGCTATAGCCTGATCCTTCAGCTTATAGTGTATGAATTAATGACAAAGGAATAAGATGAGATGAAGATAAAGGATGGTAATTATTTTATTTGGTGATGTGGCTTTGCTTCATACCTTAACAATGTTCTAGGCAGTAGAGTCTTAATATACATTAATTGTGAAAAGAGTAAATTTTACAGTTTGTCAAATTACATTGTCTTTTTTTTTTATGTATCAGTTCAAAACATTGTTCTTCTAGGCCCTTGCTTTTATTGCCAGAATTGTATTTTTCATGTATTTTCCTAGCAAGGTCTATCTTAATAGAATGACTTGACCCCAGCCCAACAGTTAGTAGACATTTCCTGAGAGTATTTATTGGCCCCTGCTATTGAGGTGCTCGCAGAGAGGCAAGACCAAAACCGTGAAACAGAGAGGCAGGGTTCAAGGTGCCACGCGCCTATGTGTTATGTGAAACACACTCTAAGTTTCCTGTTAATTCAGAAAAAGAAGACATGGGATGCTTTGTAAAGTAACAAATGCTAAATACATGAGGGTGTTTTTCAAAAGAATGTTAGCTATCATTGTTGGGGAAGTTATCCATGCTTCCTGTTGTAAAAAAAGAGACCTCTCAGGTCTCTTCCTGGTTGACCCCCTGTCCCAACAAACAGGGGCCCAGGAGTGTTGAATCCCTTGCAGGGTGATATATATCAGCATTAAAGGGAATTGAACTGAAAGCAGAGTCTTGGAGATGGACCACATAAAGTATGCCGTGAAGGGAGCTGGGAAAAGCAGGGTGGAGGAGGGGGATAGGTGTCTGTGGGCAATGACTGTGGGTGGCTGCCAAACAAACAACCAAACCTGACTGTCTAAGAGGAGGAGAATGACATCAAAGCCTGGAGCAGTTTCCGAGACAAAGGGTAGGCTGCCCACGGTCATGGATTGGAGCATGGACAGTTCTCACTATGAGAGTCCCTGATTCTTTTACCTTGAAATGGATGCGCACTGGGTGAAGTAAATGAAAACACCGAGGAGGGAAGCCTAGATCTGAACCTTGAAGGATGGACAGGATTTGAATAAGTAGCAATGGAGAGATCAGTTTGAGTTACAAAGACTGTCAACATAAGGCGTTAGATGTCACCACGTAGAAACAGAACACTTAAGTCTGATACCTTGGCAATAGTAAGAATAAAGATAAGCCTTGACCTATATGTGGAAACAATGCTGAACATAGAAAAGCTGTGGCTGAAGGCAGAGCTTGTTGTAGGCAAAACTGGTTACCGTGGACTCCCTTTGCTTTGTGTCGTCCCACTCCTTCATCTAGATATCTTCCTCTTTCCTGCTTTGTCTTTCACTCCCCTGCCTCTGAGCCTGAGCTCAGAAAAGAGTCCATCTGTCCTCTACTACTTTGTGTTAAGTTGGGCCGGATTTCTCTATCCCAGAGATACTGGCATACCAGGTACCGTCATACTATGACTATTCCATCCTATTTTATTGGAATTCCAGATTATGCCCAGCAAACGTGAGATATGTTTGAGAAAGAGGCCATATCCCTGGGATCCCGAAACACCATCTGAAAGACAGCTTTCTACTCTTGCTCTACAATAGACCAGCTCTTCTCCCGAGAACATATAAATATATGCCTAACTTAACTTAAAAACCTAACTTAAAAACCCACATCCACAAGTTTAAGTTTTGTGGAAACAGTCCTTCTCTCATTTGGGCCAAGTTCTGGCCACATACCTTGTAAAGAACTTATATGCAGTTTTGGTTCAATAAGGCATAGGAGATCCCAGCCATACGTATCTTGAATCCTAATTCAGAGGAGGCAATACCAAGAGTCTTCTAAGGCAGCCTCAAACCGAGAACCTTTTGCTCCTGCTCTAACTAGAGCTGCCTTCCATGTGTCTTATTTACTCCCCAGGCATAGACTGAGAATAGCTGATGTGCATTGAACCCAAGGTAGAAGACATTCTGTTGCATCATCAGTACATAGATGTGAACAGCAAGGCACACAATTGCAGCTCCAAGAGACCCAGCACCATTCCCAGCATCCTGTTTCTTATTCCAGTGTTAACAACTTAGTGTTCATCAGAAGATTTTAATCCCTCCATTTTTAAAGACAGTAAATGTGACTATATTTTCCTTTTTAAAAATAGAGTGGAAGAGTTTAAATGGCAATTAAAGTTCATAAATTTCATGTTGAAAAAAATAGTATCAGCTTCGTTGAAACACTGACTTCAGAACTAGAGGATTAATGTCTAGGGTCTCTAGTTGGGCCATGAAGGTAAGTGAGGAATGAGACATTTAGCTCTGCTGCCCAACTGGACACACCGATCTTCTATCGGTCACTTTGCAAATATTTATTGAACATCTCCTTCACACCAGGGCTGCAGTCTGGGTCCAACTGCAGGAGACTTTTAGGTCAAGGCATGCCTCTGTAAGGTATGGTTTGTGAGTGAACAGCCCAGCATGGAGGATGACGGGGAAAGAAAGCCTTGAAAGCAATTCAGTCATAGATTTGGGTTACAGAAGAAAAGGCCATTGGATTTAATACTGAAGATCAAAATTCATTTTAAACTTGGGATTACTTACGAAATATAAAAGCAATAAACCTATTTGTAATACCCGTAGCTTAAATGCATGGTGTAGATACACAGTATCCCACTCTCAGCTATATCTGTAAGTTGATAATGGCCTCATATCCAAGCCAGGAGCCAGCCAAGTAGCCGTAGTCCTTCTTCCTCTCTGGAAGAAGGAAAGCATTAGTACCCTTGGCTGCAAGCAGGCAAGCTGTATTTCTGCTGAACCCAGGTAACGAAAGCTTTATATCAAATAAATGCCCATCAAGAAGCGCTAACTGCCTATGAACGACATCTGCAACATTTCAAGTCAAGCCCTTGGTTGCTGAAATAATTTTCTGGCTTTTAACATGCGAGTTGCTATTTGATTTAAAAAGAAATTAGCTAGTTACCCTAAGGGATAATAGGGCAGAAGTTTTTTACTGTATTTCTTATAAATACAAACAAACAAAAATGTGTTTATATGCCAGAATGTGGGCAAAGAATATCAGTTTGAAGCTGATATTAACGGAAGAATTCTCAGTCTTAGCCGGGACGCGTGAAGTCCAGACTGACAGCTGTGCTGTGAGGATGGGCGAGGTTTGACACTTCACTGGTCTCACGCCAGACCGTGATTCGCTGGCTCCCACCAGGTGCTTTCTCTCTCTACCTTACCACTGCGGCTGGGACATAGGAGGAGCCTATTTAATCCTCCTTCGCTTTCAAGCAGACACATCTAGTGCTAACCAACAGTGCTTTTCCACTTCTGGAAATGAAAGCCTAGGTAATAGAGGTATCTGATCCAAACCCACTTGCCAGATCATAAAACTTGTGGGTATTATAGTAGTACTAGTCTACTAGGACGTCTTAGGCTTTTTTTCCCTAAAGGTAGCACAGGTGAGGGAAGGAAGAAATCCTGATTGCACACATACTGCAGTGGACTTGTGGGGATGGCGTGCAAAGCCGAGTGGGTGATTGCCGTTGCGATTCTTGTGTCTGTCGCCAAGCAAGAGCTCATCCCCAGCTTGTCTTGGGCTGAGGATATGGAAATTACCTATCTAATGAGTTGCTTTAGGAATGGACATACCTAGAAAATAGGCCACATTGCTGACATGAATGAATAGGGCACTTTTCACCTCGTTGAAGCGTTAATTAGGCTCTTAACAATACTAGGCAGCCATAGGCCCTCCAAAGGGAACAGTCTGCATTGTGGTGAACAAGAAGGGCCCGAAGGGTTCAGCAAATGAAGACTTGGTCACCATGACTGGGATTCAGTGGTTTGGGGACCAGCTGGGGAAGGACTTCCCTGTAAAAAGTGATAGGTTTGGCTATAAGGGAGATACAAATCATGCATCTGATTCCCACAACATGAAACTGAGGACTAATTGTCATGAATTCTCTCACCTGTAGCTGGAATTGGGCACCAACATTTTTGAAAATATTGCCTGTTTGATGTACGACAGCCTGGATTGGAAAAGGCAGCACCAGCACTATTTGGAAAACATGCAGCTTATTAACGTCCCACAGGTGGTTAGTGAGAAACCTATCTTAGAAGCTACGTTGACTTCTGAGGTAGGCATATGCGAGAATGTCTTTAGTTGGCCGAATGATTTGCTGAACAACTTAATTTTCACATTTATAAAACATGAAGAAAAAAAATCACACAAATACTGGTAGCAAGGGAACACTGCCTGCTGGGATTTAATGGGTGAGGGTGAGATCCAGGCCCCCAGGCACAGCATTAAAGGGCATCCATGTGATGGGAGCTTTATGAAACCCCCAACTACCTGCCACACACAGAGGGGATGATAGAACCCACTTTTCAGCCATGGAGCACTAAATAGCATCTGGAACAAGGAGGGCTACTGATAACTTAATCACCGTGTTATTTTAGCACCTACCCTGTGCTGGCACTGTACCAGGTGCTGGCCATACTATAATGAACAAGACCCATCCTCTGTCCTCCTCATTGTGGTTAACCTTTAAAGGGGAAATGGCAGTCAAGGCAAAGGTGGTTTCAGTTTAGCATAATGAGCACTGTGAGGACAGTCAGCTGAGCTTGCAGGAGAAGCTATAAATAGGGCACCTCTCCTGAGCAGAGTGGGATGGAGAGACGGGAGTCGGGAAGATGTTACCAGGCAGGGTAAGTGATGTGCTGAAGGCTGAGGCTGAATTGCCTGGGCAAAACCTGACTGGGGAGAGGGACAGAGTGGTATTTTCAAGAAGGGGGAAAAGATGTACAAAGACATGGAGGTCAAAGTAAAGAAGTATTGCGTCCAGGAGCACACCACGGGGTATGGCAGTGCTCCCAGGTGATACATGCAAAGTGGAGAGCAGCAACACGAGCTGGAAAGGCGGGAGCCAGAATGTTCTTTGGTGCTGAGCTCAAGAGTTTGGGTTTTATCCTGAAGGTTGTGGGAGAACCATTGAAGGATTCTTAGAGGGAGAATGGCATGATTCTGTGTCACCCCGGAGTGACACAGAAGAGAAGAGAAGATGCCCCATCTTCCCATCTCTTTCCTGGAAATTTCTCAGTGGGCTCTGTTAGGAAAAACTGAAAACTTCTTTTCAGTTTTCATTAACTTCTTTCCTTCCTCAGACAAAACCCATTTATTTGATCCTAATATTAGCAAATGATTTTGTGGTGTGAACATAATCATACAATCTCAGAATCCCGGAATCCCGTCAGAGTCCCATCATACCAGCATTGGATGAAAGCATCTCTCAGCTGGATGTTTCAATTGTTTTTTTAATTATTCTTATTTTAGCCCCCACAAACTGTTGCTGTAACCCCTGGAAAGAAGAAAACACAACAATATGAAGAGCTGCAAGGTCCAGCTGCACCACCACCACCAGGCATGTATGAAACCTGTTGCTGGAGGATCAGTGCCAGGAGCTGGTGCTTTGAGGAGTGACTGTCCTTGGTGTCGCTTTCACATCTCTTTCCACCTCAAGATCCTACATTTATCAGTGCATGATCAGAGTTTGAATCTGTGGATGAAATTTTGATGGGAGAAACGGAGAACACATCTTAATTGAACAGTGGTATTTTGTATCTTTTACAGTGGCTTCCGTCATCACAAATGAAGTAGACATGCGATATTACAATGATTTGCTGAATCCAATTCCAGAAGAATTCATTTCTGTGCCCTTGATACTGCATTGTATGCTGGAACAGGTAAGTGGATACACGCTGAAGCTTTCTTCCCAGGTGGGCAACCTTGAGTCAATCACTTCATCTCTCTTTGCTTCTGGTTTTTTTGTTTTTTAACTGTTTTAAAATTACGCTCATAATACCTGAATGCATTCTTCTTTGCAAAGATTAGAACATTTTAGATAAAGCTAAAATCTGCTTTATCAGCTTCAATCCTCTTTTTCTTGCTACATTTTGGAATGATTTTATATAACATTTGCTGAAGTTTTGGTAGGCATATCTTTAAAACTATCAGGTGTTGTTTTAATGAAAGAAAACAGAGTTGGGCAGGTGGGTGGGGTGGTAAATGGTCCTCAACTGCATTTAACATTTCTTTTACACTTGTAGATTTTTTTTTTTTTTTTTTTTTTATGGTACGGCCTCTCACTGTTGTGGCCTCTCCCTTTGTGGAGCACAGGCTCCAGACGCGCAGGCTCAGCGGCCATGGCTAACGGGTCCAGCCGCTCTGCGGCATGTGGGATCTTCCCGGACCGGGACACGAACCCGTGTCCCCTGCATCGGCAGGCGGACTCTCAACCACTGCGCCACCAGGGAAGCCCAGTCATTCATATTTTTAAATGAACATGTCCATTTTATTTGTTTTCAATGTCATAAAAGTTCTTTATTCACTAATATACATTGAAAAGTTTTTCTCTGTATCTAGTTATGTTCCTTTCCTATGCCTGATGTTATTTATTGGTGCCCTCTTTTTTTGATCATGGATGCAATTGTATATCGATTATTGATGTCTTTTCAAAGAACCAGCATTTTTTTTTAACGTCTTTATTGGAGTATAACTGCTTTACAATGGTGTGTTAGTTTCTGCTTTATAACAAAGTGAATCAGTTATACATATGTTCCCATATCTCTTCCCTCTGGCGTCTCCCTCCCTCCCACCCTCCCTATCCCACCCCTCCAGGCGGTCACAAAGCACGGAGCTGATCTCCCTGTGCTATGCGGCTGCTTCCCACTAGCTATCTACCTTACGTTTGGTAGTGTATATATGTTCATGCCTCTCTCTCGCTTTGTCACAGCTTACCCTTCCCCCTCCCCATATCCTCAAGTCCATTCTCTAGTAGGTCTGTGTCTTTATTCCTGTCTTACCCCTAGGTTCTTCATGACATTTTTTCCCTTAAATTCCATATATATGTGTTAGCATACGGTATTTGTCTTTCTCTTTCTGACTTACTTCACTCTGTAGGACAGACTCTAGGTCCATCCACCTCATTACAAATAGCTCAATTTTGTTTCTTTTTATGGCTGAATAACATTCCATTGTATATATGTGCCACATCTTCTTTATCCAGAACCAGCATTTTGTTTCACTGATCCACTCCTTTTTACTTTTTATGAATTTCTTCATTTATCTTTATTATTTCCTTCTTCCTACTTTGTTTGGGTTTATTTCGTATTTCACTTTTACTGAAAGCTCACTTTGTTTATTTTTAGTCTATTTCACTTTACCTAAGGCTATGCATTTCCTTTTGAGTATTTCTTTGGCTGCATCATGATGCTTTCAATGTATTCAGTTCTAAATCTTTTAATTTCCACTGTTTATTGTCCATTTCTAATTTTATTGCATTATGGTCAATAAGCATGATCTGGATGTTAAAAATATTTTTTAATTTCCTGGGCTTCCTGTGTGACCTGGTGTACATCCTCAGTTCTCGTGAGTACTATATATGCATTTGAAAAGAATTTGCTGTTAATTAACTCATTTAATCCTTAGAGCAGCCCTATGGAGCAGGAACTATTTTTATTCCCTATTTCTCAGAAAAGGAAACTGAGGCCTAAAAAGTAAATTATCCAAGTAGTAAGTGACAGAAACCACTTTTGAACCTCATCAGTCTAAGTGGAAAAGTATTTTGATAGCATTGCTCTGTTGTGGTCTTCCCTTCTAACACTGCTGATGAGAAGTCTGATGTCAATCTGATACTTTTTCCTTTGTAGGTAATCTATTTTTTCTTTCTGGTAGTTATTAGAGTTTTATCTTTTTCTTTTTTTTTTTTTTTTTTAATATCTTTACTGGAGTATAATTGCTTTACAACAGTGTGTTAGTGTCTGCTTTATAACAAAGTGAATCAGCTACACCTATACATATATCTCCATATCTCCTCCCTCCAAGGCTATGTATAGTTATGGCTTTGTTTTTTCATTGCCTCTGTGATCTAAAGGATTATAATCTGGTTTCTGACCACATTCTGAGTTAAATCAAAATTCCTTGTGCTGGTCCATAAAGACCCTAAAAATATGGTTCTGGGATGTTTGTCATCTCATCTCCTGCCCCCCATCTCTCTCCCTCTCTCCCACTCTCTCTCTCTCACTACTGGTCATCTACATAGACCTTCTGGTTTTTCCTCACATTCACTAATTACACCTTAGTTTTTTTACACTAACTTCTCTTCCTAGAAAGTTTTGTTCCCACATGTCTGTCTGCCTGGTGGATGGATACTCCTTGTCATTCAGTCCCCAGTGAAAGTGGCATTTCTGAGATAGGCTTTCTCTGACCACCTGATCTAAAGAAGGCCCACAACAACACAGAGTGCTCTCTACCATTTCACCTTGTTTTATTTTCTTATCAACAACTGCTCTTTAAAAAAAGGAAAATGTTTATTTCCTTTATGTATTATCTTCTTCTCACTAGAATGTAAGCTCCATGCAAGCAGGGACCTAATCTAGTCTTGTTCATTGCTCTCTGCTCAGCACACAGTAACCACACCTAGCCCATAGTAGACCCTGAATATATATTTGTTCAATTAAATTATATCTTCAAATATTATTTCTTTTGATTTATACTAATTATTATTAGACAGATGTTGGAATTTCTAGTTTTTACCTCCATGTATTTTAAATTTTCTTTCAATTTTACCCCTTTGGGAATTTCAGCTTAACTTCCAACTAATTTATTCTTAGGTGGAGTCTAGTCTGCTACTGAAGTTTTGTTTCAACAATAACATTTTTAATTTATAAATTCTCTAATTTCTTTTTATAACTGTCCTTCTTATTTCATGTATGTAAATATTCCTTTATCTCACTGAATATTAAAATAGTTTTAGACTCTAATCATCTCTTACCTCCAGCATACACTTTTATGCTTGTTGACTTCTTTAGTTTTCTAACCAATTAGGTAAGCACACTCATATTTGCCTTTAATTACCCTGTAAGGCTTTTGGAAGATCAGTAGTTTTATTATATCAATAAATTTGTAAAAGTTTAATAGCCCTATATGGCTTACAGTATCATTTTAGTTATCTTAATCTTACTTATTTTATTCAACTCAAAGCAACAAATATTTATTAACCATCCACTGTTTTCTGTGTACCAAAGGGGACAGTTGATGAGCTCAGTGCCTGACACATAGAAGGCTCCAATAAGAGATACATGTTGACTGAATAAGTGTTTGATAATAAAGGGATGAAAAATTGAAATATAAGAGGAATCGTGTGGGATTTTATAGGAGGGGATATTAGAGTTTAACATTTCAGAGATGGAACAGTTCTGCATGGTCTCTTGTGATTGGAGTGGGTCCAAGAGATGGTAGGAAGAGAGAAAGTGGAGACAGGAGTGACTCTTTTAAAAGTAATGTGTTGATAAACAGTAAAGAGTATACAACTATTTTGTTATTGTTCTCAACAGGGGGTTTTGCCTCCCAGGGGACATTTGGCAACGTCTGGAGATACTTTTGGCTGCCACAACTGGAGGGGTACTACTGGCATCAAATGGGGAGAGGCCAGGGATGCTGCTAAACATTCTGTAGTGCACAAGATAGCCCCCATGACAAAAATCTAGTCCAAATGTCTTTAAATTTCAAGGTTGAAAAATCCTGTAGAGCGGTGTGAAATCATAGCGGGTGATATTGGTATTGAAGGTGAAGAGAACAATTATAAATTAGGTGCCTATCTTGATTATATTTCAACTTCTTGTTTACCACGTAAAATTGAACAAGGCATTTAATCTTTCTAGGCCTCACTTCCTCCATATTAAGAAGAATATTACCCTTTACTGATCTCACCATGTATAACTTTTCTATCTTAAGGACTTGACCTGAACCCCAGTTCCTCCCAGTAAGCAGCCTTGGGCTTGGGCCAGGCACATAATTTCCCTCACCCTAATTCCATTTCTGTAAACAGGAAAATAATAGCTACTCAGCACTATTGCTGTGAGGCTTATGAGATAATGTATGTGAGGGTGGCCCACACAGTGCTTGGCATGTGGTAGGCACTCAATAAATACTTATTGAATCCAAAGATGTGAGAGCATAGTTTTGAGTCCTTTAAAAGAAAGAGTAAATCATTAAGAAAAATTATATTAATATTGTTAGTTTGATTTCTACCATGGTAAAATTTCCTGTTTACCATTTGCATTTTGTGTTATCTATTCTAGTACATGTATGAAAATTATATATACTTTAATAATTTAATATATATATAATTATATATAAATTAATGTTTTAATGGATTATAAACTTTTTCCCTTTTACTTTGGTAGTCACTGGTAATTACACTGCCACTTTGTATAATCACCAAACTTTTTGGTAGAAACTGCCTTGTTTTTACTAAAAGCAATGGAAATACGTGACTATCAGTAAGGAACTGACTATTAAACTGATTCCTCCCAACTCTTTATGTCAACAGGTTGTGGCAAGTGAAGAAGACCTTGTCCCACCGAGTCTGGCGGAGCCGCCTCCCAGAGCAGATGGGCTGGACCACACAATTGCAGCTCACATCATGTCCATCCTGCCCTCTCTCTGTCTGACAGAGAGGGAGAAAAAGGTCAGATGGTGTGAGAAAACCAAAAAGTGTGTATGCTTTGAAAAGTATGAACTCTCTCTTTACATCAATATTGTTTTAATTTGAATAGAATCTCCATGAAATATTCTTACCTGAAGAGGAAAATGAAAGCAAACCAGTGCCCAGAGGCCCTCTCCTACTGAACTATCACGATGCCCTCGCCCACAAGAAATATGTGCTAAAGGTAATAAGTAACCAGGTTACCCTGAGGATAATGGATGCAAGAAATCTCATTAGTAATTATTCAGTTGAAGAAATCTTAATGAGATAGCTTTACCAATGCTAATTACCAGTAATGTGCGAAGTAGATACCTGCTTGCAAAGTAAGATCTCAGAAAATGGAAATGAATAAAGGAGAAATTACATCAGCAAAGAAAACTGACCTAAATACAGAGGTCCAACGGACCATTAAATTGATTGCGACTACACCAAATTTGCATTAAAGCCTTGCTTTATACATCTGCTAATATGAAAAAACTAGTGGAGGCCAGAAAAGGATCTCAGAAGGGAGGGAGGAATACATTTGAGACTTTGGCAGTTTGTCACTGTGAATGAGGAATCCATCATTTGTGTGCACCAAGAACCTCTGGCAAAGTGAGAACTAGCTTTTTTGACCTTCAGCAAAATACCAACAGTTTGTCTTCCCCAATTACCATTGATTTCCCCTGTTCCCAAATAATGAGAGCAAGGGTATCATGTTTTGCCTTCTCCATATGCATAAGGCACTTGACAGCTTATTTTAATGTCTTCTGTCATGTTGCTCTTTTTCATCAGGATCTAAAGAATTTTGACCTGGTTCAAATTGAGCAGAAGATGCAGTCTAAGTTGCCACTGTGGGAATTCCTTGAATTCCCTCTGCCCCCGCCATGGAACAGCACGAAACGTCTAGCTACAATTCATGAGCTCATGCACTTTTGTACAAGTGGTGAGTACATTGCTTTGTCGTAGCTTAAGTTCGTTCATTTATGGTCACGTGTGCCTCTAACGATTACACCCCCATCTGCAAAAAGTATTTTGATTATGACCTTTCAGAGGCTGGGGTGGGTATTTTGATTGACTGCACTTTTCTTATCTTGAATAATATCATTAGCAGTAGGATGATAGCTGTGATGCATAACATTCTTCAATCTGATGCCCTGGCTTTTCTTTTCACTGTTTCTACAAGCATAATCCCCTTCTTTATTCCTCCTCCCTGCCTCCCAGTCCCACATCCCCTCATTGACATCATTGGAGATGACATGGTAGCCCCCATCCTGGTTAAGAGGAGAACTTAGAGCGCCCCCTGTGGTGTGGTGCTGACAGTGTTAATACCAGTTCACCTCCTCTCAAAACATGAAGGGCCATTTTCTGCTCTTTGAGGACAGTGGAAAGAGGGGTCATTAAAAATATCTAAAATCAGCTTCTTATTGCAGAGTTCATGGGAATTTTATGATATAGACAATCATTTCCTAAAACATATACTATTTCCACTTGAGGCAATAAGCAAATGCCTTCCTGCTTATAAGAAGAAATATGAAATTACATAGACATTTTGATTTGACCTAGAAAAGAAAAAAGCATGTGCAGATTCTTCCTTCTCCTTTCATTTCTAACTCTAAGCAAATTATGAAATATTTTAATCTTGATTTTTTTTTCATTTTTTTAGCAGGCTTAGTAATAGAAAAAGCTAAAATTTTTAATACTGCCATGCCTTCACCTCATGGAAATGTGGGGTGTAGCCTAGTGGGCCTGGGTATGTCCTGTCTGTTGTTTACATAATCACCCTCTTCCTGGTGTTCTGAGAACATCTGGCCTTTACCTCCATCCTGCCACACTCCTATTCTCCTTCTGCCCTGTGATATGATTTTATTCTCTCTCCACCTCAGTTCTGCCCTCCGCAGCACAGGATTCTTGGGGTTTTTTTTATATGAACAAGCACATTTATTGAATCATTTTTTTACAGTAGCAAAATACTGGAAACAAGTTGAATGTCCATCAGAAGCTCTCATTAAAATATCAGAAACCTATGTGGTACAAAATCATGCGACTTAACAACAGTGGGGCATATCTATATCGTGATGTGGAACAGTCTCCCAGATAATTAAGTTAAAAAAGGAAAGGAAACGAAAGATAAGAAGAGGATGATTCGCATGCTCACATTTGCTTTTGTCTTTTATGGGAGGATATGTACACATTCTTTTTTATACAATTTTTAAAGGTCACACTCCAGTTACTACAAAATATAAGCTATATTCCCCATGTTGTACAATACACAAGATTCTTGTTTGTGTTGCCACCACTGAAACTGCCCACATATCTTGCTCCCATATCCCATCCCAAACCCTTGTCCCTCTGCCTCTCCTCCTTTTCTCTTTCCTCATGCTTAACAAGTCGAAAACCAAACTCTTGATTTCCTCAAAACATGTCCCTTCATGGTCCTCCTTATTTCAGTAAATGGTGACTATTTTCTACCAAAACCTTGGCGTCATCCCTGGTTCCTCTTTTTACTCACGCCCCACAACCAATTCCACCACATCCCTCACTACCAGCCCAGTCCAGCACCACCTCTCACTTGGACTATTTCGATAGCTTTCCAGTTGGTCTCCAGGCTTTCCCCGTTTTATCTACAGTCTTTTCTTCACACAATAATGGGAATGACCCTTCTAAAATGTCAGTCAGATCATGTGCCTTCTTAGCCCAAAACCCTCTAGTGATCACCCATTTCCCTCAAAGTATTAATAAAATCTAAGCTGTTCTGCCGCCCACTTTTGGAGCTCATCATCTGTCAAGCTCTCGTTGTTCTACTCCACTCTATCTGGTTGGCCTTACTGTGATTCCTTGGACAAGTCACTTGCACCCTTGCCTCCATCTTTGCATTTGCTCTTTTCCAGATATCGATATGGCTCCCCCACTTCTTTCACATTTTTGCTTTACTTGTTCAGAGGGCTTTTTGCTGGCTACCTTATATAAAATAGAAGCCTCTCCCCAACCATTATCACTTCTTATTCCCTCACCTGGCTTTATTCTTCTTATCATCTCTGATACAGGATACACTTATCTGTTTATTCTGTTTCTAACTGCTACAATGGGTAATCCATAAAATCAGAAGTTCATTGATTTGTTTACTGCTGTGGTCCCTTTACTAAAGTCACTGGCAACTAGTAGGTGCTCAAAAAATATTTGTGAAATGAATGAATGAACAAACTTAATTCTGTCACTTTTAACCACTTTCTCTTCTGAATTTCCTTGTATTTTTTCCAAAAGGAACCTTCCCGCTGCCCTCACCTCTGTTGGAGAGGAAGTGTAGGTGACCTCTGATTCATTGATCTGTCACTATCATTTCGCCTTCCCTCACTGAATTCCATGGTTATTTGTTAACACCTACCTCCCACCTCTATCTTCAACTTCTAAAGCACAAGAACCAAATCTTTTCTTTAAATCTCAGGCAAAGAAAAATACATAGAGTACAAAGCCTAATACATAGAAAACAAAAACAGGTGAGTGAGTGAATGCATGAATAAATGCTATAAAAGAATAAATACACAAGTTAATATAGCCCCTTGAAGGCTGATAACCTTTAAAGTAAAATTATGAAAAGTACTGTACCAGTTCATTGGGTGGAAAGAGGCCTTTTCTTAGCCTGAGTGAACAGAAAAGCCTACTGAACATAACAGCCTATGTTAGACTTGAGTGAGTGATTTCTCTGTTTTAAATTACAACCACAGCAAAAGGTGCTTTTGCTTAAAAATGACGTTTTCTTAATTTATTTATTGAAGTATAGTTGATTTACAATTGTGTTAATTTCTGCTGTACAGCAAAGTGGCTCAGTTATACATGTACATTCTTTTTTACATTCTTTTCTGTTATGGTTTATCCAAGGATATTGAATGTAGTTCCCTGTGCTATACAGTAGGACCTTGTTGTTTATCCATTCTATATGTAATAGTTTGCATCTACTAACCTCAGACTCCCAGTCCATCCCTCTCCTCCCCCCTCCCCCTTGGCAACCACAAGTCTGCTCTCTATGAAAAATGACAAGTTTTAAATATATTCAACCAATGTGATACCCCGGAAAGTCCATGTGAATTAATCTGGACACCTAATATTCATTCAGCTACGAAGCAGTTTGTGAGCGTTATCTTAATAAATTATATCTTGATTGTGCAGCTTTCTTATTATTAGTTACCTTTGGTATTTGTTGCAGAATTGTGGAGCCTGTGTGTAAAGTCAGGTCAACACCCATCATGGCGTGACTCCTTTGTCATTTTGGTGGACTGACTCCCTGGTTGTCCCTCTTTTAGCCCTGTACCATGTGGTAATAAAGAGCATTCCTAGCAGCACTTGTCCTACTTTCTTACAGAAGTCTTGAGCTGGAATGAAGTAGAACGAGCCTTCAAAGTGTTTACTTTTGAGAGCCTGAAACTCTCTGAGGTTGATGAAGAAGGGAAACTAAAACCTTCTAGAATGATGTATGGGACAGATTCTGAGATGTTCAACATACCATGGGACAACCCTGCCAGATTTGCTAAACAGATAAGGCAAAAGTACATCATGAAAATGAATACCCAAGAGACCAGACAGCGAACAGGTACACTGCCTGGAAGGAACAAAAAGTATTCTCGCATTGTATGATTGTCCATTTGTCTAGCATTGTATCTTATGGATCCTCTCTACACTGCCTAGATAGTGGAATCAAAGACAGAGTTTTATTTCTGGATCAGAATTGGTCAACATCTATGCAAGATGATGAGATCAACAAAGAACCTTCCGATCCTAGTCAGCCTGATACTAACAATATGAAGTATTCTGACCTGGATAATAGGAAATCCTTAGACTCTGATTACAGAGAACCATCAGAGCAGAAAAGCTTGAAGTCGCAGCTCCAACCTGAGCCTTTGAGTAAGTAAACTTGTGTCTCTGTGTGTGTACATGTGTCTATATGTGTGTGCGTGCGTGTGTATAGACGCTACTAGAGAATGTATAAACCAAAAAAAAAAAAGATTCAAGATGCATTATTTAAATGCCTCCCTATTTCAGTTGAAAAACTGTTTAATATCTAAATTATTTGGTTAATTAAACTTTGTTACTGAGTGTTGTTAGTCCTCATTATTTTAAAAAAAATTTTTATTGAAGTCGAGTTGACTTACAATGTTTCTGATATGTAGCAAAGTGATTCAGTTATATATATATATATATATATTCTCTTTCAGATTCTTTTCCTTTATAGGTTATTACAAGATATTGAGTATAGTTCCCTGTGCTATACAGTTGGTCCTTGTTTATCTATTTTATATATAATAGTGTGTATCTGTTGATCCCAAACACCTAATTTATTCCTCCCCTCCCCAAGTTTGTTTTCTATGTCTGTGAGCCTCTTTCTGTTTCGTAAATAAGTTTATTTGTATCATTTTTTAGACTCCACGTATAAATGATATCGTATATTTGTCTTTCTCTGTCTGATTTACTTCCTCTAATGTGATCTAGGTTCATCCATGTTGTTGCAAATGACATTGTTTTATTCTTTTTTATGGCTGAGTAATATTCCCGTGTGTGTGTGTGTGTGTGTGTGTGTGTGTGTGTATACCATATCTTCTTTATCCTTTCATCTTTCAATAGACATTTAGGTTGCTTCCACGTCTTGGCTATTGAAAATAGTGCTGCTATGAACATAGGAGTGTGGGTATCTCTTTGAATTATAGTTGTGTCTGGATACGGTATATGCCCAGGAGTGGGATTGCTGTACCCTATGGTAGCTCCATTTTTCGTTTTTTAAGGAACCTCCATACTGTTCTTCATAGTGGTTGTACCAATTTCCATTCCCACCAACAGTGTAGGAGGGTTCCCTTTTCTCCACACCCTCTCCAGCATTTATTATTTGTAGAGTAAGTCCTCATTATTTCAACCTTTTTTTCCCAAAATATAAAACCTCTTAGTCCACTCTTACCTTCATAAATGTAGTACAGTGAACATAATTAAAACTTTCATCATTAGTATTTTACAAGGCTATTGTGATTATTTGCAAAACTTATTAAAAATTACCTGCAGTAACATAATGAACTGCCCAGTGCAGAGCTTGGTACAAAATCAGTGCTCAGTGAACATCAGTTCCCTTCCCTCCTCCTCATGGCTTAGGCAGTTACTCTCATTCTAGAATAAAGCATAATAAATATTGTTGTATTAGGAGGTATAGAAGCATAGAAGAATATTAGGCTAAATTTTTATTGAGCTGTCTTACACACAACTGATTAATTTCTTAAAATACACTTCTGTTATGTCCCTGCTTATAACCTTCAGTGGCTCCCTACTACCTGCAATATAGAACCCAACTTCTTGGCCTGCTTTACGTGCTTCTTCAGCAGTACCAGATTACTTTTCCCAAACCCTTTCTACTTTTTCCCTTTTGCTCACTTATCCTATGCTCTAGCCAAACAGAATTAGGCCCTATTTCCTCTAGGCAGCCTGCTCTTTTCAATCTCTGTGACTTTTCCCCACAATACCCTCCAACTAGAGTTCTCTTTTTGATTATTATTAGGTTTGAATGGTACCTCCATGAAGCTTTGTTACATGTGTACACCAGGAAATGCCTCCCTTACCATTCCATATGGTCATAATTAATCTATGCTTCCTTTATGGCATCAGTTATCATTTCCTATTACTTACTACCATTATTCATATGCCTATATTAAGGCCTCCTTAATACTATAGCTTTTTAGAGGTCATAAGTATGTTTATCTTAAAAATATTAATCATATACTACATCAGAAAACAAGTCCTAAAACAAATTTTCACAGATCAAAACTACAGAGTATGCTCTCAAACCACAAAGAAATTATGGAAAATATAGATGCAATAGGTAGAACAAATAAAATGAAAAAGTTTAGTTCTTTGAAAAGATTTTTTAAATTGAGAAATTTTTTTACAAAAGGCTGATCACAAAAAGAAGCATGAATAACCATATTAGAAATAAAGCTGTATCAGGAATAAAAATATTAGGAATAAAGAAATGGACTTCCTTTTAATCCTATAAAAATTTAAAAGACAGTAAAAGGATATAAACAACTTTATTCCACTAAGTCTAAAAATGAAATGAGCAAATTACTAGAAGAGTATAACTTACTAACATTCACTCAAGAAGAAATAGAGAACCTGAATAGTCTTGTAACTATTTAAATAAATTAAATCAATAATTTAAAATCTTCCCAAATAATGTCATTGGCTAGTGATATTCAATGCTCAAAAAAAGAAATAGTTCTAAGCTTAACAAAAATTAATTCCAGGAACTATAGAAGGGGTATTCTCTCCCACTCATTTTATGAAATTAACATCAGCCGTATAATAAAACTGTCAAAGATAATACAATAAAAGAAAGTTATAAATCAAAGTTATTCATGAATATATAGGCCAAAATCCTGAATAAAACGTAAGTAAACTGATCTAGCAATATACAAAATGATAATAATCAAGTACAAGTTTTTATAACAAGATTGAAGGAAAAAACATACATTGTAAAATCAACATCATTTATCAATTAACACAGTAAGAAAAATATCTCAATAGATGCAGAAAAAGCACTTAAAATTCTACAGCGATTTATGAAGTCAATTTAACAAACTAGCAATAGAAAGAAAATTTCTCTACTTTATAAAGGTTATTTTTAAAATTACTATAATAAACATTATATATCAAGATGAAAAGTTGAACGATTTCCCTGGATCAGGAGACTATCCACTATAAACACTCATATTTAGGATTATACAGGAGATGCTAGCCAACTCAGTAAGGCAAGAAAAAGATAATATTGTAAAGGTTGAAAAGGAATAAACAAAACTGTTATTATTTGTAAATAGTGTGTATGTAGAAAACCCAAAATAATCCACAAAAGAGAGTCAGGAATAATATGCAAGTTTAATAAAGAAGTGTGATTGTGAAAGAACGTGCATAAGATGTCTGGAGTGCTGGGACTTTTCTTTATCATTATTCATTATACCAAGCATTTATGTTGTTTGTACTTTTCTGTATTATATTTCATAATTTTAAAAAGCATTAAAAAATAGTGCCACAAAAGAATAGGTGTTAAGTCAGTATTGACTAAATGGTCATCTTACCATTTCATTTACTTAAATGAGGGTAGAAGAGGAAGTCATCAATGGAGTGGAATTAGGGAAAATCTCCTTGCCTGTTAGCAGAGCAGATAAGTGAGGATGAAGGGGACAAAGGAGGGAGGGAGATAACATTTATTTAATATTGCCTGCTATATTCCAAGCACTGTGCTATTTTACATATATTAACTAATACTTTATATAAACATCAAGCCTATGAGGAAGTTACTATTAGCCTAATTCTGAAGACAAGGAAACAAAGACTCAGAGTGGTTAAGTAACTTTTTCAACCACATACAAGCAGGAAGTCAGGATTCCAAAGAGGGCTATCTAACTCCAAATCAATGCTTCCTCCACTGTGGCTGTCTTGTGGCTTCCTCAGTTCCAGAAATTCCTTGCGATGCATCTGATAGTTTAGCCATATTCATAGTCTCTTCTTCATGGCAACACTTAACCTGATTTTGTTGCCTTCGGGTCTTCCTAGGGCTGGTTCCTTACCATTAGGGCTAGTTCCTTACCATTAGGGCTGGTTCCCTATTTCTCTGTTCTAAATACCCTTACCTATTAGCCTAGCTCACAAAAAATTAAGCCAAATAAGTTAGCCTGAGATGTTATGGTATTAGTGAATCCTATGGGAATGTACATGTATAGCAAAGAAGTCATTTTTTCTTTCAAATACTTTATTTATTTATTCGGCTGCACCTGGTCTTAGTTGTGGCATGCAGGATCTTCCTTGCGGCATCCATGACCTTCCTTGCAGCATGCAGGATCTTTAGTTGGGGCATGCGAACTCATAGTTGCAACATGTGGGATCTAGTTTCCTGACCAGGGATGGAACCTGGGCCCCCTGCACTGGGAGTGCAGAGTCTTAGCCACCAGACCACCAAGGAAGTTCCAAAGAAGTCATTTGGAGTTAATGTAGAGCCAGAATAAGCCAGGAGAGATATAAGGCCTGAGGGGTTTTTTTTGTTTTATTTTGCTTTTTTAATTTTTTTAATTTTTTAATTTTTTTTTTTTTTAGAGCAGTTGGTATATAGTTTTTTCTCAGGCAACTTTTGCCACCTGGTGGTCAAACCACATAAGTTGGTGTTCTGGATCCTGGTGCAAAGTAAATGTTTATAGCAACTCCCTAATCATCAAGGCTGACAATGCTGTGATGGACAATGTATCCTAGAGGCCGAGCAATAGTGAGAGCTGAACCCTGTAAGGGTTGGCCTGTAAGGGATTCTACAGGGTGTAGGCTGGTCTACATCAAGAAACTGTTACATTTGGGTGGGGGAGGGCAGCTGAGCCTTGGTTCCTCAGTGCGGCTGTTATATGTAAGGGAATTTTTTGTTGTTGTTGCTAATCTTTTTTTGCTTTTTCCCCTAACCCTGAGTCACATTTCTAAAGCATCGACTTTAGATCTCTTTAAACAAAGGAGAAATTGTTCATATATTTCCTGCACAACCATCTTAGCATCAGATATATATAAAAGCCTGTTCCTGGACATGAAGAGCTGAGTATTTGTGCTTTTCTCAACCAAACATCCATCTGAGACTGTTTTTGAACTTGACAGGGCCTATTGGATATTTATGAAAAACCTGAGAGTTGATAACTGTGAGGCTATAGGTTTAGATGTGCCCTTTATGCTTGTTGGGTGTTTTTTTAATAAAGTAACTGCTTTGCGGAGGGATCTTGTTATCTCTAAAGTAAAACAGATTAGGAAAGTTGTTTTTCAAAGGAATGAGAATGCATCCATTTCCAGATGTGTCAAAAACTACTGAATCACACTGTCAAGGGATTATGCGGTTGAAGGGAGAAATCAGGAAGAAAGAAAAAATGACTCTTGCTTTACTATTAAATAGAGAGTTCACATTAGTCTTAGAATGTTCTTTCCTTCGACAAAATAACTGGTGCACAAATTTTTAGAACATATTTTTTAAACTGGAGACTTTTTTCTGCTGGATCCTTAGACACAAGAGGGAATATCAGATCTCCCGGAAATCTGGCAGCCCACAGAATAGAATAATTTTTATTCCACAGATTTCATATCAATTGCTTCAAGGACACATGGGACATCATGGTCTATTTAGAGTTATAGTTGGCCTGAGTTTTCTCTTGAGTGGCTGTATTTATATAAATACTGAATTGTCTTTATAGTTTTCTTCTAAATCAAAATGGAACATTCATGCTGTCACCCTCACCAGCCCAAGGCGAGATGGAACTAGCAGTAAAGATATAAGTAGCTATGCTCCTAAAAGCAAGGAAAACATTGACCTATCCTGCTTAGACGTAATTAACTACTCCCTCTAGAAACCCAGATATGGTTCTCTTTGCCACAGAATGAAAACAAATCTTATGCTTACCCCCAAATAAGCTTTTGTTGTAGGATTTCTTCCACATTTCTTCTCTCTCTATATGGCCCTGTATTTATTTCCAGTTTCAGTATATGGTATAGATTTCTCTCATTCAATCAAAAAATATAGATATTTACTGAGTTCCTAGCATGTGTTGGTTGCTCAGAATACAGTTAGGGAAAATAAGATAAAGTTCTTATTCTCCAGGAATTCACATTTGATATGGAGAGACAGACATAAACAAATATTATTAGGCACTGATAAATACCATGATCAAAAATAAAGCAGGATAAGAAGCAGAAGGCTTTTGAGGAGGTGACATTTGAGCAGCAATATGAATGAAGTAAGGGTTTGAAACAGATGACTATCTAAGGCAAAGCATGCCAGACAGAGAAAAGCAAGTTCAAAAACTTCAAGACACAACAAGCAAGCCAGTGAGTCTGGTGTGGAATGAGCAAGGGAGAGTGGAAGGAGATGTGATTGGAGAGTTAAGCTGGAGCCATTTCATATATGACTTTGTAGGGATTAATTTGCTATTATTCTAAGGGTGATAAAAAGTCCGGCTGGCTGTTATTCAGCAGCATGACAGGTATGTTACAAGATTCACACCCTTACTCTATTACTTTGGTCAGATCTGGAAAATGCTATGTACTTTATCCATTTCTTTGTTAGAGATTCACAGTCACAAGAGCATATTACAAACTCTGAGACATTCACAGTAAAGATGTCTATCCACGTGAAACATATATCATGGAACTCTTCTGTGTAACATTTGTTAACTTTAGTAATTACTGAAGCATGGTGATTCAGAAATCAACAGCATGATTCTGTTTCCTCTCTGTCCATTTATATGGCTGTTTGCTCGGTACTCAAGAAGGATATCACAATCCCAATTATCATATAAGTCTACTGTTTGGTCACAGGGAGAACTAATGTGCGTGACTCACATTGGTCCATGGTATGGGGCAGTGGAGTCCAGCTCCCGATTCATTTTATTCATTTAACTAACTTTTTAAAACTCTGTAAGTCTGCAGATGCCCATTAAATGGGTTTAAAATTAATAAACAATTAATGAATGGAAAAACTCTACAAGATGGTATATAGTATTATTTTTTCTGGTAGGAGTTGCCTTTATCTGGTAGTTATCCTTTCCATACATCCCCTGCCCCTGTCCTAGTTTGTCACCCATAAGATATGACCAAGAAGTTTGAAAAGCCTTTGTGATAGCTGCCAGCATGACAAGACACAACAGTGTGTAGTGAGCAGTTGACATAGTTTAATCAGTAAATATTTGCAGCTTGTAATGTAAAGGGACATTGTTAGAAGTGAGCCATACAGTCTGAAGGCAGACTATCTAACATGATTTAGGAATGTATTGTATAGGAAGCTGGGTTCTTTTCAAAGGACTTAGCATAATTTTTCTAGGTAGACACTGATTGAGAATTATTGACACAGACACCTTTTTGGAGGCATGAAACATGCCTTTTAGGAATTACCTTTTCAGCACAGAAAGCTAGATCATATGGCAACAAAAATGCACAGCGTTGACTAAAATGAGAACAAAGCCCAAACACAACTGGATGTTGGTGTCTTTGATTTACAGAGCGGACCATGAACAATGAGATCAAAGATAAAGCGGTCACGAATGCTGATCCTCTTGAAAAGGTAGGAAATTATTATTATAAATGTGTAGATGCGAGTAAGATGATCTGAGAAAACCGTGAACTAAAAAAAGGAGAGAGAGAAGCTTAGCAGGAGAATGCTGATGCTAGAGGAGAAGGGATTATTCAGACATCCCCTGACCAGCTCCAACTGGAGAGAAAGGAGTTAATTTCACCAGCCGCTCAAGCAAAACTTCCAGGCTCCATGCTCCTCTCTAGACAGTGTGGCTTGGCAACGTCACGAACACCTGCTGACCATACAGCCATGTAGAACTAATGCTGTCTTGAAGTGAGTTCAGAAAACCTGCCTATAATTGCTAACAGGACTCAGAAGAGTATAACCTAACAATAAAAATATTTAGATTATGTTGCCCATGAAAAAAAAGTCAAAGGCATACTCTTTCTGGCAGCAGTTCTCTTAAAGTGTTGCCATATGGATTTATACATATGCAGATTTCCCCAATTAGATGGAGTGCATGCTGGTTAGTTGATGGAGTCCAAGAGGGCTCCGTTTGGACTTAAACAAATTAAGGCTGAAATTGGATTCCTATGATTTTTTTAGAAACCCAAGAAGATGACTGTGGAAGCAGAGTTAGAGGACATAAAGAAAATGCAGCAACGCAATCTAATGGACTGGAGTTTTACTGAACATTTTAAGCCAGAAGTTCTGCTTCAGGTATTAATGGTCTGTGAGTCTGTGGAAGATGGTCAGATGGGCCTGGAGAGGCATGGTGTGATTTAGAACAGTTCACTTCTAGGTCACTCTCAGATCTAGTTCAGATCAATACTCCCATTTACTTCACCTATAAAGTGAGTTTAATCCCAGATTGAGCTTTGCATGCCCAAAATAGTTTAAAATATACTTTCTAAAAGGATGTTTTTTATAAAGTCTTTTAAGGAAAAAAATATAGATATGCATGACTGTTGCACATGTTTTTTTTAAAAAAACATAGTAATAAAAGTAAGACATTGGGAAGCAACCTTATTTTCCCCCATATTGCCTGGCAGTTCTCTTCAGTTTTCGCAACATTTCCAAGTATTTTCTGATACAATTAACGGGTCAATGGAAGTTGTGATAGCTAACATTTACTGAGCACTTACCATATGCTAGTCAATGATTAATATGTATTATTAGCTTATTTAATCTCTTCAATAATCCTGTGAAGTAGAAACTATTTAAATAGTAGAAAACTGAGACACCTTGACCAACAGTAACTTTTGTCCAAGGTCACATGGCTGATGAGTGAGAGAAGCAAGATACGAGCCCAAGAAATCCAGCCCCAGAACTTGTGCCCTTAACCACTATGCAAAATAATGAGTAACGCTAAAATGAACTTCTTGTTGCTTTTACATTTTATGCAAAAACCTGTACTCTTTGGTTTTATCTTTTTAATTTCAATTTTACTTTTATCAAAGTTTTACATCCACATTTTTTTAACATCTTTATTGGAGTATAATTGCTTTACAATGGTGTGTTACTTTCTGCTTTATAGCAAAGTGAATCAGCTATACATATACATATATCCCCATATATCCTCCCTCTTGAGCCTCCCTCCCACCCTCCCTATCCCACCCCTCTATGTGGTCACAAAGCACCGAGCTGATCTCCCTGTGCTATGCGGCTGCTTCCCACTAGCTATCTGTTTTGCATTTGGTAGTGTATATATGTCCATGCCACTCTCTCGCGTCATCCCAGCTTACCCATCCCCCTCTCCATGTCCTCAAATCCATTCTCTACGTCTGTGTCTTTATTCCTGTCCTGCCCCTAGGTGCTTCAGAACCTTTTTTTTTTTTTTTTTTTTTTAGATTCCATATATATGTGTTAGCATACGGTATTTGTTTTTCTCTTTCTGACTTACTTCACTCTGTATGACAGACTCTAGGCCCATCCACCTCACTACAAATAACTCAATTTCATTTCTTTTTATGGCTGAGTAATATTCCATTGTATATCTATGCCACATCTTCTATATCCATTCATCTGTTGATGGACATTTAGGTTGCTTCCAAGTCCTGGCTATTGTAAATAGTGCTGCAGTGAACATTGTGGTACATGACTCTTTTCAAATTATGGTTTTCTCAGGGTATATGCCCAGTAGTGGGGTTGCTGGATTGTATGGTAGTTCTATTTTTAGTTTTTTAAGGAACCTCCATACTGTTCTCCATAATCATCCACATATTTTTAAAGCCAAAAAATTGTATAAAGAGTCTTACGAAAAATAACAGCTCCCACCCACTCCCATGCCAAAATTCCCAGAGGTAAAAATCTTCCAGGTATTTACCTGTTTCTTTTGTTACTTAATTGTCTCTCAGTAACAAGTATATTTAGTCTTAGTTTTAGTTTGGGGCATCATCATCAATTAACTCCTTCTTGAGAAGACAGCTTGCCCACCCTCCATATAACACACACTCAGACACATACACACACACACAAACACACACACGTGCACATACATTCATTCATACACTCCTACCCTCACAGCAGCATTTCTCCTTGCCATTCTCCAACACTGTTAACTATATCATAATTTTTAGTTAGATTTCAAGATTTACCTTATTTCAATTATATAAAAACTATTCACAACTGAACTGTATAGTATTCTATGATTACATTTCCTTTTCATTTGTTTAGTTTGTTATTCATTTATCATTACTACCCCCCAAATTCTCTACCAAAGAGTAAATCTCCTTTCAATCCATTCAGACCTAACAGGTATTCTATCAATTTTGTTGTCTAAGCAATGCCTTTCCTGTGTGCTCTCAACCTCTGCTTGCCCTCTACTTGTCTTCTGGGTTCACAGGGTCACACATGAATAGGAATTTTGCCCAAGGAGGGACCAGGAACTGAGTCTCACCCATAATTGATTTTGAAGATATTTAGGTAAAATTTGGGCCTTAGAGTTGATGCTGGAAAGGGTTAAAACTTTGAGGGATATTGGGATTGGGTGAATATATTTTACATATCGGGAGGATATGAATTTGAGAGGCCACAGTATGGATTGTTATGTGTTGAACAGTGTCCCCGAAAAGAATTTTTAGAATCCTTACACCAGGACCTAAAAGTGTTACCTTATTTGGAATTAGGGTGTCTAAAAGATGAAATCAAGTTAGGATGAGGGCATTATGGTGAGCTGTAATCAAATATGACTGACGTCCTTGTAAGAAGAAGAAAATACCAAGTAAAGACAAAGAGACACAGGGAGAATATTTTGTGACCAGAGAGGCAGAGATTAGAATGAGGCAGATGCAAGCCAAAATACACCAAGGATTGATGGCCACTGCCAGAAGCTACAAAGCAGCAAAGAAAATTCTACCAGTTTTCAGAGAAAGCCTGCTGCACAGCTGTGGTCCTGCGATCTCCCTTCACTATCATGGCCACATCCTTTGCCTCTATTTCCAGTTAGATACTCTGTCCTCTGAATCCCATGTTGTCCTCTCTCTTGGGTTACTCTTTTTGTAGGGGACCGTCTCTTCAAGTTGCTTCCATAAATTTTTGAGGCATTGGATGTTTGAAAGTATCTTAATTCTATCCTTACATTTGACTGCCAGTTTGGCTTTACATAAAATGCTAAGTTAAAGGGTACTTTCCTGGGCTTCCCTGGTGGCGCAGTGGTTGAGAGTCCGCCTGCCGATGCAGGGGACACGGGTTCGCGCCCCGGTCCAAGAAGATCCCACATGCCTTGGAGAGGCTAGGCCCAAGAACCATGGCCGCTGAGCCTGCGCATCCAGAGCCTGTGCTCCACAACGGGAGAGGCCACAACAGTAAGAGGCCCGCATACCACAAAAAAAAAAAAGTATTTCCCTTTGACATTTTGAAGGCATTCTTCAATAGTCTTTTAGCTTTCCAGATTGTCCTTGAGAAAAAAGAATGAAATTCTGATTCCTGATCACTTTAGTCTGTTTTTTTTTTTTCTTCTCTCTGTAAGGTTTTTAAGATTTTCTCTTTGTTCCAGTGTTCTAGATTTCCTGTTGATGTGCCTTGGTATGTGGTTCTATTCCTCATATTGTACTGGGGAGCCCAGTATAATCCAGAGACTCCTGTCTTTATATTCTGGGAAATGTTATACAATCATCAGTCTAAATCATCTCCCCTCTGTTTTCTTTAGTCTTTCTTCCTGAAACTCCTATTATTCTGGTGTTGGACTTCCTGGACTGAACTTCCAGTTTCTTTACCTTTTCCCTCCTAGTTTACAACACCTTTTCTTCTTATTCTGGAAATATGGCTCTGCTTTCATTCAATTTTTCTATTGGGTCTTCTGTGTCTGTTGTTATAATGTTAATTTCTTTAAGTTCTATTTATAATTAAAAATTACCTTTATAGAGCACACTGTTCACATTCCCTGGTGCCATATCTTCTCTTATCTCTATGAGGATATTAAAGTCCTTTGAAGTCATAGTGTCTTCTCCCTGCATCGTCTCTTTTCCTCAAATTTTTTTTTAATTTTTTGTTTTTTGGAGGAGAGGAGGGGAGATCTTCATTTTTCATATTGGAGAATAATATCTAGTGGTATTTGCCTCTTTGTTCATATTAATGAGACACTAAAAATATGATAGGAAGTGCTACCTGAGGTCAGGGTAGAGGGAAGTTGTCAACAACTGGACTTCGTTGTTGGGTAATTTGGCTGGGGGGTTTTCTTGGGAGACCCATCAGTGTTAAAGTATTAGTTCTGTACTCTTGGGCCATTTAGAGTCTCCAGGAAAAAAAGAAAAATCTAATCTCCTATCTTCAAGATATAACTTACCAGTCGGGGTTTTAAGAGCTGAGTGATAGAGGGAAAGAGTTTAAGGTGTCTTCCCACTCAACCTCCAGATCTGCGTTGTCCAATGTGGTAATCACTAGTCACATGTAGCTTCTGAGTACTTGAAATGTTGCGAGTTAAAGTGAGATGGGCTGTAAGTAGGCTATACACTACATAAGTATAGCTATATAAATGCTGTGCACACCAGATTTTTAAGGATTTAGTTGAAAAAGAAGGTGATACATTTCATTAGCAATTTTTACATTGATTACATATTGAAATGATAATATATTTTTGACATATTAGGTTAAATAAAACATACAGTTATAATTTTACCTCTTTAAAAATATGGCTACTATAAAATATGGCTACTATAAAATTTTATATTACACACATGGCTCACATTTGTGGCTTACCTTATATTTCTCTTGGACCATGCCAATTTAGACTTTTACAGAATTCTCTTTTTTCTGTGGTATAGGTCTCCTTCAGTGGTGCCTAGGGTCCCTCTTCTTAGAATCCACAGGGTCACCTTGTGTTGGTAATAAATCTCCCTTCTGCTGAGGTGGGAGATGGACAGTCCCCCGGCTGCTCAGGACTGTTGAGGCTTCTTAAAAGACTTCCTATTTTCAATGCCACTTTCACTCCGCTTTCAGAGGTACCTCACTCTGCCATTTCTTAAGCCTTTCTGTATTTCTGCACACAGATAAAGTTCCGTCTGGTCTCTCTTAAAACTACTCTTAGGATTTGGCTTTCCATGTTCTGCTAAATCTGTTACCACTTATCCTTCTGCTTTCTACCTTCTAAAATGCTGTTGCCTTTGTCTCCTCTTCTGTGGCCTTCAACTTTGTGATATTAAAACTCAAAATTTTTACAGTTCCTTTACTGAGGGGTTAGGGAGTACATGTGTTTAATCTTCCATTTTTAACTGGAAGTTCACTTCAGACTATTTTGATTTAGCTCTGTCCTTCCCACTCCATGAAGCTTCACTTTTCAAGGTCACACATAATTGTCCTGCCAAACCTAAATGAACACTTATCTCTGTTCATCTTCCTTGACCTTTTCATCAACAAAGCTGATCCATTCCCTGTGATACACTCTTCACTCTTGGTTTCCAAGACACCATACTGGATTCCTCCTCAGTGCTCCATTTGGAATTTTGTCTAATACTTCTCCTCCACCTAACATCTAAATATTGAAGTGCCTCAAGTCTCAGTCCTGAATTGTCTTCTTTCCTCTGTAAACATTCTTTTAATGATTTCATCTATTATATATGTCTAACCCTAATGACTCATAGAATTTTATCTTCCAAATTATCTCTATCTTGAGCTCCACATTACTGTCCCTACCTCTAAATTCCACTTGAATTTCTGATAGGCCTCTTAAATATTTAGTGTCCCACATGAAGCAGATAATTTTCCCACCTAAGCATGTTTCTCCCCTCATCCATCTCAGAAAATGTCACCATCAAGCCAAAAGGCTAAGAGTCATTCCTTACTTCAGCTTTTCCTTTGTCCTGCATGTCTGATCCATCAAGTTTTGAGGGTATAACCTCAAAATATATCTTCAAGCTCTTCACCATCTCCACTGCTCCTACTTTAATTCAAGTACCATCCTCTCCATCTACTGTAATATCCTCCTAGTCATCAGCCTGCTCCACTCTTGGTCCATGCCAATCCCTTCTGTCCATATCAGATGTTCCATCAATTTCATCTTCTTAGACACACATCTCTGAACTCCAGAATTCTCTAGAAAAATCTTAATCAGATTTTGGAGAAAAATCTTACCTATCTTGTTCATTTTGTTTTTCTAGAACCTACATGGTGCCTGGCACATAGTAGGTCTTCATTTTTAATGAGAAAAGTAGTTAATGAGAACAACAATATTAATGCAGAAAAATAGGTAAAAGCCAAGTGTTTAAAATTTATTTTATTGGAGTATAGTTGATTTACAGTGCTGTGGCCAAGTTTTTAAAAAGGACAGGAAATACATTGTATGAAAGCTTATCAAATATTAAGAACAGCTACAGCTCTGAGAAACTTAGTGCTATTAGCAAACAAAATGCAGTAATTTATAAAAAAAAAAAAAGAAAACATAATGTACAATTTGAATTTTCACAGGAATGTAAAGTTGAACACTAGAATATCTATTAATAAAATTTAACACTTTAACAGATTAAAGAATAAAAAAGAACACCTAAATTGATGCAGAAAAATCATTTGATATGATTTAATAGTCACTAATGATTAAGAACTCAGAGCAAACTAGTAACAGGAGGAACTTTTCTAACCTAATAAGGAGTATTAGGTTACATAAACCCTACAGCAAACAAAACAAAAAAACAAAAACATACTTAATAGATGTCTACCCCAGCAGTCAAAGTAAATGTGGAAACACAAAGATTGTGGAGCTCTCTAATACAAGGAAGAATACAGGTTCATCAGAAATAAAAATATTTGTTTTTTGGACTTAAAATATGAAAGGAATTTGCCAAAAAAAGTAAAGTAATGGATAGCACCCCACATAGCAAAATTTTTTAAATGCAAAAATATTTACCACATGTGTGTTTCTTGTATTGGCTCTCAGGGAACAGATGTAAAAATTTAAATGCCACTTCATAAAGACACTCATAGAAGGGACTAGATTGGGGAAGTACATATATTATTTTAGTTATGCTACCAGTGTAAAATTGAAAGCAAAAGTAAAACAGTCCTTTCCTGACATAATGTGCAATTCCATGCCTTCAGATCATCTGAAAGGTAGAGAACAGAAAGCTGCCACCACCGAATTGATATAGACAAGAAAAACAAAACCCCACAGCTGTCTAATTGCTTTCCCTATGCATATATTTCTTTATGTTGATTGGCATAAGGAAAAGGCAACAGGACAGCGAGCTGCCTACTCTGCCCCTCTGTTTGTGGCTGCAGTTGCAATGCTGAAGATAGAATGTTTTGGAAAGGGCCAGGGATAGAAGTCATGTAGAAACAATATCAGGAGGACCGCTCACAGCATGTCTCTGTACTACAGCGTGGTGTAGTGGAGAGCACTGTGTGGAGTGTGAAATGTGACATGTAGAGTCGAAAGACTGGTATGAGCCCTGGCACCAGAACTTAGGGACTCCATATTCTTGGACGAGTATCTTATCCCCTCTTGGCCACAACTGATGCTGAAAAATGCAGCTTTTAATATTTTGAAATGGAAAAAATAATCATACCTATTTATCTGGGGCTTTTATGATGACAAAATGAGATGATCTATATGAAGGCATGGAAAACGTTAAATAAAAAACTCCTAGACTTAATTATTATCTCCCAGCGTTAATGAAGAACACTTGAGCAAATGCCTCTATGCCTTTAGCCTAGGATTTGTTTTTCTTTAAAAGTTGCTAAAATGCTCCTGAAAACGTCTGCCATCTATGGTCTCACCTTGACTAACATCATGGAGATAAGTGGAGAAAAAGAAGGGGGCAGAGAAATGCCCTAGCAGGAGACCCTTCTCTTGGGATAAAAAGACACAACAATGGATTTGTTTTGATTTTCAGGTTCTTCAAGAAGCCAATCAGCAATACAAGTGTATTGATTCTTATTACCACACCCAAGATAACGCTTTACTGTTGGTCTTTCATAATCCAATGAATTTGCAACGTCTGCACTGTGAACATTGGAACATTGCTCTTCACTCTAATGTTGGATTCAGGTAACCAACTTAGATAGTTTGGTTAGTTAGTTGTCTTAGCTTAGTTTGCTAGTTACCTAGTTTTTAGTTCTTATAGCCTAAGCTGGGTGGTTAAACTTGATAAAAACATTTGTGTGATACTATAGATTCAATTCAGCTCACCAAGTTGAATGTGTGTGCCAGGCACTGTGATAGGCATTGAAACTATCTCCCCAAGGAAGACAGATGTCATTCCCTATCCCATTGAATCTAGTGGGGATATTACTAAATTACATTTGATTCATTTAGACTCCAATAAAACAGCCTCTGAAAGATTTAAAGTAGGAACTACAAAACATGACATTCTGCATGCTGGTTTGTGGTAACTCCACTTGATCTAGGGAAGACTCAAAAGTAGGGCAGTTGAGTGGCACATGCAGTCAGGTTCCCAGCAAACTGAGGCCTCTAGGAATCAGTGATTTTTTTTTCTTCCCAGATCCTTATTCCATTGCTAACTTAAAATTTTGCTTTCTCTCCTTATTAATAATGAGGACTTTTCATTATTTTTCAATACTGGTTAATGTATGTTCAGTATTTATTATTTGTATAGAATTGTTTTAGTCCTAAGGGATACAGAAAGATAGGACGAACATGGTCCTGTATAATAATTGGGGAAATAGGTTGTGTGCATACATGGGAACACACATTTTAAAGTCATGAGATGATTTTTCAAAATTAAGGCACGCAACAGATGTACCAAGCTAATATGTTAAACTGTGCTTTTCTTTGTTTTGTTTCTCATTCCAGTAATTATATTTTTCATTTCTTTGCCGACTAGGACTTCCAATACAATTTTGAGAACATCCTTGTCTTGCTCTAGGTTTTGAATATTCATCTATTAAGTATGTTTTTGCTTTTGTTTTTCTGCTGTAGGGTTTATGTAAATACTCCTTATTAGGTTAGAAAAGTTCCTCCTGTTACTAGTTTGCTCTGAGTTCTTAATCATAAGTAACTATTAAATCATATCAAATGATTTTTCTACATCAATTTAGGTGTTCTTTTTTATTCGTTAAAGTGCTAAATTTTATTAATCGATATCCTAGTGTTCAACCTTATTCTTGTGAAAATCCAATTTGTCCATTATGATATCTTTTTTTATAAATTACTGCATTAGGTTTGCTAATAGATTATTTACAATATTTGGACCTGTATTCGTGGGTAAGACTCAGCTGTAATTTTCCTTTCTTTAAACGTTCTTGTCTGGCTTTCGTATTGGGATTTTATTAGCCTCGTAAATTAATGGGTGGATGTTCTCCTTTTTCATTTCTATTTTTTGATTTTCTGAATGAGTTTGTGCAAGACTAAGACTATATGTTCCTTTGGCATATGGTAAAACTTCCAAATAAGAATATCTGGACTTGGGATGATGTTTAATTACTGATACAACTTCTGTCATGGTTATTAGACTCTTCGGGATTTCTATTTATTTATTTACTTATTTATTTATTTTAACATCTTTATTGGAGTATAATTGCTTTACAATGGTGTGTTAGTTTCTGCTTTATAACAAAGTGAATCAGCTATACATATACATATATCCCCTTATCTCCTCCCTTTTGCGTCTCCCTTCCACACTCCCTACCCCACCCCTCTAGGTGGTCACAAAGCACCGAGCTGATCTCCCTGTGCTATGCAGCTGCTTCCCACTAGCTATCTATTTTACATTTGGTAGTGTATATATGTCAATGCCACTCTCTCACTTCGTCTCAGCTTACCCTTCCCCCTCCCTGTGTCCTCAAGTCCATTATCTACATTTGAGTTTTTGTTCCTGTCCTGCCTCTACGTTCTTCAGAACCTCTTTATTTTTTTAGATTCCATATATATGTGTTAGCATACGGTATTTGTTTTTCTCTTTCGGACTTACTTCACTCTGTATGACTGACTCTAGCTCCATCCACCTCACTACAAATAACTCAATTTTGTTTCTTTTTATGGCTGAGTAATATTCCATTGTATATATGTGCCACGTCGTCTTTATCCATTCGTCTGTCAATGGACACTTAGGTTGCTTCCATGTCCTGGCTATTGTAAATAGTGCTGCAATGAACATTACGGTGCATTTCTCTTTTTGAATTATGGTTTTCTCAGGGTGTATGCCCAGTAGTGGGATTGCTGGGTTGTATGGTAGTTCTATTTTTAGTTTTTTAAGGAACCTCCATACTGTTCTCCATAGTGGCTGTATCAATTTACATTCCCACCAACAATGCAAGAGGGTTCCCTTTTCTCCATACCCTCTCCAGCATTTACTGCTTGTAGATTTTTTGATGATGGCCATTCTGACTGGTATAAGGTGATACCTCATTATAGTTCTGATTTTCATTTCTCTGATGATTAGTGATGTTGAGCATCCTTTCATGTACTTGTTGGCAATCTGTATATCTTCTATGAAGAAACGTCTATTTAGGTCTTCTGCCCATTTTTGGATTGGGTTGTTTGTTTTTTTCATACTGAGCTGCATGAGCTGCTTGTAAATTTTGGAGATTAATCCTTTTGTCAGTTGCTTCATTTGCACATATTTTCTCCCATTCTGAGGGTTGTCTTTTCATCTTGTTTCTGATTTCCTTTGCTGTGCAAAAGCTTTTAAGTTTCATAGGTCCCATTTGTTTATTTTTGGTTTTAGTTCCATTTCTCTAGGAGGTGGGTCAAAAAGGATCTTGCTGTGATTTATGTCATAGAGTGTTCTGCCTATGTTTTCCTCTAAGAGTTTGATAGTGTCTGGCCTTACATTTAGGTCTTTAATCCATTTTGAGTTTATTTTTGTGTATGGTGTTAGCGAGTGTTCTAATTTCATTCTTTTACATGTAGCTGTCCAGTTTTCTCAGCACCACTTATTGAATAGGCTGTCTCTTCTCCACTGTATATTCTTGCCTCCTTTATCAAACATAAGGTGACTGTATGTGCATGGGTTTCTCTCTGGGCTTTCTAGCCTGTTCCATTGATCTATATTTGTTTTTGTGCCAGTACCATATTGTCTTGATTACTGCAGCCTTGTAGTACAGCCTGAAGTCTGGGAGCCTGATTCCTCCAGCTCCATTTTACTTTCTCAAGATTGCTTTGGCTCTTCGGGGTCTTTTGTGTCTCCAAGCAAATTGTGATATTTTTTCTTCTAGTTCTGTGAAAAATGCCATTGATAGTTTGATAGGGATTGCATTGACTCTGTAGATTGCTTTGGGTAGTAGAGTCATTTTCACAATGTTGATTCTTCCAATCCAAGAACATGGTATATCTCTCCATCTGTTTGTATCATCTTTACTTTCTTTCATCAGTGTCTTATAGTTTTCTGCTGTAGGTATTTTGTCTCCTTAGGTAGGTTTATTCCTAGGTATTTTGTTCTTTTTGTTGCAGTGGTACATGGGAGCATTTGCTTAATTTCTCTTTCAGATTTTTCATCATTAGTGTATACGAATGCAAGAGATTTCTGTGCATTAATTTTGTACCCTGCTACTTTACCATATTCATTGCTTAGCTCTAGTAGTTTTCTGGTGGCATCTTTAGGATGCTGTATGTATAGTATCATGTCCTCTGCAAACAGTGACAGCTTTACTTCTTTTCCAATTTGGATTCCTTTTATTTCATTTTCTTCTCTGATTCCTGTGGCTAAAACTTCCAAACTATGAATAATACTGGTGAGAGTGAGCAACCTTGTTCCTAATCTTAAATGGACATGGTTTCAGTTTTTTACCATTGAGAACAATGTTGGCTGTGGGTTTGTCATATATGGGCTTTATTATGTTGATGTAAGTTCCCTCTATGACTACTTTCTGGAGAGTTTTTTTTATCATAAATGGGTGTTGAATTTTGTTGAAAGCTTTTTCTGCATCTATTGAGATTATTATATGGTTTTCGTCTTTCAATTTGTTAATATGGTGTATCACATTGATTGATTTGCATATATTAAAGAATTCTTGCATTCCTCGGACAAACCCCACTTGATCATCATGTATGATCCTTTTAATGTGCTGCTGGATTCTGTTTGCTAGTATTTTGTTGAGGATTTTTGCATCTATGTTCAGCAGTGATATTGGCCTGTAGTTTTCTTTTTTTGTAACGTCTTTGTCTGGTTTTGGTATCAGGGTGATGGTGGTCTTGTAGAATGAGTTTGGGAGTGTTCCTCCTTCTGCTATATTTTTGAAGAGTTTGAGAAGGATAGGTGTTAGCTCTTCTCTAAATATTTGATAGAATTCACCTGCGAGGCCATCTGGTCCTGAGCTTTTGTTTGTTAGAAGATTTTTAATCACAGTTTCAATTTCAGTGCTTCTGATCAGTCTGTTTATATTTTCTATTTCTTCCTGGTTCAGTCTCAGAAGGTTGTGCTTTTCTAAGAATTGGTCCATTTCTTCCAGGTTGTCCATTTTATTGCCATATAGGTGCTTGTAGTAATCTCTCATGATCCTTTGTATTTCTGCAGTGTCAGTTGTTACTTCTCCTTTTTCATTTCTAATTCTGTTGATTCTTCCTCTTTTTCTTTATAAGTCTGGCTAATAGTTTATCAATTTTGTTTATCTTCTCAAAGAACGAGCTTTTAGTTTTATTGATCTTTGTTATTGTTTTCTTCATCTCTTTTTCATTTATTTCTGATCTGATAGTTATGATTTCTTTCCTTCTGCTAAGTTTAGGGTTTTTTTGTTCTTCTCTCTCTAATTACTTTAGGTGTAAGTTTAGGTTGTTTATTTGAGGTGTTTCTTGTTTCTTGAGGTAGGATTGTATTGCTATAAACTTCCCTTTTAGAACTGCTTTTGCTGCACCCCATAGGTTTTGGGTCATCATGTTTTCATTGTCCTTTGTTCCTAGGTATTTTTTGATTTCATCTTTGATTTCTTCAGTGATCTCCTGCTTATTTTGTTTAGCCTCCATGTGTTTGTATTTTTTACATTTTTTTCCCTGTAATTGATATCTAGTCTCATAGCGTTGTGGTCGGAAAAGATACGTGATATGATTTCAGTTTTCATAAATTTACCAAGGCTTGATTTGTGACCCAAGATATGATCTATCCTGGAGAATGGTCCATGAGCTCTTGAGAAGAAAGTGTGTTTTGTTGTTTTTGGATGTAATGTCCTATAAATATCAATTAAGTCCATCTTGTTTAAGGTGTCATTTAAAGCTTGTGTTTCCTTATTTATTTTCATTTTGGTTGATCTGTCCATTGGTGAAAGTGGAGTGTTAAAGTCCCGTACTATGATTGTGCTACTGTCAAATTCCTCTTTCATGGCTGTTAGCATTTGCCTTATGTATTGAGGTGCTGCTATGTTGGGTGCATAAATATTTACAATTGTTATATCTTCTTCTTGGTTTGATCCCTTGATCATTATGTAGTGTCCTTTTTTGTCTCTTGTAATAGTCCTTATGTTAAAGTGTATTTTGTCTGATATGAGGATTGCTAGTCCACCTTTCTTTTGATTTCCATTTGCATGGAATATCTTTTTCCATCCCCTCACTTTCAGTCTATATCTTTCATTAGGTCTGAAGTGGGTCTCTTGTAGACAGCATATATACAGGTCTTGTTTTTGTATCCATTCAGCCAGTCTGTGTCTTTTGGTTGGTGCATTTAATCCATTTACATTTAAGGTAATTATCAATATGTATGTTCCTATTACCATTTTCATACTTGTTTTGTTTTGTTTATGTAGGACTTTTCCTTCTCTTGTGATTCCCGCCTAGAGAAGTTCCTTTAGCGTTTGTTGTAAAGCTGGTTTGGTGGTGCTGAATTCTCTTAGGTTTTGCTTGTCTGAAAAGGTTTTAATTTCTCCGTGCAATCTGAATGAGATCCTTGCTGGGTAGAGTCATCTTGGTTGTTGGTTTTTCCCTTTCATCACTTTAAATATGTCCTGCCACTCCCTTCTGACCTGCAGAATTTCTGCTGTAAGATCAGCTCTTAACCTTATGAGGATTCCTTTGTATGTTATTTGTTGTTTTTCCCTTGCTGCTTTTAATATTTTTTCTTTGTATTTAAATTTTGATCATTTGATTAATATATGTCTTGGCATATTTCTCCTTTTATTTATCCTGTATGGGACTCTCTGCACTTCCTGGACTTGATTGACTATTTCCTTTCCCATATTAAGGAAGTTTTTAACTATGGTCTTTTCAAATATTTTCTCAGTCCCTTTCTTTTTCTTCTCTTCCTCTTCTGGGACCCCTATAATTTGAATGTTGGTGCATTTAATGTTGTCCCAGAGGTCTCTGAGACTGTTCTCAATTCTTTTCATTCTTTTTTCTTTATTCTGCTCTGTGGCAGTTATTTCCACTATTCTGTCTTCCAGGTCACTTATCTGTTCTTCTGCCTCAGTTATTCTGCTATTGATTCCTTCTGAGAAATTTTGATTTCATTTATTGTGGTGTTCATCATTGTTTGTTTGCTCTTTAGTTCTTCTAGGTCCTTGTTAAATGGTTCTTGTATTTTCTCCATTCTATTTCCAAGATTTTGTATCATCTTTACTCTCATTACTCTGAATTCTTTTTCAGGTAGACTGCCTATCTCCTGTTCATTTGTTTGATCTGGTGGGTTTTTACCTTGCTCCTTCATCTGCTGTGTATTTCTCTGTCTTCTCATTTTTCTTAACTTACTGTGTTTGGGGCCTCCTTTTTGCAGGCTGCATGTTTGTAGTTCCTGTTGTTTTTGGTGTCTGACCCCAGTGGCTAAGGTTGGTTCAGTGGGTTGTGTAGGCTTCGTTGTGGAGGGGACTAGTGCCTGTGTTCTGGTGGATGAAGTTGAATCTTGTCTTTTTGGTGGGCAGGACCACATCTGGTGGTGTGTTTTGGGGTGTCTGTGAACTCAGTATGATTTTAGGAGGCCTCTCTGCTAATGGGTGGGGTTCCCATCTTGCTAGTTGTTTGGCATGGGATGTCCAACAGTGGAGTTTGCTGGTCGTTGATTGGAGCTGGGTCTTAGCATTGAGATGGAGATCTCTGGGAGAGCTCTCGCTGATTGGTATTATGTGGGGCCAGGAGGCCTCTGGTGGACCAATGTCCTGAACTTGGCTCTCACACTTCAGAGGGTCAGGCCTGACACCCAGTCGGAGCACCAAGACCCTGTGAGCCACACGGCTGGAGTGCCTTCAGAGTTGGAGATGCTGGCCTGCAGTGTCTCTCCTTCTGTGCTGCACATTAGAATCACCTGCTTCTTCCTTGCTTTGCCCCAAAGGTAGTGTTCCACAGAGAAAAACAATAGCCTTGAAAACAGTCACAGCTCTGAGATGGCTTTTTTCCTTTGTGCTTAGTCGGGTTTCCCTTGCTCACAGGGAGCCACATGCAGAGGCATTGCATCCGGCTCTTCCGACCAGAGTTCCTAGTGCGGAATGGCTGCCACCAACACTTCAGCTCAGGGGAGCCATGTGCAGAAGTGAGGCAATGGACGCTGCATCCAAGACGGCAGCCAGGGACCGTGTCTTACCATTAAATTTATAAACACACATTTTTACTTCAGGATTAATCCCTTTCCTTCCTTTTGTTAGATTCAATTTTCTTAGCTCATTCTTAGCATGCGATTTTTAAAAGTCATACATTCTATTTATATTCTTCTAGAAGTTACACTTATCCTTTTAAATCACATATTTAAACCTTTTTATATAATAGCTAGGGTTAAAGAATATTAATATCATTTCACAGAAAATGTTAAAATCTTTAACATATTTTCACTTACTCCCAACAAATCTCCTACCTCTGATTTAGAAATTGCCTAAAAATTTTATTTCCAATTGTAAAGTAATATTTTTTAATCATAAATAAGTGGCATAAATAGTTGCCTACATTTAATTGTAAATTTTATGATTTCTTAACTCTTACTTATATCCCATGTTGTCTTGGATGTTTTTTCTTAATGCAGCTGGAAGACATTTGTGAGTAATTCTTTCAGAAAGTATCTGTGGGTGGCAAATTTCCTGAATCATTGCATGCTGAAATATTCCTTATTTTGTTATCTCATTTGAAATATATATATCCGTGTTCTCTCATCACAGATCAGTAGTAATGATTCTGGGTTTTGTTTGAAATGCAGACTTATTGAAAGGTCCTGAGCATAAGAGAGACATGATATGACTTAAGGATGAAACAGATCTTCCTACTTGCTCTCTCTAGAATAGACTACAAGGGGTCGAAGGTAGGAACAAGGAGACTTGTTGGGAGTCTATGGAAGCAATCCTAGCAAAAGGTGGTAGTGACAGACCAGGACGGTAGTGGTAAAGGGAGTGAGAAGTGATCAGATTCTGAATGTATTTTAAATATGTTTTAAAAAATCATTTGGATTTCCTGACAGATTGGAAGAAGAACATGAGAAACAAGAGTAGTCAAAGATAACTTCAGGGTATTTGACCTATTCAACTCAACCTGATGACAAGTGCAGACTTGCCATCAGCTAAGAGGCCAAAGGGCTTGATGAGCAGTTTGGAGTGGAAGATCAGGAGTTTGATTTGGGGCATGCTGAGTTTGAGATATCTTCTACCTTCCAAATAAAGATGTTGTGTAACCATAATTCATAGTCTACAATTTTCAGTTTCTTTCTTTCTCTTTTTTTAGGCAAATAAGGTATTTTATTATTAAATTTTTTTATTATTTTTAACTTAATTTTTATTGGAGTATAGTTGCTTTACCATGTTTTGTTAGTTTCTGTTGTACAGCAAAATGAATCAGCTATACCTATACATACATCCCCTCTTTTTTGGATTTCCTTCCCATTTAGGTCACCACAGTGCATTAAGTAGAGTTCCCTGTGCTATATAGTATGTTCTCATTAGTTGTCTATTTTATACCTAGTATCAATAGTGTATATGTGTCGATCCCAATCTCCCAGATCCTCCCACCCCACCCCTTTCTCCCTTGGTATCCATACGTTTGTTCTCTATGTCTGTGTCTCTATTTCTGCTTTGCAAATAAGATCATCTATACCATTTTTCTAAATTCCGTATATATGCATCAATATATGATATTTGTTTTTCTCTTTCTGACTTACTTTGGTCTGTATGACACTCTCTAGGTCTATCAACATCTCTATAAGTGACCAGTTTTGTTCCTTTTTATGGCTGAGTAATATTCCATTGTATATATGTACCACATCTTCTTCATCCATTTCTCTGTTGATGGACATTTAGGTTGCTTCCATGTCCTAGCTATTGTAAATAGTGCTGCAGTGAACACTGGGGTACATGTGTCTTTTCAAAGTATGGTTTTCTCTGGATATATGCCCAGGAGTGGGATTGCTGGATCATATGGTTACTCTATTTTTAGTTTTTTAAGGAAACTCCATACTGTTCCCCATAGTGGCTGTACCAATTTACATTCCCACAAACAGTGCCGGAGAGTTCCCTTTTTTCCACACCCTCTCCAGCAGTTATTATTTGTAGACTTTTTTCTTTTTTTTTTTTTTTTTTTGCGGTACACGGGCCTCTCACTGTTGTGGCCTCTCCCGTTGTGGAGCACAGGCTCCGAACGCGCAGGCTCAGCGGCCATGGCTCATGGGCCCAGCCGCTCCGCGGCATGTGGGATCCTCCCGAACCGGGGCACGAACCCGCGTCCCCCGCATCAGCAGTCGGACTCTCAACCACTGCACCACCAGGGAAGCCCTAGACTTTTTTTTTTTTTTTTTTTTTTTTTGCGGTACGCGGGCCTCTCACTGCTGCAGCCTCTCCCGCTGCGGAGCACAGGCCCCGGACGCGCAGGCCCAGCGGCCGTGGCGCGGCATGTGGGATCCTCCCAGACCGGGGCACGAACCCGCGTCCCCCGCATCGGCAGGCGGACTCTCAACCACTGCGCCACCAGGGAGGCCCTGCCCTAGACTTTTTGATGATGGTCATTCTGACTGGTATGAGGTGAAACCTAATTGTAGTTTTGATTTGCATTTCTCTAGTAATTAACAACATTGAGCACTTTTTTCATGTGCCTATTGGCCATCTGTATGTCTTCATTGGAGAATGACTATTTAGATTTTCTGTGCATTTTTTGATTGGGTTGTTTGTTTGTTTTTTTTATTGAGCTGTATGTGTTGTTTGTATATTTTGGAACTCAATCCCTTCTCTATCACATAGTTTGCAAATATTTTCTCCCATTCTGTAGGTTATCTTTTCATTTTGTTTATGGTTTCCTTTGTTGTGCAAAAGCTTTTAAGTTTAATTAGGAGCCATTTGTTTATTTTTGTTTTTATTTCCATTATTCTAGGAGACAGATCCAAAAAAAGTATTGCTGCAGTTTATATCAAAGAGTGTTCTGCCTATGTTTTCCGCTAAGCTTTTTATAGTGTCTGGCCTTACATTTAGGTCTTTAATCCATTTTGAGTTTATTTTTGTGTATGGTGTTAGGGACTGTTCTAATTTCATTCTTTTACATGTAACTGTCCAGTTTTCCCAGCACCACTTATTGAAGAGACTATCTTTTCTCCATTGTTTTGTATATTCTTGCCTCCTTTGCCGTAGATTTTAATTGCCCATAAGTGTGTGGGTTTATTTCTGGGCTTTCTATCCTGTTCCATTGGTCTATGTTTCTGTTTTTTGTGCCAGTACCATACAGTTTTGATTACTGTGGTTTTGTAGTATAGTCTGAGTCTGTAGTATAGATTCCTCCAGCTCCATTCTTCTTTTTCAAGATTGCTTTGGCTATTCAGGGTCTTTTGTATTTCCATACAAATTTTAAAAATTTTGTTCTAGTTCTGTGAAAAATGCCATTGGGCATTTGATAGGGGTTGCACTGGATCTATAGATAGCCTTGGTTAGTATGGTCATTTTAACCATATTGATTCTTCCAATCCAAGAACACAGTATATCTTTCCATCTGTTTGTGTCCTCTTCAGTTTCTTTCATCAGTGTCTAATAGTTTTTGTAGTATAGGTTTTTTGCCTCCTTAGATAGGTTTATTCCTAGGTATTTTATTCCTTTTGATGCAATATTAAGTGGGATTGTTTACTTAATTTCTCTTTCTGCTATTTCATTTTTAGTGTATAGAAGTGCAACAGATTTCTGTGTATTAATTTTGTATCCTACAACTTTACCAAATTAACTGATGAGGTCTAGTAGTTTTCTGGTAGTATATTTAGGATTTTCTATGTATAGTACCATGTCATGTGCAAACCATGACAGTTTTACTACTTCTTTTCCAATTTGCATTTCTTTTCTTTAAAAGAGATCAAGAATTAAAGAAAATAATGAAGCAACCTGAGTATAGAATTCATCTAGCTTTATTTTTTCAAAACTTTTATCCTCACTTTCATACAATTTGACAGTAACTAATCTTTATTGTCAAACCTAAATATTTCAACTTTTTTCCCTAGCAACAACTTTCTTTGGACATTCATATATTGTAAGTGTACATAACATTTAGTTAAAATAATTACAATAATCTGTATAAATAGAATAAATGGATTTGGGAGCAAATATTACTGAATCCTGGTAAGCAATAAGATGCTGATATATACATAAATGCACAAGCAGCTTAGGGTGTAGTATTTAGGATGTGGGTATTCAAGGGCCAGTAAGTTTTATAGCAAGAGTGCGGTGTTTCAGCTAGTACAGTGAGTCACTTAGCTGGTAGTCAATTAAGATAGTACCTATTGTGCTATAAAATTGGCCTAAAAAGAGATTTTGCCATATTACTCTCCAATTAATAGCATTGAGAATGACTGTTTCTCCAAACCGTCATCAACTCTTGGTATTATCAAGCATTTTAATCTTTGGTTTGGATGGAAATATCTAATTTTTAATTTTATACATCTTTAATCATGAAGGAAGCTGAACGATTTTCAAATGTTTATTGGATATTTATATATGACTACTTTGTACAAAATATATTCTAGGATATATTGCTATTACATTTGTTACATGGGCAATTTAGAATCAGTTCATTTTTTTAAATTTCATTTGCACAATCAGTATCTTAAGCACTTGTTGACTTTAACTAATATTAGCTCAATTGTCACCTGCTGTTCTTTGCTTTTTTTTAGGAATTATTTGGAACTTGTTGCAAAATCCATTCAAGATTGGATCATAAAAGAAGAAACTGGATATCAGGAAGCTAAAATGGCTGAGGAAATCAGTAGGACCAAGAATGAGCTGGAAATAGAATCTTCTGCTGGTACCAAAATTTCTTCTACTAGCAGAATTTATTCTATTAAAAAATCTAAAAATAAGTAACCAGTTGAACTTATACATAAGTCCAAAGACATTCTATTTATTAATTTAATCAAGACAGTGAACATTTCAGGATTAAAAAGAGTTATCCACAAAATTTCTGAGACTCTTCACTTTCCCTAAAAAATAGAATAGCTGCATTCTAAATATGATGAAAATATTTGTTGTATATTGATTGATACTTGTCTTATATTGACCATACTTCCTGCCAGATCTGAAAGATTCAATCTATTCAGATCCAGTGTGATGCTGAGAAATGCCAAATGTCTTTATTTTGCTGGGATTGATAGGTTCACCTATCTAAGTTTTGTTGGCAATATGTGAGTTAGATTCAGAGTCAGTATGTCTCCGTAAGAATCATTATGGCTTCCAAAGTGAGATTAAAACAAGACCTTCCTTAGAAGAGTAAACAAAATAGTCCCGAGACTAACTGGGAGTTAGAATTTAAAAATGAAGGAAAAACGGATTACTGGGGGCCTGTGACATGGACTCTACAGGATGTTGGATCAATAGATATTTTCATTTTTGTTGTTGTCAATTTTCTTGGCTTTGATGCTGTCAGTCAGAGAGAAGAGGGTGAGAAAAAGAGGAAGGATACTTGATAAATAAGTGAAATGTTGAGGTAATTCATCTGGAAAGTAAAGATATTTCACTGGGTTCGTACAAAGGAAATGAGCTCTGTGTGAATAATACTCATTGTTTCTGATAACCAAGTTGAGAGTGATTTCCTATAAAGAAGCAAAACTATATAATTTCCAAAGTTTTTGCAACCACTATAAACTACCAAAGCCAATTTGCTTGGCTTGATTCTAAAATAAAACTTGGAAAACCAAGTCAAAGATGAAGCATTCACCTTTCACCAAAATGGTTACATAATCCATCCATCAACTCAGCCTTCCTCCTGATGGGGTGCAGCAGGACAGCACTAGGTAATTGGAATACTCGATGGGACTATCTAAAAAGACAGGTAGGGCTGCCCTCTCACAATCGTGTCCAGGCCATACTTTACTGTTAGTAGCAAAAATTGTGGGTTGACTGCCTTTTCTTTATTCTGCTTCTGAGCAGAACCAAAAGCTTAATAATTATCTGGGTGTCTATGGACCAAATTCAGAAAATGGTTTATTTGGAATTGGGATTGGAATACACCTGGTAGGTATTGCATTCAGTTTGAGGCCTCTCAAGTCAGGACAGATGTAAATCTTCACAACAGAATAACTATGATGGCAAGAGGAGGGCTTCAGTATAGAAAGAAAAGTTACATTTGTTCTGTGTGGTCTTAAGGGGTTAAATTAGGATTAATTAGGTTAAAACTCTAGTGAGAGAGAGTCCAGTTCACTAAAAGCTTCAAAATCTCAACACTTTGAGAATGGAATGTACTGCCTCCACAGATGGTGAGTTGTTCATCCCTAAAAGAGCTCAGTTCCACTTCAGATGTCTACTCTAGAGATGGCAAAAAAAGAATTCAGAGATGAGTGAATGGGGATCCCCTACAACCCAGACGCTTGGTCCTTCGATGAAACCTTATTTTAGAGAGTTTTACTAAGAAGTTTAATTTTCTCTGATTATAGGTAACAAAGAAATGAGCAAAACAGAGATATCAGATCAAGAAAAAGAGAAGGAAAAGATTCCTTTTATTTTAGAAGGCTCTCTCAAGGTAATCCAAGGAAAGACAAATGACACTGACAAATCACAAGGTCAAAGTTATTTTGTGCTAGTTTGTGTGGTATAACAGGAAATGATCTTTCTGCTAAACTTGAAATGACAGTCTCTCCACCAAGCTATTTCCTCCATCAGATGATAAGCCTTTAGGAAACTATGCCAAAATCCAGGGCAGTGCTTTGTTCATAGTTGGTAAACTCTCTGCATCTGCTGCAGGAAGTTGTTTTTGTTTGCATTTTTATTGGAATTTTTAGTTACAAAAGTAATACATGCTTTTATAAGAAATCAAACTTAACCTGGCTGTCCTAAGACCCTAAAGTCAGAAATATTAATGATTTGGCATGTTCTATGCTTATACAAGCATGCATGCACAAATATAAGAGAGTATTCATGTTTGGTTTTGGTTTAGGTTTGGTATGTTTGTTTTTAACTCTGCTACATGCTTTTTTCTCTTGGCAACACATCATGAATATCACTTCCGGACAGTATCTAGAGATCTAACTTATTTTCATAGCATTATATTAGTCTATGATTTGGATGTACCTTAATTTATTAAACAATTTCCTTAGTAATAAATACCACTTTTTTCTATTTATACAGAAATATTTAACTTTTATGTAGTCAAATCAATCATCTTCGGCCAAAATTTAAAAGACACAATGCCAGATTTTGTCAAGGATGTGAAGTAAAGTAAATTCTCATACACTGCTGATTGAAATATAAGTTGGTACTTCCACTTTGGAAAATTGGACATACATACTAAAGTTAAGCATATGATTTCTCTTTAACCAAATAGTTTCACTCCTAAGTATATACCTAATATACTTATGCATGCATGTGTTCACCAAGACACATGGACACAGTTTTCCTTGCAGCATTATTTTTAATTCTCCCAAACTGGAAACAATTCAAAGATTCATCAGTAGAATGCCTAGAATGGTTCATGTAATGAAATACTATGCAGCTCTGGAAATAAATGACATATAGCTACACACAGAAATACGGATGAATCTCACACACATGTTAAGCAAAAGAAGAGAAAGTTAAAAGACTATATACCTTATGTAGGATTTTGTTTACATAAGTTTTTAAATAGGCAAAGTTAAACTAATGTATTAAAAATTAGGATGATATTTGCCTTTGGGGCAGTACAAGTGGGTGGTAATTGAGGAGAAGCGTGAGGAGGGCTTCTGGGGAGCTGGAGGTCGTCTGTTTCTTGACCTGGTGGTAGTTTTACAGGAGCACTTACTTGGTGGTAGTTCATTCAGCTGTTCACTTAGGATTTGTGCTCTTTTTGTATGTACGTTACAGCTTGTCAAAAAAAGCATTTTAAAAATCTGTCATTTTTTTTTTTATGGTTTTAGGGCTTCTGTGTTTTTGGTTCCATCAGGTTGATTCCACCTTGAGTTTGTATGTTAATTTTCCTTCACTCTCTTAGAATATTTTCATAGATATCCTTTTTATATTCAGAGATCTAATCTATCTGAAATACATGTTTTGTAGCATAATGTAAGGGTCTTTTTCTCTGCCAGATGGACTGTCATTTTACTAGTACTATTTAATTAAATGTAATATTAATCCCCACCCCTTAAACAAATTGGAATATTGATATGTCACATATTAGGTACCCATTTTTTAATCCATTTTTATAGATCCCTATAAAATGATAAGAGATGTCCTGAACTCTTCTGAACACTATAGTGTCTACTGAGTGTTTGTGTCCTTCAAAATTCACATGTTGAAAACCTAATCCCAATGTGATGGTATTTTAAACCATTTTTGAATGCTGTATTCTGTTTCAGTTAATTATTCTTATACAAGTACCATACTATTTTAATTCCAGTAGCTTTGTTGTAAGCTTATAGACTGTGTAGGCAGGAGCTGATTTTCCCACCTCCATCAGTATGCAATAACCCTCAAAAGAACATTGGTTAAGACTGGTGAGCCTCCCTGGCTTCTTGGTATTAATGATAAAGATAATTACATGGCAAATCTTTAAGTTTATTATTATTTGCTGCTTAATCTTAGTACATTTTTAAAGTATCTGTTGGTATTGAAACTAATATCTATTGGGGTTTTTTCCCCTTTATTTAGGAGATATATTGAATTATGGAGATTGATTTAACAATATGAATAAACTTTGTATTTCTAAAACAAACTTCTCCTCAGCATTTCCTAAAGTTTAGTCCTTATCCCACAAAACCACATATGCCGTAATTGCCTAGGTATCTCTGGGGGGAGGAGAGACTTAAAATATACGTGTTTTCACTCCATTCTAACTGATCTTTGGGAATAGAACCTAGGAATTTTAATTTTTAGTTAAGTCCCTGGGTCCATCTTTATGTACATTATTGATGAAAAATTATAGCACCATTTTTTTCATGGAATGTTATTATTTTAATATTTTAATTAATATTTTAATATTTAATTATTTTAATAAATAACTTACTCTGTTCTGATAGTATTTTATCTAGAATTTTTGTGTCTATGATGAATGAAATGATAGGCTTTTGTGTTGTTCTTAACAAGCATTACTATTAAGGTTACGTTGGCTTCTTTTTTGGGGGGGGAGGTGCTGCACCTCACGGTATGTGGAACTTCCCTGAACAGGGATCGAACCCACGCCTCCTGTAGTGGAAGCATGGGATCTTAACCACCAAACAACCAGGGAAGCACCATGTGTTGGCTCTTTTTTTTAATTTAAGTATAGTTGATGTACAATATTATATAAGTTACACGTGTTCAGTATAGTGATTCACAATTTTATAAAGACAGCAATGGCTATTACAAAGGCAGCACCTAATCAAAAGATTGTGAAGCCTGTGAAGGTTTCTGCACCCCGAGTTGGTGGAAAGCACTAAGTTGGCAGATGAGATTTTCAAATAAAGATATAACTATAACTAAAAAAGAAATCACTATATTTATAGTTGTTACAAAATATTGGCTATATTCCCTGTGTTGTGCAATAGATCCGTGTAGTTTATTTTATACCTAATACTTTGTACCTCTTAATCTCCTTCCCCTATATTGCCCCTCCCCCTCCCTCTCCCCACTGGTAACTACTAATCTGTTCTCTATATCTGTGAGTCTGTTTCTTTTTTTTATATTCACTAGTTTTTTTTGTATTTTTTAGATTCTACATGTAAGTGATATCATACAGTATTTGTCTTTCTCTGACTTATTTCACGTAGCATAATACCCTCCAAGTCTATCCATGTTGCTGCAAATGGCAAAATTTAATTCTTTTTACGGCTGAGTAGTATTCTATTGTGTGTATATATATATATATATATATATATATATATATATATATATATCACATCTACTTTAGCTGTTCATCTGTTGATGGACACTTAAGTTGCTTCCCTATCTTGGCTATTGTAAATAATGCTGCTATGAAATTGGGGTGCATGTTGGCTTTTAAAATGAATTAAGGAAGCACAGCAAGGTTACTGTATGCAAGATTAACATAGAAAAAGAAATCACTGGAGTTCCTATTCACCAGCAATAACTGATTAGAAAATGTAACATAAAACCAATATCATTCACAAGAGCAACAAAAACTATAAGGTGGCAAGAAAAATAAATCAATAAAAGATTTTTCTTTATGGAGAAAATTACAACATGTTATTGAAGGACAATAAACACCTGAATAAGTGGGAAAATATACCATGGTCTGGATGAGAAGACTCAGTTTAGGATATGAAATATACTCATATACCTTTAAAAGTATATGCTCATACTTTCTTTTGTTTTGTTTGTTTATTTATTTATTTTTGGCTGCGTTGGGTCTTCGTTGCAACCTGCAGGCTTCTCTAGTTGCGGCGAGCAGGGGCTACTCTTCTTTGCGGTGTGCAGGCTTGTTGTTGCAGAGCAGGGCTCTAGGCATGCAGGCTTTAGCAGTTGCGGCACATGGGCTCAGTAGTTGTGGCTCGCTGGCTCTAGAGCACAGGCTCAGTAGTTGTGGCGCACGGGCTTAGTTGCTCCACTGCACGTGGGATCTTCCCAGACCAGGAATCGAACCCGTGTCCCCTGCATTGGTAGGTGGATTCTTAACCACTGCGCCACCAGCAAAGTCCCGTGGGGCTTTTTTTTAATTGGTACGTTTTTCATATCTGTGCCAGGCTGACCTCTTCTAGATCCTGAGTCAGGTCAGCGGGTTTAGGTTTTGTTAGTTACATCGGTTGATTTTGTTTTCTGCTGTGTTCGGTGCACACACTTGACAGCCATCCACTTCTGCTCAGAGGTAAAAGGGTATTCAGCTTTTCTGATATAATCCTGTTGAACTCCATCAAGACCCATCTTCACTACAAGAGCAATTAAGGCTCCTTCCGTTGGTTTCCCCATTAGAGTGTTGTTTCTAATTACAGCATCATTGCACACACAGCCCGCCTCAACAATTTTGCTAACAGATGGGTTATAGAATCCATGAACAACACCACCATCAACAATCACTTCCCCAAATGGATTGTAGCCAACTCCAGTAACCTCAGCACACAGGCCATCTGAAGTAAATATGTGGGTAACAGTCATTTCATTCTTCATCAGGGTTCCAGTTTTATCTGAACAAATCATGTTACAGCAGCCCAGAGTTTCAACAATAGGTAGTTTTTTCACAATGGCCCTTTTCTTCACCATTCTCATAACACCAAGGGCTAGAGTCCCTGTGACCACAATGGGAAATAGAAATATATTCCTATCAAATTTCAGCAGTTTTTTAATGAACCTTAGAAAGCTGATTCTAAAATTAATAAAGAAAAACAAAGGGATAGGAGCTTTCTTTCAGATAGTATTTTACTGACAAATTCTATCTCTTTATTTTTACCTTTCTGTGGCTTGATAATTTAAGTGTGTCTCTTGTAAACAGGAATTATAAACTAGATTTAAAAAAAATTATACTGATGATTTTTCTTTTAGCAGAAGACTTGAATCCATTTATACCTATTCTAATAAACTATATATTAAGATATATAGTTTATTTTCGATTTTCAATCTGTTTTCTATTTTCCTACCTTTTCTGTGATCCTTTTTTCTTGTTTTCTTTTGTATGTTTTTTTCCTTTTTTACTTGCAATCAATTTGATGATAGGGAACACTAATTTTAACTCTAAGTAAAATGTTATCCTCCCTCACCAGAAGAATTCTGTTTTTCATATTTGTAGACTGTATTCTGGGGAAAAATTGTACTCAGTGAGTTGTCAATAAAATATTTGCAGAAATTACTTTTCTTGCTTGTTACATAAATACCTACACAATATCCTTGATATTGTCTTTTGACCCAAAAAGCCTAAGTTATTTACTATCTGGCTCTTAATAGGAAAAGTTTATAATGTATACACTTTATTTCTATTCTTCTAGTGGTTGCTCTAGATTTTCAACTTGTATATATAATTTAATGAAGTCTCAGTAAAATATCTTTCTTCCAGAACAATACAAGGAATTATTAAAACGGCTTACTCTCTCCCAACCTGTGTTTAAGTTTTATCTTGATTTTTTTTGTTCCCACAAATTAGACATTATTATTGTCATTGCTTTATACAGTCAGTGCTATTGAGATTTAGCCCCATGCTTGCCATTTGTTTTGTTGAGCATTTCTTCTCACATCTTCTATTTTGTGAGTATTTCCTTTAGAACTTCCTTTAGTGAGGGTTTGTTGCTATTGAACAGGTCTGAAAAATGGTTTTACTTTACCTTATTTATTAAACATAGTTTTAATTTATAAAATTCTTGGTTGACTTTTTTGTATCCTGTTAGTACTCTCAAGATTTTGTTCCACATTTTTCTACCTGATGCTGTAGTTGTTAATATTGGGTTGGCCAAAATTTTGTTCAGGTTTTTCCATAAGATGTTATGGAACAGACTTTTTGGCCAACCCAATAAATTGATTGTTGATCTAACTTGTCATTCTTTTATAGACAGTTCATCTTTTCTCTCTAGCTGCTTTGAAAACATGTGGTGGTGTGCTGGTAAATGTTCAGCATTAGCTCTCTAGGAAAAAAAATTCTGTATAGATAAATAGATAGTTTATTCTAAATTTTACTGATATATGGTATGTATAGCACACAATTTACAAATAATAAAATAGGTAATACTCTTTATTGTAAATTCCATTTAGCCAGTGGATTCTCACAGAATTGCTTTCATTGATTTTTACTAAGCTCTTACATCTTTAGCCAGCCTATAGTTGCAATTGACAAACAAGGGTAGTGCCACAATGAATGCTGATTGATATTTTCATTTACATAAGCAAGTAAGACAAAAGTGAGCAACAGAGGGATATGTCTCACTTATTCACCAATGATATTAGCAACTTCTTTGCTGAATCAGGTAATAGTTTTTAAATACTCGAAGAATATTTCCTCAATTTTTTTTGTGCTAGTTACAGTGTAACAGCTCAAAACACAGCACACTGCATTATTAACATCTTCTCCATCATTTTTTAAAGTCTATGTAGTCAACGAGTAGTCAATAAATCCCTGATTTGTAGCATTTGCTGATATCTGTAGTGTAAATACTCCCATCATGGCTGACTTCAAGCTACTGATAAGATGTCACTGTATGTGGAGTTGGAAACAATATGCAGTAGCACACTGTTATAATTCTACCATACAGATACAATTTACATAGATAACCCCAAGAGCATAGATCAGGGGTCCCCAACCCCCAGGCTGCTGACCACTACTGGTCCTCGGCCTGTTAGGAACTGGGCCGCTGTGAGAGCTGTGGGCGGGCGAGGAAGGGAAGCTTCATTTGCTGCTCCCTTTCACTCCCCATCGCTCACATTACTGCCTGAACCGTCACTCGCATTACCTCCTGAACCACCCCCCACCCAGCCCTGTCCGTGGAAAAATTGTCTTCCACAAAACCGGTCCCTGGTGCCAAAAAGGTTGGGGACCGCTGGCATAAATCATAGTTAAATGTAACAAAGTAGTTAGGAAAGTGGTACGTTTTGAGTGTTTATTGCCTTTGTTTTTAATGGTATTTTATTGTGCATTTGTATCATTTGATTTTAATAATGGATGTGGTTAAAACTGACTCGCAAAATTCCTGAAAGTTTAACAATAAACTCTTCCAAGTCAATATGACCCAGGTCCAGCACATCACTATCATTTCCTGGGTTTGATTCACTGGTTAGTGTCTTTCATCAGCTCTGGAAATGTCTCATCCATTATCTGTTCAAATACTGCCTTTTCAAAACTCCTATTCCATTTCCAATAGGGCTTTCAAACTCACTGATTTTTGATACTCTCTTGTTTTTACTGATACTTTTGATGCCTCCTTTTCTTTCTTTAAGCATATTAAAATACTTATTTTATATTCTCTGATAATTCCAATATCTGCAGTCTTTGCAAATTAATTTCAGAGTTTGTTTCTTCTTCAGGTTTTTGATTTTGACTTAGTTCCTCAGATTTTGTGATTTTCCTTTGTGAACTCACATTTTGCCCACAATCTTTTCAGAATACTTTTAAGGTGATGTACATTTTGGCCACAAATCTATGTGAGGACAGGCTTGTGGTTAAGCGTTCTCAGGGCCAATTTCCTCCTGCCCTCTCTGCTCCTACTTTAACTCAGGGCCAGGGAAGCTGACTAGCTTTCATGATTTTACTCTATGGGGCAAGATTTTTTTCTAGTTCACTCAGTGAAGGTGTCATTTTAAAAAAATACCCATGCTATTCACAGGTCTCTGATCTCCTGGGTTCTGGCTCTAGTCCCTATAACTCCCAAAACCCAAGTTCTTGGCTTCCAGGGATGGGCAGATAACCCTGGGAAACTGCTGTTTTCAGTGCTTCCTTCCCTCATTGAATTAGTGCTTTCTCATATTTTTTACTTTGCTGCCAACATTGCTATGCATTACAATGCATTGCATTACATTGCTATGCATTACAATGATGATTTGATATTTTAGCCATCATTTCTGAAATATTTTATGCCAGGAATGTTTCTTTGTACATCTTGTCTACCATACTGCTGATTAACCATGTTTAGAACCTAAATTGGGGATTGGATTCTTGTGGAAAAGTATAAGAGCCAGGGAGACCAGCTAAGAGGCTGATGCAGTAGTTCAGGTTAAAGATTAAAAGACCTGAAGTAGAGAAAACTTCAACAGAGGGTGAGAGAAAAAGCTGAAGTGAAGAGAGATCTCTGCAGAGGATTGGCAGGGTTTAGCATACAGAAGTTGGGTGAGAGAAAGAGAATCAAGGATGACACCACAATTTCTAGCTCAGTATTTTGATCCATCAGAGATACAGCTTATAAAAATCATGTTAAATATTCTCCAGAGTGAACCTGAATAGGATCAGATTTGTTTCAAAATCCTATTAATTTTTTAAAAATGTGTTTACAGGCATGGAAAGAACAAGATAGGTTAGCTGAAGAGGAACGCTTAAAGGAAGAAAGAAAAGCAGAAAAGAAGAGTAAGGACTCTGGTAAAAAGAAAGGCAAGGGAAAACTAGAGAAAGAAGATAGTAGGAATTTCAAGAGAGAAAATTTTTTAAAGGAGAAATTGGAAGAAGAGCAAATAAAGATCCTGGAAATAACAGAGGAGCCCCTCCAGGAACCAGAACCTGAGATCGTTTACTCGGTAAAATCAATTTTCTAAAAAGCTCCTTTGGGTCATTCCTAATTGTTTGGGGAAGAACACAGCTTCTGTGGAAACATAAGGTTTTCAGTCTTCACTGCCACCACAGAGGCCTTGGGGTTTCTTCTAGTATAGAAGATCTCAGACCTGCGGTCCATCCTGTGATACCTAGGACCTTCTTTGCAGCTGATCATCAAGACAGGAACACCCTTAGGCCAGTTTTTCTTGAGTGCCATGAAGCTAGGTTTCTAGGGGTGGTAAAGATGGAAATTTGACACAAAAGCATTCACTTAGGTGTATGTAAATAAGCAACTGTGATAGATCAGCATTGTATCAAACCAAACTTGGGTCCACTTGCCTGCACACAGTAACGCCAGTCTACTGACACCGGGTTGTGGTGAAGGAAAGTGCAACGTTTATCGCAGGGCACCAAGCAAGGAGTCCTGGGCAGCTAGTGCTCAAAGCAACCAACTTCCCAATGGGTTTCAGGAAAGCATTTTTAAAGGCCAGGTGAGGGAGGGAAGTCGCAGGGTATGTGACCATCTCCTGAAGACTTCTCTGATTGGTTGATGGTGAGGTAACAGGGCAGTGTCACAGGGGTTAACATTATCAATCCTTAGCACCAGTAGGTCTGGGGGCTATGGTGCTCATGGTCATCAAGTACAATAGTTCATTTCTTCCATTTGGTGCTGGTTTTAGTATCTGTAAGGCAACTCAGGAAATGTGCCTCAAATACTATTATCTAGGTACTTCAGAGGAGCTAAAGCAGAGGATATGGGGGAGGAGTCTGTCCCAGGAAGGCCCATAGAGTCCTGCTCAGTTACAATAGTGGACAAAGAGGTTGGCTTTTTCTGTCTCAGATGATGGGACTTGCTGAGTACATTGGGTTGTCTCTCTGTATGCACCCACGTTACTTGCCTGTATGCTTTTGTGAAACCTTCCCTTTGCCAATCTCTCCCTCAAGCTGTTTTATGAGAAAAACCTAATCAGAAAAAAAAAAAGATGGGAAAAAAAGTAACAGCCCTTGTCCTTTCTAGTTACTACTCTGAGCCAGTTGTTCTCAAGCTTTAGCCTGCATCAGTATCACTTGGAGCTCTATTAGCGACACTTAGTAAAAAAAAAAAAAAAAGTCTTTAACACTTGACCTTCTAAAATGTAAAGTACCAATACTCCTCAGTATATTAGCTCTCTTTAAACAGGAAATTAACAGCCAATGAAGGAGAAATTAATAACTTTTCGCACTGCCTTGGCAATAGTCCAGTGATTTGAATTGCACTGGGTTATGAGGATGCTCCAGTGAACAGAGTTTAAAATCATGTACCTTCTTTAATTCTACCTGTCATTATAACACTACAGGAGGTGCCAAAGATAAGATGGACACTGGCCTCTGAGTCTACAAAGTGACAAATCATTTAGCAGAAATTAGGCTTATGGCAGCTTTAACTGGCTCACATGGATGACCTAATTTTTGTCCATTGCCATTCCACACGCAAAGCATGATGTTTTCTTTTCTAGTTTCGTGGATACAACATGGGAGAAGTACCAGTCCAAATCTCAGGAACAAATTATTATCTGTATCCTTCCGATGGAGGGCAGATTGAAGTAGAAAAGACAACATTTGAAAAAGGTACATTTTGAAAGCAGCTGGTTAATGGTTTGGAAGATATTAACCCATTTCAGATAATCCTGGGGCCTTGTACTCCTGAGTATGATACGTGAGAGTAGTAATGTGCCCCCAGTGATTCATTTATGCACAACGTTCCCCACTTTCAGACTTCAGACTCTTCTGTTGTAATAGCCTCTGCAAGGCACAGGCCAGCCGTGAGGTTACCTGGGCACACTAAGACAAACATTCCAGTTGTTAAAATATGAAAATATTTCCATAGGATTGGAAAATAGTATAATAGTAACTGCAGTAAGCAAATCGTTACTTAATAATGTTAATTACAACACATAGTGTTATCTCAGAAACTAAGCACATACTGTGAATTTAGAGCAAATTCCTGATTTGGTTTCTGGAGCACAGAGTTTGGGGGCCTGCTGCCAATATCCAGTTATTTTTGCTATAAAGAAATTGCCTCTGGATTCAGAAGTCATTAAGTGGGAGGGAGGTCTTGGAGATGAGCTGAGGAGGACCTAGTCTGGAAAAAGGAAATGTTTCATTCTCCCCAAGGGAAGAGCAGATCTGGGCTCTAGGGAACTCACTGGGGACATCTTGTAGAGCTTCTCTTTTCACTTTGCTTTAAAGATTTCTTAGGATGGGTTTGAGGACCTGGGTTTTATTTGACAGCTTATTGTCTAGTAGGGAGCTGTGGTCTCTGAGAGCTGGGAAAAGTCAGTGGGGAGGGAGTGTAAGCAAGATCCTGTTTAATGTCCACAAGATTAGGCAACCCAACAAGGGACACCAGGGCTCCTCCCATCCACACTCTGCCTGCGACACCAGCCCGCCCCTTCTCACTCCCTACCCTTCCTCCAGCCCTCTCTTAATTTTCCTTCCTTCCTTCCTCCCTTTCTCCCTTCCTCCCTTCTTCCCTTCCTCCCTCCCTTCCTTCCTTCCTATCATCAAATGACCATCAATTTAATGAGGAAATCATTACAAGAGTGAGAACGCTATTCCCTATGTGGAATCATGGCTCAAGCATCATTAGATAGTAACTGCCACATCAAACAAAAGATCCTACCAATGATTTTTAAACTAAAAAGGCCTACAAATTATTCAAATTATTTAAAGAATGGTTTGTGGTACAACTTATATCAAATGCCAGACTGTTTTATTATATAAAGTTTGTTTATTTAAAACATGAAAGGGGGGACTTCCCTGGCGGTCCAGTGGTGAGGACTCCGGCTTCCACTGCAGGGGGCGGGCTTTGATCCCTGGTCGGGAACTGAGATCCCGCAGGCCACTTGGTGCAGCCAAAAAAAATAAATAAAAATAAAGACATTTAAAACATGAAAGGGATTTTTATTAATAGATAGGTGTGCATATTTATTTATATTACAATATTTTTTAGTGTTTAATATTTTGAATATCAACCCTGGGTGTAGGGTACAAATAGTAGTAACTAAAAATGGAACTCAGAATCACAGAACTGAGAAAAGCACTGGCCTCAAGTTTTAAAATGCTATGTTCCATTTTCAGTAACCGTTCTTTACTCTTATCAATATTTGCATATGCATGTAATATATATGTTTCAGATGGTTCATAGTAAGTACATTTTTATCTTAATTCTATCAACTTTGAGATATGATCATTCAATGAAAGTTGAAAAGGAAAGGCTGGGTTAAAAAAAAAAAAGAAAAAAGCTGGAAGAGGAGACAAAGAATGAGTCAGAACACTAGCAGAAAATGTTTTGTTTGGGAAATTCTTATATGTTCCTACTAACAATAATAACTACTGTAACTAACATTTATGCAATTCTTTATCAATTACAAAATCCTTTCACGTTAACCATCATGTGTGATTGATCATAAAGTTGAGTATAGGTATACCTTAGCCAATTTACTCTCCCTTCTGTAATTGGATTTTAGGTATGAGCAGAAAGTCTGCAAACATCTCCCTGATCCACCTGCTGTTCCTTCCTGGAATTCCACCAACACTTTTTTCTTTTAGGTATCTTTTTATAAAAGTAGTGACATCCCTAGGTATTTCTAGTCCCTGACTTAAATGCTATGCTGCATTATTTAGAGGTCTTATCACAGAGCTTAATTGGGGCATCACAATCAGCCCATTTTCTATCCCATGATTCTTCTCCAGGCCCAACTTTTATCAAAGTGAAAGTGAAAAAGGACAAGCACAATTTTTTAATTCATTTAAGAGACCCTAAGAAAATTTTGAAAAAGGAGAAAAAAGAGGATTATCCTTCAGAAGATGAGGAAGGAGAAGGAGAAGGAGAGCAACATTTTGAAAAAGGTAAGCAGCTGCATCTTTGTGGCAGTGGGTATCAGTACTTCCACCATAGGTCAAACCTATCCACCTAACAGAAACACATGCATCCCTGGCAGGTAGCATGTGTAATTTTTACAGATGATAACTGAAGTGTTTTGCCATCTTGTTTATATACACTTTCCCTAATGTAAAGGGGATATACATCATATACATAGCCCATCTATAGTGGGCTGCTTACTTGGTTTTGCCTCTTCTGGGAACCCAGCTCTTGATTCCAGCTGACATGGAGAGTCTACCTCGCCTGGCTACCTTTTGTAGCAACATTGAGTTTGCAATGTCCTTTCTGTTCTGAATTTTGTTTAATGCACTGTACCAAGTGCAATCTCTAGGACTCAGGTCCTTATTAATTGATTCCTACTGAAGGTTTGGCTTCTCTGCGATACTGACTGTGAATGATAGGGTTTCTATCTATGATCTATCACTTGGATCTCCATGTAGTATCAATTTTCTTAAACTGCAAGAACAAGAAAAAAATCCTAAATTTGGCCATGAGCATCTCGACCTGCTTGTAGATGAGAGTTCCAAGTGGATGTCCATTGATCATACACCATGAAACTTCTTGATAACACCATTTAACATGTCCCGGCAACACCAGCTGGAAAAATTAATTGCTTCTTGCCCAGTGTAGGTTATACCTGCAAATGGAGATGAGTTAATTAATAAAATGCTTTTGGACTCAAGTTAGTAATAAGTAATAAGATCAATGACTAAATCTAGCTAATAAATTTAGTTATAGTCACAGTGTTTTATAAATTCAAGGTAAGAATACAATGTTTGACAAGTTTGAATGTACCCAAGAACTTAAAAACAGAAATTTAAAAATTACTCTTCTTTGTTTTATCTGATATAAAAATATATGGTTTAGTATAAAAATTAGGAAATATAGGAATACTTTAAAAAGATGACAGTTGCTCATAATTCTACCATCCCAGCAGTAACCACTATTCACAGTGTATGTCTTTCACTTTATCATGATGAGCAGTTTCCTATTCATTAAATATTTTAAAAAATCATATTATAATAACTGTATGGTGCATAATCTATAAAAATATCAAACCACTATGCTGTGTACCTGAAACTAATGTAAGTCAATTATACTTTGATTAAAAAATATATATCTAAAGATTTTAAAAAAAAGACTTTTTAATGATTTCATAATAATTCATTGGTATATGTACATATCATAATTTACTTAATCATATCCATGCTTTTACATATTTGGGTGATTTCTACTTCACACTGAGTTTTGCTTACATTTCTTTTTGATAAAACAAAAATGTTCTTGATTTGATTTTATCTTTTAGAAGAATCAAATGCAGAGAATAAAGCTGTCAGCAAGTTTGGATCTTTTTCTGCCACCTTGGAAAATGGAATCTGCCTCTCAATAAGTTACTATGGATCGAGTGGAATGGCGCCAGGTGAATTAAACACAACAGAAAGGATAAGTGTCCCGTGACCAAGGGCAGCTGCCCATCCTCCATCAGCTTACTTGTTGATAAACATGTTCTGATTTAATGCCCCTCATTTCCTGAGCAGTGGGAATATATGTGTGTGTACATACATATGTGTGTGTACATATGTATGTATATATATAATCTTGCGTACATAGAAAATAACAATAGTTTGACATTTTAAACAGCACTTTTCATACATATAATCTCACATATAACCACATGTACATACATATAAGTTATCTTTGTTAACTAACCCATGAAAATAAGTCTGTTAGTTGGTACCAAAAAAAAACATGATTTGCCAAAGAATCCTCTTGGTTTTCTACAGAATAATATTTCTATGAATCCTGTGTTTATGGAACTCCTCAATGTGCTTCAGAACATTAATCTTAAAGGAGCCATTCATTGGACATCTTGAAGGATTTATTTACCCTACTCTTAATAAACAAATTCTCCAACTGGAAGCTATTTCCTTACAAACCACAAAATGACCTGTCACTTTACCAAGAACCAGTTAGGAAATCTTGTGGGTTCTCATGCATTTTACAGGGATCTAACCACAAGAGATTAAAAAAAAAAAGCTTTATAAAATCAAAAGGTAATCCCTATGTTGTGTGACCTTAAACTACATGTGAATTGTGGTGATCCAATTATCTGCCGTACTATGTAGTTTCATTTCTCTAGAGACAATATTCCCATGGATCATTAATCCATGTTTCTTACCTTGTGCCAAGTATTGTAGTACTTTAGTGGGTTAGAGAGCCCATTAAATTTGTTAGTATTTTTGCTTTATTTGGGGGTTTGACTTTTAATTTTGTAGTTGATTCATTTTTAATCCAACACTTGGAAAAGTCATTTGTTGCCTAACAGATTATGTATTAAAATCCACAATCACACACAGTCACTAACAAACCATACTCCAACTGAACAAGGTTATCATTATTTTACATTAAGATATTTACACTCTATATCAACTATGTTGCTGCTATTTTCTAAGTGATTTACTTATTCTTGATCTAATCCTTAAATTAATATGTAATCTTTCCATTTAATACAGATGTTCCTAATTTCAGTTTATAGGTACTGCGTTTGAAAATGTTTATAGTGTAGATAATAAGTAATGTTTTACTTCCTGTATATTAGAAAAGTTGAAGGCATGAGTCTTTGTAAAAAATATATTATAAATTCCTTAAAGATGCATATAATACTAATATTTAAGAACGTTTATCTGCTAGTGGCTAAACAAATTTCCAATCCAGTTCCCCCCCCCCCTTAATTCAATATATACAGCTCTCTAGAGCTTATTGATCTTGCTTAACTGAAACTTATGCCCGTTGATTATGATATTACTTTATGCTTCCAATTTCCTTCTCTCCGCAGCCCCTGACAACCACCATTCTACTCTTTGATTCTATGAATTCAACTATTTTAGATACCTCACATAAGTGGAATCATGCAGTGTTTGTCTTTCTATGACTGGCTTATTTCACTTAGCATAATGTGCTCAAGGATCATCCACATTGTTACACATTACAGAATTTCTTTCTTAAGACTGAACAGCATTCCACTGAATGTATACAGCACATTTTATTTATCCAGTTATCTGTCAGTGGACATTTAGGTTATCTCCAGCTCTTGGCTACCCTAGTCTTTTTTGTGGCTTTCAGTTCCTTGATGAACTGTGCTCTGTCTTATCTCTGACCAATTGCCCATGTTGTGCCCCTTGCTCAGAATTCTTTCTCTTGCTACGTACATCACCACTTTCAACAATGAACTTCCTCCTATACTTCAGGACTCAGATTACAGGTTACTTGCTCTGAGGAATGCTTCACCCATGTGAACTGGGTCTTTGGAGTTGAGTGGAAATTGCTTAGGCAAAGAATCAAAGGAAGGGAATTCTATACCAGGAATAGCATGTGCAAAAGCTCAGTAGTGTAAAAGCATGACACGTTTGTGGAAAAGCAAACTGCGCAGTACAGTCAGTCCTCTGTATCCCATATCCGTGGGTTCTGAATTCGCAGATTCGACCAACCTTGAATTGAAAATATTATTTTTAAAAAAATTCCAGAAAGTTGCAAAAAGCAAAACTTTGCCCCCAAATTTGCCCCATGCCGATCACTATGCTGAAGCCACGTGAATGAAGTGATGTGTAGGCACACCCTACTGTGGCCACCTACCACGTCACAGACCTGCACTCTCTCCAGTGCTCATTGTCTGAGCATTGCTGGTCTGGTGTTCCGTTCGTTTGCTACTTGTATTGTGTGTTCATGCTTGGTTTCTGTGAAAAATGGCTCCCAAAAAGCAGTTAAGTGGTCAAAACAATTCCTCAAATGCCAAGAGAGAGCAGAAAGTGCTGTCTCTCGACAAGAAAATACAGATCTTTGATCTTCTGAAAAGTGGCGTGTGGCTTGCCAAAGTGGGATGTAAGGTCACTAAGAACAAATGGAACATTCTCACAGTAAAGCAGAAAGAAGCCGAAGTTCATGGAAGGGTTAGAGCTGCCCCTACAATGGCAGAAATGGTCTCGCAGGTTCATGACAAAGTGCTTACAAAGTGCTTGTATTTTGTATGTGGCTAGGGGACATGTTACAGAAGTATGTCCCTTTGGATGGCAAAATTACGCGTGAAAGAGCACTTAGCCTCTGTGTGCACTGTTGTGAGGGGTGAGGAGAGTGAGAGGAAGGAGTTTAAGGGCACTAATAGATGGCTGGTTAGCTGGTAAAATGCTACACCCTCAAGAACTTAAAGATCACAGGAGAATCGACATCGGCCAGTGCCAAAGCAACATCAGTGTTCCCAGAAGAACTCAAGAAGAGAAAGGCTACCTTCTAGAGCAAGTCTTCAATTGTGATAAAACAGGCTGATGCCCAGTCGTACCTACATCCGTCAGAATGCCAAGCAGATCCTGGGGTTCAAGGACTGGAAAGCTTACCTTACTCTCGGGCTATGTGGCAATGCAGCAGGTCACATGATCAAGCCTAGTCTATGAGCAAACAACTCCTGGGCCCAAAAGAACAAAAACAAAAATTGTCTATGCTGTTCTGGCAGCACAACAGGAAAGCTTGGGTGACAGCCATCTTGTTCTTGGAATGGTTCCACCAGTGCTTCATTCCTAAAATGAAGAAATACCTCAAAGAGAAAGAGCTACCATTCAAGGTGCTCCTCATAATTGACAATGCTCCCAACTAACTCAATTTCTCTGCCTCATTGACAAGGAGGTGGAAGTGATGTTCCTGCCTCCTAACACTGTATCACTGCTGCAGCCACTCAATCAAGGCATCATTGAGGACATTAAGGCAACTTATACCTGCCTCACCTTCAGGAAGATTCATGCTGCCCTTGGTGCTAACCCTGATTGCAACATCGTGGATTTAGGGACTTCCCTCGTGGTGCAGTGGTTAAGAAACCGCCTGCCAATGCAGGGGACACGGGTTCCATCCCTGGTCCAGGAAGATCCCATATGCTGCAGAGCAGCTAAGCCCGTGCACCACAACTACTGAGCCCGTGTGCTGCAACTACTGAAGCCCACGCTCCTAGAGCCCGCACTTGGCAACAAGAGAAGCCACTGCAATGAGAAGCCCGTGCACCGCAATGAAGAGTAGCTCCTGCTCGCCACAACTAGAGGAAGCCCACGCACAGCAACAAAGACCCAATGCAGCCAAAAGTAAGTAAAAAAATAAATAAATTTATTTAAAAAATAGTGGATTTATGGAAGAGCGTCACAATTATGGTTGGAACTGTGCTTACTGCAGAGGCTGTAGGTGCCCTAAAGCCTAAGACAGTCAATGCATGTTGGAAGCCATTATGGTGTGAGGTAGTCGATGATCTCAGGGGCTTCCCCACTATTGATGTAGAATCAGGAATATCTTGAATGCTGCAAGGGAAGTTAGGTGGGGGGGAGGCTTCTTTGACATGATCTAGGGTGACATCAAGGAACACATAGAAGAGTATAGAGGAATCCTTACCAACAAGGAGCTCAAAGATCTGCCGAAGTCATCTACAGATGATTTTTTCTACAGAGAAAATTTAGAGGAAGCAGAGCGATCAATTTGGACACGTGAAAATATTGCAGTGCTTTTTCAGTAGGTGCAAGTGTTAAAGGATATGATCCTCAAGTACAATCCTTTGATGGACTGAAGCCTCTGTGGTATCCAAGGTATAGCAGTATGCCAACAATCATTGCAAGACTTGTTTGATGATGCAAAGAAAAGGAAGAAACAGCTTCCTATAACAGTGTTTCTAACTAAAGCATCTGCAGTTGTGAAGCCTAGAACTTCAATGCTTTAAGATCCTCAGCCCTCAACCTCCAGATATCCTGACATTAGTATTATTGAGCCTCCTCCAAAGTGACAGTGTCTGCAATTGGAACCCAATTCTCCTGACTAGATAATCCTTCTGACATCCTGTCAGAAGACTTAACTCAGCCTGATGTCTCATCACTTACCTAGAGTGCCACACATCTCATCGCCTTGCCACATCGGTACCATAGACACCATATAGCCATCATCATCATCATCATCATCATCATCATCATCATCATCATGCAAGGGTAATCAAGACAGGAGAACTAGGGTTTTGGTGATTGTTAACACTATGTGTGTGTGTGTGAGAGAGAGAGAGAATTAATATTTTTTCTATGATTATATTTTCTATATGTATTTTAAATAGTCTATGTTTTATTCCATGTATTTCTCTTTTGGGTCATTAAACAAAAGCCATCTGTAAGTGTTGAAAGAAAGATAATGTTATGTTGTTGCTGATGTGTACCATGTAGTTAAGCACATGATGGTTGCATGATTCCATCTGTACTGAACATGTACAGACTAATTTTTTGTCATTATTTCCTAAATGATGCAGTATAATAACTATTTTATAGCATTTACATTGTATTAAGTATTATAAGTAATCTAGAAATGATTTAAAGTATATGGGAGAATGTCCATAGGTTATATGCAAATAAATACTACACTATTTTATATAAGGGACTTGAGCATCCACAGATATTGGTATCCATGGGGTTCTCTGAGACCAACCCCCTGTGTATACTGAAGGACAGCTGTATAAAGTACAGCTTGTATGGAAGTGTTTTGTGGCAAATGCCTTTCTTCTGGGTTCCCCTGTCACTCTGTACTTTTCCTATCACGGGCTTAACACATGACATTGAATACCTGAGGTTCTCTTCATCTGAACTTCTCATTACGTTACAAGTTCCTGATGTCTCATTCATCACTGGTTACCCAATGCATGGTACACAGTAGTAGGTACTCAGTAAATATTTACTGATTGAGTAAATGGATGGGGATGAGAGGGAGGAGTTTCCAGCTGCCTCTAACTAGATGCCATTCGCTATTTATATTCTGTACTTGCTATGAGTCAGGCATCTTGCTGGCACTGAGTCACTAAGATGAATAAAACCATGTTACAGCTACTCAAAGAATTCATTGTCTAATGGGAACAGAAACCATAAATAGTGAAATAACTGCATAAGTGCTAGAAATTATATATAAACCAAGTACTGGGGACAGCCAGAAAATACTTGAGAGAGAAAGCATAGCATCTGAGATGAGACTTTATAGGTGAGTAGGAACTATCCTGACAAAGCAGCAAGGAAAGGGAATTCTAGACAGTAAGAACCATTTGTATAAATACACAGTTGGGTAAAAGCATGACATCTTTACAGAAAAATGAGAGGTTGAGTGTGACTGGAGTGGAGGAGGGTGAGCATTGTGTGTCCTACAAGATTTGTGAGCGCCAGAGTTTTTTAAGTATGAAAAGGGAAGTGACATGAAAAGATTTCATTTTAGGAACATAATCATAGTGATAGTTTGGAAAGTACACTGAGGTGGTGGTATTAGGAAACTGCTACAAAAAATCAAGCAAGTGAATAAGAATATGAACTAAGGTGGTAGGAATAGATAGGAGAGGCATGATTTGAGAGAAATTTCTGAGGGCTCCGTGACTGGTTGGATGTATAGGGTGAGTCCAAAAGAGAAAATGCATACAATCGCAATGTCTAACTTGAGAAACAAAGTGCATGATTGGTCATGGCATTGACTGAGGTTGAGAACATAGGAGGGAGGGTTATCTGCTTGGAAGAGGAGAGACTTACTGATTTTGAAATGTCTCCAGTACCACAAGCAGGGGTAGATGTCTAAGAGCAGTTGGAAATACAGATCTGAAGCTGAGAAGAAAGCTTGTGCCCGGAGATGTAAATTTTGCAGTCATTCAAATGTAGATGACAGCTGGAGCCCCAGTAGTGAACAAGATACTCAGATCTAATAGAGATAATAAAGGCTCTCAGCCCTCACTGTGTATCACAATTACATGTGATTGTGTTTCACAACTATAAATGCCTGGGCCTCGTCCCCAGAGAGTCAAGGTGGGGGGCCTGAGCATTTCGTTTAATTCCATGAAAAATGATTATGTGCAGCCAGAGTTGATAACATCTGTTGTGTAATGAGAAGGGGGAAAAAAACTGGGACCTACCAACATTTAACAAAGAGGAAGCGTTAGTAAAGGAGACTGCGAAAAAAATAACCAGAGGTAAGAGGAGATCCAGGTGGGAGTGTTACCCTGGAACTCAGAAGAGGATATAACCTAAGACGTAAGGGGATGCTTGGAAGTTTCCAACATAGCTCCTCCATGGATTGGCTCTCCTTTTAGAATTCTAACAATCCATTAAACCCAGAATAAAATCAGTCTTCAATAAGAAAACTTCTTTTATCATCTCAGCCAGAAATAATCATTTCTTTTCTAAATTTCCTTGTTTGTATCCCTTATGTTTCTATTTAATATGTCCTTGTATTGAAGCTATTTGAGTACAGATCTTATTTAGACTATTTTGACTTCATAAGGTCCTTTATTTTTCTTTTTTATTATTATCCACTGCTGCACACGTTTTACATATGAGCCTCAATAAATATTTCTCAAAAAAATGAAGAGATGGTTACTGCCCTATCATTAGGAGTTTACAATCTAGATAGGGAGGCAAGAGTGTGTGAAATCATAACTCAATCAAATGCATCAAAGTATTAAGTGCCTCAAATTTCTAAGCTACAATTTTGATTTCCAAATCAACTACATTACCCCTGAAACCTATCCAACTGATCAATCCTACTCAGCAAGGTAAAAATTGCCAAGTGGTATAAATGTTTGAGATGTAAATTTTATTTAACAAACATATCAAATATAAATGTCTAATTTACTTGTTTTCTCCTCTTTCTCTTTATAGAGGATAAGGATCCTAACTTGGAAGCAATGTTGAATATCCCATCAGCACATACTCCAACAGTAATTCCTGTTATAGTGAGTATTCCTCAAAGCAAAGGAAAAGGGAAAATAAAAAGCAAAGAAAAATCCAAAGAATCTCTTAAAGAAGAGGAGCTCCCAAAGGAAGAAGAGAAAAAGGTAAGTGGACCTTGCCATGTATTCCCAAACTCTGCTTCTGCCTCAATGTTAACTTTTTTTAAATCATGAGTTATGTCAATAGTGTTATTACAGTGCATATATTTTACTGTGCAGATTCAGTAACACTCCTTGTACTTTCAGTTTTGAATGGACAAGAAGAGGTCTGCGCACAGGAGTTGAATTCCCACACCAGGAGACATACTATCTTAAACAAACTGTCTCAGGTCATTCATTTCAAACTCAGAATAACTAGTTCAACCATTTTTCCACATTGAATCTTGGATGTTCTTTGCTTAGATGGTCAAGTTCCTACCAGTCCTTATTTTCAATACTGAATTTAATTCCATTGAGATAAACAACAATTGGAAGGGGAGGATCTCTAACTAAATAGTGGAAACACTTCTGTTAGGTAAATCTGGACTTAGATATTGATGTACTAAGAATTCAGCAAGTCTAAAGGACAACCCACTTCCAGTTACAGAGCAGTCCACCCTCTACCTCTAACCCTTCACCATATGCAAACAAGCGCACACACATACACACACACTCACACACTCACACACTTGAGAGCTCTTTGACTCTAAACATTTTCCTAATAGAAGTATATAGATCAAAAGAGATTCTAAAAGAATGACAAGAAGGAAACTACTGATCAAATCTTGATTCTTTCAGTTTTACTAGTACAGTTGTACAGTTTGTACAATGTACAAATTCTCAACTTATTAGAAAAAAAGTGTTAAAAAGTGATCAGGGACCTGGATTTCAGAGCCTGACCCTTTGAAAGTTATGGGGTTTGAATGTTACTTGGCCTCTGCACCATATTTACACAGCTTTACTAGATGAGGTTTCTCAAGCTAGGACACTTGACCCTTAAGTAGAAATGTTCAAGTACTGAGTAGAGTATCCCCAGGTAACTCATTAATTTAGCTGAAAGCAATTTGGTGGCAAACCAGTTGGTCCACCCAACATTTTTTAAAATTGATGACAATGAAAGGGTGGGGGATAATTACTGGTTTTGAGTGTAATGATACATTTGTCATGGCTTGTTTGTGTCTTTGAGCAGTATTTTTCATTTTACAGAATTTCATAAGCTTTTACCTCTTAATTTTGCTTTGTGTTTTTAATTGATTTTCAGCCAGTGATCCAGATTTTATTCTCTATTAATAACAAAGGCAGAACAACCTAAATGATCAACAGTAGAGGACTAGAGAGAATAAATTAAAGATCCAACACTGGGGGATCAGTTGGAATGATTTTAGTGGCGAGCCGCTGAGCAAATCAACTGGAAAAACTGAAAGGATTATTGTTAGGGGTGGGTTGGAAGTAACCGAATAATTTTCATCCTGGAGTACGTATAACCAAACAAGGGATTCAGGCATAGTGAGCATAAAGTTATTTAGAATCTGTTAAGTAGACACACCCAAACCCTCATTAAAACTTATAAATAATCTTTTTTATTGTGTTTTTTTATTTTTACTTACTACAAAAGCAATGTATGCTCATTATAGAAAAATAAAGACACATATCCTAATAGCATAATGTCTCTAGCATCCAAACTGTAAGACTCACACAAGGAAGGTGGTGGGGATCTTGGTCAGCCCTTACATCTACATGTCCAAACTGAGGCATCTTTCAAGGCCTAGTTCAAGCTTCAGCTCCTCCATGATCCTTTCCTAGTCTCATTAACTTTGATATCTCCCTTTTCTGAGGAAAGATGTGCCAACCATTTGGTACTGTTATTTAGCTGTTTCATATGTCTGTGTGCCATTCTACAGGCAAAATATCAATTGCGCAAAGGTAGAGACTCATGCATCCTTATAGGCTCCACTGCAGGGCTCACTAGTCCTGGGCAAGTCATAGTCTAAGCATTCACCAAGTCTTTGTTTAGTCATAATAAATCTATATCTCATTTAGAAAATGACAGGAAATTATTCACACGTGGAACTATTTACAGGAAGAAGTAGAACCAGAACCTGTTTTACAAGAGACTCTTTATGTTCCCACCTTCCAAAACCTGAACGTGTCTTGCCCCAGTGGGCTCCAAGTGACCTTCATTGGGCAAGAGTCCCCAGGTGAGTGCTGGCCAGGAGGATGAGGAGGCAGGGGGAAAAAAAAGTCATATAGAAAACACTTCAGTCACCATTGAAACTGTGTATTTTCCTACCAGTTAAATAAACTTGTTGATAATGAATAATAGGCTAATAACAATAATGACCACCATTTTTGAGCACTTACTGTGGGCCAGGCACTATCTAAATACTTAACATACATGACAAAATACAACTACTATAAACTAAGTCCTAGTAATTTCCTTTCACAAAATAAAGAAATCGAGGCATCAGAAGGTTCAGTAACTTACCCCAGGTCACTCAGTTCCTAAGTGGCAGAGATAAAATGCCATTCTTGGTCCAGTGGTGGCAAAGCCAATGCTCTTAATAACTACTGTGTGGTCCTGTGTCCTTCCTCTACAAAGGGCCACAGGAACAGAACTTTGCTGGTCTGATCAAAACAAAGGACGGTGAGCACAGAGTAGGTAAAGATAAGTGCAGGTTAAATGGATGAAGAAAACCAGTCTCATTCCCAGGTATCAATATATACTTTTATAGGGTCTCTTACTTCTGTTGATTCTGTACGTGGCTCCTAACCTATTAAGATGAATAAGTAAGTACAACAGGACTCCTTTAATTAACCTGATGCAGGGGGGCATCCACATTGGTGATTGATTTGAACATTATTTAAATGAAGACCCCCTACTGCAGTAGAAGTGGGAGAGGCAACAAAGCAAGCACAGAGCCGGGACTTGAGTTCTAATTAACTGTATGGCCCTTTCAGTAACTTACTGTCTTTGGACCATGTTTCTTCATCTGACAAATGTTACATTATATCAGTGAATCCTATTTTCATGACCAAATATACTCTATTATAATTTCCTTATGTACCCCATATTTAAAAAGTGTACCAAAGAAAAAGAGTTTGCTTATTGAAAAATAATTCAATGTTGTATTCAGTTGCCATCCAAATGAGAAGAAACTTAATGTTGTAGTCGATCTATTTCATCTCAATTTTTCTTTTCACTGGGCTTTCTGAATTATTAAAAATAGACCATGAACCCTTGTTTCTATTTCCAAGTATTCCTAGTGATCCAGGTTTTCCATGATGGGACCAACTGTGTGTGCTAAGACTGAAGGCCACTGACAGTCTTCCGAAGTCAAAGATGCTATGAGGGAACTGAGAGGGATATTCTTTTTAAGTTTAAGGACATATTTGTTTCCTTGCTTGTTTTCTTGATTCTGTTAGCAAACCACAGCTTAATACTTGTTTCACTGGTCTTTTCCATTAGTTTCATTTTCTAGTCTGATGTTTTCATCTTTATGTCAGGGTAGACAATGTAGTTAATAATAACTCTGTCTGGGGACTTCCCTGGTGGTGCAGTGGTTAAGAATCCGCCTGCCAATGCAGGGGACACGGGTTCAATCCCTGGTCCGGGAAGATCCCACATGCCGCGGACAAACTAAGCCCATGAGCCACAGCTACTGAGCCTGAGCTCTAGAGCCCATGCTCCGCAACAAGAGAAGCCACCACAGTGAGAAGCCCACGCACTGCAACAGAGTAGCCCCTGCTTGCTGCAACCAGAGAAAGCCCACATGCAGCAACAAAGACACAATGCAGCCAAAAGTAAATAAATAAATTTATTTTTTAAAATGCTGTTGGATCCTTTAAAAAAATAATAATAATAACTGTAACAAATAATCTTTTTAAAACCCTCCATATATTGTGATTATCCTAATTCAAGTCTGAATATAATTACAGCATAAGTATCAAAGTAGCACTATCTTCATAGGGTCAGCCTTGGGCAAGGGAGAGAAGGTCACACGGTGCAAGAAGAAAGAGCCTAGATTTGAGTTCTTGCCAGGGTGACCTTGGACAAGTCATAACCCCTCCCCACCTGAATTTCTTCATTTATAAAATAACGTCATCTACTAAACAGAGTTGCTATAAATATTAAATGAGAAAATACTTTCTAATTTGGAAAGTATTATTCCAATGTTAGGTTTTTGCTTTTGTTTTTGGTCATGGTAGCAGTGGTTGTTTTTACAGCATAAGAAAATAGTTAAGTACAGAGACTTGGTTCAAATCTAAGCTCTGCTCTTACCAGCTGTGTGACCTTGGAGAAGTTAGCCTCCATTTATTCATCGGAAAACTCTGGAAAATGAAAGTGTCTACCTTAAAGGGTTGTTGAGGTGGGCTGAATAAAATACATACACAGAGCATTTAACATATAGAAATATTTCAACAGATGTTTATTATTTTATTATTACTTCTGTGACTTGAAGGGTCAAGCACCTTGAAAGGTGCTTATTCCAAAATATTTTCCCACCAGCCTGATATAGTCCTTGAAATACCATCATTTCATGTTAGTAAACCACTTCTTTTCCTCCTGAACCAATACCATTTTATTTTAACTTTTAATACAGAAAAATATAATATATAATATAACAAGTACTGATGTGCTGGCCAGACAAAATAAAGATCTCTTTTTGTCATACTTTAATCAAAATATATTTTTAAAATTACAGACACAGCTGTAACCCGAAATTTCCCTCTACAGTCTATTCCTTCTCTTTCTCTTATAGTGAACACTAACAAGACTTAGATTTTTGTGCAAATAGGTTTATACAAATGTGCTATATGTATGCCTTCATAATAACAAATAATGTTAAGTTGTAGATAATGCAAAATTTACATAAATTATATTTTATTGTAAATATTTTTCTGCAAATAGCCTTTTTAGTCCATCTCTATTTTGGATATTCTAGGTGATACACATTTATCAAATGTATTTCTTTTAAAATCTAGATAACATCTCATCAAATGAATAGACTGTGATTTTTTAATAGACTCCATCACTGACAGACATTGGATTTTATGTTATTAAACCACTTTTTAAATGGAGAAGAGGAAATTATTCAGTTAGCAAAATCTGAGTAGCTGCTGTGTACCAGAAATTCTCAATAATAATACTTTCTTTTGGAGGAATTTATTAGGTGTTTTCTTCTTGATTGCCAGCTAAGAGTAGAACTCTGAGAAAAATCTGGACTTGGTTAGAGATGAGAGGGTTGTGTTAACTTTGAAAGATGATAAATGATTTAAGGAGGGCAAGCCTGAGTGAGTGACTTCCCCTGGGGCTCCAGGGAACTGGGGGACCCCAGGGGAACATTGTGCATCCAGGGTGAGAGAAAAATACCAATGGGGAGAAAAGGCAACATCTAAGACAGAATAACTCTCTCCCTTCCTAATTTTGCCCTGAAATGTTCTGGACATCATTAGAAACACTGGCTTATACATGGAGAAAGTATGTATTAAGTACTCGTAAATGACCTTATTTACTACATGTGACTATAAGAAAGGCAGCAAAGAACCAGTACTCTGGGCCATCTGTCATGACATGAAAACTGCCCTAGTAACCAGATGTAGACCAAAGAATGAAATCAATTAAGCAGGACGATAAGATCCCAGCCATACAGCATTGCACAGTTCTCAGTAAGCTCTTTTTTCTTTTTAAGATCAATGTGTTATAGACGAGGAACCCACTTGGGACATCATGGTCCGACAGAGCTACCCCCAGAAGGTGAAGCACTATGAATTCTGTAAAACAGTGATGCCACCTCTGGAGCAGGAGGCATCAAGAGTTATTACCAGTCAAGGCACTGTTGTCAAATACCTGTTGGATGGATCCACACAGGTAAAAGAATATGTTAGATAAATTACTCTTTCCTGCTGCAGAGTAAAATACAAACAAGCTAAAGGTGAGGAACAGTACTATGACAAGGAAAGAGAAACAACTCATTTGAAAATGAATGATGCCTTAAAATGGCAAAGAATAATATAGTTGGAAGGAAAAACACTGCCTTAGATGCTATACATACTATACGTACTAGACAGATATTGATAGAAACTAAACGTTTAAATATGTGATAAAGTTTTAAATGTAGTCATTAGAAAAATTGAAATAGGGTAAATAATTTCCCAATTACATAGGGGAAGGGTGAAGAATGGGAAAACATAAAGCAAGTCAATCTGATAAAAGATAGGAAATGAAAAGAAACAAAATAGAAAGTAAATGGAAAACAAAGCAATATTATTGAGCTGTTTATTAACCTGTTGTCTCTGAGCTCCAAATCTACCCTTCTATAACATGCTTTATACTGCTGAGTCTGGATGTCGGAAAATAGCATTTCTTTGAGTTATTTTTAACCTATTTCAGTTTGACACACAGTATTGTTAACCAGTTTCTTCCTCGTTTCTGAGAATGCTGAAATTTTTTGCTTTTTCTTCAGATTCTCTTCGCAGATGGTACTGTGAGCAGTAGTCCCAATTCAGGGCCTGTTGGTCTTCCTGCTGACGCGCCAGCAAGCCCTCACAGCGGGGACTTGATGAGCATGGGTTCTCAGCAAAAATCAGAAACAGCACCATCAGAGACTGTCATCACAAAGAAAGGTAATAACCGAAGCCTCTCAATTTATAATGGATTTAATAAATCCAAGGGCTTAGTAAATGCTCAATATTATTTTTATTACACTTATCTTTTCATCGAATACATGCACATTTCAGTGGGAATCACAGCATTACACATTGTTTCATGAATTGCTTTTATCTCTATGTAATAAATAGCAAACATTTTCCTATGTCATCATGTACTCTGACACGACATTAGTTCTAATGCCTACACTACTGTTTTAGGGTTAGATGAGTGATCAGTGATGTCAAGTCTCTGTGTAGCCTTCTCTGTCCTTCTCTTTTCCCCGAAATCGCAGGAGAGCCACCTCAGCTCCAGACACGAGGGCCTCATGTCGTAAGTTCCAAAGCAGAAAGGAAAGAGGGTGAACACAAGAGCTTTCAAGTGTCTCTCTTTATCAGGGAGGAAAATAGCCCCAGATTACACCAGTCTCCCCCACCCCCAGTGGGTCTCCTCTTATATGTCATTGACTAAACCTGGTTGGGGACTTAGGCTGGGAAAACAGCATCTGAAACTTTTGGCTTTTTTCTCAGGAGATGAGCACTACTAGTAAGGAAAAAGGAAGGTGGAGAAGTGTCTTGTAAGCAATCAACCATGTCTGCCATAATCTAAATTACAGACTTGCTCCCCTCCAAGACACTTGCAATTTATGCCCCTACCTCCAGCACAGTATGAAAGTGTCTGCTTCCTCATACCCTTGCCAATGCCGGGTATTGTCATTCTTTTCATGTTACTCAGTTTGATAGACAATTAATGCATCTTATTATTATATTAATTTGCATTTCATTGATTACTGATGAGATTAAACATTTAAAGATGTTTGTTGCTTTTTTTTTCTTTTTGTTAATTTTCTATTCACATCTTTCCTTGGTTTGCTGTTGGGATGTTCATCATTTTCATTTTAAGAGATCTTCATGTGTAGGAGACATGTGCTTGTACACCAGGCACAATTCTGGATACTTCAAAATATTAAATCAGTGAATACTCACAACAACTCTGTGAGGTGTGTATCTTAATAATCTCAATTTACAGATGAGAAAATTGAGACACAAAGAAGTTAATTAACTTCCTTGAAGTCTCTCAGCTAGTAAGTGGTAAAGCTCGGATCTGAGTCTGGGCAACTAACCCCTAAATTACACTGTCTCTCAGGTATTGCAAATTTTTCTCAATTTCTCATATGCCTTTAATGATCTGTGAGACTAAGATTTAGTCTTTTTCTCTCAGATTCACACATCTCATCATGGTACCCAGTAACATTGTATGGAGGCAAAGTGAATTCTTTTTTTGATAACTCAAAATTTAGTGAAATGATATACTGGGTCATATGGTAGTTCTATTTTTAGTTTTTTGAGAAACCTCCGTAACATTTTCCACAGTGACTGCACCCATTTACATTCCCACCAACAGTGTACAAGTGTTCCTTTTTCGCCACATCGTCTCCAACATTTGTTATTTGTGTTCTTTTTGATGATAGCCGTTCTGAGAGGTGTGAGGTAGTATATCATTGTGGTTGATTTGCATTTCTCTGATGATGAGGAAGCTTGAGCATCTTTTCATATGTGATATCATATGATATTTGTCTTTGACTTACTTCACTTAGTATGATAATCTCTAGGTCCATCCATGTTACTGCAAATGGCATTCCATTCTTTTTTATGGCTAAGTAATATTCCATGGTATACATGTATGACATCTTCACACCGTTCAGAATGGCCGTCATCAAAAAGTCTACAAACAATACATGCTGGAGAAGGTGTGGAGAAAAGGGAACCCTCCTACATTGTCAGTGGGAATGTAAATTGGTAAAACCACTATGGAGAACAGTATGGAGGTTCCTTAAAAAACTAAAAATAGAACTATCATATGAAGTAGCAATCCCACTCCTGGGCATATATCTGGAGAAAACCGTAATTCGAAAAGATACATGTACCCAATGTTCATTACAGCACTATTTACAATAGCCAGGACATGGAAGCAACCTAAATGTCCATTGACAGAGGAATGGATATGGTCAAATTTAAAAAAAAATTCTGTCTGTGTTTGAAAAGTTGAAAACTGCATATATCCTGCAGCTATTGAGTACAGAGTTCTCTTTTTCTAATTTAATTAATTAATTTATATATATATATATTTATACAGCATGTTACAGAGTTCTCTTTATATCTGTTCAATCAAATTTGTTAGTTGTGTTGTCCAATTTATATCCAGGTTCAGGAAACTTCTCTGTAAAGGGCAAGATAGTAAATGTTTTAGACACTTGGAGCCATATGGTCTCCGTCACAACTACTAACTCTGCTATTGTAGTGTAAAAGTAGCCTTAGAAAATACATAATCAAATGAGCATGCTGTGTTGTGTTCCAATTAAACTTTTATATGGTCACTAAAATTTGAATTTAATATAATTTTCATACATAACAAAATATTCTTTTGATTTTTTAATTATGTAGAAATGTACAAAGAATTATTACTTCACAGACTGTACAAAAACAGACAGTAGGCCATATTTGCCTCACATTCAAACTTTGACATTTCTTATTCTATATCCTTATGGACTTTTTAATGTACAATGTCAACTTATTCAGCGGAAGTATGTTTAAATTTCCTGAAAGGGTAGAATAGCCTCTTCACTCCTTACAGTTTAATCCATATTTCTTTTTTCTGAAATAACTATGTCTTTTTTATAGTTCTCAGATTTGCCTTTATATATTTTGAGGATATGATCTTAGATACTTACAAATTTAGAATTGTTTTATCTTCATGGGGAATTTAACTTTTTATCAGTACACAATGACTTTTTATTCTAGGATTCTTTTTTACTCTAATGTTGATTTTGCTTATATTTTTATAGCTACATCAGCTATTGTTTAACTTTTCCAGTATAACTTTTCCCACACTTTATTTTACTTTCTATGGTTTATGTTTAAAAGTGTGTCTTGTGAGCAGCATATAGGTGTATGTTTTAAAAATTAGACATTTTTGTGTTTTAACTGGAAGTTTTAAGCTATTTATTGCAAAACAGATATTTTCTGAAAATGTCTTTATGTTGTCCTCATTCTTGAAAAATAATTTCACTGGGTATAGAATTCTAGATTGACAGGTATTTTCTCTCAGCATGTGGACAATAATTCTTCATATTTTTCTTGCTTCCAGTATTGCTGTTGAAAAGTTGGCTGTCAGTCTAATTGTTGTTAGACAATCTAACCACCTTTAAAATATTTTCTTTTTTATTATAATATCAATATGATTTAACTAGGGGTGGATTTCTTTTTATTTATCCAAGTGGGAATACATTGGGCTTCTTTTTTTTTTTTTTCCCAGTACTTGGGCCTCTCACTGTTGTGGCCTCTTCTGTTGCGGAGCACAGGCTCAGCGGCCATGGCTCACAGGCCCAGCCGCTCCGAGGCATGTGGGATCCTCCCAGACCGGGGCACGAACCAGTGTCCCCTGCATCGGCAGGCGGACTCTCAACCACTGCGCCACCAGGGAAGCCCCACATTGGGCTTCTTGAATCTGTAAATTAGTATCTTTCATTCCTTGTGGAACTTTCTCAATATTATCTTTTCAAATATTGTTTATCATCCATTTCTTTCTCTTCTTCTTCGAGAATTCCAATTAAATGTGTATTAGAGAGCTTTTACCTCTCTTTCATTACTTCTGTCACATTGGCCCTCTGAGCTTCATTCTAAATAATTTCTACAGGTCTATCTTTCAGTTCTCTTTTAATGCTCTGGAAATACAAATAGGTCCAAATTAAATCTTAGGGCAATGGAAAGGCTTAGCTAAATATATCTGTCTTCTTTGGTTCCCCCAATTAGTTGAGTCTGCATCTTACACCAAGATCCACATTTCATGGTCTGAATCTAAAGGATCTTCCTGGAGGCAACAATCCTTTACTATATTTTTTGCAATTTTTTTCTCAGTCTGAGTTTACTTCATCATCGAGGCTTGGCAACACTGGCAAATTTTGCCTGGCAAGTAATAATGAGATTACTCATTATTATTCATACAAATGGAGTAAATCTACCTTTACTCCAGAGGTAGAGGGATTGAGATAATATTTACAGGGTTCCATGAGGGTTTCTTCAGTTCTATCTTCCTGTTCTAATTGAATGGGGGTGGGGAGGGGTTGAGAGGGGGATGTGTATCAGATGATTATCAATGTAGTAATTAAACTGTACAAATCCTCTCCATATGAGAGGCCAAGGATATGCTTGATTGGTAATGTTCTCCAGATCCAGGGCCGAAGAAAGATGTTTCCTGTGACTGAAAAAAAAAAGACAAAATCAGAGGAATGAAGAGTTAAAATTATACTCTATTATACTGGAATATAATAAGTCAAAAAAAGCATTCTAAAAATTTCAGAGATACACAGGAGAAAATAGAGGCTTTGAAAACCAGGGTACAGGACCCCAAATCTGGAATCTAGGGAGATGTAAGCAAGACCTAAAAGTGTACAGAAATTGACAAGAATGGGTATTGTGCCATGGAGAGTGAGCTGTGTATGCACGTGTATGTTTTGTGGGAGGTGATGGGAATCCAGCCAAGGTTCAAGTACCAAGATTTAGATATTCATAACCTGAAATTTTTGCTTCTTGAGAAATAGTATAATTGATGAATACCACTTAGAATTTCTCTGTGTCTGAGGTAACCTACACTGTATTAAAACTTAATGAATAATTCTATATGTGATATAGTTATATTGTTGCATTTGATTTTTTTAAATTTTTTTTTAAATATTTAAATTTTTGTTGGAGTATAGTTGACTTGTTGTATTTGATTTTACTTGAACTTCCACAGGAAAAAGTCAGAAAAATCAGTCATCAATGGCTCATAAAAATGAAAGCCATGAACCTCCCCCAGAAACAATTCAAACAGTAACTCCTGTGGAGGTTCACTTAGGCACCTGGTTTACAACTACACCTCAAGGAAATCGGATTGGCACCAAAGGATTAGAAAGAATAGCAGACTTGGCCCCACTTTTATCCTTTAAAGCCACAGATCCTGTCGATGGAACGGTATGGCAAACTATTATATATTACAAATTTTTCTAAATTGTTAGGGTTCTGAAACAACACATGGAGGAATACCTGTCAAATAATAAATTTTCAATAACTGTTTGTTAAGTAATGGATGTATGGATGAATGGATGGATCCATCTTTCCAAATCTAAAAATACTGTGTGGTTCATTTGACCAGTGTAGTGTATCATGAAATATCAATTCTTGAAGTGAGAGACAAATCATGAATTTTCTATTCCACTTTTAAGACATATGATTAATGATATCCTATATTTCTTTCTGTTGGATGTATTTGTTTATATGTCTTATCTTCTAGAAGTGAGGGGCTCTGATTTATTCCTACTTTTTGTGTGTACCTGACATGAATTATAGAAATTTGTTCATGATCCTTGACTTCAAATAATTTATGGTATATTTAATGAAATGCCCACATTAAATAACTCAAACATTCAACACCACCACAAAGCAACTATAAGAAAGATTTTATTTATAACTTAAGAAAAAGTGACAAATGAGTGGTATAGTAAATAACGGTTTTGTTTATCTGTCAAGCAGATGTGAAATTGAAACCCCTGGGATGCACAATAGCGTTTTCTATAGGCTTTCTGTTAGGGGTTTTGCATACATTCTCTCATTCAGGCCTCACACCAGTGTATATTATACAGATGAGGAAGCTGGGCCTCAGCAAGTTAAGTAATGTGACCAGGAAGTGCTGGAGCCAGGTTTAGAACCAGTCGTTGGGACTAAAAACTGGGCTCTTTCCATTCCACAGCTATTCCTCTAATATCTTATGTGGAGCTTTGCAGCACCCTCTAAATCTAACAAGACAAAGAATTTCCTGCATGCCTTATTTCTGGTTTCTGGACTTCCAGCACTTGTTTACAACCACATGCTGATAGTCGAAAGCAAAATGTCTGCTTGCTATTGAGATAAATTCCTTTATCTAACCAAATGCGTTTTCCTTTCTTCTTCAGCCTACTTCTGAAATAGTTTCATAATCTCTTACATTGTTTGCTAGTTCTCTGTTGTGAGACTCAAGATACATATCATCTCAGGATAGTTTTTTTTTGGTGACTTCAAATGACTCACTTTAATTCAGCCCTGATACAGATTATTTGGCTTAATATGCAAATTTGATTAATATTTCTTAGTTAATGACACTCAATTTCCTTTACTGATACCTAGCACCATTATAGAAGCACAAACCAAGATCCAGGAGCCTGGATTCAAGCATAGACACCCAACAGTCAAATAGCAATCACAACAATAGTAATAATATTTATTGAGCACTCACTGTGTGCCAGTCACTGTTCTTGGTGTTTTCCACATCCTAACTTGTTTAATTCTCACAATAAACTATTGTTTCCATTTTACATATGAGACAACTAAGCTACAGACAGGCTAAATAATTTTTCCAAGATCACACAGCAGGTGGTAGATTCAGAATGTGGACCCCAGGTTGTATTCTAGGTCTCATATGCTTAACTATTATGCAAATAAGGGGCAATGATCATATGAAACAAAATTGAGAATGGATGTGTGTTTTCATGATATCTGACATGAAGTATCACATTTTAGAGGAGTGCCACTGACCTTGCTGTGAGGCAGTCATGGGTTTGAACCCCAAGTCACACTTCTTACTAGATATATGACTTTGGATGTTTCTAATCTAGTATCTTTACTCCTAAAATAGAAATAATAGTCATTACCTAAAATAGTTGGGAAGATTAATACCAGATTTAGCACCATCAGGTGTTCAGTAAATATTCTTTCTATTGTGTTCTTGCCACCTCTAAAAATAATGATTATCTTACCCTATGGTGATCAGAAAATGTCAATGTTATGTGGTGTTATAAAATGTTGGAATAATTCTAAATAATAATTTGTGAATATCTAAACTAGATAGGGAATTCCCTAACGGTCCAGTGGTTAGGACTCTGCACTTTCACTGCCAAGGGCCCAAGTTCGATCCCTGGTTGAGAAGCTAAGATCCCACAAGCTATGTGCCACAGCCAAAATAAATAAATGAGTTAAAGAGCTAGTATTTATCATTGCTAACTTGATGACCAATTAAGTGTGAATTACTTTACCAGCATTATCTCATTTAATCCGTATAACATCTCTGAGGAATACTAGTGTTGGCTCCATTTTGCAGATAAGGAAACTAGGGCCGAGAGAAGGGAAGCAACTTGCCTAAATCACTCAGCCAGCTGTGGAACCAGAATTTGAACTCAGGCAGCTTAACTGCAGAGTCCATGCTCTCAGTCACTGCATTCTACAGCAGTATTTCTTGTTATACACATTCGATAGATAGAGAGATAGATAGATAGATAGACAGACAGATATAGATAGATATACATATCTATATCTACCACTGGCTGAGAGTGCCAAAGATAAGAACTTAAAATAATGATCAGTGTGCACTTCTCTCTTATAGTGATTTCTGCCTACTATAAAAAGATAAAAATGTAATTATGACCTACTCACAAAAGCCCTAGACACTTGAGTCAAAATATAGCTAGCAAACTCACTCTCATATCCATCTGGACGCTTCAGTGCAAATTGTGTCCCTTACAGTTAGGACAGTATAAGTTAGAAAACACTCAATGATTTAAATATATGCATTATATAATTTTAATACATTGTTGACAGTTGGGGTCTCCAGAAGCAAACACTGAAATGAAGGTTGTGGTACAAGATATTTATAAGGGACACCATTTGTGAAAGGAACGGGGAGAAAGCAGGATTGGACAGAGGAGAAGCTGAGCTGTGACGCAGACCCCACAAAGCCTTGGTTAACTGGCAGGAGCTCAGAAGCCAGTGTCATCTGTCCCAATGTCCCAAGTCTGGGAGCAGGAACCATATCGGTGTACTCCTGCCTCACTCAGTCACTGGACCAAGGTCACCTGGAGCAATGTGAGTCAGGCAAAGCATTTCTCTGCAGCTGAGGCAGATGCTGGAAGAGCTGACAACTGGAGGCTGTTTGCCAACTTCACTCCACACAGCTGGGGAGCAAATCCTGTCTTGAAGGAAGATCTGGGCTATGCATCTCCATGCCTGCCACATCTTCACACACACACACACACACACACACACACACACACACACGCACACACACAGCTGGGGGTTTAGAGCTTCTCTGGTGAACCATTTAGCTACAGGATACAAAGGTCTGAGTGCTCTTTCAGACTGAAGTACTTGCTAGGGCTAAATGAATATTTTCTGTGTTTCTTACTCTAGTCCACATACTTAAAACCCTTCACTACTGATTTGCCTGCCTTGGGATAAAGACTGTGTCCTTAATATGGCTTAATAATCTTCCCAGTTTGGTCCCTCACTCCTAACCTTGCTCTCACCACTCTGCCCATTGCTCCCTGGGATCCTTTGTGTCTAGCACCCCTTTCACCCATGCTGCCCTCCTGCACCAACACACAAAATCCAAGCTCTGGCATTGCTTCCTCAGGGGAGACCAGACCACATCAGAACCCTCACTACAGACACCAGTGGTCCCTTGCTTATCTTAAACCTGTAGTTTCCAAGGAGGCAGGACCTGGGACCATTTTCCTGGACATACCTGGGTCAGATCAGTCCTGATGTTAACTTTTTACTCACAAATGTGCGACCATGGAAGAAGCACCAGTTCTGAAGTCAGACAGTCTTAGTCCAGCATCAGCTCTGGCACGTGCTGAGTGACATTCAGCAAGTTTCTTAACTTCTCTAAGCCTGAATTTCCTCATCCATAAAATGGGGATACCGTTGCCTGCCTCCCAGGATTGTTATAAAGATTAGATCAAGTAGATGAGATAAAACTTTTACTTCTAAATAACCAGGATTTTGATGGTAATCAATGGGGTGTGAAAATAAGCACACTTGGGATTAACCACCTGACCAAATGATGGTGCTCTGCCTTTGTATGTTCAGGTTATGACAACTCGAGAAGACAAAGTGATCATCATTGAAAAGAAAGATGGTACTCGGGTAGTGGATCATGCTGATGGTACCAGAATCACAACCTTTTATCAAGTTTATGAAGATCAAATTATTTCTCCGGATGATCAAGAGACAGGTAAGTTTTTTTTTTTCTTTTTTTAAAATTTTTCTTTTATATTGGAGTATAGTTGATTAACAATGTGTTAGTTTCAGGTGTACAGCAGAGCGATTCAGTTATACATATACATGTATCTCTTCTTTTTCAAGTAGATGACAATATTCTATGTCTTTACAATAAGATAGGTAGAAACCTCACTGATTTTTGAAAATACACATAAGAAAATAATTTTTTTGAAGAATTCACGTCAACTAAAGAGTACTCACGTAATCCAAATGAGGCCCTTTATTATGATCTTTATCCTCAGCTGACGTGGAAGTGATAACAGCTCTAGTTGGCTAATGGATAATAATAGTGCCTTTTCCATTTTTACCACTAAAAACTTACAGCCTGGATTGGTAGCAACTAAAAGTTAATAATCATGACTCAACTGTCCTGCACATTAGCTCTCAGACCTGTTTCCTTTGATCCTTAAGGAATCTAATTTGCATACATAGGTGACATCAGGTAGGTCCTCCTTCAATTCTTTCTGACAATTCTCATTATCAGAAAGGTGATATAAGAGAAAAGCCAGCGACAGCTACTAATGAACCAGAGTCTTTCATATTATCTAAAAGCCTACCACCCTTCCTAAGCTAAATTTAAAAACGATTTTTAAATAAAAATTATTCCGACTCACTTTTCTTTAATTCCAGAGTTTAAATGCTTCATTGCCAAATTAAGTGCAACAAATGGGCAAGTGACTGGAAAAAGAGGAACCTTTCCACCCTGCTAGTTAGAGTGAAAATTAAAAGAGCCACTTGGGTGGGCAATTTTTAAATATCTGGTAAATTGAAAATGTGCATATCATACAATACACTAACTCTACTTCTGGGTATATATAGAAAGGCACTCTTATACATTTGAACAAGGAAACAGGTATAGGGGTGCTACTTGCAACACCAATTTTAATATTAAAATATTGGGAAAACAAATGTCCATCAACAGCGGAATAGAAAAATAAAATGTGGTATATGCTTACAAAGGAGTACTATATAGCAATTAAAAGGAATGAAGTGCACACATACATGCACCTATTTACACATACACATATATATCAAGATGGCTAAATGTCTCAAAACATTGTTAAGTTAAAAATTCAGGTGTAGAATGATACATAGAGTAATATATAACTTATGCAAATTTAAAGTACACAAAATACTATATGTTGTTTTTGATACATACATTTATATAAAAGTATAAAAATGGATTGTGAGAAAAAGGAATAAACCCAGAGATAAGGAGAGCAGTAAACTTCAACTTTATCTGTATTTTTCTCTTATGTACATATTAAAAATGAAGCAAATATGGCAAAATATTAACAAGTGTTAATTTTCATTAGTGAGCATGAATAGTTAAATTATATTTTGTGCTTTTCCGGATGTTTTCAATTTCTCAAAATAAAAAGAATGGTGAGAACAAAAGAGCACACTAAATTAAGAGATATTCTGGAAATATGACTGCATTGACATAGAGCGTAGCCCTTACTCCAGCCCCATGGAGTGAGTTCTCAACACTGGATCTTGACTTGGAATCCAGGTAGCCAGGAGGCAGGAGCACAGTCAGAGTCAGCTGGCAGGCATGTTCCCTATGTGTGCATCCTATCAGACCTGCTTCCCTTGCATTTGCCCACAGACGAAGGTCCTCAGAGGATCACCAGGCAGGTGAAGTGCATGCAGATTGAAAGTTCACACTACGCCACTGTCATCACCAACTGCGAGGACAGTAGCTGCTGCACCACCTTTGGGGATGGGACGTCTATCATCGCAAAGCCACAGGGAACATACCAGGTGGGTCTGGGGGAGGATGAGGGGTGCCAAAGGTAAGTGTCAATTTGACTAAGAAAACCCACTCCTCGGGGGGCAGTGAACAGTCCTGCCACATGCACGACTGTTGCTCTCTTGTCTCAGTGGATCTGAGAACACACTTCTCAATCGCTTTTCATTTATTCACCTTCTTTTTACAATTCATTCCAGGAAAACATAGTCCTGCTTGTCTTTAAATTCTTGGGTATTTGGGGATCAAGCTTATAAACCAGAGTGTATTTGCTGGGGATCCTTTATGTGGTAGGTGATGGGCACCGTGGGTGTTAGAAGCATTCAGTGCTGGACTGTCCCTACCAGACCAGTTTCACCTCCTGCCACCTCTTATTCATTCTCTCTCTCCCATCCTTCCCACCTCCAGTCTGTCCCCACTCTACCTCATGTCCCCACAGGATGGAAGGACAGCTAGCCCAGCTGAAGCACAGCTTTGTCTTTGGAGGGCTGGGGAGGAGCACTGTTAGAAACTCCTCTGCCTCCTTGCATTTCCCCATTAAACACAATCACCCGGGTTCAGCCTGCAGTCCCTTCAGTCTTAGAAGGATTTGCCTTTGCCTTTCCAATTGCTGGAGAAGGAACACAAGTGCCATGGTGTCACATCTAAGGTCATAGGATACTGAGAGCTTGAAGCCAGAAGATGATGGACAAAGACCTCAGTGACAAATGTTTGTTTCTGTGAAAGCTGTTGAAGCCAGTTTATCCCTCCCATCTCTCCCGATAATGTTATCCTACCCCCTCTTTACCCTGTGCAGATCTTTGTGCAGCAAGGAAGGTACTGAAAGTGAGAGATGACTGTGAAATGTTGCAGTTGGAGAAGGGGATGCTTTTTTTCCTATATAGCATTCAGAATATCCAATTTTTTAGGCAGCATCCATTTGCCGGTATCATATGTCCTACCAGATATGATGAGACTCTCCTAAGATGCTGTGATGAGAGCTTATTTTTATCATGTCCCCAGACTCTAATTGTTACAGCTATGGGGCAAAGGAATTTTAGCACCAATGACAGTTACCACTGAACGAAGAGATGTAACAGAAAAGAGATCCAACTTGGAGACCTTCAGTGCCTGACACTATTGTATAGCCGCTTGTTTGCCCAATATCCTGAAACACAGACTAAGGAAGGATCAACCTTGATTGCTCCTTATGGAGAAACACACATATCTTAGTTCCCAACTGGAAAAAAAAAAAAACCCTAAGTAAGTTTAGCTGCACCTATTTTGTAATTCTGTGGTTTTATAGAATTGAAAGCTGGCATTCAAAAATACCTTCTGCCTGTCCTCTGTTGGACTTGGCACACTTGTCATTTATTTCCTCACTCACCAGCATGAGAACATTGGGCAGTGTGATGAGGGAGGCCAGATTTTAGGCAATGTATGAAAGGGAGAGTAGAGCTTGATATTGGTCACTGTTGTACCTTGGCAGCACTAGAAAGATTATTCAAAACATCAAAAAGGAGGTGGGTGTAACAATTGTTATCTTCTATGATTATAATGTGCCACAAGTGGCGGTGGGAACATCCGCCCAGCTGGAGGATTTCAAGAAGACAAGATGACAGATAATGGGTCTGTTATCTCCCATGGGAAATCTTTCTCTATCCCTGGGTTTAGGAACTAAAACCATTTTCCCTAGACCAGAAGACCTACTGTCTTTCTGGGGAACGGTGTGTCTGTGTATGTGTGTGTGTGCTAGACTAAGCTTTTCACTACTCTTCTATACCAGTCTGATCCTGACTCCTTTGGGGGAAGATAGAGATATGTAAGAAGCATTCTTAGGAATACTAGTGAAAAGGACTTTAAAAGTCCTTGTCTTTATCAGTACTACCACAAACAAACATCATAATGAAGGGTGCCTTGTCCTCTACTTAGTGTGTGAAATCAGTTGAAAGAGGCAAATTTATAGTAAATTCTGAGCAGTATAGGTATGTAAAACCATGAGAATTTAATTTGCTAACATACATACATACATACATACATATATGAGTCATTGCTATATTTTTCATGTTGAGTCTCTATGCTTCAGCACTGCTGTTTCTCCAGATTAACTTCCTAGAAGGCAGAACATCTCCTTTTTATAGGTTTTCTTTTTGGCTCTTCTATATGGTTCCTTCACCTATGGCATGTCTTAATTGTGGAAGTTATAGGCCATCTTTTTCTGTCCAGAGCAGCTTTCAGTAAATTACAGAGTCAATCTGACAGTTTGGATCCATTTTGATGAGGACCTGTGGAGGCTGGGAAAATTGAAAATTTAACCAGCCACGAGTGCCTACTCTAAAATGTACCTGAAACCACAGAGAAGCCTCAGAACTCATCAAGTCCAGTGGAGTTCTCTGGGCCTAGGGAATGGTGAAGAGTCAATATGAGAAACTTCCAGAAGGGTGGAGTAAGGACTTCTGAAAATCTACTCTCCCTAAAAACAACTAGAAACCTGGAAGTATTGTCAAAATCAACTTTTTCAGAAGTCTAGAAATTAACCAAAGGACTACAATATTCTGAGGATTGTTTATTTAAAGACAAAAAAAAAAAAAAGACTGAATCTGGGAAGAACAGCAAGAATTGTGGTGATTTCACTTGCCATATTCCCCTCCCCTCCCCCAGCTCCATGGTAGCCTTGAAAATCAACACTCTCACATGCAAAATAGCAGTGAAAGCCAGCAAGCCAGCAGCCACTGAAAGAAGAAAAGATTTAGAGCTCCACAAAATATTGTCAGTGTTTGAGCTGTCTGGCCGTTCCCTGGAAACACCCACTCACAGGGGTTGTCTTTATTTGATCCGATTCTGAGCTCACTCCCTAAAAACAGCCTTTTCCCCAAACAGAGGTAATTATTTAACATTATAGCCATCGAAGTGGCAATAACAAACAAGAGGCTGAACAAAAGAGTTTAAAGGAAAAGAAGGGGAACGAGAAGTCCACAGAGAGCTTTGAAAAGCTCTGATGTATTTTTCCCTGGAATCTGGAAAGCCATACTCAAGTGCAGGGCTGTGTCCATGCCCATAAAAGAAAGCCCTGATCTTTCACTCTTTCTGATCAAGAGGCTCGGCACAAGCAGGGAGTGAAGCTAAGGCAGAATTACAAAGCTAAGGTGGAATTACAAACTTCCTGCTAGAGCATTGAAAAAATACGTCAATATGCAAACGGAGCCCTCGGCAGAAGCTGAAAGACGTATTAGTGTAAAGTACTTAAGAAAATATCTGCCCAGTTATGAGAAGACCTCTAAGCAACCAAACAAACATGTTAGGCCCACTCGACAATAAATACAAACTTTAAAAAAATAGTTCAGGGAAATCACTGAATAAACAGCAACAACAACAAAGCAACAATAACAAGCCCTGGGGAAACGATCTAATTTCCAGAGTTGTACATTATACTACTTGAAATGTCCAGTTTTCAACAAAAAATTATGAGACATGTGGGGGAAAAGGGAAATTATGACCCATAAACAGGGATGGGGAAGGAGGAAGCAATCAATAGAAACTACCCCTGAGGAAACCCAGACTTTGCACTTAAATAGACAAAGAAATTTAAGTCAGATGTTATGTTTAAAAAACTGAGAGAAACCTTGCGTAAAGACCTAAAGCAAAGTATGAGAATGGTTTTTCGTCAAGTATAGAATATCAATACATAGAAATTATTTTTTGTAAAAAAAGAACCACATAGAAATTCTGGAGTTGGAAAGCATAATAACTGTAATGAAAAATTTACTAATGAGGCTCAACATCAAATTTTAGCTGCCAGAGGAAATAATCAGCAAACTTGAAAATAGGTCAGTTGAGATTAACCAATCTGAGGAAGAGAGAGAAAAAAAAAATGAAGAAAAATGAACAGAGCCTCAGAGACCTGTGGGACACCATAAGGCATACTAACACATGCATAATGAGAGTCTGAGAAGGAAAAGAGAGAAGGGCAGAAATATTATTTGAAGAAATAATGGCTTAAGACTTCCCAAATTTGATAAAAACTGTCTGTACATGCAAGAATCTCGACAAACTTCAAGTAGGATAAATTCAGAGAGATCCACACCTAAACACATCATAATCAAACTGTCAAAGATGAAGAGAGAATCTTGAAAGTAATGAGAAGAGACTCATCAAATATGAGGGATCTCCAATAAGATTAGTAGCTGATTTCTCATCAGAAACTATGGAGTCTAGAAGGCAGTGAGATGACATATTCAAAATGCTTGAAGAAAAAGATCATCAACAAAAACTCATTCAGTAAAATTATCCTTCTAAAATGAAAAAATCAAGATAGTTCCAGAAAAACAAAAACTGAGAGAATTCATTGCTCTTAGACATCCCCTACAAGAAAATCTAAAGGGAATCCTTCAGGCTGAAATGAAAGAACATTGCACAGTAACTCAAATACACACAAATAAATAAAGAGCAATGTTAAAGGTAACTACATAGGTAAATATAAAAGACAGTATAGATGTGTTTTTGTGACTCTCTTTTCATTTGGATTTAAAAGGCAAATGCATAAAGCAATAATTATAAAAGTATATTTATGTGCTTATAATGGGTAAAGATGAAATTTTTGACAAGAATAACATAAAGGGCAGAGGAATAGAGCTATATGGAGCAAAGATTTTGTATAATATTGAAATTCTTAGTATCAATTTAATCTAGAAAGTTATAAATTGAGATGTTTGTAATACCCAAGAAAAACTAAGAAAACAACTCAAAAATATATATAAAAGAAACAAGGGAATTGAAGTGGCACACTTCAAAATATCTATTTAAAATAAAAGAAAGCAGTAATGGATAAATAGAGGGGAAACCAGAGACAGAAGACATATAGAAAACAAATAGAGACTTCCATTCATGCGATCATCATGTTGCAGCATTCTTCATTAAGCCATGTGGCTGAAAGGATCTTGGTGCTCCGACCGGGCATCAGGCCTGAGCCTCTGAGGTGGGAGAGCTCAGGCCTGACACCCGACAGGCCTGAGCTCTCTGGACAGGATATTGGACCACCAGAGACCTCCCGGCCCCTTGTAATATCAATCAGTGAGAACTCTCCCAGAGATCTCCATCTCAATGCTAAGACACAGCTCCAACGACCAGCAAGCTCCAGTGCTGGACACCCCATGCCAAAAAGCTAGCAAAACAGGAACACAACACCACTCATTATCAGAGAGGCTGCTTAAAGTCATAATAAGTTCACAGACACCACAAAACACACCACTGGATGTGGTCCTGCACACCAGAAAGACAAGATCCAGTCTCAACCACCAGAACACAGGCACCAGTCCCTTCTACCAGGAAGCCAAAACAACCCACTGAACAAACCTTACCCACTGGGCGCAGACACCAATAACAACAGGAACTACAAACCTGCAGCCTGCAAAAAGGAGACCCCCAAACACAGTAAGTTAAGCAAAATGAGAAGACAGAGAAATACACAGCACATGAAGGAGAAGGTAAAAACCCACCAGACCAAACAAATGAAGAGGAAATAGGCAGTCTACCTGAAAAAGAATTCAGAGTAATGATAGTAAAGATGATCCAAAATCTTGGAAATAGAATGGAGAAAATACAGGAAATGTTTAACAAGGACTTAGAAGAACTAAAGAGCAAACAAACAATGATTAACAACACAGTAAATGAAATTAAAAATTCTCTAGAAGAAATCAATAGCAGAATAACTGAGGCAGAAGAATGGATAAGTGACTTAGAAGATAAAAGTGGAAATAACTACCACAGAGCAGAATAAAGAAAAAGAATGAAAAGAATGGAGGACAGTCTCAGACACCTCTGAGACAACATTAAATGCACCAACATTCGAATTATAGGGGTCCCAGAGGAAGAAGAGAAAAAGAAAGGGACTGAGAAAATATCTGAAGAGATTAGTTGAAAACTTTCCTAATATGGGAAAGGAAATAGTCAATCAAGTCCAGGAAGTGCAGAGAGTCCCATACAGGATAAATCCAAGAAGAAACATGCCGACACATATTAATCAAACAATCAAAAATTAAATATAAAGAAAAAATGTTAAAAGCAGCAAGGGAAAAGCAATAAATAACTTACAGGGGAATCCCCATAAGGTTAACAGCTGATCTTTCAGCAGAAACCTTGCAAACCAGAAGGGAGTGGCAGGACATATTTGAAGTGATAAAAGAGAAAGACCTACAACCAAGGTTACTCTACCCAGCAAGGATCTCATTCATATTCAATGGAGAAATTAAAACCTTTACAGACAAACAAAAGCTAAGAGAATTCAGCACCAGCAAACCAGCTTTACAACAGACACTAAAGGAACTTCTCTAGGCAGGAAACACAAGAAAAGAGAAGACCTACAAAAACTAACCCCAAACAGTTAAGAAAATGGTAATAGGAACATACATATTGATAATTACCTTAAATGTAAATGGATTAAATGCTCCAACCAAAAGACACAGACTGGCTGAATGGATACAAAAACAAGACCCGTATATATGCTGTCTAAAGAGACCCCCTTCAGACCTGAGGAAACACACAGATTGAAAGGGAGAGGATGGAAAAACATATTCCATGCAAATGGAAATCAAAAGAAAGCTGGAGTAGCAATTCTCATATCAGACAAAATAGACTTTAAAATAAAGACTATTACAAGAGACAAAGAAGGACACTACATAATGATCAAGGGATCGATCCAAGAAGAAGATATAACAATTGTAAATATTTATGCACCCAAACATACGAGCACTTCAGTACATGATGCAAATGCTAACAGCCATAAAAGGGGAATTCGACAGTAGCATAATCATAGTAGAAGACTTTAACACCCCACTTTCTCCAATGGACAGATCAACCAAAATGAAAATAAATAAGGAAACACAAGCATTAAATGACACTTTAAACAAGATGGACTTAATTTATATTTATAGGACTTTGTATCCAAAAACAGCAGAATACACTTTCTTCTCAAGAGCTCATGGACCATTCTCCAGGATAGATCATATCTTGGGTCACAAATCAAGCCTTGGTAAATTTAGGAAAATTGAATTCGTATCAAGTATCTTTTCCGACAACAATGCTATGAGACTAGATAACAATTACAGGAAAAAAACTGTAAAAAAATATAAACACATGGAGGCTACACAAAATAACCAGGAGATCACTGAAGAAATCAAAGACAAAATCAAAATTACCTAGAAACAAAGGACAATGAAAACATGACAACCCAAAACCTATGGGATGCAGCAAAAGCTGTTCTAAGAGGGAAGTTTATAGCAATACAATCCTACTGCAAGAAACACGAAAAATCTCAAATGAACAACATAATCGTACACCTAAAGCAATTAGAGAAAGAAGAACAGAAAAACCCCAAAGTTAGCAGAAGAAAATAAATCATAAAGATCAGATCAGAAATAAATGAAAAAGAAATGAAGGAAACGATAGCAAAGATCAATAAAACTAAAAGCTGCTTCTTTGAATAGATAAAGAAATTGATAAACCATTAGCCAGACTCATCAAGAAAAAAAGAAGACTCGAATCAACAGAATTAGAAATGAAAAAGAAGTAACAACTGACACTGCAGAAATGCAAAGGATCATGAGAGATTACTACAAGCAACTATATGCCAATAAAATGGACAACCTGGAAGAAATGGACAAATTATTAGAAAAGCACAGCCTTCCGAGACTGAACCTGGAAGAAATAGAAAATATATACAGAACAATCACAAGTGCTGAAATTGAAACTGTGATTTGTGGCACATATATACAATGGAATATTACTCAGCCGTAAAAAGAAACGAAATTGACTTATTTGTAGTGAGGTGGATGGACTTAGAGTCTGTCTTACAGAGTGAAGTAAGTCAGAAAGACAAAAACAAATACCGTATGCTAACACATATATATGGAATCTAAAAAATATAATAATAAAAATAATGGTCATGAAGAACCTAGAGGCCAGGCGGGAATAAAGACATAGACCTACTAGAGAATGGACTTGAGGATATGGGGATGGGGAAGGGTAAGCTGTGACAAAGCGAGAGAGTGGCATGGACATATATACACTGCCAAACGTAAAATAGATAGCTAGTAGGAAGCAACCGCATAGTACAGGGAGATCAGCTCGGTGCTTTGTGACCACCTAGAGGGGTGGGATAGGGAGGATGGGAGGGAGGGAGATGCAAGAGGGAAGAAATATGGGGACATATGTATATGTATAACTGATTCACTTTGTTATAAAGCAGAAACTAACACACCATTGTAAAGCAATTATACTCCAATAAAGATGTTTTAAAAAAAAAGATAATATTCCAACAAACAAAAGCCCAGGACCAGATGGCTTCACAGGTGAATGCTATCAAATATTTTGAGAAGAGCTAACACCTATCCTTCTCAAACACTTCCAAAATGTAGCAGAGGGAGGAACACTCCCAAATTCATTATACGAGGCCACCATCACCCTGATACCAAAACCTGACAGAGATGTCACAATTAAAGAAAACTACAGCCAATATCACTGGTGAACATATATGCAAAAATCCTCAAAAAAATACTAGGCAACAGAATCCAACAGCACACTAAAAGGATCACACAACATGATCAAGTGGGGTTTATCCCAGGAATGCAAGGATTCTTCAATATATGCAAATCAATCAATGTGATAAACTGTATTAACAAATTGAAGGAGAAAACCCATATGACCATCTCAATAGATACAGAAAAAGCTTTCGACAAAATTCAAAATCCATTTATGATAAAAACTCTCCAGAAACTAGGCATTGAGGGAACTTACCTCAACATAATAAAGGCCATACATGACAAACCCACAGCCAACATTGTTCTCAATGTTGAAAAATTGAAACGCTTTTCATTAAGATCAGAAACAAGACAAGGTTGCCTACTCTCACCACTGTTATTCAACATAGTTCTAGAAGTTTTAGCCACAGCAATCAGAGAAGAAAAAGAAATAAAAAGAATCCAAATTGGAAATGAAGAAGTAAAATTGTCACTGTTTGGAGATGACATGATACTATACATAGAGCATCCTAAAGGTGCTACCAGAAAACTACTAGAGCTAATCAATGAATTTGGTAAAGTAGCAGGATACAAAATTAATGCACAGAAATCTCTTGTGTTCCTATATACTAATGATGAAAAATCTGAAAGAGAAATTAAGGAAACACTCCTATTTACCACTGCAACAAAAAGAATAAAATACCTAGGAATAAACCTACTTGAGACAAAACACCTGTATGCAGAAAACTATAAGACACTGATGAAAGAAATTAAAAATGATACAAACAGATGGAGAGATATACCATGTTCTTGGATTGGAAGAATCAACATTGTGGAAATGACTATACTACCCAAAGCAATCTATAGAGTCAATGCAATCCCTATCAAACTATCAATTGCATTTTTCACAGAACTAGAACAAAAAATTTGACAATCTGTATGGAAACACAAAAGACCTCGAATAGCCAAAGCAATCTTGAGAAAGAAAAACGGAGCTGGAGGAATCAAGCTTCCTGACTTCAGACTATACTACAAAGCTACAGTAGCCAAGACAGTATGGTACTAGCACTAAAACAGAAATATAAATCAATGGACAGGATAGAAAGCCCAGAGATAAACCCATTCACATATGGTCACCTTATCTTTGATAAGAGAGGCATGAATATACAATGGAGAAAAGACAGCCTCTTCAATAAGTGGTGCTGGGAAAACTGGACAGCTACATGTAAAAGAATGAAATTGGAAGACTCCCTAACACCATACACAAAAATAAACTCAAAATGGATTAAAAACCTAAATGTGGGCTTCCCTGGTGGCACAGTGGTTGAGAGTCTTCCTGCCGATGCAGGGGACACAGGTTCATGCCCTGGTCCGGGAAGATCCCACATGCCGCAGAGTGGCTGGGCCCGTGAGCCATGGCCACTGAGCCTGCACGTCTGGAGCCTGTGCTCTGCAACGGGAGAGCCCACAACAGTGAGAGGCCCGCATACCAAAAAAAAAAAAAAAAAAAAAAAAAAAAAACCTAAGTATAAGGTCAGACACTATAAAACTCTTAGAGGAAAACATAGGCAGAACACTCTATGACATAAATCACAGCAAGATACTTTTTGATCCACCTCCTTGTGTAATGGAAATAAAATAAAAAATAAACAAATGGGACCTGACGAAACTTAAAAGTTTTTGCACAGCAAAGGAATCCATAAACAAGACGAAAAGGCAACCCTCAGAATGGGAGAAAATATTTGCAAACGAAGCAAGTGACAAAGGATTAATCTCCAAAATATTCAAGCAGCTCATGCAGCTCAATATCAAATAAACTAACAACCCTGTCCAAAAGTGGGTGGAAGACCTAAATAGACATTTCTCCAAAGAAGATATACAGATTGCCAACAAACATATGAAAGGATGCTCAACATCACTAATCATTAGAGAAACGCAAATCAAAACCACAGTGAGGTATCACCTCACACTGGTCAGAATGGCCATTATCAAAATATCTACAAAGAATAAATGCTGCAGAGGATGTGGAGAAAAGGGAACCCTCTTGCACTGTTGGTGGGAATGTAAATTGATACAGCTACTATGGAGAACAGCATGTAGGTTCCTTTAAAAACTAAAAATAGAACTCCCATATGACCCAGCCTTCCCACTACAGGGCATATACCCTGAGAAAACCATAATTCAAAAAGAGTCATGTACCACAATGTTCATTGCAGCTCTATTTACAATAGCCAGGACTTGGAAGCAAGCTAAGTGTCCATCGACAGATGAATGGATGAAGAAGATGTGGCATATATATTACAATGGACTATTATTCAGTCATAAAAAGAAATGAAATTGAGTTATTTGTAGTGAAATGGATGGACCTAGAGTCTTTCATACAGAGTGAAGTAAGTCAGAAGGAGAAAACAAATACCATATGCTAACACATATACATGGAATCTAAAAAAAAAAGAATGGTTCTAATGAACCTAGTGGCAGGTCAGGAATATAGACACAGACGTAGAGAATGGACTTGAGGATACGGGGTGGGGGAAGGGTAAGCTGGGATGAAGTGATAGAATGGTATTGACATATATACACTACCAAATGTAAAATAGCTAGTGGAAAGCAGCCACATAGCACAGGGAGATCAGCTCAGTGTTTTGTGGCCACCTAGAGGGGTGGGATAGGGAGGGTGGGAGGGAGATGCAAGAGGGAGAGAATATGGGGATATATGTATACGTATAGCTGATTCACTTTGTTATACAGCAGCAACTAACACAACAATGTAAAGCCATCATATATAATCAAGATGTTAAAAAAAAAAAAAGAAAAAGAAAACAAATAGAAATTTGGAAGATTCAAATCTGACCTAATCAGTAATGACATTAAATATAAATGGATTAAACAACCCAATCAAAATGCAGATATTGGAAGAATGGATTACAAAGCATGACACAACTGTATGCTGTCAACAAGAGATACACTTCATGGTGAAAGACACAAATAGGTTGAAAGTAAAAGGATAAAAAAGATATACCTGCAATAAGTAATTGAAAGGGAACTTGAGTGGCTATACAAATATCAGACAGAATAGACTTTACAACAAAATATTACAAGAAACAAAGAGGGTATATTATAATAATAAACAGATTACTCCATCAAGAAGATGGCAACTACAAACATATTATACACTAACCACAGAGCCCAAAACACATGCGTATTTCCAGAGTTGTCCACTATACAAATTAACATGTCCAGTTAAATAGTAAAAATTGGCATATTTAAAAGGAGAAATAGACAATTCAACAATAATATTTGGAGACATTAGTACCTCACTTTGAGTAATGGATAAAAGAATAGATAAAATCAAGAGAATAATAAGACTTAATCAGCAGAATAAACCATGCAGACCTCCTAGACATGTATAGAACACTCCACTCAGTAATAGAATACATTATGCTCAAGTGTAAATGGAACATTGTCCAGGAAAGACCATGTGTTACACCACAAAAAAGTCTCAATAGATTAAAAAGAATTGAAATCATACAAAATATGTTCTCCTACCACAACGGAATGAAATAACACACAATGGAATCAATAACAAAAGGAAGTTTGGGAAATGCACAAATATGTGAAAAATAACACTAAGAATAAATCACAAGGAAATTTAAAAATACTTTGAGATGACTAAAAATGACTAAGAATAAAATTAACATACCAAAACTTAATTGAAGCAGCAAAAGCTATATATAATATAGCTTTAAATGTCTATATATATACACACATATATATATATATCTTTAAATGTCTCTCTCTATTATATATATATATATATATTAGCTTTAAATGTCAAAATGCCCATATTAAAAATGAAGATCTTGAATCAATAACCTAACTTTCCACCCTAAGAAACTAGAAAAAAGAAGGCAAACTAAACCCAAAGCAAGCATATGGAAGTAAATAGTAAAGATTAGAGTAGAAATAAATGAAAAAATAGAGAAAAATCAGCAAAACCAGAAGTTGGTTCTCTGATAAATCTTTAGCTGGACTTACAGGGAGAGAAAGACAGACAAACAGAAGGAGAAAGAAAGGGTTGGGAGAGAGAAGACTCCAATTACTAAAATTAAAAATGAAAGAGAAGACATTACTACCAACCTTACAGAAATAAAAAAGATTATAAAGAAATACTGTGAACAATTATACATCAACAAATTAGATAACCTAGATAAAATAGATTTCTGGAAAGGCACAAACTACCTAACCTAACTCGAGAAAAAATAAAATATCAGAATAGACCTAAAACAAGTAAAGAGATTGAATTAATAATTTTAAAACTTGCAGACAGCAAAGCCCAGGCCCAGATGGCTTCATTGGTAAATTATACCAAACATCTATGGAAGAATTAACACTGAACAATCTTTCACAAACTCTTCCAAAATATAGAAGAGACAGACAGTAATAAGCGTTAGTGAGGATGTGAAGAAATGTAAAACCCTCATTAATTGCTAATGAGAATGTATAATGGTGCAATCACTTTGGAAAACAGTTTGGCAGTTCTGCCAAAAATTAAAAATAGAGTTCTCATACAACCCAGCAGTTCTACTCCTGGGTAGATATCCAAGGGAAATAAAACATATATCCACACAAAACTTATACACAGATGTTGATTGCAGCATTTTTAATAATAACAAGACTGTGAAAACAACTCCAATGTCCATCAACTCATGAATAAACAAAATTTGATATATCCATACAATGGAATATTATTCATCCATAAAACAGAATGAAGTTTTTTTAGATTTTATTGATTTTAATTCAATTTTTATTTTATATTTTAATTTTAATTTTCTATTGGAGTATAGTTGACTTAAAATATTGTTAGTTTCAGGTGTACAGCAAGGTGAATACATATACATATATTCTTTCTTTCTCAGATTCTTTTCCCATATAGGTTATTACAGAATATTGACTAGAGTTCCCTGTGCTATACAGTAGGTCCTTGTTTATTATCTGTTTTATATATATTAGTGTGTATATATTAATCCCAAACTTCTAATTTATCCCTCCTCCAACCTTTCCCCTTTGATAACCGTAAGTTTGTTTTCAAAGTCTGTGAGTCTGTTTCTGTTTTGTTAGTAAGTTCATTTGTATCTTTTTTTTAGATTCCACATATAAATGATATTTGTCTTTCTCTGTCTGACTTACTTTACTTAGTATAACAATCTCCAAGTCCATGCATGTTGCTGCAAATGGCATTATTTCATTCTTTTTATGGCTGAGTAATATTCCATTGTATATATGTACCACATCTTCTTTATCCATTCCTCTGTTGGTAGACATTTAGGTTGTTTCCATGTCTTGGCTATTGTAGATAGTGCTGCAGTGAATATTGGGGTGCATGTATCTTTTTGCAGTATAGTTTTCTCCAGATATATGCCTAGGAATGGGATTGCTGGATCATATGGTAGTTCTATTTTTAGCTTTTGAAGGAACCTCCATACTGTTCTCCATAGTGGTTGTACCAATTTACATTCCCACCAACGGTGTAGGAGGGTCCCCTTTTCTCCACACCATCTCCAGCATTTATTGTTTGTAGACTTCTGGCGATGGCCATTCTGACCTGTGTGAAGTGATACCTCATTGTAGTTTTGATCTGTCTGCCACAAGCCAACCCCTTCCAATGGCCCTCGCTGCACAGGCTGGGACACCTCTCCCTGCTCTGCCCCCACCATGGAAAGTTAAGTTTGAAGAAGGGGGAACAGAGAAACACGGACATGAAGAGGAACATCCATCTGGAGCTGAGGAACTGAACACTGGCAGCTGTTTGAGAACTTATCCTGGACAATTGCAAATCAAATGATGGGAATATTGAGGGCTTTATGGCTGAATTTGTGAACTTAGAGTTCCTCAGTTTAATAAATGTAGGCTTGATTTCAGTTTCAAATCTCCCCAAACTACCTAAATTGAAAAAGCTTGAGCTCAGTGACAGAATCTATGGAGGTCTGGATATGTTAGCAGAAAAACTTCCAAATCTCACACATCTAAACTCAGGTGAAAATAAACAGAATGAAGTATTGATACATGCTACAACATAGATGAATCTTGAAAACATTATGCTAAGTAAAAGAAGCCAGACAGAAGAGGCCACATGTCACGTGCTTCCATTTATATGAAATGTCTGAAATAGTCAAATCCATAGAGACAGCAGATCAATGGTTGTCAGTGGCAGGAGTGATGCAGAGTGACTGCTAATGGCATCAGGGTTTCTTTGGGGGGTGATGAAAATGTTCTGGAATTAGTGATAATGTTTGCACAAGTTTTTGAATATACAAAATCCACTACATATACACTTTAAAATAGTGAATATATGACATGTGAATTACATCTCACAAAAAGAGTCTATCTGAACCAGAAGTCATTACACCAAAGCTATTACTTAAGGACTGTGTCAGCCACCATAGGAATAACGATAAATAAAAGCTTCTAAAAGCATTTGTCCCATAGCTTTTACCCTCTTGGAGATGATAAGGTACAAAGCAATTACTTGGAAGAAATATTAAAGTCAGTAGATAAAATATGAGACACAGGAGCAATTATATCCTAATCAGTCTGACTCCTTATTAAGTAGTCCTTCCCCAAACTTAAGTCTTCTCTTGTTTTCTTCCTGGAAACGCAGTTTGTGTCTGGGTTCTATGGATAATTCTTTTCCTTAAATGATTTTATAAATCCCTCAAATCAAACAAGAAATTTTTAATAATATCTCTCTTCCTGTTACCCTTCCAGGTGTTACCTCCAAACACAGGCTGTCTTCATATTGATAGGGACTGTTCAGCTATATATTGCCATGAATCAAGCAGTGAGATATACCATCCTTTTCAAAAACGTGAGCAGCTGAGAGCTAGCAGGTACATCATGAAGCACACATCAGAGGTTATCTGTGAGGTCATGGATCCCGAAGGAAACACCTTTCAGGTAAAGTGCATCATTATTATGGAGAGAGAGGCTAGGGCTTTGCTTTTGAGATATTTCACACAAGAGAGCTCCCCGGCTGGGCTTCCCTGGTGGCGCAGTGGTTGAGAGTCCACCTGCCGACACAGGGGGCATGGGTTCGTGCCCCGGTCCGGGAAGATCCCACATGCCGTGGAGTGGCGGGCGCCTGTGAGCCATGGCCGCTGAGCCTGCGCGTCCGGAGCCTGTGCTCCGCAGCGGGAAAAGCCACAACAGTGAGAGGCCCGCGTACCGAAAAAAAAAAAGAGAGCTCCCGTATAGCATTTTATCTTAGCTGCCTTGGGATTAGTTATCCACTAACTGCCAATACACTTTGGACAGCAGCAATGAATGTCAGTGTCTTCAATTCTCAAGTGTACTTCATTAGGAGATAGCAAGTCCAACAATGAGGATGGTTGAAATGCTAAAGCCAAATAAGTAATTAGAACAAAAGGGAAAAAAGTTACTAACCATCTAAAAATAATGCCAACAAAGAAGAGTGATATAAATGCTCTGTATCTGGGTTCAAGTGAGAGAAAATACATGGGGCAGCAGGCAAGTCTGCTTAACTAGGCAGAGAATCCAAAGTGAGAGCTATCAGTTAGTGTGAGGGTTCCAGCAGGGCTGATGATGGGGTGTTGGGAAGCCTGGAGAGGTGCTTAGCTATTCAGTGGTAGAGCTCCATCTTCTGTTTCTCTGTCCTTCCTCTTATCTCTAAGCCAGGCATTGGCAAACCATGGCCACATGTTTGTATGGGCCCATGAGCTAAAAATGCAGAGTGACTGCATTTTACATTTTTAAATGGTTGGGGGAAATCAAAAGGAGAAGAATATTTCATGACACATAAAAATTAAAAGAAATTCAAATTTCAGTGTCACTATAAAGTTTTACTGCAACATAGCCACGCTCAATTGTTTACATATTATCTCTGGCTGCTTTTGCATATAATGGCAGAGTTGAGTAGTTGCAGCAGAAACTCTACAGCCAACAAACCCTAAAATATTTATTATCTGACCCTTGACAAAAAGATGTTTGCCAGCCCCTTCTCTAGGCAATTTTTTTTTTCACTCCTCACCCAGCGGTGGAATTTCATGTGTTGTCTGGCGGGTGGTGAAGTTACTTTTTAGATTTGGAACCGTACCACAAAGTCCCCAACTTTGAGATGCAGACAAGCCCTGATCCAACTTAGTTTTTCTGTGCTAAGTCAGTGAAATTTCACAGCATGAGTTCAGGCTGCTAAGAGATTTCAGTGTGCAAGAAACTGAAATTGAAACCTAAAGCCCAAACTCTCTGAGTTGAAACATGCAAGCCAAACATTATCCTAGACATTGATGCTCTTCTTGGGCATTCCCTTCAGTGGCCTTTCAGCCTGACCACACCATATCTAGACAGTAGTAATGGCTAGAACAATTCTTCTCATAGTGAGACTCAATCTGTCTCCCTGTATATCCATGAGTCCTATTTCTGTGCTTAGAATCCATACTGTCACTCTTAATATTTCAAGACAACCATCACATAAATAGCCTTCCCTCCATGTTTAAATTCCCAGTTCCCTGAACTTATCCTCAGAAGTTAAGTGAGTCCCCTGCCATCCTAGACACCTTCCTCTGAATGTATTCAGGTTTGTCTTCCTGTTTGTTTTCACAGTCTAGGTGTGGTTTGTAAGTGGAGATGTGCTACTAGCTTTTCACTTTTATTAATGCAATCTATACTTAGTGCACAATTCCTTACAAAGAAATATCCCTGATTTTCTGAGTAACCAAAAGATCACCTGCTTTCTCAAATGGGATCAAAAGAAATGTAAGTTTATGGCATTTTTCTTTTCTTTTAGTTGCTTATATACTATGTCCCTTAGGTCATGGCTGATGGTACTGCATCAACTATCCTACCTGAAAACAATTTGGAAGATGATTTAAATGCAAAAGCTGAAGGCTATGACACATTATCATCCACTCACCTTCGTAAGAATCATCTGCAAATCTATGGTGAACATGTCCCCAGGTAATATGATAAAAATAACACCATGACTTTTATTTTCAATTCCAAGTTCAAGGAGCATTTTAGCTGAATATGTCAAGGGATTAGATTTTTATTTCTTCAAATAGGTTTTTTATTATCTATGCTGATGGATCAGGAGTGGAACTTCTTCGGGACAGTGACATAGAAGAATACCTCTCCTTCGCATACGGAGACTCAACTACCGTAGTTCTTCAAGAGCCAGTACAGGAACAGCCAGGTAGAGAATCCAGACTGGAACTCATTGAGTCCCTTTACCAGCTCTCATCCTCCTTATCCAGTCTACCCCCGTGTCGTCTCTGCTTTTTTCCCTTTGCTCGCTTTTCAACTCTACTTTTCACCTGGCCATGTCAACCTATTTATACAGTGATTTATGTTTGTACCACGCTTCATCTAAGCATCAACCTATATAAATTGTGTATGATCCCCCTCCTACCTATAAGCAGATTTGTATCTGCGTTTATATCTGTTAGATATGTTTAGTTATGTACCTAGGTTCCTATTTATGTGTTTGTTTCATCTTGGTAGGGAAAAACAAAAGTGAGTTATCTTTCATAAGTTCATTTTTTATCATTTTGAATGTGTTGCCTTGGTGAATTCAGTACAAGAGGAGAAAGTACATTTCACGTGTCGGTTAGAAAATCAACCTGAAATATAGGATAAGTTACATATTATATTCATTGGGCATTTACATGTTTTCATCAATTTGAAAGAAATTAGTGTGTGATTAAAGGTTAGAGACATATATTGCACTAAGTAAGAGTCACTGTATATGTAACGTGTATTTAAACACAGGAAAAGAAAGACTTTCATGTTATCTGTGTACCAAAGCAATGTGCTCTATCTAGGTTTATGTGTGTGTTTCCTTTTTATCTTTTCTCTGGTTGGTGGGATATATTTTGTGCTCATTTATGAATATGCCTGCATCTATGTACAATTGTATCTTTGAATGTATCAACGTACATTGCGTGATGTTATAAATTTGCTCTTTCTGTGTGAATATGAGGAGTGGGGAGCTCTGACTGGTGCAGTCTGTGTGTGGAACTGTAAGAGAATAGGAATTCATCTCAAATTGCTTTGTTAGTTGTTTAACCAGCATCTATGTGAAAAACCACCATGTGCCAAACACTGGCTGGGTGTTAGGAATACAATGGTGAGCTAAGACCGCAATGGACCCTGCTTTCACAGAGCTTAGACTTTAGTGAGAGAGATAGGCATTAAATGTATAGTCACACAAATAACTGTATCATTATAAATTGGGAAAAGATCTATGAAGTAAAGGAATATGATTCTATGAGAACATCTAACAGGGGAGCTGACATAGTCTAGAAGGCTTCCCTGAAAACACTGGAGCCAAGAGCTGCTGGATAAGTAGGCATTAATTAAAATAGGAGGAGGAGCTTTCTTGGAAGACAGAATACAAAGCAGGAAGCTTAAAGCTTTGGAGGATAGGGGAAAAAAGGCTAAAGTAGGCAAAGTACAGAAGGGAAAATAGCGCAAGTTGAGTCAGGAGTGAGGCCTCTGTTTTATCCCATAAGCAATGGGAAGTCAAAGAAGATTTTACATCATGGGCTAGCATAATCAGTCACCCTGACTGCGGAGGGAGGTTCATTCAGAGTAGAAGTGGGCAGAAAAGCTAGTTGTCATTGTAGTCCAAAACAGGATGGCTCTGAGGGGAATAGTCTAAGGTAGGGTCACTGGAGGAGGAAGAGATAGATGAACTCAAGAAACGTTTAGTGGTAGAACTGACAGGACTTGGATGTGGTTTCCGAAGGACAGTGAAGTGTCCATTAATACTTTCAGGTGATCTAAATCCAGCTGTTTTAGGTGCTACCATGACTGCGCCTCTCCTTTCTTGTTAGACTGTAAGGTCCTTAAGCATAGTCATTGTGTCTGGCTTCTCAAAAGTGTTTGTTCGATTTGGTGAATACCTACTGGATTTCTCAGAATATTTCGGAAAGAGAAATGATCCTCTGATACCTCTCTGTGAACCAGGTGCCCTGAGCATCACTGTCCTTCGCCCTTTCCATGAAGCTTCACCATGGCTAATGAAGAAAGAGTTAGATACAATTGTTCCTCCTAATCTCCAGTCAAGGACATGGGAGACATTTCCCTCTGTTGAGGTACAAATTTTTCTGCTATAAAGTAACTATATTTGCATATCCATCTATCTGTGGGCCAGAGTTCAGCTCTTCTCCTGTATATTCACATATTTTCCTTCTTTTGTAAATTGTTAATGGGCTCAAGGAGTTTTATATTTGTAGATTTTAGAGAAATACACCTGACTGGTTTATCTCAGTTTTATTTCTTTTAGCCTACATCGCAGGCTTGAACGTCTTCCTATAATATGAAAATATGCAGTTTGAGTAACCCATTACTGATATTTTGCAATACAGAAACCTTCCCTCTCCCAATATTTATTTGTTAGTTTTAACACACAGTCTTAGGTCTTTCACTTTCCCTTTAGTCTCAATTTATTAATGCACAAACTGAGTATGTAAGAATAATGTGAAATATTAAATACAGGAACTTGCAACTGCAATTTTAAAAAGTAAGCATTGTAATTGTGGCAGCTTAGAGAAAGGCCCACCTAAGGTTTTGTAAAGAGTGAAAGAAAACATCTTGAGCAAGAATCATATAGTCCTGCATCCTGCCAGATTTGCCATTTCATTTTTTTTACACATTTATTGGAGTATAATTGCTTTACAATGGTGTGTTAGTTTCTGCTATATAACAAAGTGAATCAGCTATACATATACATATATCCCCATATCCCCTCCCACCCTCCCTATCCCACCCCTCTAGGTGGTCACAAAGCACCGAGCTGATCTCCCTATGGTATGCAGCTGCTTCCCACTAGCTATCTATTTTACATTTGGTAGTGTATATAAGTCAATGCTACTCTCACTTCGTCCCAGCTTACCCTCCCCCCACCCCGACCTGTGTCCTCAATTCCATTCTCTAGGTCTGCATCTTTAATCCTATCCTGCCACTAGGTTCATCAGAACCATTTTTCTTTTTTTAGATTCCAAATATATGTGTTAGCATACGGTATTTGTTTTTCTCTTTCTGACTTATTTCACTCTGTATGACAGACTCTAAGTCCATCCATCTTGCTACAACTAACTCAATTTCATTTCTTTTTATGACTGAATAATAGTCCATTGTATATATATGCCACATCTTCTTTATCCATTCTTCTGTCAATGGACATTTAGGTTGCTTCCAAGTCCTGGCTATTGTAAATAGAGCTGCTGTGAACATTGTGGTACATGACTCTTTTTGAATTATGGTTTTCTCAGGATATATGCCCAGTAGGGGGATTGCTGGGTCCTATGGGAGTTCTATTTTTAGTTGTTTTTTTTTTTTTTGTGGTACGCGGGCCTCTCACCGTTGCGGCCTCTCCCGTTGCGGAGCACAGGCCCCGGACGCGCAGGCTCAGCAGCCACGGCCCACGGGCCCAGCCGCTCCGCAGCACGTGGGATCCTCCCGGACCGGGGCACGAACCCGTGCCCCCTGCATCGACAGGCGGACTCTCAACCACTGCACCACCAGGAAAGCCCCTATTTTTAGTTTTTAAAGGAACCTACATGCTGTTCTCCATAGTAGCTGTATCAATTTACATTCCCACCAACAGTGCAAGAGGGTTCCCTTTTCTCCACACCCTCTGCAGCATTTATTCTTTGTAGATATTTTGATAATGGCCATTCTGACCGGTGTGAGGTGATACCTCATTGTGGTTTTGATTTGCATTTCTCTAATGATAAGTGATGTTGAGCATTCTTTCATATGTTTGTTGGCAGTCTGTATATCTTCTTTGGAGAAATGTCTATTTAGGTCTTCGCCCACTTTTGGACAAGGTTGTTAGTTTATTTGATATTGAGCTGCATGAGTTGCTTGTATATTTTGAAGATTAATCCTTTGTCGGTTGCTTCGTTTGCAAACATTTTCTCCCATTCTGAGGGTTGTCTTTTCATCTTTTTTATGGTTCCCTTTGCTGTGCAAAAGTTTTTAAGTTCATTAGGCCCCGTTTGTTTATTTTTATTTTAGTTTTTATTTCCATTTCTCTAGGAGGTGGGTCAAAAAGGATCTTGCTGTGATTTATGTCATAAAGCATTCTGCCTATGTTTTCCTCTAAGAGTTTTATAGTGTCTGGCCTTACATTTAGGTCTCTAATCCATTTTGAGTTTATTTTTGTGTATGGTGTCAGGGAGTTTTCTAATTTCATTCTTTCATATGTAGCTGTCCAGTTTTCCCAGCACCACTTATTGAAGAGGATGTCTTGACTCCATTGTATATTCTTGCCTCCTTTTTCATAGATTAGTTGACCATAGGTGCGTGGGTTTATCTCTGGGCTTTCTATCCTGTTCCACTGATCTATATTTCTGTTTTTGTGCCAGTACCGTACTGTCTTGGTTACTGTAGTTTGTAGTATAGTCTGAAGTCAGGAAGGCTGATTTCTCCAGCTCTGGTTTTTTTTTGGTTTTGTTTTGGTTTGGTTTTTTTGCGGTACGCGGGCCTCTCACTGTTGTGGCCTCTCCTGTTGCGGAGCACAGGCTCTGGACGCGCAGGCTCAGCGGCCATGGCTCACGGGCCCAGCCGCTCCACGGCATGTGGGATCTTCCCGGACCACGGCACGAACCCGTGTCCCCTGCATTGGCAGGCAGCCTCCCAACCACTGCGCCACCAGGGAAGCCCCAGTCTTTATTTTAAAGTCTATTTTGTCTGATACGAGAATTGCTGCTCCACCTTTCTATTGATTTCCATGGAATATCTTTTTCCATCCCCTCCCTTTCAGTCTGTGTGTTTCCTCAGGTCTGAAGGGGTCTCTTGTAGGCAGCATATATATGGGTCTTATTTTTGTATCCATTCAGCCAGTCTGTGTCTTTGGTTGGAGCATTTAATCCATTTGCATTTAGGGTAATTATCGATATGTATGTTTCCTATTACCATTTTCTTAATTGTTTGGGGTTTGTTTTTGTAGGTCTTTTCCTTCTCTGTGTTTCCTGCCTAGAGAAGTTCCTTTAGCATTTGTTTTAAAGCTGGTTTGGTGGTGCTGAATTCTCTTAGCTTTTGCTTGTCTGTAAAGGTTTTAATTTCTCCGTGCAATCTGAATGAGACCATTGCTGGGGAGAGTAATCTTGGTTGTAGGTTTTTCCCTTTCATCACTTTAAATATGTCCTGCCACTCCCTTCTGGCTTGCAGAGTTTTTGCTGAAAGGTCAGCTGTTAACCTTATGGGGATTCCCTTGTATGTTATTTGTTGTTTTTCCCTTGCTGCTTTTAATATTTTTTCTTTATATTTAATTTTTGATAGTTTGATTATATGTGTCTTGGCATGTTTCTCCTTGGATTTATCCAGTATGCGAGTCTCTGCACTTCCTGCACTTGATTGACTGTTTCCTTTCCCATATGAGGGAAGTTTTCACCTATAATCTCTTCAGATATTTTCTCAGTCCCTTTCTTTTTCTTCTCTTCTTCTTCTGGGACCCCTATAATTCGAATGTTGGTGCGTTTAATGTTGTCCCAGAGGTCTCTGAGCCTGTCCTCCATTCTTTTCATTCTTTTCTCTTTATTCTGCTCTGTGGCAGTTATTTCCACCATTCTATCTTCCAGGTCACTTATCCGTTCTTCTGCCTCACTTATTCTGCTATTGATTCCTTCTAGTGTATTTTTAATTTCGTTTATTGTGGTGTTCATCATTGTTTGTTTGCTCTTTAGCTCCTCTAGGTCATTGTTAAACATTTCTTGTATTTTCTCCATTGTATTTCTGAGATTTTGGATCATCTTTACTATCATTACTCTGAATTCTTTTTCAGGTAGACTGCCTATTTCCTCTTCATTTGTTTGTTCTGGTGGGTTTTACCTTGTTCCTTTTCTGGTGCATAGTTCTCTGTCTTCTCATTTTGTTTAACTTAGTGTGTTTGGGGCCTCCTTTTCTCAGGCTGCAGGTTCCTAGTTCCTTTATTTCTGGTGTCTGCCCCTAGTGGGTGAGGTTGGTTCAGTGGGTTATGTAGGCTTCCTGGTGCGGGGGACCGTTACCTGTGTTCTGGTGGTTGGGGCTGGAGCTTGCCCCTCTGGTGGACATTGCTGCATCCGGTGGTGTGTTTTGGAGTGTCTGTGAACTTAGTATGACTTTAAGCAGCCTCTCTGCTAATGGGTGGGATTGTGTTCCTGTCTTGTTAGTTGTTTGTCATGGGGCGTTCAGCACTGGAGCTTGCTGGCTGCTGGGTGCAGCTGGGTCTTGGTGTCGAGATGGAGATCTTTGGGAGAGCTCTCACCAATTAATATTATATGGGATCGGGAGGTCTCTGGTGGTCTAACATCCTGGACTCAGCTCTCCCACCTCAGAGGCTCAAGCCCGACACCCAGCTGGAGCATGAAGACCCTGACAGCCACATGGCATGGAAGAAAAGGAAGAGGAAAAAAAAAAAAAAGAGCAAACAGAATGCCAAAAGAAATGGTAACAGCAAAACTAAGCAGACAAAATCACACAAAGAAACATACACAAACACACTTGCAAAAAGAAAAATAAATACGAACAGACAGAACCCCAAGACAAATGGTAAAAGCAAAACTAAACAGACAAAATCACACAAAGAAACACTCACACACACTCACAAAAAGAGAAACAAAAAAGTAAGAGGTCAACTAAACCAATAAACAAACCCACAAATGAAAACAAACACTAAAAACTAAACTAAGATAAACATAAATCCAAAAACAAATCAAACACAGAAAGCAAACCCAAGTCCACAGTTTCCCCCAAAGTCCACCACCTCAATTTTGGGAGGACTCGTTGTCTATTCAGGTATTCCACAATTGCAGGGTTTACCAAGTTGATTGCAGGGATTTAGTCTGCTGCTCCTGAGGCTGCACAGAGAGCTTTCCCTTTCTCTTCTTTGTTCGCACAGCTCCTGGGGTTCAGCTTTGGTTTTGGCCCCACCTCTGCATGTAGGCTGCCCTCAGTTATCTGTTCCCTGGCCAGAGAGTAGGCGGTTAAAGCAGCAGCTGATTAGGGCTCTTTTGTTCACTCAGGCCAGGGAGAGCGAAGGGTACGGTAGTCACAATTGAGATGCCGGGAGTGCTTGCGGCAACAGAGGCTGGCGTGACATTGCAACAGCCTGAGGCATGCTGTGTGTTCTCCCGGGTTAGTTGGCCCTGGTGTGTTGCACAGGCTCCCAGCAGGGTGTGGGTAGTGACCTGTGCTTGCCCACAGGACCCCATATTTCAGTTTGATGCCTATAAGCAACATGGTGAATGAAGATGATCTGAATTCTAGTCTTGGCTCTATCAATTATTAATGTGGGACTTAGGAAAAGTCACACTGCATGTCTTAACTCCTTATCTGAAAAATGAAAAGACCACACCAAATGGTTTACTAAACCTATCTCCAAGTTGAAAATACTGCACTGTGAGAAATAATATACCACACCTGAGATTAATGAAGGAAGTTCATTCTCTTCCTCCACAGCTCCTATATCTATGACCTTCTATGCCCAGTGGAGTGGCCACCCAGGCAAGCCTCTGAGTAGCTATCACTGACGAGGCATTTGGCACTGAAGAGCAATTTATTTTATTTTATTTATTTATTTTTCATAAATGCTAGAGAGTGAGTGGAGAAAAGGGAACCCAACCCTCCTGCCCTGTTGGTGAGAATGTAAATTGATACAGCCACTATGGAGAACAGTGTGGAGGTTCCTTAAAAAACTAAAAATAGAACTACCATATGACCCAGCAATCCCACTACTGGGCATATACCCTGAGAAAACCATAATTCAAAAAGATACATGTACCACAATGTTCATTGCAGCACTATTTTCAATAGCCAGGACATGGAAGCAACCTAAATGTCCATCAACAGATGAATGGATAAAGAGATGTGGCACATATATACAATGGAATATTACTCAGCTGTAAAAAGGAATGAAATTGAAGAGCAATTTAAAATGAAACACATCAAAGCACACCACTCCTGAAAATCAATTACAAGGAGAAGATAGAGATGTTAATCTACTCAAGGCACATGTTTCTGCCCAAGAGATCCCAGGAAGATTCTAGTGGCATGCTTAATCTAGAATGAGCTCAAAGACCTCCCAGATCTATGGGATGATTTCTCTCTCAAAGGATCTCTCCAGGTCAAAATGAACATGGAACCAAAAAGTTAAAGATTGTTAATTCCAAGTGTCTTAGGCTCCCTGTGGATTTTAAGGAATAGTTGCATGCATTTGGCATAACCGAGGCTGCTGCTGCCTCACCATGGCAACAGCATGGCTTAGCATTCCCCTAAATGCTATCCAGTGGGACATCAGGCAACAGGATTTTTAAATATCCTTATTCTTGGTAACATATTTAAAGAGGAAAACTTGCCCAGTTCTGTTCCCAATTTCCCTCATATTTGCAAACCTTTTTGAGAGCAGGGATACATTTTTTCACTGTGGTATTCCCTAACGAGTGGTTCCTAGCATAGAGTGTCTACATAATAAGTACTCGGTGGAAAAAACAATTCTAACGGTAAAATATTCTCATTTGTTTGGTGGTTGTTTTGCTTTGTTTCGTTAATAGAAAAAAACTCCAGGACCTCCATTTGGCACTCAGATTTGGAAGGGCCTCGACGTTGGGTCCAAACAGTTAATGAGCACCCCAGCCCCTATACGGAAGAGCCCCAGTGTGCTACAGATACGCCAGTTCATCCAGCACGAGGTCATAAAGAATGAGGTGAAATTGAAACTGCAGATTTCCCTGAAGGTAATGGAATTCTGGTAACCTGACCCAAAAGAATCAGGAACAGAGCAATCATTCTTCTTGGTTTCCTGAGGAACCTGAAATTATGTAATTCTGCCAATATTTATCTAATGCAACACATAAATGTCAATCTTCTAGAGGGTAGGAGGTGGAAAAGGCAGAAAATGCTTAATGGTTCCCATAAGGTATAGGAAGTATTGAGGCCCCAAAGACATTGAGAAGATAGGTAACTTTTATATGTGATTGCAATGTCGTCCTCCTCCCCTCTCAGTATATGGAAAACTGATCTAGTAACCTCTGGAAAAAGGTAGAACTGCATATTAACTTGATACTTGTCAGAGGAAGAAAAGGATTATTGGTTTTGGGAAATAGTCTAAGAATTTGTACATATATAGTTAACTGTATAAGCATATCTATAACATCTCACTGTCAAGTGTGTCAGCTCTCTCAGAACAGGTATCATATGTGTTTTGTTTATGGTTATATACCCAATACCTGGCATACAGCAGGGGACTGTTATTTGTGAAAACAGATCAAATATTTATGCAAAAGGTAAAGTATATTTCTCTTGGAAGCAAAGGCATGAACTGAGTAACTTACATTCATAGATCTCATCATAAAGGCTATACCTGGAAAGGACTCTAGAAATCATGTAACCCAACTCTGTCCATTTTATTGATGAGGACACTGGAGCACTGAATGAGAAGCTGGGCCTCTCTGAGGTCCTCAGACAATTCTAATGTCCTGTGGCTCTTAAAGCTTTGCTTTTGGACTTTTCAGGTCTTTGCTTATTAACGTATTAAGGAAAAGCCTTTCCAGATTGCTTGACCAGTAACTGGTTGTTAAGCCTTGTGAACTTACATATTCTTAACCTTTTTGTAATATTTCAAGCTGATGTTGGCTATTCTGTGTCTCTCTCTACCATATTTCTGCATTTTATTGATCTCTTTTATTCTACTGATTTAGGATTATATAAACCATATTCTAAAGAAAGAAGATGAGCTACAGGAAATGAGAGTTAAAGATTCCAGAACTGAGGAGGAGAAAGCCAAGGCTGCAGATCTCCTCAAGCTAGTTATGGTGAGAAAGAAATGTTTTTTACTCTAGTGGTTTTACTATTGTTTCAATATTAAATGCTTTGAGACAAAATATTGTAAATAATAGCTGTTTCTGCCACTTCTATGAAGCATTTTCTCCCTCCTTATAATTTCTTATTTCTGTGGAACTCTGATCCCTTATATATATCGAATTTTCCAAAAGCTTTTTAGGCTCTTCCTTAAATCATAAATAATTCTGAAGGCTCTTAAATAAAAGTTTTTATTGTCTTCAGAGAAACTGACATTCATTGAAATGTCTTATGAATTAATGAATGAAATAGGAAGAAGGACGAAAAATCAACTTCTACACTTAAAATGATTTCCATTTTTAGAAATTTGCTAAGTGAAAGAAATGACTAAAAAAAATCATGTCACTTTTTGTATTGGCATTAAAAAACTAATTCATTTTATAGTAAGTTCCATAAAAGATCAATTTGATCACATAAGGAATCCTTCTAAACAAAGTAAATTTTGTATGTAATATAATCATCATCATTAAGGAACTCTATCTTCATTTCAGTCTTTCCCTAAAATGGAGAAAACTATAGAAAGTCGTGATACTGAAGGTAATTACATTTAATATTTTTGTGCAAAATAGTTACAGATTGCAAAGGAACAATCTTAAATACACTTCTCAGTTATTCTCTCATCTGATAGCAAAGTACCATGTACATATTTCTGTTGTCATATTGGCCATGTTGTATTGTAATGATTTTTTTTATATATTTTTTTCCTGCCTAAATTGTGAGATCCTTCAAACCATGATTGCCTCTAATTTATCTTTAACTATCACATGTTGAATGATAAAAGTTGACATTTGGCTTTTAAGTTAGCCTCAACTTGCATTTAGAACATAGCAAATATACAGGAAGGAAACAGTCAACCAACCAACACTCTACTCCCAATACACACACACACACACACACACACGCACGCACGCACACACAGAACTTTGGAGCAACTACACAGGTATCACCAAAATCTTGCACTGTTTTGCACTATATGTGGCCCAAGCAGTCTACTCTTGGAAAGCTTATTTATGTGGGGAAATATACAGCCCCAACAAACTTGGTTATATGGTTTCATAGTTCACAGAAGACAAGCAGTGGAGAATTTTTGTGGTTTGGGGTTTTCTTTTCTATTTTGGTCATATGACAAAAGTCAGAAAGTGGCAGCCACGGGCTCCATTCAGCCCACAGATGTGTTTTGTGTGTCCCCCACAGTGTTGTCTTGCACAGTTGCTTTTGTTGTTTCTGTATCTGAATTTTCCTTATCTTGAAATGTCCCATTACCACACAGTGACATGTAGCTGAAGATGATTATCAGCTGCCCCTTTAGAACTGCCATGAACAAAAGAATCCATCACAGCCACAGTGTCTCCTGTCCTTACACTCTGTTGTCACTCTTTTACCTGGGTGGCCTCTTATGTTACGGTTGCCAGATTTAGCAAATAAAAATACAGAAGGCCAAGTTAAATATGAATTTCAGACAAACAACAAATTTTTTTGTTATAAGGATGTCCCAAAATAACATGGAGCATACTTATACTAAAGATTTTTTGTTGTTCCTCTGAAATTCAAATTTAACTAGATGCCCTATACTTTATCTGGTGACCCTACATTGTAGCATTTGAATTTTTAACCTCTGGTGTGAGGGAACAATCACTGTAAGGTAAATGCACAGGCTGCCCAATAGTGAAGGACAAATCAAATGTATTTTTCAAACAGACAAACAGATGCAGGAATCAGAGTCTTGCATGTTTACAGCTGCCCCTGACACATTAATAGTGGTGATCCTAAGTCAATGCTCCCCAAAGTACTTCCTAAAACACTAGTCTACGGGACAGCTCCAGAAAAAAAAAGTGAGTTCTATGCTAACATAAGTTTGCATACTGCTGCATATTGCCTTATTTTCTTAGACAGCCACAAAGTACATGAACTAGTTAAGGGTCCAGAAAAGCTCTACAGTAATGAAACATATTTAACCTTGTAAAAATCAGTGTTTCCCAAACTCATATAACCATGAAACACGGAGCCTTCTTTCTTTTTTAATCTCCTGTTAACATCCCTCCAAGACCATGTTCTCTGGAATAACCTCTGAGAACCACTGCCCAAATTATCAAATAACTGTTGTATTATATTCATATTCTTAGGTTTATATCTTTAGATATTGTTTTAGAAAAACAATTTCAATAAGTGTTTAATTTTTTTTTTTTTTTGCGGTACGCGGGCCTCTCACTGTTGTGGCCTCTCCCGTTGCGGACCACAGGCTCCGGATGCGCAGGCTCAGCGGCCATGGCTCACGGGCCCAGCCGCTCTGCGGCATGTGGGATCTTCCCAGACCGGGGCACGAACCCATGTCCCCTGCATGGGCAGGCGGACTCTCAACCACTGCGCCACCAGGGAAGCCCAAGTGTTTAATTTTTTTGAGCTTTGGTGCTTCAGATGTGAAGAAATTCAGTTAGGTAGAACACTGACGCCCCCAGCGATGTGGGACAAATGAGGTGTCACTTACATTTTACATTTTGACTATAAGATGTGTGTTCTCTAAAAGGGTATTTCATAGAGATACCTGGTTTCCTGTTATATTATAGCTTGGTCATGGAAATTCTAGTAATCACTTGATAGACTCAATATAGGCTCTTAGAAAACATCTCAAATGAGTAATTGGGTACTGATTGTGTGTTGGGCTGTCAAGAAGTGAGGATAAAAGTTAAATGCATCTGTTTTTAAAGTTGCAGCCCACCTAACTGATGTATTCAAGCAGTCTTTGGCTAATACTACAGAATGTCCACCAGAAACCGTTGAGACAGATTTCTCTGAAAAGAAACGGAGGTAAGCTGATCAATAATGTGTTCCAATCAGTACTAAGGAAATGATGAGGAAATGGAGAGGCGCGGGTGTCATACAGTGGGTGACTACATCAAGGAATTAGCCTTTCATCTTCCATGCTGTTAACAATTTATCATACAAGGGTGGGTTTTCTTTTATTATCTGTAGGCTGAGAACATTGCCCTTTTTCATCATATTTTTTTTCCTTTCGTTTTACACAGGCACACAGAAACAACAAAGCGCTGGAAAGAAAAGTTAGCTCAAAAGAGGTAATTCTACCCTGAACTATACATAAAATAAGCATGTGAAAGACCCAGTTTGGTGGAGTCATAGAATTTTAGAATTGGGGGGGTTGCAAAGTCCTACCATCCAGGCTCCCCGATGTTCTTTAAATTCTGCTACATTTCTGCCCAGCAGTCATCTTTTGGGCAGTGACCTTATTATCTTTTGAGGAAGCCCATTTGACCATTACCATTTGACCATTAGGTAGATCCTCTCTCTCTCATAAGCAAGGGAACTCTCAGGTATTCTCTGTGCTTTGGTAATTCTAATATACTAATAAATATTCTAGAACTTAATGCAGAGCATAGTTGTAAACATGCAAGGATTCTTATAATGCACACGAGGAATGTGCTCTAAGCATTATGTGCTCTGGTTTCCTTTCAATCCTAGCTGAGGATTCCAACCCCAGCCCTCTTGCCCTAAAGAAAGGAAGCCAGATATATTTATTGAGTGTATAGTAGTACATATGGTACCACTGTACACATTTGCATGGCTCCTCTCCAGAATGACTCCCAGGATGAATACGCTTCTTAATAAAAACGTCTGGGCTACCTTGTGGAATGTGTTGGAGAAGTAGTGAGATAAGACCTTAGGTCTCATGGGCCACCCCTCTATACAAGGTCAAACTAGAAGTATATACTGTCCTGTAGAATATCCCTGAAAGGATATCCAAGAGCCTGGTGACAGTGAGTGCTTGTGGAGAAGGAAACTGGGAGGTTAGGGGATAGTGCAAGATGGACTTCCTTTTCATTATGTACTCTTTTCTCCTTTTTGAATTATGTACATTTGCATGTGTTATCCATTCACATTTTAAAAAATTTTTGAAACATTAACAATTTCGAATTTTACCCCATAGGTAGGAATGGCAAGCCAACAAAAGTTTCTGAAGAAGAAAGTGAAACACATAATTAGATATATGTCCTAGAAAGAGAAGGGCTGGCAACATGGAAAATGGACAGGGGAGGAGGGTTAAGGAAGGAGAAAGTTTCAAGGAAATAGAAGGTAGTCAACAAATGTCAGATGCCATGGAAGAATCAGAAAGGAGAATGAAGAGAGGAATTTGTGCTTATCGGTTGGAAGGTTTATTGATTTCTTTTGTGAGAACAATTTTAATAGATTGATAGGCGGTAGCCAGACTGCCATAGATTGATGAACGAATCCAGTGAGGCAGTAGAGATATTTTAATGAGAAATTCAAGCTGTTTAAATAAGACGATTTTCATTCAGCCAGTGTTTCCAGAGAGGCCATCTAGTATAAGAGAAAGAGCACTGTTCTTAGAGCCAGCAGACCTAGAATCAGCTCCAATTTGATTATTGGCAGACTGTATGATTCCAGCTGGTTGTTTTACTTCAGTAAAATTTACTTCAGGAATTCAGTTTGCTTATCTATAAAATGAGGATGATTAGACCACCTAGTATCTAAGATCTCTGTCAGTTCACTAACAGCTGACTTGCATAAGCACTTCTCAAGATCATGGGCTTTGGTGCAGGCAACCTGGATTTTAATTCAGACTTTACTTCTTACTACTTACTTCTCTATGCCTTGAATTTTTGATGAATAAAATGGGAATAATAATAGTAACTCATAGAGTTATTGTAAGATTAAATGCAAAGTACTTTGCAAAGTTTTCCTGGCATGCAATAAGCACTTAAAAATGAAAATTTTTTCAGATAGGGTTAGGTTTGGCTGCATTTAACGGACAACCCCCAAATCAGTGTTTTACAAGAAAGAAGTTTGTTTTTCCTAATGTAAAAGAAGTCCGAAGTGGGCAGTCCATGGCAGGCAGTGCCACATCATCATCAGGAACTAAGATTCCTTCCTTTCTTCTGTTCCATCCTTCTTAGCACATGATTTCCATCCTCAAGTTTGCTTCATAGTTGCAAAATGACTGCTGCAGCTACAGCCATTTCATTCATATTTTAGGAAGTAGGAAAAGAGATGAAGCAAGGACAAAGGGAAAGCCTTCCAGCTGAGTTAGCCCTCTTTAAAAGCTTTCTGAAGTCTTACCCAGTGACTTCAGTTTACATCTTACTGGCTATCCGTATATAGAGGGAAGGCTGGGAAGTGTAGTTTTTAGCTGGACTATTGCCTCCCCAGTACATTTTCTAATATGGAAAGTCAGCTAGCAAGATTATGATTGTTTTTATTTTACTTTGTGATCATTAATTGCATTATTCATAAGCCATTCATTCCCCAGGTTTCAGTGTTACCACTGCTACTGAAATTTCGGAAATCAGTAGAATCTAGCTGTCAATTAAACCTCAGAGAAACGGAAAGACATGCAAAAAGGTCATCCATGTGGTTTGTAGCCTTTTGAGATCAAGTGTAAAACCAGACTACCAGCTGGTATCATTATTTCCTGTCTCACATGAAAGTCTAATTTCTGAGGTCAGAAATGTGACCGATTCTAGAAGAAGCAGAAGATGAACTGAAACAAGTTGACAAAAAAATGCCCGAGTTAATTCTTACCAGTTTTGTTAGTGATCCCCATTTTCTGTGGGATTTAGAGCTGAAACAAAAGCAAATAACACTTTTTCGTTAATGTTCTGTGTCTTCTTTTGCATCGTTATGGAAATATCCACCAGGAAGGAAATTGAAAAAACACAAAACTATCTAAAGGAAATTAGGAACAAAGCAATATCTCCGTACTACAAATCTGAACTAAGCAAGTTATATCAGTCTCAGGTAATTGAATGTAATTAACAAAAATTGAATGAGTCTTCATAGAAGTTGATACAATGCCTGTGCTTTTAATGTAACCTACCTATCCTGATGTTTCTTTCCTGCTTCAAGCATCAACCCAATTGACTAACCCATGCTCTTCAAATCATGTCCTCACCAGCATGTGAGAGGGAAATTCTTTGCCAGTGTATTCCTACAGCTCTACCTCCCTGCCTTGCATTATCACTATTAATTATGTTCTCCCATCTATTTTAAGCTCTTTTGGGGTTGAATTCTCCCTATTGATGATTATCCTCCGATAAATCCCATTTTGAAGTTTTTATTCTATTGAAATGTCCTCACCCATCAGCTGCTGAGGCAACACTGAGAGATTGTGAGTTCTTGGAAGCCCATGGAAGGAGAACATGGCTCTCCTTTCCTATGAAACCTTGAAACTCTCAAGCAAAGGGAGGATTTTCATGTGTTCAGAACTCCCTGTGCTTCAATGAAAATTCCAGATGTTATTATTAACCAGAGGCTGCCTGACAAGAAATTATGGGAAATTATGACTAATTAACAAAATCCAGAATTGAGTTAATCAGTTTCTTGAACAACTTGTAATTTGCAAACTTCCTTTTCAGGGCCTTCAAAAATATGCTTTTATCACTGCTTACCAACTTATCATGCTCGTAGCAATTGCCTTTCAGCTGTGTGTAAGTCTAAAATAAATCTTTGATTTTTCCTTGAAGTTTAATTATCTGGACACCCTTTCCAAAAACTTGCCTTCTTTTACCAAGAAAGACAAGGATGCAAGCAAAACAGCTGTTCAAAATACATCCAATCTTCCTCCAGGTAATATGTTCATGTAGCTCTTATTCCTGTTAATGTAGAACATAACTAGTTCCTACCACTTTTTGTCTCAGTAACAGCTAATGACATAACACAGTGTGACCTATATATTATAGATTTGGCTGAGTTATATGAGGAAACTAAAATGTAAATAAAATTTAGTTTTCATCCTGTATGCTTAAAATTTACCTAAAAGCATTAAGAAGACCTGACTAATTTAAAAATCAAGGGAGTAATGAAAGGTTGTTGGAGAACAGTACGTTTACATGGTCTCCAAGTATCACCTCACGTATTACCTGCTAATTATGAGGAGGAGAATATGCCTTTACAATGGAGGGAGATGGCATTTTCCACCTTAACCAAGTGATCAAACTTCTACCATATGTGAGACAACCTAGCATTAGATGTTTTCTCATTTAATGCAATATGAATATTGTTCCTAGAACCTGTGTAGAATTCTCACCAAAAATCCTTAACCTGAATTTAATCAAAAGGAAACAATCAGACAAACCAGAATGTAGACATTTAATAAGACAACTGACCCGGGCTCTTCCAAAAAGTCAATGTCATTGGCCCCATGGCTCCATCCCCGTTTCTCTCGCTTCAGTGAGGCCCACGCTTTTCACGCATCACCTCAGGGAGCGCTTACCGCATGAAGAACCTCAGGGTAAAGGCACGGCCACCAAAGCAGGAGTGAGAGCAACTTGACGCCGGGAAGGAGACACTAAAGAGGCTGCAGCCGCAGGAGGCTGGAGTCCTGGCCCCCGTTGGCCTTTCCCAAGGGCTTCGACAGGGCGCCTCAGGCCTCGCCATCTGCTGAGTGCCGCCCACCTCACGGACACCATCCTGCCTCGCTGACCCAGTCGCCCTGTTGCCAGAATGAGCTGATGTCTGAAAAGTGCTCAGCAGAACCAGGCACAGCACGGGCCTCTCCTCTTGTGGTTTCACTTGCCAGTGACCACTATCTTGATAATTCCGTATGGCTGACAGGCTCTTGGTGCTCTGGCCGGGTGTCAGGCCTGAGCCTCTGAGGTGGGAGAGCTGAGTTCAGGACACTGGACCACCAGAGACCTCCTGGCCCCACATAATATCAATTGGTGAGAGCTCTCAGAGATCTCCGTCTCAACGCTAAGACCCAGCTCCGCTCAAACACCAGCAAGCTCCAGTGCTGGACACCCCATGCCAAACAACTAGCAAGACAGGAACACAACCCCACCCATTATCAGAGAGGCTGTCTAAAATCATAATAAGGTCACAGACACCCCACAACACACCACAGGACTCGGTCCCGCCCACCAGAAAGAAAAGATCCAGCCTCACCCACCAGAACACAGGCACCAGTCCCCTCCACCAGTAAGCCTACACAACCACTGAACCAACCTTACCCACTGGGGGCAGACACCAAAAACAACGGGAACTATGAACCTGCAGCCTGTTAAAAGGAGACCCCAAACACAGTAAGTAAAGCAAAATGAGAAGACACAGAAATGTGCAGCAGATGAGGGAGAAAGGTAAAAACCCACCAGATCAAACAAATGAAGAGGAAATAGGCAGTCTACCTGAAAAAGAATTCAGAGTAATGATAGTAAAGATGATCCAAAATCTTGGAAATAGAATGGAGAAAATACAAGAAATGTTTAACAAGGACCTAGAAGAACTAAAGAGCAAACAAACAATGATTAACAACACAATAAATGAAATTGAAAATACTCTAGAAGGAAGCAATAGCAGAATAACTGAGGCAGAAGAACGGATAAGTGACCTGGAAGATAAAATAGTGGAAATAACTGCTGCAGAGCAGAATAAAGAAAAAAGAATGAAAAGAATTGAGGACAGTCTCAGAGACCTCTGGGGCAACATTAAACGCACCAACGTTCGAATTATAGGGGTCCCAGAAGAAGAAGAGAAGAAAAAGAAAGGGACTGAGAAAATATCTGAAGAGATTACAGTTGAATACTTCCCTCATATGGGAAAGGAAATAGTCAAGTCCAGGAAGTGCAGAGAGACCCATACAGGATAAGTCCAAGGAGAAACACGCCAAGACCCATGTTAATCAAACTATCAAAAATTAAATATAAAGAAAAAATATTAAAAGCAGCAAGGCAAAAGCAACAAATAACATACAAGTGAATCCCCATAAGGGTAGCAGCTGACCTTTCAGCAAAAACTCTGCAAGCCAGAAAGGAGTGGCAGGACTTATTTAAAGTGATGAAAGGGAAAAACCTACAACCAAGATTACTCTACCCAGCAAGGATCTCATTCAGATTCAATGGAGAAATTAAAACCTTTACAGACCAGCAAACGCTAAGAGAATTCAGCACCACCAAACCAGCTTTACAACAGACACTAAAGGAACTTCTCTAGGCAGGAAACACAAGAGAAGGAAAAGACTTACAATAACAAACCCCAAACAATTAAGAAAATGGTAATAGGAACATACATATCGATAATTTCCTCAAATGCAAATGGATAAAATGCTCTAACCAAAAGACACAGAATGGCTGAATGGATACAAAAACAAGACCCATATATATATGCTGTCTACAAGAGACCCACTTCAGACCTAGGGACACATACAGACTGAAAGTGAGGGGTTGGAAAAAGATATTCCTTGCAAATGGAAATCAAAAGAAAGCTGGAGTAGCATTTCTCATATCAGACAAAACAGATTTTAAAATAAAGACCATTACAAGAGACAAAGAAGGAAACTACACAATGATCAAGGGATCAATCCAAGGAGAAGATATAAAAATTGTAAATATTTATGCATCCAACATAGGAGCACCTTAATTCATAAGACAAATGCTAACAGCCATAAAAGGGGAAATCGAGAGTAACACAATAATAGTAGGGGACTTTTAACACCCCACTTTCACCACTGGACAGATCATCCAAAATGAAAATAAATAAGGAAACACAAGTTTTATATGAGACATTAGACCAGATGGGCTTAATTGATATTTATAGGACATTCCATCCAAAACCAACAGAATACACTTTCTTCTAAGATCAGGAACAAGACAAGTGTTGCCCACTCTCACCACCATTATTCAACATAGTTTTGGAAGTTTTAGCCACAGCAATCAGAGATAAAAAAGAAATAAAAGGAATCCAAATCAGAAAAGAAGAAGTAAAACTGTCACTGTTTGCAGATGACAGAATCCTAAAGATGCTACCAGAAAACTACTAGAGCTAATCAATGAATTTGGTAAAGTAGCGGGATACAAAATCAATGCACAGAAATCTCTGGCATTCCTATACACTAATGATGGAAAATCTGAAAGAGAAATTAAGGAAAGACTCCCATTTACCATTGCAACAAAAAGAATAAAATACCTAGGAATAAACCTACCTAAAGAGACAAAAGACCTGTATGCAGAAAACTATAAGACACTGATGAAAGAAATTAAAGATGATACAAACAGATGGAGAGATATACCATGTTCTTGGATTGGAAGAATCAACATTGTGAAAATGACTCTACTACCCAAAGCAATCTACAGATTCAATTCAATCCCTATCAAACTACCACTGGCATTTTTCACAGAACTAGAACAAAAAATTTCACAATTTGTATGGAAACACAAAATACCCTGAATAGCCAATGCAATCTTGAGAAAGAAAAATGGAGATGGAGGAATCAGACTCCCTGACTTCAGACTATACTACAAAGCTACAGTAATCAAGACAGTATGGTACTGGCACAAAAACAAAAATATAGATCAATGGAACAGGATAGAAAGCCCAGAGATGTACCCATGGGGAGAGGGAAGTATAAGCTGGGACAAAGTAAGAGAGTACCATTGGCATATGTACACTCCCAAATGTAAAATAGATAGCTAGTGGGAAGCAGCTGCATACCACAGGGTATCAGCTCAGTGCTTTGTGACCATCTAGAGGGGTGGGATAGGGAGGGTGGGAGGGAGACACAAGAGGGAGGGGTTATGGGGATATATGTATACGTATAGCTGATTCACTTTGTTATGCAACGGAAACTAACACAACAACGTAAAGCAATTATACTCCAATCAAGATGTTAAAAAAAAAAAGTAAATGTCATTAAAAAATTTTTTTAAACATGAGGTGATTGTTCTATAATAAAAAAGACAAAAGAGGCATAAAAACTACTTGTGATACATACATTTTGGTTGCTGGATTGAGAAAAAAACAGCTATCAAAAATATTTGGATGAATTACATGAGTTTGATTTAGGGACTCTATATGAGAGGGCATTGTTGGATTACTGTAACTTTTTTCGGGTTTGGTGATGCTGTTGTGGATGTGTAGGGGAATGTCTTCATTTCAGGAGATGCATGTTGAAGAATTTAGGGATGACATAAAATTTAGTGCTTCTCTTTAATAAACTGGGTGGTTAAAATGCCCAGATAGAGGGATTTTCTACTGTACAATACCACAAATTCAGCTGCCTGGAATGAGCACAGCCAATTACCACAGAGTTTGCAAAGCAAAGATTAAGGCTGGAACAATGACTTGTAGATGTGATGGGGCTAAATCAGGGATGAAGTCTGATGGTGCTTGTGCTGCCACCTGCACCCTGGGCAGAAGACACTAACCAATCAAACCTACTCTCCCCTTGAAAGGGGGCGAGGCCACAGTTTCTTCAACACAGTCCTCCGGGCAGCCACCACCATTTAACCAGGGTTGGTGTACACACAAGTTGAAATGTGTTTGCATCCCCAGTGCTTGATATATTTATTTAAAATTTGTTTCATTTTGCACTGATTTCTTAGAGTGCATTTTAATAAAGAGCTATTTAAGAGTGGAAACTTTTTAAAAAATATCACCTTTTAGTTACTCTTGCCAAGTAAAAGTAGGCCAAATTACCTGGTCCCTGTTTCATAAGCCAACAAGGTAACAACTACTATGTGGTCATAAGGCCCGGAAAGAACCAGCTAGCTCCTTGGGAGTTTGAGTTTTACAGATACTGTCCTGTTTGTTAATGGCAAACATTTGTCATATAATGATAATCCCAGCCTCTTAATGGCTTTCTTCCATTTAGTCTTTCTAAAGACGGTGGGGGGAAAGGCCCCTCGTTCATTGTAATACAAACATTAGTAGTCATTGTATCATTGTCCAGAATATCATTTTAAAATATTTGTTCTGGTTTTCTTTTTAAGATTCCCAGAAAAATAAAGTTGCAGAACAGGAATCCTCAGATACGCTTAGTCTTCCAAAATCGGAGAACTTTGTGAATACCAAGGAGTCTGCTAGCCAGAAACAAACTGAAAATTTAACAGCATCTATCAAAGGTATGGCAGTCATTTGCTTTATCTCATTGTTTCTCAACACTGAACATCATTTCTTTTTGGAGTATGGGAGATGGCCCTGGGGACTGAGGGCATGGTTGGCGGTTACAGAAAAAATTCTAGAGGGTCATGGATCCTGAACCTATGGGACTTTGTAAGGCTTCTTAGCACAGCAAAGTATCTCAAAAAATATTTTTGAGAATGACTACAAGTCCCACATTGAAGGAAAGAGATGACAAAATTTTTTTTAAGATTTGTTATTTTTATTTCTTCATTTTATTTTATTTTGATTCATTTATTATTCTATTTTATCCCTCATAGTTCTAAGAGCTTGTGTGGTTTACTGAAACTCAGGAACCTGGTAGCTTTGTTTGAGCAGCCAGTGATTTGGTAGTTGGACTTAGATTTACCTATTACTTCCTTGTTCTGCAGGTGCTAGAAGAGAAACGTAAGATGTAGTCTCTGTCTTGCACAGCACATCGACTTATTGGGGTAGCAGAAACTGAAGTGTGGAATACTACAGAATAATATCTAGTTCCCGTGGAGTCACATTACACTGATTTCACAGCAGTTAATTCAACCAAATATGGGTGGTAAAAAAAGAAAGAAAGAAAGAAAAACAGTAATTTAAATTGTGTAGATACATTTGCACCCCTTGATTCCTGTGGGCATGTTCCATATTGAAAGTGAGCTGGGAATCTGCTGATTCCTGTGGGCATGTTCCATATTGAAAGTGAGCTGGGAATCTGCTGATTCCTGTGGGCATGTTCCATATTGAAAGTGAGCTGGGAATCTGCTGGGAATCTGGGAATCTTAGTTACCTCTTATAGAGGGAGCATCTTGCCACATTTACGGGTGAATTAGGGATTTACCTTGTACAGGCCTTTTGCCTTCCTGATTTAATCTTATCTCTCTTATAAGGTTTATTCATTTAGGGTGTGATTTACTCACTGCCAGGCATTGTTCTAGGCATGGAAATACAGCAATTAAGAAGCCAAAGACATATGCAGCTGAACATGCTATGGGCAAACCTAGACAATAAATAAGTAAACACATCAAATTCAGATTATAATAAATGGTGTCACATAATGTAACAATATAATGTATGGAGAGTGTCTCGGGGAGAGAGACAGCACTCCACTAGGGGGTTTGAAGGCCCCTCTGTGAAGGGACATTTGAACTGAGACAAGAAGGACAAGAAGGAGGCAGCCATTCAAAGACTGGGGGGAAGGAATATTCCAGGTAGTGGGAACAGCAAATATGAAGGCCCTGAGGAGAGAAGAAACAGAAAATAAGGCATGGAACTGGAAGAAAATGGTCATCAGAACAAGTAGAAGGTGAGGTCAGAGAGAGGGACAGCAGTGAGATCCCGTGATGCTGCATAGGGAACTTTGAGTTTTATTCTAAGTGGAGTTGTAGTCAAGCACCACTGGAAGGTTTTGAGCAGCGGGGTCGTTACCTGACTAATTTATATTTGAAAAAGATCCCTCTGGTAGATGTGTGGCCAATAGCTCATGGCGAGGGAAAGGAGAAGTGGGGAAGGTGGAAGCAGGGAGGAAGCAACAGAAGATACGTGTGAGTATGGACAGAGACCTGGACTAAGGAGCTCGAGGTGGAGATGGTGAGAAGCAAATTAATTGGAAATATATCCTGGAGGTAGAGACAACAGGGCTTGCTGGTCGATTGGACATGAGGGTGAGAACTAAGAGGCATCAAGGGTGATTCCTAAGTTAACTAATGTGACCAGTTGTGAGGCTGAGAATTGGTAGCTGTAACAGGTTTCCAGATGGTGCTGATGGTGCTGATACAGGGCCATGCTTTGAGAACCAACCTAAGGCAAACTCTAGAATGTAAAAATCAGGCAGAGGAGGAGCCAGTTAAGGCAGCTAAGAAGAAAAAGCCAGCAAGGTAGATGAAAAATAGGAGTGTGAAAATGACTGAGTGTTTCGAGTATATTAAGTGCTCCTCAAAAGTCGAGTAAGATAAAGAATAACCATGGAATTGGGCAGTAGTGATCACTGGTGATCTAGACAAGAGCAGTTCCAGGGCACAGGGGAGACCAAAGCCAACTGAAACTGCTTATGTGTAGAATGGCTAAAGCGGAATCAGCAGCAGCAGCAGCAGCGGGAATACATAGATGTAACCAAGAGTCTTGTGGAAAAGAATAAAGTAGTGGGACGGCAACTGGAGGGAGATGTGTGACCAAGTGAGAGGTTTTTAAAAAATTAGACATACTAGAGCATGTTGATTTGCAAATGATGATAATTCTGTAGGAAGAGAGAACTTATGATGCAGGAGAAGGGAGCCTGATTGCAGGATAGCAAAGTGTTAAAGAAGGTGAGAGAACATGACATTTGGGGCAGACCCTGAGTGGCAGATTTGACCTCGGTTGTGAGTAGGTCACCTCATCCACAGTGACAGGAGAAAGGAGAAAGAATACAGATACATGGTATTGGGGAGATGAGTGAGTGTGATGGCAAAGGAGTGGATATAATGATAAGAATATAAAATCCATTCCAGAGAAACAGGAAAGCAAAACAAGAAAGGGTGACTGATTGTTTAAAGTGACAGTGTCCATTGATTAGAGGTCTCAAGAAGGTCAAATAATTGCTTGACAGATATGATAGAGTAATAAGCTAGAAGAATAGGAAGTAGTGATCTAGAGAGGGTAGCTTGAAACAGAGATTTGGAAAGTGGTAAAATTACTGGTGTTGCCAAGGGCAAATATATGACCGTGGGAGTTTCTGAGATGGAGAAGAGGAAAAGATGAAGAAACAGGGCGATGGAAAAATCAGAGCAGACAGGGTGTTGGATGGGTCATCCAGGGGATGTCACCAAAAGCCATGAAGTGGAAGACCATCCAAGGTGTCAAGATCTGCAATGAATCAAGGGAATGATTGAGAAGGTCAGTAACTGACAACTACTTGGAGATGTCGTAGGTAAAACAGTACGATGGCATGAGAGTCAAAGGAATGGGAGTGTTTGAAGGAGCAAAAAAATTGTTTTGAAACAAGAGGGACACCTACAGCACCCCTACACGCTGAAATACTTGAGCTAATAAGAGACAATAATGTGATTCCACTATAAGTGGTAAATTAAATTTTGATATAAACAATAAAATTTAAAGAAGTTCAGAGTAGGAAGAGATTAACACAAGCAGTGAGGAAAACTTTATGGGAGAGGTGGTCTTAAAGAATAAATACAATTGCATAGATTTTAAAGTTTAAGATTGGATCACCTGAGATAACCCTCATTTTGCTTGAGGAAACTGAAACCTAGAGAAAGTCAAGCAGCATCTAAAATCATACAGCAAATTTGGGACTGCGCCAGGGCCAGAAAATGAGTTTTTGACTCTGAATTCTCTATAGTTTACTACACTACCCTCCAGATGTAGGGAAGAGAAGAGTATTTTACACACACACACAAAAAAAGAAAGAATGTGTTCAAAAGCCTGAGTAGAAATGAACTGGAAGCCATTGTAAGTAGATCAGAGTATTCTTATTTGGTACTAGTACAAGAAATGTTTGGGAAATAAAAGAGAATCAGAGGTGATTTGGATTTGGTGAAATAAAACTGAACTTGTCAGCATTCGCTATGATAACACTGCATAAATCCTATAGTGGCTAAGCAACCAGTTTTGGGGGCTGTGAGCTGACTGTGCAGCCTGCAGGCAGCACGTGCTGGAGTCAGCACCAGGCCCCTGAGATCTGTCTCTTCCCAGCCCCACATTCAACAACACCACGTTGAGAGCATGAGTCAGCTACCGTGAGAAATCAGCAAATGCCACACACTTGCAAAGTGTACCAACCAGGTCGGTTTTTCTCCGGGGAGGCAGTTGTTAAGCTTTTTTTTAGCACACCCGCGCCCTCAGGCAGAGCTCAGGTGTATTCTGCTCCCGTGATGAAGGAGCCCCACCCTCTGTGGCTGGCTGTCCTCAGGACACAGGGTCGGAGCTCAGGAGAAGTGGATCAGGACCATCAAGAGAGGTGGATTGCGGGCTGCCGCTCTCAGCCTCTGCTCAGAACTGGCGCAGCCGCTTCCACGTACATTTATGGGTCAGAGCAAGTCCTAAGGCTGAGCTCAGCGTCAACAGGGCAGAGAAATACGCTCCATCTACAGGGAAGCTGTGCTCAGAGATGAAGTACATAAAGCTATGCTCTGAGAGGAGGCAAAAAACCAAAACCAAAACATTATTGTGCATAAATACCACAGTCGACCTCAGCATAGAAACAGGGAACCATTACTTGCTCTTCAGTTGTGTCGGATTCAGCCGTAATTTCAGATGATTCCACTAGTTGGACTATCCCAGTTGTTTAAAGATTATTTATTTATTTAATTTACTTTTAGTTGCATTGGGTCTTAGTTGCAGCACGCATGATCTTTCCTTGTAGCACATGAGCTCTTCGTTGTGGTGCCCGGGTTTCTCTCTAGTTGTGGCATGCAGCTTTTCTCTCTCTGGTTGTGGTGTGGAGGCTCCAGGGCGCGTGGGCTCTGTAGTTGCGGCACGCAGGTTCCTGAGCGCGTGGGCTCTCTAGTTGAGGCTCGCGAGCTCAGTAGTTGAGGCGGGCGGGCTTCGTTGCCCCATGGCATGTGGGATCTTAGTTCCTTGACCAGGTATTGAACCCGCTTCCCCTGCATTGTAAGGTGGATTCTTTATCACTGGACCACCAGGGAAGTCCCCCAGTTGTTAAGTATTAAAATACTTCTGTATCAGCTCGTGACCAGCTGCTGTTCCAAGCCCCTCAAGTACTCCCTCCTCCTCCCCCCATCCCTAGGGAAGCCCTGGGTAGGCTTCAGTGGATAATAATCCATCTATTATGGGAGGCAGTATGGTATACAGCAGAGCTAAGGCTCTACCTGACTCCTTATATAATAGCTTATGACTTATATAATTATATAATGACATATATATAATATGACTTATATTATAACTTATGTAAGGCTCTACCTGACTCCTCATATAATAACTATGTTACAGTGGGCATGCTCTTTAACCCCTCTATATATTCCTGTTTCCTCTTCTGTAAAGGGGGTATAATGGTATATACATTATAGGGTTGTGAGGATTAAATTAGTTAGTATATGTAAAATGCTTACAGCAGTGCCTGGCACATGAGAAACTCCGTATCAGTATTTACTATTAATAATAATAGTATGAGAGATTATTTGATACCCATTAGACTGGTAAAATGCATTCATATAAGATAGTAATATGCATATGCTAAGAATACAAGCAAAAAGACACATCAAGCCATTAGAATGGTTGCCTATGTAGGCAGCAGTGACCAAAGAGAATAAATACATTAGAACACTGATCACTGAGCTCCATCCCCAGAGATTCTGATTCTGTTCTGGTCTGAAATACAGCTTATCTGGTATGTGGCTAGGGAATCTCTATTTTACCAGAGTCAGCCCAGGGGATTATGAAGCACAGGTGAATTTGGGACACACTGGGTAGTTGTCTAGGAAAAACTCACTACTCATACACACCAAGCAATTCTGCAACACCAGCTGAGTGTCCTACAATTCAATTCTGACACTAACCAGAGTTAGCACAGATGCTACAGGTTAAGGGCTCAGTCTCACAAGGCTGCCCACCACCCACTTCAGATGCCAGCCACAGGTACAGGTTGTCACTTGTGCTTCTGACCAATCAGCTATAAATTGTGGTTCCGATGACCTCCTTTTATGGTTCCATAATTTACTAGAACAGTTCACAGAACTCATGTATTATTATATAATAGGCGACATGATAAATGGCAGAGATGAGTAGCCAGAGGAAGAGGCACACAGGGCAAGGTCTGGAAGGGTTTAGCATGGTAGCTTCTGTCCCTGTGGTGGTGTGGTGCACCACCCTCCCGACCTGTGGATGTGCTTACCAACCCGGAAGCTCTCCGAACTCTGTGCTGTAGGGACTTTTGTGGAGACTTCATCATGTAGGCATGATTAACTCCATCTCCATGTCCCCTCTCCTTCCCAGAAGATGGGGGGGGTGGGGCTGAAAGTTCCAAGCTTCTAATCATGGCTTGGTTTTCCTGATGACCAGCCCCCATCCTGAAGCTATCCAGGAGCCCACCAAGAGTCACTTCATTCAGGTCAAAAGACACACCTATCACCCAGGAGTTTCCAAGGGATTTAGGAGCTCTGTGTCAGGAATCAGGGTCAAAGACCAAATATTTAAAGACACTCCTAACACTCTTATCACTTAGGAAATCACAAGGGATTTAGGAGTGCCGTGCCCTTGCCGGGAACCAGGGGCAGAGATGAATATACATTTTCTATTATCTTACACTACCAGAAGTGTGATCCTTGTGGAATCTGACACACCTGGGTATACATCCCACCTTGCCACTTTTTAGTTTCCAGGACAAGTTTTTTTAACTTCAGTTTCCTCATCTGTAGAAAAGAGATACTACTGTTATATTAGTCAGGACTCTTCAATTTGAGAACTGAAACTCAAACCCATTGAACAACAACAAAAAAACCAGTGGGTGGGGTGGTGTTTATTGATGCTCAAAAGCAAACCACAGAAAAGTGGCTATGGTGCTAGCCCAGGGATGACAGGATGCAGGCACTCAAGCTTTTCAGGGGAGTGTTTGCGTCTGATTGTCTGTCTCTCTGGGCATCTCCCTGCCTCTGTGTTGTCACATCCTTACTTGTCCCTGTTTCAGGGGTCCCCAACCCTCTGTTAGGAACCGGGCCGCACAGCAGGAGGTGAGCGGCGGGCAAGCGAGTGAAGCTTCATCTGCCGCTCCCCATCGCTCGCATTACCGCCTGACCATCTCCCCAACCCCCCCCCACCACCGTCCATGGAAAAATTGTCTTTCACAAAACCAGTCCCTGGTGCCAAAAAATTTGGGACTGCTGCCCTGTTTGGTTTTATCCTCTCCTACAAAGGACAGGCTATGTCCATGTGTCAGGGACATGATCAGAGAGGTCCAAGGTTCTGATTCTTCCAGACCCATAACCCAATGGACAAGATGGGATCATCCCGGTCAGCTTCAGGAAATATCCAGGTGAAGGGCCTGTGTTGGCTTTGCATGGGTCGTGCACCATCCTGATGCCTGGGGCCAGGGGTGTTGTGGCACTAGAAGTATGTGTGCTGGGAGTGGGTGTGGAGGTGGGCAATGGGGAGAATGCTCAGCATACAAAGATTACAATTACCATTACCTTCAGCTCAGAGGACTTTATGAGAACTAAGTGAGATGCTGTATGTAAAAACACGCATGTGGTGCTTGCCTGCAGACAGTGGACACTCAGATATTTGTTCCCTTCCCTTTCCTCTCTTGATGACTTAAACTCAAGAAAGGATGTTTAAATATGCTGATCTAAAACACAATTCTTATTAAACCCCCTGGATATTTGGAAAAATACATAAAATTGCCAGCTGTGTAGATTATCTACTTTTGCTCCCTCCTTCACCAAATTTAGTGATCTGGGGATTTGATTCCCTGGCTTAATTTATCTATGATTACTACAAGAGTTTTTCGAACTATAAATTTACTAGTTGAAACAAAGAAATTCTTAAGATTTTTTTCCTCATTAGTTTTAAGAAATCTTTGAGAGTCAACATTTTCTCGAACTGTGCCTTGTTGATTTACAGGCAAGTCACTCGATTTCTTAGCATCTGATTTTTCTCATTTATTGAAAAGAAGGTGATGCTAATAGCATCTGCCCTGCCCATCTCATAGGATTGTTGTGAAGACTAATTTTAGGTAAAATCTCTTTGTAAAATGCAAAGATAGAACACTAGAATGAATAAAAGCCTTTATTCCTGCAAATAAGCTCTTTAAGAAAGAAAGAAGAAAATTTTCCCAAGTCGGTTCTGTGTTCTTCTATGCTCTGGTATGATCTTGAATGTCTTTGGAAGCAACGTCCACGTGGTGTAATTTCAGTGTTCTCTCTAACAGAACCAGAATCGTGTGTGCCTCTGAAAATTCCAACCCAGTCACTGCTGCAGGATGTGGCAGGACAAGCAAGAAAAGAGAAAGTGAGGCTACCTCGCTATTTGCTGAGTTCCAAGCCCAAGTCTCAACCTCTCAAAAAGGTAAAACAGACATGGGAAGAAATTTCCCAGAGCCAGTGAGCATTTTATATATTCCTGGTGATTGAGGCCATTGATTTCCAGCCACTGTGTACTACTGTTTAATATAAGAACCATCTCAACATGGATCCCTTCAGGTCACACAGAGATAAACCAGGGCAGTGCTTCGCTGGAGCCAGCTTATATACACTCATGAGAGAAACTTTATGAGCCAGCTGTTAAATCGTCATTAGCTTGCAGTCAGCCACGCTGGGAGTTCTTATGCCATAGAAATCGGCAAATGCTACTGATAAAGGCTCTTTTCTGAGAGCCAGTTTACCAGCACACTGTTGGCTGAGGGGATCATTGGGCACCCTTCTCATGACTCTTAGGATAAAATCCAGGTGACCTAGCATGACTCCAAGGCATGGCTCCATTTGCTTCTCTACCCTCACCTTGTCTCAAACTCACTACACTCCACCCATTGTGGACTTCTCTTAGTTCTTTAAAAGCACCAAGCTCCTTCCTCAGAGCCCCTAAGATTAAGATTCCATCTCAGTTCTGTTGTAAAGGTTTCCTTGAGCCCACCAATCAAGCTTTGGTAGTCATCCTTTAGAAATTTCATGGCACACTGTGTTCATTACCATCAGAGAAGGTATTGCAATGTATATAAGTGACATGTGGTAGAAGTGCTTCTCAAACTTTAATGTGCATGTGAGTTATTTGGGGACTTTGTTAAAATATAGATTCCGACTTATTGGCTCTGGTGTGGGGCCCGAAATTCTGCAGTTTTAACAGGCTCCCAGGTGAGGTCAGGAAATAACAGCATAGGGCAATAGCTCTCAAAGCATGATTACCTGACTGGCAGCATTGGCAACACCTGAGACCTTTTTTATAAATGCAGATTCATGGGCCCCATCCCAGATGTACCGATGGAGAAACTCTAGGGTTGGAGTCAGCAATTTGTGTCTTAAGGAGTCCTCAGAAGACTGTGCTCCTCTCCAGAGCAGGTTTTCTTTATCTTTGTAGACACTTCCCCTCCCCACCTACGTACTCTCTACTCCACCCCATCCCAGACTTACTAATGGAGAAACTCTGGGAGTGGAGTCAGCAGTTGGTGTCTTAACCAGTCCTCCAGGTAGTTCTGGTGGGAGCTAAAGTTTGATCATCACTGGCACAGAAGAAAGAGTACAAACTTTAGAATCAGACAAACTTGAGTTTGAAACTTCGGCACGTAACACTTGAGCAAGTTATCTGTCTTTCAGTTCTCTGAACTTGAGCTTCTTTATCCTTAAAACAAAGCCTAAAATACTTCCTTACAGTGCTGTGGTAAGGATTACATAGACCATAAATGTTCATTTCCTCTCCCAACCAAGCAGTTATTTTTTTCTGGTGACGGAGTCTTTTCTTTTTTCTTTCTTTTTTTTTTTTTTTTTTGCGGTACGCGGGCCTCTCACTGTTGTGGCCTCCCCCGTTGCGGAGCACAGGCTCCAGACGCACAGGCTCAGCGACCATTGCCCACTGGCCCAGCCGCTCCGCGGCATGTGGGATCCTCCCGGACCGGGGCACGAACCCGTGTCCCCTGCATCGGCAGGCGGACTCTCAACCACTGTGCCACCAGGGAAGCCCCTCACTGTGGTTTTGATGGGCATTTACCTGCTGATTAGTTACTGCTGAGCATCTTTTCATGTGTCTGTTGGCCATCTGTATGTCTTCTTTGAAAAAAATCTATTGAGGTCCTCTGGCCAGTTTTTAATTGGGTCGTTTGGCTTTTTGATGTTGCGTTGTTTGAGTTTTTTGTATGTTTTTATGCTAAGCATCTGTTCATGTTGTCTGTTGGCCATCTTTATGTCTTTGATAAAAATCTTACTCAGGTCCTCTGACCATTTTTTAATTGGGTTGTTTGGTTTTTTGATGTTAAGCTGTTTGAGTTTTTTGTATATTTTGGTTATTAACCCCTTATCAGATATATTGTTTACAAATATCTTTTCCCATTCAGTAGTCTGCCTTTTCATTTTGTTGATAGTTTCCTTCATGGTGCAACAAGTTTTTTAGCTTGATGTAGTCTCATTTGTTTATTTTTGCTTTTGTTTCCCTTGTGTGAGGAAACAGATCCAGAAAAGTTACTAAGATTGATGGCAAAGAGCATACTGCTTATGTTTTATTCTAGTTTTATGGTTTCAGGTCTTACATTTAAGTATTGAATCCATTTTGAGTATTTTTGTATATGGTGTGAGAAAGTAGTCCAGTTTGATTATTTTGCATGGAGCTGTCCTGTTTTCCCAACACCATTTATTGAAAAGGCTATCTTTTCCCCATTGTAATTCTTGCCTCCTTTGTCATAGATTGACTAACCATAAAAGCATGAGTTTATTTCTGAGCTCTCTATTCTGTTCCATTGATCTATGTGTCTCTTTTTATGCCAGTACCATACTGTTTTGATTACCATAGCTCTGTAGTGTAGTTTGAAATTAGAGAGCATGATACTTCCAGCTCTGTTCTTTCTCAAAATTGCTTTTGTGTTTCCATACAAATTTTAGAATTAAATCATCTAGTTATATTTGATCTGGTTCTGTGAAAATTGCCCTTGGTATTTTGATTGGGATTGCATCAAATCTGTAGATTGCCTTGGATGGTATGGTCATTTTAACAATATTCTTTCAATCCATGAATACAGTATATCTTTCCATTTATTTGTGTCATCTTCAATTTCTTTCATCAGTGTCTTATAGTTTTCAGAGTACAAGTCTTTTACCTCTTTGTTTACATTTATTCCTAGGTATTTTATTCTTTTTGATGCAATTGTAAATGGGATTGTTTACTTAATTTCTCTTTCTGATAGTTCATTATTAGTGTATAAAAATGCAACAGATGCAGATATCTGTATATTAATTTTATAACATTCAACTTCACTGAATTAAGTTATCAGTCCTAATAGTGTGTGATTTTTTTCTAGATTCTACCAGTAACATTTTATTATACTTGCATTATCACATATCTATCCTTATATCTACCCATTAATCCATCTTGTTTTGGGTGCACTTCAAAGTAAATTGCAGAGATTACTACATTTATCCCTAAATATTCTAACATACATATCACTAAGTAGAGTTCAATATTTGTTTATATTTTTCCTTTGATCTATAATATACATACATACAATAAAATGCACAAATTTTAAGCATGTATTTGCTGAGTTTTGATAAATGCATATACTCATGTAACTCAAATTCTTATTAAGATATGGATCATTACCAAGTTCTAATAGTTTTTTGGTAACATCTTTAGGATTCTTTATATATAGTATCATGTCGTCTGCAAATAGTGACAGTTTAACTGCTTCCATTTCAATTTGGAGTCCTTTTATTTTGTTTTCTTGTCTGATTGCTGTGGCTAAAACTTCCAGTACTATGTTGAATCAAAGTGGCAAGAGTGGACATCCTTTTCTTGTTCCTGATCTTAGAGGAAATGCTTTCAGCTTTTTATCATTGAGTATGATGTTAACTGTGGGCTTGTTATATATGGCCTTTATTATGTTGAGGCATGCTCCCTCTATACTCTGTTAAGATTTTTTATCATAAATGTAGATGTTGAATTTTGCCAAAAGCTTTTTTGTATCTTTTGAGATGATCATAAAATTTGATATACCACTTGATCATGATGTTTGAGTGTTTTAATGTATTTCTGAATATAGTTTCCCAATACTTTATTGAAGATGTTTGTATCTATGTTTATCAATGATATTGATATATAATTTTCTTTTTATGGTATCTTTGTCTTGTTTTGGCATCAGATTTATGACAGCCTCATAGAATGAGTTCAGAAGCATTCCTTCCTCTTCAATTTTTAAAAATAGTTTGAGAATGGTAGGTGCTACCTCTTCGTTAAATGTGTGGTAGAATTCACCTGTGAAGCCATCTGGTCCTGGGCTTTTGTTGGAATTTTTTAAATTACTGATTAAGTTTCATTACTGGTAATCAATCTGTTCATATTTTTTATTTCTTCTTAATTCAGTTTTAGGAGATTATGTTTTTAGAAATTTATCCATTTCTTCTAGGTTGTACATTTTATTGGCATACAATTGTTTGTAGTAATCTCTCATGGTCCTTTTTATTTCTGTGGTGTTGATTGTAACTTCTCTTTCATTTCTGATTTTATTTATTTGGGCGCTCTCTCTCTTTTCTTGATGTGTCTGGCTAAAGGCTTGTTTTGTTTATCTTTTCAAAGAACTAGCTCTTAGTTTCATTGGTCTTTGTATTGGTTTTTTGGTCTATATTTCACTTATTTCCATTCTCATCTTTATTATTTCTTTCCTTCTCCTAACTTTGGGTTTTGTTTATTCTTCCCTTTCTAGTTCCTTTAGATGTAAGGTTAGGTTGTTTATTTGAGATTTTTCTTATTTCCTGAGTTAAGCTTGTATCGCTATAAACTTCCCTCTTAGAATGGCTTTTGCTGTGTCCCATAGGTTTGGATCATTGTGTGGTTGTTATCTGTCCTTAGGTATTTTTTCCTGTTTGATTTCTGCAGTGATCCATTGGTTGTTTAGTAACATGTTGTTTAGCCTCTACATGTTTGTGTTTTCTGCAGTTTTTTCCTGGTAGTTGATTTCTAATCTCATAGTGTTGTGGTTGGAAAAGATGCTTGATATGATTTCAGTCTTCTCCAGTTCATTAAGACTTGTTTTGTGGCCTATTATATGATCTATCCTGGAGAATGTTCCATGTACACTTGAAAAGAATGTGTATTCTACTGTTCAGGGATAAAATGTTCTGTATGTATCTATTAAGTCCATCCACTATAACTTGTCATATAGGCCAGTATTTCCTTATCGATTTTCTGTCTGGATGATCTGTCTGTTGATGTAAGTGGTATTAAAGTTGCCTACTATTATTATATATTATTATGTAACTGTGAATTTCTCCCTTTATGTCTGTTAATATTTGTTTATATATTTAGGTGCTCCTATGTTGTGTTCATATGTATTTACAATTGTTATATCTTCTTGTTGGATTGATCCCTTCATCATTATATAATGTCCTTCTGTGTCTCTTGTTACAGTCTTTGTTTTAATATCTACTTTTTCTGATATAAGTATTGCTACCTGGGCTTTCTTTTTGTTTTCAGTTACATGGAATGCCTTTTCCCATCCCTTCACTTTCAGTCTGTGTGTGTCTTTAGATACGAAGTGAGTCTCTTGTAAGCATCATATATATGGGTCTTGATTTTTATCCATTAAGCCACTGTCTGTCTTTTGATTGGAGCATTTAGACCATTTACATTAAAGTAATTATTGATAGGTATGTACTTATAGACCTTTTGTTAATTGTTTTCATGTTGTTTTTGTAGTTCTTTTTTGTTCCTTCTTCTTTTAGACTCTTCCCTTGTGATTTGATTACTATCTTTAGTGTTACGTTTGGATTCCTTTCTCTTTTTTTGTGTGTATCTATTACAGGTTTTTGGTTTGTGGCTATCATGAGGTTCATATATAACAACATATAATCATATATATGATTATTTTAAGTTGATAATGTCCTAAGTTTGAATAAATTCTAACAACTCTTCATCTTCCCCCCACACACATTTAATGTTTTTGATGTCATATTTTACATCTTTTTGTTTTGAATATCCCTTAACTACTCATTGTGGATATATATAATCTTATGCATTTGTCTGTTGACCTTCTGTCCTGCTGGCTTTATAAGTGGTTGATCTACTACCTTTACTGTATGTTTGCCTTTACTAGTGAAATTTTTCCTTGCATAATTTTTGTATGTCTAGTTGTGGCCTTTTCTTTTCTGCTTAGAGAAGTCCCTTTAGCATTTCTTGTAAAGCCAGTTTAGTGGCGTTGAACTCTTAGCTTTTGCTTGTCTGTAAAACTGTTTATCTCTCTTTCAAACATGAATGGTAACCTTAACAGGTAGAATATTCTTGGTTGTATGTTTTTCCCTTTCATCACTTTGAATATATCATGCCACTCCCTTCTAGTCTGCACAATTTCTGCTGAAAAGTCAGCTGATGGTCTTATGGTATTCCCTTGTACATAACTAGTTGCTATTCTCTTGCTTCTTTAAGATTCTCTCTTTATCTTTAATTTTTCCATTTTAATTGCCATTTTAATTTCATTTAATGTGTCATGGTGTGGACCTTTTTGAGTTAATCCTGTTTGGGACTCTCTGTGATTCCTGGACCTGAATGTCTGTTTTCTTTCCCAGGTTAGGGAAGTTTTCAGCTATTATTTCTTCAAGTAAGTTCTCTGCCCCTTTCTCTCTCCATCTGGGTCCCCTATTTGCAAATGTTAGTATGCTTGATATTGTCCCAGAGGTCTCTTAAACTGTCTTCATTTTTTAATTGTTTTTTCTTTTTTCTGTTCAGCTTAGGTGATTTTTTACTACCGTCTCATCCATTCCTCTGATCCATTGCTGATCAATTCCTCTGTATCACCTAATCTGCTGTTGATTCCTTCTAGTGCAGTTTTTATTTCAGTTATTGTATTCTTCAGCTCTGTTTGGTTTTTCATTTTTCTAACTTTTTGTTGAAACTTTCACCATATTCATTCATTTTTCTCCTGAGTTTAGTGAGCATCTTTATGATAATTATCTTGACTCTTTACTGGCCGGATTGCTTACCTCCACTTTGTTTAGTTCTTTTTCTGAGGTTATGTGTTGTTCCTTTGTTTGGAACATATTCTTCTGTCTCCTCATTTTTCCCAATTCTCTGTGTTTATTTCTAATGTTGGTTACATTGCCCAATCTTGGAGAAGTAGCCTCATGTAGAAGATGTCCCATGGGCCCAGCAGCATGCTCCCCTCTGGTCACCAGAGCTGTGTAGTCAAGGGATGCCCTTATGTGGGCTGCAGGTGCCTTTCTGTTGTGGTAGGGCCTACTACTGTGGGCATGCTGGGGGCAAAGCTGGCTTTGACTTGGTTGGCTGCAAGGCCTTGCCTTGTGCAATGGCTGTAGGCTGGCTGGAGGGCAGGGTAAGCTTCTTGCATGCTTTGCTGCATGGTCTAGTCAGGGGATGTGTGGGGTCAGAGTCTTTTTATTATCTTGAGAATGCAAAATAGAACCATTTTATTATGCTTTATTGCTTTTTTTCTCAATGCAAGGTGCAAGATTCTGTTGCAGGAAGAGTGAAAACATCCTCTATTGCATCTGCTGCCATTAATAATGTAAATTCATCCCCCTTTGGATTCCATCTTCTCCCGCCCTCAGTGACGTTTGGAGTGCTCGAAGAAGGACACACCTATGCAACCACTGTAAAGCTCAAGAATGTTGGAGTGGACTTCTGCAGGTGAGGCCAAGGCTCCAAGTGTATGCTCAGATCACTTTCCCCTACTCTGTGACTTTTCTTTGGTTGCCTACATCAGTGAATGTTTATTGAACTGAATTGTAATTACACCCTAACTCTTGAATCTTAACATCATTCATTCAATCATTTACTCACTAATTCATCCATTCATTCATTATTCAACAAATTAGTACTTACCAAGCCTCAACTATAGAGTAGGTATTTCTTTGCCTTTCCATTAATTTTTATCCATACTTTGGTTAGAAGCACCTCAAGACCTGATCTGTACTAGCAAAAAATGAAAGGGAAGTTGTACAAGTGTTCCAATAACTAATACACAAAACAATAACTAATGCACAAAACTTGAAAGTCTATTTCTCAAATCTACCACCAACTATAATACCAGCTAACATTTGTTGGCACTTTGTGATCTAAACATGATTTTAATTACATTAATTCTGCATAATTGAGGCAAAAAGGAAAAAAAGTTAACCCTTAATCATCAGGGTCATTTTGACTCTGATGATGTGACTTGGAATTATAAACAAGTACCTTAACTCACAGCCTGTACTCCGAATAGAAAATATACTGTATCTGGCATTAAGTGACAAGAAAGTCACCTTAGCCCTTCATTTTCAGATCAAAACCAATAGAATTTTAGAGTGTGTAGAACCTTAGAGACTATTATATAAAGGAACAAACTGAGTAACTTGTTTTAAGGTCTTGTAGGCTGCAGCAAGGGTAGATCTCAGATCTCCTGAGTACCAGCTCATTGGAGCACCTTGCTTTATCAACACCGCTGTGGTCACTGCTTCTTGTGGGAGATCAGTCCTTCCCACTGGGTCAATATACCATGTATCTATGCCAAGACAGCTCCCAATCACAAAATCTCCTCTATACTATTTTGAATTAAGCTTCAGGATTATGTCGAGTTTTTTCCCCCATAAAAATGGGATACATGTTTATTTCAAGCGCAGAGTTATTCTCAGGGTCAGTAGCAAGTTTGAGAATGTTTGTGATTCTAAATTCAGGATTGGAAGTCAGATGGAGCAAAGCTACAGGAGCATCTGATTGAAAAGATCACCGGCCCATTTTAATTGAGGTGAATTCTCAACTTCAGGAATCACATTTACTTCCTCACAGACAACCTGATGAGGGACCCAAGCCGCCAGATCAGACATTATTGTTTAGGTTGTTGCCACAAAGTGGGTAGGGAGAAATGGAGAGTCAACCTCAAACGAATTAAAACCACCCATGCAGACCCTGTGTATCCAGTACAGAATTTTAGTTTTATAGATTTCAGTCCTCAGCTTGTTCAACTCAGCCACCACAGGGCAGACAGCAAAGTGGCTGGTAGAGGGAGTGGAGTAGATGGAGGTAGGCTTCCCTTGGCATTTTAATTTACTCCAGGTCTTTAACCTTCGGGCAGAACCCACAAACCACAGGAAGAGGAAGAGATCAATAGGCACCACGTGTGAGCACCGGGCTTTTCAAGTTCACCAACATTTTCTGAGCCTTTTCTGTTTCTCTTCTCCCCAAACTTGCAAACCCCATACCATGGCAGAGAAAGACTGGCTTCCATGCTCTGCTGCTTTCCAAAGGAGCCTTTATTCTTCAGCTTAATGACCTGGCAGTCAGTATGTGTGTTCACGCTGGCAGCTACACTGCAGTGCACTGCAGCGCCAGCCAAACCTTCGCCACCTTCTGCCCAGACCCGAGCTGCTCGTCAGCATCTGAAAACAAAGGGTTGAAACTCAGGTTGGAGTCAGTTTGACGCCGATGAAAACTGTTGGAAAGGCAGTTGTGAAGCAGGCCCCAGATTCTTTTTCCAACTGGATATTGGGTTGTTTTTCTACTAGTCTGGACCCCTTGCTCCTGTGTAGGGAATATTAACACCTTTCTGGTTTTATTACTTCCCAGTTCATTCGTGCTCATGTTTTTCATTATGGCATCAATTTATTCCCATCTTTTTTCCTGGTAGGTTTAGGGTGAAGCAGCCCCCACCCAGCACAGGACTGAAAGTGACTTACAAACCTGGGCCTGTAAGTCCTATGTGCTATCTGTTGTGTGTGTCCACGTGTGTGCGTACAGATATGTATATGTTTCCAGTCAAGTGATTTTTAAGTCGTTCTACCTGTTTCAGTTTAAACCATGTTTAAGTCTACTTTTTCTAGTATCTTAAACAAAAGATTCCTGGTATTGGTTCAACATCTGGCTTGATGTCACTTACTTCATGTAACAACCATGAGCAGATCTGTGTGTAAATAGAGTTAAACTTCCAGCTATGGAACCATTTCTGAAGTTCACTTCACTTGTCCCAATACTGCAGTTCTATACTGTTGTCTGAAAATACCTTTTAAAACATTAAATACGATTTAACATGCACTTGGTAAACTGATTACCTAAAGATATCCTGTGACAAATCCTTCTGCAAAGTGAAAAATCACTTGAAAAACAAATATTTCATTGTTTACATTTTATGTAAATCTGGTTTGTTCTCTTGGTATTTGTCAGAGAATATTAGTTAATAACATATTAAGAAATAGTAGTATATTTAAAGTCACCATCTGTCTCATTTCTCCAAAAATCTCTGAAAAAACAAATTTTAATATGTCAATCTGTTCTGATTTTATTTGATACATTCCCCCAAATAAGGTGTTTAGTATAAAATGTGTATACTGCCACTTACTTCACATTAGAATTTCAGAAGTGTAGTATGTTATAAACAAAAGGTTGTCTCAAAAGATAACAAAAATCACACTTTCAATCTTAACTTTTATTTCTTGGTCAGTATATCATCTTGCTGCTTTAACACGCCTTTCATTTCAGTCAACAAGCTCTGAGTTCCTCCCATATGCCAGTGATAGTGCCAGGGTACAGGGGATGTTAAAGATGAGTGAGACACATAAGGAGCTTACAGAGCAGGACACATGGTGGGCACTCGAGAGATGTGTGATTGAGTGACAGACGATGTGGGGAAGCCACAGTTGTTATACGTTGACACAGAAGCATCGGTTGGCTATAGTGCAAAGAAAGTTGGCTTCTTGTCCTGGCTATGCTACCAAGCAGCTCAGTGATGTTTTTGGTTAATTAATCCTCTGCACCTTGCTTTCCTCGTCTATAAAAGAAGGAGCTTAGACTGATCACTTCTTAGCCCTCTTCCAGCTCCAGTATCTTATGATCTATATAAAATTGTAGTACGCAGGCTGCAATTTCCAAACAGAAATACATTTTGGGATTAGATCCACTAATTCATGAGCACCTCTCCAAGACAATGCATCATTGTACTGTGTCAAAGTTTCAGAATCTTCACAACATAAAGCAAAAACACAGTTAAAGCAAGCTTTTCTCCCACTGTTCTGGGAAGTTAGCAAATCTTTTTCATTTAAAGTAGGGATTAGCCAAAAGCCAAACAAACGACTGCTGGACGAACCTTTATACGTACTAAAAACCCAGCTTCTATTCTTTGAAGCTCACTCTATACTGTTTGTTATTATTTTTTTTTTTTCTTTTTGATAGTAGGTTTTGGCTCTGGCAAAGAATGTAACCTCTAGACTTCTCCATATCTAAATCTCACCACTGTTCATCTTGGTTCATTGCCAACAGTGAATGAATGTACTCCAAGCCTGGGTAAACCTGTGTGATAACAGTTCTCCAGCTGCCCTTGTGCAGAATGTCATCATTCCCCGGCCCTGCTCTGGTTGTTGGGCTTGGAGGGCTAAGGGCTTGGGTCTCAAAACAGAGCTGTTGGATACTCTCCAGTGTGCAGATAGATGCTCACAAGCACACTGTTGAAAAAACTGAAACATTTTTCAATTCTATTATTTATAAAACTCTATTGAAGAAAAAAATTCCATTCGTACCTAACTGCTTTCCATGTGGTAGTTTCTTCTGATTTATTTTTTCCAGATAACTGTTCTCAAGTCTGCTTTTTAACCCACCTCCTAGAGAGGCAGCTTAGAAACATAAACAGCTCTTTCTTTCCTGGCTAGTGTTCTTTTCAAGGAGCAAGGCAAGAAGCCTATTCCTTGCTGTGTTTCTTCTTCTTTATGTATCAGGTTTCTTTTTTGTTGGTACAGACCTCGTCCATGTAGCTTTCGGATCTAAGCAGTTTGGTATTTAAACTAATTCTGTCTCCCTCTACTGGCTTTGCCACATTGCAGGTCCTATATTAGGAATACTCTAAACCAAGGGGCAGGGCAGGGGAATTGTGGGATTCACCCAGTCTCTTAGATTAAATTTAAGATGAAACATATTTTTCTTAGATTAAATTTATCTTTATCTACAAGGATGACAATAAATAGAAACTTGCTACTGATATTCAAGAAATAGCACAGTTACAGACATCATGAAAGTTTGCCCTCCAGCATCCTGGCATTTAGTTTCCTTATGCTTTTTCCTAAATAGCACTTGATGTTCTCCTTCAGCAATTTTTCCTGGGTCCCGCTTACTCAATGGAATTCAACCTAACTAATCCATGAAGTAATTCTTCTAAATGCTAGAACAGCAATCATTCATTTGTGCCAAATTTATAGATGAGGAAACAAGATTAGAGAGTTTGAGTAACTTGCCCAAAGTCATGTTAAAAATCAAGATTTGAACTCATACATGTCTGATTCTAAAGCTACATTGTGTCTTATAGGTGGCTGCTGGTTTGCAGGCAGAACTGAAAGTGGAGTTATTTGCCATGGCTTTTGGAGAGGATGGTGCCAAGGGGTCAGCACACATCTTTCACAATATAGAGATTATGACTGAGCATGATGTCCTGTTCTTACCTGTGGAAGCAAATATCCTTTAAAGTTCAATTTGAGTAGTCATATATAGTGCAAAAATTACATTTGAGCAAGGAGAATTCAAAATGCTATTTTCTAATCCCCTCACATCTGCACTCTGTAGCTTCATTTATTCTATTTTTAAAATCAGAGTTAAATTTCTTAGGACAAAGACTTGTATCTTCTTTCATCTTTGAAAGCATCTAGCAAAGTGCCTAACATAGTACATGTGACTGTAAGTTGGATAAATCTCAATATTATTGGCCATCTATGGGGTATCAGACAATCAGAATTTTTTAAAAAAGCAAGTCTTTGTCATTAAAAAAACACAACAACTTGTAATCTTGATGGGGGATAGGAGATACCTTATTGTAGAAGTTGAATGGACATACACTGAATTACAATACATTCCTTCATACTGGTGTCTCTTGCAGATAGAATATACAGATATCGAGAACCTATTATATGCAAGGTACTGTATGAAATATTTTATCAAATATAAAAATGAAAATTGGACTCTATCCTAAAAGACTTACATAGTCTGGTAGCAGAAATAAAGTTTTCACACTTGATTCCTATATTGTACTCCAACAGCATGAATCATATGCTACTTTGCGTTACAGTTATATCTATTTGATATTTGAGCTGGGTCTTATAGAATGCAAAAACTTTTGATGAAAGGAGACTTAAACTAGGAAGAATGAACAAAAGTGTAGCAATAGGAAATCTCCAGGTGTTCAGAAGGGGAAGCAGGGAGTTCAATTTGTTGAGAGATTACAGTATTAGTAATATAGTGGGAAAGTTGGTTGGAATCAAGTTATGGGAGATTTTGAATCCTTGGCTTGACTTTATTATATAAGCAACAGTGAATCATTGAAATTCTGATCCAATGGGTGATATAATCAGCATATCTTTATAAAAATGAATCCAGTGTTATTGTACAGGATATGCTGAAGGAGAAGAGTTACTGGATATGCAAAGAACCATTGGAAGGCTACATCAACAGGCCACGTGTAAGGACAAGAACTATAGTGTGGCAACTATAGTTGGGAAAGAGGGACGTGGATGAAAGACATTTGGCAGGGGGCACTGTAAAATCTAAGGTGTGACCCACTGAGAAAAGGAAGTAAGAGGACATAAGAGTTCACCTGCAAGGTTTGGGGCTCAGGTAATGAAACATGGAGACTCAGGAGTGGATCTCAATTGAACAGTCAGGGCTGGAGATATAATAATTTTAAGTGTCAGCTACAGAGGTGATGATAGAAGGTATGCGGAAGGAGAAGAAATGTGGAGTCTGTTTAGGGAGCAGGAGAAAAAAGAGGCACCAGTGGAGACAGAACAAGCAATTAGCAAAACATGAAATATCTCAAAGAATTTCAAGGGAACTATGGACACAGTTGACAGATGCTATGGAGATATCAAGGAGACTGCGGATTTAAATAGGACCACTAGATTTGGTTGGGACAAAACCCAAACTGCAGAACGTGAAGAATGCCTGGGTGTTAAGAAAGCAGAAATATTGAGTATGGATACATTTTCAATTTAGTATTAAAGGAAACAGCAAGAGTATATGGTACCTGAGAGAGTACCTCAGGGAGGCAACAGGGAAAAGGAGAGATTTTCAGTTTAGTGTGTTTGTGGGCTGGAAAGAGTGGATCAGAAGAGAAACATTAGAAATATGAATGAGAGGACTGAACCAGCAGTATCCAAAAGAAGGCAAGAGAATAATCAAGAACAGAGCTGAAGTGTTAGTCTTGGCAAGGGAGAGAACAAAGATGGCTAAGGATCCAGACATTCTGAGGTGAAAGAAATTTAGGGGAACTTGTGTCAGATGACCTTGATTTCAATAGAAATGGAGTTGGATTCATTTGTTCATTCTTTCAAAGATCATAAGTTTTTCTAATGTGCTAGACATTGGGGATACAGCAATGAACAAGAGACACACATTTCTGCCTTTATGTAAGCTTACATTCCAGTGGGAGGACAGACAATAGACAAAATAAGTGCAACATGGACTACAATGGTGATAAGTACAAGGGAGAAAATGTAAAGTAGGAAAGGAAGTATAGGGAGTGTGAAGGATTGCAGTTTACAGCAGGGTGGTCACGAAAGACCTCACTGGGAACAATTTTCCCCCACTCTGGGAACTAAATCAAGTCCTCTTACATCCTCTTCACACAAGTTATTAGATGCCGATCCAGACTAACTGAATCCCTGTGGCTGATCACAGCAATTAAATAATTTTGCATTTATGTTAATAAAGTTTCTATTTCCTTGCTTATAGAGACCATCTGTCAGGCACAGAGAGATGGGGAAAAGAGTTTTATTAAATCCTTACTCTACTTCCAGTGACAACAATGATAGTTCATAGTCCATTTCCCAAGGCCTGTCCCCCTGCCCCTCCCCACCAAAAAACCATGAAATCTGGATGCTGATGTGGTCTGGGACCTGGTTATGGTGACTGATGGCACCTACAGAAAGGCCAGTCACCCTTAGCAGAAAACATACTCTAGGGTGAACAGAAGAAATTACAGGAGATCAATAGCCATCCTTCATCCCCTAAACCTGGCGTGCAGAATTTGCATTAGACAGAAAATACCTAAAATTGAGCTAAATGTGCTAGAGATTCTACAATGTTATCTGAGTTTGCATGTACAAATCATTTGTTCATGAAAGTAATAGTCCTTAATGGGTATTTTACCAGTTTTAACAAGCAGCAATTATGATAAGAGACCAAAAGATTTTCCCCAGGGAAAAGAAAACCCTATGGTCCAGAAGATTTCTACAGCTGCTTCCCCTGCACTTGGAGTCTTCATGTCCCGTAAAGTTTCTCATTAGGTGTCAGGTAAGTAACAAATTTGTAATTTGATTGTCATCCATTCAAACTTGAAGCCTTAGACCTTGCATTTGTTCCCTTCTTCATACAGCCAGCAACCAATGAGCCACTTAGTCTGGTGGAATGAAAATATTTGTTTTTAATAATTATAACTACCCCTTCATAGTCATAAACTATCTCATCCTCATACTATCTACAAGATAGATATTTTTCCCACTTTATAAATAAGGAAACCGAGGCTCAGAGAATCCTGAAGAAGTAAAAATCTAACCTACTTCAATGTGATTCTAAAGTTCATTCTTTCAAGTGCTATTTTTGATGTTGATCGGACTCTCCAAAAAGCAAGGGTACAAACACAAACAGCAGGATGCCCTTTTGGACTTGAGAATTTACAGTTAGGCTAGTGGTTCTTAAATTTTTTGGACTCAAGACTCCTCATGTATTCTTAAAAATTATTGAGGACCCCAAAAACCTTTTGTTTATGTGGGTCATATTATCAATATTTACCAAGTTAGAATTAAAACTTGGAAAAACTTATATTTAAAAAATAAACCCAGTATATTACCATAAATAAATTGTTAATGAAAAATAACTTTTCCAAACAAAAATTAGTAAGAGTATTACATTTTTGCAAATCTTTTCAATGTCTGGCTTAATAGGACATAGCTGGATTCTCACATCTGCTCTGTATTCAATCTGTCACCATATCACACATCACATAGTCTCTGGAAAACTCCACTGTACGCTCATGAGAGAAAAAGGCAAATAGCATCTTGCATTAGTTTCCTAGGGCTGCTGTAATAAATCTGTATTTGTGTCTCGAGGCTGCCATAACAAAGTACCGCAGACCAGGTGGCTTAAAACGATATTTATTCTCTGACAGTTTGGGGGGCCAGACATTTGAAATCAAGGTGGCAGCACGGTTGGTTCCTTCTGGAGGCTCTGAGGGAGAATTTGTTCTATGCCTCTTTCCTAACTTCTGGTGGTTGCCAGCAGTCCTTGGTGTTCCTTAGCTTGTAACTCACTCTGATTTCTGCCTCTGTCCCCAATGGCATCCTTCCCTGTGTATTTCTATATGTCTCTCCTTATAAGAACAATAGTCATTGGTTTTAGGGGCTACTCTAATCTTGAATGACCTCATCTTAACTTGATTGCATCTGTAAAGACCCTATTTACAAATAAGATCACATTCATAAGTCCTGGTAGACATGAGTTTTGTGGGGATAAACTCAGTACAGTCCACCCTCTGGTTCCCCAAAATTTATACCCATCTCACATGCAAAATGCACTCACTCCATCCCAGTATTTCCCAAAGTCTTCACCTATCATGGTGTCCTCTCCATCTATGGACTTGTGAAACTAGAAACAAGTTGTCAGCTTGCAAAATAGCATAAGACATTCCCATTCTAAAAGGAGAGAATGGAAAGAATAAAGGAGTCACTGATTTAAGTGTTTGCAGTGCAGCGGGGCAGATTTCCTAAGGTTTCAAAGCCTGAGCATAATTATCTGTGTCTTGATCTGCCCTCTGGGCCAGAGGCTTCACCAGCACCCCCCTCTAGACCCACAGATGCCTTGTGGGCCCCACCCTCTCAGTTGTTAGCCTGGGACAGTCTTATCCTCTGGGCACCCCATTTCCTGCTTATAGAAGCCCAGAAGTCTGGCAGCCTTCCTTCATTTCTTGTCTCTGTCCGCCAGGCCAAGCAGGCAGTGTTTCTGCTGATAGAACATTCTCAAAAACCATCAGTCTTCATGGATATCAAGGAGATCCACGCCATTAGACGTGAGGGTTCTCCACAGGTCCTTCCTGGATAGTCTCACCTCTGTTCCTAGCTTCTGCTGAGATGGTTGATTATACTCATGGTCACAAATCTAATTTCTCCACTAGGTTTTCCAGCTGCACCCTTGATGAACGCTCCAGAGCATGCCTTAGCATTTCCTGCAATATGGACTGGCTGTGAATTTTCCAAATCATGTTCAGGTTCCTTTTTGCTGACCATTTCCTTCCTCAGTTTACCCCTTTCCTCTTGTTTACTATAAGCAGCAAGAAACCAGGACACATCTTCCATGTTTTGCTTGGAAACGTCAGCTGGAAATCCAATTTCATTGTTTATAAGTTCTACTTTTTACCCAAAAGCAGAACACAATTCAGCCAAGTTTTCTGCCACTTCGTAACAAGGATCACTTTTCCTCCACTGTCCAATAACATATTCTTCATTTCCATCTGAGGTCTTAGCAAAATCACCTTTAATGTTCATATTTATACCAACATTCTATTCATGATGTAGGAATTCTCTAAGATGCTTAAAGTGTTCTTTACTTTCCCCATCACTTCCTTCTGAACCCTCACCAAAAGTGCTTTTACTGTCCATTATTTCTACCAACAACAGTCTCTTCAAGGTAATCTAGACGTTCTTCTATCATGTAGCTCAAAATTCTTCCCGGTTTCACCCATTACTTGATTCCAAAGCCACTTCCATATTTTTAGGTATTTGCTATAGCAGTACCTCACTTCCTGGTACCAAAATTTGTTATCAGTTTCCTGAGGCTGCCATGACAAATGACCATACTGGGTGGCTTAAAACAATGGATATTTATTCTCTTGCAGTTTAGGAGGTCTGAAACCAAGGTATTAGAGTTTGTTCCTTCTGGAAGCACTGAGGGAATTTGTTCCATGCCTCTCTCCTAGTTTCTGGTGGTAGACAGGATCCTTGGTGTTCCTAGGGTTGTAGCTGCTGTCACTCCAATCCCAATCTCTGCCTCTGCTGTCATGTGGCCTCCCTCCCTGTGTGTCCTCACATGGCATTCTTTTTTTTTTTAATTTTAATTTTACTGGAGTATAGATGTACAATGTTGTGCTAGTTTCAGGTGTACAGAAAAGTGATTAAGTTATACATATACATATATTATTCTATTTTAGCTTCTTTTCTCATATAGGTCATCACACAACATTGAATAGAGTTCCCTGTGCTATACAGCAGGTCCTTGTTGGCCATCTACCTTATATATAGTAGTGTATGTTTATCCCAAGCTCCTGATTTATCCCTCCCCGCCACATTTCCCCTTTGGAAACCATAAGTTTGTTTTGATATCTGTAAGTCTGTTTCTGTTTTGTAAATAAGTTCATTTGTATCATTTTTTAATTAATTCCACATATGAGTGATATCGTATGATATTTGTCTTTCTCTGTCTGACTTACTTCATTTAGGATGATAATCTCTCGGTTCATCCATGTTGCTGCAAATGGCATTATTTCATTATTTTTTACGGCTGAGTAATATTCCATTGTATATATGTACCACATCTTCTTTATCCATTCATCTGTCAATGGACATTTACGTTGCTTCCATGTCTTGGCTATTCTAAATAGTGCTGCAGTGAACACTGGGGTGCGTGTATCTTTTTGAATTATGGTTTTCTGCAGATATATGCCGGGGAGTGGGACTACTGGATCATATGGTAGTTCTATTTTTAGTTTTTTAAGGAACCTCCATACTGTTCTCCATAGTGGTGGTACCAACAGTGTAGGAGGGTTCCCTTTTCTCCACACCCTCTCCATCATTTATTGTGTGTAAACTTTTTGATGATGGACATTCTGACCGATGTGAGGTAGTACCTCATTGTAGTTTTGATTTGCATTGCTCTGATAATTAGTGATGTTGAGCATCTTTTCATGTGCCTTGTTTTTTTTTTTTAACGTAGAGCTGTTTGTATAGTTTAGAGATTAACCCCTTGTTGGTTGCTTTGTTTGCAGATATTTTCTCCCATTCTGGGGGCTGTCTCTTCATTTTGTTTATGGTTTCCTTTGTTGTGCAAAAGCTTTAAGTTTAATTAGGTCCCATTTGTTTATTTTTGTTTTTATTTTCCTTACTCTATGAGGTGGATCCAAAAAGATATTGCTGAGGTTTACGTCAAAGGGTGTTCTTTATTTTCCCCGAAGAGTTTTAGAGTGTCTGGCCTTACATTTAGGTCTTTGATCCATTTTGAGTTTATTTTGGGGTATGGTGTTTGTTAGAGAATGTTCTAATTTCCTTCTTTTACATGTAGCTGTCCATCACATGGCATTCTTATAAAAGCAAATCATTGGATTTAATCTTATCTAGAATGACCAATCTTAACTAATTATATTTGTAAAGACCCAAATTCCAAATAAGATCACATTCATAGGTTCTGCTGCTTAGTTTGGAAGTCCTTTTCAAGACAAAGTTGAAAAAGGCACCACATTTCAGTTCTAAGTCAATGTTAAAATCAGCTTCTCCCTCTTTTTCTTTTTCCTCTTCTTTTCTTCCAAGTGGCTGGTAGCATCAGCAAAAAACATAACTTCACTTTTTGCCTCACATTCCCTCTTGAGAAAATCAAGACCTGCCATGTTGAAGCCGATAACATCCTGAGAAAGAATACAAGAGAGATTAAATAAACTTCCTCTCAATTCAGTTCAATATCGCAGCATATGTGAGTCAGGGGAACCAAAGCTTCATGTGTTGTTACTCATCCTTCCCTAAGGGTTTTCCTTGTTTGTTTGTTTTTTTGTCTACTAGCTCTAACAAAAACCTCATCTTAAATATACATGCATGTCAGGTCAATATCACCAAAGATAGGGCACAGCACACTATGCTACTTGTAAGTAACATACACACTAGAATTTTCCCCTCCTTGTTCTGTCTCTACAAAGACACTTACCCGGACTTGGCTGACTTTTGAAATAGTTGTTTCCTTTAATTTTTCAATCACTGGCACAAGCATTTGGTTGCTAGTGATCTGGCCAAAGTGAATCCTAACAAAAATAAAACCAGGCATGTCACAAAGAAGGATAGTGGTTCTAGCTCTACCTGTCCCTTCTAGAACTAGCAAACAGACAAAATGTCCAAAAAAAAAAATCATTTTGCCAATCATGGGAATACAGAAATGCTTCTATGAAAAAAAACTAAAGAAGTTTCTTCCTACTATTCAATTCTATCCAATAACAATTTTTAAAATACTATCCTAACATTCAACTCATTTGCAAAGCTGACTCTTTGCAATCTACCCAGTGGCCACAGATTTTGACAACGGCATTCTATGTAAAGACCAGAGGAAAATGAGCCTTCTAAGAATTGCTGACTCAAAGATTTATTAATATTTCAGCCAAAAAAAGAGATGATCAAACTCTGACCTAGAGTACCAAGATGCCCTTGATGATTCATGCTCCTTTAACCTCCACATTCACCCTCACCCTCAGTTGTGATCTGCCATATCTACCTGCGAGGTAGCACCCATCTACCACCCCAATATGCTAGAAATATTCACTGTGTTTCTCTTAGAATCAGTAACCCCGATTCAATAGCACATATGCCATAGCAATTAAAAAATAAACTGTAAATATGACAACAGAATAATATAAACATATCATTGTTCTTCATTTGCTACTATCCTGAAAGAAATAAAGGAATGAAGGGTTAATGATCATGAAAAAAGGCCAATTCACCAAATACACCTGTTTTCTTTTTAACTATTTGGTATTGGCTGAGCAGTTTCTGATTTCCTAATAGCATTTTAAGGAATGTTCAAATTTGCCTCTATTCCTGTCCTCTGATATAACAGCTTGAGACTGGGGGACACAGTGGAAGATAAGAATATATTATGCCTTTGTAAATATATTTTCCCTCTGTTACATATTAATAAGAATTCTTCCTATTTAAGAATATAATCTAATGAACGTTTTCTTTATGTTTCTTAGTTCCCTCCAAATATGCCCCTATCCTTCCATTTGTACTTGTAGAGACCTGGGAAATAAACTGACTACTCCTTAAAATGCTATTATGAAAATAAAACCATTTGGTTTAAACTCAATAGTCAAAAAGAAACACTGAGGCAGACTGGCCATTCAGAGATGGGCTTTCAGCAAACTGACTAGAACCAGAACTGCTACCTTAGACTGTAACCTGGAGACCTCCGCCTGCCTGAGCATCCTTAGCAACATAGTACCTCATGCTACTTAGAGTTGGGTCATCACTAACTGCATTTTATCGAGCAAGACTGACTCCAAAGGATAAGAATTATGTCAGGCAGCACTGAAATTCCCAACAGTCTCTGAAACGGAAACATCACATTTCTTAATCCCAAAGCATGGACAGCTTCAGGTGAGGCACTACTGGAGCAGTTATGCGGATAAGACATGATATTCTTTTGGAAAGGACGTTACCTGAGGAGAAAGAAGAGGCACCTACATAGAAGTTCAATATCAGAGCCCTGCTGGATGAATTCATTAAAGAGCTTAAGAATGTCTGGGACGTAAGAGAAAGGCAGCACAAGCAGAGATTCTTCCAGCTCACTGAAGAGGAAAAAATAAACATTAAAAATGCCACGTTTCTTAACATAGTCAATTTAAAAATCTTTTCCTCTCCTATTTTTTTCTTCTACTTTTATACTTGAGTAGATCTTACCCATCCAGAGTTAAACATACATCTGTATTATGAATGGTTCTCTCTTTTCAACGTTTTGGTTTTCTATATTTAGTATTTTAACCTACTTGATGCATTCTTGTCCATGGCAGGGTAGGAGAATCTAACTGTTTTTCTTTCAGATAGCCAATTTCTTTAAAGCCTTTTGTTGTATATCCCATCTTTATATGATACTTCTTTTACCATTTATTGAGTCCCTCTATGTCATAGAGTGTTCTAGGGCTTTAGAGTCTGTTTTCATAACTGATTCTGACAACAATCCGTACAGGTGCATTTTTACAGCTTTTTAATCTAGGAGAACAGCTCCCTCTTGTTCTTTTTCTGGTTTGTTTTACTTTTCTTGAGCTAGTTCTATTATCATTTCATCAATTCCAACTAGAACTCTCAAGAGAATTTCAATTGGGATCACAAACCTATAGACTAGTTTAAGAAAAACCAAATCTTTAAAACACAGAATCTTCCCATCTAGGAATGCATCGTACCTCCATTACTCTAAATTTTCTTTTACATTTCTCTAGCAAAGTTTCATTATCTTAGATAGGTCCTGTTTGTTTCTTGTATGGGATATACTCAGATATTGTGATTTGTTATTAAAAAAATGATAACTCTCAGTAGATCAAACTCAAATATTATTTCAAAAATGAATGACAAAAGATATTAAAAAATTCTTAAAAAACCAGTAAGAGAAACAACTATAAAGCACAAGAAAGGGAAAGTAAAAATTCACAGGAAAAAATACAAATGGCCAACAAATATAATAAAATTTTAACTTTGTTAATTAAAAAGGAAAATAATGCAGTACCACCTTTTGCCTCTCAAACCAGCAAAGAATTTTTTAAAAGCTGGTAAAAGTCATTACAAGCACTCTGACAGTAATTAAGCAACATAAACCTTTAAAAAGCTCATGTCCATTGATTAGTTAATAAACTGCTAGGACCCTTAAGAAAAATAATCAATGATGATGACAAAGATTTATATATAAAGGTGTTTACTAAGGCAGTATTGATAACAGCCAAACACATATGCACCACCCAATAGTAACTATATATACAATGGAATATTTTGAACTAATTCAATGTTGTGTTTTTGAAGAATATTACTAAAGTGAGCAAGTGCTCAGGAGATATTCTGTGAAAAAGGACAGGATATAAAAATGTATACATATGATTCCAACTGTGTATGTATACAGAAAATAAGCCAAAGGAAATATACAACAAAAAATGTTAGCAGTTGGTACCTGTGACTGAATTATAGACGATTTCATTACCTATGATATAAAGTAGCACTGCCCTTCATTTGTGCTTTTTAAAAGTATTCAATATCTCCCTTCATATTTTAGGAGGAAACTTCTAGTTCTAATTCAAAAAGAACATTATAATGAATTATTTTCCATCAAAATTTTGACATAGTTAAACCTCTAAAGAAGATAACCATCAATTATAATGTCTGTTTATCTCATGTTCGGTAAATGGTATTAGCTGTAATAACTGTGCACCGGCACTCACCTTGACTTGATTCCTTTAAAAATCTCCAACACATAAGCTGAAGGCTATAAAGGAAGTGTGACAGCATTAGGGATACTCTTGATTTCTTAACTGAAGCTCTCTAATTTCTATCTCCTAAAAACCAGGGATATCTCTCCTTCTTATGAGAAACTGTTCTAAAAAGGGCACTACGTGCACGGGCTTAGACTGAGTCAGATCTGGGTTCACGATCCAGCTCTGCCACTTATCAGCTATGTTCCCTTCGATCTGTAAGTCAGAACAGTCTCCTATCCATAAAATGAAGACACACTGACTCACATTACTGTTGTGATGAATGAAACATGCAAGTATTGAGTAATTAAAGATCACTAAGAGCATACGTTGTCCCAGTATTCTCCCTCTCTCCTTTTATCTGACTAATTTATATCAACTTTTCCTCCAGAAACTTCAGTTTCAATGAACAGAATCTTCAGAGGGCTGTGGATACTACACATAAATAAGCACTAAAAAAACAATGCCCGTCCAGTCCAACCAGAAAGGATGACTTGAAGTTACACTAAAATGGTCCTTTTGAAATACAAAATGTCTTAGAGGATTCCAGCATTCAAGACATTTTTAATGACAAAGTATTTCCCAATATGTCTATTCTAAAATCATAATGCCTCTTCACTTCCTCTCTTGTGCCTGAAAGTAACCTTAGAATAACCAAGGGGAAACCATTAGTCTACTCACAGAGATACTGCCATAAGCCATCAGGATGGGGTTGATGGGAAGAGGAACCTATGAAGAAATTATTAAATCAAGTCATTAAAAAACAAGCCTTCGATAGTGCTTATCACAGGCAGGGTCATAACAATATTTTACACTTTTGAAAAGAGAGACCCTAAAAACTGACCCTGAAGAATTATTAAATTATTTAATAATAACTTTTAGTTTCAATACTGCTTATTTATGAATGAGTCTGGGCAATACATTTCATCTAGAAACCCGAAATGTTTACCCTGCCTCCCAAACAAAAGGAGGAATCTGAGTTTTTAACTCAATACAATAATCACCATGATCTCAAATTAACTATCCTTGGCTTTTTATTAAGACAAAGCTTCTCAATTCCTTCTTTCTAATGTTTGAATTAGAAAAGATTCTACTACATTTATCTCATTTCCTGATCTGAGTTAATAAATCCCCAAATGATGTTTTTTTCCTCAGGAATTGTCTCCATTTATAAATGTTTCTCAGACCGTAACTTAATGGACTGTCTTACCTCTTTCCCTGCAGCTTTACAAATGGCTTTGTGTTCTCTCATTTTTGCAGTTTCTTCTCTGTATAGCTCAATAGCCTCCATGATCCTCTCAGCCTACACGGATGATGGCAAAGGACAGAAGTCATCACAACAAACTCACCATCCCACAACACTGCAAATGGAAGGCCTGACGAAAAGTTACCAAATGAAATTGCTTGAATCAGTTTAATAAAGATGTGCCAATAGTGTGCCAAACAGCATTCAAAGATGTCTTCGGGGTTTTTTTTGTTTTTTTTTAAATTTTACTTATTTTTGGCTGCATTAGGTCTTCGCTGCTGCGCACAGGCTTTCTCTAGTTGCGGTGAGCGGGGACTACTCTTCGTTGCGGTACGCGGGCTTCTCAGTGCGGTGCCTTCTCTTGTTGCGGAGCACAGGCTCTAGGTATGTGGGCTCAGTAGTCGCAGCACGTGGGCTTAGTTGCAGCATGCAGGCCCTAGAGCATGCAGGCTTCAGTAGTTGCAGCACGTGGGTTCAGTAGTTGTGGTTCGTGGGCTCTAGAGTGCAGGCTCAGTAGTCGTGGTGCATGGGCTTAGTTGCTCCATAGCATGTGGGATCTTCCCAGACCAGGGATTGAACCCGTGTCCCGTACTATGACAAGTGGATTCTTAACCACTGCGCCAGAGGGAAGTCCCTGATTTTTCTTTTTTAATTTACAAGGAGACTGGGTCATGGATTCAGATGAGACTACAAGTGGACACACTGAGTAGGGCAACTCCCAGGAACACCTGAGAGGTGCCACTTTCAGGAGATCAAACTTTCCTTTCTAGAAACCAGGCACTGATCCAACAGATTCAGCACTACTTCTGTCCTTGGTTACAAGGGAGGAAAACAGAGGTTATGAACTTCATCTGTAAATTTCATCAACTTTTTGCCACAAAAGGACTATCTGGTTGGGATCCTATTTAAAAATGAGATACAGGGGCTTCCCTGGTGGCGCAGTGGTTGAGAATCTGCCTGCTAATGCAGGGGACACGGGTTCGAGCCCTGGTCTGGGAGGATCCCACATGCTGTGGAGCAGCTAGGCCCGTGAGCCACAACTACTGAGCCTGCGCGTCTGGAACCTGTGCTCCGCAATGGGAGAGGCCGCGATAGTGAGAGGCCCACGCACCGCGATGAAGAGTGGCCCCCGCCTGCTGCAACTGTAGAAGGCCCTCGCACGGAAGCGAAGACCCAACAGAGCCCAAAATAAATAAATAAATTTTAAAAAATAAAAATGAGATACAGGAGAGCGATCAAGATGGCAGAGTAGAAGGATGTGAAGCTCACCTCCTCCCACAACTACATCAAAAACATATCTACATGTCGAACAGTTCTCACAGAATGTCTACTGAATGCTGGCAGGAGACCTCAGACCCCTGAAAGGGCAAAGAAAATCTCCATGTAACCAGGTAGGACAAAAGTAAAAAAAAAAAAAAAAAAAGCAAGGAAGTAATCGGGTCAGGACCTGCGCCCCAGGCAGGGAGCTGTGAAACAAGAAAGGTTCCTGCACCCTGGGAAGTGCCCTCACCGGCAGGGAGATCAGCCAGGACAGAGGGAGAGCTTCAGAGCCTTGGAGGAGAAAACAGCAACCGATCTGCAGCAGCTAGAATAGAGACCTGCACAGGGGGTCAGTGCACCCGCTCTACACTCCCCAGCCTGAGATGCACGTCTGCCAGTACGGGCAAGGGCTGGGTGTGGAAACTTGGGCTTTGGAGAGGTGCTGTTGTGTGGGCAGTGTGTGAGGGGAGGCGCGGGAGCCACCCTGCAGCCGTTTTCCCTGAGCGAGCTCTCAGGCGGCAGGACACTGCCCACATGAGCTCCAAGAGTGATCATGAGCTGCCTCTGCTCCCATCATGTGCTCCGGGGACACACATGAGCCACCACTGCTGCTGAGAACCCCACAACCAGGCACCAGCCACTGCATCTGCACACCCTCTATTAAGGGGATAATGGCCAGCACACGCTGAGAAAAGAGGCAACAGGCATCCATACGAAAATCAGCCCTTGCACCAAAAATATTAAACCCACACAGGCTACACAGGGATGCTCCCACATAAAAACAGCCCTCCAAGACCACAGTAGATAGACCTCTTCAGTCTAATAGACGCTGATTTCAAAAAGGAGATAATGAAACTACTGAAGGAATTAAGAAAGGCTATCAACAGAAATGCAGAGTACTATAAAAAGGAACTAGAAACAGTAAAGAGGAACCAAGAAAAATTAGAAAACTCATTTGTTGAGACAAAAACTGAACTACAGGCAATGAACAGCAGAATAAATAATGTAGAACGAATAAGTGACCTGGAAGATAGAATGATGGAAATCACCCATCAGGACAGCAGACAGAAAGCCAAATGAGAAAAAAATGAAAGCAATATAAGAGACCTATGGGATAATATAAAGTGTACCAATCTACACATAATCGGGATTCCAGAAGGGGAAGAGAAAAGGGGACTGAAAATGTATTTGAAAGATTATGGCTGAAAACTTCCCAAACCTAAAGAAGGAAACAGATAGAGCAGGTACAGGAAGCACAGAGGGTCCCAAACAAGGTAAACCCAAACCTACACCAAGACATATTATAATAAAAAAGGCACAAGTTAAAGATGAAGAGGATTCTCAAGGCAGCAAGAAAAAAACAGTTAATTATAAGGGAACCCCCATAAGGCTATCAGCAGATTTCTCTACAGAAACACTGCAGGCCAGAAGGGAGTGGCAAGATACATGCGAAGTCCTGAAAGGGAAGAATGTGCATCCGAGGATACTCTAGCCAGCAAGATTATCATTTAGAATAGAAGGAGGGATAAAGAATTTCTCAGACAAGCAAAAACTAAAAGAATATAGCAATACTAAACCTATCCTGAAGCAAATATTGAAAGGTCCTCTCTAAGCAGAAAAGTAGGAAGAATATATAGGGAAGAGAAAATTCACAATTGGAAAGCAACTCACATAAATAAGCCAGTACACAGATTAAAAAATAAAATAAAATTTTTGTGAATGTGATGATACCACAGTGAATAGCAAAAGCATGAACGTGAAGATGTAAACAGGACATCAAAATCATAAAATGTGGGTGAGGAGAGTAAGAAAAGGTAGATTTTTCTTTTTTTCATTTCCTAGAATGTGTTTGAGCCTATATGACTACCAGTCTGAGGCAAGTAGATATAGGACGGGGTTAACATACTTGAAAAACAGGATAACTACAAATGAAAAACATACAATAGAGTCACAAAAACCAAAAAGAAAAGAACATAATATGAAAGAAAATCATCAAACCACAAAAGGAAAAACAAAGAAAAAGGGACAAAGATGAAATATTGAAAGGGAGGGAATGTAAAAAGATATTTCATGCAAACAGAAATGACAAGAAAGCTGGGGTTGCAATACTCATATTGGACAAAACAGACTTTAAAACAAAGCCCATAAAGAAGGACACTATATAATAATAAAAGGATCAATACAAGAAGAGGAGTTTACACTCATCAACATGTATGCACCCAATACAGGAGCACCCAAATACATAAAACAAGTACTAATATACAGGGACTTCCCTGGTAACACAGTGGTTAAGAGTCCACTTGCCAATGCAGGGGACACGAGTTTGAGCCCTGGTCTGGGAAGATCCCACATGTCACGGAGCAACTAAGACCATGTGCCACTACTGAGCCTGCGCTCTAGAGCCCACGAACCACAACTACTGAGCCTACGTGCCACAACTACTGAAGCCTGTGCACCACAACAAAGAGAAGCTACCGCAATGAGAAGCCCACGCACCGCAACAAAGAGTAGCCCCCACTCGCTGCCACTAGAGAAAGCCCACATGCAGCAACGAAGACCCAACGCAGCCAAAAATAAAAATAAATTTAAATAAAAAGAAAATACTAGGGCTTCCCTGGTGGCGCAGTGGTTGAGAGTCCGCCTGCCAATGCAGGGGACATGGGTTCGTGCCCTGGTCCGGGAGGATCCCACATGCCACAGAGCGGCTGGGCCCATGAGCCATGGCCGCTGAGCCTGCGCATCCGGAGCCTGTTCTCCACAATGGGAGAGGCCACAACAGTGAGAGGCCCGCGTTACCACAAAAAAAAAAAAAGAAAAGAAAATACTAATATACATAAAGGGAAAAACTGACAATAGTAGGAGACTTTAAAACCCTACTCACATCAATGGACTGATCTTCTAGACAGAAAATCAAGGCAACAGAGATCTTAAATGACACAATAGAACAGTTAGACTTAATTGATATTTTCAGGACATTACATCCAAAAAAACCAAAATACCTTTCAAAATTGCAACCCAAAACTAAAATACTTAGCAATAGACCTGACCAAGAAAGTGAAAGACTTATACACTGAGAACTATAAAACCTTAATAAAGAAAGTTGAAGATGATTCAACGAAATGGAAAGATAGGGACTTCCCTGGTGGCACAGGGGTTAAGAATCTGTCTGCCAACACAGGGCATACAGGTTCGAGCCCTGGTCCAGGAAGATCCCACGTGCCATGGAGCAACTAAGCCCACGTGCCACAACTACTGAGCCCACGGTCTAGAGCCTGCAAGCCACAACTACTGAGCCCACGTGCCACAACTACTGCAGCCTGCGCGCCTAGAGCCCGTGTACTGCAACAAAGAGTAGCCCCCACTAGCCACAACTAGAGAAAGCCCGCATGCAGCAATGAAGACCCAATGCAGGCAGAAATAAATAAATAAATTTATTTATTTTTTAAGAAAAGAAATGGAAAGATATCCCATGTTCTTGGACTGGAAGAATACTGTTAAAATGGGCATACTACCCAAGGCAATTTACAGATTTAATGTGATCCCTATCAAACTACCCATGACATTTTTCACAGAACTAGAACAAATAATCCTAAAATTTATATGGAACCATAAAAGACCCAGAATTGCCAAAGCAATCCTGAAGAAAACGAACAAAGCAGGAGGCATAATGCTCCCAGACTTCAGACAATACTACAAAGCTACAGTAATCAAAACAGCATGGTATTGGCACAAAAAGAGACATATGGATCAATGGAACTGAATAGAGAGCTCAGAAATAAACCCACACACCTACTGTCAAGTAACCTTCAACAAAGGAGGCAAGAACATACAATGGGAAAAAGACAGTCTCTTCAGCAAGTGGTGTTGGGAAAGCTAGACAGCTGCATGTAAATTGATGAAGTTAGGACACACCCTCTCACCATACACAGAAATAAACTCAAAATGGCTTAAAGACTTAAACATAAGGCATGATACCATAAAACTCCCAGAAGAGATTATAGACAAAACATTCTCTGACATAGATAGTACCAATATTTTCTTAGGTCAGTCTCCCAAGGCAATAGAAGTAAAAACAAAAATAATTAAATGGGACGTAATCAAACTTACAAGCTTCTGCACAGCAAAGAAAACCATAAAAAAAATGAAAAAACAACCTACAGAATGGGAGAAAATATTTGTGAACGATGTGACTGACAAGGACTTAATTTCCAAAACATACAAACAGTTCATACAACTCTATAACAAAAAAACAAACAACCCAATTGAAAAATGGGCAGAAGACCTAAACAGACATTTCTCCAAAGAAATACAGATGGCCAGTAGGCACATGAAAAGATGCTCAACATTGCTAATTATTAGAGAAATACAAATCAAAACTACAATGAGGTACTACCTCACAGTGGTCAGAATGGCCACATTAAAAACTCTACAAATAACAAACGTTGGAGAGGATGTGAAGAAAAGGGAACCCTCTTACACTGTTGGTGGAAATGTAAGTTGGTACAGCCACTATGGAAAACAGTATGGAGGTTCCTCAAGAAACTAAAAATAGAATTACCATATGATCCATCAATCCCACTCCTGGGCATATATCCAGACAAAACTCTAATCCAAAAAGATACGTGCACCCTTATGTTCATAGCAGCACTATTCACAATAGCCAAGACATGGAAACAACCTAAATGTCCATCAACAGATGAATGGATAAAGAAGATGTGGTACACTAGAGGGGTGGGATAGGGAGCGTGGGAGGGAGACGCAAGAGGGAGGGGATATATGTATACATATAGCTGATTCACTTTGTTATACAGCAGAAACTAACACAACATTGTAAAGCAATTATACTCCAATAAAGATGTTTAAGAAAAAAAAAAGATGTGGTACAAATGTACAATGGAATACTACTGAACCATAAAAAAGAACAAAATATGCCATTTGCAGCAACATGGATGCAACTAGAGATTATCATACTGAATGAACTAAGTCAGAAAGAGACACAAATACCATGTTATCACTTATATGTAGAATCTAAAACATGACACAAATGAACCCATCTACAAAACAGAGACAGACTCACGGACATAGAGAACAGACTTGTGGCTGCTTTGGGGGAGGGATGGAGTAGGAGGTTGGGGTTAGCAGATGTAAGCTATTATATATGGAATGGATAAACATCAAGGTCCTACTGTATAGCACAGGGAACTATATTCAGTATCCTATGATAAACCATAATGGAAAAGAATTTATAAGAATGTATATATAACCGAATTAGTTTGCTGTACAGCAAAAATTAACACAACATTGTAAATCAACTACACTTCAATTTTTAAAAAGTCTATAATCAAAAAAGCAAACAAACAAACAAAAAACCCCCATTTATTGCTCACCCCACCCCTGTGATCCACATTCAGTAGGTTTGGGCTAGGGCCTGGGAATTTCCTTTTCTAACAAGTTCTCAGGGGATGCTGATGCTTCTGGTCTGGGGGCTCCACTTTGAGAACTACTGCCATAAAGTAAAGGAATTAGAATAGGGGCTCTTAACACTTATTTGGTGATTTTAGGGTCAAATCTAGAAAAAGGGCAATTTCATGCTGTTTTTATTTCTTATAATTGTTTCCTTTGTGTTCTTCTTTAGATTTTAATAAAATACTTTTTGGAAATAAAAAAAAATTAAAAATGAGATACTGCATTCTAGTATCAACTTACTGCTTTGACCGTTTCAATAGTTTTCTTTCCAGTAAAGTAATTGTCACCTTGAGTCTCTCCCGGAACCTGCCAGGAACAAAGAGATCCTTTAACAATTTCATTGACAGGTGTTAAAGAGCCAATAAATTAATCTTATATCCAGAAAAGAACAGACATTACTATGTTACGATGACTGTTACATGGTGTTATCAGCTACCATTAACTGAGTACTTAGTAAGTGCCAGACACTATGTTAAATGTGTTACATGCATTATCAGAAGAATACCCTGCTCTACAACACGTTTTAAGAGAATGCCCAATTTCTCAATTTTTTTCTGATTTTTGATTTACAGTGAAACAACTGCCTGAAGCCTCCTTAAAAAAAAGCCAGAACGAAAATCATTCAATACCAAATCTGGTCAATCATTTGTCCCATAAAATCAGGATATACAGCTGGATTAAGAAGGACTACACAGATTCCTTCCCGTATCAGCTGTGGATGACTTTGACATCTAGTCCCAATTCGAATCCCATTAGAAATTCTTGAAATTACAGTAAATTCCAATAAGATAATTACAGGACACAGTCTGAGGGTCTCGAAAGATTTACTTACTACTGGTTGGTCTTCTTTGGCCACACTCTCCTCATATTCTGCTTCCCTTTGCTGACAAGAGATAGATATGAATCAATTTCAAAGAAAAAACATGACCCCTATGTGAAGTGAAATGAGACAGTGAGAAGCTGCTTCTTTCACAATCCAACCCCCTTATGGCATCTCTGTCTCCGCTTGGCTGCCGAAGTGGTGTCAGCAGTCTTGGAAACATCTTTTGGAGCTCAATGGACTTGCACTGACTGAGGTGTGACAGCACTAGACAGGAAACTCGAGCTGAGACAGCATGTCAGATACTGACACCCACCAGCACATTTGTAACCAAGGCTGAACACCTTACCATCTCCCTTTCTTCCTCAAGAATAAGAGGCTCCCTTGTTCTCTCCCAAAGTCTCAGAGATTTGTCATGGGACGATGATACAATATAGTCCCCACTGGGGCTTACAGCCAAGCACCATATTTCCTGGTGATGCCCCTGCAGAGAGAAAGGACAAAAAACAAAAATCCTGAGTAAGAATACCTTATTCATAGACTGCTAACTGCTTACATTAGTGGGAAATCAACACTTGATCTTAAAAGAAGTTCTTAAGTACTGAGCAAGCAAAGCAGGCAAGAGGTTACCTCCAGAGTTTGTATGTGTTCAAATTTGTCTGCATCCCACTGCTTAATCTTATGGTCTTTCCCAGCAGTGAAGAAGAGGTGAGACTTGGGTACAAACTTTAGGTACATCACACTGAAAAGTGAGAGAAGTACTCAAATGTCATCAAATTCCTCATCATTAAAAAGAGTCTTATACACATAAATAGCTTTTGAATAGCTAGTTCTAGAGTGTCTGACTATATTTTAGAATTTTTAATTTCTGACTATCTGAGAACACTAAATAATAGACACAGATGCTCCCGGGAAATGATACCTACAGGTGACTCAACGGGAGGTCTTTGAAAAGATGACACCTACCTGTCATCATGTGCAAACAGAGACTTGTGGCAGTCCCCAAAGTCCAGACCCCAGATCTTCACATTCCTGTCAGCAGAGCCAGTTGCTATCAGTGCTCCATCCTAGGAGGAAGAGAAGTAAAACATTACTTGATTATCTGAAACTCTAATTGGAGAAAAGCTAACCAGAACATGTATCCCATTTCTTTCAAAAACATTAATGCCAAAAAATTAATTTCATCTCTTTACCAAGAGCACCTACATCCTCTCTTTTACCTACAGATCTACTTATAAAGCTTGTAAGTAAGCAAGAACTCTGTGGCTTAGATGTTTTGGTCCTGCTACAGGACAGTGTTATGCCTTGATGGAGGTTATGTTTACTTTGTCCAACAGATAGAATAAAGAATCTCTAATCTCTGTCATAGAGTTTGGGGGGAGAGAAGAGGGAAAGAGAAGAATAAGGCTGGGAAAGAATCTACTATATAGAATGTTTACGACCTAGCCCTTTTTATGCCATGTCTCCTATCACTGATTTTCTTACCTTTCCTGTTTTAGCACCTAGTTCAAATTGCTGTCAACATAACAAGAAAACTGAAAATATTTTCTGACACCAATTTATTCTGTTAATGCACTGAGTGCAGACAAGCTAGAGCAGGGGCCAATTCCTTTTACACAGACTAGACATTGTTTTTAAATATATATTGCCACTCCTAATCATAACTAGACATTACAAAAAATATGACTTTGGTCAAGAGACTAGAAGTATACATAACGCAAAATACCGTAGATATTGCAAAGTTCCATTTTCCTTACAAACATTATACTTCAGAACAAAGGGGGCTGCCTTTTTGAAAGTTCTTCATATTCTAGGGTGTTCTACCAATTATATTATTTTTATACAAGAAAATACTATTTGGGGAATCCAAAACAGGGAGTTGGTTATGAGGATTAATTCAGGTATCCGTGAAAATATTCTAAAAGCATTAAAGAAATATATATATCTAAAGTATGATTTTTTTTTTAGGATAGTCAGTTATACAACAAACTGAAAAATACTAAAATGAAGCTATCAAGCCAAGAACTAAGATAGCATTTTACAAAAGACAACTTGTTACTGAGACAATATTTAAATTTTACTTACATAAGAGATGTCCATGCATATGACAGGCAGTTTGTGTCCATACAGTGAGAGAAAAAACTAAACATTTAAAAATAAAAAAAGAATATAAATAACTCATGTCTATAAAACACAGGTATAATTTATTACCTGTAGACCTAAAATATAACTTTAAGTACAATGCTAAGACTGTTCTGGATTGCTTTATGTCTGTAGTTTTAAAGAAGACAGTCAAACCACTGAAGGTGACTTGTACCCATATCCGGCATACAACCCCTGCGTGCACTTGCCAAGAATGCTGCAATACAGTGGAGCCAGGGCTGCTGCAGAAGCCTATTCCCTCAGTCAGAATATGGAACAGAGACGTTCTCTGGATCTCTTAGCTGAAAAGTCTCTGGAGCACTTGTTTCACAACAATATTTCCAGGCCCAATCCAGTCCCACTGAGACTCTGGGCATAGAGCCCAGTAATCTATATTTTTAAAAGAAACTCAAATGATCCTGACTTACAGCCAAGTGTGGAATCACTGCCTAAGACCTAGCATCGCTCTTAAAACTACTGGCTACGACAGGATTTTCTGTCCACAGATTTTCTGAACATATGAAATACAACTTGCTTTAAACAAAATTTATGAACCAAAGGATTCTTTTAAAACCCTAGCCTTCCTAGTGTACTTGCAATGTTTTGATTCACAAATTTTTAGAAACATACTACTGCTGGGAACACTCAAGGACACTTCTTTATAGTCTCAACCCAAGGTCAGTCAGAAAGAAAGCAAATATCCATAGGCATAACCATTGTACCTTTAAAGTATCAACATAGAAAACTTTCACAGTACAGTCCAGCAAAGACACAGCCAACAGCTTTTGATTGGGAGAGTAACTGACACACAGAACTTCTTCATCTAGTTGCAAGGTTCGGGTTTGCTTCACAGAAAGCCTAGCATTACAGAAAGCATCAAGAAAAATGAGTACGAAGGCACAAAAAAATTCCAAAAACCCTCTGGAGCTCAACAGAAATATCAATACATGTCAAAAACCCATTCAATGGTTCCCGATTTTCGCTCCCCAAAAATGGACACAAATAAAAAATGTCCACTCACCTCTTCTGGGTACTGTTTTCATCTTTCACCAACTCAAAATCCCAGAACTTGACAGATTTATCTGCACCACCCGTCACAAAGCCACGCTGAAAATCAAATGACATTTCCGTTAAAAAAATATCTTAGTATAGAAACTTTAATAAGACACCTCAAAATAGTATAAAAGACCATTTTTATTTAATGGCATGGGGTAAGAATTAGGATATGTGGTTTTTCCTTAACTCCCTTCATTGCTCTTTATGGGATGCCACCACAGATCCTACTGGAGAACTCCTAGCAGAGACTAATGTAGTCAGATGATAACTAGTGTAAAGTTCTAGTTATACTTTCATTCAGCATCAGGAAGAAAGACTCAATGAACACTGCAGGGTAAGGCAACAGTCAAAAGAATTTGCTATGAAGTATTCAATTGGTTTTATCACATTTTAGTGTTAGTGTAAGCTATAAGGACTACAGAGTCAGAAAACTACATCTCAAATGTCTATTCTGCTATTTCAGAGATTTGTAACATGGGAAAATAACCTTATAATGACCCTCAGTGTTGGTGCAGTTGTAAAGACTACCTAGTTTATAAAATCATTGTGAAAATAACAACAATGACATGATGGATGTGAAAACACTTTGGAAAAGAGAACACTCCACAAATGCTAGATGTTGCTACTATTTAAATTTTAAATGCTGTTTCATTTCTGACCCCAAATGGCATTACCCAGTCTAAATTCCAGGTTCCTTTTTTCCCAAAAATATCTACTTTCAATGAATGAAGGTTTGCCACCATTGGGAGTATTCAAATAAATGGGCCACAATCCCTTAAGGTGTTGTCAAAAACTATCTCAAAATGTTCTGAGCAACAGCACCATTACTGGAATAAGTACACAGTTCTCCAGGGTGACTCCTTTGAAGGGAAATACACCGTTATTGACTTGAAAAGGTTCACATATTTACTAAAAAATCACTAGATTTATATAGTCATAGATATGTGGACTAAAAGGGAAGCACAAAAGTCTACTCTATCCTCCACATTGTGTTGCCCCAGGAAGTGTTTCCTCTTAAGAAGTATCACAAACCACTGGTACAAAGTCAGGAGGGTAAGCAATTTGATGTCATGGAGCTGATGATGAACAGCAGCTGAACAAGATTTCAAATCATAATGACAGCTATTCATATTATCAGGCACAAGATATGGCATCATATATAAAAGCTAGACATTAGACAGAAGTGGGCTTTCTTTAAAGAAACCCTGAGACAAATCCCTGTTAGGCAGCAGTAGAACTTGATATAAGAAATGGGAAGTACAGCCAGAGTACTGAAGCCCAGATCTTAACATCTGGTTTAGTTACCTGATCTGGAGAGAGAGACAAGGACCATAAAGCTCCATCATGTGCATCTATTGTCTCCAGCAGATTTCCTGAGGCCAAGTCATAAAGCTGCAGCTTTCCTGTCTTTGGAAGACACAAAATGAACACACAACCTACACAGTTTCATAACCAAGCAGCAACAATGTAGCTAACTGCTTAGGAAACGGGCTTCCACGGTCCATGTTCTGTACTTCCTCTGTGAATAAATGTTGTTAAATCCCCTACGGACATGTTGGGTTAATCCTGGCAGGGTTGCTATACTGTACAACTAAGGAACAGTACAACCTTGTAGTACAGGATTACTGTCACTTCCACTGGTTTCCTCAACTTCAAAAGGTAAATATCATGGCCACAGGCATATCAGAATAAACATAAGAGCAAATGGGGAACTTAAAAACCTTTAAAAAACTTCATCAGTCCTTTAAGTGGACTATCCTCTATGGTAGTTGGCTTAACCAACTCTTGATTTCCCCCTCTAGAATACACTGATAATGTGAAATACTACCTACAATGCTAGGGAGGGCAATGAACTTGAAAAAAACAAAATCACAGTAGCTTAGAAAGCTATCAGCCACGCTTCCTGTTTAGACCATGTATATGCTGTGGTCATGGTGCCAGCACGGAACACACACAGTGGCAAAGCCTGCTCTATGACAAGCCTGTGCACACGTGGTGGAAAGAACGTAAGGGGAAGACTTGAATCCCAGGGCTGCTTCTCTCTAACTCTGACTGTGCGTAAATTCATCTCCGTGAGCCCGTTTTTCCATCTGAAAAATGGAGTTTATATCACCAACCCCTCTAAGCTGTTGTGGGGATGAAATGAGATCATGTATGTTAGCAGCACGGCACAGAGACTAGGCTAGGGATTCTGTCTGAGTCATACAAATAGTCTTTGAAGCAATGTGCAAAATGTTTTCCCAATAGCAGATAGTGAATGGACATTTGTTAAAAGAATGAATGAAAACTGAGGAAAACTTTTAACTGAAATTTAATGTTCTTTCACTGACACTGACCCTAAAATCTCTCCAGCTTATTTTACACTTTTTGCTGGACCAAAAATATCCATTATGATAACATAGGTTTTTCTAATAAAATAATCATGCGCACATGGCATTAGTTTAGGGGGATAATAATGACAAATACTTGCAAAGCACTTTTCAAAATATTCCATAGACCTTATTCCACTTTATTTCCACTACCACCCCTACTACTACCATTCGTGCTACTTCTGCTACTAGTTCTTATTTATTAGTTATTTGCTGGGAGCCAGTCTCTGTGCTAAGTGCTTTGCAGACTGTGAGGCAGGTTATTTACATCATTTTACATGAAAAAACTAAGGCTCACAGGGTTGAGTAACTTGCCCAAAAGGTCTTATAGCCAGTAAGTGGAAGAGCTGGGATTCTAACCTAGGCCCATCTGGCAGAAAAGGCTCTGCGAAAAAGCAAGTGTCACCATTCCATTGTGTAGATAATGAAACACACTAAGAGAAGTTATATGACTTTCTCCAAATTACCCATTTCGTAAGGGGAAGAACCTGAATCCAAATCCATGTCTGCTTATTCCCTCATGGTTATCTCCCAATCTGATTAGCAGCTGAGGACTTCATCAGTCAGGCTGTCTTTACCAAATGCTTCTATCTGCCACGCATGATGCTGGTACTTAATGTCTTTTATCATCAGTCTTCTCAAAACACAATTACACGTGTGCTCATAAAAAGATGCATGAAAGGCTGATCTCCAAAATGTTAGTGACGGTTATCTCAAGGTCATGATTTTAATTTTCTTTGTAATGTGACATAAGATTTGGTTTAAAAAAAAAAAACACAAAGAAAACAAAACTTAAAAATAAAAACCTCGTGCTTCCCTGGTGGTGCAGTGGTTAAGAATCCACCTGCTGATGCAGGGGACAAGGGTTCGATCCCTGGTCTGGGAAGATCCCACATGCCACGGAGCAACTAAGCCCACGCGCCACAACTACTGAGCCTGCCCTCTAGAGCCCGCAAACCACAACTACTTAGCCTGCGCTCAGGAGCCCGTGAGCCACAACTACTAAGCCTGTGCTCAGGAGCCCGTGAACCACAACTACTAAGCCTGTGCTCAGGAGCCCGTGAGCCACAACTACTGAGCCTGCGCTCAGGAGCCCGTGAGCCACAACTACTGAGCCTGCGCTCAGGAGCCCATGAGCCACAACTACTGAAGCCCATGTATCTAGAGCCCGAGAGAAGCCACTGCAATGAGAAGCCCATGCACCGTGACGAAGATTGGCCCGTTTGCGCCGCAACTAGAGAAAGCCTGTGCGCAGCAACGAAAACCCAATGCAGCCCAAAATAAATTAATTAAATAAAAATAAAAACCTCAAAAAAAAGGGCAATGAACTAACACCCTCTCATACTATCTGGCCCTAATACATTTCCCATATGTTAAAATAGAAAGCATATTTCTCAAACAACTTTAAGAATAACTGAGTAGAAAAAGTCCCCCAAATCCATGGAAAAGCCTGTTTACCTTTGTTCCTATGACCACCTGCCGATCACCAGGTACAAAGGATGAGCAAAGTGCATATTCGCAGGTCATCGTGCGAATACACTGCAGTGTAGACCTGTGAGAAAGAAGGAATAAAGAACTTGTATGTTAAGAGAACCTGCTTCTCCATCTGAGAGGTCAGCATGTACATTTCATACAAACTTAGCCACACAGAATGATCAATATGAGAAAGGATAAAGTCTGAATAACCCCGGCTTATTACAGTGAAGGGAGAAATTAGTAAGCGGCACCTAACTTTGTTTTCTTTCATGGCGGCTCCCAATCCTAAGGAACAGATTCTACGAAAGAGCTGAGAAAAGCATCTGCTGGGCTCAACAGACTGCCACTACAAAGAAGTGAGGCCAGAGGACTGCAAGTCGAATTAGCATACTGTATCCTTACAAGTACAGTTCATTTTACTGGACCATAAACATTCATCCATGCAACAAACAGATATCAAATGCCCACTTCCTTCAACATTTACTGAATGCCAGGTACCGTTCTAGGTGCTGGAGATATAACAATGAATTAAACAGAAGAGGCCCCAAATCTCATAAAGCTTAACATCCTCTGGAAATGAGACAAATATTGGTGTAGCAGGTGCTAGCAGGTGCTATGGAGAAACACAGCACCTGGGGGAAGGGGACAAAGAGTACAAGGGTGGGAAGGGGATAGCAGGATGGCCATGTGATGAGAAGAGAGGGAGAAAGCCTTAGCCAAAAGGGGAATATGGTTCCACGCAGAAAGGGAGCACAACAGCCATGACACAGGCACGCTCCTGTCGCCTGTAAGGGATAACGAGAAGGCCAGCGTGGCTCCACTGGAGAAGGGGAGAGTGGTAAGAGACAATGTCTGTAAGGACTGTGGCTTGTAGTTAGTCTTTGTGAGATGGAGCTCCTGGAAGTGATATAACTTCCATTATAAAAAGATTACACTGGCCGCTGTGTTGAGTATAGACCACAGAGGGGCAAGTAAGGAAGCATGGAAGACTGGTCAAAAAGCTATTACAATCCAGATAAGAGATGTTGGTGGTTTGAACCAGGTCATGGCAGCGCAGGTGATGAGATGTGGTTGAATTCCAGGTGAGTTTTTTTTTTTTAAACACTCATTTTTTTTTTTTTAATTTATTTTTGGCTGCACTGGGTCTTCATTGCTGCGTCTTGGCTTTCTCTAGTTGTGGTGAGCATGGGCTACTCTTCATTGCGGTGTGCGGGCTTCTCATTGCGGTGGCTCCTCGTTGCAGAGCACGGGCTCTAGGCAGGTGGGCTTCAGTAGTTGCAGCGTGTGGGCTCAGGAGTTGCAGCACACAGGCTCTAGAGTGCACGGGCTTCAGTAGTTGTGGCACGCAAGCTCAGTAGTTGCGGCTCGCAGGCTCTAGAGCGCAGGCTCAGTAGTTGTGGTACACGGACTTAGTTGCCCCATGGCATGTGGAATCTTCCCAGACCAGGGATCGAACCCATGTCCTCTGCATTGGCAGGTGTATTCTTAACCACTGGACCACCAGGGAAGTTTTGAAGGTAGAGCTGATAGTATTTGCTAATGCACTGGACATGAGAGAATCAAGACTGGCTACAAGGATTTGGGCTAGAAAAACCACAGGAAGTAATTATTTACTAATATGGGGAAGTCTGTAGGAACAGAGGGTGGGGAGACTATTGAAGAAATGAAGATCACAAGTATGGTTTGGACATATAAAAATCTGAGATGCCTAATTAGACATCCAAGGGTGATACAAACAAAAGCTTTGGACATATAAGCCTGAAGTTCAGGAAGAGGCTATGGCTAGAGATAGAAATTTAAGTGTCATCAGCTTATAGAAAGCCACCTGACTAGAGATCACAGAAAGTGAGTGTAGACAGAGAAAACTTTCAAAGACTCCGCCCTGAAGTATTCCAACAGTTAGAAGTCAGCAAAATAAAAAGGGTCTAGCCAAGACTGAGGAAAAAAAAACAGCCAGCAGAGAAAGAGGAAGTAATGAAATTCAAACTGTTTCAAAGAGGAGAAAAGTTATCAATTCAAAGACAGTGTCAAACGAAGCTTATTGGTCACTGGATTTTGAAACATGAACACCACTGATGAGATGACAAGAGCTGTTTTGGTGAAATGGTGGGGATAAAGGTCTGATGGAGAAAAGGAGTCAGAGGATGGGGGGAGATAATTGGACAGAGAGATAAGGATGAAACAGGATTATTTCCTTCAAGGTGGGAGATATTACAGTGTATCTGTATGCTGATGCGAACAACCCAACAGAGAGGGAAGATTAATGATGCAAGAGAGGGAGGAAAATTGCTAGAAGGAGAAATATAGCTTGTGATTACCTTTTGGTTAGGAGCACCAACAGTCATAGGAAGAAAGATTATGTGGATACAGATGCAGCTAAGGTGGGAGCATATGAACATTTTCTAGATGATTCCATTTCTTCAGTGAACTAGGAGGCAAGGTCATCAGCTTAAAGGGGCTACAGGTGTGAGGTGTGAGGAGAGGTAAGAACATGTGAAATAGTCATCTAGGAAAGTGAGGAATGAGAAATCATGGTAAAATTACTGTAAAGCACTAAGAGCCTATTTGAATTTAGAGTAGGAAGTATGCTTGTGTTTTTCTCTAGCCAAGTACAGCAATAAGCTTCAGACATGGAATAAACTTACATTTTTTATACCAAATCTAAAAAGGCAATTTTTCCTACTCTAAACTCCACAGGCCTACAGTCAAAATGCACTGAAGATACATTTTGAGAGAACTGTATTTAGGGCCCTAAGAATAACTAACCATCAAGAGTATTAAAAACTAACTCAAAGGGAAGAAAACACGATTGGATAAAGCTATAGAAAGCATCATTTCACAAACCTGTTCCATATCTTAACGGAATCAGCTGCTGCTGAAAGGACAGCGATATTGTCTGAGCTGAATGACAAAGTCCGCACATCACTGCGATGACCCCCGATGGTAATTCTGTTTGTTCTGACAGTCTGAGGAGCTGACATGGATGGATTCAGTGAATATAATTCCACCAAGTTGTTTTGCAGAAGGAAGACAGCCTTTAACTCTCCTTGAGGAGTATGAATCAAGTCAAAGGATCTGCATGAGAAAATATTCATAAATGTTCCAGCAACCATCTTAGCTCATAAGGTTAATCTTTTTCTAGGAGAAAAGCTTTGCAATGCCCTCCATCTATACAAAGTTTGAACAAGTATAAAGGATTTTACAAATAAGAGTGCTCTGAGTATTGGACAATCGTCCAGTATAGGCTTTTAAGTCCAAGAAACCTGAGCTCAGATACTGGCTCTGACTTGTTTCTGTGCATGTATTCTTTTTTGTAAGTGACCGCAAATCCTTTTGGAATGTGGGGTATACATTTTTCTTTTTAACTGGCAGCAAAGAACTGTAAGTAAAAAGCTAAAAAGCTATCATAAGAAAACAAATATGAGATGATAAGTAAGTGGGCCCATGGTGAGAGGCAGGAGCTGAGGCCACGATCACCATCTCCAGATACATAATTTGCAGAGACTGCTTACAAATAGTGGGAAAAGCCGATACAATTTTGTAGCAACACTTCAGATACTTCTCTCAGATACCTCAGCTACTACATTTTCACGCACTTGATTTTGGCAGAAGTTTTGATATTAGTCACCCGTTGGATTTCATCTTGCAGAGTCATTTCAACATTGACTTCAAGGTCTTCCTCCTCCTCTTTGCAAGAATTTAATCTAGAGGAGAAAAAAAAAAGACTATCATGCTATCACTTTTCTAGAAGAAGCTTTGCTATTACTTGAGTCAAGCTCTGGTCTGAGACCAACAACCTTTATTGAACCCGGAAGAGTCACTTAACCACACGGATTACCATGAGAATTAAACAATGTAGTGTACGTAAAAACACTTTGTGAACCACAACGCAATTAATATGAAGTGTTATTCCATCCTATGGGTACCCTCAATAAACGGATTCTGAATGCAAAAGCCCATAAAATTTCTGGGGACAAGTCTTTATAGTTCAAACTATCCCACTGAAGTGTTTCTGGTAAACTTCTCTAACTTCAGGACTTTTTAGAAAACCCATTACTCTGCACTTATAACCCAACCATGCCAAAAAAAAACCCAGAGGTCTCAAAAGATTTGCTTTGGCAAATAAAAAATTTTAAAAACTGGTGACTTTTTATTTCTTTGAGACTTGATAAATTTCAACCACTGAGAAACTGATTTCTATGGCTATAATGACCTATTTATTGTAAGGTTATACTGCCCCCAAACTCCAATTATGTAACTGTCCAACCAGTCTTCCTTCTCACAGTCCCAAAGGTCAGCACTATGCAACCTGGATTCCTTCTGTATAGGCTGTTGTCACCGAAGACACACTGCTAGCCTCTCAGAATTAAATCATTTAGAAGCCATGTCTGAATATCTGTACTGCCTTTCTCGTTCTGTGTGGCTCTGAGTGCAAGACCCAGGAATATGATAGTTACGAAGCTGTATTTAGAAATTAAAAACTTGGACTACCAGCATGCCATAAAATCTTCCCTAGCATTTAATGGTAATTGAAAACAGAGTAAATACTCCTTTAAAGAAGCCATAGTTTTTCCTTCAGTACTATGTGGCCCACCCACGATACTTGTTGACTAGTAGTAAATATTAAGAAAACACACTTTGCTTTCTTTTTAGCTTTCTTCATCTTCTTGTCTATTTTCTTCTGAATTTCCTCCTTGGAAAGGATACAAAACACTTCTAGCACAGAATCAGTCCCCTAGAAAGGCAAAAGGTTGATGTGAGTCCAGGAGAGGCAATTTGTAATTTAGCTTTTTCTCTGTAAGAACATTTCTCTTTCTTCCCTTACTAGTTGTATTACCAGGGACAACTTAATCTCATTGGGATTGCTGTCTCATCTGTAAAGTGGGAATTCACCACTTTCTACAATGTTACTCTGAGACTAAATAAGAAGTTAATGCTTTTTACAGGGTGAAGTAAGTCAGAAAGAGAAAAACAAATACCATATGCTAACACATATATATGGAATCTTAAAAAAAAAAAATTGGTTCTGAAAAACCTAAGGGCAGGACAGGAATAAAGACGCAGACATAGAGAACGGACTTTAGGACATGGGGAGGGGAAAGGGTAAGCTGGGACAAAGTGCGAGAGTGGCATGGACATATATACACTACCAAATGTAAAACAGATAGCTAGTGGGAAGCAGCCGCATAGCACAGGGAGATCAGCTCGGTGGTTTGTTTCCACCCAGAGGGATGGGATAGGGAGGGTGGGAGGGAGACGCAAGAGGGAGGAGATGTGGGGATATATGTATACGCATAGCTGATTCACTTTGTTATACAGCAGCAACTAACAGAACAATGTAAAGCAATTATACTCCAATAAAGATGTTTAAAAAAAAAACAGAAAAAAGAAGTTAATGCTTTTAAATTGTTTAGAAAGGCAGGGATTTAATAAATGTTTGCTAATAATAAGAAGAATAAGAGCAATTACTGTTGTTGGGCTAACAGAAGTTAGGGAATACAGGTCCACACAATACCATATAAGGAAATCTTAACAGGACCAAAGAAAAATTCACCTCCACACTGAATACGAAAGAAGAACAAGTCTCTAAAGGAAGAGCCAAGTCCTTGTTATTTTCTCCTAAGCCTGGTACTCACATGGCAAGCAAGAATCCTGCCTGTCCGGTCGACTGCAAGGTTCACAACTCTGTCCCTTCCTTCCCGCATTATGGAACCAGCTTTTCTACATGTAAGGATGCGCTGCAGAGGAAGCAAGAGAAAAGATGAAGGTTAATAGTTCTGTTGACCCCTGAAAAGACATGATCCCAAGAAATGCAGGTGACAAAGATCTTCCCTAAAATGAATACTTTCCCACCATTCAACTCAACTGAAGGTAAGAAACAAAAATGAATTACATCCTCAGGAGCTTCATCCATCTCAAGGGTACCATCCTCTGCTTCATGTGTGTCCTGTATTCCAGGGGAAGACCCTTTGACTTTCTTGGGCTCTGGTTCTTCTGGGTCTTCAATCTGTTTTATAAAAATGGGAAAATAAAAGCTGAAATAGGGCTTGCCAGGTGGCTCAGTGGTTAAGAATCCGCCTGCTAATGCAGGGGACATGGGTTCGAGCCCTGGTCCAGAGAGATCCCACATGCCGCAGAGCAACTAAGCCCATGCGCCACAATTACTGAGCCTGCGCTCTAGAGCCCGCAAGCCACAACTACTGAAGCCCGCGTGCCTAGAGCCCGTGCTCCTCAACAAGAGAAGCCACCACAATGAGAAGCTTGAGCACCGCAATGAAGAGTAGCCCCTGCTGGCCACAACTAGAGAAAGCCCATGTGCAGCAATGAAGACCCAACACAGCCAAAAATAAATAAATACATGTATTTAAAAAAAAAAAAAAGCTGAAATAATTTGTTCCAGGAGGTGATTTTCCCCCCAATGACTTAGAAACCTGTCCTTATAGCCACTGGTAACTTCCATTTAGTGATCTCTCTGATCAAACCTCTTCAACGACAGCACATTCATCAGAATGTGTTAAAAACTGACCACATCAAGAACACAAACAAAACATTATTCATTATACCAGCTCCAATAACTTTCCACAGTCTAAGGACTATTGTTTCATAACAAGGTGAAAAAATGATATGACCTCATTAATTTTAAAACCTTCTTAGGTGAAAGATCTACCATATTCTAGAGGGAAAGATTCATATTGGCATTACGAATTGAAAGACATTGCAAGAGAGGTTACATTTTCTCCTTAAATAAAAAAAAAGATAAGCCCTAGCCTCCTAATAAAGAACCCATCAAAATGGCTACTGGACACAACACCACACACCTAACTCCAGCTAAACCCTAAGGTCTATAACACCTTTCATTCACGCAAAATCTTTGATGATCTGAGAAAATGTGACAGATCTTCTCAGAATATACATATTTACATAAACATACACAAATTTCACATAGATTTTTGTTTGAGGGAAGAGGGTCACAGATATTCGGAAGTCCATCCGTGGACACCCAAAGGTCAAGGAATATCAAGCTAAGAGCCCTACACACTAAAACATTAACATTACCAAGAGCTGTCAGCCTAAAGCTATCCTTCTTCCAAGTGCAAATGAACCACAGAATGAAGAAAAAAAATTGTTTAGAAATCACAGTAAGAGAGAATTCCATTAGTATGTGAAGTACTCAAAAATTATATCTGATTCTAAATTCAGCAAGCCTATGAAATTGCTAAAACATGACACTGCCCATGACCAGAAAAAAAGCAATTACCTCTTGCAGGTAAGCTATGTCCCAAGCCCTCAGCTCACTGTCAGAAGCCCCAGTGATGAGTCGCTTTTCTTCTGACACCAGAACCAACCCCCACACCTACAGGGTATAAAAAGATTCAAATAATATGGTTATTAAGGGACTCCAGGATGCATGACATGACATTCCAAAAGTCTAAGTACACTGTAGTGAAATCTCTTTGGCATTGCAAAGTCTAATATTAAGACAACCCTTTCAAAATACACTACAAGGAAGCTCACTTTGAGAAAGAAAATGATCTGTGGTGGAAGTGTTGTTTATGGGGTAACTAGCAGTTTCTCTGTAATTTCCTATCCTTAAATTTAGATAATGGCTGTTCGGAATAAATCCTAACTAGAAGCCACTCAAAATAATGATTTCAAGCGTGGCACTTCTTTGATTTCAGCAGTGCCTTGCAAATGAAAGGTGCCCCATTAATGTCTATCAGAGCATAATTTTTAGCCTCAAACATCCATGAACTAACTAAACAATGAAAACAACAGTACTGTTGCAAATCAAGAAAGAATCTGCTTTTCCTCCTCATTAATTCTAGGGTGTGTATATTCCTCATATATTCTAGAGCACATATATACAAAAATATATATAATTGAGTTATAATTAACAATGTTAAATTAGTTTAAGGCATACAACACAGTGATTCAATATTTTTATACATCATGAAATGATCACCAAAATAAGACCAGTTACCATCCATCGCCATACAAAGTTGTTAAAATATTATTGACTATATACCCTATGTGTAGATTCCATCCCATGGCTTACATACTCTATAGCTGGAAGTTTGTACCCCTTAATTACCTTCACCTATGCCTGGTATGAACAAAGCACAAAGGAGGATGCCAAGATGTAAAGTATTCCCTGATCTCTATTGAACAGATCTATGTTCAGGTAATTATTATAATGGCTACAATTTGCTATTTACACGTCACCGGGCCAGGCACTGTATACACAGTATCATTAAACTTCCCTATGATCATAAAGGTGGATACTTATAATTTAGAAGTGATGAAACCCATATTCATGGGTTAAAAACTTATGCGAGGCCAATTTCTACTAAATGCCAGAGCAGCTGCATCTGCTCTGACGGTTGGCACTTTGTCCACCACTCCAACTTCTCTCTCTAAAGACAGTACATGTTGACTACTGTTAGCAGTAAAAACAAAGTCATGAAAGGGCCAGGGAAGAAACCATCTTTTCCTTTCTGCCTTGCTATTCTTTCCCTGGGCCCATGACCCTACATATACCTCAGTTCGGTGGCCAACCATTGTTTTGAAGCAGTGCTGGGTATCAAGGTCCCACCATTTCACCATGGTATCTTTCCCACTAGAAGAAGAAATAGGAAAAAAATCTTATTAGGAAGAATCACTGAACTAACAGGAAAATCAAGGACTTATTTGTTGCCTTAAAAAGACAATACACAGCAATGATATCTAATGCTACTATTTACCTGACCTTTCTTTTAAAAAGTAAAGAATCCTAACTCTTTATATGTCTATTCTCAGGTAGAAAAATAAAATGTTCCATCTGTAAGCACAAAAATAACCTTGAATTCAGAGTGCTACAGAATGTAGAACTTGACCAGCTGACCACCATTTCCATCACCACAGCATCAACATTCCTTCATTCTAACACACAAACATCTTAGACCTCTCCTGCTCCCTTGTCTCCTATGTCCAGCTAGTCTCTAGGTCCTGAAAACGCCTCCTCTGGGAAGTCTCCAAGCCTCGATTCCTTCCAATCCATTTCTGTACACAAACCTGAAGTTAGGTCCTACTGCCCGAATTATTTTAATAACGTATCTGGTCTCTGTCTATTCTGTTCCCTCACCACATCCAATACATTACTGTCAGATGATCTTAATCTTCTAAGTTTGCACTAACTCAAGGTTCTCTATGGATTCAAAATCAAGCTCTTCAGCACCATTCCCAAAACCTCCCATTAACTGGCACTTAATCTCCCTGCCAATGGGCTCTACTATTCCTGCCTCAAATGCCTGTTCCCTGCTTCTTCACCAATGTGAATCTAATATAATCCTGCTTCAAGACAAAACTGGAAAAAACCAAAAACCCAATTTACAAAGTCTTTGCTATATAATCCCACCTCACGGTGTTATTTCCTTTCCCTTACATTCCCTAAGCTATAAGGTGTATGTATATTCTAGTAGAGCAGTAGAGTCATTGCCTCACAGAATGTGTTATCTGAACAAGACACACTAATGTCCCTGCATCCTATCCCACAGGAACAAATCCACCACTGGTACAGCATTTCGTGCTGCTCCTCTACACTGCCTTCTGGTTCTTCTATGGTTCTAATTACTATGGTTCTTCTAATTACTGCCTGGCAAAACTTAAGATCCCAAACTTTCCTGGGTGGTCATTCCTTAGGAATGATAACTATTATATTAGGTTGAGCTATATGAAATTGCTGATATATGAAATTGCTGATATCTGACCTATCATTTTTAACCCACACAAATGGAAATTTCAAATGGTTCAACCTATGAGATGTTCAGAAGGCCTAAGTATGGAGTATGTCTCTTCTCAAGAGGCAGGCTAAGACAAACATTTGGTATTCGCATCTGCCCACTGCTCCATGTTCGGCTTTTCTGACTTTCTAGGGATCCAGAAAGTAGACAGCTCATCCTATACAAGGTCTGTTGAAGAGTTAAGGAATTATGGAAAAGCTGGTATCAGGGGAAAATAATGACAAATCAGAAAAGGGAATTAAAAAATGCTATAAATAACTCTGGACAGCATCTATGACACTGTTTGGGAAGGGAGGGGAGGGGAAGGGAGGGGAAGAGAGAGGAAAAGCAGCGAGAAGAGGAAACTAGCACATGAGCTTGAGTATAGTGCGGAGATACGAGTAAGGAATGAAACAAATTCCCTTTGAAAACCTCGCCAATGAATTCACCTAGAGAAAAATGGAAACAAAACTTATTATTTCTTTACCTAGTAACTAGCAGATTCTTGTCTCGTAGAAACAATGCTTGTGTAACAGCGTCCTTGTGCCCCTTTAGACGGTAGAGGCCACTTTCATTGATCACATCCCACACAATAGTATCTGTGTCCTAAAGGAATCAAATACAGAAGAATTTTCTTTACCACATAAGGCCTAACTTGACAAACAATATTTTTATTACAAAGTTGATATGTAGTCCTTATAGAAAATTTGGAAAACATACAGAAAAGCACAGAGGAACCAAACACCAGTTGATTTCACCATCCAGATATAACCACCACAGATATTTTGTTGTATACTATTCTAGTCTTTATGTATACATACATGTTGTTAACTGAGATCATGCTATTCCTATCACTGTATAACTCTCCTCCTTTTTCTCATTTAATATACTTCCATGTCTTTCCACACTGTTCTCATTTTTAATGGTCACATAATAACCAACCTTAAGGATATACCATAATTTACTTTAAATTTTTTCTATTTCAGCCATTTAGGCAGTTTCCAATTTTCTGCTATCATAGATATGTGGAAATGAACATTCTTGTACCTCTGTCTTTGTACATATCTCTGATCAGAATAAAAACTAAAAAGGGAAATTCTTGGGTTAAAAGATATTTCTATCTTAAGTCTGCAATTCAGGGTGATCTCCAGAAAGGCTGCACCAATCTAAAGGTCCACCAAGGATATGTATGACAATGCCAGTTTTCCCATCCCTTCATCTCTGGATATTATCAGTTGCTCAAAAAACAGTGCCAATTTCAAAAGTTGAAAGGCTGTCTCAATGTTTATTTGATTTGCATTTCTGAATACCAATGAGAAATTCTGTACATGCTCTATGGTGATTACTGGCCATTCTGCACCTCCTTTGAACTGCCAAGTCTTGTCTTTCATCTTCCTTTGGGTCTTATTTTTCACTTGTTTCTTGGTTATTAAGACACATTAATCCTTCCCTTTCATGGTGGAACTATTAAATACTTTCCCTTTTTCATTGTCCTTTAACTTTATTTTTTCCAGTTTTATTGAAAAAATAATTGATGTACATCATTGTGTAAGTTTAAGGCATACGGCCTGACAGTTTAATTTACATATATTGTGAAATGATTACCATAATAGGTTCAGCTAACACCCATCTCCTCATATAGATATAATAAAAAGAAAAAAAGGAAAAATAATTTCTCCTTGGGATGAGAACTCTTAGGATTTACTCTTGACAACTTCTTTATAGTGTTTAAATGCACAAATGTTTTAAATATTCAAATATCAAGCGTTCAAATTTATCAGTCTTTTCCTTTATAATTTCTTTCCTTGCTGATATGCTTGAAGTCTTTTTCTACCTTGATATGAAATAAATATTTATTTATATATCTTCTAGTTTACTTAAAATATCATGGTTTAATATTTAAGTCTTTAATCTGTGACTCTTTGGTACACAGCATGAGGTAAAGTTTTAACTTTAAATTTCCCCCCAAACAGTTAGCCAACTGTTTAAGTCCTGTTTCATAAGTAATCCATCATTTATCTACTCATCAAAAATGTCATCTTTAAAATATATCAAGTGGATTTGTTTCTTGGATTCCCATTTGGTTACAGTAATCTGACTATTTTGTATTAATGTCAGGTTAATATAACACATTATAAGTTATAACTTCATAATGCATTTTAATATCTGAAACTTCTTAAATCTAACCCTGAAAAAAGAAATCTGAAACCCTTTTATTTTTTCCCAAAATTCTGCTATTTATTATTCATTTGTTTTTTCAATATGTTCTTTTAAATCATTTGGTCATATTCTAAAAAAATAACAAAAAGACCTTTGGGATATTTAAATTGCTTTATCTGTATAAACTAATTAGAACATACGAGCGTCTTTTCAATACTTTGTCTTGCCATTCAAGAACATGGTTTGTGTCTCTATTCACTCAAGTCTTCTGTTACATTCCTTAGTAAAGTTTCACAGTATTTTTGTGTCCATTACTTAACATACTTTTGTAAATGGAATCATTTACATTCTATTTTCTGATGACTCAGATATAGGAAAGCTACCGATTTTACCAAAACGAATGGCCAAGAATCATCATTTTGACTCTCCTTTTCCAATTTGTTTTGTTCCCCCCAACTTGTGTACTGTTTTGGGTAGCATATCCACAATGATGTTACATAGTAACTATCATGGGCATCCTCATCTTGTTCCTGTATTTAATAGTCTTTTATCAGTGAATCTGACAGGAAACAAAATGAACCACCCAATTCATATCCATCCTTCTCACTCTATTCTACCATCTATACTATTTTGTACACCGAGTGCCCACTGTTTCACGCAACAATGTTTGTGAATAACCTGCTTCAGCAGTAGCCTTACACTCCTTTCTAGATTAAAGTCCGGGCACCTAATTCAAGGTCTCACCTTGGACCCAGATGCCAGCCTGCCTCCTAGCTGATCATACTTCAAGGAAGTGATTGCTGCTTTGTGTCCATTGAAGGTCACATTTCCTTCCCCACTCAGGAGACTGAAGATTCGGATAGACCCATCCTCATAACCAACAGCTAAGTGCAGCCCATCTGGGGAGGGGCACAAGAAAGTGACTTCGTGCTTAAGCCCCTGAAGGATGAGAATCTGAAATAATAAGAATTAAAAACAATGTAGAGGAGTTAAGCATGTCATCAAGGAAAAAGTGTGGGAATCATCAGGCACAGTAAAATTAAGAGCATCAATAACTCCAAATCACTCTTATGAATAATAATGAGTCTCCGGACTCTATCTCAAGTTCTTTAATATAGAAATTATTATTTGTACAGGGTAATGAAACATTCAAGAAAAGGTAAAGCTATACTATACTATTTCTCCAAAGCTCTACATTAGCATAATACATGCCAAAATTTCCCAGGCAATGGAATAAATTACTAAGTCCTTATTCTATGTCAACACCAAATGATTTTCCATAAAGGGTTATAAACACATCCTTGATTTAACTGAGCCCCATCCCAGAAACCAACCTGCATGGCACTGGAGTGCTACAGTGATGTATCCCCAAGGGACTCTGGGGGACACTAAGTATCAAAGTATTAACCTCTTGGAGGTCACAAAGTGAGTGGACAAGATCAAAATGCCTGTATTTTGTTTGGCAGAAGTGGTAGGCTTGGGAATTCAGAGTCATACAAGATATCAAAGGCTAGTTTAACAACCGTTGGGCCTCATCTGCATAAGTAAGAAAAAGATTCAGTCAACATAGCAATATTCCTTTTAAATGCTTAATATTCTGTAACTAGTTGTGAGGGCAAGTAGAAGAACTTGAAAAATGGAGAACTGGTAAAGCAGAGAAAAACAAACATGTTGGGAATAATGATTACAAATAATTACCTGTAAATATCACTACAAATAAATACCCAAGAGGTAAGCTCTTTTGGTTGTGGTTTATCAGAATATAGTATAGAAGAGCACAATAGAATGTGATACTTGGCTATCTAGACCCAAAGGAAAAAAAGATTTCTAGAGGCACACACATTAAAAAAAAAAATCTGTGCATGACAAGGTCTGTGCATGACAAAGCAGAGCTCTCCCACTTCTGCCTCCACCCTCAAATACCCATAAATCAATATCAATCTAGGTGATTTCTCACATACCTTCTCTCCTTTCCTTAAGTCCCAGATGAAAACATGTTCACAGGCTGGTACTGCCACATAGCGTCCTTTTTCACCACGAAGTGTCACAAAGACAATATTACCCTTCTGGCTGCCAATAAGGCCAAAGACTGCACTGGCAACATAGCGTAGGTACTGCCTGGTGAGCCCCATGTTCTAATATCTGATACCACAAGTGAGGCAGCTGCACCTACAAACAAAGAAAACTGAGTTCTTGGGTTCTGCTAGGCTGGCAAACACCGACTGCATATCGTGTAGTTAAAAGTACATGACCTGTGGTTGCTTAACCTTCATTTACTTTGAATATATTACTGACATAAAATACCCAGACACCTCCATTTTTTATTCACTGCTGACTCAATGTGTAATCTCTCACTTAAGTTTCGGATTGGTCACACTGTCATGGCCACCTCACAAATTCTGACATGTAGCCCCAATGCAGCTTAACAATTTGCTTCTGCCCATTCAACTATCATCAAAGTTTTTACACGGAGACGGACAGCCTGAGACTGAAAGTATTTATTGGTGAGCATTTATTGTAAACCTACTAATAATGAGACAGGCACTGATCTAGACGCCAGAGATATGGTGTTGAGTAAAACAAAATCCCTGATCTTGTGGCACTTACCTTCGAGCACAGTGGCTCTCAAACTCCAGAATGTATCTAAATCACCCAAGGGATTATGAAAACAAATTGCTGGGAACCACCTACACCGCACATCCCCAGGGCCTATTTCTGATTCAGTAGGTCTGGGGTGGGACGCAAGATTTTTCATTTCTAACAAGTTCTCAAGTGATGCTGCTGCTGCGGTTCCCCGCTTTGAGAACTACTGTAACTAATACGTGCAGGTATGCCCTGGATTTCCAAAGCAGGGCAGTCACCTGCCCTTGGCACACTGTTTTTCAAAGTTGCCATAGTTCTTGTGTAACTGAGCAGGACACTACAGGGCCTTCCCAGGTCAGGCACCACCGCCGCCCCCCAGCCCTCGCCCCCCCGCCCCCGCCGCACCATGTCCTCCACCTGCCTCCCGTTAGTAGAAAACCTTTAGCCTCCTAAGCCTTCCCTGAGTTCCAAAGAGCAAATGTAATCAGAGAAGTGAGAAAATGCAGAAACAAAGGAATCAAGCAAGACAAAATAAAAATAGTTTTAGCCATTAAACAAAATCAAGGATCTTTAGGTTCCTCGTCAAGGGCTATGGAGATAATATTTTGAACCATATCCTTGAGCTGTTTTGCAGATACTGAAACCCCAATCAGGTGGAAGAAGTTAACTGAATGCTGACCACCAGCAGGTAGACTCCTGGCCAGTTGGAACTAGAAGGTTGATGGTGTTGACTCCCAATTACCTCACCACCAACCAATCAGAAAAATGCCCACCAGCTGATCACATGCCCCACCCCCTCTCCCTCACCTTGACTTTAAAAATCTTTCCCTGAAAGCCAGTGTGGGGGAGGGGTGTCTTCTCAGCATTAGCTGCACTTAGCACTAGTGCACTTTCCTTCACCACAACCCGGTGTCAGTAGACTGGCTTGACTGCCCACAGCGGGCGGGCCCAGCTTTGGTTTTAACAACTGCACTAAATCAAATTCACTGAAAACACTTGGTTACCATAAGAGACAACTGGTGAAGGAGATAAATTAAGCTTGTCTGCTCTTAATATGGAAATGTGAAAGGTATTCCCCCAAACACCGGTGCAACTTAAAAAACACAAGAATACTAAACAGAAGTTACAGCCTTCTTCTGGAGCTGTTTTTGTTTGTTGTTGTTGTTGGTTCAGTTTGTTTGGTTTAACGCTACATGGTCTCTATTACAACCTGATGTTTTAGTCTACTTTAACAGGAAAATAGTCAATGCCTGTACTAATACTTTCTTTTAATGACCACTTACAGGCCTCATTTTTCTTCTCCTAGGAACCAACATAAAGCCAGTTAAAAATGAAGGGAAGATAATATTAACATGGCAAAAACGCTCTTCACCTGGGCCATTTGATCAATTCTTTACCAATTCATCTTACTCCTCTGGCCCCAGCCCCTTAACTGTAATTGTTGTTCATGGTAGTCTTCCGCCGTCTACCACAGTATTTTCCTTGGAGACTTCATACAGCACGCCTAGGCCCAGGGACCCACCACATCCCTACTTCCAGTCTGGCCTTACATACCTGAATACTAACTATATAGCTCCAAGAGCTTATTAGACATCCCCATCCGAACACCTTGCAGTATCACATTTAACGTGTATAAAACCAAACCTACCTTGCTTCCTGAACCCTACTCATTTTTTTCTGAGTCTAAAACACACAGCTCTCCAAGCCATTCAGGCTCAAAACCTTGTAGTAACCTTTGGCTCATTAGTATTATTTAAACAGCCAATACTGAAAGAGTGCTTACTATATGGTAACTGATACATTAAAATATATATAACTGAGTAAACATATGCATTTAATTTCATATTTATTAATTGGATTGATCATAATTAATTGAATTAAGTGGGTTAATACATGTAAAGTGCTTAAAAGGATCCTTCACAGTTACCTTGCAAGATTGGTATTCTTATCCCTATTTTACAGACAAAGAAACTAGACACAGGGACATGAAATAGCTAGCTCAAAGTCATTCAGCTGGTTTTAAGTGCCAAAGCCAGATTACAAACCAAACACCAAAATTTCCTCTTTTAACCACTAAACTATTTCTTTGCCTCCGTCTTCTCTTTTGTCAGAAACTTCTACCTGTTTCTCTGAAGGAGGATCCTTTTCTCTTTCCACTACTTTCTGTTCCAGCTCTTTATCACTGGGTTCCTGCACTATGTAGCACCTCCACCTCCATGTTTTTCATTCATTTCTTTTAAAAGTCATTAATACTACCTGACTAATCTTTTCAAACGCACTAATCCTACCCCAAAACCCTTTAAGAGCTAAACAGTGTGCAGTTCGCAAGCACTCAACCTATCTATTCCTCTTTAGTTCTCGCATAAACTTTTCTGTCGGGCTAGCTGGTTTCCCTCTTTGTCCTGTCACCTGCCTTCTTCAAACTGTTCCTCCCACTTAGAATAACATGCATTCGCCCGTCTACCTAAGTGTTACCCTCTGAGGCCCACTCCCTTTGGGGCTAGTCCAATGCTCGAAGCCTTTTCCATTGCCTCAGAACTTCAACGATCTTCCATACATCTTGGTACTGGTCACTTGTGTCTCACATGCATGTTGTGTATATGACGCTTTTCGGAGAGAGCTCACGCCCTAACCTTCCTCTATGCCCCTGCTTCTTAACCCACAGCCCCCGAAAACATGCTTCTATGATGCGCTGAAAGGCTGGACCGCCGGAACAGACCTGTCAGATGTCCCTAAACCAATTCTTCACTCAGGAGAGGGTGAAGTGGGGGTTCCGCACACCCACCACGCTGCCAGACCATCCTCAGGCGAGCCCTGCAGGCGCCGGGTGAACTAGCTCAACACGGCACGCGCCAGCTTCGGGTGTCCGCGGCCGGCTTCCCAGGGACGGCGGTGGGGCTCCCGCAGTGGCCCAGGTGCCCGTCCACCCTCGAGACCGGCCCCAAATCCCCCTGCCTCGCCCGCTGCTGGCACCAGGAAGGCCTCAGCCAGGACCAAACAAACCCGAGGAGCGAAGCAAAAAGCGTTCGGCCGCCGCGCGCCTACGGTACCTACCTGGGCCTCCACGAGGCTCCGGGCTGATTGGACCCGCCCGTCGAACCCACCCCTTCCGGGTCCGCTCGAGGAGCCTCTTCCGCCCGACGTTCCCTTTGCCTTCTGGGGGAAATGACGTAAGAGCTGGGCTCTGATTGGTGAGCTCCGGCCGGGAACGGAAGGCGGTGTTTCGCCTGCCCGGGCTCCTGCGGCTGGTCTTTCCAGCCTCCTGCGACTTTGGCTGCTTTACCCGCCGAGCTCCTGGCAAGGCTTGTCCGGGGATGCCGCTCGGCCGCTTTTCACGAGGAACTTAACCCGCCGTGCCTGCCTCCCGGATGGGCCCGCCGGAATGCTGTGAGAGGCGGGACAGAGGCCGGGAAGGAAGGCGGGGCGGAGCGGGCCGGGGGCGCGGCGGGGGGCGCACGGGACTCGGCCAGGGCTGGGGGTGCGGGCATAGAGGGCTGGTTTTGTCAGTTCTCCGCAAAAATGAGCCTGGCACTCCCCCCTCCGCTGTTGGTCTGATTCCTCTCGCCCGAGGCGCTGTCGGGGAGAAGTTACCCACCAGAAGATAGAGGATAGGCAGACCCAGGCACAAGGGACAGTGGTGCTCTAGCCCCTGGGGAGGCGCGCGTCCTGGGGTGCAGGAGTCGAGTTTGTGTGGTCGCTCGTGTGGATTGGGTGTTTCACGGACCGAGAGCTGCTCGAATCAGGGCTGGGTAGGCGCTGAGCCCAGGATGCTGAGTTGTCTGGATCTCCGCAGTCCCTGGAGTGACATTGGTCTGGCTTTTGGTTTCCGCTCCTTGGTCGCCGGAGGGGGAAGTGACCAGGGCTGACTCCTCCTTGCTTGGTAATTGAGGCTTTAGGTGCTCTGTCACCAAGTGGGAATTAGCTTTTCTTTCTTGCAGTTTTGTCCGATTTTATTCTTGGGCTGCATAAAAGTGTTTAGAAAGGAGTTCTGATGTCTGTAGCTGTGGAAGATTAAAGCTAACATATAGGTATATAAAAGAAATAAGTCTGTGCCTTCAAGATAGCTGCAGCCAGCTTAGAAAATAGAGTTTTATCTATATTACCTGATTTTCTTCAGGCGTTTCTTGAGTTTTTAAGACATGTTCACCTAGTCTGCCATATGATAAGAGTAGAGAATGGATATGATCAGGCTGTAAATAGATGTAACAGTGTAGGTGTTTGAAACAAGCCTCCGGTGGGTTGGATGAATGAGAAGGGAGGAAATTGTGGCAACAGACTTACTTCAGATAAGTTTGATGGGGAAGGGAGCGTTTAGGTGAACGTGTATGGCTAATATACGAAAAAATGTGTATACATATGAGGAAAAAACGTGCTTTAGTACATAGTCTAGATTCCATCTCGGTGACACCCCTTGTATTACGTGATTCTAAGAAAGTTATTTTACAGCTGTATAAACTGTAGATAACTACTGTCAATACTAAATCATTTTATTTGTAGACATGAAAATTCTACATGTCTTTTAGAGGTTGAGTGGAAGTTTTGCCTCACGTACATTCATTTCAGTATTCCTGATCTATTAATGAGCCCAATTTTGGGACTCCCTTTATCAACCATCTGGCTGGTTCCTTTGTGAGTTAAATAAAATCTTGAACCATGTTCACTTCTGTATTAGAATGAGTCATGATTTTATCTTTAAAAAATTAATTTAACATTATTAAATATTATGGGAAAGGACAATCACAAATGAAAAAAATAATTTTGTTTTATTTATTATTATTATGTTTTGGCCGCATCGCGCGGATTACCGGATCTTAGTTCCCTGACCGGGGATCGAACCTGCGCCCTCTCCAGTCCTAACCACTGGACTGCCAGGGAATTCCCAGAAAAAATAATTTTAATGAAAGTTGTTGTAAGCATCTTCGATTGAGTGCTAAGATAATGCATCTTATAACTTCCCAATGCACTACTTCAAGAGCATAACCTTAGTTTCTTAAGTTTCGGAATTGCTAAATGTATTAATTTTATAATTGAAACATAGTAAAGTTCTTTTTACTTTTTGGATTCAAAACTTTAACAATAAGTTGTGCCAGTAAAAGCGTTTCAAAGGTGATGATACATCAATAAATAATAGTTAAATTGAGTTCCTGAGAAAGAACCTACCACGTGACAGTCTGTCAGAGCGTAAATAACAACACGGCGTTACTGCAAAACTAGAGAAACACTGACAGTCACGACACAGCACAGCAGACCCAGAACCTGCCACTCACACACATGTAAACCAGTACACAGGAATCATCTTCTTCAGTTTAGACATTGATAGATGAAACATAGTAAAGTTCTTTTAATATGAAGGTGGTACTACTAACTCACCATTAGAGAGAGCATGTGTTTGGCTGGTTTTGAATAATGGTGTTAAATTTGACCTGGGCTATTAACACAACTTAGAAATCTTTTTGTTATACTGTATTTATTGTTGACGTATTTGACTGCTTCCATTTGTTTTTCCATCTAAGTAACTTTCTAAAAAGAAAAAGTCATTCTTTCTATTTGCATAGAATGATTCTTAAATATAATAGATTTGGTGTTGGGATAGAGGTATTGTGCGGAAATATCTAAGTACCTTGAAGTTTAAAATATTGAAATACAAAGACATAAAGAATGGTAAACCTATAATTTATACAAAAACAATGAAATAGAGCTGGTAATGAGTGGAGGTCAAAAGCATGGACCAGCTCTGTTTGTACTTTTATCCAGGCCTATCTAATCAATGTAAGCATTTTGAAGAATAAGAAAACAGATTTAAAGTTCTTTTGTCTTTTAAATGATATCATTTTCTCTTTATTCAGACAAAAAATCAGAATTTTTTGAGACAGTGATCCAAGACGTTCTGCCTGATTCTGCCCTGTCTTGAACAATAAAAGTCTAATCCCTCTAACCAATCCAATTAATCATATAAAGCACTATTTGGAGGACTTCTTAAACTAAAAGATGACAAGATTTTGAGGAAAAAAAAGATGAGCTACAGTGTAATAAGAACTGTTATATACTCATTACTAATTTGAATTGTAAAAGATACATAGTGGGTTCTCTTTATCCTCATCTAGGGAGGTACTGAAGATAGCCCTTAAGATAGTATGGCTAAGGAAATAGATCTGATTCTGCAATCATCTGTTTGTTACATGTAAACTTTGAGATCCTGGGACGTAAATGTCTTGCTTCAGGAGCATTTTTACTAAGGTTTTGTGTTTGCTTATGAACCTGTTCAAAATACAGGACTGATCAATTGATTTTCAGTGGAAAGTCCCGCTCCTCTTTAATGTTATCCAAAATTCTGGCTAAAGCTGTAGATTATTGTAGCCTTCCCCTCCTCCTTTCCTTACCCGAGCACTCTGTATTCTATCACTGGGATTCCTAATTTGAGTCTGGGAAACCCCTCAGATTTTTTTCCAGACCTGTGCTTGTATGAGCTCATGTAGTCACAATTTGGGTGATGAAAAGGTCTTTATATTTCATGTAATTCTCCAAGGGGTCTGTGACTCCAAGAATGTTAAGAACCACTGTTCCTTAAGGATCAGGGATCAGATTTTCCTGCCTAGCTTGGCTTTGCTGCTCCATTTGCTTTATTGCCAAGGTGTGTGTGTTGGGGGAGGGGGAGATTTAAATCTCTTTTTGATGAGAAAAATACATTTCTGTTTAGAAATGGAGCTGAAAAAGAATTCATTGTTAAATGCCATGACACTTTCATATAATGCCATTAAATTTGCTCTACAGTAAGAGCTCTGAACATTACCTATTACTCATTTAACACTCAGTATCTTGTGTGTCACAATGACTTTTAAGATCTTGGAAGAAGATCCAACAAACTATACTGACAAGATGTGGTTGGACATATAGGAGAACCACCAGAGTGTACTGTCAAAGAAGATAATAGAGTTTCAGGGAGGGAATAATCAATAGTGGATGCAGCTAAAATTTGATTAGCTCTTGGACTTGACATTTGGAGAATTATTGTTGACCTTGAAAAAGCAATTTTAGTATTGTTATAGAGATGGAAGCATAACTGCAGTGGGTTGAATAAATGGAGGAAAAGGAAGTAGAGCTGCGAAACAGATTACTCTTAAAGTTAAATGGTGAAAAGAGGAGTTTGTTGGTATTCTGAAGAAATGGGGTAGGGGAAAAATTTGAGAGTAAGAGACTCAGGGGAAGGAGAGATCAGGTGTAGTGAAGGGATACTTGATGTTATTACATTCTCTTAGAGGAAAGCTAGTCAGGTGCAGTAAAATGCTTAAATGAAGGTGATTTGGCAGGCTTAAAAGTGTGGAATATACCCAAAAATCACTTGGAAGTTGGAAAGAGTGAGTGAAGATAGAGACATTTTGAGTTGGAGAGAAGTTAAGATAATTTCAACAATGACTTCTCTTTTCTCAGAGCATCAGGAAAAGAAGGAAGGCAATGTGATATGATGTAATGGAAATGGCATGGGTTTTAGTGCCAGCTGGTCTTTGATTTGGATCTCAAGGTACCACTTACTAGTTCTGTTACCTTGAGCTGATAATTGAACCTCTGGGTCTTGGTGCCCTCACTGTAAAATAAGTGTTCTGATACCTACTTTGCAGGATTATTGTAAGGATTAGAAAGCATATTTGTAACATATCTAATGCCCTGTGGTTCACTGTAACTTCCACAGTTGGCCTTCTTTTGTTCCTTTAGTGTCTTAGGCTCTTTCCTGCCTTAAGGCGCCCAGATGTACCTTTCCGCAGCCTGTGAAACTCTTCTACTTTTGGTCTCAACTCTCACTATCTGGAAGAGACATTCTCTGCCTCTTCAATTTAAATAGCTCCCCCACTTCTTTATTGTAGGACACTTATCACAGATTTTAACTATGTATGTATTTCTACGATTATATCTTTGTGTGATTTTTGTGGAGCTATCTCTTCCATTAGACAGAGACTCAGCACTTAACAGTGCTTGAATGAATGAATGCCTGGGACATAATAGGGAAATAAGCATTTATTACCTCACAGTTTTTATGGGTCAGGAATTCAAAAGTTGCTTAGTCTTGTGGTTCTGGCTCAGGGTTTCTCATGAGGTTGTGGTCAAGATGTCAGCTGGGGCTGGAGGATCCAAGGTGATTCATTCCCATGTCTGTCAGTTCATGCTGGTTGTTGGCAGGAACTCTCAGTCTCTCCCCACAGGGGCTTTTCCATGAGCTTCATGAGTGTCCCCATGTCACGAGAGCTCACTTCCCCAGAACAAGCAGTCCAAGAGAGCATGGCAGAAGCCACAATATCTTTTATGATCCATCCGTGGAAGTCACACACTGTCATTTCTGCAATATCCAGTTGGGTACACTGGCCAGCCTTATTCATTATGGGAGGCATCTACACAATGGCATTAATATCAGGAGGCAGGTATCATTGAAGGACATCTTGGAGGCTGTCTATCACAGATGCTGTGTGAAATAGCATAGAGTCATCCAAGAATTACTCAAAACAGTTTTCAGTTAGTGTTGATGGAGGGCCAAGCTAACATAGGAAACCATGTATTTGTTTTGACAGCAGAGAGAATAACTTCTGATTTTTTTTTTTTCCCTACTGGCGCAGGAGCAGATCAGAGAAAACAGATGTAGGCTTGATCTAGGTGTTAGGGATTAACAAGTCATTACAAGAGCAGACATTGAGATAAGTAAGAGTGTATCTTAATTCACCAATTTGTTTTTGGTTTATCTGATGCTCGTTAGAGAGTCTTTGACAGTGAGTGTCTTGGTCTTTGCCACACATGAAAACATCTCTTTATCTCAACAGTGGTGCAGGTGACTTTCACATTGGCTCTGAGAAAGTTATAACTTTTATTGTGCCTTGCTTGATGCCAGGTGCTCTGCTATGCAGTTTTTTTTTAAAGATTCTTTTGATATGGACCATTTTTTTAAAGTCTTTATTGAATTTGTTACAATATTGCTTCTGTTTTATGGGGTTTTTTTGGTTTTTTGGCTGAGAGGCATGTGGGATCTTAACTCCCCAACCAGGGATCAAACCTGCACCCCCTGCATTGGAAGGCAGAGTCTTAACCACTGGATCACCAGGGAAGTCCCTGCTGTGCAATTTTAATACAGATTATATCATTTAATTCTCACAATAACCATAGTAGTACATTACTCCTATTTTAAAAATAAGAAAACTCTGGTTTAGAGTCAAGGATAATATGACTGTTAGGTGGTAGGTCCTCAACCCAAACTAAGGCCTTCTGATAACGGAGCCCAAGCTTTTACCATTCTGCTTCTGCCTCAAAGTGTAATTGCATATGGAAATATTTACCTTAAAATACTAAAGAAACCGGATTCAAAATTGTACGTACCTTATGATTTTACCTATCACAGAAAAAGGTAGGAACTACTTTTTGGTATCTTTCAAATGTTCTGTAAGTGAGTATTACTTAGAATTGGAAAGAAAAGTTATTTTAAAGAAGTGATTTAGCCCTGTAATTTGACATTCAAGTTTGCAAAATGAAAACTAAGTTTGTTTTTAATGGACTTTTTAATATCATGGTTAAGAAATTTCAGCATGAGTTGTCACCAAAAACCTGTGGATAATTTTTTGAAATTATGAATTTCTGCAGGGTGTCGTTCCGTTGAGCTCAAGGCAGTTCAGCCATAGACAGTGAATGTAGCCTTCACTTGTACTCTGTTCAGCTTGTCCAGTTCCAGGCTGAATACTTGTGAACTGATCAACAGGACTTGTGGTTGCCTCTAGTTTCAAAGGCCAATTGGATGGACTAAACACCAACTTCTAGATAAAATTAGTTTATATATTTCAAAATAATATCAAAGGAGTACTTAGTAACAAATAAGAATAATTCTCCGATACAATTTTATCCTGATATGATCTACAAGGCCTTTCTGAAATTGTTATATAAATGAGCACATTTCCTACCACACAGTGTTGGTGCAGGAATTAGAATATCGTGTCAAATCCATCGTTCATTCCAATTAGTATCCCATGTCTCTCAGCAAGAAACAGCAAGATATTAGATATAGAAGGGCATGCTTTTTCTCCTTGACTCTTAACAAACATAAGGATCGTACAGAAAAGCTTCTCAGGAAGTTCACATACCAGCTGTCATTCCCTAATCATCTCTTTGCTCTTATGTATGTTCAGTGTTACCAGCTATCTCCAATTTACCAAACCGACTAATTAGTTCTTAGTCCTTACTCAACCTTTCAGTAGCATTTAACCCTAGATGATCCCTCTTGAGCATTCTGTCTAAAGTTACTTTCTTCACTTGGCTTTTAGGGTACCACACTTTCCAGATCTTCCATTCTTATCAATGCTTTTCTATCTCTTTTTTAAACTTTTCCTCTTTCTAGCCTCTAAATTTGGCCTTAGGACTGAGTCCTTGGATCTGTTCTCCATTTGCATTTCCTCTCTTGGTGGTCTTAAATACCATCCATAGGCTGAGACTTCCAAATTTATATCTTTAGCCTGACCTCTCCTCTGGGCTCTAGCCTCATGTAGCCAGCCAATTGCATGTTTGATATACATACTTGGGCATATAATGGGCATCTCAAACTAACAAAAGGAAAACATAAGGAAAAAAATACCTTGATTATTACTCCACCTGCAACCTACTCCAGTCTTTTCCTTCTCTATAAGTAGCATTACCGTCTGTTTAATTGCTCAAGCAGGAAATCTAGGAGTAACCTTTGCTTCTGTTCTTTTCCCTCACCCCCTCAGGTGCATTTAGAAAGTCTTGTTGACCCTACCTTCAAAATTCATTCCAATTCTAACCATTCCTCACCACCTTCATCACCATCACCTAGATTACTCCAGTCGTTTTCTACTGGTCTCTGCCTTTACTCTTGCCCCCACTCAGTTTCACTGTAGCTAGAGTAATCTTTTCAAATATTTATATTAAGTCATTATCCTTATAGGGACCCTCTAATAGCTTACCCTCATTTACATTAAGATCTAAACTTCTTATCATGGCTTACAAACTAGATCATCTGGCCTTTCCTTGGCTCACCAACCTCATCACCTGCTACTCATTACCTAGCTCACTGTACTGTAGCCAAACCAGCCTCTATGCTCTTCTGGAATAGACCAAGCTCCTCCCTGCCCTTTTGGCCTTTGTACTTGCCATTCCCTCTGCCTGACGCACCCTCCAGAGCTTCACATGGCTTGCTCTCTCACTTTGTTTAGCTCTCTGCTCAGATAGAACCTTTTTCTTATAATACTCACTGCCTCCAGTCGTTCTATTAGATACCTGCTTGCTTGTTTGTTTATCGTTTTTCATCTGCTTTCAAGGAAGCATCAGTTCTCTAAGGGTAGGGACTTGCTCTGTCTTATTCACTGTGTGTCCCCAGTAACTAGAACAATACCTGACACATAATAGCTGCTTATAAAGATTTATTGAATGAACGAATCTACCATTTTACTGAAATAGCTATCTGACTTACTGCCAAATGAAGTATCATGTTAAATTTCCCATGAGTTTCTGTGACTTAACACTACGTGTCTTCCTATCACCCTTCTCTTCTAATTTCTACATTTCTGTACAACCAAACTTATACCACATCGGTGTCTCATATACTATATTCTATAAATTTTCAAATCCTGTTAATTTTTCCTTTGTTGCCTCACAGATCTATGCCTTCCTCTCCATCTGTTTCTCTACATAGTTCAGACCTTTATCTCTTATTACCTGATTGCAGTAACCTCCCTGCTTCTCATCTTCCGTATTAGACTGAACTTTTTAAGTTGTTCATATTATCTTTGTATCTCTTGCAGCACCTGACACTCCCCCTACCCCGCCAATAGCAGACACTCAATGAATGTTGAATGAATAGTCCTGTGTTTCTGGAAAGTAGAATTGATGGGCTGTGTGATTATTTAAATGACTGTAATTCTTTGAAAATAATTTGTCTTTAAATAATCCCTCTTTCTTCCTGTTTAAAAAAGCCGTAGTAATTCATTGTACGTTTTGATTTTTTAATAGACTGTTTAAGTGACTATAATCACACAATGTACTATTGGAGCATTTCACAGCAGAGTTTTGTTTTTTACTCTAATAGAAGTAAAGTAATACCTGTGCTTCTCTATTAAAATGATTCTTTCTTTTCTCTTAAGCTAAAGTCTACAGTGAATATTGAATTGCTGAGGAATTTGGGAAAAGACAAGCTGAAGTTCCCATTCCATGGATCCCTTGGGTGCACCTTCCCAGTTTGTGGATGTGGATACACTACCAAGCTGGGGCAATTCTTGTGAAGAACAATTAACTACTTCTGATACTGCAGCTGAAACATATCAGGAAGAGACTATTAGATCACCTTTTCTTTACAATAAGGATATCAATGGAAAAGTGGTTCTCTGGTAATTCCTTGGTTAAATCATATCATGATGTAATAATACTTTCTCATAATTTCTTCTAATTTCTTTTTTTCATGTTTTTTTCTGAACTCTTTTTTGTGAACTCTTGCATTATTGAAATATTACTTTGCATACACATTTACAGCTTTATTGAGACTTAATTAACTTACAATAAACTGCATATATTTAAAGTGTACAGTTTGGTAAATTTTGACATGTATACACCCATGAACCCATCACCAGAATCAAGATAGTGAATATATTTATCACCCCGGAAGTTTTTTTGTGTCCCTTGGTAATCCCTCTCTCCTGCCCCTCCCTGCCTCAACATCCCCAAGCAATCATTCATCTTTCTGTCACTATAGATTAGTATGCATTTTCTAGAGCTTTACATAAATGGAATCGTGTACTCTTTTTTCAGTCTGGCCTCTTTCATTCAACACAGTTATTTGAAAGTTCGTCTATGTTGTTGCATGTAGCAGTAGTAGTACATTTCTGTTTTTAAAAAAAGCTTTGGAGATGTAATTCATATACCATACAAATGCACTAGTTTACATTGTACAAGTCAGTGGTTTTTAGTATATTCACAAAATTGTGCAGCCGTCACCAGAGTCAATTTTAGAACATTTTCATCACCCCAAAGTCCTGTTCCCATTAGCTGTCACTCCCCATCTCACACACATCTCTTATGTAAGAAGCAAAGGAATGACATGATGGTTTTGTGGGTTTCAGGGTTACAGCAATTGCGTTCAAGATCTATCTGCGATGCCATATTAGCCTTTCTGAATCAGGAACAACTTTTTACTATTGCTTAAGCTTGTGAACTGGTAAAACCAATGTTGTGAAGGGAGTGAAGATAGAATGTTTTGAAATGATTAGAAACTAGCTTTCTTATCTGCCTCCTCTTCCCCACACTTGCTCTTATTTATTTATTTTCCTTAGGAAAGGAGATGTGGCATTACTGAACTGTACAGCTATTGTGAATACCAGCAATGAAAGTCTTACTGATAAGAATCCTGTGTCAGAAAGTATCTTCATGCTTGCAGGGCCTGATTTGAAGGAGGACCTCCAGAAACTTAGAGGTGAGTGAATTTTCTTAGGTATGTTAGTGCTTAGGAAACATTTATTTTGATGTTTGAAGAAGTATATTTTGCGTGTAAGTGAGAAACTAAGTAGATGTAGCTCTTTTGTTGTTGTTAAAACTAAATAAATACAGCCTTTGAAAAACCTATAATGTGTTAGAAGCTGAGTGCTGAGACTTTACTTGGTAAAACCCCTCTGTCGTGTACCTGAATTTTAAAATGACAGTCATCATAGCCAGTTAGATTTTTGGTAACATTTTCTTGGCTGTATAATGTCTTGCACCGATGAGCCTTATAAAACAACTATTCTTTATCTAAACTGAAAATTTTTTATTGAGTTTTGATATTGACAGGATTTTTTTATATACCTCCTGGACATAGAGTGTCACACTTCTGAAATGAAATTGACTTACTGGTAAAAACCAAGTGTGTTCTGGGTTAATTCTGTACTTTCTTTTTTTTTTTTTTTAAACCAGTACATTCTTCTTCTGGGAATATTTCTTTGGAATTGGAGACAGGAGGAGTCCTGTTTGTTCAGAATCTTGTTTACCTTATTTGCATTTATTTTCTTAACTTACCAATCTCACAACTTTTTGTTATTATTATTTGTGTGTAAAGGGAATATTGTGAAATTCAATTATCCCATTTTATAAAAAATATTTTTGAAATACAGCAATTTTTCTTAAAATGTAAACAGCAAATCCCACCTATATAAAAAAAATCTTCGTTTCTTAGACGTCTACAAACAATTGGTTTTTAACCTAATAAAGATATTAGAATTTGAACAGGATCATTTATAATGCTGACCATGAAAGAAGAGATAAAGAGAGAAGAATTGTTTATCTGATCAAGAAACTGAACTTTGTGAGGGTAGATGTGGGAAAAAGCCCTCAGTTTAACTAAAAACATGATGCCATGAAGAATATGTAGAAATTATAATATGTATTAGAGATAATACTGAGAAGTTCTTTGATATAAGTAACAGAGAAACTGGTCTGGAAAAATTCCTAATGAGCGCACACGCTCACTTACACCTTAGAGCTGGACTTATGAATTAAAAAAATATAAAATTTAAGTATACAAAATAAAAACTCAATTTTTAGCAGCATATGTTTGGAGGGTCTCCAAGCTGGGGTTCATATTATAACTCTGTCCTTTACTAACTGTGTTACTTAGGGCCAGTTACTTCACCTCTGAGCCTGAGTTTCCTTATCTCTAAAATGGGGATGATGATAGTCCCTATCTTAGTTCCTGACACATAACAAGAGCTCAATGAGTATTTGAGGATGGAAAAAATTAATTTCATGAAGAATAAATTAAATAATGGACATTAAGTGCTAGGCACATCCTCAGTGTTCAGTGTTATTGCTGGTGCTGGTTACACTCCTCAGTTGTATTGCTTAATGAACCAGTGCCACCCTGAAGAGAGATTATTAAGGATGCACTGAAGGGCTGAGTACTTAATTCTGTCCTCTTTTTACATGCTTAACAACAACTTAGTAAATGATTACAAAGTATGACTTACCAAATTTGTAGATGATAAAAAGCTGGGAGGATTTATAGGAGACATTGGATGATAGACTAAAGATTTTGAAATATCCGAACCGACTGGAAGTATGAGCCAAAGAAATGAAAAAATCAACAAGGATGAATATAAAGGTCTTGCAGTAAGTTGAAAACATTAATTACCCAAGTTCAGGATGGGGAAGCCCAGTCTGACAACACTTTTTATATAAGAATTTGCTTTCTCAGTAAAATGGCATTATCATCTCCTCCATTTTTCATGCAAAAAAACTTTAGCATTAACACTTTCCTCTTCCTTATTCCCCACATAAAGTCTGTCATCAAGCCCTAAATAGATCTTGAATCTCTCTGTATTACCACCACCTCCAGCCTAGCCTGTGCTGCGTCATCCCCTGCCTGGACTACAGCCATTGCCTCCCTCCCAATTGGTCTCCTACAACCATTCTTTACTTGAATCTGTTTTCCACACGTAGTAAGTATTTGCTTTTTAAACTGTAAATCCCTTCTCATTACTCCCCTGCTTCAAACCATTTAGTGGCCTCTCATTACACTTTAAGTCCTAACTCCTTAAACTGTTCTCCAAGTTCTTGCAAGATCTCACTCACTTACTTCCAGGTCCCCTTTTACCTTCCTCAATGTACTTGAACCAGACTGATCTCTCATTGCCTTGTCATCCAGCTCCTTTTCAATTTTGCAATGTGCTGTTGTTCTTTCTCTCAATTCTTAACTCTTAATCTTAAGTCTTTGCTTATATCTCTTCCTCAGAGCACTTCTTCCTTTCACTTCAGAATCGCTCATGGTATATGCTCCCAACCTGTGGTACTTCTCTTTGGTGCTCTTAGCACAATTGTAATTTTGTGAATTGTTTATATAATTATTATGTCCCCGTTAAACTTTGAACTCCTTGAGGACAGGAACCATATGTCTTATTGGCCTCCATGTTCCCAGTACCAAGTATAGTAAAGGCATCCTTTCAGTAGCTGATGAATGAATGAATAGAAGTTCCCTGGGATTTTAACTGACTAGACTCCGAGATGATAATGCATCATTTCTACTGAAAACACTAACAGTATCAGATGCATCATTGCACAGCATCACAAGTGAAGGTTTGTAATCAGCTTAAAATAAACTGTTATATTTATAAGATGTTTAATGTAAACCTTGTGGTAACCACAAAGAATAAAACCTATGATAGATACAAAAAAGATAAAGGAGTTAAAGCATATCAGTTTTAAAAAAAAATTAAAGTAAGACAGCAAGAGAGGAACAAAGGATAGGAGACTTAAAAAAATACTCAGAAAACAATTAGCAAAATGACAGTAATTACCTATTAGTAATTATTTTAAATGCTAAAGGACTAAATTCTCCAACCAAAAGACACAGAGGGGATGAAGGATAAAAAAAAAAAAGAAAAAGAATCCAACAATATGCTGCCTACAAGAGACTCACTTTAGCTTTAATGACACATACAGGCTGGAAGTGAATGGATAAAAAAAGATATTCCATGCAAATGGAAACCAAAAGAGAGTAAGAGTGGCTATACTTACATCAGATAAAATAGACTTTCAGTCAGAATTGGTCACAAGAGACAGAGGTCACTATATGGTCCAGGGGTCAATTCATCAAGAGAATATAACAATTGTAAATATATGTGCACCCAACATTGAAGCACCTAAGTATTTAAGGCAAATATTAATAGAACTGAATGGAGAAATAGATGGAAATACAGTAATAATTAGGGACCTCAATACCCCACTATAAATATTGGATAGATCATCCAGACAGAAAATTAGTAAGGAAACAGAAGGCCTGAATAACACTATGGTCCAAATGAACCTAAGACATATACAGAATATTCCATCCAACAGCGCCAGAATATACATTCTCCTCAAGCATACATGGGACATTCTCCATGACAAATCATATTGGGCCAGAAAGCAAATCTTACCAAATTTAAGAAGACTGAGGTCATGTCAGGAATCTTTTCTAACCACAGTTGTGTGAAACTAGAAATCAATAACAAAAAGAAAATGAAAAAAATCACAAATATGTGGAAATTCAACAGTATGCTCCTGAAAAACCATTGGATCAAAGAAGAAATCAGAAGGGAAATCAGAAATTATCTTGAGACAATGAAAAGGAAGATACAACATGCGAAACTTATGGGATGTAAAAAAAAAAAAATGTTTTAAACCAGTTCTAAGAGAAATTTATATCACTAAATGCCTACATTAGAAGAAAAGAACAGCTCAAACAACCTAATTTTAAACCTCAAGGAGTTAGAAAAAAAAGGTCAATCTAAGCCTATAGTTAGCAGAGGGAAGGAAATAGTAAATATTAGAGCAGAAATAAAAGAAATAGAAACTAGAAAGACAATAGGAAAAAAGCAACAAAAAGAGTTGGCTTTTAAAGAAGAGAGACAAATGTTTAGCTAGACTAACCATGGGGAAATAAAGGACTCAAAATTCTAAATGAAAGTGGAGATGTTACAGCTAACACCATAGAAAGACAAAAGATTATAAGAGACTACTATGAACAATTATTTGCCAACATATTGGATAACCTAGAAGAAACAGATAACTTCCTAGCAAACATGCAACCTAACAAGACTGAACCATGATGGAACAGAAAATCTGAACAGACGAAAGGAGTAAGGAGACTTGAATCAACAATCAAAAACTTTCCAACAAAAATAAGCCCACAACCTGATGGCTTCCCCGGTGAATTCTACCATACATATACATATAGAGAAGAATTAATACCAATTCTTCTCAATTTCTTCTGTGAAAAAGTTGAAGAGGAGTGAACGCTTCCAAATTCATTTGACAGGGACAGCACTACCCCGATACCAAAGCCAGATAAGGATGCTACAAGAAGAGAGATTCAAGATGGCAGAGGAGTAAGTGGACATGGAGTTCATCTCTCTCTACAGATGCATCAGGAATACATCTGTAGATGCAACAGTTCTCACAGAACACTGGCTGAAAACCAGCAGAAGACCTTGGACACTAGAAAGGACTATAAAGATCCCTGCATAACTGTGTAGGACGGAAAAAAGAAGGGAGAAGGAGAAGGAGAGGAAGTAGGACAGGACCTGCACTCTGGGTCGGGGGAGCTGAAGCAGAGGAGAGATGCCCGAATTCGGGGAAACCCCCCTCTCCGACAGGGAAATCGATTGAGACAGAAGGGCAGCATTTGAGGATGTCAGAAGAAGGTGAAGCGGCCAATCTGTGGCAGACGGGACAGAGTGAGAAGTACACAGATGGTCCATACCTCAGCCCTATGTGCCCCGGACTGGGACGTGTATTCACAGGTGTGCAAGGGGGCTGGGAGCTGGTGCTTGGGGATTGGAGAACAGGCCCAGAGTGAGAACTGCTGTGGACTGTGGGGAGACAGACTGAGGGGACAGGAGGGAGGAAATCTGCAGCAGGGAATGCCTGTGGAGGAAGACTGGACTGCCATGGAAGCAGGGCGCTATTGCTGAGTCACAAGAGGGGGCAGGAGCCACCATTGTAACCTCTCTCTCCCTACATGCCAGTGCCTGCTGACGACAATAAAAGAAGCCCACTCAAGGCTGGCTCTGTGCGCTGGCTGCCAAGCAATAAACAAAGCCCCATGAGGGCTGGCCCTCACGTGCTGGCTGCAGGGCAAAAAAACCCTCTCAGGGCTGGCCCTTGCACACCTGCTGCCGGGTGCCAGGAAAACCCTGGCCAGGGCTGGCCCTCATGTGCCTTATGCCGGGCGCCAGAAAAGGCCCTCACTACGACCATATCTCTTGTGCCTGTGGCTGGCAGCTTCCCTGTGCATTTGGGGCTGTAAGGGCTCCCATGATCCAAGCAGTCATACCACCTCTGCACCTGGTCCTCACGGGGGCAGACCCTAGAGCTCCAAGGCAGCCTCAGGACCAGACTCCTGTGGGTGGACCACACGCAGAGGTGGGAATGAAACCAGAGCTGAACCCCCGGGACGGGGTGACTAAGGAAGATCAAAAATCCTTCCATCAGCTGTACAAGCTGCAGACTAAATCCCTGCAATCAGCTAGGTAGATCCTGCATCTAAGGAATATCTGAGTAGACAATGAGTGTTCCCACAAATGAAAATGGTCTAGCTCTGGCAGCTGTGGACGTTGGGGGCAGCACATGCAGGAATTGGGCCAGATCAGAGTCTGAGTGGTGCCCACAGGGCCCACAGAAGGTCTAGAGACCAGCCCAGAGGCAGAGGAGAGCCTCTTGGGGAGGCGGAGGTGGGCTCTAGCTCACGGCATATGCAAGGACACTTACGGCAGAGATGTCAGGGACACATAATTATTGCTATTAATTTCATTATGTTTTGATTCATTCTGTTCTTGGTTCTAGCTTTTTTTTTTTTGGTTTTTTTTGGTTTTAGGTTTTTTTGTTTTGTTTTTTTACTCTTTTGGGATCTCCATGTTTTATAACATATTTTTACTTTCTATTTTTTTTATACATTTCTGTTTTTACTTTTCTGTGTTCTTTTCCCTAATTTTTTTCCTTTTTCTTTAATAAATTTTCCTTTTTTAATGTATATATTTCTGTTTCTACTTTGCTTTTCTGTTGTCTGTGTTTTTTCCCTTTTTATTTTATTTTATTGTTATTTTTTTAATCATTTTTATAAGTTCTGTTTCCTTGCTTTATTCTTTAGTGGTCACACTGCTTTGGTTTTGTTTTTAGGTTATGTGTTTTTGTTAGTTTTAATCCTAATTGTTTGATTTCATTTTTGAGTTCTTCTGTTTGTCTGGTTGTTCTGTTTTTGTTTCTTTTATGTGTGTTTGTGTTCCTTGTTTCTCTTTTTGTTTGATTTTGTTTTTACCATTTCTCCAGGGTTTTGTTTGTCTTTTTTTTCTAAAATATACTTTCTATTTTTTTTTATATTTGTTTCTACATTGCTTTTCTGTTGTCCTGTCATCTTTCCCCTTTCTCTTTTTCTTTTTTTATATCATTTTTGTCAGTTTGTTCTGTTTCTTTGCTTCATTCTTCAGTTGGCACTCTGCTTTGGTTTTGTTTCTTGCTTTTTGTCACCTTTCTTCTTAATTGTTTGATTTCATTCTTGGGTTCTTTTGTTTGTCTGGTTGTTATCTTGCTATTTGATTTATTTGGTTCTATTTTTCTTTCTTTTGTGTGTGTGTGTGCTTCCTTGTTTCTGTTTCTGATTGTTTGATTTTAATTTATAGCATATGTCTGGGGTTTTGTTAGTTTTTTTTTTTTATCCCCTTTATTGCCGGGATGAGCGACTTGTGGGGTCTTGGTCCCTCGACCAGAAGTTGGGCCAGAGGCTCTGGATTGGGAGCACTGAGTCCAGGGTGCTGGAACACTACAGAATTCCTGGCTCCAAGGAAGATTAATCACTGAGAGATGTCACGGAAGCCTCCATCTGAATCCAACACCCATCTCCACCCAACTGCCAGCAGCTCCCAGCTGCTCCCAGCAAACAACAAACAAGACAGGAACACAAACCCACCCATCAGCACACAGACTACCTAAACTCATACTAAACTCACAGACACCCCAAAACACACCACCTGACCTGGCCTTGCTCATCAGTGGAAAAAAGACTCAGCTCCACCCACCAGAGCGCAGGCATCAGTCCCTCCTATCAGGAAGCCTACACAAGACACTGGACCAACCTTAACCACTGGGGGCAGAGAACAGAAGCAAGAGGAACTATGATCCTGCAACCTAGGGAAAGGAGACCTCAAACACTGTAAATTAGGTAAAATGAGAACACAGAGAAATATCTTACAGGTAAAGAAGCAAGGTAAAAGCCCACAAGACCAAATAAATAAAGAGGAAATAGGCAAACTACCTGAAAAAGAATTCAGAGTAATGGTAGTAAAGATGATCCACAATCTAGAAAATAGAGAAAATACAAGAAACATTTAACAAGGACCTAGAAGAACTAAAGAGCAAACAAACAGTAATGAACAACACAATAACTGAAATTAAAAATACTCTAGAAGGAATCAATAGCAAAATAAATGAGGCAGAAGAACAGATAAGTGAGCTGGAAGATAGAATGGTGGAGACAACTGCCACAGAGCAGATTAAGAAAAAAGAATGAAAATGGAGGACAGTCTCAGAGACATCTGGGACAACATTAAGCACACCAACATTCGAATTGTAGGTGTCCCAGTAGAAAAAGAAAAAAAAGAGTCTGAGAAAATATTTGAAGAGATTAGAGTTGCAAACTTCCCCAACATAGGAAAAGAAGTAGTCAGTCAAGTCCAGGAAGCACAGAGAGTCCCATACAAGATAAACCCAAGGAGAAACATGTCAAGACACGTATTAATCAAACTAACAAAGAGGAAACCCAAAGAAAAAATATTAAAAGCATCAAGGGAAAAGCAGCAAATAACATACACGGGAATCCCCATAAGGTTAACAGCTGATCTTTCAGCAGAAACTCTACAGACCAGAAGGGAGTGGCAAGATATATTTATAGTAATGAAAGGGAAAAACCTACAGCCAAGATTACCCAGCAAGGATCTCATTCAGATTGAACAGATAAGTTAAAACCTTTACAGACAAGGAAAAGTTAAAAGAATTCAGCATCACCAAACCAGCTTTACAACAAATGCTAAAGGAACTTCTCTAGGCAGGAAATACAAGAGAAGGAAAAGTCTTAACACAAACAAACCCAAAACAATTAAGAAAATGGAAATAGGAACATACATATCAATAATTACCTTAAATGTAAATGGATTAAATGCCCCAAACAAAAGACACAGACTGGCTGAATGGATACAAAAACAAGATCCATATATATGCTGTCTACAAGAGACCCACTTCACACCTAGGGACACATAAAGACTGAAAGTGAAGTTATGGAAAAAGATATTCCGTGCAAGTGGAAGTCAAAAGAGAGCTGGAATAATAATACTCATATTAGAAAAAATAGACTTTAAAATAAAGACTACTACAAGAGACCAGGAAGGACAATGATCAAGGGATCAATCCAAGAAGATATAACAATTGTAAATATCTATGCACCCAGCATAGGAGCACCTCAATGCATAAGGCAAATGCTAACAGCCATAAAAGGGGAAATCAACAGTAACACAATAATAGTAGGTGATTTTAACACCCCACTTACACCCATGGACTCATCATCCAAACAGAAAATAAGTAAGGAAATGCAAGCTCTAAATGACACATTAGACCAGATGGACTTAATTTGATATTTATAGGACATTCCATCCAAAACCAATATAATATGCTTTCTTCTCAAGTAGACACAGAACATTCTCCAGGATAGATCACATCTTTGGTCACAAATCAAGCCTTGGTAAATTTAAGAATATTGAAATATCAAGCATCTTTTCCAACCACAATGCTGTGAGACTAGATATCAATTACAGGAAAAAAACTGTAAAAAATACAAACACATGGAGGCTAGACAATAAGCTACTAGACAACCAAGAGATCACTGAAGAAGTCAAAGAGGAAATTAAAAAATACCTAGAAACAAATGACAATGAAAACACGACGACTCAAAACCTATGGGATGCAGCAAAAGCAGTTCTAAGAGGGAAGTTTACAGCAATACAATCCTACCTCAAAAAACAAGAAAAATCTCAAATAACTTAACCTAAAGCAGTTAGAGAAAGAAGAACAAAAAAACCCCAAATTTAGCAGAAGGAGAGAAATCATACAGATCAGATCAGAAATAAATGAAAAAGAAATGAAGGAAACAGTAGCAAAGATCAATGAAACTAAAAGCTGGTTCTTTGAGAAGGTAAACAAAATTGATAAACCATTAGCCAGACTCATCAGGAGAAAAAAGGGAGAAGACTCAAATCAACAGAATTAGAAATGAAAAAGGAGAAGTAATAGTGACACTGCAGAAATACAAAGGATCATGAGAGACTACTACAATCAACTATATGCCAATAAAATGGGCAACCTGGAGGAAATGGACAAATTCTTAGAAAAGTATAACCTTCCAAGACTGATCCAGGAAGAAATAGAAACCATGAACAGACCAATCACAAGCACTAAAATTGAAACTGTGATTAAAAATCTTCCAATAAACAAAAGCCCAGGACCAAATGGTTTCACAGGTGAATTCTATCAAACATTTTGAGGAGAGCTAACATCTGTCTTTCTTAAACTCTTCCAAAATATAGCAGGGGGAGGAACACTCCCAAACTCATTCTATGAGGCTACCATCACCCTGATACCAAAACCAGACAAAGATGTCACAAAAAAAACTACAGGCCAATATCATTGATGAACATAGATGCAAAAATCTTCAACAAAATAATGGCAAACAGAATCCCGCAGCACATTAAAAGGATCATACACCATGATCAAGTGGGGTTTATCCCATGAATGGAAGGATTCTTCAGTATATGCAAATCAATCAATGTGCTACACTATATTAAAAAACTGAAGGATAAAAACCATAGGATAATCTCATTGGATGCAGAAAAAGCTTTTGACAAAATTCAACACCCATTTATGATAAAACTCTCCAGAAAGTAGGCATAGAGGGAACCTACCTCAACATAATAAAGGCCATATATGACAAACCCACAGCCAACATCATTCTCAATGGTGAAAAACTTAAAGCATTTCCTCTAGATCAGGAACAAGACAAGGTTGCCCACTCTCACCACTATTATTCAACATAGTTTTGGAAGTTTTAGAGCAATCAGAGAAGAAAAAGAAATAAAAGGAATACAAATTGGAAAAGAAGAAGTAAAACTGTCACTCTTTCCAGCTGACATGATACTATACATAGAAAATCCTAAAGATGCTACCAGGTAACTACTAGAGCTAATCAATGAATTTGGTAAAGTAGCAGGATACAAAATTAATGCACAGAAATCTCTTGCATTCCGAAGACTATAGAGACTGAGGTTCGTGATACTAGAGATGAGAAGGAGGAAGACAATATATTAATGGTGTAAAGCAATATGGTTATTATCCTAAGGATGGCAGTTGGCTGTTTGCCATTTAACTGAATACAAAGTAGGAAAATCGGGGCCTACGATACAGAATGGTGAGTAGAGGGACAAGTAAGTTGTTCCCATGATATTTGCACACACTAGACTCTTGCTGCATTAGTTGAATGAAAACACATGAATTAATGAGCAAATGTGGAATAATTTCCTAGTATTTATGGTTCTTGAACATTGGGTTATTACTGAGAGGGGTTGAAAAACTCTTTTATCTGGTGAAATGAAAAGAACAGAGATGTAATTAAAGAGGGGCCTTAAACTGTCAAAAAAAAAATTCTTTCTCCACAAAAAAAAAAAAAAGAAATCTCTTGCATTCCTATACACTAACAACAAAAATATCAGAAAGAGAAATCAAAGAAACACTCCCATTTACTATTGCAGCAAAAAGAATAAAATACCTAGGAATAAACCTACCTAAGGAGACAGAAGATGTGTATGCAGAAAATTATAAGACACTGATGAAAGAAATCAAAGACAATACAAACAGGTGGAAAGGTATACCATGTTCTCGGACTGGAAGAATCAACATTGTGGAAATGACTATACTACCCAAAGCAACCTACAGATTCAATGCAATCCCTATAAAATTACTAATGGCATTTTTCACAGAACTAGAACAAAAAGTTTTACAATTTGTATAGAAACATGAAAGACCCCGAATAGGCAAAGCAATCTTGAGGAAGAAAAATGGAGCTGGAGGAATCAGGCTCCCTGTTTTCAGACTATACTAAAAGGTACTCTAATCAAGACAGTAGGGTACTGGTACAAAAACAGAAATATAGATCAATGGAACAGGTTGGAAAGCCCAAAGAGAAACCCACACACATCTGGCCACCTTATCGTTGACAAAGGAGGCAAGAATATACGATGGAGAAAAGACAGCCTCTTCAATAAGTAGAGCTGAGAAAACTGGACAGCTACATGTAAAAGAATGAAATTAGAACACTTCCTAACACCATACACAAAAATAAACTCAAAGTGGATTGAAGACCTAAGTGTAAGGCCAGGCACTGTAAAACTCTTAGAGGAAAACATAGGCACAACACCCTTTGATATAAATCACAGCAAGGTTTTTTTTGACCTCCCCCAGAGTAATGGAAGTAAAATAACAAATAAATGGGACCTAAGGAAACTTAAAAGCTTTAGCACAGCAAAGGAAACCATAAACAAGATAAAAAGGCCTCAGAATGGAAGAAAATATTTGCAAACGAATCAACTGACAAAGGGTTAATCTCCAAAATAGAGAAGCGGCTCATGCAGCTCAATATCAAAAAAACAAACAACCCAATCCAAAAATGGGCAGAAGACCTAAATAGACATTTCTCCAAAGAGGACATACAGATTACCAACAAACACATGAAAAGATGCTCAGCATCACTAATCATTAGAGAAATGCAAATCAAAACCACAATGAGATATCACCTCACACCCGTCACAATGGCCATCATCAAAAAATCTACAAACAATAAATGCTGGAGAAGGTGTGGAGAAAGGAAACCCTCTTGCACTGTTGACGGGAATGTAAATTGATACAGCCACTATGGAGAACAGTATGGAGTATAGTTCTCCTTAAAAAACTAAAATAAGTACTACCATATGACCCAGCAATCCCACTACTGGGCATATACCCTGAGAAAACCATAATTCAAAAAGAGACATGTATCCCAATGTTCACTGCAGCTCTGTTTACAATAGCTAGGATATTGAAGCAACCTTTGTGTCCATCGACAGATGAATGGATAAAGAAGATGTGTCACATGTATACAATGGAATATTACTCAGCCATAAAAAGGAATGAATTGAATTATTTGTAGTGAGGTGGATGGACCTAGAGTCTGTCATACAGAGTGAAGTAACTCAGAAAAAGAAAAACAAATAGTGTATGCTAACACACATATATGGAATCTAAAAAACGGTACTGATGAACCTAGTGGCAGGACAGGAATAAAGGACCAGACGTAGAGAATGGACTTGAGGACATGGGGGGAAGGGGAAACTGGGACGAAGTGAGAGAGTTGCATTGACATATATACACTACCAAATGTAAAATGGATGGCTGTTGGGAAGCAGCTGCATGGCACAGGGAGATCAGTTCGATGCTTTGTGACGATGTAGAGGAGTGGGATAGGGAGGGTGGGAGGGAGGCTGAGGAGAGAGGGGATAGGGGATATATGTATACTTATAGCTGATTCACTTTGTTGTGCAACAGAAACTAACACAACATTGTAAAGCAACTATACTCCAATAAAGATATTAAAAAAATAAAAATTAATTCTAAAATAACATTCCTATTAAAGGAATCATTAGTAGTTATAATTTTACAGAGGATTTTTATTGGTTCATTAAATACAAAAAAATTGATGTATGATTGCATAATAAAGTTTTTCTAATTCTAAGAAAAAAAAGGACACTGCAAGAAAAGAAAACTACAGGCCTATATCTCTGATGAATATAGATGCAAAAATTCTCAACGAAATAGTAGCAAACAATACAGCAGCACTTTAAAAGAATCACACACTGTGATCAAGTGGAATTTATCCTTGGGATGAAAGGATGGTTCAACGTACACAAGTCAATAAATGTGATACACCACATTAACGGAATGAAGAGTGAAAATTATATAATCCCCTCAATAGATGAAGAAAAAACGTTTGACAAAATTCATCACCTTTTTCTTGATAAAAATTCTAAACATGTTCAATGTAGAGGGAACATACTTTAACATATCCAGAGCAATTAGGCAAGAAAATGAAACAAAAGGCATCCAAATCAGAAAAGAAGTAAAATTATTACTGTTTGAAGGTAACATGATCTTATTTAGAGAAAATTGTAAAGACTCCACCAAAAAACTGTTAGAAGGGGCTTCCCTGGTGGCGCAGTGGTTGAGAGTCCGCCTGCTGATGCAGGGGACATGGGTTCATGCCCCGGTCCGGGAGGATCCCACATGCCGTGGAGTGGCTAGGCCCGTGAGCCATGGCCGCTGAGCCTGTGCATCCGGAGCCTGTGCTCCACAATGGGAGAGGCCACCGCAGCGAGAGGCCCGCATACTGCAAAAAAAAAAAAAAACAACTGTTAGAACTAGTAAATCCGGTAAAGTTGCAGGATACAAAATCAACATGCAAAAATCAGTTGCATTTCTATACAGTAACAATGAACCACCTGAAAATGAAATTCTGAAAACAATCCCATTTTACAGTAGCATCAAAAAGAATAAAATTCTTACTAATAAATTTAGTGAATAGGTAAGAGATCGGTACCCTGAGAACTATAAAACATTGATGAAAGAAATTGAAGAAGACATAAGACATAAATGGAAAGATAGCCTGTGTTCATTGATTGAAAGAATATTGTTAAAATATCTGTACTACTCAAAACCATCTATAGATTCAGTGCAATCCCTATCAAAACTCCAATGGTATTTTTCACAGAAATAGATAAAAGAATCCTAAAATTTGTATGGGACTACAGAAGACCCCAAATAGGCAAAACAATCTTGAGAAAGAGGAGCAAAGCCAGAAGCAACACATTTCCTGATTTCCAACTATACTACAAGGCTATAATAATCAGAACAGTAACAAATGCGACTACATCAAACTAAAAAGCTTCTGTACAGCACAAGAAGAGGCATTTTCCCAAATAAGACACAGATGGCCAATAGGTGCATACAAAGGTGCTCAATAAAAACCACAGTGAAGGGCTTCCCTGGCAGCACAGCGGTTGAGAGTCCGCCTGCTGATGCAGGGGACACAGGTTCGTGCCCCAGTCCGGGAAGATCCCACATGCCGCAGAGCGGCTGGGCCCATGAGCCATGGCTGCTGAGCCTGCACGTCCGGAGCCTGTGCTCCACGACGGGAGAGGCCACAACAGTGAGAGGCCCACGTACCGCAAAAAAAAAAAAAAAAAAAAAAAACCACAGTGAAATATCACCACACACCTGTTAGAATGGCTATTATTTTAAAAATGAGATAACATGCTGTTAAGGATGTGGAGAAAAGGGAACTGTTGTGCACTCATGGTAAGTATGTGAATTGGGATAGCTGTTATGGAAAACAGTATGGAGGTTCCTCAAAAGAATTTAAATGGAATTACTGTATTGTCCAGAAATTCCACTTCTGGGTGTAAATCCAGAGAAAATGAAATCATTATCTCAAAGAGGTATCTGCACCCCAGTGTTCATTGCAGCATTATTTATGATAGCCAAGACATGGAAACAACCTAAGTGTCCATTGATGGATGAGTGAATAAAGAAAATGTAGTGGTGGTGGTGTGTGTATGTATAAACTATGTGTGTGTACATATTATATAATATATAGTATACACAGTGGAATATTTTTCAGCCATAAAAAAGGAAATCCTGCCATTTGCAACAATATGCATGACTTTGATGGTGTTATGCCAAGTGAAATAAAGTCAAAGGCATATTGAATGATCTCATTTATATATTGAATCTGAAAAAAGCTGAAGTCATAGAAACAGAGAATAGAATTGTGGTTGACAGGGGTGGGGGAAATGACATGTTGGTCAAAGGAACAAACTTCAGGCTATAATATAAATACTAAAGTTGTACAGCTTGGTGATTATAATCAATAACACTATTACATACTTGAAGGTTGTTAAGAGAGTAGATCTGAAGTGTTCTCTCTATAAAGAAGAGTAGTTATTTGAGGTGATAGATGCGTTAACTGACCTTATTGTGGTAATCATTTCACAATACATACATATATCAAATGACCATGTTGTACACCTTAAACATGGTCATTTGATATATGTATATATTGTGAAATGGTTACCACAATAATTACACAATGTTATATGTCAGTTATGCCTCAGTAAAGCTGAGGGGAAAAGTACAGCATCAAAGTCAAGAGAGGCTGTTATTTATTCTGTCCTGTTAGGACCCCATGCTGCATAGTTTTCATCTTATTTTTGTTATTACTTTTTAAGAGTGATAAACTGGGATATACCTAAAAGAAAATGATTAGCATAGTAGACATTGTGGAAACCATATTATTTGAAGGAATAGTTTAAAGAGCTAGGATTAGCATAGAGAAAAGAAGATTTGAGGGAAATATGACTTGTTTGAGTGAATTAGGCCAAGATGTGTTTCAAGATATCCCACCTTCTGGATATATCTGATTCACCTGAGGTACCATTTAGTTTATTGCTTTATCCCTTGTATTTCCTCTAAACTGGAAGTTATATCTAATGGAATCAAGTTTGGCTAAAATATTTCATAGGTGATGTTGTGTTGTGTACTTAATATTGTCTCATATTAGAAGATACATGAAATCTGATTGACCTGTTAGTGGACCGTTATTAAGAGGCGCTCCAGATTAGAGTGATGACAGTTTGATCCTTCCATTTGTACAGTTATATTTTATCCTTTGGGGCTGAAAGGTAATCAATAAGATGGTGTTTAGGCTCTATGAGTATCTAGTTCCTCATTGTACATTCACATAATGGTTTTAGCAACAATTTATAGTCCTAAATTATAGTTTGGGTGGAAATAAAATTCTACGTTAGAAATTATTTTCCAGATTTTTGAAGGCATTGCTCCATTGTTTTCTATTTTCATTATTGCTCTTGAAAAATCTCATGTTATTACTCCTGATTCTTCATATGTTACTGGTTTCTTTTCTGGAAACTTTATGATCTCATCTTTATTTCTGATGTTTTTTAATTGAAATTTAAGTGATTTAAATAATTTAAGTGATGTGGCTTGGTCTGGTTTGGTTATTCCATGGGCTCTTTGAGTCTAGAAACTCATATCTTTCCATTATGGGAAATTTCTTGTTTTTTTTTTTTAATAATTTCCTTCCCTCTGTATTCTCTGTTCTGTCTTTGAAGAAACTTAATTGGATGCTGTACCTCCCATTTCATCCTCCAGGTTTTATATCTGTTACCTCTTATTTTCCATCTGTTTATTTTCTGGAAGGTTTCCTCAACTTTAGCTTTAACCCATCTATGGAACTTTTTATTTCTGCTGTCATATTTTTCACTTGGCTATAACAATTAGATAAGTGCTTTTTCCTCTTCTCTGAATATTCTGTTTTTCATAACATTCTGGTTATGTTTCAGACATACTATGTCTTCTCTCACCTCTCTGAGAGTATTAATTATAGTGTTGGGAGTTTTTTGGCTTGTTTTTTAAGTTTCCTTCCCTAAATTGCCTATTTTTTTTTAGCATTTGTGCCCCCCACACACACCCCATTTCTGAGAGGCTTTCCTCACTTCCTGGTGATCCTCGAGTGTTAGCATATTCAAGGGAGAGGAATTGAGAAGGTACTGGGAAGCTCTGTGTGCATGGGCTTGGTGGATCTTGAAGCAGATGATGAGCAGGAGCCCTGCTGTTTCATTGGGAGAACATCCCTCATTTATCAGAATCTGTAGGTCCTTTGGTTTGAGCCTCTTAGTCTCCTGGAAGGGAATCTTTCAGGGGTATAATCATGGATGTCTGTTTTGGAAGCCAGTTAGGAGCAGAGATCTAGAGCCATTACTGTTGAGTATAACAGTTTAATCAAATCCCCTCTTTTCAGCTGTGCCTGGGGTTCTTAGAGTCCAGAAGCTCTAGTGCAGCATCTCCCAAGAATAAGCCTTCCTGTTGCTGTGGTGGTAAAGGAATCATCGCCTTGCTGTGCTGGCGGGGGGAGGGGTTGTTGCAGATTTGAATGTTTTTATGCAAACTTTTAACTCAGCCTCCTCTTTTTAGTCCCACTTCACATCATAGCCTTCAGAAGTTCTTAGGACCTCCAATTTCTGAGCCTTTTTAGTGTTCTGTAGTAATAACAACAACAATAATAGCTAATGCATGAATGCACTTTGCATATATTAACTCATTTAATCCTGTGAAGTAAGTACTACTAGTATCCCCCTTATATAGGAAATTGAGGCATGGAGAGGCCAAGCGCTTGTCCAAAGGGTCACAGCAGGAACATGGTGGATTCAGGATTTGAATCAAAGCAGTCTGTCTTCAATCCAACACTGCCTTTCAGAACAGACCAGCTTGCTTCATGTTGGTCACCCCATTTCTGCAAGCAGTTATGTTTCTCTGCTTTGCTAAATCAGTTGCTTGTAGTCCACTGACTGTATTCCTTCCAAAATTTTAATGATGCTTTTCTGCTTCATGTTCTCTCCCATCCTCTTTGTCTCTCTTTTTATACCTGTTGTATTGCTTTTTTGGGATCAGAAACAAATGTTTGTATTCAAGCCATATTTTTAACTGGAATTTCTCAAAGTTCGTAATACTTTCTCTGTTTCATGCATTGTTCTGTTAGTTTGCTGGGGTTTTTTTTTCCTAACAGCTCCATGACTTATATATTCTCCCTTGTTCCCAGGTTGCCGGACAGGTGAAGCAAAATTGACAAAAGGATTTAATCTAGCTGCCCGGTTCATCATTCACACAGTGGGACCTAAGTACAAAAGCCGCTATCGCACAGCCGCTGAGAGTTCCCTATACAGCTGTTACAGAAACGTACTTCAGCTGGCAAAGTATGGCTAACTCAGTTCCTAGACATAGCATGCCATACACTGGTAAAGGCCCTGGTTTTAAAATGAAACCTAGCTATGAAAGTCAAATTTTGAGGGACTTAAATAATTTAAGAGGACCCTGAAGATAGAATTAATAATCTTCTCAAACGTGGCAGGGTAAGAGGAATACATTTGGGTGACTTGAGAATTTAACCCATTCCCATTTTACTTAGTTCCCATTTTACTCGGAATGTATTTCCCCCAAATGGTGCAGTTAAATTATTTATTAATATAATTTTTACATAGTGCAGTTGGGTTAAATATTACAGTAGATTCATTGAAGGTACAGGGAAGGAGAAGTTAAGCTGCCTTTTTTATTATTTATTATGAATGCTTAGAGTATAGTTTTTGTGTTTTCTGTTTGATTGCAGAGAGCAGTCCATGTCTTCTGTTGGATTCTGTGTCATCAATTCTGCAAAACGAGGTTACCCTTTAGAGGATGCAACACACATAGCACTTCGTAAGTAAGGTTGGGGGTACTGTACATAAATTAAATTTAAAAAAAGTTTTTTATCACTAGTTAAATAGTTGCAGCCAAAGAAGATTTGTTGATTAACTGATTGTGGCACTCTGGTGGGAAGTTTGTGTTGACAAGTTGCAGAGCTCTCAGTTTACTTTCTAGGTTTGACATTTTTATCCATTTGAATAAAGGCTTAGAAAATTTGCCTATTAAGTTTGAAAATTACACCACTGAGAAGTATGGCCAGTGCATTGGGTATTTGAATCATAATTCAGAATAATCTTAGCAGGCAGCAACAACGAAGTCAAAACAGATTTTGTAATATCAGATTGATACAGCACTATCCGTTTAAGCAGTAGCTTTCACGTGTGCTATTTGAATATAAAACCCTGCATTTAGATTTTAAAAAGACTGGGCTCAATCATTATGAGCCAGAATGTTGTATATGTAATATAAAAATATGATGCTTAGCTCGAGGGAGTCCCTGATCTCATTGTATTGTATACAGCTTCAGACCACACCTAGAATTTTGCATCTAGTTCTGGCTGTCATATCTCATGAGACTGACAAACTGCAGGGCAAACAGTTTGAAACATTAGTGGTGTTTCTCCTAAAGAAGAACATGCTTTTAGCATATATGGTGCCCAAATATATGGAGTCGTCTCATGTGGACTTATTCCATGCTGTATTTTTAGAGCAATAGTTCTATTAGTTAACTATTATGACTTCTTTGGAATTCATCATAAACTACACTGAGCATCTGATGAAACAAAGCTGTGGACCCTTTTCCCAGAGGAATGCACATTCAGAGGGAATTTACATGCTATTTCAGGAAGTTCACAGATCCTTGTAAAGATTGTAAATAAGATCTCCAACTGTAGAAGACAGGTCTAAGACCAAGTGACAAGGAAGATTTGTTCCCCTTTGAGATAGGACTATCTGAAATAGAAAGGTGGTTTTTTAAAAATTTATTTATTTTATTATTTATTTTTGGCTGCGTTGGGTCTTCGTTGCTGCACGCAAACTTTCTGTAGTTGCAGCAAGCAAGGGCCACTCCTCGTTGTGGTGCATAGGCTTCTTATTATGGTGGCTTCTCTTGCTGCAGAGCATGGGTTTCAGGTGCGCAGGCTTCAGTAGTTGTGGCACGCAGGCTCAGTTGTTGTGACTCGCAGGCTCTAGAGCGCAGGCTCAGCAGTTGTGGCACATGGGCTTAGTTGCTCCGCGGCATGTGGGATCTTCCTGGACCAGGGCTCGAACCCGTGTCCCCTGCATTGGCAGGTGGATTCTTAACCACTGCGCCACCAGAGATGTCCCAGAGATCTTTTCATCTCTGTATTTCTAACACTTTCATATGTCAGGAATGCTTTACATATGGTCCTTGCTGAAGAAATATGTATTAAAAAAGGGATAAAAGAAATTCCATTTCACTTCTTCAACAGCCTTGTGTTTTAGGTAGTGTAGTGTTTTAGGTATTTGTTTTACAAATAAAGAGGCTCAGAAATTTATCATTTTCTTAGGGTTATGCAGACTTGGAACATATATACAGGCCTTCTGACTCCCAAGTCTAGTAACCTATGTGTTGTACTAGATAATTCATTATGCTTGAGTTAGGACTGCTTTGGTGGGAAACTACTGTTACAGCTAGCCTGCATGTATTCTGAATGGTGCCTTACCAAAGCAAAGTTCCTACCTTTATATAATTCTCCTTGGCAAGGCTCTTGGCAGGTCTTAACTTTCTCTGTTTTCGTTTAGCCTGTGCCCCATATCTCATAGCTTGAGATAGGCCTTTTATGTCTCCATTTTTTATTAAAGTAATTATATGGATTAGAATTTAAAGAGACACCATCATTTTGTAGCAAAGGCTCTGAAAAGGTAGTCAAGAAGACTGGTTTTTGGTCCCAGTTCTACCAGTCTAACTCTGGCTCTGTGGCCCTCAGATAAGTCACTTGATACAGTACCACAGAGGAGTCAGCTTTGAGCAGTAATTGTAGTAACAGCAGATAAAGATCAGAAGTAGGTATAAGGCCATAGTTCCTATGAGTCAGGAGTCTGGCTCGGCTGACACTTCTGCTCGGGGTCTCCCATGGCAACAACTTAGGTGTGGGCCGGACAGTTCATCTCTGGAGCTTGGGGGGTACTTCTAAGTTCATGTTGTTATTGGCAGAATTCAGTTTCTTGCAGTTGTGGGACTGGAGGTCCCTGCTTTCTTGCTGCCTGTCAGCCGAGGGCCACTCACAGCGCTTAGAGGCCACCTGAAGTTCCCTGCTACGTGACCCTTTCCCAACAGGGCAGCCCACTTCCTCTAGGGCAGCAGGAGAACCTCTTCTTCCATCAGCCAGCCAGTGCCTCACACCATGTAACTCAACCACAGGAGTGACATTTTTCACTTCTGCTGGGTCCTGCCACATTCAAGGGCAGGAGATTCAACCAGGTTGTGACTCTTTGGATGTCATCTTAGAATTCTGCCTGTCACAGGGTAGAAAGCCAGCCCACTCTTCCTACCTTGAAATTGTCAACCAGAAACCCAGCATGTGCTTTTGTAAATGGTCCCTCAATTAAATTCTCCTCAAATTACAAAGAAAAAAAGTAGGTATAAGGGACTTTGATGAAGCAATTTCTAGAAATTTAATTAGCACAAAGGAAATGTAAAGCTTTAAGATAAGCAGGTTAACTTGTATGTTATAAGACCTGCTTGACTTATTACACCTTAAATCTAATAGCAGAACTATAACATCTCGTTAAAAAATACACACACACACAAACAGTTGTGCCCTTTGCTCACATACTTTCTAAGCATCTGGGAAATAAATGGCTTTTAGGCTTTTGTAGCATATATGGGCCAAGAACAAATCTGAGGCTGTAACTCTTAAGTCCTTAGTTCCAAAAACTTTCTTACTTATTAAACTATTATTGAAATTTATTTCATTTGAAATCTAAGTAATATCTTCATGATAGATATACTAAGTTATTTATCTTTTTTTTCTTAGTTCATGTGCAGTTCAGTTCTTCTCCAGAAGAAACTTAAAGAAACATCTACATTTAGATACATTTATCATGTTATTTATTCATTCAACAGAACTCTGAGTGACTACTATATGCTAGGTCCTATGCTGTATAGAAGAGGATACAGTGGTGAGAAAAAAGGCAATGGTGGTGTTCTTATTGTGTTTTCAGTTTGGAAATTTTAATGTCACACATGTCATTCTCACCAGTTACAGAGTTTTTACTACAAGTTAGGCACATGGCATCCTAGTTGGTTGCAAAGAATAGTGCACAGTACCAAAACCTTATAGCCATGATATCACTTTTTTTTTTTTCTCCTTTTTGCAGAATTACTTTTCTGAGTGAACTGTGCTGCTGAGGGAATTCAGCTTGGTTACTAGTTGGCATCGTACATTGTCTTCCAAAGGAAATGCCCCAGTTATACGCTGGGAAACTATTTTGTGTAAACATTAAAACTTGGTGTCAAAGTAAATAAGATGGAAGAAAATCGGTTTTTTTTTTATTTCATTTTTTAAAAATTATTAAAGCAGAATAGAGGGAGAAATGAAAAAATTTGTCACCTGACAGAAAGAGAATTAGGAAGATTTGTTCAGTCCTTCAACAAATGGGTCTTCTCTGTTTAGGCTCTCAAGACACAGTAGTGAACAAGGCAAGCAATAGGTTGATAATCAGAGTCATAAAATGTTCATTCAGTTACTACTTTTGAATGATTGCTTGCCATATTCCTAAGGTGTACTAGGCCCTAGTAATATATATATTTTATTTTAAAGATTTTTTTTTTTTTAATGTGGACCATTTTTAAAGTCCTCATCGAATTTGTTACAGTATTGCTTCTGTTTTATGTTTTGGTTTTTTGGCCCTGAGGCATGTGGGATCCTAGCTCCCCGACCAGAGATCAAACCTGCACTGCGTTGGAAGGCAACATTCTAACCACTGGACCGCGAGGGCAGTCCCAAGGCCCTAGCAGTATTAATGTTAAGTTTACTTGGCCTTCAGAAAGCTCACAGTCTAGATATAAAATGCTATGCAAAGTTCACAAATAGAGGGCTGTTTAAAAGATTACAGGAGGAGCACACAGAAGGATGGAGTTCTATACAAAGGAGATGGCTTTTGACTGGGCCATGAAAAATGAGTAGGAGTTCACTAAGAGAGGGTCATGGTGGATGAAAGGTATTCTAGTCAAAGGCAACCATGCAGGCAGAGGTAGGGTAAGTGGCATATTCGAAGTACAGCAAAGAAGCCAATGGCTAAAGCATAAGATAGGTGGGAAAAATAGCTGGAAATAGGACTAAAGGGCAGGGGTGGAGGGGTGGTTAATTGTCAGGGTGTGGAGAGCCATGCCATGGGGACTTTGGATCTTAACATATAAGCAGTGCACAGCCATCAGAAATAGTAAGGAAGGTAACATAAGATAACTCAGGCAACAGTGAATACGTAGGCTTGGAAAGAGAAACAAGAGAACAGTTGAAAACTTATTGCCAACGTCTTTGTTATCATTGAGAGCCTGAGAGCAGCTGGAAGAGAAAAGGAATGGCTGTTAAAAATATTAGCAATAGAATTTAAAACACATGATAACACATTGAAAATGCAGGATGAAGGAAGAAGTGTCAGAAGAATTCAGGATTCTAGCTTAGGTGAGTGGTTGGTTGTTGCTGTGTAACTGAAATACGGAGTACAGGTAAAGGAGCAGGTGTTGAGGAGAGATGGAAGTCAGATTTGGACCTGTTGGGATCAGGTTTGGACATGCTGAGTTTGAGGTCTCAGTTATCTGGGCAGATATGCCCAGCAGGCTGTAGGAAATTTCAGGTCTTTTGTTCAGAAAACAGAGTATAAAGATTTGGGAGCCATCAGCATGTGGAGTATTATCTAACAATCAAATTAGTGAGCTCAAGAAAATATATATACCAAGAAAATTAAAAATATGGAGGACAGAACTTGGAGAGGACAATATTTTTAAAAGGTGGGATGTGGGCATCTAGAGAGAGATTGCAGGTAAATTAGGGACTGAGAAAAGGCCACTAGGTCTCATTATTAAGAAGTTTATAGGGCTTCCCTGGTGACGCAGTGGTTGAGAGTCCGCCTGCCGATGCAGGGGACACAGGTTCGTGCCCTGGTCCGGGAAGATCCCACATGCCGCGGAGCGGCTGGGCCCGTGAGCCATGGCCGCTAGGCCTGCGCGTCCAGAGCCTGTGCTCCGCAACGGGAGAGGCCACAACAGCGAGAGGCCCGCGTACCGCAAAAAAAAAAGAAGTTTATAGAGAAAGGATAAGATAGAAATTAAGAAAAAATAATTCAGTTTTGGTTCAATAGGATATTGACAGGGATAAAGAGCTGAGGAGGACTTCTCATACTGTAACTGATTAATGGAAAGACACTTGTGCTAGACCATTCTGGTCAGAGAGAGAGGCCCCAGAGAATAAAAGGAATATACTGGATAAGGGAGAATTGTCTGGAGTCAGCATCTTCTATCGCCAGGCACTATTTACTGGCAATAAAGCAGTAAATAAAATAAAGCTCTTGCTGTTGTGGCGCTTTCGTCTAATGGATGGGGCAGGGAGGGTGGGGAGGATATACAATAAACGGGAAACCACGAAATGTCCAGAATTGTTGCTCTGTAGGAAAGCAAATCAGGGAAGAGTTTTTAAATAAGGTGATCTGGGGAGGCTTTACTGATAAGGTGTCACTGAGCACAGACCTGAATGACACGAGGAGTGATCCCTTACAGAAATAAAACTTTGAAGGGTTTGATTTTTCTTCACAATTAATTTCTTATTTATTGAATTAATCTTTCTATTCTTTTCCTTAGGCACGGTAAGGAGATTCCTCGAAATTCACGGAGAGACTATTGAAAAAGTAGTATTTGCTGTCTCTGAACTTGAAGAGGTATTTTGCTAATTATCTTGCATTGTTTAAATCTTATTTTCACTTGGAAGTGTTTGCCGCTGTCTCTTCATTATCTGTTAACTGAATTGCCAGCAGGGAAATCCTAATTATCTGTGCACATGTTCGGTAGTGGGGCTTACCATCATTTGTTGAAAAAGACTATACTGGAGACTAAAAACAAGTCAAGAGGAGCATCTTATCCATGTTTTTCACTGGTAAACTGTTATCACGCAGTAAAATCTTATAAGGTGGAGTTGTTCTGATTTACTCACTATATTAGCTCTCAAGACAGCTCAAGGCATCGCCTTATGACCTAAGCACTGGGTGCCTGGGCAGCATAACTGGAAAACCACCACTGCTGGAAAAGCCGTGTTATCTCTGTGACCTGGAAACAGGTGACAGCCTAGCCTAGTGGCTAGTATTGAGTAAGTTGTGAGGTTTATGGTTTGTTATGTGTGGTTAGGTTTAGTATGTTTCAATTTAATTTAGAGCCATTTTAGGAAATGAGTTCTTTTTTAAATCTTATTAAGCTTTATTTAGCTTTAGTGTGCTCTGTCCCATTCAGCTTGTATTACTTCTGAGTTTTGTGTCTTTGGGCAAGTTTTGTGTCCTCTCTGTGCTTTGATAAAAAATGAATACTAACAGTACTTATATCAGGAATTTTGTGATAAATGAACTAATACATGTGAAATAGCCATTCAAAGTATATGTAGGTACATATATGAGATATAAACCATTTTGAATTTGCTGAAGTAAGACACATTTACCATGTTTGCTATCTCTTCTTGTTTCACCTGGTTTACCTATTCATTCATTCTCTCAGTGACCTATTATTGAATTCTAGGATATATCAGGTTTACTCCACTGGGTTTTGGGAATACACCAGTGGATGAGTCATGGTCGTTGTCCTCAAGGAACCCGCTGTCTGTTGGTGGGGACAGACAAGTCAGATAAGTTATGGTCATTGTGGTAAGGGCATTAATGGAGGTATGGGAAGGACAGGAGCACACAGCTCCAGCCTGGCATGGGGTTAGGAAATGCTTTCCATAGATGGTGATCTGTAAGTTGAAATCATTGTAAAAGGTAACTAAAATTTTCCAAAGGAAGGGCAAATAACAGTAGTCATACAAGCATAAGCACAGGCATATAAGTAAGAAATAGCAGAAAGGGTGTAGTGTATTGCGTAAAATGTGAGGCTAGGAGTGGCAAAAATGAAAGTTAGGCAGGTGCAAGATCACTCAAGGCGAGCTCCAAGCAGACAAATGATGTGGTCTAACTTCTATATTAGCTATATGGAGGATGATTTTGAAGGAGAAAGACAAGTGACAAGAAGAGATAATAAGCAGTTGTAATATTCCAAGTGAGAAATGGTCAGGCCTGAACAAGGGCACTGGAAGTGTTGAAATTTAAAAAAATATTAAACAAATTCAACTGGAGTTGGAGGTCACAAGTATGTAGGGGAAAAGAGAGAGGGAAGTTAAGGATGACTCCTAGGTTTCTGGCTTGGATGACTGGATAATGATGCCACCAGTGAGATAGCAGGTAGAAAGGGGGGAAAGTTTCAGAGAGGAGAAGGGATTGAAGACACGTTCTATTTTGAACATGTTGAATCCTAGGGGGTCAGTGTATTCAACTGATGATCAGCAGGCCATTGTGCTTGTCAGTCTGAAGCTGAGGAGTGAAGTCTGGGCTAGAGATTTGACCATGTCATAGAATAGGTTACCAAGTAAGGGACCAAGATAAGATACCCTGTTCTCAGGGAGTTTGTAGACTAATAGTTAGATAGCCAGATAAACAAAGACCACCCTGAAGTGTGGCAAGTGCTGTGCTGGGAGTGTACATCACAGTGCTGTGGCAGTCTATCAGGGCACCTAAGCCAGACCCAGGGGAACAGAGACAAATTCTTCACCTGCAGTATACCTGAAAAAAATAGTCATTAACGTTTATCATCTAGGTCCAAAGGACTTTTTTTTAAAAAGTTGTTTTAAGAATAATTTATTGAATAATAAAGGGATAATAAAAAACAATTTGATAAGGTATTTCAGTAAGAATTGAAATGTAACCAACCTTTTATATCAAGTAAATTTTGTTGCACAAACATCGTAAAAGATGAAAGAATACTGTCACATCTTTCTAGTAAAATGTTCTTATCACAAAATCCTGTATGATCAAGTTCTTCCTATAGTGACTCACTGAATGAGAATGCCATATTTCTACTTTGCCCATAGAAATATGTTGTTGACTCATAGGTTCTTGAATTTGAGAAGATTAATCTAGGATATTGTCATCTGAAGACTCATCTAGGATATTGTCATCTGAAGACTCAGTGTCTGAGATTCACTTCATATGATCAATCTTAACCTCATCTTTAAATGAAGTGCTGCTGTCTGTGTCTTTACATTCACCTTTGATTCCTTTAATAATTCTGAAACGTCATCTTTGTTCAGTTGTCTTCTCTTTGCTATTTTGGGCTGAAAATGAAAAAGTCTGAATTCTCAAATCTTTCCAATGAAAGTTAAAAACAGATTACAGACTACACATAAGAATAGAGATGAAAAAATTCTTAACAAAATATTAGCCAACTGAATCCAGCAACATATAAAAGGATTATGTAATATAACATCACCAAGTGGAATTTATCCCAGGAATGTTAGCTATGTTTTTGTATGTAAAAAAATCCTAAGACATCCACAAAAAAGCTATTAGAAGTAATGGAGCTCAGCAGGGTTACAGGACATAAGATCAATATAAAAAATAGTGTTTCTACACACTAGCAAAGAATAATCCAAAAATGAAATTAAGAAAACAGTTGCATTTGCAGTAACATTAAGAAGAATCAAATATTTAAGACTAAACTTAACAAAAGAAGTGTAAGGCTTGTACATTGAAAACTGCAAAATATATTTGAAGAAAAATTTTAAAGACCTTAATAAATAGAAAGATATCCTGTTTATGGATTGGAAGACAATATTGTTAAGATGGCAGTATTCCCCAAATTGTTCTACAGATTCAGCAAAATCCCTATCAAAATCTCAACTGAGTTTTTTGTAGAAATTGACAGGTTGATTCTGAATTTCACATGGATGTGCAAGGGACCCAGGATAGTCAAAACAACCTTGGAAAAAAAGAACAAAGTTGAAGGATTCACACTTAACTTATTTTGAAACTTACTCCAAGCACAGTAAGAAAGACTATGTTGTACTGACATAAGAATAAACATATAGATCAGTGTAATAGAATTTTGACATGGCTGCCAAGACAATTCAATGAAGAAAGAATAAATAGTCTTATAAACAAATGGTATTGGAGCAACTGGTTATCCACATGCAAAAGAATGAAGTTGAACCCCTACTTCACCCATATAAAGGAAATTAGCTCTAAATGTATCTAGGGACTAAGTATGAGACCTAAGACTATAAAACTGTTAGAAGAAAACAGGTATAAATCTTCATGACCTTGGCTTAGGCTGTGGTTTCCTAGATATGATGTGATGTCAAAGACACAAGCATCCAAAATAAAAATAGGTAAATTGGTCACTCTTATAATTCAACAGTAAAAAGACAAATCACCGAATTTTAAAATGGACGAAAGTTGGTATTTACCCAAAGGAGTTGAAAATTTATGTCCTCACAAAAAACTACAAAGGATGTTTATAGCAACTTTAATAATATTTGCCAAAACTTGTAAGCACCAATATGTTGGTAGGTGAATGGGTAAATAAACTGTAATACATCCAGACAATGGAATATTATTCAACACTAAGAAGAAATGAACTATCAAGCTATAAAAAGATATGGAGGGGCCTTAAGTGCATATTACTAAGTGAAAGAAGCCTATCTGGGACTTCCCTGGTGGTGCAGTGGTTAAGAATCCACCTGCCAATGCAGGGGACACGGGTTCGAGCCCTGGTCTGGGAAGATCCCACATGCCGCGGAGCAACTAAGCCCGTGTGCCACAACTACTGAAGCCCGCGCACCTAGAGCCCACATGCCACAATTACTGAAGCCTGCGTGCCAAGAAGCCCGTGCTCCACAACAAGAGAAACCACTGCAACGAGAAGCCCACACACTGCAACAAAGAGTAGTCCCCGCTCGCCACAACTAGAGGAAGCCCGCGTGTAGCAACAAAGACCCAATGCAGCCAAAAATAAATAAATAAATAAATTTATTTAAAAAAAAAAAAAAGATGCCTATCTGAAAAGGCTGCATACTGTATGATTCCAACCATCTGATGTTCCAGAAAAGGCAAAACTACCAAGACAGTAAAAAGGTCAGTGGTTGCCGGAGGATGGGGGAGGGATGAATAGAGCACAGAGGATTTTTAGGGCAGTGAAAATACTCTTTATGGTACTATAATGATGGATACAAGTCATTATACATTTGTGCAAACCTGTAGAATGTACAGCACCAAGAGTGAACCCTAATATAAACTATGGGTGATTAGACGTGTCAGTGTAGGTTCATCAGTTATAACAAATGTACCACTCTGGTGGGGGTTGGTGATAATGAGGGAGACTGTATGTGTGAGGGCTGAAGGGATATGGGAAATCTCTCTACCTTCTTCCCAATTTTGTTGTGAGCCTTAAACTGCTATGAAAAAAATAAAATCTTAAAAAATGGGCAAAAGTTTTGAATAGACAAGCACATGGGAAGATGTTCTATAACATTAACCAATAAGGGAATATAAATCAAAATCACAGTGAGGTACCACTTCACACTCACTAGTGTGACTTTAATTACAAAGACAGACAATAACAAGAGTTAGGATGTGGAGAAATTGGAGCCCTCATACGTAGCTAGTGAGAATGTAAAATTGTGCAGCTGCTTTGGAAAACAGCCTGGCAGTTCCTAAAAAAGTTAGAAAGAAATTCCAGTCTTAGGTATATGCAGAATAGAATTGAAAACATATGTCCACACAAAAACTTGTACACAAATATTCATATCAGCATTATTCATAGCAGCCAAAATGTGGAAACAACCTAAATGTCTGACTTACTGATAGATGGACAAACAAAATATGGTATATACATACAATGGAATATTAACCTGTAAAAAGAATGAAGTACTGATATATCCTGTAGCATGGGTGAACCTTAGAAACATTATGCTAGGTGAAGAAAGCCAGACACAAGAACCATATACTGTATTCCATTTTAATGAAATGTCTGGAATAGGTAAATCTATACAGACAGAAATGTTAGTGGTTGTCAGGGGCTTGGGGAGGGAGGGATGGAGAATGACCCAGCTAATGAGCTTAGATTTTCTATTTGAGATGATGAAATGTTCTGGAATTAGATAGTGGTGATGATTACACAACTTCGTGAATATACTAAAAACCAGTGAATCGTATACTTTAAAACGTGAATTTTATGGTACGTGAATTATATCTGTTTTTTAAAAAGGCTGCAAAGATGTTGTGTCTAGTCTTTTTTTTTAATTGAGTACAGTTGACTTACAATCCAGTCTTCTTATGTACCTCATATAATATACTTATTTACATGAAAGATGATGAAGTATTGCAGGTGACATAATGGGAAAACTGACAGATAATGATTTCTCTGCCCTTCTAGGCAATTCCATCGTTCTTTTGGTTTCTTATTATTCTATTGTAGTCTTTTCTGGTATAGTTGGGGATAATTGATGAATAATGATAAAATAATTCTAGGATGATGAAAAAGCAAAATGCTTCAAGATATAGGAAAAATAAGAGCACTAAGTATCTATAATGTATCATGGATTTAGGAATGAGTCCAATGGACCAAACCATATGGAAATTATAAGATAGAATGAGTTTTATTCTCTTTTTTTAAGTGAGATATATCTTTATTCTTTGAGAAATCTCTAAGAAAGAATGGAAGTCATGAAATAGCAATCCTTCACAAAGAGTTAGAACTGTTAAAAAAAAAATCTCAAAAACTAAACGTGGGTCCAGTGGACCCTGATGGCACACTGAGGATTAGGGAAGTGGTGTCTGAGCTGAATCTTGAAAGACAAATATCACTAGTGAGGTGAAGGAGGGGCTGGGGACAGGGGTCACAGAACTTTTCATTCCGGGTTCAGTGACCTGGAACTGCCAGGATGGGAATCATGCTCAACTTGAGTGACTAACAAACCCTGATCCTTAACACAAGAACTGATTGAGGGTCCCAGGCAGCGTACAGTCTGAGCTTAGAAGTGGTGTGGCCTTTCTCCGTGATGAAGGCTGTCTTCACGGTGTAAGGAACAACACTAAGCACTGCTGGTGCCTGCTTCGTTACTTCGTTAGTTTTCACACAATGTTTGGCTTTTCTCACACAGGCTACTTACCGAAAGCTGCTACCTCTGTACTTCCCAAGGTCATTAAAGGAGGAGAGTTGCTCATTGCCATACCTACCTGCAGATATTGGAAACGCAGAAGGGGAGCCTGTGGTACCCGAACGGCAGATAAGAATAAGTGAAAAACCTGGTGCCCCGGAGGGTGAGTTCTCCTTTTCTTACTTTCCCTCCTAAGGAAGCAAAGGCTCTGGTAAACATCAGCCACCGAAGAAGTAGGAAGTTCAGCCTGACCCTTGGGAGGCTATTAGTGGGACACTAAGATCAAGACCAACTTAGGCGTTTTTAGAGTCTTATTCTTGTTGAGGTTTACTCTTTAAATGTAAAAAATATATATATGTATTATATTTATATTTATATTTATATTATATATATATATATATATATATATATATATATATATATATATATATATAAAATGTCAAGTCTGTGTTAGGCAGTAGAGATTCAGAGGTGGATATGACAACATTTTTACCCTCACGAAGTTTATAGTTTCATGCAGGACACTGTTGAGGAAGCAGTCAAGTATATTATCATCTAAAATTTTCAACTGTGTCCTCTGAAAGCCATACCTAACATTAAATACTGAAACAAGAATGCTGTTTTGTTTTGTTTCTTTAGGTTACATACCCCTGTAGATTGAAGTGATAGTAGAGCAGGGTAGGATGGGAGCTCCTCTGACGCTGTTCTGTATGACAGCTTGTACTGATCTTCTTGGATACGTGTTATTGGAGACATGCCTCACAAGCTTCATGGCTGGAACTTGATCTCAAAATTCAGCAGTTTAAGAATTACTGTGAGATTCCTGCTGTGAACACTTTTAAATGAGCATCAAGTTAAAATCTATAGAAGGCTACTCATCTCTTTTTTATCACCAGTATTTTTATCAGAAAATGTCTGTGAACCAAGCTTTCCTGGAGGGGTACTCATGTACTTTTAGGGAGCCACCAATAGAGTACAGCCTTGAAATGTGCCCAGCATCATTTGGAAATCCTCATAATTGTGACTACCACAATAGAATATAATTTTTCTTAAATGCGTAAAATGTGTTTTATATGACAAGGGGTAATAAAAAGCAAAATCGGACAGTCATTAGCCAAAAGGTTCCCTTCTGTCCCCCATCCTCAAAGACTGCTTGATTTGCATCCATATCTCAGAAAATATTGTTACCTCATAGGCTCTAGTGTTCATAACTATTTTCAGTTAGAATATAGAATCTGTTAAAATAGATGTAAAATCAGCCTTACCTGAGGGATTGAGAGAAGATTCATTTATGGGTATTTTTTTTAATAAAGGCACACTCGGCCCTTGCCTGTCACAGTTTGAGGAGCAGAGGTATAGATGTGAGGAGGTCCCAGCTGAACGGCCTCTGGTGGTGGCATTGCCTTGGGAAGCTCCCCTGCCATGGTCCAAGGATTTTGTTTGTTTGCTTTTCTTTCTTTAAAAAAGAATTTTTTTAAAACAGATCTAGTGAGGCAGTGGGGAACACATTAAGAGATGATCCATTCCCAAGGGACTGGCTGCTAGTCAAATGTAAAATGATCATATGGATAAATCAGAAAGGTAACATTAATTTGTAGTGAGAACTGTAACTCGTATGTACCAGAATGATTATGTAGGCATGACCAGTGTAGAAAATCAGACCACTAGTCAAAACATATCTTAGTGAATACGGATCACACCCTGAAATCCTGTTCCATCCATCTTCCTTCAGGGGTTCCCTGACAAAAGGACTGAAGATTATGTACCAGCCAGTCAAGTGCTCCCTTCTTAAACAATGCTGGATAAATGACCCCAAACACTTTTTCTTTCTATTTCTCTTTGGTTAGGTGTTGTGCTACAGTTCATCTTTAAACCCACATACAGTATAATTGCTTCTATCTTTTTGTTTATTATTACGTTCTACTCTTCTCTTCCTAAGGTTACACCTAGGTCCCCTTGATTTGATTTCATGTGTTCCTAAAACTTCCATCCCACATGGACAGGTGGTTTCTTTCATTATTTCAGTTCTTCAAACGCCTGAATCTGATTTCAGTTTCATTCTCAAAAAATAACCTTAACCCTGTTTTTTTGAGTTTCTGTGCACTCATCCCTATAGCAGCATTCACAATCTGTTTGTAGCATTTACTGTCAAGTTTTGCCATCTCTATTGATAGTATTTTTGTTGCAGACAACCAAGAAGAGGAGGATGAAGGCTTGGGAGTTGATCTCTCTTTCATTGGCTCTCATGCTTTTGCTCGAATGGAAGGAGATATTGATAAGCAAAGAAGACTGATCCTTCAAGGACAGTTATCAGAGGCAGCCCTGCAGAAGCAGCATCAAAGAAAGTAAGGCAAACCCCTTTGGACTGACAGACACATAAGGACATGAGAAACAAGAAAGGGCCTACCTCTGCTAAATGATCTACACGTAACATGGTCTCATCATTTATTCTTCATGACAATCCACTAAGAAAGATATGTCCCCACTTTGTAGATGCAGAAATTCAAAGTTAATATCAGTGGACACTGTTAGTATGTGATGAAGTCAGTGTTCAGATGCATCTCTGATTTCAGAGCTCCTACTCTTTCTACTGCGATTGTAGTGTCTTTGGGTGAGATTATATTCTAAAAGCAGAAAATAGGGGAAGGGAAAAATCAAGTCACAAAGTTTTTACTTAACATTACTATATTTATAATTAAAGCATAATCTATGGTTGTATTAACGTTAAAAGAGCTTTATTTCCCCCTGATTTATCCCAGGGACCTTATAAAGCCATTCCATTTCTTTCAGGTGTTTTCTAAAGCAATTCTGAATAACTCCTTTTTGAAACATAAAGAAAAGCAGCTTTTGTACTTCTGGGTAAGCTTGTCCAAGGATTAACAAACAGTCCTTGGAAAGCTAGCTGCTTTTCAAAAAATGTTAAAGGAAAGGAAAAATCGTACACCATAATTGATTAATATTCATTATCTTATAGGGTTAGTTGAGGGGATAATATCTCATAGGGTTGTTGTGAGTGTTAAATAAGATAATGTAATGAGCTTAGCACAGTACCTGGTACTTAGCAAGCTCTTAAAATTGGTCACTGCTGTTCTCTTCAATACTGAGCAAATTATGGTCTATTTTACCTTTGAGCTTTGGTACTTGCCATCCCTTTTGACTGGAATACTCTCATTCTTCAATTCCTGCTCATTCTCCAGGTTTCAGCTCAGAAGTGATTGCCTCTAGAAACTTATCTCCCTGGAGATAAGTTGGAATAGACAGAATAGAAGTCTGGAATCAATGCCTCCTCTGTATGCTTTTTTTTTTCCTTTTTTTTTACATCCTATACTTAACCAAAGGATAGCCTAGCACTTATCACACAATACTGTAATGACGTGTGGTTGTTGTTAGTCTCCATGTATAAAGTGGGAGTCAGACTAGACGATCTCCGGAGTCCCTTATAGAATTAGAATTTTGTTTTTCCTGAGTTCCTGGTCTTCATTTTATTCTCCCTTTTTTTAAAAAAATTAATTTATTTATTAATTTTTGGCTGCATTGGGTCTTTGTTGCTGCACACGGGCGTTTCTCTAGTTGCAGCAAGCGGGGGCTACTCTTCGTTGCAATGCACAGGCTTCTCATTGCAGTGGTTTCTCTTGCTGCAGAGCACAGGCTCTAGGCATGTAGGCTTCAGTAGTTGTGTCACACGGGCTCAGTAGTTGTGGCTCACGGGCTCTAGAACGCAGGCTCAGTAGTTGTGGTGCACGGGCTTAATTGCTCTGTGGCACGTGGGAATCTTCCCAGACCAGGGCTCGAACCCATGTCCCCTGCATTGGCAGGTGGGTTTTTAACCACTGCACCACCAGGGAAGTCCAGATCTCCTTTTATTTTCATGAACAAAAGCTAATTAGTCACTAGGGGGCACCAACGAACAGCTTTTCTAAAGGCAAGCACAATCGAACGACAGTTTCAGTGGTTTCTAAACTTGGCCATGTGTACGAATCATCTGGCAAACATTTTTCTTTAAATACAGTGACTGGGCTTTCCCTCACATGACTGGGATTTGGCCTCTATGTATATTTTAAAACTTTTTCACATCATGATTCATGTACAACTAGATTTGGGTACCTGTTTTTTAGACTAGGGCAGTGGTTCTCAAACTGTTTGGTCTCAGGTCCCCTTTGCATGCTTAAAAATTATTGAGGACCCCAAAGAGCTTTTGTTTTTACCTGGCTTATACCCACTAATATTTATCATATGATAAATTATTTGTTAATTCATTTAAAAATAACCCATTATGTTTTTATGAAAAATAACTATTTTTTAAGTTAGTGAGAAATGCAGTGTTTTACGTTTTTGCAGATATTTTAATGTTTGACTTAATAGAAGATAGCTGGATTCTCATATCAGCATTCAAACTGTTGCAATACTTTGTTTTGGGTGAAGTATATGAAGAAAATTTGACCTCATTAAAATACGTAGTTGGAAAAAGGTGTATTTTAATAGCCTTTTCAAATAGTTGGGGATATTCTTTGATAGTACACCATAACTCAATAAATGGTAGTTTCATAATGTTGTAATATGGAATCTCAAACCATATTTATGAATTTTTGTATTGTTATATTAAAATGTGTTGTTTTATCCTGCACTTTGAGTAGATTTTATAATAGGAATTTAGAGCATGAATTTACAACATGATGTGTTGGTCTTTTGGAAAATACTGACTCACGTAATTATTCAGTTGTTCCAAATATTGACACATTACATTACACAATATCAAAAACTTATATTTGATAATATCACCACTGATCTCATCAGAAAAGTCCTTAAGTATTAGAAACTGTTAGCTTCTGGTGGTGGATACAAATTTTCTAACATTATATCTGTATTTTAAAGCTTGAATTTTATCAGTGGTAACAAATACTGTTGGTTTTTTTTTCTTGAAATGGCAGGGTCACTTTATTCATTTTTGACAAAACGTCTGCCAAATACTCATGTTAAATAACCACAGTTTGTCTGCCAGTCATTAGTTGAAGACAAATGGTGTTCCATGAAATAAAGCAACTGGTTCAGCTTGCAAGTCAAACAACTAGATCTTTTCTTCAGGACAGCCTCATGCTTTGGTCTGCAGAAATGCTTTGTGTGTTCTTCCCATTTTGTGACACATTAATATTAAAAAGATGTATTTCCAAGGGTTAATGAATAAAATTAATAATTTTTTCTTCCTCATCAAAGACATTCTTAAATGAAACTGACTTTTTTTTTCCTGTATTTTGGCAATTAAGAACACAACGACTACTAGTACAATCTGGTGCTTCCACCTGAATTCATGCTAAAGCAGCAGTAGTTTTATCCAACAGTTGCTTTTGCACCATCAGTGCAGATGTCAACACAGTGAAAAAACAAATGTTTTGGTGTTATTATGAAAATAGTTTTGACCTTGTAAAACCCCTTGAAAAAGTATTGGGACTATGCACCACACTTTGAGAACCACTGGTCTGTGGTCTCTCAGCAGTACATTATAGTTGAAAGGAGTTTTGGTAATTATCTGATACAGTTTTCTGAAATGTAGTGTAAAGTGTATAAGCATTAGAATTACCAGGGGTGCTTGCTAAAAATTCATAGGCCCCACACCAAACTTCCTGAATCAGAACCTCTGTGGGAAGGCCTCAGGAATCATCCTTCTAAGGTTTCTTAGATGATTTCTTAGATGATTTTGTACCTGATCTGGTCTGATCCCTCTAATTTACAGAAGGGTGAATTGATCACCAAGAGTGATTTGACCAGAGTTACAGCTAATTGAAGATGAGCCTTCAAGATGGCTACTGCAGCTCATCTCCCTTCTCTACCACCATCTCCAGGCACCTACACAGACCAGCTTCAGAGAAGCTGGGAAAGGACCAGACACATTTTGTTTTCATATACAGAGAACTGCTTTGTTACCACCTTTCTCAAATCAGTTGCCCTATTCTCTTCTCTCTCTTTTCCCTCTCTCTGTCTCTCTCTGTCTCTGTCTCTGTCTGTCTGTCTGTCTGTCTGTCTCTCTCTCTCTCTCTGTCTCTCACACACACACACACACACACACACACACACACACACACACACACCTTTTTAATTTTTGCATGAGTGATACAGATAAAGTGGCATTTGTTTTTGTCTGGACTGGATATTTGCCTGTCTGTATTGCTCTCTTTAATGAGATTTGTTTCACTTAATAATGACTAGTTCAAACCAGTTTAAAATGAATCTGTATTTACTGAGTCCATGCTTTCTGGAAAGGGATCATCAGCAAAGGGGTAGGTTCTAGGAAGGAATATGAATACAGCATGTAAAGCATTGTCCTTCTTTTTGGTAGAAGGCCATGATCTTGAGATTCAAGTTAGTCACATAGTTCACAGTTTCCAGTCAGTTCAGGAAACATTGGATATTTACTCTGTACAAGATAATATTCTAGAACTGAAATATACAGATAAAGTAGTCTCTCTAGTCTAGAAATTCATGAGTGAGCCACACTACCCTCACATGTCATGGTGTGTTCTGTGTGGCGCTGAGGTTGTTGTGCACATCCAATTAGCACATAGCTACAGGCTTGGGGAAGAGCACAGCCTATGGTTCCCAGAGCTTGAACCAAGAAACAAAGGCGTGGTACCCCTGCCACTCACTTCCCTTGAGTGATAAGTTACATCTGAATCAAAAGATTTTCAGATTTCCTATTCATGTGCCCCATGTCTGTGATAATTAAAGATGAGGTCTTGTCAGCAGCTCAGAAGTGTAACCCAGGAAACCTAGACCCTTTCAGGGAGCCCATGAGGGCAAAACTCTTCTTATAATCTTACTAAGACTTATTTGCTCTTTTCATTCTCATTCTTGTAGTGTTCAATAGAGTTTTCCAGAGAGTGCTTAATGTGTGATATTGCAGTAGGTTAAATACAGAAGCAGATGTAAGAATCTAGCATAAATTAAAGAGATTTGCAAAAATGTAAGAGTGTAACTCTTCTCCCTAGATATAGCTTATTTAAAAATAAAAAGTTATTTGTGTTCACGTAATAGGTTTTTATTATTTTTGAATTAATAAATATTTTTTATAAATCTCTCTTTTTATTTCTAAAATGGTAAATATTGGTAGGTGTAACTGACATAAATATGAAAGGGTCCTGAGACTCAAAAGTTTGAGAATTGATGACTAATCGTTTAGGAATTTACTATATAACTGAGCTGTAGGTCATCTGTTTACATACTCTGCCATGGCTACATGTTTAAGACTGTAGTTTAAAATTTTTATTTCTCTTACTCTTTCTAAATCAGGATTTTATTTACACAGGTTGAGTTTGGTTTCTGTTATGTTTGTTGATCAAGTTGAACAAATGATAAATTTTTTAAAATCTCTTAGGAAGTAAGTAGATCTTTAGTTAGAATTATCTTTTTGAAAGCCTTCAATTCTTCCTTCAGTAACAAAACCAACGGTCACATGGATCGGCTGTAGGGTTAGATCATTCCTTTCATAACATTGCCTTGTCTCTGTGTAATAATTCGCTTGAACATCTAAAATAATTAGACATGTTGTCTAGGTCTTGATTAATATTTCCAGGTCTTCCATCCAGTTGTGACACAGTTTGGGCATATCACTCTTAAAATTATTTCGCAAGAACTTTCTTCTTTTTCATTAGTGTTCCTTGGTTGGCTTAAGATCCAGTTGCCTATAACTCTTATGTCATTTCTCACAGTAAAAACTTTATCTCATTCATTATTAAATATTTATTGAGCGCTTACTAACGTGCCAAGCTAGAAACATAATAAAGTGTCACGCAAGGCACATACAGCCCCAGGCCTCATTGAGCCTAGGGTCTTGCAAAGGAGAGAAACGTTAAACTAATTATTGTATGAAAAATGTATTTAAATTACAGGGTGCAATAAGAGTGTATAACAAGGATTTTAACTAAGTCCAGTGTGGGATAGTTGCATCAAGTCAGGAAAAGCTTCTGTTAATTAATTCTATTTTGGACATCTGAGTTCCAGTTTAAAATTTTTTTTTCTTCACAGTTCATTGAATACATAGTTACTGAGTGTCAGGAACTACCCTAGAAATTTGCTAGAAATATAGAGACAACTAAGACATAGTCCCTATCTTGAGGTCCAACAGAGTAGAAGCAAATATTGCAGTGAGTGGGTAAAGCCTTGTGCTGATCTTTGTGATATAAAGAAGGGAGAAGTTAGTTCTATAACAGGCCTGGACCTTGCCTCCACTTCTGCTCACTCCACCCCCAGCCCCCACTCCTACCCATGCCAGTCCCCACCTTAGCATACATACTTGATTGATACAGTATTCAGATGTCTGCTGTATTGCTTATCTCACTGGGTCTTATTACAATGTTAGTTGTCTTTGTAATATGTCTGTCTCATATATTCAACCTCAAACTCTGAAGCCAAGGGCCTTTTATTATTCTTCTCAGGCCTCCAAAATACCTTGAATAATACTCATGTTTATTATTTTATTCAACAAAGATTTGAGTCCTTGCTATGATGCAGGCATTGCATTTATGCAATAAATCTTTGAAAATGAGCTAATGAATACACAGAGAGTATAGAAAATAACAGGTATTTACTGAATTCCTGTTACATGTTCTGTGCCATGACCTGTGGTGCTCATAAGACTTTTAAGACATATTTTTCTGTTTAGTCTTGATGTGTGGAGATGGCTTAATCATAAAACAATTAGAAAGCAGGACAATAGGGGAGTTAGTGTAAATAACCTCGGAAATAGCTCTGTATGAAAATATGGAATAGTACATATGAATAGGGAGAACTACAATAAACACAGATCCTTTCTTGACTTGCAAATTATATCTTAAACTAAAATTAAAAGTTATTGTCTTTGAATTCAATTTGCACAGGTGGGCACGTTTCTAAATTTAAAAACATAGACTATAGAACTATGCAATACTAAGTATTGTTTTCACAAACAATAACAATTTCTGTGAAACTAGCAGGCATATCACTTGTTGATTACAATCCGTATGTAATAGACTTCCTATTAAATATCCTTAGTTGTGTGATTGTACTTCATAGCTGAAAGGTATCCTACATAAACACCGTTTTGCAAATGAGGAAACCGAGGTCCGTAGGGGTGAAACTACTTTACTGAGATTGCATAGAAAGTGATAGCGTGAGGACCCAAGTATCCTCTCTTCTGGTTTAGTTTAGTTTGTTTGTTTGTTTGTTTTCATGTTGTGGGATGTTGCCATATGTGACCTAGATGCTTCAAAGTTGCTTTTCATGCATTTAGGTACCTTGAAAGCTTTTTTCACAATTAAGTAAGTGGCACTTTGAATTTTAAGAAAGTAGGTATGAAATAGTAGAAAAAGTACTGACCTTTCCAGCAAACTGGAGACTTGAGTGAACTTCAAATTCAACTCTACCATTAACTGGTAACTCTAAGATTAATTTGACCTTTTTCAGATCGCTTCCACTCTTTGAGATCTTTACGTTTCTTCCAGTTTCAGTATCCTCTTAGCCAAAGCCAAACTGCCATCTTTATGATCTGGTATATAGAGTATCAGCACAGCTACTTTGATTAGCCAGTCATTAAATAAGCCTGGACTTCCCAGAAAAAATTACCTACTTTCTTTGTGGTCCAACATAACATGTACAACACTTACCTGGTTTTCTTCTGAAAAGTAAACTTCTTGAGGGTCTGACCACGTCTGTTCACTAGAGTATTCTCAATACCTCTTGTGTAGTAAGCACTCAATAAGTCTTTGTTGGATTAGTGAACATCTGTTGTGGAGAACTGCTATTGCTTTAGGCCTTCTTTGCTTTTTTTTTTTTTAGTAGGGGAAGATAATAGTATTTAAAAACAATGTTAGAATACTTGGTATCTTAGCCAATTATATGAGTAGTCTTCATTTGCTCGTAAAGGATTTTTAAAAATCATCTAGTGTGAATACCTTCCTTTCTCAGTAACTCATTTTTTTTTTTTAATCAATAACAGAGTAGAGATTCTGCATGGTGTAACAGCCTCTTTAACTCCTTTCTCAATATAATAAAACATTATTCTTTAAGAACACAGACAGATAAAAACAGGTCTCATTTATAAATTTACAACTATTTATTACAATAATTATATCCTTTATTTCTCTAGTTATAATCGCTGGTTGTGTCAAGCAAGATCTGAGGATCTATCTGATATTGCTTCTCTAAAAGCCTTATACCAAACAGGTGAGCTTAAGGATATGGTAACTTATTCTTTTACTGATTAAGAACCTTACTTAGCATGTTATTAGAGACTTCACTTTTCTCTGATTTTGTCCATTTTATCTCTGAATAGATTTTTTTTGTACAGTGGAAGATAGTTTTTGCTCATCATCAAGATCTTCAAAATAGCATCTCAACCTATAAGATTTTCAGCTAGTAATTCTACATTGGCCAACTTCATTTCTTCTCAGTGTCCTTTTTCCTATCTTTTAATTTTTTTTCTACTTTTACAAGTACCATAATCCTGCTGTACAAAATTCAAACCTTACATAAATAAATAACGGAGACAGTAAAAGTTATCAGATTCCCCCTTTATATTCTTTTCCAGGCAGTACTCGTTAATTTTCAGATTTGAGTTCCATTTAGTTTTTCCTGGATCACTGATGTTATTAAAAGTTGTAGTATGCTTAAACAAAAAGCTATTTATAAAAAAATCTTTACCCTCAACCTTACCTTTGGCTGTCCCTGATTTAAAACCTGTAAGAGGGCTTATCTTAAAAGTAAGGGCAGTCATCAAAACTTCATGAAGCTGGGAAAAAAAAGAAAAGAAAGGTGATGTTTTCCACATACTAAAAGAAATCTGAAGATGAAATCTGAAAAACTTATGTTCCTGGTTTTCAGTCTTTCATATTTGTGTAGAATATTTTTATAAGGTCAGAGCCCAGGACAGATAATATTCTTGGAATAAAGTTTCTGGGTGCTGATTACATTTCCTGTTTGTAGGTGTTGATAACTGTGGTCGCACAGTAATGGTGGTAGTTGGAAGAAACATTCCTGTAACATTAATAGATATGGACAAGGTAAGCCATTAAAAAGCTTTGTTTTATAAATATGTTGATTTAAAAAATAAGTAGGACATGAATTTGGAATCAAGGCTTAGAATATGAGACAGAATTGTGTATCTGTGATAGAGTAGCAGCCCTGATTCTGCAAGTTGGCACATAGCATTTCAGTAAGGGGTTTGGTTTTGCGCTCTGGGAGAAACGGAAATACTGAATTGCCATACTGTGATCTCCAAAAATGCAGCTGCTTTGTTTTGGATATGATGTAACTGGCAAGTTTTTGGTTGGACTCATTCTGTATTATAACTGTACTAATAATCAAATTCTGCTTTTCTTGAAACAAGAAACATTAACTCTTTTATCTCTCTGAAGAGAAGAAGTAGTTAACCCAAGATGTCATAATTTCGTAATCCCTTCTTTTGGAGGTAAAGGACAGAAATAGATGATTCATAGCAGAAGAAATGGTATTACTGGTAAACAAAGTGTTCAACCTGATTAGTAGTAAAAAAAAAAAAAAAAAAGTGAATTAAAATGAGATCTCTTTTTTCACCTTCAAAACTAGCCATTACTTTTACTTTTTTTGGTTTTTTTTTTGATAGATAAGAAGTGATTTATTAGAATAGGACACTTGTGAGGCTTACAGGCGGGTGGGCGAGAAGGTGCTGCACCCCGAGACCTTAGTGGGCTACAGTTTTATAATCAAAGGAAAAGTGGTGAGGGGGAGAAGACCACCTTCTTCCTCATTCTGAGTAGACATCACGCTTCTGTTGTCATTTCCTCCTCCATGTCAGGCGGGGGAGTTTTCTTGTCCCTTCATGGTCCAGCTGGGACTGTCATCAAAATTAGCCATTACTTTTAAATAATAATCATTGTTACCAAAGATGAATTGAAACTGTCAAAGTGGTCACGCCCACTGACCCGTTAATCCCATTTCTGAGAATTTGTACTAAGGGAATAATCCTAGGTTTGAAAGTAGCTATAGGCCCAGAAATTGCCCAAATTGGAATACTTGGGCAAGGGACAACTGAATCCATGGGATAAATATGTAGATCTTCCTAGAACAATTGTAATAGACACAGACTGCAAAGGAGGAGAATCGCTTTAATAAATAATTCTTAACCACAGTAAAAAAAAAAAAGTGTACTCAAAAGTGTAAAAATTAAATACAATTTTAAGATAAAACACAGTTGTGCAAAAGGGGATAATTTTATCTGGCTAAGCCCTTAAACTCCTGGTCGCTGGTGTTTGGGTAAAAAAAACTGTGGAAGCCCTGGATTGGGCATGTTATTCACAGGCTCATTTGTGGCCCAAAATTATAACTTAAATTCCTAACAGGTAATTATTATGCATCCACAAATGGAATGTTTTGTGACCCTGAAAAATTATGGTTATAGAGGCAAGTACTATAGAGAAATGTTTATGGTATAATATCAGTAGGAGAAGAAACAACAGCTTGTATGTACATTGACCTTTTTGTGGGGGAGGGGGGCATGGTGCGAGTTTATGCATATCAGTATCTCAAAATGGATTTCATAGTTTTAGGGAGAATTTGTTTTCTACATTTTTCTGTCATATGGCTGTACTTTATAATGAAAAAGATTCAAGCTAAAGATGGGGAATTTGAAGCTGAAAATGGATATCTTGATTGCCTTGCCTTGAGGTGGTGAGTGGATAGAAAGAGGACCAGAAGCAGTCAGGCAAGAGCAGAAATAATAATAAAAATACACACATACACACAGGGGAAAAAACAACTGATAATCAGTATGACATTCATTCTCAGCATTAATAATGTGATTGATACCAATAAAAGCGTAAACCCCTGCCTTTGATTCTGGTGTGTACTTACATGGTGTTCTGGATGTTCGTGGTGTATCATTTCGTATATATTGTGAAGTCCAAACCAGGTAGCAACTGGAAAGGTACTGTGTTTCCTTAGTGCCCTCCTCTGTCTGCTCTGGTAGCAGTTGGACCCATCCTAACTAATCCATGTTAGTCCATTCAAGTTAATGCCAAGGACTCCCCTGAGGAGGAATGGAGAAATAACCTGTTTGATAATAATCTTCAGTTGTTACCTCTTAGCTTCCTCTTTGTCATGGTTTATAGCTACACCACTGGGTCCTGCTGGCCCTGCCCATATCGTGTCTCTGCTTTGTGTTTAATGTTTCTCTTAAATTTCATCCTTCTTGTAATGGCATATTCCTCTAACTGATCCAGGTCACATTAAGTTTGAGGCAGAGCAGGGAAGTGCTGCCCAGCCCACTGCCGTCTGCTCACTAAACCTGTTCTCATTTTCCTCATTCAGTTCAACGTCAAAGATGCTAACAAAATTAGCCCTCAAAGTGAGCCATGTGAGGCATCACTTCTAATGTCCTTTTATAGTAATTCTTGGTTACGTGAGAGCCATTAGTCCGTTTCTCAGTGGAGACTGCAAAGACTTTCACTGAATGCAGGTAGAACCTTCAAGAATGATTAAAAGTCTAGAAATTCTCCCTCTAATGGTTTTGACACCGTTATTCCAGAGAGAGAAAACCTGGTAGTTGACTGAAGAGCTCTTTTGAGTATGTGAAGAGTTGTTTGAAAGGACGGAGACTGGTGATTCTCCTCCACCACTTAGAACAAGACAGAAAGGGACCATACTGTAGCATTATGTGCACTACTAAACACTGGCATGAGACACTTCCCCTGAAGATCTTTTTAAAGAGGTACTCGTTAGTCTGAGATGTCTCTCTGCAGTGCCTGGGGTGCAGATTAATCTTCTAGGTTTTTTCTCTCTTGGCATCTGTGAAATAGACTACTGTACAAAATGTTTGTTATCTTTATTTTTCTTCTAGGCTCTCTTATATTTTATCCATGTAATGGATCACATTGCTGTGAAGGAATACGTATTAGTATATTTTCACACACTGACCAGCGAATACAATCACCTGGACTCTGACTTCCTGAAGAAACTCTACGATGTTGTTGATGTCAAGTTAGTTATCTTCTCAAATTATGAAGGGGGAAAGCAGCCTTTTTCTTTCCGAGTATTAAGCAATAGCAAACATCGTTGTGTATTTTGTGAAAGGATAGTTCATGTAACTAAGATTTTTTTTTTACTTAGATTGGATATTTTAATAATAGGCCCTCCTTAACTCCAGTTTATTTTGTATCAAAGTAAATTCATATGTAAACTTTTTCCTGCTTTTAAACACCTGGAAAAAGAGTTAATTGTTCATAATGGTGACTGGTTTTAGACATGGCTTATACTGACTCTCTTTTTGATTTTGAATCAGGTACAAGAGGAATTTGAAGGCTGTTTATTTTGTTCATCCAACATTTCGTTCAAAGGTACGGTATTTTTCTTTTTAGCTAAATCTTGAATTTAAGTGTACTACATGCATATTAAGATATATTTCATCATCTTCTTGCTATCCCCGTTATGACTGCTAATTTCTTTGTTTACCCTTCCTTTTTAAGTGATCTTGAGTTGTGGTCCTATTTTGATCCCATGTAACTCCAGTATCTTTGTAGGCGACCTTTACAGGCCTTTAGTCCCTCAGTCCTTGCCTCTTCATGCTCTTCGTTAATCTGGGCTTTTTTCTGCCCTTGCTCCTGGCTAACTCCTATTTATCCTTCAGAGCTCAGGTCAACAATTACTTTCTGTAAAAAAACCTCTCTGATCAATCCTGCCACTAGTAGGTACTCCTGCATTGTACTTCCTTAAGATTTTCTAGTCTTCCTTCATTGTTGTTTTTAATTCTAAGTACTAGTTTAATTTTCTACCTTATGTGTTAGCCTGCCAGATCTCTGAGAGTTATTATATAGCTATCTTGCTCATAATTACATCCCTAATATCTAATCCTGCATCTTGATTTCATCAAGATATCTAGTCCTTTGGTCCTTTTACTTTTTCTGAAAATATCTTCTTTTTTTTTTTTAATCTTTATTTTTCTTCCCTATCCAGCCTAAAACTCATGTTCCATCACTTCAGCCACTCTTGTCAATAAATAACCTATGTCTAAAATAACCTATGACCTCTTAGCCTTCCATCACACTTGCCCATCCAAACCTGATCTTGAGCTATTCCATCATTCTGCTTTCTTCACTCCTGTATCTGGGTTGCTGAGCAGTGGTGGAGAAATCATAGAGCCATGTGAATTTGGGCTTCTCAGCAGACTCGTGGGGCATTCACTGCTAGTGGTCCTTTGATGCTTCACTGAACAGTGTCCCAGCATGGCTGTGTGCTCCCCTCAAGCTCTGTCCTACCAGCAGCTCCTCACTGCAACAGATGGCCCTGCCTCATTCTTAACTGAGAACATAGAAAACATCACTGAGGAGCTCCCTGTCTTCTCCCTCCCACCCCAAACTTATGTGCCATCTCTTCCTATCATTGCCACTGTTTATTCTGTCACAGAAGTGTGTTCCTTCTTAATGAAGGGCAGTCCCTCTACCTGTGCTCTGGATCCCATAGTGATAATAGCTAACGTTTACTAAGCACTTACTGTGTGCCAGTTCTTCCCATGAGTTATCTTGTTTAAGCCTTATATCTATGAAGTAGATAGTAGTATTATTCCCATTGGATAGGAAAATGATGGATGCTTAGAGAGATTAAGTAACTTTTGCAAACTAAGCAACTGTAAAGTAGCAAAGGCTGGATTTGAATCTAGGCATTTGAATTCCAGAGCCTACACTCTTCTCTACACATATATTGAATATTTTCCCTGTCCTCAGGAACCTCCCTTCAGCAATTATCCTCTTTCTTATCTCCCATTTTTATGGATCTAACTCATCAATTTTTAAACATTCTAAAGCCTCCACTTATCTCTCTTCCCCTTTACAACCAAAATTTTTTAGTGTAATCTGTGCCCTCTGCTCACCATCTCCATTTGTCATACACCTGAAATTACTCCAGTCTGGTTCAGATCCCACTATGGCAACTAAAGCTGCTCACGCTAAAAACACCAGTAATTTCTCTTTTCCCTATACCCTTAAGCACAGTTGTCACTTCTCCCTTGAAACACTTTGTCTTGGCTTCTTTGAAACTTATCCTGCCTAGTTTTTCTTCTACTTCTAGCCACTCCTTCTCAGTCTCCTTTGCAGTTCCCTCTTTCTCTGCTCATCGTTTGAGTGTTAGTGTCCCCAAATCCTCTGACTTCTTTCATTCTGTACTTCTTTTTTTTCATTCTTGTGTTTTCAACAACCCTCCAAAATATATGCAATTCCCAAGTATATGTCTGGAGAGGCAGTAAAGTCTAATGTTTGTGAAAGCATGGATTTGAGATTCAGGTAATGTAGGTTCTAATCCCAGCTCTACCAGTTATCAGCTTGTTTTCTCAGGCAAGTTATGTAACCTCTGTGTGCTTTAATTTCATCTTCTGTAAAGTGGGGATAATAGTAGTACCTATCTTGTGTAGTTGTCAGAAGGATGAAATTAGTTAATACATGTAAAACGCTTAAAACATTATCTGGCATACAATAAACACTCAGTAAATGTTAGCCATCATCATCATTCCTGTGCTTAGACCTGCTTGTTGAACTTCTGATCAAATATCTTCACTTAGATGTTTTACAGGCCCCTGAAGTTCAACATTTTGAAAACAGAACTACTCATGTCGTCATCTCCCACTCCCTCCCAAACTGCTTTTTGTATTCCCTATCTTTGTGAATGAGACCACTGTCTACCCAGATGCCTAAGTCAGAAACAAGGGAGGCATCCTTGGGTACTTGCCTTACCTCATTCTCATCATATTGCATCACTTCTGTGTGCTTACTATTGTCCAATTCTATGCCTGTGTCTTTAGTCCCACTGCCTCTACTTTAGTTCATCCCACCATCATCTCTTACCTCAAAGGATGCAGCAACAACCTAATCAGTATTCACGTTGTCCTGCCTCCAGTATAGCACTGTTCCAGGTGCCTTCAGGCCTGCCTAGTGAAATTTTCTTATAATATTAATATAAGAAGCCAAAAATATTTCCTGTTTACTATAGGGGCTTTTGCAAAAGTTTGCCAACCCCTGGCCTAGGCAAAGAAAAAAATAAGAATCTGAATATATCAGTGTGGTTTGGAGAAAAGATGACTTATTATTTGGGTGTAAAATCCCAGGATTTAGTGATTTATTAAATGAGTACGGGTGAGAGAAAGGACCGTGTCATCCATGACTCCCAGGGGTCATCAGATGTAGGGACCATGGATTGGGATGTAAATTTGAGAACATCATCAAGTAAATAGAGCTTTAACTCTTTAAAAGTGTTAATGAATAAAATCATAGACTTAGACAGCTAAAGAAAGAGCCCTGGGATCAGGGAAGGAGATCAAGAAGAAATAATCAAAAAGCAGCAGGAGAACTGAGATTGGCTAATGCTGTGGAAGCCAGTGGATGGGAAGAGCATCAGAGATGGTAGAAATAGTTATTTTAAAGCACTATGGAGAAATTAAGTAAGATAAGTAGTGAAAAGTCCTTATTAAATTTCATAACTAAGATGAGTGAAGGCTTCAGTGAGAATGTTTTCCACTTTGGGATTTGTCACTGTTTACAAAATTGTTGTCTGTCATTGAAATACCATCTTTAAGTTTTGCATGAAGTATTTTAATAATTCTTTTAAAAATTGCAAATTTCTTTTTGGTCCCTCAGTGTTAGAACAGCACAGTAGAAAGTTCTATGCTTATGGGAACACTGCTTGGCAAGGCTTAAAAAAAAAGTAAAATGTGTGAACAGTCAATTAAATCACTTTGTCTTTCCTACTCTTCTTTCAGTTGAGTTCTGATTACATGGTCTTATCAGATAATATATTATTAACCTTCCTAACCTTTCTCCTTATTGGAAAAGTTAACTTTGTTATGCTCAGCAGGTGGCTAATTTTTTCTTTCTATAGCACATAAGAAGTGCTTGACTATTTCCCAAAATCTCGTCATCCATTTATTTTTGTATTCATCCAGTAGCTACCGAAACTTTTTCTTTAATGGAGACAAACAGAAGAGTATGTCGGTTTTTAGTATGTCTTTGCAAGAATGTCTGCTGTCCCCACTTGTATTCAGTATTGTACTGGACGTTTTAGCTAGTGCAATATGGCAAGAAAAAGCAACAAAATGCATATAGATTTAGAAAGGAGTAAATAATGCTGTCTTGATTGTCATTAATAGATGACATGATTATCTATATAGAAAACCCTATGGTATCCTCAGAAATGCTACTAGAACTGATGAGTAACTTTTAGCATGGTTTCAGGGTTTAAGATCAATATTCAAAAATCTATTATATATATTAGCAAGAAACAAATTGAGATTTAAAAAGCAATATAATTTAAACTAGCATCAAAAATACCAAGTACTTAGGGATAAATATGACAAAAGATATGAAAGACTTGTATAATACACTGCACAAGTTATGTATACTGCAAAACATTAATGAGAGAAATTAAAGGAGACCTAAATAAATGAAGACATATACTGTATTTATGGATTAGAAAACTGAATACTGTTAAATTGTCGATTCTTTCTAAAGCTATAGATTCAATTCAGTCCCAGTCAAAATTTCAACAAGGTTTTTTCTGTAGAAATTCAATTAAAATGCACAGAATCTAAAATAGCCAAAACAACTTTGGAAAAGAAGAACAAAGTTAGAGGACCAACACTGCCTGCTTTCAATGCTTATTCTAAAGCTACAGTACTCAAGACAGTGAGGTATTGGCATGAAGATAGACAAAGACATCAATGGAGCACAATTAAGAATCCAGAAATAGATTTACGTATTTATGGATAACTGATTTTTTTACAAAAGTGCAAAGTCAGATCAGTGGAAAAAGGTTAGTCTGTTCAACAAACAATATTGGACCAATTAGATATCCATATGCCAAAAAAAAATGAACTTTGATCTATATCTTGTATCACACAAATGTAAAACAAAACTTTTTAAACTTCTAGAAGGAAGTATAGGTGAAAAAGCTTTGTGTGACCTTGAGTGTAAAGCAAATATTTCTTAGATACAACACCAAAAGCACAATCCATAAAAGAAATTGAACTTTATTAGAATTTAAAACTTCTGCTCTTTTAAAGATAGCTAAGAGAATGAAAAGATCAACCACACAACCACAGCCTGAGAGAAAATCTTTGTAAATAAAACATTTATCTGATAAAGGACTTATCTTTAGAATATATAAAGAAATCTCAAAACTTAATAATAAGGAAACAATTTAGAAATGGAAAAAATGATTTGTGCAAAATACTTCACCAAAGAAAATATACGATGATAAATAAGCAAATGAAAAGATGTTCAGCACAATTACTTATTAGGAAAGTACAAATGAAACCAAAACGAGATATTACGTTCCTATTAGAATGGCTAAAATTTAAAAGACTGTGTATCAAATGTTGGTGAGAATGTGGAAGAACTGGAACTCCCAAATAGTGCTGATCAGAACGTTAAATGGTATAGAAAGTTTGGAACACAATTTAGCAGCTTATTTAAAGAGTTAAACATGCACCTACTGTGTGATCCAGCCATTCCACTCATAGATACTTACCCAAAACAAATGAAAGCATATCCATTGCCTGTATACAAATGCTCACAGCACTTTTGTTATAGCCCCAAATTAGAAACAACCCATATGCTCATCACTGAGAGGACTGATAACCAAACTATGGTATATCCATACAATAGAATACTACTCAGCAATAAAAAAAAGAATGAACTGTTGATATATACAACAACACAAATGAATCTCAACATATTTACGCTGAATAAAAGAAGCATGTACATACCAGACGAGTGTCTATACTATGTAATTCCCTTCATATAAAATTCTAGGGAATATGAACTAATGTATAATTTTTCTACAGAAAGTAGAGCAGTGGTTACCTGTGGACAGGGAGGAGGGGTGGGAGGGAGGAGTTACAGAGGACCCTGAGAACCTGTAGGAGTGATGGGTATGTTCATTTTCTTTCTTTTTTTTTGTCGTTGCTGTTGTCGTTGGCTGCGCCGCGTGGCTTGCGGGATCTCAGTTCCCCGAGCAGGGGTTGAATCCGGGCCACAGCAGTGAAAGCCCGGAAGCTGAACCACTGGGCCACCGGGTAGCTCCCCGTGTTCATCTTCTTGATTGTGATGATGGTATAATGGGTGTATACGTAATGTCACAACTTAACAAATTTTATCCTTTAAATATGTGCAGTTTATTGTAAGTTGGGTATATCTTAACAAAACTTCTTTTTAAACTGCATGAGATGTCACTGCACTGCCACCAGAATGGCTAAAGTTTAAAAAACTGACGATACCAGATATTACCAATGATGTGGAGTAACTGGAATTCTCCTGCAGTATAAGTCAGAATGTGAATTTCTGCGACCACTTTGAAAAAAGTTACGACAGTTTCTTATAAACTCAATATATACCTAGTCTGTGACCGAGCAATTCCAATACTAGGTATTTACCCAAGTGAAATGAAATATATGTGCATAGAAAGACTTCTACAGGAATGTTCACTGCAGCATTAATCATAGCAGCCAGTGACTGCCAGCCAAGGTGTCCATCAATAGGATTATGAATAATTAAATTCTGCTGTATACTTGTAATGGAATATTTCTTGGCAATAAAAGAGAACATCGATACTACTGATATACACAACAGCATGAAGGAATCTTAAAAACGTTAATGCTGAGTGAAGGAAGCCCTACATAAAAGAGTCATACTGTATAATTCCACTTATATGAGATTCTAGAGCAGGCAAAACTAATGCATGGTAGAAAAAGAATCAAAACAGTGTTTGCCTCTGGGAAGAGGGGCGTGAGGGAACTTTCTGGGGTGATGAAAATGTTTTGTATCTCAATAGAAGTTTTACTAATACAAGTGTGTACATCTGTCTAACCAGCAAAAGTATACTTAAAATCTGTGTATTTCATCGAATGTAAATTTTATAGCAAACTGAACGAACACTGAACTCTAGTTAAAGATATGAATGCTGTATTTGGGGAACGTTTACTGATGTCTGCAGTTTACTTTGAGGTGCAGCAAAAAAGTAAGATGGGTTAATAGATGCATAGAGGAACAGATAGATGTGTGATGAAGAAAACTTAAGGAAAATGTTAATGATCGTCTGAATGATTTCTGTACCAGTGTTCCCTGTAAAATTCTTTCAACTTTAGTGAATGTTGGAATTTTCATCCAAATTATGAATCTTCATAATTTTTTAATGGAAAAAAAACTTCTTTAACTTTTGTCACAAATTCAGACTTATCCAGAGTGTTACTCTGTACCAGACTTACGAGAATACATAGCCACTGTTTGCGAAGATCTGACTTTAACCCCTCCTTCCCCACACAAGAGAGTCAGTGAATAGCTATCTTTCCCCCACTTGGACACCAATGGAGAGACATTACCAGAAATTTCAGTGTTAGAGCCACTAGCGTTGGTTGCCACACCATTGGAATTGCTTCAGGTAGAAGTCAGTGCAAATGGCGGGTAGGCAGAGACTGAAGAGCAGATGTATGAAGTGAAAGCCATTATGTTACCTTTCATAATATTTTGGGATGGAGAAAATGATGAAGGATTGAGAAAATAAAACCCATGTGTAATGAAATCCACCATTATTTTATACTAAATCGAAAACTGTAAATGGAGGGGTTGTAATTATAAAATAATGAGATGAAATCAAAAGATAATGAAACAATAGAATCACTGTCCTGATTTCCATACTTCTCAGATCTTTTCCAGGGCACTCCACCCAACGTGGTAAGTTGACTGCTCATATAAATCACTACTCTTTTTCTTTCTTGAAGTTCACTAATAGAACGTGAACTAATAGTATTTAAACCCACTGTTGATTCTGGCTCTAGTAGATGACTTAAGTGCATACATGTGTGAACAATCTTTTCCTAGTTTATGTTGTCTTGTGATCCCATGTTCTTGGCTGTGCATTTGTGAATAATTGGATGAAAGAGTTTCTAGCATTCACAGAATATCATAGCAGCCTTTTTTCAAATTTTTAATTCAGTTTTTTAAAATAGTAGATACTGAGTAAAGCAAGTTTACCTAAATAAATGTATATCTATGACTTATGTTGTAAATAATTGAAAATTAAAAGCTGAGCTACATAAAAATAAAATGAAAAAAACTGAAGACAGTGCTCTTGGGTCTCCCTGAATGGAAAACTTGTAACTGGGTTTCCACTTCTGTCTACTTTGAGTAATTTTCTCTTGCTAATACCTAAAGAATGTAAAGGAGGTAATGGGAGAAAATGCAACAGAGAAATGTGTTTGTCTTTCAAAGAGTGTGTGCCTAAGATCACTGCCCATTCTTCCCCAACCCAGCCTTCTGTTTGAATTTACCACCACCAGCTCACCGTGTCAGTACATGCAGCATAGTCAAGAGTCCTTTCATAGAACTGTATAACTAAGAGGGACTTTAAAAATCATTGAAGTCCAACTTGCTCGTTTTGTAGATGAAGAGACTGAGGCCCAGATTGAAGTACAACTTGTTTTTATAGAATGAAGGAATATTCGACCATCCCTAAATAGTACTAAAGTAGTAAGTCCAGAAAGTATTTGTTAATTCTCTCAACACATATTGAATTGCTTACTTTTCATGTTGAGCATTACTTAGACCCTATAAATCCCTATAAATATGGTATTGAAGAAGAGAATCCCCAGACGCGGGAATTTAGTCTATTGAGAGAATCAGCTACTACCACAAAGAGTGTCAGTTATGTAGTAATATGAGTAAGCACGGTGTTGTTGGAACACTTAGAGGGAAGCTGCTTCTCCAGCTTTGGCTGGAGTGTAGGTACTCAGTGAAAGCTTCCTCACAGAGGTGAGTTCTGACCTGAACTCTGAAGGACAGTTCTTAGCCAGGCAAAGAATTGAGGAAAAGGGTTTCAGGACTAAACGAGCAGCATGTAAAAAGGTCCTGAGGTAAGAGACAGTGGAACACAGATACCCTGTGTAGTCCCTTCTAGTTCCGTAATTTTATACCTTTTTCCACGTAGCACAGCTCCTTGCCTGTGATAGGTATTCATGTGTTTCTTTGGGCCATTCATTGCATTTAGTACTTTTTGCCTTAGGAAGTTGTTATTATGCTTATAAGCTGGCTCCTTTTCTAGAGTCTAAGCCCCCATGAGAGGAATGGCCAGGTCACTGTTACCCTGTATCACCTACAGCCGTGTCCAATGCTTAGCACATAGTAGATTCCCAGTCCATGTGTAACTCCTTGCACAGTGTATCTCCTGACACATCCACAAGGTTCTTCTCCGTTCTGACTCTACAATCTATTTTCTTAACCTCTTCCTAGAATCTCTAAAATCTCCATGGTCTCTCCGTAGCTCTTACTAGTTTATCAGCTAACTGGTTGTAGAGCCCCTAATCTAGTTTGCAGAAGTTTGTATCAATTAGGTATATAACAGCATGTGCTTTGAAAACAAAACAAAAAAAAACTGATGTAAAAAACTGGGGATTGGAGTGTAACTGAGTGACAATCTAATTTGATTTAAATTAACTCACTTGGTTCTAGAAAGGCCGAGTACCTCCCGCCCCCTCCACCACCCTCCAAATAAGCTTGGTAAGATGAGAGGATACAGAGGGTAGTGTTAATATCTGAGGCCTTATAACAGTCATTGGTAGTATAGCCGAAATAGATTAGTGAGCCAGGCCATGAAACTCAGTATGAAATAGGCCTTATCTTCATTCATTCATTCTTTTTCAAATACTTGAGAATGCATGGTCTGTCTGTACCTTCTAAAACTTTAGACCATTCTATGATTGTCTGCCAAGTACTAGGGAAATTATAGAAGTGAATATAAGAAACTACTTGTATTCCTATGAAGTAAGATAAGTGCTATAAATGAGATTTAAACATAAGGTTATGTGAATTCAGTAGAGGGGATAATCTGTTTGGAGCTGTAAGGGAGAAATAATGGTAGAGATGAGTCTCTACCGAGTCTTGGAAATTTGGATAAGATTCTGATAGAGATAAGTGTAGTGTTGTCTCTGTTATTCCATGCCTTTTCTCATAAGTAGGTATGAAGACAGTATGTTGTATTAGGGACCAGGAATATGTGAAAGGTTTGGAGCAACCACTGGAAAACATGATAGGGTGTCAAAGAGAAATTTTAAAAACGATTGGCAAGTGCCCAAAGTGGCATGTACTGTATTTATAATGTACCCAGTTATATACTGGAATGTACTATGCCAGTGCACTGAGAATTCACATGCATATGTTACCTTCTTCTGTAAATAAAATGAGGATAGCAGTAACATTGTACCTACCTCATAGAACTGTTGTATAAGCCGTTGGTAAACATGACTAATTATGATTGCCAGTTTGGATAGATGAACAAGAATTTGTAAATTCTAGCTATTGTTTAGCTAGAATGCCAGTATAGTTTGCCAGTATAGTTTGCTATCATGAATTCTCTCTGTTTTTGGAACCAACAAATTTTGCAGACTAGCTTTTATAGAAAGATTGCAGTGTCATGAAGTGGAATGAGCAAAGGTGGCTCCACGTCTACAGAAGATTTACTTTGACTGAGAAAGAGACTGCATGCCAAGTGTCAACAGAAAAATAAATGTCTCAAAACTTGGCAAAAATTTTCAGTCTCATTTGAAGTAATGAAAAGAGTTTATGAGATTTGGAGATGTTAACCATTTTCAGAGTACCAGTGAATCAGTTCTTCCATCAGATAATGCAGTGGTTTTGACCACAGCCCACAGTAAGAAGCATATTATGTTACATCCCAACACATGACATGCACTGGAGCACATAGACATGTAAGAGAAACTGAAGCTTCATGAGACAAAGCTCATCTTGCTACATTCCCTAGTCATTGTTGCTCTAGCATGTTTCTGTTTGTTGTTTTTAATACTGTTCACAATCCACTAAACTGATTGCATAATCCACTGATGCACTACAACCTGCACCTTGAAAAACACTGCTTATTACAAGATTTTTTTGATATCAATTTCAATTTCAAAATAGTTTTTATCTAGCATAAATTTTCAAAATCATGTGTATATTTCCAATTCAGGCCACTGGCTTAAATTTTTTTTTTTCTTCTATTAATCAGGTATCAACATGGTTTTTTACCACCTTTTCTGTCTCAGGACTGAAGGACAAAATCCACCATGTGGACAGCCTCCACCAGCTGTTTTCTGCCATCTCCCCAGAACAGATCGACTTTCCTCCTTTTGTCCTTGAATATGATGCCAGGGTAAGAAGTACCAGGAATTCTCCCTTACCTGGTGTATTATCTTAACTATTTTATAGTGCAAGTGCGTCTGAGCACATCATCTTTTCATTGTAAGATGATAATGCAATTAATGTGTTTGAATAAGCTTGATAGTATCGTTTGACATTCTTTTCCTATGGTAACTTTAGGAAAATGCTTGGTTCTAAGGAGGGCGCCTTTCCCCCAGTAAACTTTTCAATGGGAAATATTTCTGCTGTAGGTTTATAGCCAATCCTTGCTTGTACTGTCAGTTTTCCATCACCTTTGAGACACACCTCTCCCTAATTTTGTTAAGACTGAATGGCTTTTCATCTACATAAATAGAGCCAGAAGAATCTGTTGGTGTCCGACATTTTCAGCGTTAATTGTAACCGGGTCGCCTATCCTAGTCTTTACCCTATGAGAAGTTTCATTTTGCTAAAAGTTTGTATAAGTGACAACCAATACATTATTTCTTACAGATACATTTATGAATCTATTAAACACTAAGAAAGAACTACTCTAGAATTTCATCAAAGCTCTATTCCATTGTACTTATTCGCGCTATCACTTTAGTAGTTAAAAACAGAGAAGTAAGTAACACGCTTGGCCAAAAGGTTATCAATTGCCCTATTTAATTATTGCTGATTGCATATTTTTATGCATGAATCAGAGAATATATTTGCAGGTTATATTAAGCTTAAAATGAATTATTCTTAATTATTGTACAACGTATGTACAGTAAATATCCTACAAGACATTTTCTCTCTAACGTTTCTACGACTTCAGTTATGATTTCTGCTACAGTTATGATTTCTTATGTGAAGAGCAAAGTATTTAATGTGTTCTAATGGCTAACAAAATGTCATGTTTCGCTTTTGCACAAAGGGGATTTGTAATTGGAGTCGCTGGATCATAAATACAAAGATTGTTGAATATATGGGAGGCAGAAAAAAGAGCGTCCGGTTTTATTTCTTGCAGATTGCTAGAGCAGAAAATTGCCTTATTATTTTTTTGAACTATATATCACTCTTCTTAATATTTAAAGAAAAATGGATAGCTGGAAATGTGAAAGGCACTGAAAGACATTTTGATACCAAAAATTTGGAATGATGATTCAAAGCTAATGTCCAGATTTACCATTTATTTTCTGGTATAGAAATATGTAAGTTAGGATGTATTGGTTAGACAACCCAAAAGAGCAGGGTTTTTTTGTGTTTCGTTTTGTTTTGTTTTGTTTTTGCGGTACGCGGGCCTCTCACTGTTGTGGCCTTTCCCGTTGCGGAGCACAGGCTCCCGTTGGCGGAGCACAGGGTGCACAGGCTCAGCGGCCATGGCTCACGGGCCCAGCCGCTCCGCGGCATGTGGGATCTTTCCAGACCGGGGCACGAACCCGTATCCCCTGCATCGGCAGGCGGACTCTCAACCACTGCGCCACCAGGGAAGCCCCAAAAGAGCAGTTTTTAAGCCAACACGTTTTCTATATACTTAAGGGCCTACAAAGCAGGCTTTCATTAAATATCAACACCGCACTCAAGCTTGGTTTTGTTTTTTTGTTCTGTGTGTGTGTTTTTAGTGTTTTTTTAAAATATTTTATATATTAAATACAGGCCTAATTAATAATGTGATTAATCAAAATGAAATAAAATAACCTACAATCTAACACTTAGGCCACTGGATCATCTTTCTGTACCTGTCTTGGAGCTTTCTAAAACTGAGATATCAGGCCATCTATATATAAAGACCAAAGAGAGGAATAAAAAGAGGAAAGAAACAGAAGAAAGAGTCAGGAGATGATGTGGAAGGGGCAGGCAGAGGGCAGATCCCTAAATACACTGCAGCTTTGCACATTATGCTGCAGTACTTTGGCTCCTTCGTAGTTGGTGGGGAGTGTTGAGCAAGGGAGAACTGCCATTTTGTTCCTGTTTAGAAAGATGGCTAAAGACACAGTGTAGAGAGGGACCAGACAGGGGTAAAACTGGAGGCAAGGAGACAAATAAGAGGCTGTCAGAGGAGAAATGAGAGACTAGAGCCAGGCAGTGGTAGTGGTAATGGCAAGGGTTTGAAGATCTTAGAGATAGTTAGAAGTAGACGTTTTAGGGAATAGAATCCACAGCATTATGGTGACTGAGCAGCCAGCCATTGGGAGGAATGAAGGAGGAAAGAAGCCTGAGGTGACTAACAAAGTTTCTGCTTTGGGAGACTTGGAGAATGGTGTCGCCACCATCCCAGAGAGGCAATTTGGAGGAAGAGCACTGGGGGGGCTTGGAGAAAACAGACAGGTGGTCTGTTCAGTTTGTGACACACTAGGTTTGAGGTGCCCCACGGGGCACTGAGGTGAAAGGCTAGAAGGTGGTTGGATAGTACCTTGTAAAGAAAAGTTTTCCTTTGCTAGAAAGAATTAAAAATATGATTAGAGAAAAGGAAACGAGTGTAGAGTCGGTCAGTTTTATTATCATATTCAAGTGTGCTTTGCCCATAGTCCTTTACTTGGTGAAGGTATGACGTGGTTGGTTGTTGGCAGTGAGCTTCTATTTTTCTGGGTCTTTTGTGACTTAGTGACATAAATTTTATAGGATTAAAAGGAACCTTTGGCGGCAATTAGAAGGTAATTTTTGTCTATCTGGATCAAAATGGTACTGAGACCATTTCAGAAAGGGAGCTAGTCAGCACTCTTATAGTCAAAGAAGAGAGTGTAGAGATTTACCTGGTAACAATTCTTCAAAATTCTGTGATTGTTTCGAGAAATAGAGAAAGTATTCGACTGCTCGGCAGTCTCTTCCACAGTGTGAGACTAATATAAAAGCTTTATTTCATAGCATTAAGAATTAGATTTTCCCTTCTTACTTTATCACAATTTAATGTAGATACAGGAAGCCTAGAAAAATACCGTAGTGGAATGGAATGGAGAAATCTTAAAGATGGATCGTGAACCATTTCTTTTCAGTTGAACTTCAGGATAGATTTCTCTCTTCAGGCATGTTTCTTAAGCATAGCTTCTATGCCTGTTGAGGATACTGGAGTGATTAGTTTAACAGATCCTGGTAGGAAATTCTAAAATACAAAAAAAAATTTTTCATTAATTTTAGTGAAGTATCCTAAAATGTAGCCGATCTTTAGATTTGTTTCTACTGAATTTTTTTTAACCTGGTCAGATGTATAATCAGAAAGTTAAAAAAAAAAAAAAAAAGAAAGAAAGAAAAGAAAAAAAGATGAAAGTAAGTTTTCCTAGATATTCTCTTGTTTTCCTGGTTATGGTCCCAGGATCAATTTCTCCTCCAGAGCATCTGCTCTGAAGAATGGCAGAGCTTTTGATTCACTTAGTCACTCAAATAACATTTAACTGCCTATTATGTTCAAGACGGGATGGATTTAATGCTCCATAACTATAATGTAAATATGCCATAAAGCAATGCTGTTTTCTTCCTACCTTTCATTCTCCATATCTATTATCGTACATTAATGTTAAGCATTTTTTGTTTATGGTTTACTGGAAAATAAGTTACTTGTCAAAGAAATACTTTCCTAAATAACAAGAAATGAATCTTAAGTCTCATAAATGTAATTTTGGGTCTATCTCCCTTAAAGCTAACTGTCTTGATTTTTATAAGATAAAGTTAGCCAAAATAAGGTCAAAAAATTTCCTTACACTGACTTATTGCTTTCTACGTTTGACATTAAAGTTCTAGCATTCAATTCTCCACCTTGATCTTGAACGCCCTAAAAACTGTCATTGTTAAAAGCCTCGCCACTCAGGCATGTCATGGAGAGACTCATTTCTGCCAACACAGTTGTACTTATTAAATTCCTTGATGATGATTTTTGTTTCATAACTCAAAGATTCGGCACACAGCAAGACAACACAGCCTAACAAAAAATTCACTTTGTTATAAAGCAGAAACTAACGCACCATTGTAAAGCAATTATACTCCAATAAAGATGTTTAAAAAAAAAAAAAGAATCTGGGCTTTAGATTTGGATAGACATGGATTTAAAATTCAGGCTCTCCTGGTTGCCGGCTTGGTGACCTAAGGTGAGTGATGCCATCTGTGTGATCCTTAGTTTCCTGTTCTGTAAAATGAGGATGTTACCTACTTTATGGCATTATGTTGTGAGGTTATAAAAGGATAATGAAAGAAAAGTGCTGGTTAAGTGTCTGGCATATAGAATGTTCAATAAATGGTAATATTTTTAAATCTCATCATCCTGATTACCTCTGCCTACATTATACCAACTCTGACTGACTCCAGTGGAATGGCTCTGTTGGCTTGAGGGCCTGCTCAGGGCCAGGCATGTGCTAGACATTTTCCATACGTTAGATCATTGGCTGTAAATCCCTTTCTTTTACATTCCCAATTACATTGATCTTACTATTTAATGTTCTTGTCTTTTTCTCTTTCTGCAGGAAAATGGGCCTTATTATACGTCTTATCCCCCATCACCAGATTTGTGACCTGCTATCTTTCAGTGCTACTGGTTTCTAAGGACACCACTTTCTCCAGAGATCACTACCTACTGAAGTGATATTCATTTTTGCTGTACAGCTCCAGAGAGCCTTTTGTCCCCACCTCTCTGGTATTTTTTTATCGACTGTATATTTTCTGACACATAAGCAATCTGAAAATGGTAGGCCATTCTGAACTGTGCACTTATTTTAAATTTGTATATTTGTATCAAATGAAAATGTTCACTTTTCGAGGGTTGTTAATAGAAATTGGGGAGCAACTTTTGAGTATCTTCAGTTTCCTGAAAGGACACTGGATTCTCCATTAGACAAGCCACAATATTGTTCACATCATCTCTTTAACATTGCACGCTTTCTTTGTGTACTCAAGTGTTTCTCAAAATATATAGAACCAATGTATGCTGACTGGATGTATTGTTTGCTTCAGACCCTGGCATTACGTTTTATACAGATAATTCAGTTATGCTAAAAGAGAATTGTCTGGGATCAAGGATGTAGAAATGTATCTGATCAAAAACATCAAAATCATCAGCAAAATATAGGTCTTAGAATTTTACCGCACCAGTGAAGACCGAGACTTAAGAACTAAAGTTCCTTAGATGGTATGTTTTAAGATTGTCACTGTTCTGGTCTCAACAGTGGGGGAAAACAAGAAGACTGTTTCTTCAGCCTCTTTCCTATCATCATAGATGGTTTGGTCTCCATATTCAACAGGACTGCACATATTAGTACTCTTAAGTGCAGGGCATCTCCTAAGACACCATCAGTGAGTGTTAGAGTGCCGCTTTCCCAGAGTCATGAATGATTTTGTTTGGCTCTTAGGTCTACTTTCTCTAAGGACATTTCCTAGCAGTGTGTCTTGAGTTGCCTACATCAAAATGAAGGAGGTGTGTTGCAGTGAACAAAATTCCAGACCACTTTTGCAACTCAGGCTCTATTTGTGCCTTAGCTTGAATAAAAATTAGAATTATGCTGCCTACCTCACAGAGGTATCATGAGGTAACATTTAGAAAGGGCTTTTGATGTCTTTGGATGAAAAATGCTAGGAGAGTTTGTGTGGTGGGGTGTCTTTAGTTAGTTTTTAAATGATAACAGATATCCTTGAGGGAGTGCAACAAGGCACTCCTCTTGTCTTTGGCACCTTTTGAGTGATTTCCCTTTTCTTGGGACAACAGCTGTTAGTGCAAAATGCCAACCCTGAGGACCTCCTTCCTACTTTGTCCAGAATGTCTTCTGTCCTACTCCTCTTCCAGTGCTACACTTTAACAAGAGACATATGTTAGCCATTTTAAATATTACTTCTTGGGCTTCCCTGGTGGCACAGTGGTTGAGAGTCCCTGCCGATGCAGGGGACACGGGTTCGTGCCCTGGTCCGAGAAGATCCCACATGCCGCGGAGCGGCTGGGCCCGTGAGCCATGGCCGCTGAGCCTGCGTGTCCGGAGCCTGAAAACATTACTTCTTGAATTGAGGTCAAACCGTTATCATTTCCATCAGGGTTTCTTCATATTCCTTTTGATTCCTACATTCACTCCCCATCTCCCTCACCCCATCATGTACACTGGCAGTTCGGAGAAGAAAAAGTAGAACTCTTCTGTTCTAATGTGCTCAGGATTGGTGCTTCCAAGGGTCCCACTCCCCTATGTCCAGATTAATTCTTCAGTGGAGATAAAAGAAACATATTTCTTCATTTATGCCAGAGAACCCCCCCATAGTTGTGTTAACCCCATCCTCTATCTTCCCATATAAACAAGCAGGGGCTTTACATTTCTCAGATAAGCAGTCTTATCTTTTGCATGTAATGGACACATTTGCTTTATGCCAGAAATCAGAACCACTTGTTCCTTATATACACTTACTTGTTAAGGACTTCCTGTTATGTTCCCTAGGTCATCAGGTCTAGACAGCCAGTCAAATGTCTGGTATTAAGCTTCATCTCCAACAGTACTCCTTTCATCCCTTGAGCCTTGGCCTTTAGAAATCTGAAAAATTAGCTTCATCTTCTCCAGTCCATTGTTAGATCATATATGAGGTGTCATTTCACTAGGAGCAGTTGTAGAAATATGCCATCTTTTCTCTGTTAAAGCTGGACTTGGCTACCTCACGTTGGCATCTGGCCTGAATCATTTCCTCTATAGATAATAGAGGGTGCAAGCTACTTTACTATTTGAAAGGGAGCAAATTTTACAATTTCTCATAGGCAATAATTTTGAAAGGATGTCCCTTTGGTATATTCACAGCAGTATATTAATGATTAGTAACACAAGCAAGAATGTTCAATTGCTGTCCTAGGGTGTAAAGGTAGTATGGGACTATGTACATATCAACTGCATTTTATAATTTAATGGTGACTAAAGATAAGGTTGCTCTGCTCAGTGAAACTGAATTTGGTATGGTACCAAGTTCATGCTTTTATAGCTGTCTGAAGTGTTATGTAATGAAGGTCTTTCAACGTACAAAATCCTAGGAGGGGAACATAGTGACCTTGATATTGAAATGAAAAAGTAATGTTCACTATATATATGCCTTTGTCAGAAGGTTGGATAGCCTGGGTAACACATGCCACCCTCAAGGACACATTAGAGGGAGGATAAAGGGGTGGAGATGACCACTAGCATCTGATGTTAATTCAAAGCACCCTCAAGTCCTTAATTTAGTTAAACTTTGGTCATGCCAAATGCTAGTTGAATTGAGGAAGAAACTACTTACAAAATATTAATTTAATTCATTAATTAGTTCTTGCAAGACATAATATGAATTATAAAACAAGTATGTTTCTTGCTTCAGCATATATTTGGATTCTTAATTAATCTATATTTATTTCATTATTTCTTGATAGCAAAAATGACCTCTTGAAAAAAACTCAGTATTTATTAGACTCTTAAACCTTAGAGACCAAGAGGTTCATATTTTAAAGATTTTCTTTTCTTTAATATATATCTTATTTCATCGGCTGGTGCTCTATTATATTTATTTTTTGCAAAGTAATCCATCTGCCGTAGTTTGAGACTGATTAACAGGATTTTTAAAGTATTTTTGGTAGCATAAATAGATGTAGATTTTTGATCAAATATCTGAAATTTAAAATGATTAAAATATCTCCCATTTCTAGAGAGAGATGAGCGTAATCACTGTATTAGAAAAACGTGGCTTGGCTATTTCTGCCTGTCTTCTGTTTGCCTAGATATTGTTTAATAAATTCAAACTGTAGGTAATGGTTTAACCTTTTCTTTGCAGCAGTTCATAGGAAAGCAAGAAAGTGTAGTTAGGCGCTAAAAGTCACTCTTTGTGTTTCCCCTGGTACATTGTGTATGTATGTATATAGAGTTTAAATTGCTTAATATATGAACAGAAATGATTGGTATTTGAAGTACTGGAAAGAGAAGAATTGTATGGATCTAGGAACAGGGATTGACTATAATAAGGACCGAAAGGACTGCAAGATAGCATGTAGACCTCTAAAATTGGAGTTAGCCAGTGAGTTTCAGATTGTGGTTCTCTTAAGTTATGGTCACCATAATCAACATGCACTAGAGTGTTTCACCGGTACTGGCGCTAATATACTTCATGCTATAGGATGGACTCTTGGTTTGCTATTTCCTGAGACCGTGAAGGGTAGAGGAGAGTTCTACCTGTAATCTAAATCGTAGGATAAACCCAGAGATTATAAGGATTTCCTAGTAGGTCTAACCATATATACGTATATGTGTACATATTTACATACATATTTATATTTATACACAATAATCTGCTTTGCTTTACATTCTTTGAATGTGGTTTAAATGGCCCATAAATAGAGAACATAAAACAATAAATAGCCTAGTTTAAGCTTTGATTCTACCAAAATCACCCTTGAACAGATGATATCAAGGTCATTTTAAATATTAGTGGCTCTCTTGGATATTAGTTGTTAACTTTGTTTTCTGTGCTTCCAAGAACAGTATCTTTAAATCTTTATAAGTAAATAAAACATGACTTAAATGTTTAGGGCCTCTGAGTTCAAGAAGAAAAGCAGAGATATTCTCTAGGTGAATTACACTGACAAAATCATGAGTGGTGAATGTGATCTACTATTTTTGTTGAACAGTTAAGATTAATACATTTTGTATACACAGTCATACTTTTTTTTGGTAATGTGTTTTGTTAGTGTAAGCACACAATCGTCATAAACTGAGCCAAGACTTTGGCAACCAGATGTTGTGGGCCAAAATATTTAAATAAGAGCTTAACATATGTAAATTATTTTAATTGCTATTGGGCAAAGGAGACCTAACAGAGTTTTGATTGATGTGATCTTAAAACTTGTTTATTCAAAATTCAGAAAGTTTTTATGAATATTTTGCACTTAAAAATATACTTTGTTCTTTCTGAATTAGAAGTTAGATCCCTTTTAAAGAGAGTCCCACCCTATCACACATACGGCCATTAAGAACCGGTTAAAGGGCTTCCCTGGTGGTGCAGTGGTTGAGAGTCAGCCTGCCGATGCAGGGGACACGGGTTCGTGCGCAGGTCCGGGTAGATCCCACATGCCGCGGAGCGGCTGGGCCCGTGAGCCATGGCCGCTGAGCCTGTGCGTCTGGAGCCTGTGCTCCGCAACGGGAGAGGCCACAACAGTGAGAGGCCCGCATACCAAAAAAAAAAAAAAAAAAAAAAACCGGTTAGTAAAATGGTAATGTTTATACTGAACCCCAGGGTAGGACAGTCTTTTTTGGCTATTTATACCCGGCATTTCTCTCATCACCAAAATTAGCCTACAGAGCAGTTCAAAATGCAGTGAATTTTATTGTCAACCATCTATCTCTATGGAGACCTAGACTAGTGCTTCTTAAACTTTAATGTGCATATATTAAATCAGCTGGGAATATGTTAAAATGCAGATTCTGATACAGTAGGTTGGGGTGGAGCCTGGGACTCTGTTTCTTTCTTTTTTGTGGGGGGGGGCCATGCTGCAAGGCATGTGGGACCTTAGTTCCCTGACCAGGGATCGAACCCACTCCCCCTGCATTGGAAGCGTGGAGTCTTAACCACTGGACTTCCAGGGAAGTCCCCAATTCTCCGTTTCTAACAAGCTCTTAGGTAGTATCGATACTCTTGGTTCCAAGACCACACTTAGAGTAAAAGAGCCTAGACCATATTTAGCTTCCATATTTTCCTTGTTTCCAGTAAAGCAGACAGAACTCTCAGTGTAATTCCTTCTGTGGGCCAAGTACCCACACATACCCTATCTCATTTTAATCCTCTTAGAAATCCTGTGAGATAGGTGGTGATAGAGGTTAAGTGCTGCTGAAGCCCGAACATGCAAGCGGTGCAGTATAGACCAGTGTTTCTCAAACTTGAATAACGCACATCCCCTTTTAATATGGAAAAATTCTCTTAGCTCCTCGGGTTTTGTTCATTCTAATGTTACCTAACTATATATGAACATAAAGCTACATGTAAATGCCTTATGCTTATAGCTCTCGCACAACTATAAAACCGAAAGAAGTTTACAGATCAGACACAAGCAAAACTATAAAACTAATACAGTTTAGAATAACAGTAACTGAGTATGATCGATGATGATGTTTTGCCAAAACGAAGCAGCAACATGATTATGGTACTGAGTACTGTAATACAGGTTCTTCTGTGTTTAGCATGCAACTACTACCATGTACTATGTGGTGACTCAGTTCTCCCACTCTTTTTCTCTGTTCAAACTATTACTTACATTCATTTAGCACATAGTGATGTTATCTGGTCTTCATCTAGCTTGAATGCATCATTTCCCTCATATTAAGTTATCCTCTGTTCTCCATAAGCTTTCCACAACTAAAGCAGAACCCAGCTTTAACTTTCAAGTAAAGACAAATGCAAACCTAGTCACTGAAACATTCTGGCAATATCTGGTTTTAAGGTAGTTATCCAGATAATTCAGAACGTGAATATTAATTTTTTAGAATTTTCATCAACATGAAAAATGTCTAATTCTCATAGTAAACTCATGGATCTCCCAGCCCGCAAACACATACACAGGCTCTTAATTCCCCTTTCTCCTTCTCTCTCTCTCTCTCCCTCCCAACAAGGATTTTTCATGGTGTTTAATAGCATCGGTCCTTTGGCTTCTGACACACCTGGGTTCAGGCATGTTTCTCAACATTTTCTGAACCTCACTGTTTTCAGGTATTATTCAAGGATAATAATACTCATTGAATAGTTAAGAGAAATAAATGCAGTCATGTTAGTAAAGCATGCATAGTAAGTGTTTATAAATGGTAGCTACCATAGCTTTGATTAGGAATAATAATAACTACCATTTGAGGACTTACTATGTGCCTTCAACTTTGCTAAACTCTTTATATATGTTATTTTATATATTGAGTTATAGGATTGGGGTTCAAATCCAAGTCTGACTCCAAAGCTCATCCCCTTAAAAAAATAATCTAATACAGAACATCAACTTAAGTTGCTTATTTTAAAAGTTATTTAATGTTAAATTGTATTTTCTCAAACTTTTTGTTATAAAATTAATGATGTTTCCCTGGAGAAGAAATGACTAAGGTTCCTTTTAACGATTGTGTGATGTGCTGATAATCAAATTGACACAGAATAAATGTAGATTTCTTTTAAAGGCTGTCCTGCTAGGTTGTGGTCCAGTGAAGAGATACTAGGACCATTAGGCTCCACTTGTGTATTATTGTTCTCTTGCACATTTAAGATCTATAACTAATGGTAGCATGAGATTCTCACTGAATCTCAGTATAGCTTTTTTGCAGAAAAATAATTTTCCCCCCACCAGTATTATCCTGGTATTCCTTGATAGTCTGAGAAATAATATGCAACTTAATTTTCACATGTGAAACATATTTTTAAAAATTGTTCTAACTGTCCTTTAAAATAGTTTCTCGTAAGTCTATCATTTCCTAGTTTCCTGTTAAAAAAAAAATCTAGACTTTTGAAAAATGAACATGCATACCTGTTGGCTGGGTTTTTTAAATTTTTATTTTATTGTTTAGCTTTTTTCTAATTAGGTGTTGGGAGAAAATACCGGGAGGGAGTTGTAAGAGGAACTCATTTATTAACAAAGATAGTATGTAGCAAATTAAAATTCTTTCCCTACTTACTAAAATATTTGCAGAAATTGTTAGAGTAGTGGAGACACATGAAATGTGAGGCTGTCATTGAATTTTATTAAAATCTGTTGTAAAAATACTTCCCTTTATGCCATCTTATATAGAAGCATGATGATAATCTATGTTGTGGAAATTATTGATTCTTTTTCCACTCCAGCCTCTTTCTGCCATCAGCAATAAATTTATTTATTGTATTTATTTATTTTTGGCTGCGTTGCGTCTTTGTTGCAGCACATGGGCTTTCTCTAGTTGCAGTGAGCAGGGGCTACTCTTCGTTTCGGTCCACGGGCTTCTCATTGCGGTGGCTTCTCTTGTTGCAGAGCATGAGCTCTAAACATGCAGGCTTCAGTAGTTGTGGCTCGCAGCCTCCAGAGTGCAAGCTCAGTAGTTGTGGCGCTCAGGCTTAGTTGCTCTGTGGCATGTGGGATCTTCCCGGACAAGGGCTCGAACCCATGTCCCCTGCATTGGCAAGCTGATTCTTAACTACTGTGCCACCAGGGAAGCCCCAGCAAGATCTTTAAAGTTCAATGAATGCATGGCTCTCCGTACATGTGAGTTATCAAGATAAAAGATATGTTTTCTGTGTTACTTCACTGCCCATCCCATATCACAGCGTAAGAAAATTTTTCTGGCTTCACAGAATAGATACGGCCCAGTTCTACCTGACTTTCTCCATTGTAGCAGTCTGTTATTTGATTTGGGTTGTGAGCCCTACTTCAGTTCAAGTTATTTTCCTCTTTCTCTTATTCATTTTAAGACTGGTTAACTTTTCTTTTATTATTTGGATATAATGCCCTCTGGTTTTTTGCTTCTTTAAAATCCAAATTTATTCTTTATAAGTAGGTATATAAAGAATTTGTTTAATTATGTCTTCTAGTTCAGATGTGTCTGGCATTTTCATTTTGAAATGCTAATTATTAATTATAACATCATTTTTTTTAAAATAAGGTGAGTTATGTTTTCTATGAATTTTATTTCTTAAAGCAGGTGTTAAAATTTATTATGAAAGGGGGCATTGGTTCTCCAACAGTGGAGAACCACTGAACCCTGTCATTTTACTGATGAAGAAATGGAGGCCCAGGCAGGTTAAGACAGCTTGGACTCATAGCCAGATCATGGGGATTGTAGGTACTTTGAGGATGACCTTGCCATCTGTAGCTAGAGCCCTTTGGTTTAATTATGTTTGCACAGTTGCTTGACTTTCACATTCCCTCTTATGTCTTCCAAAGTAGGGTTTATTTTTTTCATCATTTATTTTTTATTTATGTTGCACTTGGCTTAGCCAAGTTCCAGGGGAGGACCAAGTTCAGGAATTAACAGCAGAGGTTACCAGTCATCATCAGGGACTGTGAAAATATTTGGGGGTGGGAGGTAAATGTTCATTTGAAGTTACAGGTGTGAGGTTTTAGTTTTTACCCAACCATCCATTCACTCCCATTCACTATCCACCTCTTGAATAAAAATTCCTCCTTCCAGCAAAGTTGAACAAGAAAGCAGCATTTAAAACCACCTCTTTGGAAATCAAATCACACTGAGAAAATGCTGATCCGAATATGATGATCTTACACCACCTGGAAAACTGCACAGACTTTGGCATTGCTACCGTATCAAGTGCCAAAAGCATGCCAAAATAAGCTCTACATTAAAATTACGGAGGCTCTTGCGGGAGAAAGTCTTATCTATGAACCCATTTTCTGACATTTAGTTTTATAGCATAGAAATTCTCTCCTTTATTTGTTCCTGAATCAATGAGCAAGACCACAATACAGAGAAATACTATACTTCTTCCACTCACTTAGTAAACAGTTACTAAGGATCTGTACGTTAAAGCAGTGCTAGCTGCTGTAACAAATACACTGAACATGCATAATGGCTTAAACACAATAGAAATTTAATTCTCACCTGAAGCCTGAACAGATATTACTGGTGAGCGAGCACTCTTCTCCAAGTCCTGGTTCAGAGACGGCTCCATCATCTTCAACGTGTGAAGGATACACGCTTTTCCACTTCAAGCTGGCAGATGGGAAAGAACCCAGAGGACTTGCCCACAAGATTTTTTTATGCCAGACCTGGAGGTGACACATATCACTTCCATTCATATTCCACTATTTAGAACTCAGTCATCGGCTACACCTGACTGCAAGGTCAGGAGGTAGGGAATGTAGACTAACTGTGGGCCCAGAAAGAGAAGGATAGGAATTTGGTGCCCAGCTTTTGGCAATAATCCAGGCAGTCTACTACATGCTAGATGGGTGGGAATGGGCGGGGGGTAGGAGGGAGGCTCACGAGGGAGGGGATATATGTATACATGTATATACATGTATGATATATGTATACATATAGCTGATTAGCTTCGTTGTACAGCAGAAACTAACACAACATTGTAAAGCAACTATACTCCAATTTAAAAATATATATATATGTATATTCCAACCAAATAGAAGTCAATTACTCTGTGATGAAAGAAATGCTCCGCTAGAGATATGTCAAATGTTAGAGAAGGGCATTGGCACGTGATCACGACTTTGCCTGGAACAAAATCCCATGGCATAGCTTAGAACATATCTGTAAACTGAAGCTCCTAGTATCCAGAACCTCTATCACCAAATGTGCATATGCTCTAGAGCAGACAGAATGGGGGGATCCAGATGCCCTTTACTGAATCTTGTACTAATATCTTACTACTTCATATCTGTGGATCAAGAGTATTGACCTGTTAGAAATGCAGACTCTCAGGCCTCACCCCAGAACTATGGAATCAGACTGTACATTTTATCAAGGTTCCCCCAGGTGATTGGCATCTATGTTAATTTTGAGAGACACTGTTGTAATCCTGGCTCCGGCACTTACTAGTATGACTTAGCCAGATTGCTCAATCTCTCTGTCCCTTCACTTCTTGGATATCGGGGTACTCTCTAGAGATAATGTACACAAATGTTAAGTAACACCTGACAGCAAGCATTGGCTATTTTCTTACGCTAAGTATTTTTTAAAATAAAGGGGAGACAGCGCTTTAAACTGGAACTATTTGAACTCATCCTCTTTCAACCCTCATTGATGTCACACTAAGGACTTAAGCCCTTTGAAATAGTTTCTTATTCATATGGTTTAGTGTTCCTTAGAAATGAGTAAGCACAGAAAAAACAAAAAATTTCCAGAGTCAGCAAAAGATGTTTGGCCTAGTAAGTCCTAACATAGACAGCAGCCATGATTTCAATCAATGAATTATCAAGGTATAAACTTTAAAGTATACACAGAAATGATCTACTAATATGCCAAACCTTGAGAGATACTAAATTCCTAAGGGACTTCAGTCATAACATTTATAGTAACCTTAGATTAATTGAAATAGGAAACACAAGTATTTGTATATCAAATAATTTTGTTCAACCAGAAAATAACTTGGTTTTCAACCTTTTGGAAATGTGTTTTGGTAGTATAATCTTTGTGCCTCATTTAGTAAGTATAATATATGCACATTAAAGTTAATTTTTGCTTTATGTAATGATTTAGAAAGCATATCTAGATCTTTCATGCCTTGGGTTTATCTTTTTAATACTGTTTCTCTTAATCATACATGGTTAGCATAGAAAGTTATCAGAGATAGGGCTGAATATATACTGCCATAAGAATAGAATCTGGGACTTAAAAGCATCTTTTAAAGTCAGTTCCTAATATCAGCTTATTTGACTTTTTCCTCTTTCTCTTAAAGTAAATTACAATTTTAAAATTCCAGTTTAATTAAGGTATGTTTACTGATGTTATGGGTGGCTTACTTTAGCTCATCAAATTCTTCAGAATTGGAAACTAAATTGAAAGACTTTAGTTATTACGGCTTTCACTCAAGGAAAGGAGCAACCCAAGAACCACTCACATTTTTTCAAATAGAAATATCTAAGTCTAAATTTGTATATGCCTCTCGACATTTAGACCTGGATTTCCAATTCATAGAGAAATCAACCTTAACATTTGACAAGTGAAGTCCAAAATGCTGCATGTTGTTTTCTTTGTACAGCACTTAGTACAGGCCAGAACTAAGAGCTGCTAATACTTTCTTGTTAAATCCATCTTGTTGGTGTGCTGTCTTAGCAAATCCAGTTTTGAACCTTACTTAACTCCCATTGGAATTGCACAAGAAGCAGGGAAAAGGCAAAAATCCCATATTTTAGTCACAGTAGTGAAGTGACACAGTGTAAGACCACTCTGCATCTAGGGTTTTTTAATTTTATTTTTATGTTTATGATTTATTGTAACATGTACCAAAATCAAATTATAATATAATCCTACATTATATTCTTTTTGAATATATAAAGACTTCTATTTCTATTCTAATCTTATGGAGTATATCCTTTTTTGGTATGTTTATTTTCTCTTTCCTTCTTTTAGTAGCTTTAATGATATAATTCACGTATCATAAAATTCAGCTATTTAAAGTGTACAGTTAGTGGTTTTTAGTACATTCAGAGTTGCACAACCATCACCATTACCTACTTTTAGAACATCTTCAACATCCTAACAGGAAACCCCATACCCATTCGCTGTCATTCCCCCTTCCCAGTCTCCTCCAGCCTCCCTCCTGTGTCTGGGTCTTACTGCAATGTGTTCTCCAAGACACTTCATGTTGTTCTACACTTCAGTGGTAGAACAGTGTCTCAACAGATATTCATTGAATAAATTAGTACCCACAGAAGCCACCAGCCAGGAGTGGCAACTAAGGAGTAATTGAGAGGGCAGTGGAATTGGTGTCAAAAGGCCGGATTCAAATCCTGACTGATGCTCACGAGCAGTGCGGTTCTGGGTTTAGAGCCACTTAGCTCTTCTAACCCTCAGTTTTCACATCCATAAACCACTTTACGTCTTGTTCAGTCAGGATTTGGGAATGATTTGATGAGTCATAGGAGAAGGAAGGACATGAGTCAAGTGGATCCCTATATAAAACTTTTTTGTGAACAGCCAAATGATCTTTCCTTCGGTGAGCAGCCTTGCTTCACAACGTTAACTCTTTTAATAATCTGCTTTTTTCCAGGAAAGGTGAATATAAGTGAGGATTGGGTTTCAGGTCCCAAGTTGCCTCATTAGTGACCAAATACTAGACCTGAAGGTAGCAGCTAAGCCAACAAGGCAAGGAAGCCCGAGAGAAGGCTCTGAGGTGATGAGGCAGTCTTGCCGAGGAGTTTGGTGAGTCTTCTGTGATGGGGGGAGACTGAGTCACCTAGAATAACTAAAATGAGCCATGAAGCTCACATGGCCAGAGCTGGTCCTGCCCTTCCTGACAGATGGGCCTCTACACACACACAAAGAGAGAGTGAGCACTGATGGCTGCTCACTGTCTCCCCAAGAAGCTACTCTCAGGTAAAACACCTGCACAAACCTGGGCACCACATCAGCACGTGTCTCTTGTCAGGCTAGGAATCAGAGAAGAAAGGTGCATTTCACATCACGTTAGCAGAATCGAAAATATTCAGTGTGTTTCATCAGTGAGTTCTCTACCAGTTCCTGCCTGTCATTAAAAGCCACCTCTGAACGTCCCTGAACTTCTTCTGAAGCTAGTTCCAGCCTATGCTGTCTCTTACTTTTTATTTTTGGTCTTTGATAGAAAATCATCTACTTTTTCCCTAAATATGCCCTTTTGAAGGTTCAAGGAGTACCTGCTAAACATAGCATTTTACAGTTTGGTTTACATTGTAAGCCAAATTCTTCCATACACATTTTCCTAATGTCTCCTGTCTTATGTAACCATCCCCAGATGAAAATAGCTCTTGATCAGGCCCCATGTTCTTGGGATACTTCTGGGCACCCAGGTAACCACAAACTACCTTTTGGGTCCATGACTCTTCTTAATCACACCAAAGAGGTTCTGTGTTTTCCTCCTCAGGACAGCAAAAAATTGAGGTGGAACAAGGTGCTACTTCCGCCTTCTCATTTCAGGTCTCATACTATAAGCACATTTCCTTTCTGTGTTCTATTTCGTGCCATGTATTTTGCTTTTTTTTTTTTTTTTTTTTTTTACGTATTTATTGGAGTATAATTGTTTTACAGTGTTGTGTAAGTTTCTGCTATATTAACAAAGTGAATCAGCTGTATGTATACATATATCCCCATATCCCCTCCCTCTTGCGTCTCCCTCCCACCCTCCCTATCCCACCCCTCTGGATGGTCACAAAACACCGAACTGATCTCCCTGTGCTATGCAGCTGCTTCCCAATAGCTATCTACTTTACATTTGGTAGTGTATATATGTCAATGCTACTCTATCACTTCATCGCAGCTTCCCCTTCCCCCTCCCGGTGTCCTCAAGTCCATTCTCTACATCTGCATCTTTATTCCTGTCCTGCCCCTAGGTTCATCAGAACCATTTTTTTTAATTCCATATATATGTGTTAGCATACGGTATTTGTTTTTCTCTTTCTGAATTACTTCGCTCTGTATGACAGACTGTAGGTCCATCCACCTCACTACAAATAACTCAATTTTGTTTCTTTTTATGGCTGAGTAATATTCCATTGTATATATGTGCCACATCTTCTTTATCCATTCATCTGTTGACGGACACTTAGGTTGCTTCCATGTCCAAGCTATTGTAAATAGTCCTGCAATGGACATTGTGGTACATATCTCTTTTTGAATTATGGTTTCCTCAGGGTATATGCCCAGTAGTGGGATTGCTGGGTCGTATGGTAGTTCTATTTTTAGTTTTTTAAGGAACCTCCATACTGTTCTCATAGTGGCTGTATCAATTTACATTCCCACCAACAGTGCAAGGGTTCCCTTTTCTCCACACCCTCTCCAGCATTTACTGTTTGTAGATTTTTTGATGATGGCCGTTCTGACAGGTGTGAGGTGATACCTCATTGGAGTTTTGATTTGCATTTCTCTAATGATTAGTGGTGTTGAGCATTCTTTCATATGTTTGTTGGCAATCTGTATATCTTCTTTGGAGATATGTGTTTAGGTCTTCCGCCTATTTTTGGATTGGGTTGTTTGTTTATTTGATATTGAGCTGCATGAGCTGCTTGTATATTTTGGAGATGAATCCTTTGTCAGTTTCTTCGTTTGCAAATATTTTCTCCCATTCTGAGGGTTGTCTTTTTGTCTTGTTTATGGTTTCCTTTGCTGTGCAAAAGCTTTTAAGTTTCCTTAGGACCCATTTGTTTATTTTTGGTTTTATTTCCATTACTCTAGGAGGTGGGTCAAAAAGGATCTTGCTGTGATTAATGTAATAGAGTGTTCTGCCTATGTTTTTCTCTGAGTTTTATAGTGTCCGGCCTTACATTTAGGTCTTTAATCCATTTGGAGTTTTTGTGTATAGTGTTCAGAAATGTTCTAATTTCATTCTTTTACATGTAGCTGTCCAGTTTTCCCAGCACCATTTATTGAAGAGGCTGTCTTTTCTCCATTGTATATTCTTGCCTACTTTATCAAAGATAAGGTGACCATCTGTGCGTGGGTATATCTCTGGGCTTTCTATTCTGTTCCATTGATCTATATTTCTGTTTTTCTGCCAGTATGATACTGTCCTGATTGCTGTAGCTTTGTAGTTTAATCTGAAGTACGGGAGCCTGATTCGTCCAGCTCCATTTTTCTTTCTCAAGATTGCTTTGGCTACTCAGGGTCTTTTATGTTTCCATACAAATTGTAAAATTATTAGTTCTAGTTCTGTGAAAAATGCCCTTGGTAGTTTGATAGAGATTGCACTGAATCTGTAGAAGGCTTTCAGTCATATAGTCATTTTCACAATAATGACTCTTCCAATCCAAGAACACGTTATATCTCTCCATCTGTTGGTATCATCTTTAATTTCTTTCATCAGTTTCTTATAGTTTCCTACATCAAGGTCTGTTTTCTCCCTAGGTAGGTTTATTCCTAGGTATTTTATTCTTTTTGTTGCAATGGTAAATGGGAGTATTTCTTTGAATCTCTTTCAGATTTTTCATTGTTAGTGTATAGGAATGAAAGAGATTTCTGTACATTAATTTTGTATCCTGCTACTTTACCAAATTCATAGATTAGCTTTAGTAGTTTACTGGTAGCATCTTTAAGATTCTCCATGTATAGTATCATGTCAGCTGCAAAGAGTGACAGTTTTACTTCTTCTTTTCCAATTTGTATTCCTTTTATTTCTTTTTCTTCTCTGATTGCCATGGCTACAACTTCCAAAACTATGTTGAATAATAGTGGTGAGAGTAGGCACCCTTGTCTTGTTCCTGATCTTAGAAGAAATGCTTTCAGTTTTCCACCATTGAGGATGATTTTGGCTGTGGGTTTCTCATATATGGCCTTTATTATGTTAAGGTAGTTTCCCTTTCTGGAAAGTTTTTACCATAAGTGGGTGTTGAATTTTGTCAAAAGCTTTTTCTGCATCTGTTGAGGTTATCATCATATGGTTTTTATCCTTCAGTTTGTTAATATGGTGTATCACATTGATTGATTTGTGTGTACTGAAGAATCCTTGCATTCCTGAGATAAACCCCACTTGATTGTGTTGTATGATCCTTTTAATGTGCTGTTGGATTCTGTTTGCTGGTATTTTGTTGAGGATTTTTGCATCTATATTCATCAGTGTTATTGGCCTGTGGTTTTCTTTTTCTGTGACTTGTTTGTCTGGTTTTGGTATCAGGGTGATGGTGGCCTCATAGAATGAGTTTGGGAAGAGTTTGAGAAGGATGGGTGTTAGCACTTCTCTAAATTTTGCTAGAATTCACATGTGAAGCCACCTGGTCCTGGGCTTTTGTTTGTTGCAAGATTTTTAATCACAGTTTCAGTTTCAGTACTTGTGATTTGTCTCTTCATATTTTCTGTTTCTTCTGGTTCAGTCTTGGAAAGTTGTACTTTTCTAACAATTTGCCCATTTTTCCAGGTTGTCCATTTTATTGGCATAAAGTTGCTTGTAGTAGTCTCTCATGATCCTTTGTATTTCTGCAGTGTCAGTTGTTACTTCTTTTTCATTTCTAATTCTGTTGATTTGAGTATTCTCCCTTTTTTTCTTTATAAGTCTGGCTAATGGTTTATCATTTTTGTTTATCTTCTCAAAGAACCAGCTTTTAGTTTTATTGATCTTTGCTATTGTTTCCTTCATTTCTTTTTCATTTATTTCTGATCTGATCTTTATGATTTCTTTCCTTCTGCTAACTTTGGGGTTTTTTTGTTTCTCTTTTTTAAATTGCTTTAGGTGTAAGGTTAAGTTGTTTATTTGAGATTTTTCTTGTTTCTTGAAGTAGGATTGTATTGCTATAAACTTTCCTCTTAGAATTGCTTTTGCTGCATCCCATAGGTTTGGGTCATCATGTTTTCATTATCATTTGTTTATAGGTATTTTTTGATTTCCTCTTTGATTTCTTCAGTGATCTCTTGGTTATTTAGCAGTGTATTGTTTAGCCTCCTTGTGTTTGTATTTTTTACAGTCTTTTTCCTGTAATTGATATCTAGTCTCATACAGTTGTCATCCGAAAAGTTACTTGATATGAGTTCAGTTTTCTTAAATTTACCAAGGCTTGATTTGTGACCCAAGATATGATCTATCTGGGGAATGTTCCCTGTGCACTTGAGAAGAAAGTGTATTCTGTTGGTTTTGGATGGAATGTCCTATAAATATCAATTAAGTCCACCTGGTGTATTGTGTCATTTAAAGCTTGTGTTTCCGTATTTATTTTCATTTTGGATGATCTGTCCATTGGTGAAAGTGGGGTGTCAAAGTCCTCTACTATTATTGTGTTACTGTTGATTTCCCTTTTATGGCTGTTAGCATTTGCCTTATGTATTGAAGTGCTCCTATGTTGGGTGCATAAATATTTACAATTGTTATATCTTCTCCTTGGATTGATCCCTTGATCATTATGTAGTATCTTTTGTCTCTTGTAGTAGTCTTTACTTTAAAGTCTGTTTTATCTGATATGAGTATTTCTACTCCAACTTTCTTTTGGTTTCCATTTGCCTGGAATATCATTTTCCATCCCCTCACTTTGTCTGTATGTGTCCCCAGGTCTGAAGTGGGTCTCTTGTAGACAGTGTATATACTGGTCTTGTTTTTGTATCCATTCAGCCAGTCTATGTCTTTTGGTTGGAGCATTTAATCCATTTACATTTAAGGTAAGTATGGATATGTATGTTCCTATTACCATTGGTTTAATTGTTTTGGTTTTGTTTTTGTAGGTCCTTTCCTTCTCTTGTGTTTCCCACATAGAGAAGTTCCTTTAGCATTTGTTGTAAAACTGGTTTTGTGGTACTGAATTCTCTTAAATTTTGCTTGTCTGTAAAAGTTTTAATTTCTCTGTCAAATCTGAATGAAAGCCTTGCTGGGTAGAGTAATCTTTGTTTTAGGTTTTTCTCTTTCATCACTTTGAATAAGTCCTGTCACTCCCTTCTGGCTTGCAGAGTTTCTGCTGAAAGATCAGCTGTTAACCTTATGAGGATTCCCTTGTATACTATTTGTTGCTTTTCCCTTGCTGCTTTTAATATTTTTTCTTTGTATTTAATTTCGATAGTGTGATTAATATGTGTCTTGGCATGTTTCTCCTTGGGTTTATCCTGTATGGGGCTCTCTGCACATCCTGGACTTGACTATTTCCTTTCCCATGTTAGGGAAATTTTCACCTATAAGTCCTCAAATATTTTCTCAAACCCTTTCTTTTTCTCTTCTTCTGGTACCCCTACAATTCGAATGTTGGTGCGTTTAATGCTGTCCCAGAGGTCTCTGAGTCTGTTCCCAATTCTTTTCATTCTTTTTTCTTTATTCTGCTCTGTGGCAGTTATTTCCACCACTCTATCTTCCAGGTCACTTATCCATTCTTCTGCCTCAGTTATTCTGCTATTGCTTCCTTCTAGAGTATTTTCAATTTCATTTATTGTGTTGTTCATTATTGTTTGTTTGCTCTTTAGTTCTTCTAGGTCCTTGTTAAACGTTTCTTGTATTTTCTTCATTCTACTTCTGAGATTCTGGATCATCTTTACTATCATTACTCTGAATTCTTTTTCAGGTAGACTGCCTGTTTCCTCTTCATTTGTTTGGTCTGGTGGGTTTTTACCTTGCTCCTTCATATGCTGCATATGTCCCTGTCTTCTCATTTTGTTTAACTTACTGTGTTTGGGGTCTCCTTTTCACAGGCTGCAGGTTCGTAGTTCCTCTTATTTCTGGTGATTGTCACCAGTAGTGAGCTTTGTTCAGTGGCTTGTGTAGGCTTCCTGGTGGGGGGACTGGTGCCTGTGTTCTGGTGGTTGGGGCTGGATCTTGTCCCTCTGGTGGGCAGGGCCATGTCTGGTGGTGTGTTTTGGGATGTCTGTGAAGTTAGTATGACTTTAGGCAGCCTCTCTGTTAATGGGTGGGTTTGTGTTCCTGCCTTGCTGGTTGTTTGTCATGGGGTGTCTAGCACTGGAGCTTACTGGCCGTTGCATGGAGCTGGTTCTTAGTGTTGCACAGAGATCTCTGGGAGACCTCTCACCGATTAATATTACATGTGGCCAGGAAGTCTCTGGTGGTCCAACATCCTGAACTCAGCTCTCCCACCTCGGAGGCTCAGTTCCGACACCTGGCCAGAGCACCAAGACCCTGCCAGATGCACGGCTTGGAAGAAAAGGAAGAAAAAAAGAAAAGAAAAAGAAAAAAAAAATGAACACAGAGAATTCCAAAACAAATGGTAAAAGCAAAACTAAACACTCAAAATCACACAAAGAAACCAACACACACACTCAGAAAAATAAAAAACAAAACAAAAAAATACCGAACAGACAGAACCCCAAGACAAATGGTAAAAGCAAAACTAAACAGACAAAATCACACAAAGAAGCATACACACTCATAAAAAGAGAAAAGAAAAAAAAAGGAAGAGAGCAACCAAACCAATAAACAAACCCACAGATGAAAGCAATCACTAAAGAGTAAACTAAGAGAAATATAAAACCAAAAACAAATCAAATGCAGAAAGCAAACCCCAAGTCCACACTTGCCTCCAAAGTTGACTGCCTCAATTTTGGGAGCACTCTTTGCCTATTCAAGTATTCCACACATGTAGGGTTTACCAAGCTGATTGCAGGGATTTAGTCCGTTGCTCCTGAAGCTGCATGGAGAGATTTCCCTTTCTCTTCTTTGTTCGCACATCTCCTGGGGTTCAGCTTTGGTTTTGGCCCTGCCTCTGTGTGTAGACCACCCTCAGGTCTCTGTTCCCTCCCCAGACAAGAGGGGGTTAAAGCTGCGGCCGATCAGTGCTCTCTTGCTGTCTCAGGCTGGGGAGAGGGAGGGGTACAGTAGTCACAATTGGAATGTGCGGGCCGTGTCTGCAGCAGAGGCCAGCATAACGTTGCAACAGCCTGAGGTACGCTGTGTGTTCTCCCAGGGAAGTTGGCCCTGGATCATGGAACCCTGGCAGTGACGTGCTGCACAGGCTCCCAGGAGGGTGTGGGTAGTGACCTGTGCTTGCACACAGGATCCTTGGTGGCAGTGGGGTCAGCAATCCGTGCCTGCCTCTGGGTCTGAGATGATAACTACGGCTCATGCCCGTCTCTGGAGCTTGCTTAGGCAGTGCTCTGTCATCTGTGGACACATGGAGCAGAAAGCGCCTCTCCTCACGCACTCAAGACAATGGTCTCTTGCCCCTCCAACAGGTCCAGACTTTTTCCCGACTCCCTCCCAGCTAGCTGTGGCACACTAGCCACTTTCAGGCTGTGTTCACACAGCCAACCCCAGTCCTCTCCCTGGGATCTGACCTCCAAAGCCCGAACCTCAGCTCCCAGCCCCCACCCACCCAGGCAGGTGAGCAGACAGGCTTCTCAGGCTGGTGAGTGCTGGTCAGCACCAATCCTCTGCGTGGGAATCTCTCCACTTTGCCCTCTGCACCCCTGTTGCTGTGCTCTCCTCTGTGGTTCCGAAGCTCCCCCCCGTGCTGTTCCCACCAGCGAGGGGGCTTCCCAGTGTGTGGAAACTTTTCCTCCTTCACAGCTCCCTCCCAGGTCCCTCCCAGGGATGGGCGCAGGTCCCATCCCTATTCTTTTGTGTCTTTTTTTTTTTTCCCTACCCAGGTATGTGGGGATTTTCTTGCCTTTTTGGAAGTCTGAGGTCTTCTGCCAGCATTCAGTAGGTGTTCTATAGGAGCTGTTCCACATGTAGATGTATTTTTGATGTACTTGTGGGGAGGAAGGTGATCTCCACGTCTTACTCCTCTGCCATCTTGAAGATCTCTCTGTATTTTGCATTTTTGCTCTTCGTTGATTTCTCTGTTTAAAATGGCTCCCAGGATGGTGCTGAAGTGCTGTCTCATGTTCCTAAGTGCAAGAAGGCTGTGATGTACTTTATGGAGAAACATGTTAGATAAGCTTTATTTAGGCATCAGTTATAGTGCTGTTGGCCATGAGTTCAATGTTAATGAATCAACTATATATCATTACAAGGGATCTTTAAGCAGAAACACACATAAAACAAAGTTATGGATTGATTGGTTGATGAAAAGTTTGTGACCAGAGGCTCAAAGGAACCTCATCTTGTATTTTTCCTAGGAGCAATGTTTCAGGATTCACTAATTTAGCATTTGCAACAACTTTATAGAACATAACTACCACAAGTAATATGAGTCAACTGTAGTTGTGAGCAGCTGAACCCATGCTACTGTGTCCTACTAGAGAGTTAATAGCCACAAGTTTACTACCTACTCAAAAAAATAACTCGTCAAGCAGCAACTACGCCCTGAGCTCCAAGAATATAGTCTTGTACAAGAGTGTCATAGTTCTTAACTTTATGCATTTTATAACCTGGTAGGGATATTACATTTTTAAAATTTCTTGTAAACATGCGGGACAAGTATGAATCTGATATTAATGACCAGTTCTCTTACAACACGGGATGGACAAAACCATTAGCCAGAGGGACTAAGGAAATGTCTATACTGTCCACCTGTTCTGACAGACCTTCTCCTTTCTGCACTAAAATGTGATCAGCTACCTGAAAGCTCCCCTTCACAGTCCTGCATCTGACAAGAATCAAAAATTTGTAGGTCCTTTCCCACTCATAAGAGATGTCTAGAAAAAGTCTAGTCCAAGTGTTGCAAGAAGCTTATGTTTTTGATACTAACACTGACCACAGCTGCTTGCATCACTGCAGTGAAAATGACCGTGACATCCTCCTGGGCTGAGCAGGAGAAAGTGCTGAAGTCTAATAGTAAAAGCTGGTGTGCCATGTATTTGCCCAATTTTTCACAACTGCCATAAACCTGAAATTTGAATGTTTGGACTCACATGGAATCATTGATCCACTTACTGCATGGTGATACATAAAGACTTTGTATTTAATCGGGGCTAGACCATGATTCTAGACTCTCTTGCTATGCATTTCACTACTTTCCATATCATTCTGAAAATCTTCCTTGTCTAGAACTTTGTGTGTCACCTCTGATATCTTTCTTCAAATACCAACATCTATCCTTTGAATGTGTTTTGGGACCACATGTCCATCCTCAGAAGGGGAGCCACCAACTCCCCACTGGTATTTATGATGATTCGGTCCCTGATGACCTCTTTGTCTCCCAGCAGAATATCATCACCAGGAGGCTAATACCTGATCCATGAGAGCGCTGGTTTTATCTAGATTCCGTCTCACTGTGGTGGTCTGCCTCATGCATCTACTTGTGGGTCTGTTAAGAGACTGGTGACCTTCCTGTCACATAGCAACAAATTTCAGAGAGTTACTTGTCACTGCGAGCAATTGCTCTAAGTTCAACCTTGAAAGTGTGGAATCTTTAGCAGCTATATTTCTATTGCTGCAGCCATCTCTCGACCTGTTGGCTACTTGGGAAATCCTTTCAGTAATCAGATTTGCCAAGCTTCGTCAATTCTGCAAATAGGCCTTTGGGTGCTTCTGGCTACAAAATATTTTCTTCTCATTGCTGCAGTAACAAAAGGAGTTTTATTAACCTTCCACGTAGGTTTTGGTGAAAGACAAGAGCTTCCCACCTAGACAGTACCCTCCAGCAGGGCAAACCATGTTTTGCACACCCCAGTATACATAGTGCTAAGCACAACACCTGCACCATGTATTTTTTTCACTAACTGATTGGGCTAAGTGCTACCTTGGATTCTCACATTAATCAGAAGCCCTGCCCTTTATAGTTACTTCTGGACCTGACAGTATAAATATGCACTCCTTGACTACACTACATTTTAAGAATAGCCTACTTGTTGCCAGGGATATGGGCAGTAGTTAACTGTTTCATACCCATTTTTATGTTTTTCTTGACTTTATACTGTAATACGATCATGAAAAACAAGTAGGCATTTATCTACAAAGCCATGCATTGTATCTGGGGTGTGGAGAAAGTAGGAAGAAGACGAGGCAGGAAAACCAATGTCTTGCTCTGTTTAAATATCTAAATGACTTTTGGTATTGTGTGAGTTATTTGTACAGACATAAAGGATGTATGTATTTTCACCAACAGTGCATTCTTTGGTAAGTGAGAGAGGGCCTGTCCCTGTTTAGAAAGGCTTAATTGTATCATATGTTTTAAGAGTTGAAGATTCTTTTTCTTCTTCTTGGCTTCCTTGTTTACTGCACTTAACTTGATAGAATGTTGCAGAAAACCCATGGGCTCTGAAATTAGAAGACCTGGGTTCAAACCCCAGCCTCTCTGTTTTTCTTATCTATCTGGCCTTTATCTCTGGGCCTTATTCTCTTCTTATAATTATACTTTATCACCTCAAAATGTAGCTGAAGATAAACTGTAAAGCACAATATCCAACTAGTAAAGCACCATCATCACATCCTTTATAAATTCAAGACCAGCCCTTTGACTCTGGATATTGTAAGGATTTACTAGAATTATATCTTTTAGCAGTGGCCTCTGCCCGCCCAAGTCTAATGTAATAAACGCAAGGACTTTGCCAAGCAAATTCCTGAAAGGAACACAGTGCAACAGAAGCAGTTCACAAAGTTCTGTGAGTTTTGATCAGTGATTACACCCTGCTGCAGTCTTAGCAAGGGCTGGCAACCAACCTGAAGACAGAGAAAAGAAGTGATGAAAATGTCAAGATTCCTCAAGCAGATATGTCATGGAATGAGTTGGAGCAGACAAGAACGTTGCTTTCAGTGATAAAGGCCAGGAGATCTGGCCATCTCTGTACCAAATTATTGCTCTCTTTTTTGAAGAATCCCACTTTGCTGTGAAGCCTTGAAAACAAACATGTTCCAGCAGAGAATTGTCAGTCCTGACCTTTGTTCTGGGTGACCTAAGGACAGGAAGAATATGTTGTACTTTCATGTCTTATAGTTTTAATACTTTTTTTCAAATAAATATTGGGGAATATGTGGTATGACAGTTGCAAGTGAGCATTTGTGGAGACTAGAGTCATTTATTTGAATTTGAGGTTGTTCCAGAGAGACTGCATGGTAATCATGCTACAGAGGATGTCCTTGTTTGGTCACAGTACTAGAGAGGTGTGACCTTGCAGAGATTTTCCAGAGAGAGTCAGATCTGGGAGTACGTTGAACTCGACTGAATTTTTAAGATGTCTTAAGAGCATTCCTATGGGCACTGCTGAGTTGAAATTTTAACTCTCTTAGCTCCAAGTGTGAAGAAAGCACACAGGAATAGAAAATGCATGTTCTCCATAGGAAATATTGTTGATGAAAATATCCTACGTGGTTCCCAAAGCACTTTCTTTCACTGGGTAAACCAAGACACTATGCACTCTTTTCTCAGCCTCTTAGGAGAGAAACTGATATTCTGACCCAAGTGATCAGGCTTTGACCTCTGGCACATTTGCTCTGTTGTCCTTATATATTCATAAGCACACTTGAAAAATGGGCTATGCAGGAAAGAATAGAGACACTGGTATCAGTGAACAAAGCAAAGGAAAAAGGGGAAAGGAACTAACAAGACATTGAAGAAGGCAAATGGAAATAGATTACATTGTGGGTGGGGGAAGAGTTTTCCTGAAGAGCATGCTGTATTGGAGGATGTCTATGGCCACCTCAAAGGAAAGATTCTTATAGAACTTCTTTCTTTCTTCCCAGGAGTCTCTGATCATAGGATACACACCAGTGAGTCTGGGAGAAGAAGTGGAGGTATAAGGTCACATTTCTGAGCATCCTGAATTCTGTTTCACAGTCATTTGAGTTTACTGAAACTATGCTCCTGCCTTTTGACTTAAAATCTTCAGTAAGCAGTGATAGCCTCAGAGAGAGGCTGAAATAGCATGGTGAAGTGAATAATAACAGTCAGTACGTATAATCCCTTACCACGTGCCAGGCATTATTCTATATATGAACACATTTGATTCTCCCAAGAATCCTGTGAGGCTAGAACTTTTATTACCCCACTCTACAGATGAGGAAATTGAGGCACAATGAGAATTAAGGCTCTGAGTCACATTACCAGAAGGGCCAGGATTTGAACCTAGTATTGAAGTCTCTAGGTTTCCAATTTTCCAACTAACTGTGAGAGGCAGTTCCTTCCCTAAGGACACCCTGTGAATTGGTGGTGAGGTCAATGGGAATTCAGGCTCTCAGGCTCCCCACATGGCTTTATGGACCTCACAACTGGCACCAATGTTAAAGGCTGTTAGGCACTGAAGTGTTTAATGTTGAGCTTTATACAAAGCAAACAAGAATATGCTAGCAACTATATGGAAATGTATATTTGGTCTTAGAACTGAGTATTTTGTCCTATCATTAAACATTTCCTCTTCCTGCGACAAGACTTGTCTTGGACACCATCCAAATAACTGCATGTCATGAACCAAGAAGTAGGTATTCTCCTGTGGTAACTTGGAAAAGAATGTTTTTCATATGGTCAGACCAGTTTCCAGAGTTCAGCGTGTAGTTATCAATACAATCAGAAATATATATATTTTTTGTATAATAATACTTAAAGGTTACTTATTTATTCTCTCTTGATAATTTCCAACTGTGTTTTGCCCAAATTAATCAGAAAGATGATTTTCTCTTTGTTCCAGCCCCATTCACTCCGTTAAAGACTGGAACCTTAGTTACACAATTTTACGTTGAATGTAGGACTGTAAGACTCAAGCTGAATTTCAACACATATTTGTTTCCATCATCTTTAGTTTTCCCAGCATTAGTTTCCACGAAGCAAGTAAAAAATACAAGCTTTTCATCCAGACCTCAAGTTCCCAACAACATGGCTTCAGCCTATTTTTGCAGCCTCATCTTCTTTCCTTTCCTTAACCTTCAAACGTTTGGGCTGAATCTCACCCAGAGCCTCTCCATCTCTGTTATTACGGAGTCAGAATTATTTGTGTTCTTATCTCAGGGCCCCACATTTTCTCATGTGGAAAAATGTCTTACCCATCCCTGCACTCCCTGTGGTGTTTCTTTAGCCTGACACCTTTCTTAAACAGCCTGGCTTTGCTCTGTGCCTTGCCAGATATATACATTGTGAGGCGACACATCATAGATGTCAAATGTTAACCAGGGAAGGAACCTTAGAGACTAACTAGTATCACCTTTTCATTTTATAGATGGGAAAACTGAGATATGCAGAGGTCAGCCACCCAAGGTCATTGATGAGATGGTGGCAGAGCCAGGACACCTCACTCCCTGCAAATTACCACCTTCTAAAAAGTAGAGGGGAACATGATGTCAGGGGGAAATATTTGGGGGTTATGCAGTTATATGGAATATTTATATTCTGATGAGAATAGTAGAGCAGAGAGAGGAAAATTGATGATACAACAGTTGCAAGAGGAAAGTTGTTGAGTGAGAGAGGATGGAATCCAGTATGCAAAGAGAGGACTTAGAAAATGGCCTGGACAGTTTACCCACAATGTCCTGTAAGGGACACTGAATACGTGGGTATATATGTAGATATGCTGGTAGATATCAAGAGCGTGTGGAAGTTTTTTCCTGAGCTCTTCTGTTTTGTTTGTTTTAATATTTATTTATTTATTCATTTATTTGGCTGTGCCGGGTCTTAGTTGCAGCATGCGGGATCTTTCATTGCGGCATGCGGGTCTTAGTTGCAGCATGAGGGATCTTTCATTGCGGCATGCGGGACTAGGGATGGAACCCGGGGCCCCTGCTTTGGGAGTGTGGAGCCTTAGCCACTGGACCACCAGGGAAGTCCCCCTGAACTCTTCTGTTTTTTCTATTGAATAAGAAATATGGTTTTCAGCTGAAAATGAGGAGGAGGGAAAATATGTTGCAAGTTTGAAGTGAGAAGAGATAAAAGTTGCCCAGGGGAGTGGAAAAGGGAAATGATGAGAGAATCGTAGTATGATAATGAAAGCACTTACACTTTAGGTTTGTAGTCAAGTAGTGTTTTTCAGTGGAAACGCTCTTGGCCTCTTGGGCAGGCATGTTGCTTGGCATTTGGCATCCCTGGCCCTTAGTAATGCCCCTCATTAATTGTGATCATCAAAAATGCCCCCCACCGCATTTCCAAATACCCCTAGGGAGCTGAACCATTCCCAATTGAGAAGCACTAGGAACCAGTCACAAGGGGGCATACTTTTCTTCAGTCACATTCAGCTGTTCAGGTGCTGGCAGGAAACAGGCAGAAATCTGGATTGATGAGTGCTGGGTTTGACAGACAAGAACAGTGACAGGAGGGAGGGGCAGGCAAACCGACGGTGTATGTCATGGGCTGATTATGATAGATTTATTGAACAACAAAGTACCCCTTCTGGCCCAAGGCAACTCAGGAACACAGCAGTGGTGGAGGATCTCTGGCTACTATTCATAGATGTTAAGACATATGACCGATTTCTGGGTATTGTGAACAAAGTACTATGAATATTCTTATACATATTTTGGGGCAGGCATGTGCTTTCATTTCTCTTGGGAATACACCCAAGGTAGATTTGATGGGTCACAGGGAATGCGTATATTCAGTTCAATTAAAAACTTCCACTCATTTCTTTAAAAGTTGCACATCCATCAACCTATGACTTAGCCATTCCGTTCCAAATATTTACCCAAGAGAAAACAGTCATCTGTCCACACAAAGACTTGTACTTTAATGTTCATACCAGCTTTATTTGTAATAGCAAAAAATTGGAAACAACCCAAAATATTCATCAACAGATGAATGCATCAACAAATTGAGGCAGAGCTGTGCAATGGAATACTACTCAGTGATTAAAAAAAAAAAAAAAAACTACTGAGATGCAACAATATTGATGAACCTCAAAATAATGGTTTGAGTAAAAGAGGTTAGATACAAAATACTATATGATTCCAGGTATAACATTCTAGAAAGGCAAACTAATTCATAGTGATAGAAAATATATCAGTGGTTGCCTGAGGATGGGGTGGTGGGGAGGAAAGAGGAAGGGATGGATTCCACAGGGCATGAGGAAACTTCTAGGGGTGGTGGATATGTTCATATTCTTAACTGTGGTAATTGTTTCATGGTTGCATACATATGTCAAAACTCATCCATCAAATTACATACATTAAAAATGTTCAATTTGGGAGCTTCCTGGTGGTCCAGTGGTTAGGACTTCATGCTTTCACTGCTGGGGCCTAGGTTCAATCCCTGGTCAGGGAACTAAGATCCCACAAGCCACACAGTGTGGCCAAAAAAAAAAAAAGTGCAATTTATTTTACATGAATCACACCTCAGAGCTATTTAAAAAAGCCTACTGAACAATTTTCCAAAGTGGTTAAACTAACATATACGCCATCAGAAATGTGTAAGAATTCTAGTTGCCTGACACATCTTTGCCAACATTTGGTCTTTTTTTTTTTTTAAAACATCTTTATTGGAGTATAATTGCTTTACGATGATGTGTAAGTTTCTGCTTTATAACAAATTGAATCAGCTATACATATACATATATCCCCATATCTCCTCCCTCTTGCATCTCCCTCCCTCCCACCCTCCCTATCCCACCCCTCTAGGCGGTCACAAAGCACCGAGCTAATGTACCTGTGCTATGCAACTGCTTCCCACTAGCTATCTATTTTACATTTGGTAGTGTATATATGTCCATGCCACTCTCTCACTTCATCCCAACTTACCCTTCCCCCTCCCCGTGTCCTCAAGTCCATTCTCTACATCTGCGTCTTTATTCCTGTCCTGCCCCTAGGTTCTTCAGAACCTTTTTTTTTTTTTAAGATTCCATATATATGTGTTAACATACGGTATTTGTTTTTCTCTTTCTGACTTATTTCACTCTGTATGACAGACTCTAGTTCATTTCACCTCACTACAAATTACTTAATTTCGTTTCTTTTTATGGCTGAGTAATATTCCATTGTATGTGTGTGCCACATCTTCTTTATCCATTCATCTGTTGATGGACACTTAGGTTGCTTCCAAGTCCTGGCTATTGTAAATAGAACTGCAATGAACATTGTGGTACATGACTCTTTTTGAATTATGGCTTTCTCAGGGTATATGCCCAGTAGTGGGATTGCTGGGTCATAATTGCTGGGTCGTAAAAAACTTCAACATTTTTTGTTTGTAGATTTTTTGATGATGGCCATTCTGTCAGGTGTGAGGTGATACCTCATTGTAGTTTTGATTTGCATTTCTCTAATGATTAGTGATGTTGAGCATCCTTTCATGTGTTTGTTGGCAATCTGTATATCTTCTTTGGAGAAATATCTATTTAGGTCTTCTGCCCATTTTTGGATTAGGTTGTTTATTTTTTTGATATTGAGCTACATGAGCTGCTTGTAAATTTTGGAGATTAATCCTTTGTCAGTTCCTTCATTTGCAAATATTTTCCCCATTCTGACGGTTGTCTTTTCATCTTTTTTATGGCTTCCTTTGCTGTGCAAAAGCTTTTAAGTTTCCTTAGGTCCCATTTGTTTATTTTTATTTTTAGTTCCATTTCTCTAGGAGGTGGGTCAAAAAGGATCTTGCTGTGATTTTTGTCATAGAGTGTTCTGCCTATGTTTTCCTCTAAGAGTTTTATAGTGTCTGGCCTTACATTTAGGTCTTTAATCCATTTTGAGTTTATTTTTGTGTATGGTGTTAGGGAGTGTTCTAATTTCATTCTTTTACATGTAGCTGTCCAGTTTTCCCAGCACCACTTATTGAAGGGGCTGTCTTTTCTCCAATGTATATTCTTGCCTCCTTTATCAAAAATAAGGTAACTATATGTCTGTGGGTTTATCTCTGGGCTTTCTATCCTGTTCCATTGATCTATATTTCTGTTTTTGTGCCAGTACCATATTGTCTTGATTACTATAGCTTTGTAGTATAGTCTGAAGTCCAGGAGCCTGATTCGTCCAGCTCCGTTTTTCTTTCTCAAGAGTGATTTTGCTATTCGGGGTCTTTTGTGTTTCCATACAAATTGTGAAATTTTTTGTTCTAGTTCTGTGAAAAATGCCATTGGTAGTTTAATAGGGATTGCGCAGCCTCTCTGCCAATGGGTGACATTGTGTTCCTGTCTTGCTAGTTGTTTGGCATAAGGTGTCCAGCACTGTAGCTTGCTGGTCGTTGAGTGGAGTTGGGTTTTAGCATTGATATGGAGATCTCTGGGAGAGCTTTTGCCGTTTGATATTACGTGGAGCCAGGAGGTCTCTTGTGGACCAGTGTCCTGAACTCGGCTCTCCCACCTCAGAGGCACAGACCTGACACGTGGCTGGAGCACCAAAACTCTGTTAGCCCCACGGCTCAGAAGAAAAGGGAGAAAAAAAGAAAGAAAAAATAATAAAATAAAATAGTTATTAAAATAAAAAATTAAAACATTATTAAAATAAAAATAATTAAAAAATAATTTAAAAAAGAAAGAAAGAAGAGAGCAACCAAACCACAAAACAAATCCACCAATGATAGCAAGTGCTGAAAACTATACTAAAACAAACAAACAAACAAAAACGGACAGACAGAACCCTAGGACAAATGGTAAAAGCAAAGCTATACAGACAAAATTACACAAGGAAGCATATATATATATATATATATATATATATATATACACACTCACAAAAAGAGAAAAAGGAAAAATATATTTATATCTATGTTTTTTAAAAAAAGGAAGAGAGCAACCAAATCAATAAACAAATCTACCAAGGATAATAAATTCTAAATACTAAACTAAGATAAACATAAGACCAGAAACAAATTAGATGCATAAAGCAAACCCCAAGTCTATAGTTGCTCCCAAAGTCCACCGCCTGAATTTTGGGATGATTCATTGTCTATTCAGGTTTTCCACAGATGCAGGGTACATCAAGTTGATTGTGGAGATTTAATCCGCTGCTCCTGAAGCTGCTGGGAGAAATTTCCCTTTCTCTTCTTTGTTCACACAGCTCCTGGGGTTCGGCTTTGGATTTGACACTGCCTCTGCGTGTAGGTCACCTGAGGGCATCTGTTCCCCACCCAGACAGCACAGGGTTAAAGGAGTAGCTGATTCGGGGGCTCTGGCTCACTCAGGCTGGGGGGAGGGAGGGGTTCAGATGCGGGGCAAGCCTGCGGCGGCAGAGGTTAGCATGACGTTGCAACAGCCTGAGGTGTGCCGTGTGTTCTCCCGGGGAAGTTGTCCCTGGATCACGGGACCCTGGCAGCGGCGGGCTGCACAGGCTTCCCGGAAGGGGGGTGTGGATAGTGACCTGTGCTCGCACACAGGCTTCTTGGTGGCGGCAGCAGCAGCCTTAGCGTCTCATGCCCGTCTCTGGGGTCCCGCGCTTTCAGCCGCGACTCACACCCGTCTCTGGAGCTCCTTTAAGCAGCGCTCTTAATCCCCTCTCCTCGCGCACCAGGAAACAAAGAGGCAAGAAAAAGTCTCTTGTCTCTTCGTCAGCTCCAGACTTTTCCCGGACTCCCTCCTGGCTAGCCGTGGTGCACTAACCCCCTGCAGGCTGTGTTCACGTCGCCAACCCCAGTCCTCTCCCGGCGCTCCGACGGAAGCCTGAGCCTCAGCTCCCAGCCCCGCCTGCTCCAGCCGGGGAGCAGACAAGCCTCTCGGGCTGGTGAGTTCCGGTTGGCACCGATCCTCTGTGCGGGAATCTCTCCGCTTTGCTCTTTGCACCCCTGTGGCTGCGCTCTCCTCCGCGGCTCTGAAGCTCCCCTACTCCACCACCCGCAGTCTCCGCCTGCGAAGGGGCTTCCTAGTGTGTGGAAACCTTTTCTCCTTCACAGCTCCCCCCACTGGTGCAGGTCCCGTCCCTATTCTTTTGTCTCCGTTTATTCTTTTTTCTTTTGCCCTACCCAGGTATGTGGGGAGTTTCTTGCCTTTTGGGAGGTCTGAGGTCTTCGGCCAGCGTTCAGTAGGTGTTCTGTAGGAGTTGTTTCACATGTAGATGTATTTCTGATGTATCTGTGGGGAGGAAGGTGATCTCCGCGTCTTACTCCTCCGCCATTCTTAAGGTCTCCACCCCAACATTTGGTCTTAACCAGTCCTTTTGATTTTGGCATTACTGTGGTGGTATCAAATTACGGTTTTAATTTGCATTTTTCTGATCAGATGACATTGAGCACATTTTCATGTGCTTATTGGTCATTTGAATATCCTTTTTTGTTAAGTGCTTACTTCAGGTGTTTTCCCATTTTTCTATAGGATTCTAAGTCTTTTTCCTTAGATTTGTAGTTCTTTATATATTCTGGATGAGTTCCTTGTCATGGGGTGGAGGGGGTCACAGAGAGAGAGAGAGGAGAAAGAGAGAGACATAGAGAGAAGTTATCTTCTCCCAGTCTGTCACTTGCCTTTTCAGTCTCTTAATGTTGTCTTTTGATAAATAGTTCTTAATTTTAATGAAATCCAATGTATTAAGCTTTCCTCTTGTTTAGTGGTTTTTACATCTTGTTTTAAAATGTTTTGTCTACCTTAAATCACGGAGATATTCCCCTGTAGTTTTATTAAGAAACTTGTTGCCTTAGGATTTATATATAGGCCTATGGGTCGTCACAATTTTTTTTTTTTTTTGGTATGGTGTGAACCAGAGGATCAAGGCTTCTTTTTTATTTTAATGGATTCTAATTGACCCAACACCATTTATTGAAAAGACGATCCTTTCCTGCACTGAAATGCAATGGCATCTTTTTCACAAATCAGGTGGCCATATGAAAACCATTTCTTATGACTTGTTTATAGTTTTAGTCTGCCATCTTTACAGGTTTTGTAACAAGATTGTGCTAATAAATAGAGCAGACCAGAGGATCCCTTTTCTATGCTCTGAAAAATAAGTATTGATACTTCGGAAATTATTTGTCCCAAGGTACATATGTTTGAAATACTTAATCAGTAAAGCCATGTGTATTAGTCAGTGTCCAATCAGGAAAACAGAAACCACTCAGAGTATTTAAAAAGAGGGGAATTAATTACACAGGTGATGGGAGGAGTCAAAAAACCAAAAAAGTGAAATTAGCAATAGTAGGAAACAACTGTTACCCCTAATCCAGAGGGAACAAAGGGAAGAGGAGGTGTTACTGGAGTCCAAGGGCCCAAGTCAGGAGGTGGAAGCGGGAATCATGTTGGTATAACCAGCAGGAGCTTGGGCTGCAGAAAAGAGGTATCCAGTGTGGGAGCCTCCATGAGGCACACGGTGGAATAGATAAAACCTTGGCTTCTCTCCTCTTCCTAACTTCAGCCCCCTGCATACCTCCCACTGCCTGAATGTACCAGGAGCCAGGGAGCACAACCCGTAGGGGTGAGCCTTCCCAGGATGGTGTGTTCCTCTGATCCCTGTGTATCCTTTAACTGCTGTATAGATCTAGAAGCTGACCCAATTCAGGATCAATTATTTTGCCATGGATCCTTCACAGGCAGTGGTGTGTACTTCCATCAGGGGGCATCCAAATGTAAATATCCTTTTGGTGTTAATAGCTATTGATCCACAGACGCAATAGGGGTTGCAAATGCTGATAAAATAATTTTATCCTTCTTTCTTTGTCTATCAGCTGGAAGATTTCTATAAAGAGAAACTATCCTTCATCACTATTTGGTCACTCTTGGCTACCTTTTGGCTTTCATTTTTACCCTTTCACCCTTTCAGATATCTGACTTCCTTCACTGGAATAGTGATCTTTACTCAGAAGGTACAGACCTCAGATATCATATATGCAGAGATGCTCATATAACTTTAAATTTATTTTTTTTGCATATAATACTAAATTCAAAAGGTTCAAGAATGCAGAGAGTAAAAAGTAAGATGTCTTTCCCTGCCTCTAGTCAATCAGTTCCCTCTTTGGAGGCAGCCATTGTTACAAGTTTCTTATGATCGTTTCCAGAGACATTAAAACTATATATATAGTTTCAGATCTATATATATATTCAAACAACAAAGCAAAAGGGGTAAAATGTTAACAATAGGTGAATCTGGTTAAAGGGTATATGGGTGTCATTTATACTCCCTTTACTTTTACAACTTTTGTAAGTTTTAAAGTATTTCTAAGTAAAAAGGAATATGCATATTATATAATAAATATATTTTCTGCTTAATAACTCAAATGGCACTATACTATACACACTGTCTTGCCCCTATCTTTTTTTAATTAAACAGTTTATCTTGAAGATCTGCTCATGCTAGTACATATAGAGATGCCTCATTCTTTTAAAGATTGCTATAATTTCATTGTATGGAAATACAGTATAACATAATTTATTTAAATAACAATACATAGGTGGACATTTAAGTTGTTTTAAATCCATTCATACTACAAAAATGCTGCAGTGAATGCCGTTTTACACTGACTGTTTCTTAAATGTGTGAGTATATCTGTAGCATAAATACCTAGGAGCCGAATAGCCACATTAAAGGGTACCTTTAATTTTAATAGTAATTACCAAGTTGTCCTCCCTAGAGGATATTCCAGTATACACTCCCACTACTTTTTGAGAGTATTGCCTTACACTCAGCAACACAATGTGTTGTGGAACCCTGATTATTTCCAATCTGATAGTTGAAAACATTGAATTTCTTTGCAGTTTTAACTTGCATTGCTCTTTTTGTTTAAAAGTTGCCTATATTTTCTTCTCTGTGAACTGTCTGCTTATACCCTTCACCCTCTTTGTTAGGTTACTGGCTTTTAAATTTTCATTTTTTAGGAGGTCTTCATATGTTAAGAAAGTCAGCCTCTTGTCTGTGATTTCATCACATTTTTGCAGTAGAAATAATAACCTGACAGTAATCTAGTTCAGCCTATCATGTTACAAATTTTTAAACTGACTTAGAGATATCAAATGACTCGCAAGTCTGCAGCCCAGGATTTTGACTCCTAGTTTAGTAATTTTTACACTTCACCAGGCCACCCCTAAAACAGAAAGAACCAATATCCATCCTCTCAAAACGTATCAGCATTGGGATTTGGGGATTTTGCCCCCCTCCATGGCCCTATTATTTCTCACTTACCCATTTAGGGACATATCTCCCCAACTTAATTTGCGCTTTCTGGATTTGCCAGACTTGTCTTCATCAAATGTCTTACTCTCCATAAGCAAATGACTTCTTGACTTTCTCCACAAATTCTCCTTCTTGAGTCAGTCTTTCACCCTGAACTTATTGAGCTCCTGGTAAATGAAGATCCCTGCATTGGGCAAGCTAAGAGGATAAAACAGAAATAGAAAATGCAATCCCTGCCTTGATCAACAGTCCATTTGAAGAGCCAAATCAAACACCCAATTTATTTGAAAATGAACTCATAATTAGTTGCTAATTCTCAAGGAGTATAAATCAAGTGATTAAATGGGTTTGTGTCAATCGGAAAAGGATTCCTGCAAGTTAAGTTTTTCCTTCAGATCTAGAAAGAAAGCTATGTATTTAGATTATAACAGTCCCAACTAACGTATACAGCACTTTCTAGTCCTCAGAGAGCATCACAGACATCACCTCTTTTCATCTGAACAGTGGTACTTTTTTCTTCATTTTATACATGAATAAACTGTAGAATAATTGAGAGACCAAATGACTTGTTCAGACAGCCTGGAAGGGCCCAGAGCTTCTCTCTCCAGGACTTATGATCTGTCCACTGCACCAGACTGCTTCAGTTTGGCAGAGGAAGAGAAGGGGTAGGGAGGGGGTTCAGGGGGAATGAGTCACAGATTTGATTTCTTTTAAGAGGCCCTGTGGTATAGTGAGATGACTGTGATTTTGGAGTCAGACAAGATTTGAATCTTTCTTACTATTTACAAGCTGTGACCTTGGCAATTTACTTATCCTCCAAACCTCCATTTTCTCAACTGGAAAATGGGAGTTAATAGTAGCTACTCTTTAAGGATTCCTGACATATAGTAGGCATCCGGTGAATGGTAGCTACTTTAGCTAGTAGTGGGCTAGAGTGGGAATGTGGATTGGTTTTTCCCTTGCATGTATTGTTGATTGACTTGGTTGAAGCAAAGAGGGTGAAGGGCAAAGACCCAACAAACAGAAGTGCATTGAATCCTAGGGAAAAGCATCACACTTGTTCCTTAGACTCCTCTTCTTGCCCACTTTCCTAACGGGATGATTTTTGTAAATGCAAGGAACAACTTCCAGAGAGAAGAGTTGAGAGGATTCTTATCTCTCTGGATGCAATCCTACCATGCATAGCATGTGAGACAATGTGAATACAGAGTGCACTGAAACTTGTTAAAGCAAGCTCTAGACTTGGTGGTGAAGAGTGGGCTTGACTTGCCTTTGCCCCTTTCCAGCTCTATGTTCTTAAATAAATCAGTTAACCTCCTTGCTCCATGGACACCTATGAAGTGGGGCTAGTAATCCCTACATCACAGAATTTCCAAGGATCAAATTAGATAATTTAATTAACAAACACCTATAAAACACTCACTGTGATGCTTAATTTGTGTCAACTGGAGAATGTTTTGGGACGAGATTACCATTTAAATTGGTGAACTCTGAGTAAGCAGATTGCCCACCATAATGTGGGTGGGTCTCATTCAATCAGTCGAAGGCCTGAATAGAACAAAAAGATCAGCCTCCCTCAGCAAGACAGAATCCTCCAGAAGATTGCCTTCAGACTTCACCTGCACCAGTGGCTCTCCTGGGTCTTCAGCCTGCCGGCCCACACTGCAGATTTTTGGACTTGCCAACCTCCATAATCATGTGAGCCAATCCTTTATAATAAGTCACCTACTATGAGTCAAGCTCTGTTCTAGGCCCTGGGGATACAGTGTTGAAGGAGACAGACAATAAACAGGCAATATCATGTGAATAAAATACAAAACAGAGAGCTGATAGTGAGTGGTGAACCTCCTTTGGATTGAGTGTATCTGGATGAAGCGTTATTATAGACAGGGGAATGCAAAAGTTCTTAGGAATGACCTCAGTGTGCTTGGGCAAAGGGGAAGTTGGTGTGCCTGGGAATAGAGCAGGTGTGATAAAGAGTGGCAGGAGATGAAGTAGGTAAGATTGCAAGGCCCATCACGGAGGCCTAGCATTCTCATGGTAAAGAATTTGAATTTTTGGGCTTCCCTGGTGGCGCAGTGGTTGGGAGTCCGCCTGCCGATGCAGGGGACGTGGGTTCGTGCCCCGGTCCGGGATGATCCCGCGTGCCGCGGAGCGGCTGGGCCCGTGAGCCATGGCCGCTGGGCCTGCGTGTCCGGAGCCTGTGCTCCGCGGCGGGAGAGGCCACAGCAGTGAGAGGCCCGCGTACCGCAAAAAACAAACAAACAAACAAAAAAAAAAAAAAAAGAATTTGAATTTTTATTCTAAGTGCGGTGGCAAACCATCGAAGGGTTTTCTGCCAGCACATAACATATTCTGATTTACACACACACACACACACACACACACACACACGTTTTTAATTGAGGTGAAAGTCACATAACATAAAATTAATCATTCTAAAGTGAACATTTCAGAGGCATTCACAATGTTGTACAGTCACCACCAATTTATATTTTAAAAGATCATTCTGGTTGCTGTGTGGGAATTGGATGGTAGAGGAGCAAGAGTGGAAAAGGAGAAATATGTTTGGAGGCTGATGCTGTAGAGATACTGTGGCTAGGGTGGTAGCAGAAAAGATGGAAAGAGCAGACAGATCAATGGGACATAATTTTGAGGAAGAGTCAACAGGGCTTTCTAACAGATTCAATGCAGCATGTGAGGAAAGACGTAATATATACGGAAGCACTTTGTAAACTTTGCCAACTGTAAAATGTCATCATCATTATTATGAATAGGACTTTATGATTATTAAGAGAGCTGGACCAGATGGTCTCTGAAGGTCCCTCAGAGTCCTGAGATCCTCTGATACTTTAAAGATGGGTAAACTGTCTTTGGGGAGAAAGGAGAGATTTAGTCCAAGATTTTCCTGATCCTATGCAGTGCCCCAGTACTTCCAGAGGACAGTTCCAGGGCATTGTCCAACCAAATCCTCAGTGAGAACAGCAAAGCCTGCCTTCCTCCAGCCAGCAGGGCTATGTCATGGCCTGGAAGCATGCATGGGAACTGGCAGGCCCAGGTTCAGCATCCCAGATACTACACTCTTAAGGAAGTGCCCTGACGTCTGGGCTCTCAGACCTCCAAGATGTCCAGTGAAAACAGACTGGGTGGCGAGGCCCCGGGCCAGACAAGGGAGAGTTCTTCCAGCAGTGCAGCCCTAGGCGGATGACTCTTGCTGGCACTGAGCACAGCCTAGAAGGTTATATAGCACTTGCCCCAGAATCCCAGGAGACTGGAGTCTGAGACCTTGCTTACAAGCAAGGCTCAGCATCTGACGCCGTCAGCATCCCAGACAGTGTTCAGTTGGCAAGGGTCTTCAGGAAAGACCCTCTCCAAAAGACAATTCCTTCTCTTCCTCCCTTCTCCTGCTTAGAGGAACTTGCCATAAATCCACATCTATTTGGTTTATGATCTTTGTAGTCTCCTCTGGAAAAAGTGATCTCTTTTTCACATAAGATTTAACTTTAGATAGTTAGACCTCTACTGGGCTGGGAACATTTTTTTCTTGCACAGAGAGTTTCTCACCAGCAAATAAAGAAGCTGAGTTAACTCTCTTAAGGTCACTTGAGTAATAATGCCACTACGTCGCAATGTGTGAAATGGTCCTTCTTCCATCTGAGAGAACAGACAACGCTTACCATGCCATGAGAGCTGTAGTTCTCAAAGTGTGGACCCCAGACCTCCAGCATTAACTTCTGCACCACCAGGGATTTGTGAGAAATGCAGATTCTCAGGCCTCACCCTTGACCTACTGAGTGAGAAACTATGGAGGTGGAACCCAGCAATCTGTGTTTTAACAAGTCTTTCAAGAGGTTTTGATGCATGTTCAAGGGTGAGAACTACTGTTTTAGAAAAACAGAGAAATGTAGAAGCATAGAAAGTGTGAGCAGAGCAATCAGGTGGTTACCTGACCATGTGATGAATGAAAGAAGTGAGGGCCAGAGAGAGAAGGTGACTTGTCCTGGAAGATGTAAAAGACAGATAACCTTTTTGTCCCTCTGGGTCCTCCCTCCCTTCCCACAGGGAAACTCAATTTTTCCTTTTGAATTATCGTCCTTTCCCAGACATTCTAGCTGCTCACCAATCCTCACATTATCAGGTAACTTTTTTAACAATTTAATCTGTCTGTCAATATAAATCTGTTCATTTTATATAGTAAAAGGTATATGACATTATGTGCATAAAATGCTAAAGAGAGTGTAGCTTAGATTGGGTTCCCTGGAAGCAGATTTGGTGACAGAAAATGGCATGCAAACGTTTTATTGAGTGTGTTTCCATATAAAAATTTGTCAAAGGAAGAAACTGACCCCTAATATGGTTGTAACTGGGGCCTTAGACAATGCTGTGGGGAGCTCTGGAGCTGGGATGAGCTTTCAAAATTATTAATATTTCCAATTGAAGTAAAGGGGTCCAACCTTTACATTGCTACATTAGCCAGTCATTGGCTGGGAGCTGCCTCTGGGAGGGGCCTTCATTTTGCACCAGGCAGTTATCTGCCAAGGACATTGTCTAGTGAGGGACACAGTTGGGAGGCATCAGCAGCTGGGAGCTGGGTGGATCAACCTTGAATAAGGGATCTGGAGAGAATATAAAAGTATTCTCCAATCTGAAGGCATTCCAGATTTGGGGGATGGGTGATAGGGTCAGAAAAATTCATCAGCTGAAAATAAAACCAAAACACCTCAAGACACAGCATTAAAAGAATCCTAAAAGAAGGTGTGCTGCTGATGAGACTAGAGTACTTACCGTCTCTACTAAATAACTCCCAAATCTAGTGAAGAAGATCATGGTATGTACCAGAGTTTTCCAACGGATGTGCTAAGGCCCACTGATGGGCAACAATGAGTCAGAGATGTGTGGGGGCTTTTAGTTCCTTTGAACCTTAGGGTGGCAGAACAGGACTTGGGATGACTGGAGTCCCTTTATCAGTTCAGCCCAGTATTGCTGTTGTGTATGGGTGCGATGATGCTCAAAAAGTTGGAAAGCACTCACTTATAAAGAAAGTTATCTACTCAACTGTACCGTATTATGTTGAGGCACTGCTGGCATCACAGGTGGAGGTGGCTCTGTGTGCCAGAGTAGGAGCCCTCTAATTCTGGGAAGCAGCGCTGTTTACCCAGAAACATCTCCAAAGTGCAGAAGCACAGTTTATCCCAGTACTCTAGAATGATGAAACAGTCCATAAAAACAAGAGCACTCTTGAAGCTTTGCTCTACTTTTGTCCTCTTGGAAAATACCTGCTTCATGTTTCAGCATCCCCAGTGGGATTATTCTTAGGAGGGTTCTAAAGAAAGCCTGGGTACCAGTGATCTTACCTGATACCCCTCATTAATAAGTATCTCACTTGTCATTCAGGCTCTTATTTATGGAACCAGCTCTCCATAGCCTGCTTCTCTTTGAGAAACTGATGGAATTAAGTTCCCAGACTGGCAAAGGTAACCTCTGGATGGTGGTGACCAGGTATGGAAACCCTGGGCAAGTCTCCCTCCCAGAGGCATCATTTAATGAGTACACTAAGAAAACGGCTCACACAGAGGGGACTGACCATTGGAGAAGCAGTATTTTGCCACAGGCCATGTGAGAATTCTGGGGCTACACGGTCTGTCTAGAACTGGGCAGGATGGAAAGGAGTTTGAGAAGCCTTGATGGCTGGCATCTGATCAGTGAGCCTTGGGTCGGCTCCCTGTGGGAATATCTGATTCCTGGAGTACAAATATTCAGGTGGCATGCTCTGTAACCTCTGGTCCCAGGGGCAGAAGGAGAAACACTAGAACCATGCTCATCTTCCCATTCCATCTCTCACCTTTTTGTAAGGAGGAAACACTAGGTGTTTTCCCTCTGAGCTTCAACCCAAATCCTTGGGTGACTTGATCCCAGAGCTGCCCCAAGATTAGATCTCAGGTGGATTTCAAACTGGTTTTGCCTACCCACTGGGCCATCGGAAATATGACCCTCTTGACTCCCTTCCTGGGGAGAAAGGGAAGAGGTAGCAGTGGCCTGAAATCTTGGCACCTGTCCAGAGGAGTCCTGCTCACGGGCGGGGGTCTCCCCACTGCCCCCCAAATACACACACACATCAGGTTCATCTTCTAACACTAGAGAAAGGCATGCTGGCTTCCTTTCAGGTGATACACCATGGAGGTTTCTCTGACAGGACATGTCTGGCCGATGTTTCGCCCATACTGTTGGTTTAGGGGCCAGTGAGCTGAGGACTGAAGAAGTGGAAAGGGGAGAGCACCTGACCACTGAATTCAGCCTGAATGCTGGTCTCCAGGGAAGGTTTTCTGCCCTTCTCTGGGACTCTTCCAGCCAACTTCAGGGAGACGGGTGTCATCTCTCTTTGGAGTCAGCCAGAGCCCACTCCTGAGTGCTTCGGAGCAGCCAGCTGAACTCTGGCATCTCCTCATTACTGTGCTTTACCACCACGCCAACGGGCTCCGCCCTAACCCTGCTGTAAGATGGAGCAGTCACTGCCAAAGACTTCATCTTTCTTGACCACAGGCCCTAGAACATCAGAGGCCTCCAGCTCTCTTGGTCCCACCACATCCCCAGGCCTCCCTGCTACACTGCCAGAGGGCTGCTGCCATTGCTTTGACAGAGAATTACAAGCTGCTGCTCTCCTTTTTCTTCGTGTTCTCCTTTTTAAGGACAGGGATGATGACCTCTTCATTTCTCCATGCCCCACGGCACCTTAACATCATACTGTTTGCAAAGTCAGGTTTCAGGAAATGTCTGGTAGGCAAACAAGTAAGTGCATAAATGAATAAATGCATTTATGAAGATTTATGAAAGCCCTGATATCACAGACCCATTTAATTGGAGCTCCCAATGAGTTGGGAGTTGAGCTGGAGCATCTCATCCTAGAGTAGAGGTGGAAGATGGGCTATTGACATCCTCAACTCTTGTCAAATCCTCTGCCCACTCACACACCATGTTCTTTTCCACTAACACTAATATGAAATAAGGACACAGGGATGAAAGGTAGCCTTGGAGGATAAAAAAGACATAGTAAAAGGGATCCTATAGGGAGTGGGGTATGTAAGGAAAAAGGTGGGCCCCATGCCCACCCTGCTGCTATGACCACTGGGAATGTGGACTTGGGCAGGATTTTCGTGGATGGCCTTTGAGGCTCTGAGCTTTCAGAGCTTCACCTGCAGGCCCCCATTTCTTTCCCATGCATCCACAACCTCCCTGAGCCACCACCCAAGTCACCATCCAACCCTCAGAATGAGGTCTTCCCAAGCCTGAGGCCGATAATGCTACTAATTTGCAGGCCACCCTTCCTGCATTCAGCAGCGGGTTCTACTCCTCGGGTCAGTGTGAAGGCCTCTCTGCCTGTCTCCTGTCTTCTTCTCTGCGTGAGATCTTGGGCCTCCTTGGAAAGTACCTGCCGGCCAACTGCTTCTGCCTCCCAGATACATGGGCCCAGCCGGTGGAGGGCTCTCACCAGCAGCCCCAGAAACACTCACCCGGGGAAGCAACTCAATATCTCTCTTTGTCAGTGAAGATGTCTTAATATTATTCCTGCAAGTCCCAGTCTTAAATGGAATGGGGTGTGTAATAAGAGTAACAGAAATGTAACAGAAAAATCTATATAAAGCATAATGTTTACAACCATTCTCCCTCTGGGGGCTTCTGAGATTTCAAGAGCTTTTGTTTCCCTTGGGCTGACCAGGTATACTAGTTAAGGCAAAACTAGCTTCTGTAATAAGCAAATCCTCCAACTGTCAGTAGCATAACGAGAATAGTTGTATTCTTTGCTCCCATCAGTCCCAATCAGGTATTTGATAACAGTCTCCCACGTGGTGATTCATGGACCCGTGTTCCTGGCTTGAGGCTTAGCTATCCCCTTGGGCCTTGGAGTCCTTTGCCCTTATCTGGCAGACAAGGAAAGGGAAGGTAGAGGAGAGATACCCACTTGTTAATCACTTTGATCTGGAAGTGACACACATGATTTCTGCTCCGCTCAGCGATGAAGACCAGTCTGCCTCATCCACAGGGCTCCACCCAGACGCAAGGGCGGTTGAGAGATGTGGCTCCAGACTGAGAGCCCTCTGCCAGACCTCCTCATTATGAGAGGGGAGCACAGGTCTCAGAAAAACAGCTAGCCGACCCCGACACGGCGAAATTACGATCAGCAGTGGCATACTAAAGAAGCTGAAGGAATGGGATACATCACTCAACAGGAAAAAGCGCATAGAAGTTATGGGGAAGGATTACAAAAGCTCTAAGAGAAGGGGAAGGGGTGAAGAGGAGAGCTGGCCAAGATGGAGTTCTGGAGGACAGGGACTAGATTGGAGCAGCTGCTGTCCAGTGTGAGGCTTTGGAAAGAGACCATTAAGAAAGTGTACTGAGTGTTGGTACCGAGTGTTGTATGGCGCGATTTGTCCCTTGTCAAGCTTCATTTAGTAAAGCCTTCAGCAGAGTGTGAGAGGGCAGAGGCCGCCTTCAGGGTTATTAAGTCAAATGAGTTAAAAAATCATAGCTATGATGAAATTAGATAGTGATGATGGTTGCACAGCATTGTGAATATACTAAAACGTTACCGAATTGTACACTTTGAAAGGTGAGTTTTATGATCTGTGAATATAGCTCAGTAAAAAATTATATGAGAAAAATAATAATTCCCACTTTTTGAGTACTTTTTTGTGCCAGCACTTTACATATTTTTATAACCCCTAAATCCTTAGTGTACCCTAAAAGGTGAGTATTAATGTCTCTGTTTTACAGATAAAGAAACTCAGGTCCACAGAGGTTTAAATGGCCTAATGTCACACAGGTGGTGGAGTCAGAATTCGAACTCAAGTCTGCCTGACTGCGCAGGCCTGGCCCTCTCAGTAACAATCACTGTCATCTATTGGGTGCCGGGTACTGAGGTAGGAACTTTGTGTGTGTGATTCGAATTCCCTCACCAATCCTGGGAAGTTGGTGAAATCCTTGCCTTCATAGACAAAGTCACTGAGTGTAGTCAATGATGGCCCCAACTCAGCTAAAAAGTGACAACGCCAGGTTTCAAATCCTGTCTGATTTCAAAGCCCCTCAATGTGCTTTCACTTAGGGGTCCTTCAGCACTACTCTGTTTACAGTGGCAAAAACACTTCTCTCTGTTTAACAAATGAAGCTTGCTTTTCCCTGCCTGATTCAAATCCAGCTCACTTTACTAAATGTTTTTTAAGTGGCAAGAATTATGCTAAGATGCCTTGTCTTTCCTTATTCACCTATCAAGGCCCACTGCTTTTTTCAAAGTTGGACTCAAAGGTTCTTTCGCTACAAAGTTTACACCGATTAATTTATCTGATCTGTTCCTTTATCCATTAAATAGAAAAAACATTGTGATTTTATCAGTACAACTCAAGGTATAGTCTGGATGGATCTAGTCTTGAGATGTTTGTTGCCAGTTCATGCAAGGTAAGTAAAGAAATTGATTTTAAGTACTCAGAAACTTTGATAGCAATTTGACAGTTATGACGACCAGTTTTATAACCAGTGGGCTTACATTTTGTACTTTTTATTTCATTTTTGTTACAATTCACCTTCATTGTATTTTACAAAAAATTGGTCTATCACAGACCGGAAATTTTTATAAAATAATGATCCTATACCACAGGTGGTTTGAGAAGTATTGCTGCAGACCAGAGGTCAGCACACTATGGCCCATGAGCCAGGCCCAGCCTACTATCGAATTTGTAAATAAAGTTTTATTGAAACACAGGCACACCCATTCATTTACGTATTGTCCAAGGCAGTTTTCATGCTACAATGGTAGCACTGAGTACTTGTGACAGAGACCACCTGGCCCACAAAGCAAAACATATTTACTACATGGACCTTACAGAAAAAGCTTACTGATCCCTGATCTAGACCACTGGTTCTCAGGCATGACTGTACATTGGGAACACCTGGGAGAGATGTTTAAACACCCATGGTTAGGTTCTATCCCCAGAGATCCTGGTGTCATTGGTCTGGGGTGCAGCCTGTGCAGGTCATTTTAATGTACAGCCAAGTTTTAGAACTGCTGATTTAGATCAGACACTTTCAACTCTAGTGCGAGAATCAGAATCCTGTGGATGCCAGAGATCCACCCTGAACCTACTGAAACAGAGTTCTGGAGTATAGGGTTGAGGCATGCTTGAGTGTATTTTGTTAAGTAAACCCCACAGGTAATCTAGATGTTTAGCTGGGGTTGAGAACCACTGGTGTAGACTCCGGAGCAATGATTTTTCAAAGCTGTAACACATATCAGAATTACATAAGGAATGTGTTAGGAATACAGATTCCCAGACCCCACCTCTCATGAGTCTAATTAAGTAGGTCTCAGGTGGATGTAAGCCAGGAATGTGCATTTTTAGCTAAGCCTCCAAAATACTTCTGGACCAGGGAGCCTCCTTGGACCACACTCTGAGAAACACTCTTCTAGTGCAATAAGCACTTGGTTTCTATCCAGGCTCCTGCAGAACGACTTAGATTCTGTGACTTATTTTCCCCTTGGTAAAATGAGGAGAACGATCCCTCCCTAGCCTTACTTTTCCAAGACTGTATGAGCACTGAGCACGGTAATATATGTGAAAGTGTTTCATTAAAGTGAAGAAAAAATGCATAGAGGAACATATCATCTCTCCCTGAGATATGAATGGCTAGTAATGATATACCTTGTTCTATCTCTAGAGAGATTTACCTTTAATCCAAAGCAATCTCCAGTGGAGAATTCATGTAGCTAGAATAGGCTCAGAGCAGGAGGTTTGGAGGTTTTATGGGAATATCTCTACATCCTTTGATTCATGTCCGTGCAAAAATAACAAGAAGGTGAAGAAGACAAAGAAGCATTTATTATCCTAAACAATTCACACAGATTATTTCAATTAATCCTCACATCAGTCCTTTAATTTAGATATTATTAGTATGTTCATTTTAAAGATGAGGGAAATACAGCTCAGAGGGGTTAAATGATTTGCCTAAAGTCACTGACAGCTAGAAGGTGTCAAGGTAGGGATTTAGGGTCCAGATCGTCAGACTGTAGAGCCCACCTTCTTAAGCACTCTGCTATTCTCCCCTATGTCTGTGTGAAAACAACCGTGATCGGGAGAGGGAAGAAAACGCCACTCAGCCTCCTGCATGCTTCCTTCCAGGGCAATATTTGTTCAAAGTTTCTAACTGTGGAGCTACAGGTCCCATGCATCCCTCCACCAAGTCCTCACGCAGGCATCCTTGGAAGGACCTGCTCTTTGTCATTGAACTGATTGCCATTTCTGAAGTCATCCCATGACCCTACCATCCATTATTTGGGAGCTGTCAACAGCAAACAGAACAGAATCCTCAGCATTCTAAGAAGTAGAAGCGCAAGAAAGAAAACAATACTGAATATTTCCTCCCACCCAAAAGGGAGTCCATAACAATCCTGGGGACTCAATACTTCTAAAGATTAGCTCTGCAATGGTGGAGAGCAGGAGCAGGCCTGTGAAGGAGGATCTGCCGTGGGACACCTCTAAGCACACCTCTTTCATTATGTCCAGTTGAAAGTAAATATGTGTTAGTGAGTTTGGGGGGAGAGGGATGCAAGAACTGAGATGGCAGAAAGAATGGACCAGGTATTTACCCCTCAAAACCATGGACCAGATGAGGGTCGACTCAGCTCCAGCTGTTGGAAGTTTTGTCCAGGACCTGCTGGGAGAAGTCAGCTGTGTCCCAAAGCAATGGTGTTTTCCAGCCCCAGAGAAAGGGTATTGGCTAAAGCAGAGGTCCCCATCCACCCACTTCTCCCCAATCCCTTCTCTGTCCCACTCTTTCAGATCCAGGGGACAGAGTTCCCTTTCTCACCGTCCATTCTAATTTTCCCTCTCTCTCCTCCCCTCATGCCCTGACAAGTCTCTCCTCCTCTTCCTTCCTTCAGCAGGTTGGCCTTGAGAACAATAGTCCTGGACTATTAACCTGCAGTTGACCTCCTGCCCTCCAGTCAACCATTCTCAGCCTTGTTCCCCAGAGGAACCCAGAACACTCTCATAACCTGCTGTAATGTAGAAGTACCATTTCAGTAATGACAGCCTTCTGTTGATCTAACTCGGGTCAGCACACTGTGGCCCATGGGTCAAATCTGGCCCACCATTTTGTAGGTAAAACTTTATTGAAACATAGCCACACCATTCATTTACATAGTGTCTATGGCTATATTCATGCTTCAAGGACAGAGTAGAGCAGTCAGGACAGAGACTGCATGGTCTGCATAAAGCCTAAAATACTTACTCTCTGGCTTTTTACAGAAAAAATGTGCCAGCTTCTGACCTAGAATATCCCCTGCCTAGTCTGAGACTTGTTCAAATAAGGTCCCCGGATTGTTTCTGCTGTGTTCAAGTGGTTAGTGGGTGTTTTCTTCAGAAGTTGCTTGAGCCTTTGAAAGACATTAGTGAATGCCGTACAACAGAAAGCTGGTGACAAAAGGAGACACAATTGCCTTGTTGATCCCACAAAACAGCACAACACCCCAGAGTGATGAGGATATTCCTGCTCTGGGAGAGAGCTAGCAAGGAGCCCTTATCTGCCGGTTGAAGCAGGGCAAGAATTCCCCAGGAGAAAGCCCTTCAGTTTTCTCACCACTCCTCTCAGTGAGAGCTTCTTGCTGCCACAGGGACAGAAACCAAAGAGGTGTAATGGAAGCTAAACGGTCATCCATTAGCATAAGCCTATGTGATATTTGTCTAAAGGGACGCATATCAAATGGTAAAACTCGAGATTCCCACAGCCCTTTGATGACCAAGCCTAGTAGGTAGAGTTCATGGCTTCCACTTAATTCCTATTCCTTTCATCTCACAGTGAAACCACTTGAGCCATAAAAAGTCAACCCCTCCACCCACAGATGATTGGCCATTTATTGTTTGAGTTATTTTAATTTTGGGCTTGATAATAATAATGATATAATTGCTACTATCATTCTCCCATATATGGGGCTTACTCTGCCAGGAATTATGTGCTCTATGTCATGCATGGCAACTTGACTGACTCAAAATAGTGCCAGATCCCACACATTGCTTTTTCACGTCAAGGCCCCACACCATAGTGACTGTCCCCATGGTTTTCTGGATGCTGTCCTGTATCTGGTAACAGAACACAGGTCAGCTGGAGCTCCTATTCGTCCCGCTCTGGAAGCATCTCTGGGGCAATGTCATGTTCAGATGTCTCAGGGGGCCCCTCCCAATGCTGTTTTGAGGCACTTCATAACTGAAAACAGGCCTTCATCATCATTGCTCTGGAAGTTGCCTCTGAACTGCTACACCACTCTGCTTATTCAATTCTAATAATGTCATGGTCACCAAGCCGTTCTTGGGGCTCCACTCTCTTTCCCATCCTTGACCCTGATGGGGTCAAGGATGCCATTGATGATGAATCCCAGGATGCCATTCCTTTATTTGTTTATTGAAATAACAGTGCTGAGTATCTCCTATATGGACAGAGTGGACAAACAAGTCCTGACTTCAGAGGGGCCTGCAGGCTAGGTGGGAGAGAGACAAAAACACATAACACAATCATGGAGCTACGGAAACTTGGACTTGGAAGTGATGTCTCAGGAAGACTTCTCAGAGGGATGACATAGAGAAGCACTTTAAAGGATGAGTAGAAGCCAGACAAAGGTATCTAGGATAGGGCTGGAGTTCTAGGCAGGAGGAACAACATACACGTTGACCCAGAGGCATAGGGACAAGTTAGAGACTTGAAAAAAGTATATCTTTGTCTTAACTTATGGGGTCTAAAGATGTACCCAAGGCTCCAGACCCTATCAGAAACCTATCATTACAGGTGACATCTTCCCCCATGGGAACCCAGACCAGACCCTACCTGGGAAAACAGATTCCTGGTGTTGTGCCACTGTGGAACTGTCTTTCCTCCTCTAAAGCCTCTGATGTGGGCTGTGCGTTCATCCAACCCTGACATGGGTTGGTCCTTGCATTAACTGAGGGATATTTTTCTGCACCACTCTGATGAATTTCATTATCTTTAGTTAAGGAAACAAGTCTCAAAATGTCTTTTTGTCACTTTTCTAGAAGCTCCATGGCCTCTAGGCCAATTAGACCACAGCCCCACTGTGCTGAACAGGAATGAGCCGGATCCCTCAGCATCATATCTGGAACCCTTGGTAACATTCACTAGACTCTCCCAGACCCTACGCTCTTCTTACACAATCATGATTAACAACTGTTTGAAAATTGTGACTTTTACTTGTCCCCTACATAGCTTTCACTTGAGAGAGGCATAAAGAAGATTGAGACCTCTGTCCCAGTTCTCAGAAAGAAAAAACATCTAAAATAGTTAATCTGGGGTTTGTGCTTGGCTTTATGGTTTTCATGAGGTTTGTTCAACTGATGCCAGCAACATCTGGAACTGGGAGTGTATCTGGTCACATTGCAATAAAAGGAGGCTCACTTGGCTGGGTTTCCCTGCAGGAAGAGGCCCCGGAGGCAGAGCAGTAGAGAGGATGCGAGGGTATTAGAGGCAGTGGGAGTGGGCAGGGCATGTGGGTTTTGCCTAAGGAGGGAGCAGCCATTCCTCTTGGTAGAGGCAGGACCCAGCAAGTAGAGAATCACCACCTGAAAGCAGTTACTTTGCACTGTTCTGGGTCTTAACCGGCCAGTTCCTTTCCTCCTCCATCCTCCCCAGCCCTTTCCTTCTAGGCTCTTGGAGCTCTTCTGCCCTGAATCAGGCTGCTAACTTTTAACTCTAAATCTATTCCCCCAACCTTCTCTCATCAAAATATGTCTACCACTATGTACCCCCCCCAGAAAAAGGAAAATAGGAAGGAAGGAAAGAAGGAAGGAAGGAAGGAAGGAAGGAAGAGAAAGAAAGAAAGAAAGAAAGAAAGAAAGAAAGAAAGGAAGGAAGGAAGGAAGGAAGGAAGGAAGGAAGGAAGAAAGAAAGAAAGAAAAGGAAGGAAGGAAGGAAGAAAGAAAGAAAGAAAAGAAAGGAAGGAAGGTAGGTAGAAAGAAAGAAAGAAAGAAAGGAAGGAAAGGAGGGAGGGAGGAAAGAAAGACCCCAGTGTGCCAAGCAACACAGGCAGGAAATGTCAAAGTGAAATCAGTTTTAAGACAATAGGGCAAGGGTGACTTCTTTTCCTGCCATAAAAATTCCTTTACAGTTATCGTGATCATATTTTGTTAATAAAAGTAATATTTTTTTATTTCTTGCTCTTTCTCTCCAGATTTTTAAGACCACTATATTGCCAATCTCTGACAAATTAGGTTAGGGTTATGTGCTAATTGCTTAAAGCTTGCTACTCCTAGAAGCAATTGTACCTTTAGTCAACTGATAGTCAAATAATGTTTTCTAGTATCATTTCAGTAGCATGGTTGAGGGGTTTTGGTAGGTATAGAATCCCTGAACCTTAACAGCTGGTAAAGATCTTGATGGCCATGTACTAAAACCTTCCTTCCAGTGGTTGAATTCTCCCTAAAACATCCAGAACTGCTTGATCACTTCCAGTTATGGGAACGCACTTCTGTGAGAGGAAGCTATTCAGCCTTTGGATGGTTTTGTTAGAAAGTTCTCTCTTTCTTGCTCTCTCCCCCACCGCCCCCCGCCTTTGAAAGAAAATCTGCCTTCCTGAAGATTCCTTTTACCAAACCAAGTTAGATTTTTCTGGAGCCTAAATAAGTCTAATCCCTTTCCTTAACATGATAGTAGGTTAAATATTTAAAGGTAGTCATCACTGCCCAAGGCTTTTCCTTTAGAAAGGAAAAAATCCTAACATCCTAAAATCCCTTCAACCCTTTCCAGTGTGAGTCATACGCAGTCAACCTGCCCTCCATGGTATTCTTTCTAGTTGGTCAATGTCCCTCTTAAAATATGATGCCCAAAATTGGGCCCAAACTCCAGATGCATTCTAACCATTAGCAAAATAGAATGTGAGTCTTACAGCTCTTTTGGCAGCCCTAGCAGACCATTTCCTCATGTTGAACTTGGAGTAACTACCTCTTGTCTCTGCCTCTCCCCATCTTTTTTCAGACAATGGCTGCTAATTCAGCTCTTCCTCAAAACCATGTTTTTCCAAGTACATTTTCAACGTAACTTGAGAGCTTTGTTTTGAATCTACATTCATTCTATCTTGTCCGGGTCTTTCTCAGTCTTGGTTCTGGCACTCAGTGCATTAGCTCTCCCTCCACATTTCAGGGTTGCATAAACAGACAAGTGGGCCTGAGACAGAGCTCACTTGTACTTCCACTCAGACTGATACTGACCAATATCCTTTGGATTGTTCAATCAGCAACATATCCCCAACATTCTACTGCTTTTAACCCATACCTCTCTATCTTGTCTGCAAGAACAGACAAGATATCAAAAGCCTTACTAAGGTCATGTTACACTATGTTCATGCCTACCCTAATCATGCTGCAAGTTCGATTGGCCAATAACAACAGGAAATTACATTTGTCAGTAATCCATGAAGCTCCTGGTGAGCACATGATTCTTTTCTAAATGCCGACGTATCATCTTTTGGAAATTTGTGACAGAAATCAATAATAAGTTGGTTGCAATTATTTTTTAAAATCTACCTTTCCTAGCTTCTAGAAATTCAGGATGTTTATTTGTTTTGTTTTGTTTGCGGTACGCGGACCTCTCACTGTTGTGGCCTCTCCCGTTGTGGAGCACAGGCTCCGGAAGCACAGGCTCAGCGGCCATGGCTCACGGGCCCAGCCGCTCCGCGGCATGTGGGATCTTCCCAGACCGGGGCACGAACCCGTGTCCCCTGCATCGTCAGGCTCTCAACCACTGCGCCACCAGGGAAGCCCCAGGATGTTTATTTAACTATAAATAAATAATTTACTCTCATGTCTCCCATACATGATTTTCCTAAAGATTTTTAACAACCACGTCTACCAAATTCTTTTAACATCCTAGGACAGAAATTTAGCTCATTTAAATTGACTAGATACTTTCTCTTTAGTTCCTAACCCGTCTCAGCCTTTCATTTCCTTATTCATTTTTTAAATGTTCCCCTCTATTATGTTTAATAAAATGCTTGGTACATTCAATAGAATTTTTATCAAAAATGTGCAAACTATAAACAAATATATACATACATAATAATGTATAGTAATATAATGAAAGCCCACCAACCAGTATAAAATCCAGAACTCTTTAATAACATATAGTGCCTGTTTGCTCTTCCCATTTCATCCTTCTACCTTCTCCTTCTCCCCACTTAGAAAAAGGACTACTCTGAATTTTATATTATTCTCTTTTTAAAAATAATAGTTTTGTCATTAATATAAATATGCTTAAACTATATATTATCTATTTTTATTTGACTTTGGGTTTTCTGAACGTAGTATTATACTTAACGTAATCTTCTGGGACTGCTTTTTTTTAATTCAAATTATATTTCAAAAATTCATCCATATTGTGACAGATAGCTACAGTTCACTTATATTCACTGTTATATATAATATTTAATTGTTAAAATATTTTATCTATGCTTCTGTTACAGGACAAGTGGTGGTTTATAAAACATATCTGCAAATTCTTTGATACTCCTCCTCTCAAAAGGTAATTCTCCTTCTCTTGCATAGGGGCTGACTTTAGTAACTTGTCTTTGATGAATATATTTAATGAACGTGGCAAACATGATACTGTATGATTTCTGCAGCTAGGTGAAATGTTGCTTATTATATAATTTTCTCTCTTCCTTTCCTTCGTCTCTCCTCCTACCCCTCTCTCCCTCCCCCTTCTCTCTCTCCCTTTCTCCCTCTATTTTTCTCTCTCTTTCTCTCCTTCACTTCCTCCCCCCTACTTAGAACCAAGCTACAATGTTATGAGGAAGCCAAACTATCACTGGAAAATGGAGTGAAAATAGGTGAAATGGAGCAGCACTAAATGAGGTCCCAGCAAACAGCCAGCATCAACCTCCAGACGTGTAAGTGTGCCTTCAAATGATTCCAGCTCCTAGTCTTCCAGCTGCCCTAGCTGACTCTTGGTGAGAGAGACTAAGCCCTCCTAAAATTTCAGGCTCATGTTGTTGTCATTTTAAGTGACTAACCTTTGAGGCTGTTTGTTACACAGCAAAGGATAAGTGCAACAAGACACTTGAATGGTTGTCAGGTTTTTGCTCTTACACATTGTGTCCCTATGAATGTTCTTATACTTGTTTCCTAGTGCACAAAAGCAAGAATGCAATTGCTAAACCACGGGATAAATAGATGTTCAGCTAATAAGAAGAGTCAAATTATTTTTCAAAGTAGTTGTATCATTCTCCACTATCACAGTGTGTGGTTTGTGTTTTCACATTGTTTTACATTTTTTACTATCTTTTGATGAAAAGAAAATTTTAATCTTAATGTAATCTTTTCTTTTATGGTTATTGCATTTTGTCTTGCTTAAGACTTTCTTACCCCAAGTTCAGAAAGACATTCACCATATTTTATTTGCATTTTTAAAGCCTTTCAGATTTCATTTTGTTATACATCTAGAATTGACTTTAAATATGGAGTGGGTTGAGGATCCAATATAACTTTTTGTTTTATATGAATAATCTACTTTCCCAGTACATTTGTTGAATGGTCCTTCCTTCCCCCACTGCTTTGAGATGCTGCCTATATCATGTATCAAAGTTCCATGTATGTGTAAGCTTATTCTATTTTTATCTAGTAATCAGTTTATCCGTTTGCCTATTCCTATAACTTTATAATAAGTCTTGGTAACTGGTAGGGCAAAGATCCCAACATATTCTTTTACTTTCTCATTCCTTTGCTCTTAAGTATACATTTTTAGAATAAGTTTGTTGCATTCCAAACCACTTGGAAGTGTGATTGAAACTGCATGGAATCAGTCAATTAACTTGGAGATATTGATACTTGACATATTTATGATACTGAATTCTTTTCATAGAGAAAGATAATTTCTCCATTTATTTGTCTCCTTTCTTCTAATAAAAACTTTTAAATTTCTACAGATGTCTTGCACATTTTTTATTAAATTTATTCTTAAATACTTCACTTTTTATTGCTATTACAAATGATTTCCTTTTTAAATTGGTTTTGATTCTTGCTGGCATAAAAATACAAGTTTATCTTTTTTCTTGCTCATTTAGCCAGTCACCTTGCCAAATTCTATTATTATTACTAATTCTATTGTTTGAGACCTTCAGTATAGACAAACATATATCTGGAAATATCAGTTTTGTTTCTTTTTTCCTCCTATTCCTATGCCTCTAGTTGCTTTTGTTGTCTTACCATGTTGGCTAGAATTTCCAGTACTATGTTGAATAGAAGTCTTAATGGTGGGCATCTTTGTATTCTTTTGAATTTTAAAGATAGTGCTTTTAGGGCTTCCCTGGTGGCGCAGTGGTTGAGGGTCTGCCTGCCGATGCAGGGGACACGGATTTGTGCCCCCGTTCGGGAGGATCCCACATGCCACCGGGCGGCTGGGCCCGTGAGCCGTGGCCGCTGAGCCTGCGTGTCCGGAGCCTGTGCTCTGCAACAGGAGAGGCCACAGCAGTGAGAGGCCTGCGTACCGCAAAAAAAAAAAAAAAAAAAAAAGATAGTGCTTTTAAATTTTCTTACTAAGAATGATGCTTGATGTAAACCTTTGGTAGGGAGTCTATATCAGAGGGAGAATGTTGTCTTTTATCCATGTAATTTACAAAAATTTTGTGATGAAATAGTGTGGAATTCTATAAAATCTCTTTTAAAAAGAGGCTATTGAGGCATAATTTACATAAAACAAAAGTCACCTTTTAGGGTGTATAGTCAATGAACTTGAACAAATATATGGAATCGTTAACCTTTACTACCATCAGCATGTAGATCTTTTCTGTCACCATAAAATTCTCTCACGTCCTTTGTGGTCAACCGCCTGTATTCTCTTTTTAAAATGCAGATGAATTTAACTTTATTTAATATTTTTGTGGGTAAATTCATGAGTGGTTTTCTCCTATTATTTTACTTCTTTTACTGTCGTTGTCTGGTTTTGGTGTTAAGATTATTCTTGCCTCTTAGGATTTATTGGGGGAATGTTCCCTTGTCTTCTTTGTAGAAAGGCTTCTATAAGATTGGAATGATCTATCCCTTGAAGATTTGGTAGAATTCACTTGTACAGCTAGTCTTTATTATTGAAAGAGTTTTAAATATTGCTTCAATTTATTCTATAAGGATAGGACCATTAAGACTTTCTATTTCTTCCAGAGTCAGTTTTCAGTTCTAGAAATGTGTCCATTTTGTCTATGTTTTCAAATTTATTGGCATAAAGTTCATAGTATCTTTTCCTTTTAGTCATTACCACATGTAATATTGTTTAATTGTGCATTTCATTTTTCTTCCTTATCAGTATTAATAGAGGTTTAAGAATTTTATTAGCCTTTTCAAAGATTTAATTTTTGACTTTCTTGATGTGCTCTATTGTATCCTTGTTTCCTATTTCATTGATTTATACTCTTCATTATCTCTTTTTTTTCTTTGTGTTTATTCCCTTGTTCTTTTCCATTTTCTTAAGCTCATTATATTTCAGGCCTGCCTCTCCTGATCTCCCTGGCCTCAGGGGCACTGATCCTGTCTGGCTTCCACTTCTCCTCCCTCCTCAGCCCCCCCATGTCCTACCGGTTCACTACGGGTTCCTCCCATTTCTTTGGGCTTCAGAGTCCCCCACCAGCGGCTGGCAGACACCCTACTTGTGGGGAGATGCTAACTCAGCGTCTTCCCACACTGCCATCTTCAATAAGATGTTTTATGTAAGACTCATGGTAACTACAAAGCAAAAGCCTATAGTAGATATACAAAAGATAATTAGTAAGGAGTCATAGTATACCACTACAGAATATCATTGAATTACAAAGAATGACATCAAGAGAGGAAGAAATGATCTCCAAAACACCCAGAAAATAATTAAATGGCAACAGTAAGTGCTTATGCACCAATAATTACTTTAATATAAATGGGTTAAATTCTCTAATCAAAAGACTTAAAGTAGCTGAATAGATTAAAACATGACCCAACTATAGGTTACTTACTAGAGATTCACTTCACCTTTAAGAATACATATACTGAATGTGAAGAAATAGGAAAAGATTTCATGCAAATAGAAACCAAAGGTGAGCAAGGGTAGCTATACTTATATCAGACAAAATAGACTTTAACTCAAAAGCTATAACAAGAGACAAAGTCATTATGTGATGATAAAGGGATCAATACATCAAGAGAATATAACAATTGTAAATATTTATGTATCCAATATCAGAACACCTAAATATATTCAACAATTACTAACAGATTTGAAGGGGAAAACAGGCAACTGTACAATAATTGTAGGGGACCAATATCCTACTTTCAACAATGAATAAATCATCCAGACAGAGTCAATTAAGAAACATTGCACTTAAACCATTACATTTTAAATCAAAGGGACCTAACAGTATATATTTAGAACATCCCATCCAACAGCACTAGAATACATATTTTCCAGTGCACTGAATATTCTTCAGGATAGATCAGATGTTGGGTCACAATGCAAGTCAACAAATTTAAGAAGATTGAAAGCACATGAAGCATCTTTTCTGACCACAATGGAATGAAACTAGAAATCAATAACAAGAGGAAAACTGGAATATTCACAAATACATGGAATTAAACAACATGCTCCAGCACAACAAATGACTTAAAGAAATTAAAAGGGAAATCAAAAATATCATGAGAAAAATGAAAATTTAAACACAATATACCAAAACTTATAGGACACAGCAAAAGCAGTTCTAAGAGGCAAGTTTATTTATAACAATAAATGGTTTCATTGCTTGAGCAAATTAACACATCCCCTGTTACCTGATATGCAGCTTAGATCTAGCAAATGCCTTTTTCTCCATACCTGTCCATAAGGCCCACCAGAAGCAGGTTACTTTCAGCTGGCAAGGCCAGCAATACACCTTCACAGTGCCACCTTGAGGTATATCAACTCTTCAGCCCTATGTCGTAGTTTAATTCACAGGGATCTTGATTACCTTTCCCTTCTACAAGATATCACACTGGTCCAATATATAGATGACATTTTACTATTGGACCTAAAGAGCAAGGAGTAGCAACTACTCTAGATTTATTGGTAAGAGATTTGCGTGTCAGAGTGTGGGAAATAAATCTGACTAAAATTTAGGGGTGTTCTACTTCAGTGAAACTTCTAGGCATTTGGTGGTGTGGGGCATTTTGAGATATACCTTCTAAAGTAAAGGATAAGTTGTTGCAGCCAGTCCCATCTACAACCCAGAAAGAGGGATGATGCTTAGTGGGCCTCTTTTGGGGGCAACATATTCCTCACTTGGGTGTGTTGCTTTGGTCCATTTACCACATGACTTGAAAAGCTGCTAGTTTTGAGCGGGGCTCAGAAGCACAGAAGGCGCAGCTGGCTTGATAGAACAATGAAATGGCCTTCTGAAGACTCAGTTATAGTGCCAGATAGATGGCAATACCTGGCAAGGCTGGGGCAAAGTTCTCCAGTAGGCTGAATAGGCTGTGAATCTGTCCAATATCTGGTGCTCTTTTTCAGCCAGAGCTCATAGGTCCATGAATCGAGGGGATAAATGGGAATGCAACCCTTTTTATTACTCCTAGTGACTCAATAACCAAATTTTTGCTTCCTGTTCCTGCAGTTTTATGCTCTGCTGGCCTAAAGGTCTTAGTTCCAGGGGAAGGAATGTTTGCGTCAGGAGACACAACAATGATTCCATTGAAGTGAAAGTTGACTACCACTGGGTACTTTGGGTTCTTCTTGACACTGAGTCAACAAAGGGAGATATGGTGTTGGCTGGGATGATTGATCCTGAATACAAAGGGGAAATTGAACTACTATTCTACAAGGGAGGTAAGGAATAGTATAACTAGAATATAGAAAATTCCGTAGGACATCTCTTAGTATTACCATACCCTGTGATTAAAGTCAATGGATAACTACATCCCAATCCAAGCAGGACTACTAATGGCCCAGACCCTTCAGGAATGAAAGTTTGGGTCACCTCACCAGGTAAAGAACCAGCTGAAGTGCTTACTGAAGGCACAGGGAATACAGAATGGGTAGTGGAAGGAGGTAGTAATAAATGCCAGTGACAACCATGGGACCAGTAACAGAAATGAGGATTAAAAGTGTCATAAGTGTTTCCTCCTTATTTTGTTATGAATATATTTGTGCATGTTGTTTGTGTATGTATGTGTGTGTGTGTGTGTGTGTGTATGCATAATATAGATGTATCAACCTGCCACCAGGTAGTTGGCTGATCATAATTCTAGAAGCAAATATCTCTTAGACGACTTTTTTACTGTTTCAAGTCCATTATTTACTGCATTTTCTTAAGGAATGGTTGAAATCAATGAAGGAGTTGATCTGTCATGTTTGCTCTGTGACAATGCTGACTGAATATGTTGCAGATTTGGGTTATGCAGGCATTTGTGTGTCCCACAGCACAATGTACTAATTATTTTTCCATCCCCAATTGAGGTTCTCTCAAGTCACCACAACAGCTGTTGTGTCAGCTCTTCTGTGGTCCCTGTAGCACCCCAGGCTCTTTCCTCCCAGCTGATACCGTCAGCATCTACTTTAGATTCAAAGGACAATGTTCCCTTCATTTCTCTCCCAATCTGCTCTCCTGTCTGCTAGGAAGATGTGTTCTTTCTTGTCTCCAGTGCTAACTCCCCTTGTGCTCTCGATCTCAGCCATTCCTGTTTTCTCCTGCTCGCTTAGTTTTCCCTTTTTCAACCTCTCTAACGCTTTCTTCCCTCCATTTCACAAACATTGTTATATGGTCTTAATCCTATAACCATCCAATTTTCACCCAGTCTGTTACCTCCCTTGACCCTTCACATGTAGAAATAGAAGTGACTTTTCATTTTTATTAGACTTTGGGTGATGACACTTCTTGATTTCCTTAACCTGGCCCACACACCCTTGGAAGTGGTCCATTCATTACAATATCTTTCATTTGAACATCTGAGTGAAATTCTCCCTTCGGCTAGGACCCTGTCTGGCACAATAGCTAAGGATTTTGGATGAATTGCTCAGCCACTCTGAACACCAGACTCTTAATCTGTAAAATGTATATAATTTTACAGGATTCTTGTTAGGGTTAAATAAAAAGAGACAACTAAGAATATAGCCCAATAAATTTTAGTGATGATTATTATGACATAATCTATATTCTACCTTTTCTACTGAAATTGCACTTTCGAAGGTCACTATTCACCAGATCCACTGACATGCCTACTTAGGTGAGGAGGCAATTTAGGGAGTTACTGAAAAAATATAGATAAGAGAAAATGAGGATGTGAACCACAAAATCATTAGAAGTGGATTCAAGGACAGAAAGATGTTATACAGAGAGTAGCACAACATTGTAAATCAACTATACTCCAATAAAAAATAATTTTAAAAAAAGATGTTATATATAACAGAATGCTACTGTTGACTACTTTATAGAGTTTACTTCATGAGTCCAGTCACACCCATCTAGTACAGGTATTCCATGTAGATCTGCACTGCAGCCTTTTCTGACCATGCAGGACAATGGCCTCATCCCTGCTGACCCCACCTGGAGTAGTTGCTTTTCGTTTTTTCTTTTTTTTTTTTTTTCCGTAAGGCAGTTTTATTGAGGTATGACTGATATACAATAAATTGCACCAATATAAAATATGCAGTTTCATGTGTTTAAAACTTTTTTTTAAATTGAGGTAAACTACACATAACATAAAATTTACCATTTTAACCATTTTAAAGTATACAGTTAAGTAGTGTTATGTATATTCACATTATTGTGCAACCAATCTCCAGAACTACAAACAGCAACTCCCATGTCTTAGTCTATTCAGGCTGCTATAACAAAAACACCATAGCCTGGGCGGGGTGGCTGAAATAAAAAACATTTATTTCTCACAGTTCTGGAGGCTGGGAAGTCCAAGATCAAGGTACCAGCAGACTCCATGCCTGGTGAGAGCCCATTTCCTGGTTTATAGATAGCTGTCTTCTCACTGTGCCCTCACATGGTGGAAGGGGAGAGTATGTGTTGTAGCATGTCAGAATTTCCTTCCTTTTTAAGGCTGAATAATATTCCATTTTATGCACATACCACATTTTGTGTATCCATTCACGCATCAGTGAATACTTGAGTTGCTTTCACCTTCTGGAGAGGGTTTGAGTTAGCACCTATTTGCCTTGGTCCTTAATCTAGACTGACCTTTGTCAACAAAATGTAGCATATGTCATCCAACAGAACTTTGATAAGAATTGACCAAAATATTGTGTTCATTTCCTACCGCCTACTTACTGTGGCCATTTGTTAAGTCTTATGGCTGTGTCAGTCCTCAGTAATCTTGAATTCTTTTGTCAAGATGAGTCTACTGACTTCAGCATGATAGAGCTGGCCTCAGGAAACCTGTCCAGGAGCATTCCTACCTTAACTCTTGCTCTTCCACACCAATTTCTTTATAAGTCTGACAACAGCCCAGAACTGGTAGATACTTCTCTGATTAAGTCTTTCTGGGTCAAATTAATCCCCCTTCCCATTGAGAGTTGGCAGGCTCTATTATATTTCAGAATTGGAATGCTATTTCTTTCTAGCCAAAGTGACATATGTCATAGTACATTTCCTTTTAATTAATAGGGACTTGGGATTTTTTTTCTCTTTGGAGGAATCCTTCCCATCAAGAGTTGTTACAATTCACTTGGGAAAGCAAACTGAAATTTTATGTTGCTCATAAATGTTTGAAAAGAAGCCACCTCATACTCCAGGATAGGAAGTCACAGGCTTGCCATGTGGATGATCTATTTGAAGGCTCTTGGTTTTGATATAAATATATATCCAGTTTAGCACCAGTGTGAGCAGCATTTGCATGCATGCCACTAGGTGAGAACATATGTGAGCTCAGCTCTACAGAGCCCTGCTGGCCACTCCTCGCTGGACCGATGGAGTGTCACATGGTCAGCTTAAACAGGCCAAGTTGGTTTTGATTTTTAGTTCTCCACTTCTTTGTGGCTTATGCCATACCGCAAGAATCTAAATTCTAAATTCTATGATAATAGAAGTTTATATAATGCCAAACAAAAGAGCACATTGTGTATTTCCCTGGTCTAAGTTTAGTTTGGGCACCTAGCAATTTTGAATTGCATGACTAAACCAGTTGTCCTGCTGTGACCCTCTCCCTTACAGCCCTGAGAGTGGGTGGAGGGCAAGAGTTTCCTCCTCGAGTAGGGAGGAGACACAGATGTCCTGGAGGAAGCAAGGACTTTTTACAAATAGAAACAAAAGGAAGAATAGTACAAGTCTCCTCTAGATGATTCAGCTGAACAGAACGGTCTGGAAATGCCTAAAGCTACCATCACTGAGAGGCAAGAGCAAGAACAAAATTTTACTGCAAGTTTCTGAAGGACTTGATTTAGAAACCTTTGAAAAGCTCAGAAGTGATTTAACTGGGGCCAAGACCTCAACCTGAGAGGGGTCTGACATAGAAAGAATGTAGTGAGGCTGCTTTTCCCATCACTGCAGCTGGCTTTGGTGTCACTAGAAAAGCAGTCCCCTTCCTAAACACTTTTAAAAGTTCCCTACACGTACCATCTTTATAAAATTGTCCAATATTTGTAGAGTACACCATGGTCTTCCCATTGTTTAATTATTTGTTTTCCACCCTCTGTCTTTAAGTGAGAGTCATTTCCTTTTTCCTCTTACAAAGGATCTGTTGATACACTGGATCCAGGCTTGACTACTTCATTCTTGAGCAAGTGTGTCTTAATCTCTCAGTTCCTGATTTGACAAAAATGTTAGGGATCCAAAGAAAAAACAAACCATAAGCTCTACCTGGATGTGCAGACTCCTAAAAGAGAACAAGGTACAGTGCTCCCTTTCTATGACCCATGAACTGATCAAATTTAAATCTCATTATAAACTTATTGCCTCCAGAAAACCTGGTGTAATAAATACCTGCAAGAGGTCACAGATATGGTTTTGTAACCATAAATGAGAATATATTTAGGGTCATGGTTCACAGCACAGCTTCGTGTTGAAAGAGGCCCTGGAAATACAAGTCTATGCCCTGGAGGCCTGTTTCTCTCAACTCTAAAGTTCTAGGGTTGTTGCCTTGACTCACAAACATTTCTTTATATAGGTTACTTGCTTAAAATATTAAATAATCAGAACAAATTTTTCCTCTAGAACTACTCAAAATTTGTATTAACTGGGCTCTGATTCTTTCCATTAAGCTTAAATCCACAGGTTTGAATCTAACTCTGAAACAAAAGCATCATCCATTATACTTTTTAAAAATGGACAATCTTCCGTAGATTACTAGATTGTCTGATATTTCAAACAAGTTTCATGCAAGTTTACTCTTTAACAAATTGTAAGTGTTGATTTATCAATCTTATATTTTATTGTACAAGAGGAGCAGAATCTGTTAAAGATAGTATAATACTGTTTTCAGGCCACTCTCAACTATTGCCTTGAGCACTATAATAATTCTAGTCTCCACACAGCAAGAGTTTTCTAGAACTCTAGAACTAGAGTTTTCTAGAACTCACATCTGATTATGTCATTCTTCTTCCTAAAATCATTCAAGTGTTTCCCAGTGCCCTCAGGGTGAAGTCCAAACTCCTTAACATGGAATTGCTGAAGAAAAATTGGACCAGCTTAGCTAAATACCCCATGGCCTACTCATAAGTTTCAAATATATTAAACATTCTTTAGGCCACACATTAAAAAAGGAGGAGGGGATTCACTTATTCATTGGGTGGAACTAATCCAAGAGAAGGAAGTGGCACACTCACCCTCATTCCCTTTCCCACAATTCCAGGGCAAGACGCTTTCAAGGTTTGGGCATTCTTTCCCTCCAGATGAATTTGGCTGACTGAAGATGCTATGCTAATGGCTCTTCCCAGACAATGGATCAACTGCAAAGTCCCCAAATGTCCATCTCAGGAGAATTAGGGAAGTAGGCTTGAGTCATGGTGTAATCCAAATAGAATATGTTACACCAAAGAGCAAGAGCCTGGTCTGTTTCCAGGCCTCAGACTTGCATTATGTTTCTTCTCCCTATTTCTACTGTCCTCCAGCAGGGCTCGGTCTTTCTGGACATTCTCCTATAAGGCTGTACCCTCACAAATTGGCTTTATCTCTCATTGGATTATTTCCTTCTATGATCCAGTTAAGTCATCAGGGGTCTAATTAGGATTGACTCAATCATTAGGAAGTCAAAATCAGTAATTAGATTCTTCTGACTAGGTATTGGGTTGACCAAAATGTTTGTTTGGGTTTTTCCGTAAGATGTTATGGAAAAACCCGAATGAACTTTTTGGCCAACCCAATATTATTGACCCACATAAAATTATCTCTGGTTTATTGTATATTTTATACCAAAACATATTCATATTCTGAACCTAAATGTGATCAGAGTGACTTTTTAATGTTTTCCCTGTTTTGCTTAAGCTAGTTTGAGTTGGGTTTCTGTCAGTTACAGCCAGAGTCTTGATAGACTCTAATTTTGTAAAGGAACTTTTGGATGACCTCAGTGCAGGCACACTGCCACAGAAAGTTATGTGGATATGTGTTCTCCTTTATACTGGCCTCTGCACAATTGGACCTTTTATCTAACTGTTCCCAGAAAATAAATATTACTTTAAAATTAAAATCATAGTTTTCATCAGAGGGTCTCCAAATGTTAATTGGTTCATCCTGTAGGAAGCACGTTCTTTATAGGACAACAAATAAAAGTGTAATTAATTAATTGCCTAAGCACACAATTTGGTACTATTTCATCCTGATGGCTTCACTAGAAAGCTATGTTGTCCCCAACTAGTCCTTCCACTGAAGTGTTTTTGAGATGTTTCTACATCCTTCCCTTGGCCAACTCTGTAGGAGCTGGCATGGCTATCCCTCACCACTGATGTCTTAGCTTCTGTATTTTGCATAAAAGAACATGACTTTCTAAGGCTGTGATTCTCGAATTTTAGCCTACATCAGAATCACTAGAAGTGCTTAGTAAATCACAGATTGCCGGGCTTTCTACACCTGAGATTCTGATTCAGTAGATATGCCATGGAACCCCCAAATTTGCATTTCTAACGACTTTCAGGTGATCTGATGCTGCTCATCTGGGGACCACACTACAGTATCACAGACTACACACGCTAGAGTAGACCCGTTTATTTATTTATTTATTTGGCTACATTGGGTCTTAGTTGCGGCACACATGATCTTCATTGAGGTGTGCAGGATCTTGCGTTGTGAAGCGCAGACTTCTCTCTAGTTGTGGCTCAAGGGCTTCTCTCTAGTTGTGGCACACGGGCTCCAGAGCACATGGGCTCTGCAGTTGTGGTGTGCGGACTTAGTTGCCCCGCAGCTTGTGGGATCTTACTTCCCCGACCAGGAATCGAACCTGCATCCCTTGCATTGGAAGGTGGATTCTTTACCCCTGGACCACCAAGGAAGTCCCTAGAGTAGACCCTTGATTGACACAATTTGTCTTCTGCTTGGCTCTTCATAAAGATCTTGTTAGGAGAGGTGTTCTACATTGTAGACTGTCAATCAGCTATATATGCTGTGTATCCATTCTGCTAGATTAGGGTCTCAAATTCAAATGCAAGCTGGCCAGGAAGATTATCTGAAGGAGTGCAGGGTGAGAGGTGGAGAGACAGAAGAAGAGGAATATGTATACAATATGTAAATGGCAAGTACTGTGGTGAACAAAAGCGTGTGCCCCACTTAAAAGAACATCACTCTATAGCATGACAGTTGAGGTCATGGACCCCAGAGCAGGTTCCACCACTTACTAGTTCTATGACAAGGTTAAGCAACTTACCTAACCTCTCTGTGCTTCAGTTTCCTCATCCCTAAAATCTAGATCATAATAGAACCTACGTCATAGCGTTTTTAGGAGGATTGGGTAAGTTAGCATATGTAAATCATTTAGAAACAAAAGTAATAAGTACTTATAAGTATTATAATAACAGCAAGTGCTTATATAATACTGACTATTTACCTGGCACTACTTGAAGCACAGTACACTTATTTGTTTGGTCTTTACGAAAACCTATGAGATAAGCGTAATTACTAGCCTCATCTAATCAACAAGTAAACTGAGGCACAAAGTTAAGAAATAGCCCCAAGTTCATGCAACTAGTAAGCGATGGCATTGGAATGCAAACCTAAGCAGGCTGGCTCTAGACTCCCACTTTCCTCACTACGCACTATAGCACAAAGCATTGCTCTTGCTCTCCAAAGGAGCAGCAGCCACTGAACTCGGGCCAGTTGGTACCAAGAAGAACATGAGTTCAACCTTAGCTGCTCACTCTTTTTTCATTTCCTTTAAGAGAAACTAGAAATCTAAATTTGTGTGTGTGTTGTTTTAGCGTGTTCAATTTTTAAAAAGCAAAATCACTTAGTGTGTCAAAGAGAACACATCTCCGGGCCACTTTTGGCCTGCAGGTCACATACCTACAAGCTCTGCATCCACCCTGAAGGTGAGGAGAGGGTAGTGTGGTGGCTAGTTATCCTGGTGGGCAGAGGGCAGAACTGGCCCTTCTGCAATCTGGATGTTGTGCCTGGCTCATGGCAGGGCGACTTCCTTCAGGGCACTTTATAGCACACTGCCCCTTCAGCTGCTCCTCTTTGTGCTGGTAGCTTTCCAGATCTTCTCTTTCTTTTCTCTCATGTTTTCTCAGACCAAAACCAATACCTCACTTGCTTAGGTTACCAAGTGCTTCTCTACTGAAAGGCTTGCCCTCCCTCCTTAGGGTGGAGCATTATTTCCAAAGGTACAAGGGATGTTACTGCCATTAAACCCATCATTTGTCACTTAAAACTTACTTCTGATTCTTATCTCTTTTTATGTCAGATAAGCAGCCTCCCTAAACTTCCAGTACTTGAAATTGGAAATTCTTGATAATGCAGTTGCTTAATGGTAAGAGTAAGACCATGAAAACAGATAAGTCCATCTTCCAGCAGAAAAGCTGTGTCTAGCTGGAGTTACTGCTCACATATCTGGCCTGTTCAATCAGAAACACAAGAGTTAGATATGTGTCATGATGACATAACATTATTTTCCCAAAATAAATAGAGGTTATTTGTTCCAGCTGGATCTTATTTGTGGTTTTTCTATTTTGCTCTTGGTCAGCCCCCAGGCCAACCTCCCAGGCTGAGCTTCTTGTAAGGCCAAGAAAGGCTTTTCCACGCACTGAGCCTTCTGGGACAGTTGATCATCACCACAGAGCACCAGTCAGCCACGTGGTGGAGGGTGAACGGGTCCTTTCACAGACCAGGTGTGAACAAGCAACGCTGACCTGGCATCTGATCGTGAAGCAAAGTTCTCAGCATATGCTGAATTAAACAACTCTTTCTCTCTCTCTCTCTCTCTCTCTCTTTTTTTTTAAGTTTCTATGGTTAAACATGTGCAGTTTCATTTATAAATTTCAGTCTTACTCCTACATGTGGAATTATTGCCACATTCAAGTGTTGCATTTCAGTCTACTCAATATCTTCATTGCCTTCCTGAGTGTTTAAGGACACCAGCTAAAGCCCTCCTTGTGGAGGAACAATTCCACATGCTCATGACAGGAAATGTATGACTTTCACTTCAGTTTAACCCCTCAGAGCCAAATCTAATCATTTGTATCAAAGAGTTTTAAAGACATTTATTGTTGTGGGAGTGTTCACTGTAGTTGAGAGAGGACGACTGAAAGGGAAGTAAGAAGACTAGGGAAAGAGAGAGGGAAGCTGCTTTTATCGTCTTAGAAAAGTCTAGAAATACAGAAGTAATGGCTTTGAAAATCCCAACTGTTGCTGGCTTTTATTTCATTTGTATATATAATAATTACTTGGTTCTAGGTACCCTACCATAGAAAGTATAGTTACAGGTTATTAATTTTCACAAGTTACCATAGTGTAGTCAAATTTAACACAAAGGCACAGGCACAGCTACATTAATTATTTAATCTCTTCCTAGGCCAGGGTACACATGGGTGTTGAATTTAGAGTGAAGACCAAAATGTAGTCAAAGAGACTTGCTATGTCTTGCTGTGGTCATCATAATCCAGGTCTGTTTCTCAGCTTTGCAAGGTTCAAAACTGAAGTTTTTTGGTTCACACAAAGGTGATTAGACTTAGAGAGACTGATGTCAAACAACCAACAAAAAAGCAGATGTCTATGTACATATTCCCAGTTACAAATAAAACCCAAATATCCATCTTAGCAGAATCTCTCCTCTGTTGGAAAGTCTACATGGAAAGCCAAATTATTATCAGAAAGTGACTTGATGAGTATGCAGTCCGAGCCAGGGAGTGAGCCTGAGAACCCTAATGCCTGCTGCATCCATCTCCCCAGGAGGCTGAGTGCTAGGAATGCAGTGGCAGAAGTGGCTTTTCTGCCCTCTTTCTCTAGACTTTGTGCTTTCTCTAGACTCTGTTTAAAAAAGAAAAATTTCAGCTGAGTAAATTTAAAAGAACTGATTGGCTTTATTGAGCAATTCATATCAGGCAGCATCCCATCTAGTCAGGAGAGACGAGCTCCATCAAGATGCAGAAAGAGGGCTTCCCTCGTGGCACAGTGGTTAAGAGTCTGCCTGCCAATGCAGGGGACATGAGTTTGAGCCCCAGTCCGGGAAGATCCCTACATGCCACGGAACAACTAAGCCCGTGTGCCACAGCTGCTGAGCCTGTGCTCTAGAGCCCGCAAGGCGTGACTGCTGACCCCATGTGCTGCAACTGCTGAAGCCCCCATGCCAAGAGCCTGTGCTCCGCAACAAGAGAAGCCACCACAGTGAGAGGCCCACTCACCTCAACAAAGAGTAGCCCCTGCTAGCCACAACTAGAAAAAGCCTGCGTGCAGCAATGAAGACCCAATGCGGCCAAAAATAAATAAATAAATTTATTTTTAAAAAACCCTTGTTTAAAAAAAGATGCAGAAAGAAAAGTTTTTTAAAGGCAGAGAAGGAACTGAAAAAAGGAAGTTATTAGCAATGAATGCATTGTTTTAGACAAGGCTGCCCTCCTAAGGAGAATGAAAAGAGTCTATCAACAGATTTCCTAAGTCTAACCAGGATATTCCAGGTTGTCTGATTAAAGGTCACATTCCTGGGGAAGGTTAAAACTATAATTAACTTAGGTATTAAGTATTCGTTTGCTGACATGGGACCTACCAAAAGTGGCTCCACTTTGGACCTGTTGTCTCTTTTTTAATAATTTCCTCCTTTTGATCAGATTCTCAGCTTAACTGAGAGATGTGATCAAAATTGAAAAGACTTCAGGCTCACAATTTTTAAGTCAGCTATTAACTCTGTTCCTTTTCTCACATTACAGTCTTAGGGAGATCATTTACTTGGCAGTTGATGGCTATGAACGTGCACTTAAAGCTTTTGAGAAAATACAATGCATGAGGGAGATTATTATGATTGTAATAAGCAGGATAATTCCCAATGTTTGGAGTGTACTTTGAAGCCATGCTTACTAAAACCCAAACCAATCAAAATCAAGTAAGTCAAAGAAAGACTCTGAAGAAGGAGTCACCTTTTAAAGTCAAGTGGCTTGCTCAGTGATCTTATATGATTGAGTTCCAACTTCCCCAGAAGCATTAATCCAGGTGCAGCAGGTAGTGTTGGTCATAGCACAAACACCTTATTGTTCAGCTAAAAGATAACCAAGGGCTCTCCTATTATCAAGAACAACTTTGGCCAGAGAGTCTAAGGATTTCTGTTGGACACATTGCTTTTGCAGCAGATTCTGTAGTACTTTCAAGAGCTAAGCAGAGGTTTCTGATCATAGCCTCATTTTTACTCCTAACCAGAGAAGTAGGGTTCTGCCAAAGGAAGTAATCCTGAATCACGAATGCCTCCTGGTAATTTCTTTTTAACTTGACATTGTAAATTCAGGGAAGTCAACAGTGAGTTGGCTCAGTCTGTTTGTGGGCAGTTAGGGGAACAGTTAGATAACCTAAGAGGTATTGCCCAACTGTGTGCCAGCTACCTGGACACTGATTGGCCTAAGAAGAATGATAACCAGCACAAAGACAAGCTCTGTCAGGGCACATTAAAGTGGCACTGTTAATAGATCAGAGTTGATGACAAATCTAGCAGTCTGAAAGGTCTCCAGCATTTGTACAGGACCAGATGTCAGGTGGAGTCTTCTTAAACTGTGAATGTATTCCCAAGGCTTGAATCCCTGAAGTTTTGCTGCCACTGGGTAATGAGGACGTGGTACAGTCCCTTCCAAGGAGATTTAAGGGCAGTCATTGTTCTTACTGATTCCAAATTAGAAGGGTGGGGAAAAATTGGAAGCATTAGTTTTGAGAATCATAGCCAGATATTTGAGAAAACTTAGAAGATTTCAGGATCCAGTCCAATTTACAGGTATATAACAAAACCTCAAAGATAATTAATAGGACTAGAAACTAACATCTACAAAAGTGCAAACATACTTTTTCTCCCTCATTACCCCAATTTTTTTTTCTAAGGATAATCACAATAAAACTAATTTGTTTGCATTAAGCTTGGCCTTATTATTTACATAAATACAGCAAAAATAGTGATTGACCATGTAAGTTCCTTTTAAGACTACTTTGCTGGAACTTTTTTGTAAGGAAACTCTGATTGAACTTCTTAAGTTCAGGAAGGCCAGGAAGCCAAACCAAAGTTCAAGCATTTCCTTAAAACTGTCTGGTTCTGTCTGAGTCTATGCATATCTCTCGCAAATCATTCCAGTCAAAGCCTTGGTAATATAGCCAGTGTTTCCAATTGTGTCCTTTTACAAGGAGAACAGATTCTCACTGAACTTATGCAAATAACTAACTATACTGCCATGGAAAGAATACTTAAATCTCCAAATTCTGGAGGGATCAGGTAGGGAGAAAAAGTAAATGTTTCATTCTTGTTTGCAAAGGTATATTTTTATCAAAATTGTATCAAAATTGTATGTCATAAATAGCTTGAGAGAAAAGGTTTCCTTAAAACAAAGAATCAGCAATGTTTCAAACAAAAATAATCATCCACCTCAATTTATTTAGTCCCATGTTATTAATTCTTGTTGATCTTGATCTTTTGTTAGTAATTTTATGAAGCCATCAGTTTTTCCATTAGAGTTCTGTGATTTCTTACCCAGTTCAGTTTTATGATCTAAAGTAATCAGAAACCTGTATCTGTCAAAAATCCTTTCTATGAATCTCCTTGAAGATGAAGTACTTTTACAGGTACATTTTTGTAAAAGCATCTGAGTAAAACAATAACTGTCTACAGATTGCAAAAGACTTAAAACATGCCCGTTATTAAAGAGCTGATGAGGGTTCATTATGATGGAATCGACAAGGAAATGTAGTTATTTCTGTGACACATAATATTTTAAGATAAAAACTGGAATTATGACTAATAATATTATACCAGGACATATCAGATTTCCAGTAATTCCACATAATTTCTGAAACACTTGTAACATATACCTATATAAACACAACATAAAGAAAGCTTTTTATTAGTTCTTATTTGACAATGCTTCCCATGTAATTTAACATTTCAAATTAGCCTAATTAGTTTACTATCTCCCTTTTTATAAGGAGAAAGAACAAATCTTTTGAAATATTCTAGGGACCCCCTGGAAAATTTCAGAGTTAGTTTGAGGTGAAAAAAAAACTTCATTTAGAATTTGATTTTGAGGAAGTTTGTTTAAAAATATCAGAAAGGTTTTAAAACCCTTGGTCAAGTAGGATCATAGGTAACTGTGAAATAATATTATACTTAGTTATCTATTTAATCAAAGTGACAATAGAAGATGTTAAAGGCAAATACAGACAGATAAACTGTTGTAAAAAAAAAAGCTTAGCTTTTATTTATTTATTTATTTTAGCTTTCTGAACACAGGAAATTATTTTGACAAAACACAGAACCCTTGCTTTCTGGGCAGATTATTTTAAAAGGAAAACAAAAACAAAAACAAAAATACCTTTTACAATTTCTTATCAAGAGAAGACCAATATTCTAATAAAACTTGTTCTTTTAACAGAGGGAAAACCAAATTTTAATTTTGCACAAGCTTACTGTTGATATTAGTGGTCACTGACTCAATTAAATTTATTCTGATTTTATCCAGTCCTGACCATGCATAAAATTTCTTTCCAAGATTCCTTTTTCTATAAACCTTAAGTATTTTCCTTTTTTTTTTTTTTTAACATTCAGATTTTGTCCTATGTTTTCTCTTCTTTCTCAGCTGCTCTTTAGGACAAATTTACTTTCTTTTCCCTCAGCAAAGAATACATCTTTATTCCTCATACCTTCTTTTTTATTTGTTTGTTTTTTGGCTGCACTGCACGGCATGCAGGATCCTAGTTCCCTGACCAGAGGTCACACCTGTGTCCCCTGCAATGGAACCTCGGAGTCCTAACCACTGGTCTGCCAGGGAATTTCCTCTTCATACCTTCTTTTACTAAAAACATACATCCTACTTTCCTTGCATACAGAGATATTTTCCTTTTTATTTCTAGTAGCTTTAATCACATAGATTTTTTTTTAAGTGAAGGGCCTTAGAAGCCCTTAATTACTAGTGAAAGTGAGGAAGTAAGCATGTGTGAACTGTCCTTTATAATAGCATTCTGTGCTTTGGAAAATTTATAAATACTTTTAAATAATTTTTAGAAACATACGCCTTTTTATAGAAAATTGCATAAAACGTGTTTATTAATATACCCAAATATCTTTAATTCCTCTGTAAAAGGAAGCCAAAACTAGATAAACCTATGTTCAATTATTAATGTTTCAGCATTTTATCTTATTTAGAAATGATCTAGATATTCAACGAAGTTCTATCATTTGATTTAACTTAGCAAAACTCTTAACAGTGGAAGTCATCAAAGAGATTTCTGTGACTATTTTTAAGTTGGCATACCATAAAACAGTCATTGTTAAAAAATATTCACCTAAAAACCTTTATCTCACTTGCATCTATTTATTTGTTTTCAACAATTAGGTTTAGATTACTTATGAAAATTTTATCATACCCATGTACTTTTCTTGTTGACAGATTTTGTAACATGAACTTATTTGATTAGTAAACCCAAGTAGTATAAAAGTTGTATGTTTGCATTCTATTCAATGTTGATAACTCTTAAAAAAAATGCCTGTTTTGTTTAAACCAACAACTTTAACTTTAATTTACTAACGACTAATCCTAGATTACATGAACTTGGAAAGCATTTGGGTTAGTTTCTAATATATTTTAACCCATATAAGCACTTATTCATTTTTAATCCAATTTAATAGAGCTCTTGAATATTTACAGCTTAAAGGCATAAGGGAAGGAATGCAAGTTCCTGAAAAAAGGACTTTGGTTTCCCAAGACCAACATTTGCAAGACTTTTGAAATGAAAAGGAAAGGTTTGGGGGTTGGTGAAAGGAATAGGTAAAGCTGCATTTCTGGTTTTGCAAAGATTTGTAAGATAATGACAGTTGCTTTTAATGCCTCAAAGAATTGGGTTGCAACTTAAATGACATCATAGGTTGATCCACCCATAAATCCTTTTATAAGAGCTTTAGAAAGTTTTTCTTTCCCTCTGAGTACATTTAGTTTAGGAGAGGAGGTTTAATTTTTTTCTATCAAGCTCTGAATATCAGCTTCCAATTTGGCCAAATTTCTGTTCATAGAATTATTAAATCCTTTAAAATATCTTGTCAGGTTTCAGCTGGGACAGATAGCAAATATTTCTGGCAATGCTGAACAACCACTTGGATTCAAGAGGTGTCCCCAAGGAGGGTGCAAAGTTTACTACCTTCCCAAGATACAGAGTCACTTCTAAAGATAGCCAAAAGAAAGAACTGACAGTCTACATGTCCCAAGGAGGCAGAAAGCCAAGCCAAGCTCTTAGGACACAAAATGAGACAAGCAAGAAGGCAATAGCTATCCCTGGGAGAGAAAGGATCAATAACTGATGAGTCTGGACTTGCAAAGAAAGGGACAACATGAAATTTTATTTTCCTCTATTGACTAGGTATTTGAGACAGAGATTCTGGAGAGTTAACTCTGGTAAGAATTCTCACCCTTCACTGGCTTCTGCTAGCTCTCTCAGGATCCCATCTGCAGGCTCTGAGTGAAAGTGGAGAACACAGCTCTGATATTTACCAGAATTTGGCAAGGGTTTTTAAAAAATTAATTTTAATTTTAGTTTCCCCTTGGCTATGCAAAGGAATAACATAGCTGTTAGCTTACCAGAAAATTCCTCAGAATCCCATCAACTCTGGGAGGGGTCCACATGGGGGTCCTTCCTTGAAGGTAGACATGGGGTTGTCTGTAAGGCCATTAACTTGGTGGGCTTTTGTTTATAATCTGTGTCTTAAATTTTTCATTAACCTTTTGCAACGAATTTTTAATGACGCTGTTTTGGAATTTTGAAGCCTCTTAGAAGCTTCTGTATACCAATAAAATATGTATCTCATTCTGCTTGTTTAATTTTGGAATTCTTACTTTTAAATTAACTTCTTAAATGATCTTACCTAACTGGAATATTCCTTCTAATGGCCATTGTAATTCTAGGTTGTTTTTAGTATGATTTTTGCAATTTTTGTAGGTATTTATAACTTCCAGGACTCACAGTTCTTAGACATAAAATAAGCAGGTGTGCTGGAAGGTGTGGTGCACTTATAACTCTTTAGAATTTAGTGATTTCATTAGCTAAGCCTTTGGGTTTCTAGGAGCTGAAGTGATACCTAAAAGGGTTGTGCCACTGGGTTGGGGATTGTGTGACATTTAACAACGTAACTCATTGCACAGGAATTTTCTTGAGGTTGGTAGGTGACCTAGTTTCAATCCAACGCATTCCATGACCACCTTATCCCAACGTTGGGAGTCTTTGGGGGTTAGATGGCAAGCAGTCTATCAGCACTTAAATGCTTGATTCACGCTCACCAATTTTTGTGGCTTTTCTTTTCGGTTTTTTTTGTTGTTTTTTTTTTTACTTTTGATATTCCCATTAGCAATTAGCCTTTATCTACACAATACAAGACAAAACAAACATGTGCGCCTTAATATATTGTCAGTAACAAAGAGATATTCCTGCATCCTGGCCAAGAAAATTCCTTGTGTGCAACAACAATTGCTATAGAACCTTGGGCTGGGGAAAGGGTTGAACCAGCAGATCTCAGCAAATGGGGACTGTGGACTGGGGGCTCCACATGGATGGGGAATGGCACACTGCCTCTAGAAGTTCCCATGTAGATCTTTAAACAGAATCAGAGGCTTGGGATTTCCACTCAAAAAACTTGGAATTGTAGTCTAAAAGGCTAGGGGATTAGCTCCAGGTAGAACCATCTTCCAACTCAAGCTGACCTTTCCTATACTGGAAAGTCAATTGGATAGGGATCTTGTTGCAAAGAAGGTAAAGCTCAGAAATGAGAGGAACTTATCCACAGCCCTCAAAAACAGTGAGAATGACAGTGAACTCAGAAAAGGGATTTGCAGTCACCTCACCAATGTTTCTCATTGTCCCTGAATGTTGTCAAAAGTTCACTTCGGATCCCACTGCTGCCACCAAATCTGTTAAAGAATGAAATTCAACTGAGTAAATTTAAAAGAGTTGATTGGCTTTACTGAGCAATTCATGAATCAGGCAGTATCCCACCTAGAAAGTGAGCTCCATCAAGATGCAGGAATAAAAGGTTTTTAAAGGCAGAGACTGAGGTGAAAAAAAGGAAACTATCAACAAATAATGCGTTGTTTTAGGCAAGGTCACCCTCCTAAGGAGAATGAAAGGAGTCTATCAGTAGATTTCCTAGTGCTAACCAGTATATTCCAGGTTGGCCGATTAAAGGTCACATTCGTGGGGAAGATTGCAACTGTAGTTAAGTTAGGTATTAAGTCTTGGTTTGCTGATGTGAGGCCTAACAAAAGTGATACTATTATGGTGCATTGTCCCTTTTTTAACTCCTTCTGGTAACCTTTCTTACCTCAGATTGGTAAATACCATTAATAGGGTAACAATTTTCTTCCACACTCTTATGTGTTCATTAGATTTCCAAGTCTGCTTCTGCCTGTTTAAATTGCAAAATAACTAATAATAATTTCTGAAATTATTATTCCTTACAATGCATTTATTTTACTAGTTTAATCTGGTTAGGAGGAAACACTACTTCCCCACTCCTCAAGTTTTCCTGCAGAAGAATTTCAATTAGGATAATGTTCCTGACCTCCCCTCAGGGAAGAGAAGTGACTTATCTTATAGATGAGTTTGAGAAATGGTGCTGCATATGGGTAATTCTGCTTCTTCTAAGATGACTCTCTAGATCTGTAGACTGGCAAAAAAGAGTATATTCTAGGACTTCCCTGGTGGCACAGTGGTTAAGAATCCACCTGCCCATGCAGGGGACACGGATTTGATCCCTGGTCCAGGAAGATCCCACATGCCACAGAGCAACAAAGCCCATGCGCCACAACTACTGAGTCTGCGTTCTAGAGCCTGCGAGCCACAACTACTGATCCCACATGCCACAACTACTGAAGCCCATGCACCTAGAGCCTGTGCTCTGCAACAAGAGAAGCTTCCACGGTGAGAAGAACACGCACTGCAACAAAGAGTAGCCCCTGGTCATCACAACTAGAGAAAGCCCACATACAGCAACAAAGACCCAATGCAGCCAAAAATAAATAAATAAATTTATGTTTTTTTAAAAAAGAGTATATTCTAATGCTTTCTCCTGCCATGCAGCAAAGAACCTGTCCCTAAGAGACAAGGCCCTTTGTGTCAGTGACCGGGTACATAAATCTGTTTAATTCAGAGGAAGAAAGGGATGTACCTAAAGAAAGATGGGCAACTGTATATAGCCCCTTATACTGGCTGCAAGGGATGTGCAGCAAGCACACATTGCCAGATGGATAGATGTTGAAGATCTTCAATTGCTTTCTCAACTCCTGAAGAACCAGAGTCACTCATTAGCATTCAAGTTGCACTAAGAACTCTATTATTGTTTCCACATCATTTAGTTTTTGTCAGACAATGGTAGAACACCTTGACCTGAACAGGGATCAACTTACGTTTGATAATCAAATAAATAATTTCATTACTATTTGACATTTTCCTATACCCATCTGGTCTGCTTTATGACATCAAGACCCTAAGAAACTCCAAAGTTGCTTTCAAAATTCTAAAGATGGTTAATTCCATCTTGACACTTTTGGTCCTCTTTTCCACTGTCTTTTTCCCTCATTCTAGTTGCTGCCTGAGTGCATCTCTCTCAGGCCATTTATTCACACACATTCAGCTCAGTTCTTCTTCCCACTCTTTCCTCCTGGGCCTCCTCCCATCAGGGACCTCCCTTATAGTCCTTTCCATTCCACTCTTTTAATACTTTCTTTCACTATAAGTCTCTCGCTGTGTGGTTTTTTTTTTTTTTTTTTTTTTGGCTGTATCATGTGGCTTGTGGGATCTTAGTTCCCTAACCAGGGATTGAACCCAAGCCATGGCAGTGAAAGCACAGAGTCCTAACCACTGGACCACCAGGGAATTCCCTGTAAATGTCTTCTTGATAATCCTCAAACACCCATCTGCCCTACCGTCATCCCCCAGCCACCTTCAGGGAGAGGCTCCAGGGCTCTCAGAGAAGGGAGTCAGAACTGGCACCCCCTGTCTCCTGTTTGCTCCTTCTAAGTTAGCACTCTTCCAAGCCTGATTCAAAATTCACTTGAAATTCATACCATCTTGTCTTTTTGTTTAGACCCTGAACCGTAAAGCCAAGCAGACCATTTATTGTTATTTGTTGTCATTTTTTATAATGTTCATTTATTATTTTTGCTTTGGGTATTTCTTCATGGTTATATTTCAACAGGAAGTTGGCAAGAGACAACTTGCCATCTCAGGCCACAAACTCTATCATTATGTTCACCTCATATCATAGTCACCATCCTGACAGCGTTCTTCTTTTCCCCCAACCAATCTTCAACTCTCTCCTGGCATACAACATGGCAGTAAGCAAAGATAGATGAAAAAAGACTGAACTGGGACTTCCCTGGTGGTGCAGTGGTTAAGAATCCGCCTGCCAATGCAGGGGACACAGGTTTGAGCCTGGTCCAGGAAGATCCCACATGCCTCAGAGCAGCTAAGCCCATGTGCCACAACTACTGAGCCTGCGCTCTAGAGCCTACAAACCATAACTACTGAGCTCACGTGCCACAACTACTGAAGCCCATGTGCCTAGAGCCTGTGCTCTGCAACAAGAGAAGTCACCACAATGAGAAGCCCGTGTATCACAACCAAGAGTAGCTCCCACTCACCACAACTAGAGAAAGCCTGTGTACAGCAACGGAGACCCAATGCAGCCAAAAATAAATTAAAAAATAAATTTATAAAAATATAAATAAAATAAAATTACATCCTTAAAAAAAAAAGACTGAATTGTCAGCTGACATCTTTAGTAACTAAGAAAGTATAGTGTAAACTGAACAGTGCATTCTAGAAAGTCTTTCCAACTGCAAACTGCATCTGACACTCTAGCTGGCCCAAAACTAAGAGAGTGATAGCTAGAGAAGATCTTCTCTCAGTCCAACAGACTTCACTAGATGAATTACTATTAGGCAGTGTAAACTGAACTGGGCTTGAAGAACATCAACTGCACATTCAGGTTTAAATTGGAAAGAGAGAAGCTGCCAGCTACCAAGCAGACAGTGAGGAAAATAAAAGATTATACTTTACAAAAAGTTACTGCATCATAAGGACAAAGAGCATAATCCTGAAGGCTCAGAGAAAGAGAATTTTTCTCAGAAAAAAAATCCTAGAAGTCCTTCAAAAGACATAAGATGATATAGCTTCTATGAAGTAGAGGCAGTAAAACAAAAGGAAAATAGGCTAAAATGAAGGAAGAGATTGGAAGAGAGTTGGTTAAGATAAATAATAGTTGTAAGAAAAAAAATACAAGATCAGAGTTCCACTTATTGTTGGGATGAAGAGGATTGTATCACTCCCCCTGTAACAAGAGAAAATATCAGGTAAATGGTAAAAAAGAAATCCATACTTTTACTTATAACTATCAAAGAGCTGTGGGTGCAAAGAAGTCCTAGTGAATTAAATTCCAGAGAGGAATGTGGCTTTCCTAGGTGAGCAATGGCTGGTACTGCTTTCATTCTTGGGGGCATTGACTCTACCTGGGGGTACAAGAGGGTTAAACAGCAAGCTGTCCTGGGCAAAGGAACTTGCCTGGGTCAAGGATAAACTAGTTCATCTCATAACAGAATACATAGGCTGGCATGGTAGATTGAAACCTAGAAGAGTCCCAACACAGGTTAGGTCTCAATACCTACCAGTTTTTCCCATCAGATGTCTGTTGAGTGAACAGTGATAAGGCCAGGCTGGAAGTGAAAGGACAAGAAAGATATCATAGTTTTGCAGTACTCATATCCCAAAGCCCTGACATTTAAGATAGCAGGTGAACTGAAATCATCATAAATCAGAACATCAGCACAATGAAGGAATAGGAGCTTTCTACCATCATCCCCTTCCAGAAGCATCATCAATTTGGCAACTACTCATGGATGAGAGTACCTTTATGGAATTCCAGGAGTCCAGTAGAGAAGTTCCAACACACTGTTGGAGCAAAATATTTGAGAATAGATGCATCAAAGAGGGTAAGAAGAACAGTTTCACTTTACTTGCATAACTCCTCTTCTAAGGTGGCACAACTCAGCTAAGAAAGACCCCCTCAGGCCATCATGTCTCCCACAGGGAAAGTGAGAACACAGTAAGTAAGCACCTGACTCTCCCAATTATGTGGGATGCTGCCCAAGAAGCCCACATTTTTCTCACTACACCCAATTACTAAGGTGATCAGCACAGCTGAGTGGTTGGAAGAGGCAAGAGCAAGGAAGACAGGTCACAAACCCCATGAAATGCCCTGTAGACTCCATCAGGAAGCTCTCCCACAAGTTGCTTAGGACACTTTGCCTACAGACCCCTCAACTGACCTATGGCCACCCCAAGTGCTCCATGTATCTGACCCTCTCCCTCCCCAAGATTGGCTCCTCAAATGTACCCCCTCAGAGAGCAAGTGAAGTATCTCATGCAGACAGTTGACTCAACACTGGGATTGGGAAAGGCACACAAACTTGAACATTTCAGGGAGCTTCCCTAGAGAAAAGAGAGTCTCTTGGCACCCCACCTGGCTTTGCAGTATTGAGAAAAGGCATATCATCTTAAAAATATGAATACAACACACACCCACCCCTGAAGAGGAAACAAGAGTGTGGAGTGGGCATAGCCATAGAAAAGGTCTGTGAGAGCCTCAGAATCACCAGCTGGGATGACTGGTGAAGCCATTTCTCTCCTGAAGCCAGTCAGCAAAGACTGGAGGAGGTGACCCATTCTTCAAATGTGAAGATAGCAACACAAGACTTCAAGGAACACAAAAATTCAAGGACACATATCACCATCAAAGGATCACAATTGTATTCTAGTAATAGATGCCAAAGAAATGGAGATCTACAAATGGCCTAAAAGAGAACTAAAAATAATTATTTTAAGGAATCTCTGTAAACTACAAGAGAACACAGATAGACAACTCAACAAAATTAGGAAAACAACATGTGAGCAAAAGGAGAAGTTCAATAAAGCTATAGAAATAATAAAAAGAATAAACAAATTCTGGAGCTGAAGAATACAATGAATGAAATGAATAATACAATATAGAAGAGCATGAACAGATTTGATCAAGCAGAAGAAAATATCTGTAAACTTAAACAGTTCATTTGAAGTTATACAGTCAGAGGAGAAAAAAGAAAAAAGAATGAAAAGGAATGAAGAAAGCCTAAGGGATTTAAGGGACACCATCAAGAGGGCTAACATTCTTATTATGAGAGTCCCAGAAGGAGAAGAGAGAAAATTAGATAGAAAGCTTATTGAAAGAAATAATGGCTGAAAACTTCCAAATCTGGGGAGAGTTATGGACATCCAGAACATCTATGTTCTGGAAGCTCAAAGTCCGCAAACAGTTTCAAGTCAAAGAAGACTTAACCTAGATACATTATAATCAAGAAAATCTGGAGGGAGTTCTTGAAGCTGAAACAAAAAGACACTAAATAGCAACATGAAAGCATATAAAACTATAAAATTCACTGGTAAAGGTAAGTATATAGTCAAATTAAGAATACTTTAATACTGTAATAGTAGTATATAAATCACTTACAACTCCAGTATAAAGGTTAAAGTAAAAAAGTATTTTAAAAACTATATCTACAATAATTTGTTAATGGATACACAATATAAAAAGATGTAAATTGGATATCAAAAACAAAATGTGAGAGGGAGAGTAAAAGTGTAGAGTTTTCATGTGCAATCAGAGTTAACTTGTTATCAGCTTTAAAAGACTATTATAATTATAAGATGTTTTATGTAAGATTCATGGTCTAAATAAGACAAAGAAGAAAGTAGATAAGAAAAACAGAGCCAGGGAAATAACATCAAATTATATAAAAATATATAGTTAAAGTCATAGAAAGGGAAATGGAAGAGAGGGACAGATGATAGATAGAAAGAGAGGGATAAGGAGGCAGAAGAAATATTTGAAGAGAAGATAGCTGAGAATTTTCCAAAATTGATGAAACTCATTAACACCCAGTTATGGAAAAGATCAGTAAAACTTGAAGCAGGATAACTATAAGTAAGACCATTCCAAGCTAACCAAAGGTAAAAAGAAAATATTAAAAGCAGGCAGGAGGGCAGAGTCAAGATGGCAGTGTGGGAAGACTTCGAGTTAGGTCTCCCCACAACTAGGGTGCCTGCCGGCCACTGGTGGGGAACCCTGACACCCAAAGATACAGGAGGAACCCCCAAGTGAATCAGTAGGACGTGGGGGGACTGAGGGGGGAAGAGAAGTGGAGGCCAGACAGGATCAGTGCCCCTGAGGCCAGGGAGATCAGGAGGGGCAGGTGGGAGGGACCCTCTGGGACCGGAGGAGCAGGAGAGAAGAGGAGGGAATTTTTCCCACCCACTCTAGCCCAGGAAGCCTGCTGGGCTCCCAGCTGAGGTTCCCCACTCTCTGAGACCAGGGCTGGGGGACATGCCTGGGCCCCTTCTGTTCCTTGAGCCTAAGACCCACCCCCCACAGCTCCCATGGCCTTTTCCAGCTATGTGGGTCCTAATCATAGGTCCTGGCCTCCACAGCCAAGGTCTTTCTCCCTCTTTTTTTTTTCTTTTCCCTCCTCCTCTTCTTTACTAGTGTGGTACTGATGTACCCTCCAGTTGTTGATTCATCTATATTTTAATTTTTATATTCTTTCTAATATATCTGTTAGTTTCCTAGTCTAATTTCTTAGTTTCCTAGTTCCTAGTTTCTTTTATTTTTTACTTTGTTATTGTTCTCCTTTTTTTTCTTCTTTTTCTTTTTCTTTTTATTGCCACCCCACATGGCTTGCAGGATTTTGGTTTATGAGCCAAGTGTCAGGCCAGAGCTCCTGCAGTGGGAGCTCTGAGTCCAAACCACGGGACTAACAGAGAACCTCAGACCCCAGGGAATATTCATTGGAGTGAGGTCTCATGGAGTTCCTCATCTCAGCACCAAGACCCAGCTCTACCCAACAGTCTACAAACTCAAGTGTTGGAAGCCTCAGACCAAACAAACAGTAAGACAGGAACAAAAGCTCACTCAGAAAAAAAAAAAAATGACATGGCAAAAAAATATGTCACAGGTGAAGGAGCAAGGGAAAAACCTACAAGACCAAATAAATGAAGAGGAAATAGACAATCTACCTGAAAAAGAAATCAGAGTAATGATAGTAAAGATGATCCGGAATCTTGGAAATAGAATAGAGGCACAGATTGACAAAATCAAGAAATGTTTAACAAAGATCTAGAAGAACTAAGGAACAAACAAACAGAGATGAACAACACAAAAACTGAAATGAAAAATACACGAGAAGGAATCAATAAGAGAATAACTGAGGCAGAAGACCAAATAAGTGAGCTGGAAGACAAAATGGTGGAAATAACTGCAAAGGAGCAGAATAAAGAAAAAAGAATGAAAAGAATTGAAGACAACTTCAGAGACCTCTGGGACAACACTAAGTGCACCAACATTCGAATTATAGGAGTCCCAGAAGAAGAAGAGAAAAAGAAAGGTCTGAGAAAATACTTGAAGAGATTATACTTGAAAACTTCCCCAACATGGGAATGGAAATAGTCAGCCAAGTCCAGGAAGCACAGAGAATCCCATACAGGACAAACCCTAGGAAAAACACACCAAGACACGTATTAATCAAACTAACAAAAATTAAATTCAAAGAAAAAATGTTAAGAAAAGCAAGGGAAAAATAAAAAGTAACATAAAAAGGAATCCCCATGAGCTTATCAGCTGATTTTTTAGCAGAAACACTGCAAGCCAGAGGGAATGTGATGAAAGAGATGAAAGAGAAAAACCTACAACCAAGATGACTCTACCCAGCAAGGATCTCATTCAGATTTGATGGAGAAATCAAAAGCTTTTCAGGCAAGCAAAAGCTGAGAGAATTCAGCACCACCAAACCATCTTTACAACAAATAGTAAAGAAACTTCTCTAGGTTGGAAACAAAAGAGAAGAAAAAGACCCACAAAAACAAACCCAAAACAATTAAGAAAATGGTAATAGGAATACATATATATTGATAATAATCTTGAATGTAAATGGATTAAATGCCACAACCAAAAGACATAGACTGCCTTAATGGATACAAAAACAAGACCCATATATATGCTCTCTACAAGAGACCCACTTCAGACCTAGGGACACATACAGGCTGAAAGTGGAGGTATGGTAAAAGTTATTCCATGCAAATGGAAATCAAAAGAAAGCTGGAGTAGCAATATTCATATCAGATAAAATAGATTTTAAAATAAAGACTGTTACAATTGATAAGGAGGGACACTACATACTGATCAAAGGATCAATCCAAGAAGAAGATATAACAATTATAAATGTTTATTCACCCAACATAGGAGCATCTCAATACATAAGGCAAATGCTAACAACCATGAAAGGAGAAATTGACATGAGCACAATAATAGTAGGGGACTTTAACATCCCACTTACACCACTGGACAGATCATCCAATCAGAAAATAAATAAGGAAACACAAGCTTTACATGACAAAACAGACCAAATAGATTTAATTGATATTTATAGGACATTCCACCCAAAAGTGGCACAATACATTTTCTTCTCAAGTGCACATGGAACATTCTCCAGGATAGATCACATCTTGGGTCACAAATCAAGCCTCAGAAAATTTAAGAAAATTGAAATCATATCAAGCATCTTTTTTTACCACAACGCTATGAGATTGGAAATCAATTACAGGAAAAAAACTGTAAAAAACACAAATACATGGAGGCTAAACAGTGCACTACTAAATAACCAAGAGATCACTGAAGAAATCAAAGAAGAAATTAAAAAATACATAGATACAAATGATAATGAAAACACAACAACCCAAAACCTATGGGATGCAGCAAAAACAGTTCTAAGAAGGAAGTTTATTGCAATTCAATCTCACCTCAAGAAACAAGAAAAATCTCAAATAAACAACCTAGCCCTTCAATTAAAACAGCTAGAGAAAGAAGAACAAAGAAAACCCAAAGTAAGTAGAAGGAAAGAAATCATAAAGATCAGAGCAGAAATAAATGAAATAGAAATGAAGGAAACAGTAGCAAAGATCAATAAAACTAAAAGCTGGTTATTTGAGGAGCTAAACAAAATTGATAAACCCTTAGCCAGACTCATCAAGAAAAACAGGGAGAGGATGTAAATCAATAAAATTAGGAATGAAAAAGGAGAAATCACAACTGACCCTGAGAAATACAAAGGATTATAAGAGACTACCACAAACAACTCTATGCCAATAAAATGGACAACCATGAAGAAATGGACAAATTCTTGAAAACGTACAATTTTCTAAGACTCACCCAGGAAGAATTAGAAAATATAAACAGACCTATCACAAGTAATGAAATTGAAAACATAATTTAAAATCTTCCAACAAGTAAAAGTCCAGGACCAGATGGCTTCACAGGCGAATTCTATCAAATATTTAGAGAAGAGCTAACACTGATCCTCCTCAAACTCTTCCAAAAAATTGCAGTGGGAGAAACACTCTCAAATTCATTCTACGAAGCCACCATCACCCTGATACCAAAACCAGAAAAGATACCACAAAAAAAGAAAATTATAGACCAATATCACTGAAGAACATAGATGCAAAAATCCTGTATAAAATACTAGCAAACAAAATCCAACAGCACATTAAAAGGATCTTACAGAATGATCAAGTGGGATTTATGCCAGGATGCAAGGATTCTTCAATATACCCAAATCAATCAATGTGATACACCACATTAACAAATTAAGGAATAAAAACCATCTGATCATCTCAGTAGATGCAGAAAAAGCTTTTGACAAAATTCAACACCTATTTATGATAAAAAAAAAAAAAACTCTCCAGAAAATGGGCATAGAGGGAACCTACCTCAACATAATAAAGGCCATATATGACAAACCCACAGCAAGCATCATACTCAATGGTGAAAAACTGAAAGAATTTCCACTAAGATCAGGAACAAGACAAGGATTTCCACTCTCACCACTCTTATTCAACATAGTTTTGGAAGTCCTAGGCACGGCAATCAGAGAATAAAAAGAAATAAAAGGAATTCAGATTGGAAAAGAAGACGTAAAACTGTCACTGTTTGCAGATGACATGATACTATGCATAGAAAATCCTAAAAATGCCACTAGAAAACTACTAGAGCTAATCAATGAATTTGGTAAAGTTGCAGGATATAAAATTAATGCACAGAAATCGCTTGCATTCCTATACACTAACAATGAAAGATCAGAAAGAGAAGTTAAGGAAACACTCCCACTCACCATTGCAACAAAAAGAATACCAGGAATACACCTACCTAAGGAGGTAAAAGACCTATACTCAAAAAACTATAAGACACTGATGAAAGAAATCAAAGACTCAAACAGATGGAGAGATATACCATGTTTTTGGATCGGATGAATCAATACTGTGAAAATGACTATACTACCCAAAGCAATCTACAGATTCAGTACAATCCCTATCAAATTACCAATGGCATTCTTCACAGAATTAGAACAAAAAATTTTACAATTCGTATGGAAACAAAAAAGACCCCCAAAAACCAAAGCAGCCTTGAGAAAGAAAAACAGAGTTGGAGGAATCATGCTCCCCAACGTCAAACAATACTACAAAGCTATAGTAATCAAGACAGTATGGTACTGGCACAGTAGCACAGTACCAAAGCAGAAATATAGATAAATGGTACAGGATAGAATGCCCAGAGGTAAACCTATGCACATATGGGCACCTAATTTATGACAAAGGAGGCAAGAACATGGAGAAACGACAACGTCTTCAATAAGTGGTGCTGGGAGAACTGGACAGTTACATGTAAAAGAATGAAATTAGAACACTACCTAATACCATACACAAAAATAAACTCCAAATGGATTAAAAACTTAAATGTAAGACCAGACACTAATAAAACTCTTGGAGGAAAACATAGGAAAAACACTCTTTGACATAAACTGTAGCAAGATCTTTTTTGACCCACCTCCTAGAGTAACGGAAATTAAAACAAAAATAAACAAATAGGACTTAATTAAACTTAAAAGCTTTTGCACAGCAAAGGAAACCATAAACTAGACAAAAAGACAACCCTTAGAATGGGAGAACATACCTGCAAATGAAACAACAGACAAAGGATTAATCTCCAAAATATACAAACAGCTCATGGAGTTCAATATCAAAAAAACAAACAATCCAGTTAAAAAATGGGTAGAAGACCTAAATAGACATTTCACCAAGGCAAACATACAGATGGCCAAGAGGCACATGAAAAGATGCCCAACAGCACTAATTATTAGAGAAATGCAAATCAAAACTACAATGAGGTATCACCTCATGCCAGTTGGAATGGCCATTATCAAAAAATCTAGAAACAATAGATGCTGGAAAGGGTGTATTGAAAAGGGGACCCTCCTGAACTGTTGGTGGGAATGTAAATTGATAAAACCACTATGGAAAACAGTTTGGAGGTTCCTTAAAAAACTAAAAGTAGAACTACCATATGACCCAGCAATCCCACTACTGGGCATATACCCTGAGAAAGCCATAATTCAAAAAGAGTCATGTACCACAATGTTCATTGCAGCTCTATTTACAATAGCCAGGACTTGGAAGCAACCTAAGTGTCCATCAACAGATGAATGAATAAAGAAGATGTGGCACATATATACATGGACTATTACTCAGCCATAAAAACAAACGAAATTGAGTTATTTGTAGTGAGGTGGATAGACATAGAGTCTGTCATACAGAGTGAAGTAAGTCAGAAAGAGAAAAACAAATACCGGATGCTAACACATATATATGGAATCTAATAAAACAGTACTGATGAACCTAGTGGCAGGGCAGGAATAAAGATGTAGACGTAGAGAATGGACTTGAGGACACGGGTTGGGAGCAGGAAGCTGGGGTGAAGTGGGAGTAGCATCGACATACATACACTACTAAATGTAAAATAGTTAGCTAGTCGGAAGCAGCAGCATAGCACAGAGAGATCAGCTCGGTGATTTGTGACCACTTAGAGGGTGCGATAGGGAGGGTGGGAGGGGGATGCAAGAGGGAGGGGATATGGGGATATATGTATATGTATAGCTGATTCACTCTGGTATACAGCAGAAACTAACACACCATTGTAAAGCAATTATACTCCAATAAAGACGTTTAAAAAAAAAAGAATTATGATGAAAAAAAAAGGAATATGTCAATTCTACCCAAATTAATCTGTAAGATTCAAAACCATATCAAACAAAATCCCAACAGGATTTATCGTAGAAATTGACAAACTGATTCAAAAAAATTGATATAAATGTATCAAAGCAACACACTGTAGCCCTTTACATTACACGGTGTTATATGTCAATTATGTCTTAAATTTAAAAAAAAAAACAATTAAAAATTGATATGCAACATTTTTCTCCTCGACACTCCTGCCCGTAACCTGGATCACAATTTTTGTTTTTATTTTTTCTTTAATTTTCATTTTCACTTCTGTCCAATACTCTTTCTTATTATCCTGCTTCCCAAGGTAGCATTTGGCTCCCCGCTCTCCCTCAAATCGTAATGGTAGTTGCAAAGAAACATGATTATGTGTGATTGAAATGAAAAATACATCAATTTATCAGTTTCAAAATATTTTCCCCATGAAAAAGAACGTTAACCATATAGGATGAGCTGCTTTGGAAGAAATTGAAATCTCCATCTCTGGAAGCATGTAAGAGAGACTGAACTATCTTCGTTCAACACTCATTCACAGAGCATCTACCATGAATCAGACACTGGGAATACAGTATAGGAAATAAGGCACATGTAGTCTCTGTCCTCATGGGTCTTAAAATCTGGCAGCGTGTCCAGGATACTGGGGATTTCTGCATAAGTTTGAACTAGGTGAACCCAGAGTTCTCTTCTGGAGGTCTATAAATCTGTATTTCCAGGATTAAAAAAAGTACATAAAACAAACTGTTGTCTTCTAGTAAGGCAAATGCCCTCTCTGTTTGGGGTTTGAGCATGGAAGACTGAGTACAGAGGAATAAAGAACCCAACACCTATGTTGGGTTGCACCCCTCCAGCCTAAAACAAAAGAATTTGCCTGGCTCTCTCATTAATCAAATCCATTTTGTACATGAGTGCTCTTGTAGGTCTCTGCCAGAGGGAAATGTCAAACACATGGTCTCAGGCCATTCCTACCCCTGGGAAAATGTGGAAGAGACTATGTCAGAAAAATGCAAACCCCTTTCCAGGAAAGTTTACCTTCTGGCATTTTCCCCTTCCCCTGGCTCTGGGTGCTCCTTCAGGGACTCTGCTTCAGAAAAGTGAGGCAGCCAGTGAACCAATCCAAACCAGAGTGAGCAGATGGCCTCGTGTTCTGGGAACATTCTGGGCATATTCCTCCAAGTACTACCACAGAAATGAGGGACAGTTCCAGGAAAACAAGGAGTCGTAACTAGACTCATGGCTTAGACACACACGGCCAGCAAAGGGGTGCCAAGAGCAGACTTGCTGGAGTCAGGGTGGAGGAGACCGTTGGTTTCTCCTGCAAACAAATCAGTTTGACTCTCCCCACCTTATTGGACATGATCACTGCTCCCTCCCAAAGACACCTCTTGGGTCTGCAGGCTGGTGTCCAGTCACAGCTCTAATATCTGGGAGCAGGCTTGAAGTGTTTCAGAAAAGAAAGTGAATGACACCAAATAATCATTCCATTAATGGTTTTACCCAGAGTGTTGTTTTGCAGCCCCCAAACTTTGTTCATGCTTTTTCTTCTTTCTGGGTTTTTCTCTGCCTTCTTCCCTGTCGATGTCCTACTTTTCTTTCTAGGGTTATCTCAAATTCTACTTCTTTCATGAAGATTTCCTGGACTCTTTCAGCTCCAAGTAAGCTCTCTTTTCATAGCATTCTAAATTTCCTTATAGCAAATATGATACCTTATATTACAGCATTTTGTGCATGCCTTACCTTTTTAAAAATTAAATTCTAAGTATCTTATGGACAGAGATTGCATTCTTCTTTATACCTTATCTTGCCCCTAAAGCAGCACGCGTTTTTCCCCCACCACCCTGCATTTGCACATGGTAGGATTAAGAAAAGCTTGAGAAAATAGAGTTGAGAGAACTGTCTTTACCACAGAAATCAGTGGTAATTGTCAGAAACTTCCCAGTCCTGCAAAGTAAACCAGGTCTCTCCTACAGTCTCTTTGAGGTCGACAATGACCTTTTCTGTCCCAATAATCTAAAAAATTAAAAAACTAAATTCACACTCAGTGATACCTGATTCACCCTGAATCATTGGGAAATAAACAGTTCCATCTAAGTGAATTTTCCAGATCACTGGAGCTTGCTTATTAGAATCCAAAAAATTTTTAATGATTTATAAAACATACTTTTCTAAAGGCATTTAGAACACCTCTGGAAAAGTCCAAAAGCAAATCGTTATAGTGGTTATATCCATGGATGATAACTTGGAGATTAGGGAGTAGAGGTAGAGAGAAACCTACTTTCCATCTTTTGTAACTTTTGAATTTTGAACGATGTACATTTATTACCTATCAATTTAAAACTAATGACACACTTCCTTACTTCTTTCAATGGAGTTGCTGAAACTAATGTAACTTTTCTTTCTGAATCAAGGTCATTATTAGAAATATTATTTATTGCCTTGTTTCTAAATAGGATTACTCCAAAACAAAAAAGGATATTAAAGTTCATTGGAGTTATTTGCTCCTATACTAAATGGCTCCAAAACTTTTAAGCTTCCAGAGGTTTAGTGTTTGGTTTACTTTTTAGATTTTCTATCTCTTCCCTGGCAAGTATCACTTTTTGTTGTTATTATAGTGACTACTTATAGCAACCATTGCCTTCCCCCTGTTATGAGTTGCTCATCTGTTCTGATGTGACTTGGAAGTCAAGTGGTCTCAGGTGGTAAATAGAATTTGTCAAGTGGAGATGGGAAGAAGTAAATTCTAGGAGTTAAAAAAAAATGCTAGCAGCTATGTGGGCTATGGCTTTACAAAGTGGATTGGGCTGAATGGCATTCTTATCTAACTCAAATTTAGTTCCCTCTCACTGAAAATCATACAGTGCTGAGCCTTCAGATAGCAGGTCCTTGTGGTAGGCAGGCCTGGTGGACATGAAAGTACCAGAGTGCTGGTAAAGGCAATGCATAAGAGACAACATAGCTTACTGTCCATGGAGGACACAGGAAAACTACTAAGATAATTCCTAGGGACTCAAAAAGTGATGAAAATTGGCATCATTCAATAGGCGGACTTAATGACATCTATTTTGGCCTTGTAGTAGCTTTTTGGACTCTTTCTGGGTTTTGTTTTAGATTTTTGTATGTTGTTTGCTTTTTGGGGTTTTTTTCTGCTATAATTCTAGATACCTGAGTGACTAGATAAGTGGCTTCTGGGTAAGTAGAATTACTATTAATATCATCATTAAAATTATTCTTTTCTTTTTTGATCTGAGTGATGTGTTTTAGAAAAATCCTGGACAATTAACTGGCAAAATAGATTTAAGCAACAACAGACTCCAAATTCAGGTTAAGCCACACCTCCGTTAATGCTCAAATGTGTCACCAAGAATGGAGCTCTGAGTATCACCATCCTGGATTAAAGTATAAAGAGTTTGAAAAATTATTGGAGAACTAAAAAGAGAGTTGAAAATCAAGGGTAGAGAATGAGATGAGGCCATAAATATGTTGTCAACATTCAAAAAAGAAAGCTAACTGTGGAAATTACTGGCCAGTAAATTGGATAGTCATGGCAATAAAACAGATGTTAACAGTGAAAATCCATCAACATCTGGAAAAGATAAAGACACAAAGGATTTATGTAAAGGAGTGAGTTCAAGAGACTCAGCAGAAGAGAAAATCCGAGTGAGGCCAGGTCTTTAGTAAAGGATTTGGAACTTGGGTGAAGGATTTTGCTCAGCCTGCCACGCCATTTCTTCTCCAAGGCCAGTTCAGATTGCTTTGGACGAGAACATAGTCACATAGACTCCAACGCTGGCTGGGAGATCATAAATGAAGGATAAGGATATAAACACCCAAAACAGCTCCAGTGGAGGGAGTGGAGGGCTGAGGGCACTTCCCTAGAGAACAGGGTCAGATCTGGTTTTATTTAACTTCTCTGCTAATGATTTAAAAGCAGGAACAAACAAATGTCAAGAAAATGTGCAAAGCACATCAACTACAGACAAGATACACACACCAACCAGCAAGGAGTTTACCCAGCAGGACCGAGAGCAATTACCAAAGGGAGCTGGAAATTACCTAGGTCATAGCGGCCTAGGAAAATGATCTAAAACAAAAAATCAGTCACTCTTTAGGGTTGGGTGGGGAAAGGGGGCAAGGGGGTGGGAAGGAGTTAAAGAGATGGAGTAGGAAATAAGTGTGGCCAAAAGCAGTCCCAGGGGACAAATAATGTTTAACAATATAACATGGGAATGAGGAAGCCCAACATGACAGAGGTCCAGTTTTGTGGGTTTTAAATGTATGGCTGCATTTCAACAAATGTGAAATGATAACTGACCCATTTATTCAGGGTTATAGGGGAGAGAAGGAAGGGTAAGAGTGTGCATATTGGACTTTAGACATTTACTCAGAATGTTCAAGTTCTAAGGGTGCATATCTCTGCACTCCTGGGTCAGACTTCTAGAATATTTAAAGTCTCATTACCTAGAACAGTACCTGATACCGTCAGTGGTAATAGGCAGAAACTTCCCATTCCTGAAAAGGGCACGACCAGGTCTCTTCCACAGTCTCTTTGAGGTGAACAGAGGCTCTTTCTGACACACAGTAGATGCTTAGTGATTGTGGGACAAATGAAGAACGCCTGTAGCATTCTTAGTATATCTATGATCTTTGAGTGATAATAAGGTGAGAGTTTCCATTAAAGGTCCCTCTAGGTTTGAGATTTGGGAACTCTGTGACTGGAAGAAAAAGAGCCAGGGGCAGCCAGCCAGGTGTTCAAGCAAACAAGGATGACCCTCCCAGCTTGTGTTCTGGGGCCCTCGCCTGCCCCATCCCTGCCTATGAAAGTGGAATTGTGGTGCATCCACCACCTCACCTGGTTGTGCCGCTCCTGCTCCTGACCTTGGCTAAGTGACTGGTCACCTAGGACTGAGCCTCACTTTGGTGTTCTGCACCTACCCCCACAGTGTTCTAGCTCTGTCCAGGACCCAGCTCGGATTCATGAGTGCTCATTTTGCTTTCCCTAAGTGTTTAACTTCATGTTGGCAGCTCAGAGGAAAGACTATGTCCCTTGTCCTGATACGCAATGCTAAATCCCCCTGTACCTCAAAATCTATTCCGTAGCTGTTTCTAGACTGTCTAGACAAGCACTTCTCAAATTTTCATGTGCATAACATCCCCTGGGAGGGGAGACTATGCATTTCCAACAAACTTCAGGATAATGCAGTGTTGCTGCACTGACCACGCATTTGAAAAGCGAACCTCCAGAGCAGCAGTGTCCAACAGAACTTTCTGCAATGATGGAAATGTTTTGTATCTGCACTGTCCAATACAGGAGCCGCTAGTCACATGTGACTGTGAACACTAGCATGACTCATGAGCTAAGTTTAAATTTTAATTAATTTTAATTTAAATAGACACATGTGGCTAGTGGCTCCTGTGCTGGACAGCACAGCTCTAAAGCAATTCAGAGGCACATTAAACTTTGAGAAGTACTTGTCTGGAGAATGCCAGGTCATGCATATCCTTCCCCCAATAAAGCATTAATCATGCAGGCATCTGCACTATACTATATTGCACATTCAGCTGTATTGACAACCAGTTTGACTGGAAATAAGGATTTAGTTTTTATGGTAGTTACTTTCACTACAAAATTGTGCTCTGAAGGAAACAAAACTACCATATAATCCAGCAATTCCACTCCTGAGTATATATCCGAAGAAAATAAAAACACTAATTTGAGGGCTTCCCTGGTGGCGCAGTGGTTGAGAGTCCGCCTGCCAATGCAGGGGACGTGGGTTCATGCCCCGGTCCGGGAAGATCCCACATGCCGCGGAGCAGCTGGGCCCATGAGCCATGGCCGCTGAGCCTGCGCGTCCGGAGCCTGTGCTCCGCAACGGGAGAGGCCACAACAGTGAGAGGCCCGCGTACCGCAGAAAAAAAAACAACAAAAAAACCCCCACTAATTTGAAAAGGTTTATGCATCCCAGTGTTCATAGCAGCATTATTTACAGTAGCCAAGATGTGGAAGCAACCTAGGTCCATCAACAGATGAATGATAAAGATGTGGTGTATATATACAATAGCATATTACTCAGCCATTAAAAAGAATGAAAATATGCCATTTGCAAAAACATGGGTGGACCTGGAGGGTATTATGTTTAGTGAAATAAGCCAGACAGAGAAAGACAAATACTGTGTGTTTTCACTTGTATGTGGAGTCTGAAAAATAAGACAAATGAGTGAATGTAACAAAACAGAAACAAACTCACAGAAGCAGAGAACAAGCTATTGTTTCTTGGACTTGTTTGGGGAGAGGAGTTGGGGGAGGGGCAAAATAGGGGAAGGAGATTAAGAGGTACAAACTACTAGGTATAAAATAAATAAAATACAAGGTTGTAACGTACAGCACAGGTAATATAACCAATATTTTATAAGAACTTTAAATGGAATATAATCTATAAAAATATTGAATCACTCTTGTACACCTGGAACGAATATAATATTGTAACTCAACTATACTTCAATAAAAAAAATTGTGCTCTACTTACAGGCAATAAAAAGAAAGGTGATAAGACATTTAAACAAAGAAATTAAAAGCTTTGCTATATTTGAGTTTTGTTAAACAGTATTATGGAATTAAAATTGACATACAACAAGTTTCATTTATCGAAAGTGTAAAATTTGATAATTTTTGACATATTCCATCACTATGATCAAGAAAATGAACATATCTAGCACCTGAAAAAGTCTTCTTGCATCCTTTGTAATCCCTCCATCCTGCACTGCCTTCCTCTCATTCATCAACAGGCAACCACTGATCTGCTCTCTGTTGCTATACATTACTTTGAATTTCCTAGAATTTTATATAAATGAAATCATACAGTATGTACTGTTTTATTCACTATAATTACACTGGCTTCTTTTACTCAGTGTAATTATATTGGGATTCATCCATATTGTTGTGTGCATCAATAGTTCATGCCTTTTTATTGACGAGTTGTACAACACAACAACTCATCAATGAGTTAACGAGTATTTTTGTTTCTAGTTTGGGGCTATCACAGATAGTGCTGCAATGAACATTGCTACACAAGTCTTCGTATGAACATATGCTTTCATTTCTCTCGGGTAAATACCTAGGAATATAATGACTGGATCATATGTGGGCATGTATTTAAATCTTGAAGAAACTGCCCAATTGTTTATCAAAGTTGTACCATTTTACATTCCAACCAGTAGCATAGGAGGGTTCCAGTTCCTCCACATTCTCACCTACACATTGGTGACATTGTATGGCCAGACTTACAAATTTTAGCCATTCTAATAGGCCAGCAAAGATATCTGATTGTGGTTTTAATTTGCATTTCTCTAATGATTAGTAATATTAAGTGTATTTTCATGTGCCATTTGTATATCTTTGGTAAAGCGTCTATTCAGAACTTTTTGCTCATTTTTTTCCTATTTGTTGTTGTTTTCTTATTATTGAGTTTTGAGAGTGTTTCGTCTATCCTAGATCAAGTACTTTTTACAGATATTTTCCTCCCAATCTGTGGCTTGTCTTTCATTCTCTTAAACGTATATTTGAAAGAGCAAATTCTTAATAATTGATGAATCCCAATTGATCAATTATATCTTTTATTTTAGTGTTCTAGCTAAGAAATATTTGGCCTACCCAAGATCTCAATTTTCTATTGTTTTCTTCTATAAAACTTCTAAAAGTTTTATAGATTTATATCCATTTGAGTTAATTTTTGTACATGGTGTTAGGTAAGAATCAATGTTCATTTTTCTGCATGCAGATACCAATTATTTCCATATCAACTATTGAAAAGACTATCCTTTCTCTACTAAATTCTTTTCCATCTTTGTTGAAACTCAACTGACCATATGCATGCGGGTCTATTTCTGGACTCTGCTCTTTCCACCGATCTATTTGTCTGTCTTGACACCAATATCATACTGCCTTGATTACTATAAATTTTAAAATAAATCTGGAAGTCAGGTAGTGTTAGTTCTCCAACTTTGTTCTTCTTTTTCAAAATTGTTTTAGCTATTCCAGCATTTCCAAATGAATTTTAGAATCATCTTGTCAATTTCTACAAAAACTCTACTGGGATTTTGATTGGGCTTGCTTTGAAGCTACAGATTAACTTGGAGAAAATTGATATCTTTGCAATGTTGAATCTCTGACCCATAACACAGTATCTGTCTGTATTTATTTAGATCTTCTTTAATTTCTCTCAGCAATGATTTTTAGTATTCAGTGTACAGGATTTGTCAGATTTATCCCTAAATATTTCATATTTCTTTTCTTATGTTGTGATATTTTTTAAATTTCAGTTTTGGTTGTTCATTGCTGGTATACAATTGATTTTTTTAAGTTGATTTTCTATCTTATACCCTTGATAAACTCACTGATTAATTTTAGTGGCACTTTTTGTGGATTCCATCAGATACTCTACATAGGCAATCACATTATCTGCAAATAAAGACAGTTGTACTTCCTCCTTTCCAATCATGGTGCCTCTGATCTGTATGTAGATACAGACACAGATGTAGGCACAAAAATCCTGTGTGTGCTTGGCCACAAAGAACCAGCATAGTGACCCAGAATATGCCTATGTTAATTTGTTAAATTATCAACAAAATAAACACATTTGAAAATCTTCATATAGAATTTATGTGCCCTAAGAGGACCCAGGGGTCTGTGACCCATACTGAAAACCACTGATGTGTTGGGAAACACCCAGGATTCAGAGTCAGAGACTTGGATTTGAACCCTGGCTCCCTGCTTCCTTCTCTGCAATCTTGGACAAAGATTTACTTTCTCTGGAACCTGTTTCCTCATCTCTCACAGAGAGATTGATTCACTTGGAAAACATTGATGAGTTATCTGCTATGGTCTAAAACTATAATGTCTTCTTTCCCAACTTAAAAGAGTTGTCTTGAGGATCAAATGAGATTATTTAGGAGAAAGCGTTGTATGAAACAAAAACATGCTACAGTTGTTAGTTATATTCTTCTGTGCACCCCTTCCAAGCTCCTTCTGAGCTCTTTAAGATCTGTCTTAGAGGTCCTTCTCACGCCTCCCCACTGTTCTCATAACCTCTTCCCTATAACCCTAACAGTCATCTCCCTGTCTGCTTGCCTGGCTGCCTCTCCTACCTGGCCAAGAGATGGGCCAGGTCAGGGTTGGTGCCTAGCACAGTGCCTGGTAAACAAAGTGTATGTTTGCTAATGCATGGACCTGAGGCTGTAGGTGACAAGGTGAGGATGATAAGGCCTGAGAAGACAGGACAAGGAAGTCACACATTCCTTGCCCACTTGATGATGTTGTCTGAGCCTGGTTCTGTTGGCACTGCCGATTGCTGGCCACCACCAAAACCCACTTGTCAATCCACTTAGAAGCACAATAACAATAACAGCAAGAGTAAGGCATGAGATTGTTCTGTCAACTGTGACTGAGTCAGGGCTTTGCTTCTCCAAGAACTTCATCCCTTGGAGTGACTGGGGAAGCTGATGCTGCTTTCTTCTTTGGGGCCACCAGTCTCTGTCCCAAGGTCCAGCCCAGTGATAGGGGTGGCTCCCCGGCCCTTTTCAGGACCACTGAGGGGTTCTGTTCCTGGGCTGGCTTTATCCATTGAGAGGAGGAGGGCTGGAGGACTGGGTTAGCAGCAGCCATACCAGGAAGAGTGGGAAGTGAGGGAGGGGCTAGGTTTTCTAAATCTCTCTGGCCTGGTCTCTGAACCAGGGTGGGGTAGGGTGGAGAGAGAGAGCGCCAATCCACACTTGGTTGAGCCCAGATGGCAGGTTCGTCAGAACCGTGTAATCGTCCACAGAGAGAGGACATCTCACTTTGGCAGAAGACACAGGCTAATCAGAAGCAGCCCCCAGCCTCTCCTTCTTTCTTCCCTCCCTACTTCTGTGAATTCAGTTTGATGGGTACAAGGAGAGGTTCCATGGCTTTGATCCCTGGCCACACTGCCTAGCCTCAATTATGGGACGTTCAGAAACAACTGAATGAGTTTTCTGATTGGAAATTGGAAGGGGAGTTTCTTGTGAGCCCACCTTGGCCAAGGCTCTCCCTTGAACTATCAGCAAGCCCAGCTCACCCTCTACTCCCAGCCAGAAAACTTTCTCTCTTTGTGCCAGAAGCCTTCATTCTGGGGATGCTTGAAAAAAAAAGCAAGAGGGAGTGGAGACAAGGGTTTTGGAGGTAAACAGATTAAGGCGCCAATGAAATAATTTAGGGCTCTCCCATTTCCCATTTCATAGAGGGGCTCTATCATGTAATAGCTGCATGACCTCAGGTAAGTCAAATAACCCCACAAGCCTTTGTTTCCTCCTCTACAAAATGAAGATCAAGATACCTACCTGATGGGGGCTTCCCTGGTGGCACAGTGGTTGAGAGTCCGCCTGCCGATGCAGGGGACGTGGGTTCGTGCCCCGGTCCGGGAAGATCCCACATGCCGCGGAGTGGCTGGGCCCGTGAGCCATGGCCACTGAGCCTGCGCGTCCGGAGCCTGTGCTCCGCAACGGGAGAGGCCACAACAGTGAGAGGCCCGCATACCGCAAAAAACAAAAACAAAAACACAAACAAACAAAAAGATACCTACCTGATGGTATGTTATGCAATAACCTATGAAATGCCTGGTGCTCATTCAGGGCTCGTCAGTGGCAATTCTTTTCTCTCCCAAGTTGATGGGATGTTCAGGTCAAAGCTTAGGCTCAGCCTTGTACTCTTCTGCCCAAAGCTGTTGTTGTTGTTCAATACATCGATTTCTCTTCCTGCGTTCTTAACTATCTAGTTCTTGTTTTCTTTTGACTATGCCAATCAAATTAGCCTTATTATTTCTATGACTTTTATTGTAAAGTCTTAAAAATCCATTCTGCTTTAGCTTCTGGGTATAAAACAAGCATATATACCTATAGCAGCTATATATACACAAAATATAAAATATACACAGGCACCATGCGGTATGACCACACATACCCACAAGGACATAGGAGGTTTGATCAGGATAGTGGATTACATGGCTTTACCACAGTATAGGTTGGAACATTAGTGGGTTTTGCAACCCCAGATGGGCTTCTGAAACACGTTGCATGTAAATGGTTGGCTTAAATAGAGAATCCTATTTGAATGCACTTTTTCGGACATTCAGCAGCTGACAGGTGTTTTCAGAGGCCTCTAGCCCTGTTCCTGAGCTCTTCTCCTTTGCCTGTGGCTCTGGGGTTCCTCCGCCCCCATCTATTCCTCAGGAAGGACTTAGATGGAGAGCCCATTCCCCTTCTCTCTTTGACATGCTGGCTTCAATGCCTGAAGTATATAGTGTCTACCCATCCAGAACATCACTAGCCACCTTCTTCTCATTGCTAATAGAGATTTGAAGCCTGGACCAGTGGGTATGGGGTGGGGAGAATATATCCTTTTTTCTTTCCAGCTCAACTACTTACTCCCATGTTCCTTCTCTCTCTCTCTCTCTCTCTCTCTTTTTTTTTTTTTCGCAGTACGCGGGCCTCTCACTGTTGTGGCCGCTCCCGTTGCGGAGCACAGGCTCCGGATGCGCAGGCCCAGCGGCCATGGCTCACGGGCCCAGCCGCTCCGCAGCATGTGGGATCTTCCCGGACCCGGGCACGAACCCACGTCCCCTGCATCGGCAGGCGGACTCTCAACCACTGCGCCACCAGGGAAGCCCCTTTCTCTCTTAAAGTGTCCCCATCCCACCAAAGCCTGAGATGAGGATTTTAAGTACACTCCAGAGGCAGCCACCAGGTTGAGTCTCACTCGACCTTCAGCCTAAGCCTGCTAGAGCCAGAGCATGGCTGGGGGCAAACTAGATCACTCCCAAGCTGGTCCTGGAGTTGCAAGACCTGGGCTCTATTGCAGCCGCAGCTCTCACAAACTCTGTGCTCCCAGAGGAGTCACTTATCACTGTTTTATGTTCACTGTTTCCTCAACTCTTAAATCAGTGGGAAGACTGAGATGACTCCAGGTCTGCATCCAGATTAAAGACTCTCCAGGGAAGCGTTGAGCATGGCCACTAGGTGGCAGTACTTGGAAGGACATGGAGCTGGAGTCCCTGACTGACCGATGGCTCGAGAAAGCTGCCAAGATCGCTCGCTCAGCTCGTCCCCGCATATTGACTGAGCACTGGTGTCTGGTTATCTCCTGCCTTTCCCCTCCCTGCACTGAGGGCTCCCCCATAGGAATAGGCGCACACCCGTCCTTCTCCCTCTCGGGGCAGGTCTCTTGTGAAGCTTCCCCTGGCAAATCCTCTCCCCTACCTCTCAGACAAAGTTCATTCTTGTCGCCTTTGTCTCCCCACCACACTTAACCCACACCTTGATCATGACACTTACTGCCCCCCTGACAGTGATCATTCCTCTGTCTGTCTCCATTACTGGATTATAACGTCTTTGAGGGAAGAGACCAGGTTTTCTTTACCTCTATTTCCTCAGTGCCCAACATGGAACTGGTACAATGACTGCTGGTATATGTTCATTTTACAGATGAATTAATTCGTGAGCAGAGTTTTGGAAGACCAAATGAACCCCTTTATTCAATGCCTTTTTGGTAATTTTTAGAGTTATGCCTTTCTTAATTTTGATTAGCAAGCATGACTTTGGTGGGCTGTTAAGCTTCTCTTAGCAATGGAACTCTTGGTTCAAACAAAAACCTGTGACAACCTGAATATATAAAACAAATGAAAGCAGAGCTGCTTGAGTTGAAGCTGGAATGTGGAGGCCTGGAATCTCTGCTTCTCCTCCCTCCATTCACCTCCTTGGTCAGGGAGCACCTCTTTAGAATCTAAGGGCTTCGTAAACATACTTTGAAAAACAGTCCCCTGACTGTCATAATAATTTCTTTTCTATTTACCTCCAATTCACAGGAAAGATGAGTGACTGGGGAAGGGCTGCATTTCTGTGGGCAGGAAGCCTGTTCCTGTCATCGCACAACCTTGGCAAACAGTACACACTCAATGGATGTTTGCTTAATTGAATTGAGTTGAGTTGAATTTAAATGACAAGTAGACTTTGAAGCCAAATATTGCTTTAGAAGTTGGAGAGAAGTGGCCTTGCCTGGCTTTTCCCCAAGGTAGACGTGGGAAGGTTGTCAGGGAGATGGCTGGCCTGACAATCACCTCTATCCTGAATTAATTCATTGTGATCTCTGAATCACAAGGGGCTGGGAGTGGCCAAGAGGGCCAAGGGATCTTACTTCAGACTGGCTGATTCAACCCATTATGTGGCTTCAGCCTGCCGGAATGTGCCACCTGGGTCACCGTGCAGCAATGCAAATGCAAACAGATCAATACATCACTGTCACACTGAAGAATCTACAAGTTAGAAGGTATCATTGGGCTCAGCTAGGCTGATCAAAGGAAAAGCATTTTCTCTAGCATCCCCAACAGTGGGTCTGCTCTGCTAGTGCCCCTTTGAGGGGCGGCGTGGCCACTGCTGGAGATGCCTCCCTCACATCCAGCGTCTGTCTTCAACCTCTCCCTCTCCAATGGCTCCTCTCTTCTCCACATAAATGTGCTCAGGTTTCTCAATGGTTCTCAAATTTTAAAAAATTTTTTTTAATTATTTAAAAAAATTTCTTCCTCAACTCCCTGGCATCTCTTTAAATCTGTTCTTTTCTTTATGGCTGAGGCTCCTGAGAGAGGAACCTATGTCCTGTCTCTACTTCTCACCTCCCGCTCACCCCTCAGCTCGCTGCAATCTGGCTTCTGTCATTACCAGTCCATTGACACTACTCCTGACTAGATCAAAAACTGCCTTTTTATTGCTAAGTCCAATACTGAGACACGGTTGACTTCCCACTTGAAACCCTTGCCTTTCTTGATTTTTTGGTAACTCTCTCTCCTGGTTTGCGTCCTACTTCTCTGGCTGATTATTTTCCACTTCTTTCTTGATTTGCTCTTCAGCCAGTCCTCCATCATCTTTTCATCTCACCCCACCTACTCTGCCTTGGGCTGTCTCATCTACTCAACTGTCTTCAACCAACAACATTACTCTTTTTGTCATCGTTAGCATTAGGCTTTTTTGCTTATCTTCTTTTTTAAATTTTTTCTTTTCTTTTTTTTAAAATTTATTTATTTTTGGCTGCGTTGGATCTTTGTGAGCGGGCTTTCTCTAGTTGCAGCAAGCAGAGGCTACTTTTCGTTGCGGTGCGCAGGCTTCTCATTGCGGTGGCTTCTCTTATTGTGGAGCGCGGGCCCTATGCGTGTGGGCTTCAGTAGTTGTGGCATGCAGGCTCTAGAGCGCAGGCTCAGTAGTTGTGGCGCACGGGCTTAGTTGCTCCGTGGCATGTGGGATCTTCCCGGACCAGGGCAGGAACCTGTGTCCCCTGCATTGGCAGGTGGATTCTTAACTACTGCGCCACCAGGGAAGCCCCTTTTGCTTATCTTCTATATCCAATCCATAGCAGAATCATTCCACCTCCTAATGTAACTCAAATCCATTCCCCCTCTCCATCCTCTTGCCGCTCCCTATTTTATTTCTCATCTTTTTGATTTCTGCCACTGATCTCTCTCTGTTCAGCTTCGATTCTATAAAATCTACCCCACACAATGCCACAGATTTAAAATATAATTTAGACCATAGCATTCCCTTGATTCAGACTTTTCTGTGATGTCCTATTGGCCTGCAGGATAACATCCAAGCTCTTTGACAAGGTCCTTATACAAGGCTCTCCTCATACAAGGCCTACCATGACCTGGACCTCTCACTATCTCTCCCTTTACACTGTAATTCAAATTCAGTTTTAGAGAAAATCTATGTTGTTCCAAGGTTCTGCAATGATATCTTACAGACATTCTATTTCTTCAGAATAGAACCTCCTTCTTACCTGTACCTCTTACTATACTTCTATACATCCTTGAAAATTTACCTCAGTTATCACCCTGACTGGGGAGCTTTCTCTGACCCCTCCCAATCTAGCTAGGAGCCCCTCACAAGTTTAGTAGCCTGTGCACACTTCTATCTCAACAGTACTGAAAATGTATTGGAATTGTCTACTTGATGGCATCTCCATAAACGATACTCTGCAAGCTTGTGGGCTCCTTCAGCACCATGGCTTTTTAAAAACATTTCTGTCTTCCCAGTATGTAGCATAGAACCTGGAAGGTAGTAGGTACTCAGTAATACCTGGAGTAACCTAAATGGGAAGGAAATCCAAAAAAGAGGGGGTATATGTATACCTATAGCGGATTCACTTTGCTGTACAGCAGAAACTAACACAACATTGTAAAGCAACTATACTGCAATAAAAATTAATTTTAAAAATACCTGGAGTAAATTAATACCACCAGCAACACTCCTACTAATTTATTCTTCTTGGGTATAATTTGTGGTTGTAGAATTCCATTTGCAAAGTCACCACTATTTGGAGTACTGTAGGGTATGCCCAGCATTCCTGTCCCTTAGGCTTATAACTTGGGTGATGACATAGTCTTTTCTCCCAGAATTCCTCCCATTTTTACAGCACCAATTTGTTCTTCTTTGATGGTGAAAATGAAGTCTATACATTTTTACTTTTGCTGATACGTTCACACTCAAACAATAAAAATGCCAGTGAAGTAGGTTAAAAACTTACCAGATGCTGTCCTTTTAGAAGAACGAGATACCCAGCAAAGAGTTTAGAGCACATGGCCTCCCGGTAATGTGTAATATCTTAGCTTCTGAGCTGGCTTTTAAATGTACTGGAGGATACCATAGATATCTATCTTCTGGCTAGGCAGTATGTAGTCTATCCCCTGTTTCTCTCTCCATTTATCATCAAATGGATGTTCCATTTCTGTGTTTATATCCTCCTAACACATTGCTACTTTTCAGAGGGCGGTCCTGGAGAATGATGTTTTTCTACCCACGTAGCCCTGCCTTCCCTTCATCTTGGTTTTTCTATATAAGGTGAAGACTTAGTAACTAACAGGAAGATGTTAGAAGTCGGCGCCTTCATTTCACTAATGTGAAAACGTGGGCCCATAGAGATAAAATGACTAGCCTAGTGGGAGTAATATTATAGCTAACATTTATTGTGTATTTCCTATGCTAAGCACTTTATTTATATTACCTTATTTTATCTTCACAGCAATTCTATGCGGAAACTATTATTAGTATTTCTAGCTCACAGATAAGGAAACTGAGGCTTGGGGAGATGAATTAACATGCCCAGAGTCACAAAGCTAGTGAGAAGCAAAGCAAGGTTTCCAACAGAGGCATTTTTACTCAAAAGCCATTTCTTTTAACTACCAAGCTCAGCTGCTTAATACTACAAGGCTACTTATTTCCCCATTGGTTTAAAATAGATTTTATTTTTATTTCTGATTGCTCTTCATTCTTTGGCAATAGCTCAAGAATGCTGGCCAAACAGTTAATGGGCTTAATGGTTCATAAACAAACTCTGCAGTGTACAAAGGACTACCTATTTTAAACATTAAAAATTTTTTATGTAATTCAAATTATCTCTACTGTGGGCCTGGATTTTCATATATTGACCTTCTTAGAACAAGACCCACCTGTTTTGGAAAAGAGCAATCCAGAAGATAGGAAGCACTGTTTATAATTAAGTGGAAAATTCCCCCAAGGCTCTGACGTTAAATTAGAAAGAGACTGATTAAGGAACTAAACGGAGCACTATTAGTCTTTTTAATGTAAACTCTTTGTTTGTCCAAGCCAAACAGTGGCCATTGCTAACAGAAGTAAAACACCTGTTGCTTCAGAAAGGAAAATTTCAGACCTGGCTCTTCAGAGCTGCTGCTGATAAGGGCTGACCATGAAAAGTTTCCAAAAACTGACATGTAGGCACAAAAGTTTATCTTCTCCTCTGCTTATTTTCTGTATCTGTATGTGTGCCTTAGCTGGAAAGGTAGATTGTGACCCCAGCCCAGGTCTCGCTCCCCTCTTCATTTCTGGAAGGAGTGTCGATTGGGATGTGGCTCTTCTAGAGAAACAGTGAGGCCCTCCCTGGCCTGGTGAGCCTTGGTCTCTAGGCTCCCCTGGTCCCTCCCCTGCAGTGGTCCAGTCAAAGGTCCTGTCACTTGGATTCTGTGGACCCTCCCCTATCTTTAGTGGGCAGTGATGACTTAGAGAAAAAGCATCTGCATAAACCAGTTCATGTCCAGACTTAGGCCAGGTGCTCCTGCTGGGCTGAATCCATCCTTCCAAAGGGCCATGGTGAACATGTTCTCCTGCCATCTGAGGTAGGGGTCTATGGGTACATATTCCTGCCTTGAGAGCAACCTATCTCATATACAAACCTGATCACTTTCTAGCCTATAGATGGTGCCCCATCCCTTAGCTTCCTCAATCCCAGTAGATTTTGATTTAAGTCAGGAGTGGCATCAGGATCCTATATTTTTAAACAACATTCCTAGGTAGGATGAACAACTGCTCTGCTTACCTAGGTTAGTTTGGGGAGATTGAGGAATTTCCGAGGATGTGGGACCTTCAGTGCTAAAATTAGGGAAGTCCTGGGTAAATCATGATGTGTTGGTTAGCCTATTTCTTGGTGATTATGATTTACAGCAAGGTTCAACAAATATTGGCCCACAAGCTAATCCAGGCTACTGCCTGTTTTTATAAATAAAGTTTTATTGGAACATAGCCATGCTCATTCATTTACATATTGTCTATGGTTACTGTTTTTTTTTTTTTGCGGTATGCAGGCCTCTCACTGTTGTGGCCTCTCCCGTTGCGGAGCACAGGCTCCGGACACGCAGGCCCAGTGGCCATGGCTCACGGGCCCAGCTGCTCCGCGGCATGTGGGATCTTCCCGGACCGGGGCATGAACCCGTGTCCCCTGCATCGGCAGGCGGACTCTCAACCACTGCGCCACCAGGGAAGCCCATCTATGGTTATTTTTATGCTACAGTAGGAGAGAGTTGAGTAGTTGTGACAGAGACTACATGACCCATAAAATGTAAAATATGTATTATTTGTCCCTTTACAGAAAACATTTGTTGACTCCTGATTTATAGGCTAAAATCCAGCAACCCAGTCCCTCCATCACGAGCTGACTACCTTCCTGTCCAGCCTCATCTCGACTCTTTCCTTCCTTTCTCTGATCTCTCAAGTCATACTGTCTATTTATAGCTCCACAAAAGTGCCAAATGCTCTCCCTTTTCCTTTTATTTATTTCTTTTTTTCATACAATGCTCCCTCTACCTTGAATGCCCTTTTCCCACTCTGCTTGGCTAATTCCTTTTGGTCCAACAGGACACAGCTGAGGCAGACCCATCTCCAGGAAGTCTTCCCTGACTCTCCACCACACCCATCTTCATCTCCCCCAACCCCCGCCACCCCCTCAGGTTCAGTGCAGGTGGAACCTCCTGTGTACACCACAACCATTGCTGACTTTCTTGTTGGTTTCTCCCATTGGGTTGTAAGATCCTTCAGGGAGAGCACTGTGGCTCATTCACCTTTATACCTCCATCCCTTCGTTTGACTCCTGGCATGGAAGAAGCCTAGTAAGTGATTGTTAAATTATAGATCTATACAATAAGCATAAGAATTTCCTAGAGATTTATCTATATGTGTGTCTTAGCTAGAAACTTAGATTATGACCCCTGTTCAGGACTCAAATCTCTTCATTTCTACAAGATGCATTGGTTTGAGTGTGGTTGTCCTAGACAAACAGTGAGCCCCCCACCTTGGCCTGATGAACCCTTTAGAGATGGAAGAAAGAGTGTGGATAAATAATATTCCCTTCAGTGTGGAAATATATGGTAGGTATTGACCAGGAGAGATGGCTTTTGTGAGTGTAGTTTTCTGGATCACAGAGCTGGGTCACAATCAAATCTGAGGGAAAAAAATTTTTTTCTGAGAAAAACTTTTGTTTTCTTAGAAAACTCAAAGAGAAATATGGGAATCCCCTTTTCTCTCCTGTATATTTTCCATTTTCCCCCAAGCTTGCTTGTCTCCAAATATACCAGATGTGATAGTTTTTGGAGCAAACTCAATTATGTTTTATGGCCCTAAATTAATAAAAATGGCTTTAGATCAGCAATGACATCCCCAAAGTACTTGAAGCCATGATTATTTTTCCAAAAATTTGTTTTTTATTATAAGAGGATTTTTTTTGGCCTGTTGCTTTTATATTTCCAGATACTTTACTTCTCCAGATAAATAATTCTACTCTCAGAATTAGGAAAATAATCTCGAGGGCAGCTCAACTCAGAGTGCTGGATCTCTGTTTGCCAGGACTTTCCAGGGGAAACCAAGGAGACTCCTTGAGGTGCTGCTCTGCCAGTGACCAGAGAGAAGCCTGGTAAACTTCCAAGAAGGCAAGCCTAGTCAGGGGACCAGCCCTGAAGCAAGGGCTACTGGGAGTTATCATGCAGACTGACAGTAGTGCCAAGGGAGAGATTCCTCCATGAGATGGATTTGTAGACCTTGCCTTCACTCTCCTCTGAGAAGTGCGTTTGGCAAGAGTTGGCAACTGGTTAATAGTTGGCCCTCTGAGGGGAAAGCTTTTGTTCCCACAGCTCCTGTGATGAAGAGGAAGCCTGGAAGGTGGGAAGATCCTGGTGCTGGAGTTTTGGCCTGAGCATGTCCCAAATGTCAGATCCAGGGCAAGTTTTTTACCTTCTCAATCCCTGATCCTTCTTCTGTAAAATGGGTGTAATAGTTTATACCTCAGAAGGTTAAAGGTTAAATGAGATCACATATGGAAAAAATTTCAAAGTTCCTGGTACGTATCAGATACCTTAAGGCAGTCCTGGGTGGAGGATCAGAGTTTGGAGCAGATAGACAGAGGCTATGTGTAGGTGGGAAGCCCTGCCTTGCTCTAGAGGGCACTGATCTGCCAAAGAGGTCAAGGAGGATGGACTCAGCCTCATACCTCCTTCTTCCCAGAGACTCCCCAAAAACCTACGACTAAACCTCTTGGCCAGTAGATCTTGTGTCCCACCTAGAAGCCAGGAATTAGCCAGACCCTGAGAACCACTGAACAGCTCTAGATTTAGGCCAGCCTGAAGGGTTGTTCCTGAGGGCCCTCTCCTCAGTCATTAGGTCTGCTCCTGAGAAGATCTCATCTGCGCCCAAACTTCTAATGCTCCCTATTATCTAAGGCCTTCCAAATCAGATCTCTAACCTGTCCTCTCTCCTAAGCTGGAGACAGATAACTCCCCTATTTGCTGGAAAGCTCGACTGTGCCATGGGTACTGGGGAGCCCCAAACTCATGTCCAAAATTTAACTCATGTTCTTCCTCCCTAAGTTGACTCCTCCTCGTATGTTCTCAATATGAATCAATGATACCATCCTCCACCCTCTTGGCGAAGCCAGACAATGTGTTATTATCCTAAGCCTTCTCCCTTTCTGGTTCCCCTTTGTATCTAGTTAGTCACAGAGTCATTCATTCAGCCATTACTTCAACAAATATTTATTGAGTGCTTGCTATGGGTAAAGCACTACAGTGTGAGCTGGATAAAAAGTAGTGAACAAAATAAACATGGCTTCTATCATCTGTGGGGAGTCAAACATTAAACAAATAAACATACAAATGAGCACATGCTTATTAATTCTGTTAAGTGTCCTGAAGGAAAAGCATAGGGTATTTTAAGGAGTATAATATGAGGACTAAATTTAGATTGGGAGGTCAAATAATGTGTAGTAGTCAAGAATCTTTCAATTACAAATAACAGAAATCCAATATGAACTAGTGTAAGCAAAAAGGAGCAATTGATTAAGAAGATATTGGGGTCGCTCATGGAAGCAAGGAAGAGCTGACAATCCAGGCTTGGAGAATGCCTCAAGGGAGCTGATGAGATCCAAAGACTGGCATGCCATCTGGACTCTCTGTTCCTCTTCTTCACATCTCTCTGAGTTGGCCTCATTCTCTCCTGTTCCCAAGCTTTCTTCGCACATCAGAGAACATGGTTCACAGCCAAGTAGCTCTATGACCTAAGGGCAAAAGAGCCTTCCTTACCAAACCAGATAGGAAAATCTGAGGAGAGGACTTATATTGACCAGAGGAATCGGGAACTGTGAAGTTGGTCCAGTCAGGGTCAGTACCTACCCCTGTAGCCAAACAGTGAGGGCTGTTGCCTCAAGAAAAGAAGGGTAAGGTGAGGGGTGGTCATCAGAAGACATCTTTGAGGAATTGATATTTAAAGTGATATGAGACCTAAAAGGTAGATAAGATTTAACCAGATAATAAATGAGGGAGGAATATTTTAAATAAAGGAAACACATTCATTTATTCATTATGTAGCAAATATTTATTCACTATTTACACATGCTTGGGTATGCACCTGAGAACAAGAAAGATACAGTCCCTGGCCTCTTGGAGTTTATCAGTACAAAGATGTTAGGCAGGAAGAACTGGGCCTCTCAGAGGACTACAGAAAGGTCCAGGTGGCTAGAGGACAGTGAGTGAGAGATTAGCAGCACAGATAAAGGTGGAGAGGGAAGAAGAAGTCACACCATTCAGATCCTTCAAGGTCATCCTAAAGTTTTGGATTTTTCTCATAGTGCAATGAGAGGTCACTAGAGGGACACTAAGGAGTAACATGATCTGGTTTGTATTTCTAAACTAGAGCTTAACTGCTTTGTCAAAGGGGTTGTAAAGGAATGAATGTTAAGAACACCACTTAGAAGACTATTGCTATAGGTCAGGCAAGAAAGGATAGTAGCTTAGACTAAAATGACATGAAGAAACAAGGGAATATGGGGATATATCTAGAAGTTAAAATAAATAATTCCTGGTAATAAATTCGATTTGGGAGATGAAAGAGATGGAAGATATAAAATGACCCCCAGATTTCCACTGTGAGTAACTGAGTAGTTGAAAGTGCCATTTACTGAGATGGGGGAACTACAGGTGGATTACATTAGTGTAGGGAAGGTAAAGAGTTTAGTCTTGAACATGTTAAGTTTGAGATGCCTTTGTGACATCTAAGCATAATGTCAAGTTGGCCAGTGTGTGTGTGTGTGTGTGTGTGTGTGTGTGTGTGTGTGTGTATTGAACAGATGACGTATAGAGACATGGAATGGATGACCACAGTTAAGAAGAATGTAGACTGAAGAAGAGACAAAGGATGGAGCCCAGGATAGGGTCAACATTTAGAGGACAGATAGATGTTAAGAAAAGAATACCTGAGAAGAAGCAGTCAATGATACAGAAGGAGAATGTGGTATTGGAGAGCTGAAAGAAGAGAATATTTCAGGAATAGACATGATCAATGATGTCAATGCAACTGAGGTCAAACAAACTATCATTTTAAAGTGCCTTTTGAATTTAGCAATATAGAGGTCATTGGTGACCTTAGCAAGATCAGTTTCAGTGGAGTGAGGTGTGGAGGTAGGAAAGAAGGAATGGGACCCTTTAAAATCAGGAATAAGAAAGATGCCGGCTCAGAGTATATCAATTCACTATTGTTTCAGAGGTCATAATCAGTGAAACAATACAAGAATAATAAGTAGAAGGTATAAAACTTCTAAAGGAAAAAAACAAATTGGTCATTATTTGCAGAAAACATGATTGTCTACATGAAAAATTGAAAATAATTTACTTTATTACTGGAATGAAGAAAATTTAGCAAAGTAGCTATATAGGATGAATATACAAAAGTCTGTTGTATTTTTCCACCCAGCCAAATAGGAATAATAATTTCTTTAAGTTAATATCTATAACAGCAACAACAACAACCCAAAACAGAAGTATCCAAACATGCGTAAGATCTTTGTGGGAAAAAAACCATTAAATTTTACTAAAAGACAATAAAGATCCAAATGAGTGGATACCTATACCATGTTAATCATGAAAAACTCAATATCAGAAAGATGTCAGTTTCCCTAATGGATACTTACTCCACCTTAAAAAAGAGATTAAAAGAGGAAACTTGCACAAGCCTCTTAGATAGCCTCATCCACCAGAGGGCAGACAGCAGAAGCAAAAGGAACTACAATCCTGCAGCCTGTGGAACAAAAACCACAGTCACAGAAAGATAGACAAGACAAAAAGGCAGAGGGCTATGTACCAGATGAATGAACAAGATAAAACCCCAGAAAAACAACTAAATGAAACAGAGATAGGCAGTCTTCAAGAAAGAGAATTCAGAAGAAAGATAGTGAAGATGATCCAGGACCTCAGAAAAAGAATGGAGGCAAAGATTGAGATGATGCAAGAAATGTTTAACAAAGATATAGAAGAATTAAAGAACAAACAAACAGAGATGAACAATACAATAACTGAAATGAAAACTACACTAGAAGGAATCAATAGCAGAATAACTGAGGCAGAAGAACGGATAAGTAACCTGGAAGACAGAATGGTGGAATTCAGTGCTGCAGAACAGAATAAAGAAAAAAGAATGAAAAGAAATGAAGACAGCCTAAAAGACCTCTGGGAAAACATTGAATGCAACAACATTTGCATTATAGGGGTCCCAGAAGGAGAAGAGAGAGAGAAAGGACCTGAGAAAATATTTGAAGAGATTATAGTTGAAAACTTCCCTAACATGGGAAAGGAAATAGCCACCCAAGTCCAGGAAGCACAGCGAGTCCCATACAGGATAAACCCAAGGAGAAACATGCCAAGACACATAGTACTCAAATTGGCAAAAATTAAAGACAAAGAAAAATTATTGAAAGCAGCAAGGGAAAAATAACATACAAGGGAACTCCCATAAGGTTAACAGCTGATTTCTCAGCAGAAACTCTACAAGCCAGAAGGGAGTGGCATGATATATTTAAAGTGATGAAAGGCAAGAACCTACAACCAAGGTTACACTAGGCAGCAAGGATCTCATTCAGATTCGATGGAGAAATCAAAAGCTTTACAGATAAGCAAAAGCTAAGAGAATTCAGCACCACCAAACCAGCTCTACAACAAATGCTAAAGGAACTTCTCTAGGTGGGAAACACAGAGAAGAAAAGGACCTACAAAAACAAACCCAAAACAAATAAGAAAATGGTAATAGGAAAATACATATCAATAATTACCTCAAACGTGAATGGATTAAATGTTCCAACCAAAAGACACAGGCTTGCTGAATGGATACAAAAATGAGACACATATATATGCTGTCTACAAGACACCCACTTCAGACCTAGGCACACATACAAACTGAAAGTGAGGGGATGGAAAAAGGTATTCCATGCAAATGGAAATCAAAAGAAAGCTGGAGTAGCAATACTCATATCAGATAAAATAGACTTTAAAATAAAGAATGTTACAAGAGACAAAGAAGGACACTACATAATGATCAAGGGATCAATCCAAGAAGATATAACAATTATAAATATATATGCACCCAACATAGGAACACCTCAATACATAAGGCAACTGCTAACAGCTATAAAAGAGGAAATCAACAGTATTACAATAATAGTGGGGGACTTTTAACACCTCACTTACACCAATGGACAGATCATCCAAAATGAAAATAAATAAGGAAACAGAAGCTTTAAATGACACAATAGACCAGATAGATTTAATTGATATTTATAGGACATTCCATCCAGAAAGAGCAGATTACACTTTCTTCTCAAGTGTGCACAGAACATTCTCCAGGATAGATCACATCTTGGGTCACAAATCAAGCCTCAGTAAAATGAAGAAAATTGAAATCATGTCAAGAATCTTTTCTGACCAAAATGCTATGAGATTAGAAATGAATTACAGGGAAAAAATGGAAAAAACACAAATACATGGAGGCTAAACATATGTTAGCCTTGAGATCACTGAAGAAATCAAAGAGGAAATCAAAAATACATAGAGACAAATGACAACAAAAACACAACAATCCAAACCCTATGAGATGCAGCAAAAGCAGTTCTAAGAGGGAAGTTTATAGCTATACAAGTCTACCTCAAGAAACAAGAAAAATCTCAAATAAACAATCTAACCTTACACCTAAAGGAACTAGAGAAAGAAGAACAAACAAAACCCAAAGTTAGAAGAAGGAAAGAAATCATAAAGATCAGGCAGAAATAAATGAAATAGAAACAAAGAAAACAATAGCAAAGATCAATAAAACTAAAAGTTGGTTCTTTGAGAAGATAAACAAAATTGATAAACCGTTAGCCAGACTCATCGAGAAAAAGAGGGAGAGGACTCAAATCAATAAAAATAGAAATGAAAAAGAAGAAGTTACAACAGACACCGCAGAAATACAAAGCATCCTAAGAGATTACTACAAGCAACTCTATGCCAATAGAATGGACAACCTGGAAGAAACGGACAAATTCTTAGAAAGGTATAACCTTCCAAGACTGAACCAGGGAGAAATAGAAAATATGAACAGACCAAAAACAAGTAATGAAATTGAAACTGTGATTAAAAAATCTTCCAACAAACAAAAGTCAAGGACCAGATGGCTTCACAGGTGAATTCTATCAAACATTAAGAGAAGAGCTAACACCTATCTTTCTCAAACTCTTCCAAAAAATTGTGGAGGAAGGAACACTCCCAAACTCATTCTATGAGGCCACCATCACTCTGATACCAAGATCAGACAAAGATACTACAAAAAAAAGAAAATTACAGAACAATATCACTCATGAATATAGATGCAAAAATCCTCACCAAAATACTAGCAAATAGAATCCAACAACACATTAAAGGGATCATACACGATGATCAAGTGGAATTTATCCCAGGGATGCAAGGTTTCTTCAATATACGCAAATCAATCAATGTGATACACCATATTAACAAACTGAAGAATAAAAACCGTATGATCATCTCAATAGATGCAGAAAAAGCTTTTGACAAAATTCAAGACCCATTTATGATAATAACTCTCCAGAAAATGGGCATAGAGGGAACTTACCTCAACATAATAAAGGCCGTATATGACAAACCCACAGCAAACATCATTCTCAATGGTGAAAAACTGAAAGCATTTCTGCTAAGATCAGGAACAAGACAAGGATGTCCACTGTCACCACTATTATTCAACATAGTTTTAGAAGTCCTAGGCGTGGCAATCAGAGAAGAAAAAGAAATAAACGGAATACAAATTGGAAAAGAAGAACTAAAACTGTCACTGTTTGCAGATGACATGATACTATACATAGAGAATCCTAAAGATGCCACCAGAAAACTACCAGAGCTAATCAATGAATTTGGTAAAGTTGCAGGATAAAAAACTAATGCACAGAAATCTCTTGCATTCCTATACACTAATGATGAAAAATCTGAAAGAGAAATTAAGGAAACACTCCCATTTACCATTGCAAAAGAAGAATAAAATACCTAGGAATAAACCTACCTAGGGAGACAAAATACCTGTATGCAGAAAACTATAAGACACTGATGAAAGAAATTAAAAATGATACCAAGAGATGGAGAGATATACCATGTTCTTAGATTGGAACAATCAATATTGTGATAATGACTATACTACCCAAAGCAATCTACAGATTCAATGCAATCCGTATCAAATTTCCAATGGTATTTTTTATGGAACTAGAACAAAAAAATCTTAAAATTTGTATGGAAACACAAAAGACCCCGAATAGCCAAAGCAGTCTTGAGGGAAAAAAATGGAGCTGGAGGAATCAGACTCCCTGACTTCAGACTATACTACAAAGCTACAGTAATCAAAGCAATATGGTACTGGCACAAAAACAGAAATATAGATCAATGGAACAAGATAGAAAGCCTAGAGATAAACCCACTCACCTATGGTCAACTAATCTATGATGAAGGAGGCAAGGGTACACAATGGAGAAAAGACATCCTCTCCAGTAAATGGTGCTGGGAAAACTGGACAGCTACATGTAAAAGAATGAAATTAGAGCACTCCCTAAACACCAAACACAAAAATAAACTCAAAATGGATTAGAGACCTAAATGTAAGAGTGGACAATATCAAACTCTTTGAGGAAAACATAGGAAGAACACTGTTTGACATAAATCACAGCAAGATCTGTTTTGATCCACCTCCTAGAGTAATGGAAATAAAAAAAATAAACAAATGGGACCTAATGAAACTTAAAAGCTTTTGCACAGCAAAGGAAACCATAAACAAGATGAAAAGACAACCCTCAGAATGGAAGAAAATATTTGCAAATGAATCAATGGACTAAGGATTAATCTCCAAAATATATAAACAGCTCATGCAGCTCAATATTAAAAAAACGAACACCCCAGTTCAAAAATGGGCAGAAGACCTAAATAGACATTTCTCCAAAGAAGACATGCAGATGGCCAAGAAGCACAGGAAAAGCTGCTCGACATCACTAATTATTAGAGAAATGCAAATCAAAACTACAATGAAGTATCACCTCACACCAGTTAGAATGGGTGTCATCAGAAAATCTACAAACAACAAATGCTGGAGAGGGTGTGGAGAAAAGAGAACCCTCTTGTTCTGTTGGTGGGAATGTAAATTGATACAGCCACTATGGAAAACAGTATGGAGGTTTCCTAAAAAACTAAAAATAAAATTACCATAAGACCCAGCAATCCCACTACTGGGCATATACCCAGAGAAAACCATAATTCAAAAGGACACGTGCGCCCCAATGTTCATTGCAGCACTATTTACAATAGCCAGGTCATGGAAGCAACCTAAATGCCCATCAACAGACAAATGGATAAATAAGATGTGGTACATATATACAATGGAATATTACTCAGCCATAAAAAGGAATGAAATTGGGTCATTTGTTGAGACGTGGATGGATCTAGAGACTGTCATACAGAGTGAAGTAAGTCAGAAAGAGAAAAGCAAGTATCATATATTAGCTCATATGTGTGGAACCTAGAAGGGTGGTACAGATGAGCCGGTTTGCAGGGTGGAAGTTGAGACACAGATGTAGAGAACAAACATTTGGATACCAATGGGGCAAAGACACGAGGGGGTGGGGGTGGGGGTGTGATGAATTGTGCGACATGTATACACTGTTATGTATAAAATTGATGACTAATAAGAACCTGCTGTACAAAAAATAAATTAAATTAAATTAAATTAAAAACAAAACAAAAAAGAGATTAAAAAATAAAATGCAATGGACACAGATGCAGGTATATATGTAGATCTGGTGATAGACAATAGATATTCCTTAAAATTCCTTGTGATCACAACCAGCTTTATTTTTACAGGCTGTTCTCACTGTTTAGAATCTTCTTTCACTTTATGTATTTGACAAACTTCTTTCAAAATCCTTCTTTCAAAACCCTGGGCAAACCTGATCACCCCTGCTTTTCCTGGCCTTCAAAAACAGAATCATTCATTCTCTCTTATGAGCTGCTTCTGAATCTTGTGCTTACTTCAATTATTTCTTGGGACACAATGCATTGTGTTTATGTGTTTTTATGTCTACCTAAAGCTAGACTTTCAATAGTAGAGTTCATGTCTTGGGAAATGAGCAGAAGAAAAGGTCAACTATGGAGTTTCCTAAAAGCCTCAGTTCTCAATAAATCTCTTTTGAATAACAGAGTACTCAGAGTTAGCCTAAGCCCATGGGGAGGATCCTGAGCTGATCATTTACTCTCTGCCTGTTCTTCCCCCTACCATCCTGATGTGACCCCTAGGAGACTCTGGAAATAGCCTGAGAACATGAGTGTCTGGATATTGGGAACCCAGGCATAGGAGCGCTCCCAGAACCAGAAGTCATAGGATATCCTGTTCCAAAGCCAGGTGCTTCAATGCCTCTTTTATACCAAACAGACCATGCAGAGAATGATCATCTTCTTCCTCAAAGGCCTGCTGGCCTTCTCACAGGATTCCTTTCCAAAAGGAATGATCAGAACATATTTCTCAGATTGTTAACTACGTAAAGGAGTCTGGGTCTGGCAGAAATCTTAGAGCTAGAGGCCCAGGAACTGCTGTCAAGTTAGCATAAGTCAGAAATGCAGGAAAGAACTCTCTGAGCTAGCAGCATTAAACAATGAGAGATTATGATTTATCTGACAACAAATTTAATTTCCGGCTTAGTTTTCAGCAAAGCCATGAATTTTATCAAGGCAGAGGTTTATGTATACACTCTAAAGTTTTTTTTCTTACTCTAGTTTTATTGAGATATAATTGATATACAGCACTGTATAAGTTTAAGGTGTACAGCATAATGATGTGACTTACATACATCATGAAATGATTATCACGTAAGCTTAGTGAGGATGTATCATCTCATAGATACAAATAAAGAAATAGAAAAAAATGTTTTCCTTGTGGTAAGAACTCTTAGGATTTACTCTCTCAACAACTTTCATACATGACGTACAGCAGTGTTCATTATATTTATCATGTTGTGCACCACATCCCTAGGGCTCATTTATCTTGTAACTGGAAGTTTGTACCTTTTTACTACCTTCATCCAATTCCCCCTTCCCCCCACCCCCACCTTTAGTAACCACAAATCTGATCTCTTTTTCTATGGGTTTATTTTTTTGTTTGTGTGCTTTTGAACAATAATTGACCTACAAAACTATGTTAGTTCCTGGCACATGACATAGTGTTTTGATATTTCTACATATTTCACAATGATCACCATGATAACTCTAGTTATGCTATGTCACCATACAAAGATGTCACTTAATTATTGACTATATTCCCCACACTGTACATTTTATACCCGTGACTCATTTATTTCATAATGTAGTATGTGTCTATATATGTGTATACACACACACACAAATATATATATATATATATATACACACATTGGAATATTACTCAGCTGTCTAGAGTTTTTGTAGTATAAATTCTGTATTTACCTAACAACCCTGTCTTCCATATTTGAGAGCAATTTATAATTTCCTTGAGGACAGGGTCATTATTTGCAAAATTATGGATTTATACAGAGCTTTGCACATAATAGAACCAACTAAGAACAAATTTATGGATGAATGAGTGAAGCAGAAGATACATATAAGGTTAAAAACCTAATGTTTAAGTAAAGGGGGAGAGGGTTCTGCCAGGAAGGTCCAATAGCATTTTCTGGTTTCACTTTCTTTAACATATAATGGAAATCTAAAAGTATAATGGGCATTTTGCCTTAAAATGACCCTGATGAGACTCTCTTTGGACTGGTTCCAAGTGCTGGGAGATAATTGATGATGAGATGCTGAGCAGAATCACTCTCCACAGGGATAACAAGATCTATGTTTATAAAGCAAATATTCCCTGAACATCTACATGTGCCAGGTTATTGTTCAAGGCATTGGAGGTGAGCCATAGATAAGTCTTCAAAGCAACCTACATTCTGATTGTTTAAATAAACATGCACAAAGATAAAACCAGAATGGGATAGAAGAGGAAATTAGACATGCTGAGTGAGAGCTGAACTTGTAGCTCCCAAGCCTGAGTTTCCAAAACAGCCCCCATATTTGGAAATATTGATGAAGGGCCTAACTGGAAGGAAAAAATCAGAATGGATGGAGAGGCCACAGATTTGTTTTATTTGCTAAATTTTTATTAAATACATAGATGTGGCTAAAATCGTAAGGAGAGGTTCATAATGAAATAAAAAGCAATGGGCTTCCCACTTCTATTGACACTTCCTAGGGATAACCACTTTTAACTCTTCTAGCTGTTTATTGTAGCTATATTATCTGCTTCTACCACTATTTCTTAAGTTATAAATTCAAAATAGTATCCATTGACTTTCTGTTTCCCTAGATGAAGATTTAAGTCTCTAGTTGCACCTTTGCCTATCTACATGCTCCAATATAGTTGTCAGTATCTTAAGTTCCTCAAATCTTAAGTTCCTTAAATATATATGCATACCTTTATCTCTTTTCCATTGACCATAGACAGTCTTTTTCAATTCCTCATTGTTAGGGACTGAATTGTGTTCCCCTAAGATTCATATGTTTAAGCCCTAACTCTCAAGGTGACTGTATTTGGTGATAGGACCTTTAAGGAGGTAATTAAGGTTAAATGAGGTCATAAGGGTGGGGCCCTAATCCTATATGACTGGTGTCTTTATAAGAAGAGGAAGAGGTGCCAGGAGTACATGCACACAGAAACATAGGCCACGTGAGAACACAGCAGTAAGATGGCCATCTGCAAGACCAGGTGAGAGTATTCACTAGAAACCAGATGTTCCAACACCTCAGTTTTGGACTTCTAGCCACCAGAACTGTGAGAAATAAATTTCTGTTGTTTAAGCCACACACTTTGATGTATCATGTTGTGGAAGCCCTAGAAGACTAACACAACTCTTTATAAGATTAGGACCATTTGCCTTATAATAACCATATTTATATTTTCCATGACCTCTTTCTTGTTCCCTGATTCTCTTTTTATTATTTGCAGTTGTCTGCTGGCTGCAATATGTTCTCAGATCACTGTGAGAATAACAATTATTCTAAATGTCCATCATCAGATGAATGGATAAAGAAGATGTGGCACATATATACAATGGAATAATACTCAGCCATAAAAAGAAATGAAATTGAGTTATTTGTAGTGAGGTGGATGGACCTAGAATCTGTCATACAGAGTGAAGTAAGTCAGAAAGAGAAAAACAAATACAGTCTGCTAACACATATATATGAATCTAAGAAAAAAAAAAAGGTCATGAAGAACCTAGGGGTAAGACGGGAATAAAGACACAGACCTACTAGAGAATGGACTTGAGGATATGGGGAGGGGGAAGGGTAAGCTGTGACAAAGTGAGAGAGTGGCATGGACATATATACACTACCAAACATAAAATATATAGCTAGTGGGAAGCAGCCGCATAGCACAGGGAGATCAGCTCAGTGCTTTGTGACCACCTAGAGGGGTGGGATAGGGAGGGTGGGAGGGAGAGAGACGCAAGAGGGGAGAGATATGGGAACATATGTATATGTATAACTGATTCACTTTGTTATAAAGCAGAAACTAACACACCATTGTAAAGCAATTAGACTCCAATAAAGATGGTAAAAAATAAAATAAATAAATATAATGGTTACTTATTAAAAAAATTTATTCTAATAATTAGAACTTCTTTAACATTTGTTCTTTTCTCCAGCTATTTTCTCTAAAAGCTCTGTTTTCTATTTTTTTTTTTATGTCTCTCTTTCCTATTAAAGGACTTCCTCAAATGTCTGGAGATCCCAGAAACTACTATTAAAATTTTGGTCCATTTCCTTCTTATTCTTTATTTGTATAATTTTATGCATAAAATGATATAAAACCTTGGGATAAATATCCTGGTTACTAAAATTTTGTGGGTGTCAGTGACACACTCAAATCTCTCAGAGATTCTAAGTCTTGCTCTTTGCTTTCATTCATAAAGGATGAATGGGCAAAACACTGATTATATCAAACCTGCTTAAAAATAAGTGAACACAACAAGAAAAGAAAACTACAGAATATCCTTCATAACATAAATGAAAATTTCTAAGTAAAATTTTAGCAAATCAAATCCAACAATATATATTAAAAAATAATGCATTATGATCAAGTGGGGTTTGTCCCAAGAATGCAAATTTGGCATAACATTCAAAAACCAATCAATATGAGTGACCATGTTACACAGATTAAAATATTAAAACCACATGATTATCTCAATAGTCATGGAAAAAGCATTAAACAAAATTCAATATTCATTCATAATAAAAAACTCTCAGTAACCTAGACATATAAAGAAAATTATATAAAGATAAAGAACACCTATGTCAAAAACGTATAGCTAATATCATATTTAATGGTGGAAGACTGAATATTTTTCTCCTAATACTGTAAAAAAGACAAAGGTGTTCACTTTCAGTACTTCTTTTTTTTTTTTTTTTGGCTGCATTTGGTCTTCATTGCTGCACATGGGCTTTCTGTAGTTGCGGCGAGCGGGGGCTACCCTTCCTTGTGGTGTGTGGGCTTCTCATTGTGATGGCTTGTCTTTGTTGCCGAGCATGGGCTGTAGACACGCAGGCTTTAGTGATTGTAGCATGCAGGCCCAGTAGTTGTGGCTCGTGGGCTCTAGAGTGCAGGCTCAGTAGTTGTAGTGCACAGGCTCAGTAGTTGTGGCTGGCAGGCTAGAGTGCGGGCTCAGTAGTTGTGGCACACGGGCTTAGTTGCTCTGTGGCATGTGGGATCTCCCCGGACCAGGGCTCGAACCTGTGTCCTCTGCATTGGCAGGCAGATTCTTAACCCCTGTGCCACCAGGGAAGTCTCCACTTTCAGTACTTCTATTTAACATGATATTGCAAGTCCTAGACAGTGTAATAAGGCAAGAAAAAGAAGTAAAATGCATACAGATTGGAAAAGAGGAAGCAAAGCCAGATTTATTAACAAACAACATAATTGTCTGTGTTGTAAATCCTAAAGATTCTACAAAAATGCTACTGTAAATAAGAAATGAGCCTAGCAAGTTTGCAGAATATAATGTCAATATATAAAAATCAACTGCATTTCTATATATTTGAAACAAGCAATTGAAAATGGAAATGAAAAAACAATACAATTTATAACAGCATAAAAATATAAAGTACTTAAGGATAAATTTAATAATATATGTGCAACACCTGTACTCTGAAAACCACAAAAGTTGATAAGAGAAATTAAAGAAGACCTAAATAAATTAAGAGATATACCAGGCTCTTGGATTGAAAGATTCAATATTGTTAAGATGTTAATTATCCTTAAGTTGATCTATAGTTTTAACATAATCTCAATCAAAATCTCATTAGACTTTTTTGTAAAAAAATTAACAAGCTGATTATAAAATTTATATGAATATACAAAGGACCAAAACACTTTTGAGAAGATGGGAATAAAGTTGGAGGGCTTACATTCCTGACTTCAAGATTTATTATAAAGCTACAATCTTCAAGGCAGTATTGTATTCACACCAAGATATAGGAACCCAATAGAGGGACCCAATAGGTCAATGGAACCCAATAGAGGGTCCAGAAATATATAGATTTACATATATATGGTCAGTTGACTTTAAACAAAAATACAAAGGCAGTTCAGTGGAGAAAGGATATCTCTTCAACAAACGGTGCTGAAATAATTTGATATCCATATAACAACAACAACAAAGAACTTCAATCTGTATCTCACACAATATACAAAACTGAATGCAAAAATTAACTCAAAACCTAAATGATCTTAAAGATATCAATGATCTAAATCTAAAATATCTAAAACTAAACCTAAAACTACGAAACTTACAGAAGAAAACATAAGAGAAAACCTTTGTGATGTTAGATTAAACAAAGATTTCTTTGCTACAACACCAAAGCAAGTCCAGTTGGTAAATTGACTTCATCAAAATGAAGAACATCTGCTCTTCAAAAGACACTACTAAAAGAATAAAAAGATAAGTCAGACTTGGAGAAAATATTTGGAAATTACATATCTGATAAAGGACTTGTATTGAAATATATAAGGAAATCTAAAACTCAATAATAAGAAAACAAACAACCCAATTTAAAAAATATGGGCAAAAGATCTGAACAGACACTTCATCAAAAAAAAAAAGATATATGAATGGCAAATAAGCACATTTAAAGATGCTCAACAACACTAGTCATGAGGGAAAAGCAAATTAATACCACAATGAGATGTCAACACATACCTCTCAGAATGTTTAAAATGAAAAGTCTGACCATACCATATGCTGGCAAGGATATGGAGCAGCGGGGACCCTCATATATTGCTGGTGGGGATGAGAAATTGTATAACGACTTTGGAAAGCACTTTGGTAGTTTATCAAAGAGCTAAACATATACCTACCAACTGACCAGCCATTCCACTCATAGGTATTTGCCCTAAGGTCCATACAAAGACTTGTATATGTATATTCATAGCAGCTTTATTTGTAATAACCTGTAATAACCCCAAATTGGAAACAAATTTAGTGTATTCTGAAAATGGAATACTCTTCAGCAATAAAAAGGAATAAGCTATTGATACATTCAACATGGATATATCTTTAAATAATTATACTGAGTGAAAGAAGCCAGACAGAAAAGAATACATATTGTGTGATTACATTCATAGAAAATTCTAGAAATGCAAAATAATCACAGTGACAGAAAGCAGATCAGTGTTTTCTGGGGATGGGTGGGGCAGGGTGGATATTTGGGGGGGATAGGTATGTTCATTATCTTGATTTTGGTGATAGTTTAATGGATATGTAGACATGTTAGAACTCATCAAATATAGGCATCTTATCGTTTATTATGCCTTAACAAACTATTCAAATGGTATATATAAAATTTATACCATATATGTATCATATCTATGTTATAAATGGTATAATATATAAAGTACATAGATTTATACTCTTTTTAAACACAGGAAACAAAGAAGAGAAAAAAAATCACAAACTCCCAACCTCTGCTGACATAGATGTTTATAAAGGAGAGTAATACAAATGTTAAGGTTAGATCATTTAAATGGCACAAAATGAGAAGTGAAAATGGAATGCTTACTCCCCACACTGTCCCTCTCCCTCTTGCAGTCTCTCTCCCCAAAGGCCCTCACTATGAACTAACTCTAATGTTGGGCAATGGTATAATTTTTTTTAAATTTATTTTATTGAAGTATAGTTTATTTACAATGTTGTGTTAATTTCTGTTATACAGCAAAGTGATTCAAATATATATATATATATATATTCATTTTCTTATTCTTTTCCATTATGGTTTATTACAGGATATTGAATATAGTTCCCTGTGCTATACAGTAGGACCTTGTTGTTTATCCATCCATCCTATGTATAATGGTTTGCGTCTGCTAATCCCAAACTCCCAACCCATCCCTCCCCACTCCCCTCCCCCTTGGCAACCACAAGTCTGTCCTCTATATCTGTGAGTCTGTTTCTGTTTCATAGATAAGTTCATTTGTGTCATACTTTATCAGTAGATTCCACATATAAGTGATATCATATGGTATTTGTCTTTTTCTGACTTACTTCGCTTAGTATGATAATCTCTAGGTCTATCCATGTTGCTGCAAATGGTATTATTTCATTTGTTTTTATGACTGAGTAGTATTCCATTGTGTATATATACCATATCTTCTTTATCCATTCATCTGTTGATGGACATTTAGGTTGTTTCCATGTCTTGGCTATTGTACGTAGTGCTGCTATGAACATAGGGGTGCATGTATCTTTTTGAATTATAGTTTTTTCCAGATATTGAGCTATGGTGTGATTTTTAATGCCTCCATTTACTGCTTGGAAATGTTATCAAGTGAAAACATATCAAATATCCTTGGATAGCTTTTTAAAGAGAACTGAGCTATCCAAATCTTGTCCAAACGCAAATATTCTAAATGGTCCAATAAACTTAGTGTTTATTAGATAGTGAAGTAAAGATTATTATAGCTCATAATGAATTTTAGGTCAAATGTATGCAGAATACTACTGCATTTTTAAATGTCATATATAAATAATTGAAAGTTATAAATAACTGAAAGTGTCAGGCATTCTACTCTCTGCCGTCAGTGAATACAGAATATTTGCACCTGTGTTATAGATCTCAGAGCAGAGTTTCATTACCTTATATGAATAAAGAAATATAGAATTTTGGAGCTCAAAGGTATTATTACTCAGACAGGTTTAGGCTGAAAGCAGGTTGGGAAAATGAAGAAGGAAGCTTGAGCCAGTGTGGGGTAGGAGCCTATCCTGTGTTCAGGGTCATCCTCTAAGAGGGAAACAGGGAAGTCCAGAGAATGTTCAGTGAGAGCTCATCCCCTGTGCTCTCTACAATGGTTCATTCAATGGCGAAAGCCTGGGACTCAGGCGTCAGGCAGCAGGAGAAACCCAGGGTGAAGGAAAGGTGGTACTCCCCTTCCTTGATTTTCTTCTGTGCTAGACATCTTGAGAGGCACTTGAGTGGAAGCCAGGGGGCAGCTGTTATAGCCTCTGCTTTTACTCATGAGGATGCTAAGGCTCGGAGGAAAGGAGTTAAATTTGAGCAACTCAGGTCCACTCAATTCTAGTACATGGGCCTTTCCCCTGAGGTGCCAGTTGGGGTCTGTGTCTGCAAAGGGCGAGAGGCAGAGAGATAAAGGGGTCCAGTGCTCATGTCAGAGCCCTGCATGCTGTGTGTGCTGGCCCCACTGGATGTAGGTATAGGAGACATAGTAGTGATGATGAACAGAGATCATGACCACGAGTGTGTGGGCTGTCAGGCCTGGCCCAGGAGGTTTAACTGGGGGAAGCTGGAAGAAGAGCCAGGGTGAGTAGGGTGAGGTTGACCAAATGGCCATCAAGCTCCTCACTTTGCAAATGAAGGAGTGAGGGGCAGCAGAGATGAAGAGGATTTGTCCTTCACATTACAGAGCTGGGACCCTAAAGCTGGCCTCTCCTCCCCAATCTGGCACACACAACCTAAAAGGGCGCTCTGAATAAACAGGAGAGAGCAGCATATAGAGAAGCTTGTCATTGGAGATCTACTTACATAATGAATGGCTAGTCTCAGCAATGATTTTTTTTTCTTGACCTTATCAATGATTTGCTTGTTGCCCTATTTTTGGCAAGCCCAGTTTTTCTGGTGGGAAACCTGAGCACCTTTGTCATAGGTCAGTGGCTTCCAAGAACACTTTGAGCCCAAGGGCAGGGCCTGCCTTTACCTGTCCCTTGGGCCTTCTGTTGGGTGGGACCATGGAGGCTTTTTTTCTGCAACCTTCTTACACTTCAGCATTAATCTGAGCTCTTTCTGTCACTAGAGAACAGAACATTCTCCCCAGTTCAAGGGGGAGGAGGCACCAAGGCCATGGGGTAATAGCAGAATTGTCCTGCTCTGGTCAGACCAGGGCACATTTTACAGATGGTCCTTACGTTTATGCTTGTTTCCTCTTGTGCCCCCCCTACCTCCACTTCTCTCACCTTTGTTTAGTACCTGGGTGACCTTTCTGTCCTTGGCCCTTGTGTTCAAGGCTTGGCAGGAATGAATGGAACCCTCAAAAGAGACTGATAAGAGTTTAATGAAAGGACTATTTACGGAGGTCTGGGCAGGATCAGGAAATACCCCAGGACCAGAAGCAGGAGGGGCTATTACCACCCTTAGGCCCAAAGGGGCAAGAAGATGGAAGGGTGTTATCTGAGCCCATGAGAACTGGAGCCAAGAACATGGGGCTGCTTAATAGGAGCTGTGACTATAGAGGCATTGCCAGGATCACAGCAAGGCCGGGAGGGAATGCGGGCATAAGTGCTCTGTCCTCTGCTTCACCTCTGCTGCTGGTTCCCACCACTACCAGTGGCTGAGCCCCAAGGCAGGCCAGAGGGCAAAGGAATTGGGAATTGCAGTCCACTGAGATGAGTCTCCCCAGGCACAGAGCAGGGCAGGAAATGGTGAGGAAGGATCTAGCAGGGGTGGCAAGTGGAAAGTAACCCACACAATCTTCACATCAGCTCTGAGAAGTGAAGGCATCAGGCACCAGTATTCCCATTTTCCAAATGAGGAAAACTGAAACCCAGAAAGAAGTTCACAGGAACCCACAGAGGGGACGTGGTGGAGCCAGATCCGTACACCAGGTCTCTGACTCCCAAATCTAGTGATCTTTGATTTTCTGTCATCCAGGCCCAAGTTCCCTGCCCAAACACTCCACCCAGCCCAGGTCTCCACGCCAAGCCCTCTGTGTCCCCACTGTTTTTCCCTTCCTCCACTCTGTCAGTCACTCAACACGCTCTTACTGAGTACTCGAGGGCTCTAGGCTCTGGGGTTACAAAGCCAGTCTGAGTTTTGTATCACATCACTTAGGACTATCTCATGCCTTGTGTTCTGCCCTCAAAACTCCCACATCTTCTCCCCAGCCCTTCCTCATCCCCACTCTCAGCGGATGACCTGGTTTCATGTTTTATTGAGCAAATGGAAATCTCTGTCTTCTCTCTACCACAAAGCTTTCTATATTCTGGGGTCAGCACATTCTCCCTCCTCCTTGCATTAGAAATGAAGATGTGTCTCTTCTGTTAGATGAGACCAGTCCCGCAACCTGGGCTGTGGATCCCATTCCCTCTCCACTTGGACCCTTCTTTCTTCCCCATCACTAATCTCTCTACTGAATCATTCCTGTTAGACTAATATGCCCTTGTATCTCTCCCATCTTAAAGTTCTCTCTGGTCTCACATTTCTCCAGCTTCTACTCCTCTCTCTGCCCCCTCAATAGCTAGCCACACTTCTTTGCCTTTTGATTGGTTTGACCCCAGGATCAGAAATGCAGTTAATTATATTTTCTTTTTGGGTCACCCTATAAATGTAGGTCTGAACAAGGCACGTCCCTGCTCCTAGGACACATGGCTACATTGCTAGGTTTTAAAAGATTCCGATGATGGTTAAAAGTACTACTGATTTTTATAAGGTGATCTTGTATCTGACAGCCTTGCTGAACTCTCTTATCCATTTTCATATTTGTTGATTCTGTTGCTTTTTCTCTATAGGAAACTAAATCGTCTACAAAGAGTGACCATTTCATTTCTTTCCTTTCAATCTATACCTGTTATTCCTTTTTCTTTCCTTAAAGTGTCGTGGGACCTACAGTTCTATGTTAAACAGTGGTGATAGTGGGCATCTTGCCTTATTCCTGACCTTACAGGAAATAAAGCTGAAGTAACTCAATTAGGTATAATACTAACATTTTATGCTAATATACTCTATACTTTATACTTGGTATGAATAATCTTAAGGTTTGGGTATATGGACTTCAGCAAGTTAAGGAAATTCTTTTCTTTTTCTACATTCTAAGAGTCTTTAACATAAACAAGTGATGATTTTTACAAAAAGTTTTTTCTGTGTCATTAACTTATTCAAATTATTTTCTTCTTTATAATATGGAAAATTACACTGATAGAGTTTTCTAATATTGAACCATTTTTTTAACATCTTTATTGGAGTATAATTGCTATACAATGGTGTATTAGTTTCTGCTTTATAACAAAGTGAATCAGCTATACATATACATATATCCCCATATCTCCTCCCTCTTGTGTATCCCTCCCACCCTCCCTATCCCACCCCCCTAGATGGTCACAAATCACTGAGCTGATCTCTCTGTACTATGTGGCTGCTTCCCACTAGCTATCTATTTTACATTTCGTAGTGTATATATGTCCATGCCACTCTCTCACGTCGTCCCAGCTTACCTTTCCCCCTCCTTGTGTCCTCAAGTCCGTTCTCTATGTCTGCATCTATAACCTGTCTTGCTCCGAGGTTCTTCAGAACCTTTTTTTTTTTTTTTAGATTCCGTATTTATGTGTTAGCATAAGGTTTTTGTTTTCCTCTTTCTGACTTACTTCACTCTGTATGACAGACCCTAGGTCCATCCACCTCACTACAAATAACTTAATATCGTATCTTTTTATGGCTGAATAATATTCCATTGTATATATGTGCCACATCTTCTTTATCTGTTCATTTGTCGATGGACACTTAGATTGCTTCCATGTCCTGGCTATTGTAAATAGAGCTGCAATGAACATTGTGGTACATGATTCTTTTTGAATTATGGTTTTCCCAGGGTATATGCCCAGTAGTGGGATTGCTGGGTCGTATGGTAGTTCTATTTTTAGTTTTTTAAGGAACCTCCATACTGTTTTCCATAGTGGCTGTATCAATTTACATTCCCACAAACAGTGCTAGAGGGTTCCCTTTTCTCCACACCCTCTCCAGCATTTACTGCTTGTAGATATTTTGATGATGGCCATTCTGACTGGTGTGAGCTGATACTTCATTGTAGTTTTCATTTGTATTTCTCTAATGATTAATGATGTTGAGCATCCTTTCATGTGTTTGTTGGAAATCTGTATATCTTCTTTGGAGAAATGTCTGTTTAGGTCTTCTGCCTGTTTTTGGATTGGGTTGTTTGTTTTTTTGATATTGAGCTGCATGAGCTGCTTGTAAATTTTGGAGAGGAATCGTTTGTCAGTTGCTTTGTTTGCAAATATTTTCTCCCTTTCTGACGGTTGCCTTTTTGTCTTGTTTATGTTTTCCTTTGCTGTGCAAAAGCTTTTAAGTTTCCTTAGATCCCATTTGTTTATTTTTGTTTTTAGTTCCATTTCTCTAGGAGATGGGTCAAAAAGGATCTTGCTGTGATTTATGTCATAGAATGTTCTGCCTATGTTTTCCTCTAAGAGTTTTATAGTGTCTGGCCTTACATTTAGGTCTTTAATCCATTTTGAGTTTATTTTTGTGTATGGTGTTAGGGAGTGTTCTAATTTCATTCTTTTACATGTAGCTGTCCAGTTTTCCCAGCACCACTTATTGAAGAGGCTGTTTTTTCTCCATTTTATATTCTTGCCTCCTTTATCAAAGATAAGGTGACTGTATGTGCATGGTTTTATCTCTGGGCTTTCTATCCTGTTCCATTGATCTATATTTCTTTTTTTATGCCAGTACCATACTGTCTTGATTACTGTAGCTTTGTAGTAAGTCTGAAGTCCAGGAGCCTGATTCCTCCAGCTCCGTTTTTCATTCTCAAGATTGCTTTGGCTATTCAGGGTCTTTTGTGTTTCCATACAAATTGTGAAATTTTTTGTTCTAGTTCTGTGAAAAATGCCAGTGGTAGTTTGATAGGATTGCATTGAATATGTTGATTGCTTTGGGTAGTAGAGTCATTTTCACAATGTTGATTCTTCCAATCCAAGAACATGGTATATCTCTCCATCTCTTTGTATCATCTTTAATTTCTTTCATCAGTGCCTTGTAGTTTTCTGCATACAGGTCTTTTGTCTCCTTAGGTAGGTTTATTCCTAGGTATTTTATTCTTTTTATTGCAATGGTAAATGTGAGTGTTTCCCTAATTTCTCTTTCAGATTTTTCATCATTAGTGTATAGGAATGCAAGAGATTTCTGTGCATTAATGTTGTATCCTGCTACTTTACCAAATTCATTGATTAGCTCTTGTAGTTTTCTGGTGACATCTTTAGGATTCTCTATGTATAATATCATGTTATCTGCAAATAGTGACAGCTTTCCTTCTTCTTTTCTGATTTGGATTCCTTTTATTTCTTTTTCTTCTCTGATTGCTGTGGCTAAAACTTCCAAAACTATGTTGAATAATAGTGGTGAGAGTGGACAACCTTCTCTTGTTCCTGATCTAAGTGGAAATGGTTTCAGTTTTTCATCATTGAGAACAATGTTGGCTGTGGGTTTGTCATATATGGCCTTTATTATGTTGAGGTAAGTTCCCTCTATGTCTACTTTCTGGAGGGTTTTTATCATAAATGGGTGTTGAATTTTGTCAAAAGCTTTTTCTGCGTCTATTGAGTTGATCATATGGTTTTTCTCCTTCAATTTGCTAATATGGTTTATCACATTGGTTGATTGCTATATACTGAAGAATCCTTGCATTCCTGGGATAAACCCCACTTGATCATGTGTACGATCCTTTTAATGTGCTGTTGGATTTTCTTTGCTAGTATTTTATTCAGGATTCTTGCATCTATGTTCATCAGAGATATTGGCCTGTAGTTTTCTTTTTCTGTGGCATCTTTGTCTGGTGTTGGTATCAGGGTGATGGTGGCCTAGTAGAATGAGTTTGGGAGTGTTCCTCCATCTGTTATATTTTGGAAGAGTTTGAGAGGGTAGGTGTTAGCTCTTCTCTAAATGTTTGGTAGAATTCCCCTGTGAAGCCATCTGATCCTGGTCTTTTGTTTGTTGGAAGATTTTAAATCACAGTCTCAATTTCAGTGCTTGTGATTGGTCTGTTAATATTTTCTATTTCTTCCTGGTTCAGTCTCAGAAGGTTGTGCTTTTCTAAGAATTTGTCCATTTCTTCCAGGTTGTCCATTTTAATGGCATATAGTTGCTTGTAGTAATCTCTCATGATCCTTTGTATTTCTGCAGTGTCAGTTACTTCTCCTTTTTCATTTCTAATTCTATTGATTTGAGTCTTCTCCGTTTTTTTCTTGATGAGTCTGGCTAATGGTTTATCAGTTTTGTTTATCTTCTCAAAGAACCAGCTTTTAGTTTCTTGATCTTTACTACTGTTTCCTTCATTTCTTTTTCATTTATTTCTGATCTGATCTGTATGATTTCTTTCCTTCTGCTAACTTTGGGGTTTTTTTGTTCTTCTTTCTCTAATTGCTTTGGTGTAAGGTTAGGTTATTTATTTGAGATGTTTCTTGTTTTTTGAGGTAGGATTGTATTGCTATAAACTTCCCTCTTAGAACTGCTTTTGCTGCATCCCATAGGTTTTGGATTGTCGTGTCTCCATTGTCATTTGTTTCTAGGTATTTTTTGATTTCCTCTTTGATTTCTTCAGTGATCTCTTGGTTATTTAGTAGTGTATTGTTTAGCCTCCATGTGTTTGTAATTTTTACATATTTTTTTCCTGTAATTGATATATAGTCTCATAGTGTTGTGGTCGGAAAAGATACTTGATACGATTTCAATTTTCTTAAATTTACCAAGGCTTGATTTGTGACCCAAGATATGATCTATCCTGGAGAATGTTCCATGAGGATTTGAGAAGAAAGTGTATTCTGTTGTTTTTGGATGGACTGTCCTGTAAATATCAATTAAGTCCATCTTGTTTAATGTATCATTTAAAGCTTGTGTTTCCTTATTTATTTTCATTTTGGATGATCTGTCCATTGGTGAAAGTCAGGTGTCAAAGTGCCGTACTAAAATTGTGTTATTGTCAATTTCCCCTGTTATGACTGTTAGCATTTGCCATATGTATTGAGGTGCTCCTATGTTGGGTGCATAAATATTTACAATTGTTATATCTTCTTGGATTGATCCTTTGATCATTAGGTAGTATCCTTCTTTGTCTCTTGTAATAGTCTTTATTTTAAAGTCTATTTTGTCTGATATGAAAATTGCCACTCCAGCTTCTTTTGATTTCCGTTTGCTTGGACTATCTTTTTCCATCTCCTCATTTTCAGTCTGTATGTGTCCCTAGGTTTGAAGTGGATCTCTTGTAGACAGCATATATACGGGTCTTGTTTTTGTGTCCATTCAGCCACTCTGTGTCTTTTAGTTGGAGCATTTAATCCATTTACATTTAAAGTAGTTATCGAAATGTATGTTCCTATTTCCATTTTCTTAGTTGTTTTGGTTTTGTTATTGTAGGTCTTTTCCTTCTCTTGTGTTTCCTGCCTAGATAAGTTCCTTTTAATTTTTCTGTCAATTCTGAATGCAATCCCTGCTGAGTAGAGTAATCTTGGTTGTAGGTTTTTCCCTTTCATCACTTTAAATATTTCCTGTCACTCCCCTCTGGCTTGCAGAGTTTCTGCGGAAAGATCAGCTGTTAACCCTATGGGGATTCCCTTGTATGTTATTTGTTGTTTTACCCTTGCTGCTTTTAATATTTTTTCTTTGTATTTAATTTTTGATAATTTGATTAATATGTGTCTTGGCATGTTTCTCCTTAGGTTTATCCTGTATGGGACTCTCCATGCTTCCTGGATTTGACTAACTATTCCCTTTCCTATATTAGGGAAATTTTCAACTATAATCTCTTCAAATATTTTCTCCGTCCATTTCTTTTTCTCTTCTTCTTCTGGAACCCCTATAATTCGAATGTTGGTGCATTTAAAGTTATCCCAGAGGTCTCTGAGACCATCATCAATTCTTTACATTCTTTTTTCTTTATTCAGCTCTGTGGCAGTTATTTCCACTATTTTATCTTCCAGGTCACTTATCCATTCTTCTGCCTCAGTTATTCTGGTATTGATTCTTTCTAGAGAATTTTTAATTTCATTTATTGTGTTGTTCATCATTGTTTGTTTACTCTTTAGTTCTTCTAGGTCCTTGTTAAATGTTTGTTGTATTTTCTCCATTCTATTTCCAAGATTTTAGATCATCTTTTTTTTTTTTTTATTCAAACAGAAAGTTACAAGAATTATAATCATCCTCATCAGTTCACTCAGTCCTATGTATGGATCATCTTTACTATCATTGCTGTGAATTCCTTTTCAGGCAGACTGTCTATTTCCTCTCCATTTGTATGTTTTGGTGGGTTTTTACTTTGCTCCTTCATATGCTGTGTGTTTCTCTGTCTTCTCATTCTCTCTCTTTTTTTTTTTTTTTTTTTGTGGGTACACGGGCCTCTCACTGCTGTGGCCTCTCGCATTGCGGAGCACAGGCTCCGGACGCACAGGCTCAGCGGCCATGGCTCACGGGTGCAGCCGCTCCACGGCATGTGGGATCTTCCCAGACCGGGGCACGAACCCGTGTCCCCTGCATCGGCAGGCGGACTCTCAACCACTGTGCCACCGGGGAAGCCCTTCTCATTCTCTTTAACTTACTCTGTTTGGGGTATCCTTTTCGCAGGCTGCGGGTTCATAGTTCCTGTTGTTTTTGGTGTCTGACCCTAGTGGCTAAGTTTGGTTCAGTGAGTTTTGTAGACTTCCTGGTTGAGGGGACTAGTGCTTGTGTTCTGGTGGATGAGACTGGATCTTGTCTTTCTCGTGGGCATGACCACATCTGGTGGTGTGTTTTGGGGTGTCTGTGACCATATTATGATTTTCAGCAGCCTCTCTGCTATTGGGTGTGGTTGTGCTCCTGTCTTGCTAGTTGTTTGACATACAGCGTCCAGCATTGTAGCTTTCTGGTCATTAATTGGAGGTGGGTCTTAGCGTTTGAAATGGAGATCTCTGGGAGAGCTGTTGCCATTTGATATTACGTGGAGCTGGGAGGTCTCTGGTGGACCAATGTCCTGAACTCGGCTCTCCCTCCTCAGAGGCACAGGCCTGATACCCGGCTGGAGCACCAAGACCCCGTCAGCCACATGGCTCAGAAGAAAAGGGAGAAAAAAAGAAAGAAAAAATTAAAGTTATTAAAATTAAAAAAAAAATATTGTTAAAAATAAAAACATTAAAAGTAATGAGCCTGCGCGTCCGGAGCCTGTGCTCCGCAACGGGAGAGGCCACAACAGGGAGAGGCCCACGTACTGAAAAAAAAAAACAAAAAAAACACCAGGGATAATTATATCTGCCCAACTTAAATCCCAGAGTTGCTGTTGATCCCAAAGGAGGGAATGTGTGTAAAAGAACAAAAAAATCGTGCCAGACTGTAGCAGATTCTCAATATGTATTAGTTTCAGGCATTCAGTTTAAGAGGTGCTACACAGATTTTAGACACTGTTTGGTGAAAATATAAGCCAGGTTATGGAGCTTTGGTTTATGTATTTGAGGCCATCTGCCTCCTTCTCACTAGCCATGAATTTAGTTCTGCTCAGCTATGCTGAGGAAGGGCCTCTTTGAATGATGATCATGTTTGAAGCATTTTTTATTTAATGAAGTGTAAACTGAAATGGGATTTAGCTGTTACTGTTTCCATTTTTTTCAATTGCTGCAAGAAATTTATAAGCAGTTTTATACCTGTAATAATATTGCCTCTCTACATCTATCAGAGCAGCCCAATATCTGATTTCAAGCCTCGTGTCCATCGAAGTCTTGTAGGGGTGGGAGGGCAGAAGAGAGAGACAGAGAAAGAATATGACTGAGTCTTTGTGAAACTCCTGTGAATAAGTGAAATTCCATTCATATCAGGTTGATTCCAAGCAAATTCTTAGTGTCTATAGAAGAAAAAGGAGACACACAATAGCCATTTGTGCTGCTTCCCTGAGTGAATGCATTTAGAAATTAGTTTGCTTCGGTGTTTGGGAACATGTTAAGGTTATTACAGGCAGTCTCTGAGGCATGAATACTTAATTTATAAACAACTCTTGTGTAACAGTTAACACCATAACATCAAGCTGCCCTCCCATTGCTCCAGACACTCCTGAACCACTGAGTCGATTTCACTGGTCGGTCACTTATCCATTCGAGAAACGTTTACTAGGAGCGCCAGGTCCAGCTCCAGAAGCACAGGGGGGCTGTGTACTCTGGCTGAGCAGCTGTGAGACCTTGGATAAGTGGCTCTTCAAAGACCAGCTGGAGACAATTTCCTTTTATCTTAGTTCCACAAATAGTTGTGCTTCTCCCCTGGTACTTGAACTTTATACCTTAGAGATTCTGGGAATCTTAAAATGATGCTGATTTCCCTCTCCCCTCTGATTACAAAAAAGCTCAGGGCTAACTAGCATGTGGCTTCTCTCTAGTAAATAGGACTTCACGCCAAGCCTTTTGTTGCCAATTTTACTCCTAGTTCTACTTTACTTTCTCTCTTGTTTTCTCCTTGCCTTGCCTGAATTTCCTTACAGAACTTTCCATGTCTAGCAGGACAGGACGTGCGTAAGAGAGCAAGCTCAGCTCCACCACTGTTGTTACCTTAGGCAAGTTACTCTGTTTCCTCTCCTGAAGTTGCAGCTGTGAGGATCAAAATGTTCCAAGCAAATATGTAAATTATCAATACTTAGAATAGTACCTGGTATACAGTAAGTGTTCACTGATTCTGTTACTACAACAATGTCATGATAGGGCAATGGCACTTATGTTCTAGAACATTCTTTATTAGAATGTAAGGTTATGCTGAGGCACACATCTGAGGAAGCAGCAGGGGCCTGGAATCCAGCCTGCACACCACTCTCCAAAACGCGGAGAAAGGTGCACCCACTCAGAGAGAGGGGAGCCTTTTAAACATAGGCTGTAACCCACTCCCTTTCCCTCCTTCTTCACGAATTGAACATTCATGAAAGATCACAAGTGACAAACTGAGCAAGCTCTTCCCTTTGGAAGAAGTTTAATCTGGTGTCAAACGAAGTTTAATCAAAAGAAGTTCAATCTGGTGTCAACTTGTAGCCAAATGGACAGTTCCTTCCAAACAGGTGTCTCCTGAAAGCCTTGATCTCACTAACCCTTGACTACACAGTAAGGTCCCACTTCTTTAATAACTGAATTATAATAACTGGGAGCCCCCACCCGCCAAATTGGAGAAGTTTGGTTATTTACCCAGGTTGCCCTCCCCCAAAACTGCACGCACGCACACGCACGCGCACGCAACCTATCCGTGCCCCTCAACCCAACCTGGCCGTTCTCTTTACTCACCTGCTGCCACCTAGTGGTAGAGAAAAGACTCAGACATTACGCAATAGTGTCCTCAGGACGACCGACCTCTGAACCCCAGTCTCCATCTCAGATGTCTCCAACCTGCAGGTGTGTTGGAGAGTCCGCCGAGGTGCTGGCCAGTCTCCAAAGATCAGGGCTGACTGAGTCACCACGCCTACTGTTCCCAGAGCCCAGCTCGCTGTCTCTACAGCTGCGTGCATAGATTGTGCCAATTGTCCAGTCTTAGTGTTCCTCAAGGAATGAGAGAAGATCCCCACAATGAGGAGGCCCAACAGAAAAACTGCCCGGGCCCTAATGTACAACTTTTAACTGCACGGCTCTTTTGGTTCACATGCGTGGCCTTTATCCCCAACCATCCAACACCCCCGAGTTGGGCCAGGATCAAAACAGGCTCCACTATCAGCTACAGTGTCTAGAATTATCACTCCTTCATTAGCCCCATATCTTCCCACCTCCTTCCTTTTCTGGTGGGGGTCCCCCCACCCCACACCCCCAGCCCCATTACCTTCCCTACTCTCTGACCTCAGCCAAGCCTACTTCCTCTATCACACAAGGCTTAATATTTTGAAAGTCCAGGAGAAGAAGTTGCAACCCTAATGCTTTTTCTCCCAGGACCCTTGCATATTCCTGGATACAAATAGACACACGAGGCTCCACGCTTCCCAGTAGCCAAAACCCCAAAATCAAAAGATATGTTGTAGAAGGAGTGATACCTAACCCTCCCACTCCCAGCATCTCAGCAACAGGCAGCTACCCAGCCAAAGGCCTTTCCATACATATTTCCCTGCAAGAGTCACTCAAGCCAACCACGGTCATAGTTTCTGTGTCTACAGGTGCTCTCTTCAAGATCTCGCAAGATGCCCCAGTTTGGTTGCCTTCCAATCTCACATCAGCTCTCTCATCCATTCATTAGGTATAGACTTCAGAGCAGGTTACTCCAAATCCCACCTGACAGTGCCAAGGGATCTGCTGACCCATCAGCAGAGGACAGAAACAAGACTGGGCCCAGAAATCTCAGCAAGAAATGAAGGGTATGGGGCGGTCCCACCAGGAAGTGGAAAAATGGACTCAGAAATGGGCTCCCAGAGTGGGGTTACCAGATTTAGCAAATAAAAATGTAGGATGCCCAGTTAAATTTGAATTTCAGATAAACAACAAATACTTTTTAGTATAAGCATGACCTGTGCAATACTTGAGCATCCCATGTTTTCTCTGGCAATCCTATCCCAACGCCCTTTGAGCTACTGTCAAGCCCACTTAGCACTCATGGAAGCCCCAGAACCACAGAGCTGGCCTGGCCTGCTCAGGATTTATTTCACAACCTGGGTGTCTGGGCGGTAGTCACAGTCACGGGTCATGCGAAGCCTCTGTGTTGGCCATGTGGATGTGAACCACCCAGTCAGGAGGTAAACCAGAGCAAACAGCCCTGGGCTGCAGGAGAAAAGGATAGTTTCCAGGAAGAGATTAGAGGAGAGGATGCAGGCTCCTGCTTTTTCGATGGGACCCGCCCAGTGTGCTTGCCTCTTGGCTTCAAGGCCTGCATGTGTTTCACTTGGAGGAATGCTTGGGAAGCTCTGCTCTGTGGTGTGCATACTCTCTAAAGGAATGGGAAACTTTCCTCCCCCAGACAAGTATTTTGCAGAGCGGTTTCATTCCTCTAAACTCTAAATGTGTTTGTTCTCCAGTGAAAGGAAAAGGAGGTGCAAGCAGGAGGTGGCCAGACCAGGAGCACCCAATATTATGTACAGCAAAATCAGTATTCATTTCCTCCTAATTATCTCACTGTTCCCCACTTGCCTAGCAGCCTTCCACTTAGTAAGGTCTCACTATATTTTTTAAATATTTTTTTTGAAATTTTATTTTATTTTTATACAGCAGGTTCTATTAGTTATTTATTTTATACATATTAGTATATATATATATGTATATATATATATATATAAATGCCAATCTCCCAATTCATCCCACCCCCTGCTTTCCCCCCTTGGTGTCCCTACGTTTGTTCTCTACATCAGTGTCTCTATTTCTGCCTTGCAAACCAGTTCATCTGTACCATTTTTCTAGATTCCACTCACTATATTTTTGATGAATGAAGAAGGCTCAAATGAATGAGCTCATTTTGAAGGCCCACCCTTTCTAACTAGAGAAAACCATTTGTAATTTGCTCATTAATTATTGTTCTATGGAAGCTTGCTGCTAAAGAAGTTTACTGTATAAGTGGATAAAGAACTCTCTTTCTACATCATCAATTTGCCAAACTAATGGAACTATGCTGAGTCCCTCTAAGCCTCAAAAATTTCCAGATGAGGAGGGCTAAACATTATTAAGGACCTATGGCTTAGTGTGTGATCGCTAAACTGCATTTTACGCGGATCCCTGCTGTTTCTCCAGAGAGCAGATAACACAGGAAGTGATCCACGCCAGCCTCTCACATTCTTTGGTCTGAGCACTCATGTTTGGACTCTTTCCAGGGACACCAGGATGGAGGAGTGGATGGGCAGGAGAAGTTCCAGTAGAAGCTGAGCAGGACTGGGGGGTTCTCCAGCTGAGGTCGCAGCAGCCTGGGATTCCCAGGAGAACACGTGGAGAAAGGTCTACACCAGATCAGCCCCCGTCACGAATACCTGGGATTCTCTACCCCTTGGTAAACACTGTACAGCCTCGAAATCAGCCGCTGTTAGTTTGAGCCTGTTGCTAAGGCTGTGATGCTGCAAACTGTTGCCTTAGTCAATGGAGTCGCAGAATTTTTTGCGGGATGAGTTCTTAAGCCGTGACTCAGCGAAGGCCTGAAAATGTCCAGGAACTGTCAGCTAAAACAATCCCCAGAGCTCTGGGAAACTGAGCAAACTGACCTAAATAGAAAAGCAACTTTTGGATGGGTAGATAGAGGCAGCCCTGGAAAGGGTAAAAACCTGCGCTGCAGAAACCCCGTGAGATCCCAGGGCAGCCTCCCTTGTGGGGTGGGAGTCAGGGGCGATGTGACCCAGCCAGTCCATCAAGACTGGAATGGTCTAGATTCCCAGGGCTCCCCTGTGACTTCCCCTATCTCTCTTCCTCTTCATCATTGCCTCACTCGGGACAACTTCCCACTCCCTCCTCTTGGATTCCTTCAAATTTCTGTGTTAACCTCTTCTCGTGAAACCTCAGAATTAGTATACTAAAATATTTCCTGAAATTGGACTGTGCTCAATGAATCTCTCACAATCCTCTCTTTGCTAACTTATCGTGTCCTCTGGGCGAGTATCCAGATTCCTGGAAAGAAAACACTTTATATTCCTAACTGTGGGTATATATGTGTAGTATGTGTGTATGCATGTAATTGTATGTGAGTGTATGTGGGTGTGTGTGCACATGTATGCGTATATTTAGGAATTTCCCTAAATATTCATTTACTCAAATAGTGTTTTGTAGTACCTGCTATGCCCAGGCATTGCTCCAGGTGCAAAGAGCCAGCACTGAATAAAATAGTCTAAGTACCTACTTTGATGAAAATTGGGGTAGACACACAATAAACAAATAAATATTATAGTGCGTGCCCAATAAAAATAATGAGAGCTAGTATTTACTGAGTACTTACTATATACCAGGTGTTCTTTTAATTCTTAATAACCCCAAAGCTAGGAACTATTATTATCTCCATGTACAGACAGAAAACTGAGGCACAGGGAGAGACCACAGCTAGGGAGTATAATATGCAATTCAAACCCAGACACCGTCTCCGAGCCTGAGCTTCCTAATTCTTCCTCTTGAAAATGGGCTGCCTTTATAAAGAGGCAGGCTGTCAACCATCTTCAACTGCCCATGCTGTTCAAAGAAGAGCAAGTTTCAAAGAAAAAATCTGGGGAAAGGGAAAATTAGAGCTGGGTCAGTGACATAACTGAGACTATTTTGACTATGCCGGCAATGTTTTTCCTCTCCCAGGTCTTGCTTTTACCTGACAGTAAAGAAGAGACAAAAAAAGAAAGCCTTTCCTCGGGTAAGTTATAAATGTGTACTTTTAAAGTGTTTCTTGTTTAGAGAAACAAAGGAAGAAAAGACAAGGTTAAGTGATCTCAACACACTTTCCCATATGGAGATAACATAATTCTTGATGATTCTCCAAGAGGTGAAGGGAAGAGTGGGAAGAAGGATGAGAAAACTTACCTCCACAAGGAGATTCTGATTACTGGGTCTCCCTACTTCAACCCTTTGAGACCCACTAGGAGAAATATGAGTTCCCTGTAATGGTTTTGAGAATCAAGATAGCAAAGAACCACGAAAAGCCTTAGATGGAAGTTTTGGCCTAAAAGTGATTGAAGGTGAGCTATTTTTATAACCACTATATTTTAATTACTATTTATTGAGTGCCTACTCTGTGGAAAGCAGCTTGCTAGATTTTTTCGAGACATTGTTTCATTTAGAATTAGAAATATGCAATCTGCTTGATCTTGAAAGAAAACCAGCAACTGATTCAACATTTATGACAGCTATTAAGGATAAGTGAAAAATGAACCAAACTCTACTTATGCAATTCTTTAAATCTTGTATTAAATGGAATATCAATTTTCTATATAGTCATGGTCATGCTGTTAATTTAATGTTTTTTTAATCAAAAGACATAATTTTTTAACATCTTTATTGGAGTATAATTGCTTTACAATGGTGTGTTAGTTTCTGCTGTATAACAAAGTGAATCAGCTATACATAAACATATATCCCCATTATCTCCTCTCTCTTGCGAAAAGACATAATTAAAAAGGAAAACTTACTAAATTCTTTCTCCCACTCACGGCTATGGTGAGCCTCTCTGGACAGCTCATCATAATTACCATCATCAAAACAAAGTCATTGCATAGTTAGTGTGAGGGAGCAGCAGACTTGATACTGGAGATGCAAAAAAATGTAAGATTTATTCTGCTCTTGGGGATCTGGGGGTGTGGCTTGAGAGATGGAACTTACATGTAGAAATTTACACAGCACGGCAAGCTACCATGCTCAGAGATAAATGAGCAGTACAGACAATAGGAGCTCAAGTTGAGAAAAGAGAGGGCTCTTTGGGAGTCAAGGATGCCAGGAAAAGCCTCAGAGTCACACAGATCAATGCTGTTCTTTTGAATTCTCCCTTCCGGATCTCAGACTCAACTCTTTGTTTTCTTCTCTCCCTTACCAAATCACTATTATCTTCCTATCCAGAGCCCAGCTTGGTCTTGAACATTTTCTATAAGCTCTTGTTTCTAGCTAATGACATGATTTCATCAGTCAGCCAGCATGATTTAATGGGCCCTAGTGTGTACAGACAGTGGGAACATGGCAGGACAGGGGATAATGAGGGAAGCAGAAGATACAACTTTTATCCCTAAAACTGCAGTGGACATTTATTGGGGAGGCCGCTGTGCCCCTTCTCTTTGTACAGCCTCTGATACACAGGGTGTATCCCCCAGCCTGCACCCCCTAGTAGGCTGTGTCTATACTGCACAGCCTGGCCCCTGGCCATAGTCAGACACCAGTTCTGAGGTCGGCCAATGTCAAATCCTCGCCTGAGAAACACTGGGCCTGGTTTTCTCTGAGGCCACTTCACGCTAATAACAGGTTACAGGGTTCTAGATGGAAGATCACAAAATCCCGCTGCTGAGGCCTTCAGCATGGCCTGGTTTCTCCTCTTCCCACAGTTGAATTGTTTACTCAACACTTACCCTTTACAGATGCCCCAGTATTCTTCCAATAAATGTCTTCCTCCCTTTACTTTTTGCTGAAATCAATGAGAGTTAGTGTCATGTTTTCAAATTAGAAGATTAAATAATTCATAAATTGGTTCTAGAGAGTATGCTGCAAGTGCCGGACCTTCAAGGAAAACGTAATGGTCATTGTATTGAGGTAGAAGCACAGGCAATAAGACTCTACCCTGTATTCAGAGAGAGGAAATTAGCAACCTTGGTGAAAAGTGGTAAACATCAATGGATGTCACTTCTCGTGCTCACCTGGGACCACATGTGCGGTAAGGTTTGTGGGGGAACCAATACCTGCCACCATAAAGCAGTTGACAAGAGATGAGACAGGCCAGGAGCACAGGGTCAGATGGTTGCTTCTGAGTGTACTGGGGTAAGTTAATGTCAGAGAACAGCAAACTCAGTCCCAGAAGTCTTCCCTATAGGCATACATTCAAAATCAAGGTCTTAATTGGATCCCACTAGCTACTGGCCTGAGATCACTAAAAACCAAGTTCAGAAACTGATATTTCAGGCTATTGAATTATTTGTCCACTTGCATCTACAAACTCACTATGTTTCATATGTGGATATAACATGATCAGGAAAACGTGGAATTCTGGCAATAGAAATGGCAATGTATGGGAGGGGGCCAGAGGAAGTGGGGAACCAAGCATTCAAGCCCCTCTGAAACATCCCTCACTGCACCCCTACCCTCACCAGTTGGAGAAAATTAACCATCCACACTGCTGGGCTCCACGGCTCAGTAATGCTCACTCTATGGTCAGCATTTGAACTCACCCCTGGAGGGGATTATGTAGAATCAGTGTAGAGAAGAAAGAAGTTATACACAGGGACTGGCCAAGGAATACCATGAAGATGGGAGAAATTGTGTTGACATAGACTTTGAGGATAAGCTGTGTAATTAGTGGCTTCATTTGCTAAGTAATCCATAGTCTGATGGATATCATATGGGCTCCCAATATAATTGGAGAATGAATGAAGATCACTCAGCAACCTAGATTCAGAGAGCAATGGCTCCATGACATCACCTTGGATGCAGTAGCTGATGTAACTTTGAATTGTAGCCCATTGCATTTGTGGTCGTATGTGGACATGTCAGATAGTTGTGTGTGGGGGGGGGTGTGGGTGTGTGTTATGCTAAGCAACTAGGAAGGACATTGCAATAGACACCAGGTGGGGCAGCTGCCTCAGTCACAACAGTGCCCCCTTCTCCAAGTATAGCCCTAAAACACAGGGTGGGTCCAAGAAGTCTTTGTCTATATTACATGAATGCCCCCAACACCCCTCACCAGCACTACCACTATAGCTGGATGCAATGGTGAACCAAAGGCTGGGCAAGGGGGAAAATCTTCCCTGGGTGCAGGCAATAAGGAAGCCTGTAGAGAATTTAAAAACAATAATAAAAGCAACTAGAAGTCAACCTGCTTTTTATTATCACCATGTGCTGGCAATTCCAAAAAATGTCAGTGATAAAGTACTCCTTCCTGAAAAAATTTTTTGTTGGTCTAAGTTCTAAACAACTGCTGCATTACTGTTGAGTTTTAATAATGTGTATGTAAGTTTCAAATTAGCGCATTTTTATGACTTATCCTATATAACTCTCATTCTACATGGAAGTTAATTCAGAGAACTCCCGGTTTTACAGCCATGTCTGAATACACACAGACTCAGCCACACAAGTTTATTTCAAGTAAATTCCTAACAGTTTGGAATCATTCAAGCTCACATCCTATGTCGAATCTCTGTAGTACTATAAACTCCTGCATCTAAACTGTAGATTCAAAATAAGCAATAATAGCATGGTGATTACAAAAATGAAGAAACAGAACTTGCATTACTTTAATTCTGTCATTTGTGAATGTCAGGAGAAATGACAGAAGAGGCTGGTCTTACACTAACAGAAGAAATCAAGAGGGTAGTGGTTGAGTGCTTTGATCATTATCACCAAAAACTGGCCACTTGATACATAAAGCAATGGGTCAAACAATGTTACTGTCTGCAATCATTCAGACATGAACTCTGATTTTTGGAGAACAAAAACTTCGGAAGTTTTAGCTAAAAATAATTTAAATGTTTGACGAATTTTTTGTTTTACTAGGAATTTTTCAACTATGTCAACATTTGAAAGCTACTAGAATCAATAACCAAGACACAAAGACATGAACGGTATTGCAATTTCTAGAATTTATTGTGAAATTGGATTTTTGTGAATCTCTGCTAAATTTATTTTTATATTTAAAATCTTACCTATTATTTATATGTTACTTCATATGAGAAAAACATTTTAAAATTAAAATGAATAAAAAGTATTGTTTGGTCAACCATGAGGAAAGAGAGATGGACATATCATAATGGCTACTGAACATGAATATGCAAAGATTTATCTTGACCAAATTATTTACAAGATTGCAATAGTTACAACTTGAAAACAAAAATTGAAATGTTATTATTCATTACTGTGGCAGATCAATATGCAGGTATCAATTTATTTTCCTTTTTTCCAAAAAATATATAGTGTACTAAAGCATATCATTACATTTTTCCTTCATTATTCTGCAATAGTTATTTTGTATCTTATTTATTTACTTTTTATTGCTATGACTATAGATACAAAATTTAATAATAAACTTTCTTCACTGTGTTTCTTTTCCGGCATTATAATTATTATTAGCTGTATTTCATGACTATTATTGAAGACAACTTTGTTGGAAGGGATGTTAAAAAATGATCTGCTGCAGGTGTTTAATATGCCACATACATCCCCATCTGGTTGATCCAGGGCACGTAACTGAACTGGGGGCCAAACAGTCCTCCTGGGACTGAGAACCATGGGCCTGAGGGGCAGGGGGTTTAGAGACCACAATTCTGGGTTGGGTTATGGACAGCACCACAGTCCAGCTACATGAACTCCTGCTGTGGAGCCCAAGAGCTGCCCTGCTTCTGCCCTTCCCACAGCTTTCTTGGATCACGTGAGAGACCCCAGAATCGTTCCAGTAGCCTCCCCTGCACCCTTAGACCCATGATCAGTGTCTACTCCTGGGAGAACTGTTTTTACACAAGGGAGGGCCCAAGGGTAGAGGAGGAAAGGAAAGATGGGAAAGGTATGGTCGGTCAAAATGTCTGAAATGTAAGCCCACCCCTGCTCCCCGGCTCCCTCTGCAGGCATAAACTGTGAGCCACATGGGCAGCGGATGTGTTGGAAAGGGAGGAAGGACAGGTACCCTGACTGGTGCCTGAGGGGGGAGGATGCCTGCATCCCGGGAGGCCGTGCCTCCCTTCTCTCTCTGGAAGCCCCTAGCCCCGGTCTGTCTCCTGCCATCTAAGCACGTGAATTGTACCCTGCTAAAAATGTGACAGTGACATCAACCCCTAGGGTGGCCACTGACCATTGGAAATACCTATAGTCCAGGATTACACTTTAGATATGAGTTGTGGACCTCCATAGCGCTGTCTGCCTGGCGTGCTCGCAGCCCTCAAGCAAGGCTACAACGTCCTGATTCTTGCGTGAGCCCACCTCTCTGGTCACAGCCAGCTGCCCCAGGGCTGGGCCCCAACTCTAGCTGAACCAAGGAACTTCTTCCCTGGAAATTTTTAACTGGGGAATCCAGAAAGTTGAGGTCAGACTCCCTCCCTCCCGCGGGGAAAACTATTGCCAGTCATGTTTCTGGAAAGCCAGACTGCAGCTGCAGCGAGAAAAGCAGAGATAAACAGGCAAAGATATAATAAAGCCAGGTGGCATTTGAGTCTTTAGGTCCAGCCACATCTGCGCCCTCCTTGTGGTTTGGTTGTTCTATACTTTTTCGGATTCTGGGAGGAATGAATTCCTCCTCTTGCTGAGGGGAGGTTCTGATAGTTGCAATAAAAATTTTACGGGATGTGTGAACCTTGCATGTGCTGGGTCCTTTCTCAAAAACAAGAGCGGAATTGAGAGGGTAGAAAGCAAGAGCAGCCCTCACACCGATCCACCTGCCAGCCATGACTTGCGGTTGACATACCTGGTAGCTGCATGCTTGACCTTTTGAGACCGAGCTGTGTCTTGCTTCAAGATGCTACCCACACTTGGGGAAGCGGTGGGGGGGGGGGGGCACCCAGCAGTAGACAGGGAGCAACACAAGGATAGGCAGGGATGGCTGTGGCCAGCTGCAGCTCCCAGCCTTGGTGTTCAGCCCTGCCTGTCTGCTCCCTGCTGGATTTCTGCTCTCTTACCTCTCCTAGAGGGGAACCTTTTTTCTCCATCCTGATCTAGTGGAGGGAGAAGACCAGTCTCCGGGGAGCTGTCTCCTGGAGTCCGGAGGAGGTGGACAGGAGCTGACATTTAACACCTACAAGGCGCAGGTGCTTTTATGTAGGACATTTCATAGAATCCTGACAACATCACGTGAGGCAGGTACGGTTATCCTCATTTTACACGAGAGCCGACCAGAGTTCCTCCCATTTCTCCTTGTGTCTGCAAATAGTACACACCATTCTCTCTCCATCTCACTCCACTTTTTTTGGCCTTGTTTTCTACATAAGAGGCAGCACTGATAGAAAGCCAGCTACTGCTGGTTCCTGAAGACAAGATGCCAGGGTTCGGTATGCTATTTTCATACCAAACCTGGTTTCCTGGTGGGCACACAAATTGTGGCCTGCTAAAATAGCAACCCTGGCAAAAGTATTTCCAATCTGCTTCTATGTGCATCAAATTAGGAGCTAGCCTTGCAGTTAAGCCAACTGACTGTTTCTAATGAGCTGGAAACAAAACTCCTTTTAAAGCTACCAGCCGTTGGCCCAGAGTCACCAGCACAGCTAGATACATGAGGCCCTAAAGCAAAACTTCCTCTTATCTTTAATTCATTTCAACCCTACCATCTCCGCCATTACCCCTTACTCTGTTCAAACCCCTGCCGTCCAGAACCACTGCCCTTACGCATGCGCACATGCATTTATTAATAGTAATAGGAGGCTGTGATCAAACCCAGGCCTGGGTCCATGGTCCCTACCCTCAGGGAGCCCACCTTCAGGAAGAGGAGATGGACATAACTCTCTCACTTTCCTTTGCACTACCCATACTCTCTCTCCACCCCCTGTGCCTTTTCCCAATCAATACCAGAGTCACTAGACCAGTTTCTACAGCCTCCATCAACAAAAGTTGATAACAATTTTGCAAACTCAAATGCTGCAGGGGACCAGGCAGATAGGAACAAAAATAGCTGACATTTTAAAATTTTAAAAAATAAATAAAATAAAATAGGCTGTCCATGTCCTTTCCTTTTGTATATTGAATTTGGCATGTGTTTATTCCTGTTTTTTATTGTATTCTTTCAAACTAAGAGTTGGATTTTTGTCATCAAGATTGCCGTTTGCCATTAGATATTTCATGTAAGTACACAATTATTTGTGCAGAATGTCTGAGCGTTTAAAATTTTGTGTGGTAAAGTCTGTCAGTCATCTTATATTTTCTCCATTGTTTTTTCTTAACTGAAGGAATAGAGCTGTCTCTTAAATATTCTCCACTAGAAAATTTTTGCCTTAAATAAAAGAAAATGAATGTTCTTCTTTGTGCTTGGTGCAAATAAATCACACTTTATGTATATAAAAAAATTAACACAACATTATAAATCAACTATACTTCAATAAAAAAAAGGAAATGTACACACAGATAGCTGACATTTTATCAGACATGGTGGCTGGCCTTCAAACCCCTGTGCTTGCTATTTCCTCTGCCTGAACACTCTTCCCCCCGCAATGGCTTGTTCCTCACGTCCCTCGAGTCTTCCCTGGAGGAATGTCTTCCCAGTGAGGCTTCCCTGACTATCCTTTCTAAATTGCATTCCCAGCATTCACCGCTCCCTTCCCTGCTTTATCTTCCTCTAAAGCATTTGTCATTGTGTTCACCCTATAATCTACTTTTCTGTTTATTGTCTGTCCACCTATCCCCCCAGTAGGTGCCGTAAGGGCAGAGGTTAGTCTGTTTTGTCCCTTGATGTATTAGGTTGGCCAGAAAGTTCATCTGGGTTTTTTCTGTTCGTTTTTTCATAAACAAACTTTCTGGCCAACCCAATATATACCCAGTCCCCAAAAAAACTGGCCCATAGTAGGTACCCAGTAAATATTCACTGTATCCCCAAGGCCAGGTGCTATGCTAAACACTTGGATGCATTAACTCATTTAATCCTCAGAACAAACCTAGGAGATAGGTACCATTTGTTGCTGTTATTATTGTTGTTACTATGATGCCCATTTTACAGATGTAGAGGTTGTAGTACAGCGTGGTTAAGTGACACGGCTCGTTGAGGGTGGATCCAGAACTTACACCCAGCAGTGAACCGTGCTCCCAACCACTTCACCGCTCCTAACACACTCTGTACAACATGACATGGGCTGGTGGGAACTGTGACAGCTGGAAAATTCTTACCAGGCCCGAAAGTGTTCCTTCTTCTTTTTATTCCTGTTCTGGACCAAAAAAGGAATCTGTTGCCTTGTTTAGTCTCTAGGCCACCCGTTGGATCAGGATCAACCTGAAGTAGAAATTGCAGACAAAAATAGACTTTTATTGGCTTAGGAGGAACAGAGATTTAAGGAAAGGTTGCCCAGCCAGACCTCGGGTGTTGAGGAATCCACAGGTGTTTCTTCTCTTGGCAATTGGCCGTTTGCCAATTGGGTCCATGATAAGGAGGGTTCAGGGGTAGCTGTTTGAGCAGTCTTCTTGTGACTCAGCGGGACCCTTCCTGAAGAGCTGATCTCAGGGGCCATCCAAATGACAGGCAGGCTGTCGATTGTCACGAGTTGGTCTCCTGGGACAGCAGCAGCTTCACAGGGGAAGGACCAAGCCACAGAGCCATGGACATGTGCACCTTCTTGGCACTGCCATGGCATTAAGCCACCTTTCCCCATGTCCTCCTAGACATCCCCGGAATAGTCCGTTTCTTTGTTGGTCGGGTAATATGGTGTAGATATCAGCTTGCTTCAGACCCCAGTCATCTCACCCTAAGATGTCCAGTTCAGGTGGCCCAGGGATTAGAATGCCAGCCAAAGCCTTCAGAAATGCCTTCATGCAATAATACTCAGAAGCCACAGATATTTGCTGGATACCAGACTCCGCATTAATACCATGACCCAGACTACAGGAAAGATCAAAAGGGTTTTTTCTCTTTCATGAGGTAGCTATGATCAAATAATAACTGACCCAATCTCTCCCTGCAACTAAAAATGACTAGACGTTCTCAGTTCCTTTAACATTCACTCAGTAACCACTGGGTGAGTGCCTGGTGGTGTCAGCAATGTGCTCTGGAGTGGCAGTTGGGCAGGAGACAGGTATACTCCCAAACAGTGAGATAAGCACAGATGTGTGGGCTGGAAGCTGTAAGAATACAGAGGAGGCAACCACACACCCTGGCTGGGGTGTGTTGTTTACCGGGGGAAAAAATATGCAAATCAGAGCCAGGTTGGTGTGTTGTGTTGGAGGAAGAGACCTTCCAAGGGGGCTCTGAGGTGGGCAGGTTGGGGTACAGAGTTCCTTGTGACAGGAAGGACTATGGAAACATCCCTGTGCCAGCTCTGGGGTGGGCAAGTTAGAACTACACCTGTTGTGTTAGCAGAGGGTACTCGCTAGGATCTTCTATTAGGAAAAGGTATAGAAAAGTGCTTTGCAAACTATAATGGCCAATGCAAATGAGTTATGATTTTTTTAAATAGATCTTTATTGGAGTATAAGTGCTTCACAATGCTATGTTAGTTTCTGTTGTATGACAAAGTGAATCAGCTATACATATACTTATATCGCCATATCCTCTCCCTCTTGCGTCTCCCTCCCACCCTCCCTATCCCACCCCTCTAGGTGGTCACAAAGCACCGAGCTGATCTCCCTGTGCTATGCGGCTGCTTCCCACTAGCTATCTATTTTACATTTGGTACTGTATATATGTCAGTACTACTCTCTCACTTCGCCCCAGCTTACCCTCCCCTACCTCCGTGTCCTCAAGTCCATTCTCTATATCTTTATTCCTGCCCTGTCACTAGGTTCATCAGTACCATTTTCTTTTTCTTTTCTTTTTTTAGATTCCATATATATGTGTTAGCATACAGTATTTGTTTTTTTCTTTCTGACTTACTTCACTCTGTATGACATATAAGCTGCAGGAGAGCAAGGATTTTTGTCTCTTTTGTCCATGGGTGTACCTCCAGAGCCCAGGCCTGGCCTATAGCAGACATGCAGTAATATTGATATTGTGGCATAGATGAACAAGTGCTTGCCCGGGAGGAGAGGTACAAACTGAGAACTCAGAGGGCCAGGACTGGAAGCCACTGCTCCCTCCCCCCAGAAGCCTGCCAGCTCATGGGGCAGGGATGTAACCCTGGCTGCCTCCCCAGAGCTCACCTCAACCCTCAGACCTAACTCTTCGAGAACCCTCTCCCACCTGGCTGTGGGCTGGGTGGCACACGTATGTCCCAGCTCCATCCAAGCCAGTTCCAGTCACCACCTCCAGGCGGGGGCTATTTTGGATCTGAGGGTGTAAGGAGCATAAAAGGACCAGTCTTGGAAGTTGTGGCCGAGACACGGGCAGAGAGTGTTGGGTTCTCTCCCCATGTCTAAGCTGGAGCCTGAAATAGCTGTGAGGCTAAAGAAAATATCAGAATAGCTTTTGGCTTCACCACAATTCCAGGCCGAGCACAACACGTACCCAACAGGGGCCAAATAGGCAGCTTGCACCAGCAGCTCACGAAGTGGGAAAGTCCTTTGGGGAGAAAAATGAAAATCATGATACAAAACTCAGGCTTGTCCCTGTTTGGGGAAGAGTGACAGCATCTCTAGCGACTCCAATGGTACAGCCAATGGATGGTTACCGTTGCTCCAGGTCATGGAGCCACCAGTGTGGCCATGGCTGGGGGTGCTTAGAGCTAGGGATCCCTGAAGTGGGAGCTTCTGAAACATACAGGAGGGCTTCAAAAGTGTTCACCTCACCAGGATGTGACCTGCCCCAGCTGTGAGCATACAGGAGCCCTAAGTCACCGAGTGCCACATGTGCCAGACATAGGGCCATGAATCCTAATGACATTATCCTATTAAGTTCTCACACAAGACCAAGCGAACGACACTATCATTCCCATTTTACAGGTGAGAGAGCTGAGACTCACAGGCGTTAAGAAGTTTGGCTCAATCAGTAGATGACAGAACTGGGATTTCAATGCTGGACTGTGATTCCAGTGCATTTTAGCAGGGGCTGCACGAATGGGTAGGATTCTGACCTCTTGAGAGGGCATAAGGTAGTGAAGAGGACACGATTCCAACCCTCAGGTGTTGGAGAACTGTCTCCTGCAGCTCTGGGAATGCTGGTGGCACCCCGAAGGCCCGCACCAACATTTTTACATGGACAGACATGGAGCTGAAGAGTTCAGAGCTCTCCGGATGGCCTCGTAGTCTAAACCCTGCTCCTGGGGCAGGTGATCCCTCTCCAGTGTCCCTGAGAGGTGGGAGGTGCAGGCTGGTGAGGTCTGGAAGGAGACCAGAGGAAGCCAGGAGGATGCCCACCCCCTGCTGAGCTGGTACTGCTTGCTGCTTCTGCCTTTGGGGTCCCTTCCTTGCAGTCCCATCACTTACCCCAGGAGGTACCACATCCCCCCTCCCACGGTCTGAGATTCTTCCTCAAGAATAGACATTGTGCCACTTTTCAACAATAACCATGCTACCCTCAGCAGTGGCTGTGGGAAGCAAAGGAGGAGGGGTTGGGTGAGAGAGAGAGCTCAGACTTAACCATGACCTAGGTTATCTCAGCCTCCATGCCTATTCTGTTGCCCAAGACCCTTAGCGCAGCCAACAGGCCAACATCCATTGTTGTTACCCTCTGTCCCCTTATCCCTCTCAGGCAGAGACTTGCCTTTAGAAAGGTCTGGGGGAAATTCCCTGGCAGTCCAGTGGTTAAGACTCCACACTCCCAATGCAGGGGGCTCAGGTTAGATCCCTGGTCCTCCAGGGAACTAAGATCCCACATGCTGCGAGGCACGACCAAAAGAAAAACAGGAGACAGAGAGAAAGAAAGAAAGGTGGAGATTGGTTCAAGATGGCAGAATAGAAGGACGTGCACTCACTCCCTCTTGCAAGAGCACCTGAATCACAACTAACTGCTGAACAATCATCGACAGGAAGACACTGGAACTCACCAAAAACAATACCCCTCATCCAAAGACAAAGGAGAAGCCACAGTGAGATGGTAGGAGGGGCACAATCACAATAAAATCACATCCCATAACTGCTGGGTGGTTGACTCACAAACTGGAGAATACTTATGCCACAGAAGTCCACCCACTGGAGTGAAGGTTCTGAGCCCCACATCAGGCTTCCCAACCTGGGGGACCAGAAATGGGAGGAGGAATTCTTAGAGAATCAGACTTTGAAGGCTAGCGGGATTTGATTGCAGGACTTCAACAGGACTGGGGGAAAGAGAGACTCCACTCCTGGAGGGCACACACAAAGTAGTGTGCACATCGGGACCCAGGGGAAGGAGCAGTGACCTCAAAGGAGACTGAACCAGACCTACCTGCTAGTGTTGGAGGGTCTCCTGCAGAGGTGGGGGTTTGCTGTGCCTCACTGTGAGGACAAGGACACTGGCAGCAAAAGTTCTGGGAAGTACTCCTTGGTGTGAGCCAAGAGACTCCCAGAGTCCGCCATTAGCCCTACCAAACAGCCTGGTAGGCCAAACAACCAACAGGGAGGGAACCCAGCCCCACCCATCAGAAGACAAGCGGATTAAAGTTTTACTGAGCTCTGCCCACCAGAGCAACACCCAGCTTTACCCACCACCAGTTGCTCCCATCAGGAAACTTGCTCAAGCCTCTTAGATAGCCTCAACCACCAGAGGGCAGACAGCAGAAGCAAAAAGAACTACAATCCTGCAGCCTGTGGAACAAAAACCATATTCACAGAAAGATAGACAACATGAATAGGCAGAGGGCTATGTACCAGATGAAGGAACAAGGTAAAATCCCAGAAAAACAACTAAATGAAGTGGAGACAGGAAACCTCCCAGAAAAAGAATTCAGATTATTGCTAGTGAAAATGATCGAGGACCTTGGAAAAGGAATGGAGGCCAAGATTGAGAAGATGCAAGAAAAGTTTAACAAAGACCTAGAAGAATTAAAGAAAAAACACCTAGAAGAATTAAAGAACAAACAAACAGAGATGAACAATACAATAACGGAAATGAAAAATACACTAGAAGGAATCAATACCAGAATAACTGAAGCAGAAGAAGAAGGGATAAGTGATCTGGAAGACACAAGGGTGGAATTCACTGCCACATAACAGAATAAGGAAAGAAGAATGAAAAGAAATGAAGACAGCCTAAGAGACCTCTGGGAAAACATTAAATGCAACAACATTTGCATTATAGGGGTCCCAGAAGAAGAGAGAGAGAAAAGACCCGAGAAAATATTTGAAGAGATTATAGTCAAAAACTTCCCTAATATGGGAAAGGAAATAGCCACCCAAGTCCAGGAAATGCAGAGTCCCAGGCAGGATAAACCCAAGAAGAAACACACTGAAACACACAGTAATCAAATTGACAAAAATTAAAGACAAAAAATAATTATTGAAAGCAACAAGGGAAAAATGACAAATAACATACAATGGAACTCCCATAAGGTTAACAGCTGATTTCTCAGCAGAAACTCTACAAGCCAGAAGGGAGTGGCATGACATATTTAAAGTGATGAAAGGGAAGAACCTACAACCAAGATTACTCTATCCAGCAAGGATCTCATACAGATTCGATGGAGAAATCAAAAGCTTTACAGACAAGCAAAAGATAAGAGAATTCAGCACCACCGAAACAGCTCTACAACAAATGCTAAACAAACCTCTCTAAGTGGGAAACACAAGATAAGAAAAGGACCTACAAAAACAAACCCAAAACAATTAAGAAAATGGTAATAGGAACATACGTATCAATAATTACCACACGTGAATGGATTAAATGCTCCAACCAAAAGACACAGGTTCGCTGAATGGATACAAAAACAAGACCCATATATATGCTGTCTACAAGACACCCACTTCAGACTTAGGCACACATACAGACTGAAAGTGAGGGGATAGAAAACAATATTCCATGCAAATGGAAATCAAAAGAAAGAAGAGTAGCAATAATCATATCAGATAAAATAGACTTTAAAATAAAAAATGTTACAAGAGACAAGGAGGGCACTACATAATGATCAAGGGATCAATCCAAGAAGAAGATATAACAATTATAAATATATATGCACCCAACATAGGAGCACCTCAATACATAAGACAACTGCTAGCAGCTATAAAAGAGGAAATCGACAGTAACACAATAATAGTGGGGGACTTTAACACCTCACTTACACCATCCAAACAGAAAATTAATACGGAAACAGAAGCTTTAAATGACACAATAGACAAGATAGATTTAATTGCTATTTATAGGACATTCCATCCAAAAACATCAGATTACACTTTCTTCTCAAGTGCACATGGAACATTCTCCAGGATAGATCACATCTTGGGTCACAAATCTAGCCTCAGTAAATTTTAAAAATTCAAATCATATCAAGCATCTTTTCTGACTACAATGCTATGAGATTAGAAATCAATTACAGGGAAAAAATGTAAAAAACACAAACACATGAAGGCTAAACAATACATTACTAATAATCAAGAGATCACTGAAGAAATCAAAGAGGAAATCAAAAAATACCTAGAGATAAATGACAATGAAAACACGATGATCCAAAACCTATGGGATGCAGCAAAAGCAGTTCTAAGAGGGAAGTTTATAGCAATACAAGCCTACCTCAAGAAACAAGAAAAATCTCAAATAAACAATCTAACCTTACACCTAAAGGAACTAGAGAAAGAAAAACAAACAAAATCCAAAGTTAGTAGAAGGAAAGAAATCATAAAGATCAGGCAGAAATAAATGAAATAGAAACAAAGAAAACAATAGCAAAGATCAATAAAACTAAAAGTTGGTTCTTTAAGAAGATAAACAAAATTCATAAACCATTAGGCAGACCCATCAAGAAAAAGAGGGAGAGGACTCAAATCAATAAAATTAGAAATAAAAAAGGAGAAGTTACAACAGACACCGCAGAAATACAGAACATCCTAAGAGACTACTACAAGCAACTCTAAGCCAATAAATTGGAAAATCTGGAAGAAATGGACAAATTCTTAGAAAGCTATAACCTTCCAAGACTGAAGCAAGAAGAAACAGAAAAATGAACAGACCAATCACAAATAAGGAAATTGAAACTGTGATTTAAAATCTTCCAACAAACAAAAGTCCAGGACCAGATGGCTTCACAGGGGAATTCTATCAAACATTTAGAGAAGAGCTAACATCCATCCTCCTAAAACTCTTCCAAAAACTTGCAGAGGAAGGAACACTCCCAAACTCATTCTATGAGGCCACCATCACCATGATACCAAAATCAGACAAAGATACTACAAAAAAAGAAAACTACAGACTAATATCACTAATGAATATAGATGCAAAATCCTCAACAAAATACTAACAAAGAGAATCCAGCAACACATTAAAAGGACAGACACCATGATCAAGTGAGATTTATCCCAGGGATGCAAGGATTCTTCAATGTACGCAAATCAATCAATGTGATACACCATATTAACAAATTGAAGAATAAAAACCATATGATCATCTCAATAGATGCAGAAAAAGCTTTTGACAAAATTCAACACCCATTTATGGTAAAAACTCTCCAGAAAGTGGGCATAGAGGGAACCTACCTCAACATAATAAAGGCCATATACGACAAAGCCACAGCAAACATCATTCTCAATGGTGAAAAACTGAAAGCATTTTCTCTAAGATCAGGAACAAGACAAGGATGTCCACTGTCACCACTATTATTCAACATAGTTTTGGAAGTCCTAGGCACGGCAATGAGAGAGGAAAAAGAAATAAAAGGAATACAAATTGGAAAAGAAGAAGTAAAGTTGTCACTGTTTGCAGATGACATGATACTATACATAGAGAATCCTAAAGATGCCACCAGAAAACTACTAGAGGTAATCAATAAATTTGGTAAAGTTGCAGGATACAAAATTAATGCACAGAAATCTCTTGCATCCCTATACACTACTGATGAAAAATCTGAATGAGCAATTAAGGAAACACTCCCATTTACCACTGCAACAAAAAGAATAAAATACCTAGGAATAAACCTACCTAGGGAGACAAAAGACCTATATGCAGAAAACTATAAGACACTGATGAAAGAAATTAAAAATGATACCAAGAGATGGAGAGATATTCCATGTTCTTGGATTGGAGGAATAAATATTGTGAAAATGACTACTGAAAGCAATCTACAGATTCAGTGCAATTCCTATCAAATTACCAATGGCATTTTTTACAGAACTAGAACAAAAAAATCTTAAACTTTGTATGGAGACAAAAAAGATCCAGAATAGCCAAAGCAGTCTTGAGGGAAAAAAATGGAGCCGGAGGAATCAGACTCCCTGACTTCAGACTATACTACAAAGCTACAGTAATCAAGACAATATGGTACTGGCACAAAAACAGAAATATAGATCAATGGAACAGGATAGAAAGCCCAGAGATAAACCCACTCACCTATGGTCAACTAATCTATGACAAAGGAGGCAAGGATATACAATAGAGAAATGACAGCTTTTTCAATAAGTGGTGCTGGGAAAGCTGGACAGCTACATGTAAAAGAATGAAATTAGAACACTCCCTAACACTATACACAAAAACAAACTCAAAATGGATTAGAGACCTAAATGTAAGACCGGATACTATAAAACTTTTAGAGGAAAACATAGGAAGAACACTCTTTGATGTAAATCACAGCAAGATCTTTTTTGGTCTACCTCCTAGAGTAATGGAAATAAAAACAAAAATAAACTAATGGGACCTAATGATACTTAAAAGCTTTTGCAAAGGAAAGGAAACTACAAGAAGATGAAAAGATAACCCTCAGAATGGGAGAAAATATTTGCAAACAAATCAATGGACAAAAGATTAATCTCCAAAATATATAAACAGCTCATGCAATGTTAAAAAAACAAACAACCCAATCCAAAATGGGCAGAAGACCTAAATAGACATTTCTCCAAAGAAGACATGCAGATGGCCAAGAGGCACATGAAAAGCTGCTCAACATCACTCATTATTAGAGAAATGCAAATCAAAACTACAATGAGGTATCACCTCACACTGGTTAGAATGGACATCATCAGAAAATCTACAAACAACAAATGCTGGAGAGGGTGTGGAGAAAAGGGAACCCTCTAGCACTGTTGGTGGGAATGTAAATTGATACAGCCACTATGGAGAACAGTATGGAGGTTCCTTAAAAAACTAAAAATAGAATTACCATATGATCCAGCAATCCCACTACTGGGCATATACCCAGAGAAAACCATAATTCAAAAAGACACATGCACCCCAATGTTCATTGCAACACTATTTACAATAGCCAGATCATGGAAGCAATGTAAATGCCCATTGACAGACGAATGGATAAGTAAGATATGGTACATATATACAGTGGAATATTACTCAGCCATAAAAAGGAACAAAATTGGGTCATTTGTAGAGACGTGGATGGATCTAGAGACTACCATACAGAGTGAAGTCAGAAAGAGAAAAACAAATATCATATATTAACTCATGCATGTGGAACCTAGAAAAATGGTACAGTTGAACCAGTTTGCAGGGCAGAAATAGAGACACAGATGTAGAGAACAAACGTTTGGACATCAAGGGGGGAAAGCAGCAGAGAGGGGTGGTGGTGTGATGAATTGGGAGACTGGGATTGACATATATACACTAATATGTATAAAATGGATAACTAATAAGAACCTGCTGTATAAAAAAATAAATAAAATAAAATTCAAAAAAAATAAAGAAAGGTGCTGGGAAGGTGAGGACTCTCGGCAAGGTGTGGAGAAGGAGCCTACCACGAGGGGGCAGTGTGGAGCATAGTCCCCATCTACCATCTCACCAAGGGCTTGTTTTTCCTTCCTCAAGGCCCCAGGACCAAAGAGCCACCAGTGGACGTATTCCAGGGGATCCACGAGCTTTGCATGGGGAACTTTTACATACGTTGTTTTTATTTGAAGTGTAAGTTAAAGTGTAAGCATATTCTGAATCCCCTGATTACACTTAAAACTGAGCACTTGGAGGCTGTCCTTGACATTTAGCAATATGCAGCAGCACTTTAATTGGCATAAACAAACCAGGAAAGATCGGAGGCAGATGCATTATGGAAATAATGTGTTTGTTCTGGGTGAAGGCCATGGGATACCATCACACCGAGGTTTTGCAGTTATTCGAATAGAGCAGCTGTATGCAGTTTAGGGCAAGCCAGATGCCAAAGAACCTGAACCACGGTTGTCATCCAAGGGAATGAACCTGAACCACGGTTGTCATCCCACCAGAGCAATCAGCTTTTGGCAAAATCCTTATTGCATTCCATTAGGCAAGTTGAACTTTATTTGTTGTATTCTTTTGATGATATTCAATCTGTACATTTAGTTTTTGGGTTGTATAATTTAGTGGTTGATATCTAGTTTTATATATATACATATTTAAGTAACATTATAAAAAGTAAGTCAACACAAGTAGGCGGTGAAACTTCTTTTCTTGTAACTTACGTTACAATGTGATCGAACTTAAGCCTGGGTGAGACATCATGGCACTCAGTCGGGGAAGACGGGACGGGAAGGCTGCAATGTGAAGCTAGGATGTGTCCTCTCTGGAAGAGGTAGAGGCCACTGATGCCATGGGAGGACTTTGGGACTTGGGACCAGAAGGAATGGGGTCCAGTCTGCAGCTTCTTTGGCACGTCGGCTCCTGCTTCTAAATTCAGGCTGCTCAGTAAGCTTCTTCTTACCCGGCATCCCTCTTGGCTGCTTCCCCAAGCTGGAGGGTCAGGGGCTGCTGGGGGACAAGAGGGTGTCCCAGTGGGAAACGGCCTTCGACTGCACAGAACTGCCCGACAGACAGACCTGACCTGTCTGGCGGCTGCCGGCCCCCAGCACCCTCCTCCAATTAAGCCATTGGTCACTCTCCAGTGAGTCCATTAGTAGGGGTTCAGGGCAATTAAGCACCAGAGCATGGCAAGCCCTTCCTGGGAAGAAGCCAAGCTGGCCCACACTTGCTTGGACTATCCTTTCCCATCAGCACGCCTGGCGTATGCAGATCCCTCAGACCAGCGATTCCCCAGACCTGGGGTTAGAAATAGGAGAACCTCCTTCTTTTCAAGGCTGGGAATAGGGCCAATGTCACCTGGCAAAGGAAATTTCTGAAATCCCTAGGGCCTCATCTCTCCAGGACAAGTTTCCCTCTGCCACTGGTAAGATCAATAATAGTCAGCATTTTAAAATAAGTCTTTATAGTTTATAAAAGATGTTCACATATATTATCTTATTTTATAATCAGAATAAAGAACTCTGATAAAAAGAACCCAAGTCACAGAGGTTAATAATGTACCTGAAAGCACAGTTATAAAGCGGACAGCAGGGACCAAAATCCAGACGTTTGGACCCAGAGCCCTTGTTCTTCCCACCACAAGTGCTGTTTTCAGTTGCACAATGTACAGGGAAGTTTTGTAGCTGGCCCTGCCTTCAGAATACTTACAATCCCAGATGTTCAGGTATTAACTTCCCAGCTTAACTGTAAGATACCCGGATGCATCTTGGAGTCACCTAGAACACTCACACACAAATGCTTGTTGATTTGTTTTTGATTTAAGAGAATAAAGGTGGAGAGCTTTGGCCATAAAGATTTCCTGTTCTTAGAAACATCTTTCACTTTTTCATCACTGATGAAGCTCCTTGAACAGAGGACAAACATTTTTATTTTATTTATTTCTTTAAAAAAATGCTTTATTATGTAAACTTTTTAACTCACACAAAAGTGAATAGAGTAGAACAATAAACCTTCATATTTCCCTCACTTAGGTTTAACAATTCGTACGATTTTACTGCACTATCCCTTCTCTCTTTTCCTCTGAATTATTTTTTTACTTCTAGGAATTATTTCAACTCACTGCTACATATTTCAGTGTGCTTCTCTTAAATATATGTATGTTCTCACATGACCATAATGTCAATATCACACCTAACAGAAAGAACAGTACTTCTTTGCTTTCTCCTAATACCCAGACTATAATCAGATTTCTCTGGTTGTTGAAACAGGGTCTATTTCATTCTGTTGTAACTGGCTATCTTCTATATTATGATACCCACCTACCACAATAAACTTTAGAGGGATACTGACTAAGAGGGGAAATACTTTAGACATCTTTCTTTGTAAGATATCTCTAAGAATGCATATTTCTTTTAGATATAGATGTTGTAGGTATTTGAGGGGAGTTCCTTAGTATCTGCGGATTGGATATTATTACAGTCCCTGTGAAATGAGTTTCCATTTTGGATGCTGTGACGTCACACTCGTTGTCAGAAAATGTAATTAACCAAGATGAATCTTAGTTGGCTTGAGTACAGCTTCCTGCCGTACATCTGTCTGCCCCACTCTCGGTTGAGTCAGAAGTATGAAATGTTATTGAAATGTGTGGTGTTTCCTGACACTGTTGTGGAAATACCTGTGCTGTATGAGTATTCAAATATATAGTAAAATATTCTCAGCACCTTCAAAAAATTCTTAGTTCTCTTAATTTTTGAGTTAGAAGTAATACTAATTGTGCACACTTACACAGTGCTTTTAAGCACTTTACCTGTATTAACTCTTAATTCAAACATTGTTAATCTACAACAGGTATTCGATCCTTTTCTGAGAGGGAAGGGCTGGGGGCAGAGAGTATTAAACATAAGACAAAGACTAGAGAAGGAGAAGGGAAGCAGGTTGGCGTTCAGATGTTAAATTTATCTCCTTTCCGTTGTCCTGAATATGTGAAGTACATATAACCTGAGGAACCAGACGAGATTGGAGAGTCACAGACCTTTTGTTTTAAAGCTGAGGAACCTCTTTTTAAAGTGAAATCTCGCTTGGAAACCCAATACTTGAACAAGAACAAGCAGAGGTGCTCTTACTAAAATGGAAGTGTGGCAGTGGAGGGGGGCGGGGAGGTAGCTGGAGTCTCACCCAAGGTCCCCAAGCCATCTCCTCCTTCCCAGCTCCTCACAGCACAGTTTGGCACAGCTGGACAATCACCTGATCAGATCATTTGCCATCTGGGCTCCAGAGAGACAGAGATGAGTAGCACCCAGGCCCTGCCAGCAATGAGCTGTCAGATCCTGTTAACATGTGGTGATGTGGGACCGAGACAGAGGGTGCCTGGATGCTACAGGAGCAGAGGAGAGGGGCTGCCTCCCCACTGGGGATGAGGGGTCTGGGGCAGGGGAAGTGTATCAAGAAGGGATGGTGCCGGAGTCACGTTTAGGACATTTTGGTAAAACAGGAATGAAAAATGTTTAAATTGAAAAATCTACAGAGGTTTAAAGATTAAATCCCATTCTATGAGGTCACTGCCAAAATGGTTCGCATCCCTGGAGGGTAACCAGGATGCTAAAGGGTCAAGAGGCCAGCTCACATCAGAGAGGCAATGGGCACTGGTTCTGTGTCTGGTTACCTTGCCAACCCTCCATGAATGTGTGCTTCTCCCCGGAGAGTCAGATCAGCCCCTGGGCTTATCAGACTGAGCAGCCCCCCAGTGTGGCCCTCAGGAACCCACCAAATGTGCTACATGTCTGTGTATGGAAGGGGCAGCAGAGTACCCCAGGGCCACCCATGCCCAAGCCCACTCCTTCTCTGATCCTTGCCTCCCCGCTCCTAGTATGTGCTTTCTCTCTGTCTGTCTCCCTGTGTCTCTGTCTGGTCCAGCAAGCCAGGTACATCGAGAGCCTCAGAGTCTTTACCTGTGACCTCCCTTCCACCTCCGGTGGCATCTGGCTTTGGAATGCCAGTGCAAGCTTCCTACCTTGCGTCCATGGGTTCTTAAGGGATCCGTGGATGGGCTCACAAGGGGGGAGCAGTGTAAGCACACGTGTGTGCATGGTTTTCTGGGAAGACGATCCACAGTTTTCATGGGATTCTGGAGTAGGGTCCAAAGCTTCCAAATTATTAATAGCCACTGTGTTGCCAAAGTTGAAGGAACTGGTATGTTTTGCCTGGAGAATTGTTCTCATATATTTGAAAGGCAGTCCTGTGAAAGAAGGCAAATGCTGTGTGGCTTCCCAGGAAGGAACTGAAACCAATGGTAAAATCTCCAGGAGGCCAATTTCAGCTCAATTTCAGCTCAATTTCAGCTCACTGGCCAATTTCAGGAAGGACCAATTAGTCGAGTGATGGAAAATAAAAGTTGCCCCAAATGGTGCATTCTTCATCACTGAAGCATTCAATCGGGGGCTGTCCATGGTGTTGGGGTACAAGATGGACTGATGGCCTCGTGGGTCTGGTCCAGCTCTCAACTGGAGTGACTGAAGGAAGGCGTGGCTTCTGATGCCTGCTCAGATGAAAATGTAAGGAAGGAGAAAAAGTTGAGCGTACCTTTGAATTATAGGGAGAGACCCTAGGTGTGGGAAACTATCTGAACTGATTGCTTATTGGCTTTTTTCATGCCCCTCATTGGAAGAGGACATCTTCAACAGGGTTGTAGAACCTCAGAGCTCAAGTCGGCAAGAGCTGGGCAGGGGCTGAACATTCTGGACTTTATCCTGCTGGCCTGTGCTAGGCTGGATCTGTGCCCTGGTACCTGGGAACCACAGAATCTGTCTTTGTTTGTACTGTTTTAGGCAGCTTTTATCAACCGTATTCTATGCGGTATTATGTGAAATGCTTCTAGATCTTCTCCAAAAAATATTTTTGAAATATATGCAAGAAAAACATGAATTATGATTATGCAATTTTAATAGGTTAAATATTTTTAAGAAAGGCACACCACATGGAAAATCTCCTTCTCCTAGAAGACCTGATGCTGGAATTTCCAGAAACAATTAGTATTGACCCGGCATTTACCACCTCAGGTCATGTTAACAGGTGGCTTATAGTCAATAATTACTGACACAGATTATATATCTTGCCTTCTAATCTGAACACATAGTTTCTATTTAGTCAATATTTACTCTATATATACTCTTTTATTCCATAGACATTTGTTCCCTATGGAGCTGTGGCTTAAAGGAGGAAAATTTTACATGAAAAGCAGAGTTATATGGTTCTCAATCTGTCTAAATCAAATAAGCAAACAGACGTAATACTTCAAAGCGAAGGCAACAGTCGTGGCCTTTGATTTCTAGAAAAAATGGAGGAGAGCTGCTGCGGATGAAACAATGGTTTGGGAGCAGCCTAATCAGGATTATCACAAAACTATCACAAACTTGTTTCACAGGGGCAAACATTACCTCTTATCCTGGTTTTCCTTATTTGTGAAGTTGCCACACCCTCGCTGGCCACCTGGAGAGAGCCGGCTACTTTCCAGCAGGTGAATCGGTCCTTGTGGGCTGGCGAGCCCTGAGGGCAGAACAGAGTCCACCTGAACACTTCAACTCAAAGAGCAGCCCAGGCTGGCCTTCCCCCCCACAGGACCTCCAAGCTGGTCAGGAACCAGGCTGCTTCCCGGTGACTCCGCCTGGACTGAGCCCGCCTGGTGGAAGAGACCCAAAACCAGAGAACCAGGCCTGGTTGGAGGAGCTGTGTGACGTGGAAAAGAGGGGCCCTGGTGTGGGTGCCAATGCCAGCCAACGGCCCCTGTATTTCCGAGAGAAGGTGAAGCATGAAACCTGTCCCCAGTCTAGACGGCGGGATGGCTGCCTCTCCAGCAGGAAGGGGTCAGGCCCTTGTGAGAGGCGTTTGAAAGCACAGAAGCCTAGGCAGGGGAATGTGGCCTGTGGACTGAGCCCAGGAGAGAGGCCAAGGCAGGGAGGGCTTGCTAGCTTCCCTTCCTCGTCTGGGCAAGATCTTATGGCCTGTAGCTCACAAGATCTCTGCCCCTTGAAGAACTTCCGCTGCGGAAAGGGAAACCAACCTTGGTTGTGACATTGACCAATGTCCATTGGTCCCAGAACACCTGGTGGGCAGTGCCTCAGCCTCTCTGGCTCTCCTAACAGCCCTGTGGTGAGGTGAGCTATCCCGGCTTTGCTGCTGAGTCTCAGGGCTGTTGGAGACTGGCTCAAGGTCACTCAGCTTTTAAGAGGCACATTGAGGGTTTGAAATTGGATCTTCTAACTCCAAAGTCCAATCTCTTTCCAAAAGTCATGCCACCTTGCCCACACACCCCAGAAAAGCCTGATATGCACCTTCCATTCATAAAGGAGGTCACTGTTTACAAACTGCTTTGTAAATCCTGGCACCCTTTTGTGAGATGTGCCATTGATATATTTGTAAGACAGACAAACTCATGGAGCTCAGAGTGGTTAAGTGACTGGGCCAGAGTCACACAGCAAAGCCAGGGTTCAATTTGAGTGTATCCACCTGCTCTCAAGAATCCTGAAGAGGGTAAAGGGTCTAACCAGCCTCTGTCTCTGCCTTGTTTTATGGGACCCAGCTTTCTGTTTTGAGGGGAAGCATCTTATTTCCGAAAGACCAAAAGGGAAGCAAAGCAAATTGATATCTGGGAGTCTGAGAAAGAACCCTGTAGTGGTCAGGATGATCCTGACAGCTTACAAACATGGGCAAATGTCTATTCCTGAATGGCCAAAGTCCATGGCTCTTTGTGGAGTGATGGGAATGATTGATCACCTCAGTGTAGGACCAAGGGTGAAAATCTTCAAATATTTCATTTTCTTAAAGGATAATACAAGCCCATGAAACCACTCAGCTTTGTACAGAAAGCAGGTAAGCAACTACTTTTATTATTATTATTATTATTTTAAGTGGGAATAAAAGAGGCTTAGCAAAGTGAAAGTGATTCACTAAAAGAACCCTACAGGGAGGCGACTCATGACATTATATCTATGGCTGTGGGGTAATGGAGGCAGCCCTGGATTTGGGGTCAGAAGATATGGGTTGTGTGACCTTGGGCAAGTCACTTACCCTCACTGGGCCTCAGTGTCCTCCTCCACAGACCTGAACACTCTTTAGGGAAATGGTGACGAGCATAGGACACAGCGTGTGTACCAGAGGGACAGGTAGTGAGTCCCATTGCCAACCGCCCCAAACACTTTGCTCGTGCCATCACCATGCCCTTTTGACCTTGTGGCATGATTTCCCGCTCACTTCACTGGGTGTCTCCTGATCTGCCCCACAACCTGCCACACTGCAGTGCTCAGTGAGTGTTTTTTGAATGAAGGAGTGAACAAATGAATTGACACATCCGAAAAGCACGATGCAGACTTTGGCTTTATATTTTTTCAACGCAGATAACACATGAATCTCAGTGCACAGAAACTTGTTTTCTAAGCCTCTGTTCATAGCCAGACACATAAGGATGGAATTCTCAGGAGATGGTCAGAAGTGGCACAAAGTATTGAGCCCTCTCTCATTCCTGTTCCTTTCGCACAATGAGCTTTGCCCTAAAGAGGTTTGGTTTCTCTCCCCAGCATCTCCCCAATGCTCACTTCACCACGTTCTCCCAGACACTCCAGGTGGATAACACAGTCAGCAGCTGACATCCCAGAGCTTGGCTGGGACCCTCTGACCCTTGCCTCTGCATCCATCTCACACAGGGGAAACTGAGGCCCGGCAAGGAGAACAGACTTACTCCAGGCCCTCTGGAACCCGGTCAACAGGGCGAGGTGCCTGATAGTGCGCCCAGAGGCTTTCAGCCTAGCCGTGTTCCTGACGGGGCATGAGCCATGAGCAGGGATGCCGGAAGCCCTGGATCGCCATGGAGCATGTTTGCCTCCAAAATGGGGGATCACACAGATGATCCGGTAGCGTGCAGAGTTCAAATTAATTCAGTAAACATTTACTGAGCATCTATCATGTGCCAGGCGCTGGCTTTTTAAGGTAAAATGCGGGACTTCCCTGGTGGCGCAGTGGTTAAGAATCCGCCTGCCAACTCAGGGGACATAGGTTCGAGCTCTGGTCCTGGAAGATCCCACATGCCACGGAGCAACTAAGCCCGTGTGCCACAACTACTGAGCCTGCGCTCTAGAGCCCGAGTGCCACAACTACTGAAGCCCTCGCGCCTAGAGCCCGAGCTCCGCAACAAGAGAAGCCACCGCAATGAGCAGCCCGCGCACCGCAACGAAGAGTAGCCCCCGCTCACTGCAAGTAGAGAAAGACCGCGCGCAGCAACAAAGACCCAACGCAGCCATAACTAACTAACTAAATAGATAGATAGATAGATAAATAAGGTAAAATGCGCGGGGGGTGGGCCACGACGATTCCTTGTTTGGGGCAGGCCACTCCTGTGAGGTGCCCACACTCCGGAGTGTGTATCCGCGATCCTCCTGGGGAAAGGGATCTGAGCGGCGCTGCCCTCCGGCCTGCTGACCGCCTCGCCCTGTTCTCTCTCTGTCCTCTGGGCTTCCTGCTCAGTCTCCAGACCTCTCGGGTGAAGAGCCACTCTTCCCCCTCCTGGGATCAGCCCCGCTGTCCCGCTTCCCCCTCTGCTCCGAGGCAGCTGCATCCAGGGTTTTCTCCTGCCCCCAGGGATGGTGGAGGAGGACAGCTATGAAGGAGAGGGTCATGACACTGTGACCCTGGGGACAGGGCCAACCCCTGCCCCTCCCGTCTGCCTGGCAGCCGCCCAAGACTTTAACAGGGAGGTTCTCATTCACCCCGGTTTTTCTGTGGCCTCGGGAGACTGTGGCCCAGAGCCGAGAGGCAGCCGGGCAATGTGCTCCGGGCAAAGGCAGTTTCCTAGGGGAGGCTGGGAAACAGAGGCAAACAAGCCAGACGGAGAAGAAAATTAAAAATGCCAGGAGAGGAAGCAGATGCAGGGCAGGGTAGAGCAAGAGGAAGTGTCTGCAGAGCGCTCTGCTCTGGCTGGTTGCTCTGAGTCTCAATATGGCTCAAGGCTGGAAGTCTGGCCGAGCTGGAAGGGGCTTCGGTGACCATACGGTGCACCCCCTTACGTCACAGATGGGGAACCCACGGCCCAGGGCGGGGAGGGAGCCGCCCAAAGCTGTACAGCTGCATAGAGACACGGCAGAGCTGGGCTCGCTGACTTCGCGTGGGAGCGCGCCTGGGGGGGGGGGGGGCACGGTCTTCGCCCCTCCCCCACACACGCTGCTCGCGGTCACGATAGAAAGGCAACTCTTCCGATGGCATTCTGCAAGCTTAAACCCAGTCGATCCTGATCCAAAAATAGGTCCAAACCCTGTGTGCAACTGCTGTTAGGGGATGGCAACGTGCAACTCTGCACCTACTGAATCCTAACCACGGTCTGGGGGGGACACAGGCAGGATGTGACCAGCCTCTGACTGTCCCCGGTCAGGGAGGTCCGAGACACAACCAGAGCACCCGAGGCCTTCTGGGAAGAGGCCGCCGGAGCAGGGCAGCTGCACTGGGCAGGTGGTGCTGCAGGAGGCCCCTCGCACAAGTCGTTTCCCAAAAGGAGCAGTTTGCCCTGGCCACTGATTTAAAGCCCCTCCCCCAGGCCCAATATTATAACAACCATCCATCCTGCTCCTGGGGTTTGATGGGAACAAAAAGGACAAAGGAAGAGAAGTAAAAATCCCTGGGTTTCATTCCAGCTGTGCTGTGCATGAGCTGTGTGACCTTGGGCTGGTCTCTTCACCTCTCTGGGCCTCCTTTTCCTCATATGTGACAGGAAAGGGTCACCTGCATGAACCCTGAGGTCCTTCCAGCGCCTGGACTCTCTGACTCACACGAACTCAAGGAAGACTTGCCCATGCCCTCCCTGCCAGGGACCCTTTCCTTACGTGGCTTCCGCTGTGGCTCTGACCTTGGAGTTTTTAATCATGGGAATCCTCGTCCCCAGAGTGTGAAGATGAAGAATGACTCCACCATACAGAGAGGAAAGCCATTCTGTAAGAAGTGCCTTTCTGTTCACTTTCTCCCATTGCGTTACCTAAGGAACCCTCAGCTCATGGTGGCACTAAGCTAACCAGAATTAAACCAACTTTCTCTGTGGGTGAATAATTAGTTTTTATTGCATCTCAAGGGCCTCAGTAAAGAAACCACTTGGTTTTTTGATGCTGAGGACATTCCGTATCTAGTTCTGTGCACTCTTTTCCCCCTCCTGCTTGTCACTGAAACTCTTCTTCCTACCCCAGATGTAAGCTGCACTTTGACCTTGCAGATCTGTTCTTGAGTTTGAAAGAAGGGGGTGGGGAGTGGGGTCTCTTCTCTATTCATGTACAGGCTCCATGGTTCTCATGTGCACCTCACACTGTCACGGTCAGTCCCCCACTCAGGGCACAGCCTGCATTACTGTCCGTGGTCTTTAGAGTAGCCTGTCTCATGCTTCCTCAAACAAAAGTCTAGCTTCTCTTTTCTTGTGACTTCTCAGCCCTGACAGCTGAGACGGGAACCTTTAATAATTGAATTCCGTATATAAAGTCAAGTGGTTCATTCGGGATATGTCGTCAACCTCTGCTTACCCAGCACCTGAAGCAGAAGAGAAATGGGTTCTGTGAAGCACAGCACCAAATTCATGCAGCTCTTCCTGGAATATCTGGACATCCCTGGACGTGAACCCTCTTTCCCTTCTTTCCCTCTACCTCTATTCTGGGGACCCTTTATCAGTTAGGTCTTGTTACAAAATTGTGAGTTAACAAACAACCAGAATACCTCAGTGACATACTCAAGGCCCCTCGGAGCCTGGGCTCAGGGCTGGCACCCTGTCACTTCTGCCTCATTCTACAGGCCAAAGTTTGCCACGTGGAGCAGGGGACAATGTGCTCTAAGGGGAGGAACTCCAGAGTTACATGGCAAAGGGCCCGGATACAGGTTGGGTAAAGAATTCGGGCCTTGGGGGCTTCCCTGGTTGCGCAGTGGTTAAGAATCCACCTGCCAATGCAGGGGACACGCATTCGAGCCCTGGTCTGGGAAGATCCCACATGTCACGGAGCAACTAAGTCCGTGCACCACAACTACTGAGCCCGCGCTCTAGAGCCCGTGAGCCACAACTACTGAAGCCCGTGCACCTAGAGCCTGTGCTCTGCAACAAGAGAAGCCACCGCAATGAGAAGCCTGCGCACCGCAACAAAGAGTAGCCCCACTCGCCGCACCTAGAGAAAGCCCGTGCGCAGCAACGTAGACCCAATGCAGCCAAAAATAAATTAATTAATTAATTTTAAAAAAATCAATAGGGATATAGAAGATTTAAAAAAAAGAAAAAGAAGAATTGGGGCCTTGATAAAATTAACCTACCACCCCCCCAAATTCTCCTGTACCCTGTGTGGTCATCAGACCTTCCCTCCTGTGTCTTCAGCTGCTCCCTCTCTACTTGACCAAACCCCAACCCAAAATATATTTAAATCTTTCCTGTCTTAAGACAAAAGTATTATGTAGTCCCTTAAGCATTTATCACCCTATATCTCCCTGCCTCCATTCTCTAGGAAATGTATCCAAGAAGGAAGAATAAGAAAGAAGAAAGTGTGTATATAGTACAAAAAGAATATAAAATATAGAATGGTGCTATTCATAAGAGCAAAACTGGGGGCAACGTGAGCTTCAAAAGAGGAGGAAGAATTTGGCAATCTGCTATACGTAGTGGGTGGATGTTCATTATACAGACATTATAAATGATGGCTATGAAGACTATGCAATAATATTTTCTAAAAAGCCCCGTGAGATCAAGTTAATTGAAAAAATAAAATTTAGACCACACATACAAACCTATGTTAACAAAATAACCATAACACGTGAAACTGATGAAATCCGAATCAGGTCTGTGGATTGTACCAATGCCAATTTCCTGAGTTTGATATTATATTATATTTATGTAAGATATTATTATTGGGAGAAACTAGTTGAAGGATATTTGGGACCTCTCTGTTCTATTTTTTCAACCTCCCATGAATTTATAATTATTTCAAAACAAGACATTTTTTTAAAAAGCTCCAAAACTTACACAGAAAAAAAATGAACATCCTGAAAAATAAAAAAATTAAAAATCCTGAAAATAAAGGCTATTATTACATGATTGAAATATGGGTGGTTTTCTTCCTTTTTTTGAATTTTTTTCCATTTTCATGTTATAATGCAGGGGAAATATCCACTGTAGTTTTTTTTTTGTTTTTTTGTTTTTTTTTTTTTTTGCAGTACGCGGGCCTCTCACTGTTGTGGCCTCTCCTGTTGTGGAGCACAGGCTCCGGACACGCAGGCTCAGCGGCATGGCTCACGGGCCTAGCCGCTCCGCGGCATGTGGGATCTTCCCGGACCGGGGCACGAACCCATGTCCCCTGCATCGGCAGGTGGACTCTCAATCACTGCGCCACCAGGGAAGCCCTCCACTGTAGTTTTAAGAAAGAAATCCTAGATCTTCTCAGCTGGTCCTGCACTCCTCCCCCACCAGGCACGGTGGCTGGTGGCTGTCGTGGCCTCACCATTGCTCTTTCTCTTACTTACTCTGCCATCTGCTTCCAGACAGCACACTCCCTGAGGCAGGGGCTGGGTCTCTTCACCTTTGTGCATCTCTCTCTCCTTCTAGCGCCCAGACAAGGACTTCATACAAACGTGTTTAATATTCAACAAATATGTGTTGAACCAAAAGCTCTACTGGACCTGGGGATCCAGAACCAGTGTCAAGGTGGGTGGAAGTGCATTTTTACCTTCTAAGGGCTCACAGTCTCCAGATGTTCCAGGATTTTTTTAATTTTATTTATTTTTCAGTTAAAAAACAATTTTACCAAGTATAATTTTTGCCATTATCGCTTTGATTTTGTTTAGATTTTTTTTCTACCAGAAATATTTGTTAAAAATTGAGTAAACTGGGCTTCCCTGGTGGCGCAGTGGTTGGGAGTCTGCCTGCCAATGCAGGGGATGCGGGTTCGTGCCCCGGTCCGGGAAGATCCCACATGCGGCGGAGCGGCTGGGCCCGTAAGCCGTGGCTGCTGAGCCTGCGCGTCCGGAGCCTGTGCTCCGTAACGGGAGAGGCCACAACAGTGAGAGGCCCATGTACCGCAAAAAAAAATTGAGTAAACTACTGAGCATTTTTGTTTCTTGGATTCTCTACAACAAAACTGAATGAATTTATGAGACACATAGAGAGACAGATGAAGAGAGCAAATGCACAGGAGGTGAGACTCCAAGGGATGGGGCAAGGCTGTAACGCTGCTGGCACCCTGCCTGCCAAACACAAGCCCGGGGGAGTGGAGCTCACCGTCTCCTTTTGTTTAGAGAACAAAACTCAGTACCCTTTCAAGGAAGATCAGAAAATCCAGGCTCCCTACAAAGGATCAATCACAAAGTCTAGTGCATGATAGAAAATCACTAGACATGTGAAGAAACAGAAACATGCAACCTGTGGACAAGAGGAAAAGCAGTGAATGGTTCCCAATGGAAATTTTTAAATAGGGGGAAAAGGCATTAGTTGTGTATTTCAGAAGGACCACTCAGGTAGCCAGTGACCTAAGGACCACTGAGAAAGGACTGGCCTAGCAGGAGACAGCGAGTCCTGTTAGCAGAATGTCCTAGTGGCTCTGCAGGAAGATGATGAAGATATAGACAGATAAAGGTCCTGCAGATCTGTGAGTTTTGTGTTTGCACTATGATTACAAAATGTCAGAGCTGAAAAAAATCTTATGTGACTTTCTATCTCCCCCCTCACATTACATGTGAGGGAAGCAGGACTCAGAGAAGTGATTTCCCTAAGATCCCACAGCCATTTCAAAGATGAACCTGGATTAGAACCCAAGCTCCATAACTTTCCCGTATCACATGGCCTCCTTATGACTGCCTCGTGCTAAAACAGGCCCTCTGAGATGACTCATGTGTGTTCTTATCGGGAGAAGTCCCGGCCATAGTTTCTAAGACAACACAGAAGTGTCATTTCTTCTTCCTTCTCCCACACAGAATAAGCAGGTTTCTAGTAAGCCATCAGATAGCAACATAAAGTCACCATAAACCAGACACTAATGCCCATTCGCATGAGTAGTTGAGAGCTGAGTCTTCCGAGACTAGATTTCCAGAAATGTGTGTACTTGAAGTTCACATTTGACTCTGTTTAGTTGCTGCCCAGAAGCAACATGAGGAGGCGGAGACTTCGGCTTTGATCCACAGTAGTAACCAGTTCATAGCATCCAGGGGAAAAGGAGAGTACATTCTGTGACCTCAATTTGCACCCGCAAAGAGGTTGTTGGCAACACACGCAGCAAGTGAGGGATAGCAGTGGATGCATCATGGCCCCTTCCTGATCCTGGGCTCAAACACAAGGCATCCACAGTGGTTCTGCAGGACGTTTTCCTCCCAAGACAGCCGCCCCTCGCCCAACCCATCCCTGGGCTGCTCTGGTCCAATCTCTCCAGAAGTGCTTTCCAAGTACTTCACATGTCTGACGATAATGGGCTCCCTCCTGCAGAAGTAAGTTCCTTCCCCGTTCCTAGGGCTGCACAACCGGGGATTTCAATCCTTCCCTGAGGGTTTGCTATTGGCTGAGACTTGGAGCTGGTGCTCAGGGTGGGGTGCTAAGGGGACCAGAGTAGCTCTGGTGGGGATTGGCCGTGAGCTCTAAGGCTCCTTCTTACTCACGATAGATGGAATTCTCCTATCGATTACCCTTTCCTGACTACCCTCCAGGCCAGGCAGGTGGTGTTGGTTTTATACACATCATCTAATTGAATCCTAAATGCCACACCATAAAGCAGGCATCCTCATACCCACTGTTTTCATTAATCAGGAAACCTAGTCTCCAGAGATCAAGTCTTTGCCCAAGGTCGTGCAGCTCATCACCCATGTCTAGATAAAGGCGGTGTTCTGTCTGCCACATCACACTGCCTTCAAAACTACAAAGAGGGGGCTTCCCTGGTGGCGCAGTGGTTGAGAGTCCGCCTGCCAATGCAGGGGACACGGGTTCGTGCCCCGGTCTGGGAAGATCCCACGTGCCGCGGAGCGGCTGGGCCCGTGAGCCATGGCCGCTGAGCTTGCACGTCCGGAGCCTGTGCTCCGCAACGGGAGAGGCCACAACAGTGAGAGGCCCGCGTACCGCAAAAAAAAAAAAAAAAAAAAAAACTAGAAAGAGGGGACACACACGTGGGGAAGCTTTTGGGTCCCTGTGAATTTGTAACTGAGAGTACTCATGACATATACTTGATGTAATGGGAGGAGGTCTGGAAAAACAAAAATATGTTAATGAGAAGTAGCCGCTAATCCCTGTGTATTTCTGACCCACATGTTGTGGGATATTCAAATCTTTACAAACTAATCATGGCAGAAGATCAGAAACCGGAAGAGAAGCTGAGGGGGTGTGTGTGTGGTTGTACGTGTGTATGTGAGCGTGTGTGTCTGCTCAGGCATGGACGTGAGCATCAGCACGTGTATGAACAGACCAGGAAGCATGTATCCACGGGTAAACAATTCGTTTATTTCATTTTTCAAAGCACAGAAAACAAAATCAAACCAAAAAAAGCCCCTGCTTTTGTTTACAAGGTGGCCTTCAAAGATGGGTGTGACTTGTAATTTTAACTTTTTCTGGGGTTTCGTACTATGTATTTAATCGTTAAAAGTGTACAAAGTGGCAAATTCTGAGTTCCTAGGAACCAATTGCAAGGAAACATACATCATAACTTACTCAAGGGAGCAGTAATTAAACTCTTGCTGGTCAGGTTCTCTGGAAATTCTTATCTAGGGGTTGCATGCATGTGTTGAGGCCAGGAAAAACAGACCTTCCCAGCATGCTTAGGGAGGGCCTGGCTGGCTGAAGGGAGAGGAGACAGGCTGGTATATTTCAAGCCAGAAGACCAGCATTCTTTATCTGCTTCTTCTGGAACTGCAAGAACCCAGTGGGACCCAGGGGCAAGCAGTTTATTTTTAGGAAGAGCTTCAAGTCCTCTGCCAGTGTATGCAGGCGTGAAGAGAAGAGCTTACCGTCCCAAGCTGATGCTGCCAGCGTCCCCAGAGGGAATCAAGAGTGGGAAGAACGGCCACGTGTCAGGACCGGCAGACTGGGGTAAAGATTTCTGCGAAGGGCTGAGCCAGAGGGCCTCTGGCCGAGGACGTTCTCACGCAACCCCTCAGCCACAAGGAAGTAGGCTTCTGACCTGTAGCAGAAGTTCTCTGACTCTCCTGAGCGGGAAGGCGTCTTGGCAGAGAGGCGGCCTCAATGCTGCCCCCAGCTCCAGTGCAAGCGGAGCATCCTCAGCCCGCAGCACATTGCTCAGCCCACGGTGGAAACTCAACCGTCGGCTGCTGAATCTATGAAGACCTTTACCCCCTCCTTCCTGCTTTGCCCGAACAACAAGGTTTCCTGGGATAACTAATGGGCAATTGTCCCTTTTAACCTGCAGAGCCATCAAAGGAAGTGTGGATGTACTAGCCGCTCAAGTGGAGAGAAGTTCTAGGTGGATTCAACTTAATTCAACATGAATGAAACCCCCCAGCACTGCACGTGTGAGTCTAGGGAGCAAACACAACTGAGTTGTAGAGGCGGTGAGGCTACGGCACACCCGCGGCAGTCATCAACCACCCACCACAGCCTCAGGACTGTCTCAGCAAAGCCGTCCAGACAGCCCCTACCTGGGACCAGAACTGGCACTCGGGATGGAACCCGTCTGCCGTCCTGATCGTGGGTGGGTGCTCTGGCTGGGCTTAGGTACTAAGTTTGGTAAAGAAGGCATGAACTGGGCTTCCCTGGTGGCGCAGTGGTTGAGAATCTGCCTGCCAATGCAGGGGACATGGGTTCGAGCCCTGGTCCGGGAAGATCCCACATGCCGCGGAGCAACTAGGCCCGTGAGCCACAGCTACTGAGCCTGCGCGTCTGGAGCCTGTGCTCCGCGACAAGAGAGGCCGCGACAGTGAGAGGCCCGCGCACCGCGATGAAGAGTGGCCCCCGCTCGCCGCAACTAGAGAAAGCCCTCGCACAGAAACGAAGACCCAACAAAGCCATAAATAAATTAATTAATTAAAAAAAAAAAAAAAAAAGAAGAAGGCATGAACAAAAGCTCCTGAATGCTAGAAACCTGTAACTGGGAGAAAAACAAACACCTGGGGCTGAGGGGCCCCTTCCTGCCCGCCTCACTGACTCGGGCCCCCTGTTGCCCAGTGTTGAGAATGAGATGCTTTTCAGCTCAGGAAACCAATCATGCCCACAGGAGCACAGGAGACACTGAGGTTCCAATCCAGGCCCCCCCGCCCATTCCCCACACTGGGGTTCAGCTCCTTCTCACATCAGGACCCTGAGTCCCTCCTCTAGTGGTCCCTGTCATTCTAGGCTGCAGGCTGTGACCCTCCCCGTCCCCATACCAGCAGCCCCCGCCCCCCTTGCCTCGGTGCCCACCCTCTCCCCCCCTCACGCTAGAAAGGGCCAGGTTTCAATGACATTCCTGAAAGCTGCTGGATGTGAGATTGCTTGGAAACTCCACACCAAGCTGCTCCAGGGACTGACTTTCAGCCACTCTTCTCACTGGTAAAGCTCAGCTTCCCGGGACACTGTTGTGTGCTCGGAACACCGTGCCCTCAGCAGTCTCTTCGGTTCCTGGGGTGTGCGTTTCAGGGCTGAGGGGCGATGTCAACAGCCAGCAGCCCGGGGGGACACTTGCCAAGAGCATCCTTCCAGGGGATCTTTCATGACCAGCGGGGAGCCTGGAGCATGGGTACAAGGAGGAGGCCAGGTGCTACATTATCTTCACTTCTGCTGTGCTGTCAGCACTGCCCCAAACACTTTTTATTATCTTTGTCATCATCCCCAAACCTGCGGTAAGCCCCTGCCTGGGGCACACAGCTTCTATTTTTCAGCAGTGACAGTCCTGCTTTGGGAAAGAGGCTATCCACATAAAGTGACATATACCATCCAACAGCTCCTGTGCTCAGAGCCGAGTCGGCAGCACAGACACAAACAAGACTACACAGGTTCTGAAACGCATATTAAAAAATAAAAATAAGATCAGTGTCTGAATCAAATATCAGTTTAACTTACTTATATAGTTGGCATTCCTTTCAGATTCCTTAAAAAAACTAAGTTGAATCTTTTGGACCCAGGGAACAAGGAATTACTAGGCAAGGTTTTTCAACGTTTCTGTAAAAAGGCAGTAAATCATTTTCTATTTTAAATAATGATGACTTTACAAATGGCAAGTTTTTAAGCATTTGCCTTAGAAATAACATTCTACCTAACCGAGTCTGTGATCTGGAATTTTTTGGAATGGCGGGAGAGATTCAGGTCAGGGGTTAAACTGAAGAAACAAATGGAAATTTTGCATGGTTGTGTCCACATCTGTGTCAACTCACCGACTCACACAACACATCAGCTACACCCCGTCTTTCTCCCAGTACGGAGACTGCACCATTTTGAACAGGATCAAAAAACAGTCAGGTCCATCTGCCTGTGGGAAACTCAGATGCTCCCGCTGTCTGAAAGAATCCCATCCCCCAAAGGGTCAACTCAGCAGTGCACACACTCTCCACAAATGGCCTTAGAAGCCTGTCACTTGAGCTGTCTTTCCCTGTGTCGATTTCACCCTGATTAGACCCTGCCCTCCGTTGGGTAATTCCCAGCCATACTTCAGGTCTCAGCTTAAATGGTGTTCCTTCCGGGAAGTCTTCCCTGGCCATCGTGTCCCTGCTTTACCCTCCTGGCCATCATTCCTCACATGAGGGGAGTCCCGGGTTCCACTAGCTCTATGTCCTGGGAGGGCAGGGACTTATCTGCCTGTCTTGCCAAGACTCAGCACAATGTCTACACCACATGGCAGGTGTTAGAAAAACCTTCTATGAGTGAATGAATGAATGAATGAGTGAGCAAGGGACAGACCTTGAGGCCCCCACACTCTCCTCACTTTTCAGGCATGAGGCTCTCGATGGCCAGACACATGGGGGCTCTTCTCACGCAGACACATTTTCTCTCCATACCAAGCAGAAAGAAATGTGAATCTGCCCCAACATGTAGCCCCAGCACTCTTCCAGAACAGGGGTGGGCAAACTCCAGCCCACAGGATCGAATTATACGGAGCCTCGCTCATCCATTCACGCACCGTCTGCGGCTCCTTCTACACCGCACCTGCGGAATTGCGCGGTTGCAGCAGTGCCGGCGACACCTTAATGGTTCACTATCCAGCCCTCTGTAGGAAGTGTGCCGAGCATTGCTCTAGGACCTCGGAGCAGATGGGGATCAGAAGAGGATTCACGGACAAGCAGAAGTGGAGGAACAGGCAGCACAGGGGTGAGAGAGGGGGTGGTGACATAGAGGCACCCCCCCCCCCCCAGGAGAGGGTGAAGGTGCAGTGGAGGCAGAGGTGGTCAGAGCCCCAGGAGGAGCTTCTGCAACCCCGGTGGGCTGAGAATTGTGTGGGCTTTGGTGTAAGACAGAGCTGGGCTGGATCCTGCCGTCGTGGTTTACTGCCGCTTGAACCTTAAGCAGCTTGCCTCACCGTCCTGACCTTCAACTTCTTCACGTTTCAAAGAGAAACTGCTTACCTCACAAGGTTTTGGTGAGAAGCAGATGAAATAAGACGGATAAAGTGACTCTGAGAGCCAATATGGTGCTGAGTTCTCCCAGCCCCAGGTCGGAATCGTGACTCTGCCTCTTATAACTCTGGGTTCCTGGGAAACACTTGGCCCTTGTGTGCCTGCTACCTCATCCCTTACACGAGGAGGCCACGGGTCGAGCAGGGCACTGCCGTAGGACCGAACAACGGCACATGCAGGCAAGCACCCAGCAGAGACCCTGGCACCAGGAGGTCTTTGCTTTTACTGCGGAATTGTCCAGCCCAGACCTCAATCTGTGGCGGGTGCTCGAGAACTGTGATTCCTTTCCAGCCTACCTCCTGCACGTGGCAGGACCCAGCGCTGGGGGTTCACGGCTCACGCTGCTAAACAGTTGCTCGTGACTTTGGGCAGCCACAGGGCCTCTCTAGATGGCTAGAACCTGGCTTGTAAAACGAAGGGGTTTGTCCAGATGGTTTCCAAACTCTCCTGGTGATAAAAATCTCTTGGAAACCTTGTAAAACGTCCAGCTTCCCTGGCTCCTCCCTTAAGGGTTCTGGCTCTGGAGGCCTGGCGTGGGATCCAGGTTGGAATTAGTCATTGAAACAAATACCCCAGATGATTCTTGACAACCAGGTGCTTTGGGAAACACGGGGCTCGAAGAGGCCTACCTTCTGCGCTCCAATCCCACAGCCCAGGCAAGTGTGTGTGGGGAGGGGAGGTGTGTCTTCGGGCTCATGAAACTGTCAACTGGGCATTATTCGAAAAGATTTTAGGTTGTCAGCTTTCGAGAATCAGTCACCACACGATCACTGTGCTGCCCAGGCAGCCGATATGCAGATGGGACCTGTTTGTCTCTGTCCTCTGACTCCCGTTTTGCTTTCCCCCAGAGAGCTGCCCCGTCCGAAAAGAGTGCTAGGCCGGGACCTGCAGCTGGAGCATCCCATCAGCCGTCGCAGGCTGTGCTTCCTCTAGTTTCTAGAAAACTCTCCATCTTCCCAGCCTCTCTCAGCACGGGCCAGGGGTGCTGAAGGCGGTGTTTGAGGGAGGTGAGCACCTGTAGCCTGGAAGTGGAGCCCCCAGCGGCAGGGGGCCCGGAGCCAAAGGCAGGAGGCAGACTGGTACGGGTGGCAGAGGATGTGGCTTTGGAATCAGGGCCTTCCGGGGCCCAGTCGGAGCCCACACCTGCCCATAACAGCTGCAAGCCCGGGGACAGGTCCCTTTGCATGTCTACAGTTTAGTCATCTGTAAACACTCCCATACAGAATTGCCTTAGGGGTTAAATGAGCTCCGGGTGAGCCCATTTAGGCATCGTGTGCCTGCAGCATCAACACACGTCACCACTCTCCGGTTGTCTTGAAAGCTGCACCTGCACGCCACCAAGTTTCTAGTGACGAGACCTAGTTTTTCTTAGCCCCTTAGACTGTGAAGATGCAAATAGCTGGACACCTGGAGAGTCATTTAGGTCATTTTCCCTTCCTAGCCCTGTTTCTGACCTCAGAGCAAAGGCATGAATGTACAGCTCTGTCTTTTGAGACAGGACCGCCCCAGAGGGTGAGAGTAAAGAAGCGATCACTTACCTGAAGGGTGGTTGGAGAGGAGACAGCCAGGTGATGGTGGGTGGGAGGTGTGTCCCAGGCAGCAGAGACCCCACACGGACGGGCCCTGAGGTTTGAAGGAGCTTCGCATGTTCGAGGGTGTGAGAGGCACTCAGTGGGGACGGAGAGATAAAAAGGAGCCAACCCACACGGGGGTTTTGAATGTTATCCTACATCCAGGGAGAACATTTGGGCTGGGGAGCAAGATACTTTTAAAAGGAGATTTTCGGAGAATAGGCTGACGGGAGCAGGGGCAGAAACTGAAAGTTAGGCTCTGAGCTGCTTCTCGATGTGCTGTTATTGCAACAGTTCACTTAAATCTCACGACACCCTTATGAGGTGGCTGCTATTACCCTTGTTCTTCTGGGCCTGGGTAGCCTCGAAGAAACAAGACTCAGAGAGGTTGCAGTTTGCCTGGAGGCCACCCAGCTGGTGAGCTGTGGAGCCAGCATTCCAAGCCCATGCTCTTGCCTACTAAGCCTTACTGCCTTTTCTTTAAAGACAGCATCTGCACTTGGTGGTCCTTACCTCCCATTTGCCGTTCAGCCCCGTACAATAGGGCTTTGTCCCCCTCTGGTCGCTGCACCTCCCGCTGCAGTCACAGTGATGTGCTATGTCCATTATCTAATCCATGCCAACCTCTGACGCTGCCAACTGCCCCCTCTCCCCCGCCTTGGCTCCTGGGACATCACACTCTCTGGTTCTCCTAATTCTATACCTGCCTCTCGACTGCCCTCAGTCCAATACCCTGCAAGAAACTGAATTCTACCAGCAGTGTGAGCTTGGAAGTGGCTTCCTCCCCAGTCCAGCCCCAGATGAGACACCGGCCCTGGCCACCCTGACTGGACTGCCACCTTGTCAGATGCCCTGAGGCAGAGCACCCAAGTGAGCTGTGCTCTGATTGCCTACCCTCAGAAACTGTGAGATAATAATGTGTGTTGTCTTAAGGTGTTAAGTTGGCGACAGTTTAGCACACGGCAGTAGGAAATGAATACATTTACAGACTCTTCGCCTGTTTGAACAAATGGAGGTGAGCTTCCTCTGCTGTAAGCAGGGTGTACACCCAACAGAGGTGCCCCAAGCCCACGGGACCAGCCCATGTCACTAGCTTCTCCCGCACACCGTCCCCCATACCTACTTTTCTATCATTTCCTGCATCCATGCTTTCTCTGCCTAGGATATCTGCCCCTTTTCTTGACTTGTGATCTCCCACTTATCCCTGGACTAACTGAAATGACACCTCCTCCATGAAACCCTCTGAGATTGACCCCTGCTGTGTGATTTCACAGCTTGCTATCTATCCCTCCACCCATGTCCTGTGGCTGCCTGTGCTGAGGTCTCACCCGCCACATAGCGCCCCCCATCTCATTTATCATTGTACACCCAGGGCCTATGATGTCACAGGGATGCAATAAACGCGTGCCGAATGCGTGCATAGCTCAGTGCAGCTCACCTCCTCCCCCACGAACACCACAGCCAGCGAGGGAGTCTGTAGCCACCTTGAGTAGAAGACAAGGCCTTGCTGTCACCATAGTGGCCCACTTTAAGAGTGCTATCATATGATATTTATGTAAGTGGGGAGAACTACCTTCACAGGAGAGCAGATCTGGGCGAATGAAGGGCCTTTTTGTTGCGCGCAGAGCCAGAACGGTTTGGGATATGTAATCTGACCTGCAGTAGAGCAAAGGGTGGAGGTAGGGAACAGTGGAGAGCACAGGAGCCCGTGGGATGTGGCAGCTGGGGACCACAGAGGTGACACAGGCCACCAGAAACCCCCAGTCGGGGAAAGGCCAAGGATAGAACTTCTGATGTTCAATTTGAAGTTGTCAGCATTGCTGTTAGGGTTGAAAGGTTTAAAAAAAATATTTGGGGCATGTTTATCTGAAATTCAGATTTAACTGGGTGTCCTGGATATTATTTGGATAGATATTTGCTGTGATGTAACTACCTCCTCCTGTAAATTTTCAGTCAAGTCTACAATTAGTACTGCTCCTTGTATGATTATATGCTGTTGGTGCATGTTATTTAGGTAAAAATCTTTCCCTGAAACTTTTGTTATGAATATATCTACATACTTATATGTGAACTAGGTTGCAAGGTAAAACATATTTCTGAGTTGTGGTCCAATTAGTTTCAATGTCACCAATTTATAAAATGAGCACCACAGACCATAACATGGCACATGGGAACTGGGACCGTGTCCTTTTTCTTATCATCACCCAAAATGTCAGCACATAGGCACTCAGTAAAAGCATCCTGAATGAAGGAATGAAGGTAGCGGGTAAGAGAGAAGAGAATCACCGTGTCAGATCACTGATTTGGCAGTACTGAGAGCATGTATGGCCTTATCTCTGAGATTTCTGTGCACTGGCGGAGCAGAAGCCAGGCTGCAGAGGTAAATGGAGATGAGACAAATGCCAGTGGAGACTGAGAGGTATTTGTTTTGTTTGCACTGAAAACATGGAAGTTCAATAAGTGCCCAGAAGAGATGATACAGGAGAGGCATGCTCTATTACCGCACTGTCCAATAAGAGAACCACTAGCCACATGTGGCCATTTAAATGGAAATTAATTAAAAATGCAGCTCCTTAATCACAGCTGCTAAGTGGCTACTGCGCTAAGTGACTAATCAAGTGTTAAACGGCTACCATATTGCCCAGAGCAGATAGAGAACATATCCATCATTGCAAAACAGTCTATTGGACAGAGCTGCTCTAGAAAAAAAGTTGTAATTTGTCATGTCTATGCTGGTTTCAATAAAACGAGTCTAAGTGAGACCAGTGCACGCAGCCCCCAACCTCCTCCTACCCAAAACGTTCTCCAAACACAGCAGAAAACCTGTTGGGATTCTATCACAATCTATACACGATAAAATCACATTGGGTTCCAGTGATTGCGAGTTAACCCTGGGAGAGTTCAGTGGGGACATCAGGGAGCTGCTGGACCGCAGGATGTGGTCTGGGGGCAGTCTGGGCGTTCTGTGTATTCATGATGGTTTCCCACCAAATCCAACAAAGGTCTGTGACAACTAGAAGCAGCTTACAATCGCCCGGACTGAATGCATGGGGAAAAGGAGGTATGGGCGGGGGGGGGGGGGGGTACTGATGGGAGGTATTGGGGTCATGCTCAACAGAAAAGGTTGGAGCATTCAGGCCGGGGTAGACAGAATATGGTGGGTAAAAGGTGGTCATTACAGCCAAATTCCCATTCTACAAAATTCAAGTGACTGTAGAGAACCAACAAATTGTGTTTGTGATTTCTATATGTGATTTTCACAGTTTTTATATGACAACTTAATAAAAAAAAAAAAAGGAATGTGGTAGAAGATGTGGTGTTATTATCCATCAGGGCTGTCCACTTAGGGTCTGTTATTAGGTGTCCTCCTGACTTGCTGAAGTGAGAAAGTCACTTCTGGAATTTTAAAAATAAAATTTCCAATTATATGGGAAAATCTCTCTCTCCTTTTGAAATCACCTTGCTCCCAAAGATATGTTCACTTCCCTGTGCAATGAAGAGGTGGTTTTTCCTCACAGAAACTTGTTTACTTCTCTTTTCTCTCATCCCATTAGTGATTTATGACCCCTGTGTTATATTTATCTTATCTCTTCTCCAATAAGACAGGAATTTGGACGAAGCTCTTGAACCATTTCTGAACCCTAGTGTGTGATGAGGCAGCTGAGGCTCAAAAAAGGTAAATGACTTGTCCAAAGACATGAAAATGACATGTTCAAAATCCCCTGCAAAGAAAATATTCTATTCACTAACATAGTTGAATCGTACAAACATCCTGTTGAATGAACGAAACATGTTCTCAAAGAACGAAATTAGAAATTCACTTCTATCAAGTTCAAAAGCAGGCGAACCTAAATGATAGCACCTAGAGGTACATACACACGTGATAAAACTATAAGGAAAAGGAAAAAACAGTGTCACAAAGGTCAGTAGAGCAGCACCCTTGGGGAGCAGGGAGAGTGAGGTAATGCAGAGCTCTGGTGGGACTTCTGAGGGACCAGCAAGGTTTTGTTGGTTAAACTGGGTGGTAGTTATACACATAAGGACAAGCGAGGTATACATCTTCTCATCTCATTGATTCAAACATTACTTTTTTCAAAAGCTCAGTTATTAGGATGCACCAGTCCAGAATCAGTGGGTGTTCCTAGGTGGAGCAGGTCATTTTCCTGAGAGTTGAAACTTCGAGCTGTGGCGTTGGAGGTACAGTGGGACATGGGCTATTATGGGGCTCTGCTTCTTCTGGCGGTGCCTCAGTTCATCTTCCTCTTATTTTATTGGGGTTTCAAGGTGTTGTCCTTGGGGGGCTCTGTGGAGGTGAGTCAGGGCTCCTGAGGGAGTGGTCAGCACCCGAGCAGGACTCTAGGCCCCAGACCAGCTGCAGCACAGCTGCCCTCCTTCCAGCTGCTTTACCTATTGGGCATCCACAAGGATTTCATTTTAAAAATGGGTTTTGATGTCAAAAGAAAAATGTAGAAAATCTCTGGGGTATCAGTTCTCCCTTCAGTAATAGACATACTATTTAGAAATCCTAAAATTACTTTTCTTTTTTTTAAAAAAAAAAACTCCCTTCCAGATTATTCACTAAGAAAATATCCTCAGGCTTCGCCCCTGGCCCCTGGGCCCTGAGGTCCCGGCTTCTGCTCCCTAGCTCCCCACCTCACTCTTTCCAGCTACACTCTCTCCAATTTCTGTGCTGAGGAAAATGCTGCTTCCTTGGGGTCGGTGGGCCAATTTCAGCAATGCTGCCTCACCCAGTGGTCTTCTCCAGGGAAGGCGGGGTTTCTAGGAGGTGGAGTCCCCCAGTCCACACTGGGCAGGGTGCACAGCTGGGCCACAGGAGAAGGGAGTTGCAGACCAGTTCCAGCCACTACAGTCTGGATTCCATGGGGCGAAGCCAGGTGCTGCCAGGTCTAATGTCTCTGTCTAGACTTGTCCGCTGCTAGGCCTCCAGGAGCCTCCAGCATAAGACCTCTGGCCTCCCCTCTGACCTGCCGGCTTCTAGAGCTGCTGACATAGGAGTCCTTAACCTTGCAGGCTGCCTGATCCCTGCTAGAGCGAGCTGAGCACAGTGAGAACCAGTCATATGACTACCCAGAGCCGAGGCCCAGGGAGCCAGAACGGAAGGGGCTGTGCTCAGAAAGCCTGCCCAGGAGGGTAGTGACATGGGCTGGAAGGTTGCCAGACAGAGCACCAGCCCAGCCACTTGCCATTCAGAGAACAAGCTTCCTCCAGAGGAACTTGCCCATTGTGGCTCCAAGGCTACATTCAAAGTCATGGACAGGATGTATTATGTAACCAAAGGCAACTGTTCATCTCGGACTCACTCCAGAACTTCATTATTAAAAAGAGCTAAGACCATTTACTGAGTTATTACTACATTCCAGGCATTCTGTTAAGTGTTTTAGGTACCTATCTGGGTCAATCCGAGTCAATCCTCCCTACATGTTAAGTATTTTTTCTCATTTTATTGATGCAGGAACTAGTCCATGGAGAGGTTTGGTAGCTGTCAGGATTACTGAGTCAATACAGGTGAACCCAGGTCTGATGACCCCCATCCAATCCACTGAAGTGTCAACAGCCATCACGCTGCTGCACGCACGGGGCAAGCCCACCGTGGCCGCCATCTGCGGGCCTCATTATCTCCCAACGCCTCTCCACTCTTCCCTCACAATGTTGTTCCCAGTTCCCCCTCCACCCATCCCCATTAGGGTCCCCTGACCTTCATTTCCTAGGGACGTCCCCATGGCTTGTTTCTCTGCAGGGCCCCAGGTAGAGGAAATGCTGCCAATGCCTAGGGTCCTCACTGAGCCCCCTAGGAACCTCATTTGGGGGACCCCAGGTCAGTTCTCAAACTTCTAGACCTTCTATATGTGTGTCTACATTCATGGCTACAGTCCAATATGAGATGATCCTGGCAATATTGCTGAGTTGCCAAGAACAGATACAGCTGTGTTTGGTGATCTGTATGCCTCAGACAAATACTGAATCTCCTGTGTATGTTTCCTCAACTACAAAATGGTGATAACACTGGTACATACCTCACAGCGTTGTTGTGAGGGTTATGTTAATTAATATACGTAAAGCACTTAAAACTCTGCCAAGGGCTTCCCTGGTGGGGCAGTGGTTGAGAGTCCGCCTGCCGATGCAAGGGACACGGGTTCGTGCCCCGGTCCGGGAAGATCCCACATGCCGCGGAACGGCTGGGCCCGTGAGCCATGGTCGCTGAGCCTGCGCGTCCGGAGCCTGTGCTCCACAATGGGAGAGGCCACAATGGTGAGAGGCCCGTGTACCGCAAAAAAAAAAAAAAAAACAACTCTGCCAAACTCATTGTGCTATTATTATTATTGGTGTTGTCATTTTATTACTCTTACTAAGGCAGAAAAGTATGCAGTGAGTTTTAGAAATAGTTCAGTCAAGGAGGTAAATTTTTTGAAATGCTGGCACTCAAGGGCTAATCTCTGGGTATGTGAGAAACCGGCTGGCCCAGCACTCCCATCGCCTGGGGGACAGGATAACCCAGAGGTGTGGCACCGTAAGGCCACTTGAGGTGAGAGATAAAGGACCAGGGAGTCACTGGGTTTGTTTGATCTTTCTCAAATTGCCAAAATAGATTCCTTAATAAGCAATACCCCTCCCTCCAGTGTCTTAAAGAGACTGAACGACAACCAGTTAGAGGAAGCTTTTTAATCAGCAAAACAGCATTGCTGTTATGATCTCTTTCTCTGATAGTTTCATTGCTCCCCACCCCCATCCCTTTGCTGTACTTTGCAAAGACAGAGACTGGCCTTCTGGCCTTTGGGTGAAATCAGGCACAGCCTCCACTGCTGATTCACTGGCTCCCATCGCTGCAGGTCCAATTCTTGAGGAAGAGGTGGGTGGAGGACATGGGCCTCCCGAGTGGTTCCAACAAAGCTGAACCCGACCACAAGCTAAAGAGCTGTACTTGGTGGATTTTATTTCTCTCCTGACCACTGCTGTGGATTCTACCTATGCTGAACATGGCAGGAATTAAGATTTTTTTAAATTAATAATTGGTTCAATTCAAAAGAAATCTTTAGGCTTTCACTTCTAGCCATTCTTACCATTTTGCCTGAAAAAACTTGAAACCAAACAAAATGAAGGAAAGACATTGGGTGTCAGGCAGTGAAAGGTAGTGATTCCTGAGAGATGGGAAACCAAGGAATTGAGCCCTCTGATTGGCTCAGCTCACTGGCTAGAGAGAGTTTGCAGGTTTCTGAGGTAGGGAGGAGGAAGCCAAGGGGAGCTGAGTTTTGGAAATGGAACTGGGAATCTGGGAGTGTGCAGAGCAGAGGACCAGAGAGGAGGGAACTGCGTAAGGAGGGAACTCCAGAGATCTGCAGAGGGTCTCCTGCAGACCTTCAGCTGAGCCCTGACCAGCACATACAAGTAGAGAAAACTACTCGGGGTTGGAGAAAGAACCACCCTAAAGGACTAGAGGGAACAACCCCCGGTGTTCCACAGATCCAGGAACTGTTCCTTCTCTCACCAGCCATGGGACATTGTGGGGCATTAGGTGGAGAACTGACATAGATGATAGGATTAGTAGACAAGAACATTAAAAAAGTTATCATACTATTAGAATGGCTAAAATATGAAAGACTGACAAAGCCAAAATCTAATGAGGATGTGAAGCAACAGGAGCTCTCATTCATTGCTGGTAACAATGCAAAATGGTCCAGCCAGTCTAGAAGACAGTTTGTCAGCTTATGACAAAGCTGAACATACTCTTACCATATGATCCTGCAACTCATTTGTCAAAACCCATAGAATGTATAACAGAGAGTGAACCCTCATGTAAACTATGAACTTTAGTTAATAATAATAATTAATAATCTATCAATATTGACTCATCAATTGTAACAAATGTGCCACACTAAGGCAAGATGCTAATAATAGGGAAACTATGAGTGGGGGACGGCAGGGGAGAGAGAGAGAGAGGGGATATATGGAAACTCTTCGGACCTTCTGCTTGATTTTTTCTATAAATCTAAAACTGCTGTTAAAAAGTCTTCTTTTTAAATTTATTTATTTATTTTTGGCTGCATTGGGTCTTCATTGCTGTGAGCAGGCTTTCTCTAGTTGTGGTGAGCTGGGGCTACTCTTCGTTGCGGTGCGTGGGCTTCTCATTACGGTGGCTTCTCTTGCTGCGGAGCATGGTCTCTAGGCGCGTGGGCTTCAGTAGTTGTAGCATGTGGGCTCAGTAGTTGTGGCTTGTGGGCTCTAGAGTGCAGGCTCAGTAGTTGTGGTGCACGGACTTAGTTGCTCCACAGCATGTGGGATCTTACCAAACCAGGGCTCGAACCCGTGTCCCCTGCATTGGCAGGAGGAATCTTAACAATTGTGCCACCAGGGAAGCCCTAAAAAGTCTTTTAATTAGAAAAAAACTACATAAAGTACAAAAATGTTACGATAACTCTATTCCATATTTTCAAAAAGACGAAAGATTGAATATGTAAGTAAAGAAGTGGAAGACATAAAAAGACCCAAATTGAACTTCCAGAGATGACAACTATAGTATATGAAATGAAAAACACCCTGGATGGAAACAAAGCAGATTAGACATTGGTAGAAGATGGGAGGTTTACTCTGCAGAGCTGAATTGAAAAGGCTCTGGATTGGGGGATATCAACACTAGCTAAGGGATGGTTGAGACACTATTCTGAAAGTGAAGATTAGGTGAAAGTCCACACACTTGACTGTAAGTCAGGCTTGTGCCTTCAGATATATGTATGGCTAAAAGATTCCTCTTGGGAAAAACTGACCAGCTCAAGAGAAAATACCTACAAGCATCCACATTGGGGGTCTCCCAACAAAACATGGCTGAGTACCTGCCCATCTCGCTACAGAGAAGGCTGGAAACTATAAGTATGCCTCGTGCACTGACTAGAGCTTCTAATTAATATTAAAGTGACTCATTCCCCCCAAAAAAAGAACAGCCAAGGGTTTTCTACCTTCTGAAGAAAGTCTCTAAATGAAAGACGGGGTAAAATATGTAAACAGAGAAAAGGAACTTGGAGAAAAGAGAGTAAAGAAGCATGAGAAAATATCAGCAAAATGTATAAATACTATTCTTGGGGTGATAAGAGAAGCTATTGCGTCCGTGAAATAGAGTAGAAAGCTAAAAAAAAAAAAAAAAGAGTATTAGAAAAGAACCTTTGAGGTCTTCCCTGGTGGCGCAGTGGTTGAGAGTCCGCCTGCCGATGCAGGGCACACGGGTTCGTGCCCCGGTCCGGGAAGATCCCACATGCCGCGGAGCGGCTGGGCCCGTGAGCCATGGCCACTGAGCCTGCTCATCCGGAGCCTGTGCTCCGCAACGGGAGAGGCCACAACAGTGAGAGGCCCGCGTACCGCAAAAAAAAAAAAAAAGAAAAAAAAGAAAAAGAAAAAAGAAACTTTGAAAGTTAAAAACTTGATAGCAAAAATGTTTAATTCAACAGAAAATTTAGAAAGTATGCTCAGGATATTCAGGATACCACTCGGAAAGTTAAGGAAAATATATAGATATAGATATATATTGAGACAGAGACAGAGAATTTGATTGAAAACCAGAGGGAAACAGTAACATTAGAGAATTAGACCAGAAGGTCCAACATCTGAATAATCAAAATCCAGGAGGAGAAAATGAGGACATTTTTTTAAAAGAAATAATAAAATAGAAATTTCAGAATCTCCGAAGAGAAGACCCTAAGAGGGCAGGTAATGGGAACAGGTCACATACAAAGGATAAGGGGCTAGTGTGGCATCAGACTTCTCAACAGCAATACTAGAAGGCAAAAAGCAATGAAAAAATGTCTCAACATTCTAAAGGAATATGACTTGCAGCCTAGAAGTTTATGTCCAGCTAAATTCAACCAAATATGAGGGTAGAATAAAGATATCTCAGGCATGCAAGCAGGTTGGGTGGGAACTCTGTCCTCTTAGCTGACCTGACTGGAGGGGTTGGGATGATTAATGATGCCTCCGGAAGCCAATCTTTCCGGGGATGGCAGACAAGGGACACACCTGTATACAGCAGCTGTCTGGGAGACAGGACCATGTGTGGCAGCATGAACAGTCATCAGTCAAGTACTGTCCCCCTAAGGGGAGATTGGAAGTATAGGGGGACATTGGCTGTCATAATTATTAGGGGCTGCTACAGTCATCTAGTTCCCCAAAGGCCAGGACATTAAGTGTCCTGCAGTGCGTGGGTTAGTCCCTCAACAAAGAACTGCCCTCCCCATAATCCAGAAAGCACATCCCTGAGAAATAGTGACTTAGACACTCTCTTTGGCTTTTGCTAGGAGACTGATTATGCTTGAAGTGGGGCTCAGAGGGAGTCATGAGCTTTCAGAGGCGGGGGTGTCGGGTGAGGGAGAGAAGACAGCTGATTTGGGGAGAATGGAGACAAGTGAGAACATTCCAGGGGATAAAATACAATGACTGATTAACATAAACAAGTGTGCCACATGCCCGTGGGTCCACAGAACAAATTCTATAAAGCTATTTTGGGGGATGCTTACATTAGTAAAGGTCTCTGTAATTGTTCTGCGCCCAAGTTCACATCAACGCCCCCTCATCCTGTGTCACCTGGACCGCTGCTGAGCTCGCCGTGGCTCTCCTCATTTCCAGTCTCACCTCGGCCCCTCCATCTGCTGCACAGTGACCACAGTGATCTTTCTCAAACGCAAATCTGATGGTGTCATTCACCGGCTCAAAAACTTTCAGTGGTTTCCCAATGCCTCCCCGGTCCCCAGAGCACGTGTAGACACACTGACTCATCCTGTAAGACCCAGCTCCAAGGTTGGAGGGCTTTCCCCAGTCCTTCCTTCTAATGAGACCCTAACACTGTACCCCTCCATTTTAGTATGAGCCACAGTGTGACTCTTGGGTGCTTTTATACAGTGTTTCCCAGGAGTCCACAAGCTCCTCAAGGGCAGGGACTGCTTCTCATCTGTCCTTGGATCTCCAGTGCCCAGCACCAAGTCTGGCATGGGGCAAGCACTCCTCACGCATCTACTAAGTAGCGTTGGCCCATTCCTTCCTCATGGGAAGGCTGAGCTCAAAGAAGGGTCCCAAGGGCACTTCTGTGACCGACATGAGCAAGGGCCCTACATCATGTCAGGCCTCCTCTGAGCACCCGAGTCCTTCACAGCTTTTCTGAGTCACAAGGTCACTGTGGCATCAGGCTCAGCTTAGACCCGTGGGCTAAGGCCTCTACGGATGGGCTAGTCCAACATCTGCATTTTGCAGATGAAGAAACTGCGGCCTAGCGAGGCCCAGTGCCTGACCTGAAGAAACATGGCCTCACAAGCCAGATTAGGACATGGTCTCCTGGCCTCCAGGCCAGTGTCCTGCCAGCTCTCACACCAGGTTCGATGGGACCAGTGGGGAACTGGTGAGTATTGTATAGATAAAGTGAAGGCTTCACCAGCCTGTCTTCCCTTCTCACCAGTGGGGAAGCTTGAGTGGAGGGCGTGGGAATGGGGGGGATGGGAGAGGGACCGGAAGGTGACTCGAGACCAACGGTGGAGGATCTAGAGGCTTTCTACAGGCAATGAGAAACAAGTGAAGGCTTTTGAGAACAGACTGACTTGATTGGAACAGGGCTTCCCACTGAAAAGAGGTGGGAAATGCAGTCTACCAGGGACCAGTGAAGTTACCAGAAGTGATTGGTCCTGATTTATGGATGCCACGGCTAGAGGTGCACAGGAAAGAGGCAGGCTGTGTCTCACCTGCACAGTGAGGTCTTCGCTGGAAACTCTCTCAGCTCGGAAGATGTCATAATCAGAAGAGAAGATCCTCGGTAAAGTGCAGCAGGGAATCTGTCCCTGGATTCTGTAGTCTGGACCCAGGAAGTGTCAAGAGGTCAAGGATGTGGCCTTGGAGTAGCAGTGACAGTAACTGTGGGTTCCACCAGTGAAGGCTGAAACTGGGAGCCAGCCCCTAGGCGCTGGAGCACAGGACTGGCCAGCCAGGGATGGTGTGGGCTGGAGCCCCGAGGACCAGCTGACCTCGGGGAGCACCAGAAGCGATGCTCTTCTCCTTGTCCTATGGTTATACTCCTTGCTCTTTCTGTATTTATTTTCTTTTTGGTCTCTTTTAAAATGTAGTAACATGTTGTTTTAAAACATCCAGACTGTCTCAGCTGGCTCCAGGGAACCAAGGGTGTTGGTGGTGCCCATGCAGGGGCGGGGGTGGGGGCAGCTCCCCAGACCACTAGAGTGAAGGCTCCAGAGGGGTAGGAAGAGCTGCTGGTCACTTGCTCTGCCCACGGGAACATTCTCCTTGCAGAGTTAAATCTTCAAGACCAGGGATTTGGGGACTTCCCTGGCAGCGCAATGGTTAAGAATCTGCCTGCCAATGCAGGGGACACGGGTTCGATCCCTGGTCCTGGAAGATCCCACATGCCGCAGAGCAACGAAGCCCATGTGCCACAACTACTGAGCCTGCGAGCCATGACTACTGAGCCCTCGTGCCACAACTACTGAAGCCCACGCGCCTAGAGCCCGTGGTCTGCAGCAAGAGAAGCCACTGCAATGAGAAGCCCACGCACCACACAAAGAATAGCCCCCACTCTCTACAACTAGAGAAAGCCCACGCACAGCAACAAAGAACCAACGCAGCCAAAAAAATAAATAAATAAATTTATTTAAAAAAAAAAAAAAGACCGGGGATTTTATCATGGGAAGCGAAAACCTCTTACCATCACCCTCTGAGTGGATTTCAATTCTTGGACTCAGTTTTGTTCTGCAAATCATAAATCCCCTTGATTTTATTACCTCACCAGGAACACAGTACACAGTTCCTCACCAGGAACAATGATTTTTTTTTCAGAATCTGAAGTTGAAATGCAATGTATTAACAATAGTCAACTAAAACCACAAAAACAAAACAGTCTTTTTGCATCTGATCTGGAAGCCTAAGAAAAAGACAGGCAGATTGGTCTCTCTTATTGAATCTGTGTGGGCAACCGTTTAAAAATTCAAACTAATTCTGAGGGTGTGGACATCTAGTTTATCGGTTTGATGTTTCTGGTTGCCTTTTTTTCTTGTTGAGAACTGTGACATGGGATTCCATTTCCAAGTGTTTTCTGCGCCCTGGGATGTCATATTCGGGGACTGGGCTCCCGTTTTTCCAGCTTCTAAGGACCCTCCGGCCATCCCAGCTCCTGTGGTACATCTCCTCAACCTTTAAGGCTGTGCTGTCCAAACTCCAAGCACGTGAGAATTATCTGGGGATGATTCCCTGCCCCTAAGCCAGACCTACTGAATCAGAATCTTGGGATGGGATCTGGGGAAACTGAATTTTTAACTAGCACTCCAGGTGATTTTATCAGATAATCTGAGGACCAAAATGAAAGCCACAACTTTACTGAAGAATCGCCCAGTTTAAACACAAAATAGACATGTCTACGCACACAGGCTATCATTTATTAACTATCTATTTACTGCTAGGGTCTTTACTAACTTTAGCTCCTTTAATCTTTATACTAACCATAGCAGGTAAGCATCCCCATTTTTAGAGCCAAGGAAACAAAGAGGTTAAAAAACTGACCAAAGGACACAGAGTTGGGAAACGGCAGTGCAAAGTCCATCCATCTCCTCAGCCCCCACCCACTTCTCACTCTCACTGCCTGTTCCCTCTTGAATGGGAAAAGACAGGCGCCCAGGAGGAACAGAGCGTGTGGGCTGCCTGCATAGCATCACCCATCACTCCATTCTCTCCTTCCCCGGGCGTGTGTCCTCCACGTTCTTCTTAGCGAAGCCCAGTGTCTCTCAGATACTCTCTTCACGTCTTTGAGCCCTCTTATCTTGGCAGGGTTGAGCCCCGGTCTCTCATCATGACCCCTCCATCACTCTGTCCCTTGAACACCTGAATGGCCCCGTAGAGTCGCTGATGGCATTAGCGCCTTCCCCCTCCATCAAGGAGAAGGTCAATAGTTTTCCCGTTTGGAACCTCCATCTTTCTTGAGCATTTTGTATGTCAGGCCATTGTTTCTCCAAATCTCTGACAACCCACGTGCCTGTTGCGAAAGTGCAGGCTGAGCTCCTGGGGCGGGGAGGTCTGAGCCAGGTGGGACAGACCCTGCTGTATGCCCAGCCTGGGGGTACAGTCAGCTACTACACTTTCAAGCAGCCCCAGAGACCCCCGAGAGAAGTGGTAAAGGTCTCTGGAGTCTGGGAGTTACCCCCCAGGATGCCAGAACAAAGGGCTCACTTTAGCCTTAAGCGAGTGTCTCAGGATTCTGGGGGATGTGGGCAGGAAGGATTCATTTGACTCAATGCTGAGGGGTACAACTTGAAAGTCTCAAGCAAAGCGTCCCAAGGTCTCTGAGAGGAATTGTAAGGAGTAGAACCAGCCTGCCTAATAGGAGTTGTAATATTTGAGGGCTCTATGAAGAACCGAGGGAGAGAGTCCAGCCTTTCTGGGAACATGGAAGAAATTGTGACCCGCGTGGGGATAGGAGCTTCCCCCGCTGAGCGAGAGGTATGGTGGAAGGTGGGCCAAGAGGCCCATCTGGGGCCAGAGGGCAGTGATGCCCACGTAGCTAGAATCTCTGGGCTCAAGTTCAGAGCCGTGGTGACAGAAACTCACACTGGCAGGTACAGCGGGCCACCACAACGAGACCCTGAGCAGGGAGCTCATGAGGAGAATGTGATACGTGGGTGACAGGACTGGCAGTCTGCAGTTCCACCCGGTTGAGGGACATGGTTGGAAGGGGGACAAAACCGAGAAGTGCTTTTCTGTGAAGCAGCGTCTCATCTAGAATAAGAGCCGGCAAACTAGTCATTGGCCGCATCTGTCCTGCTGCCTGTTTGCTTACAGCTGGCAAGTAAGAACACATTTTACATTTTAAATGGTTGGGGAAAATAAAAATAATGGTATTTCACGATACATGAAAATTATATGAAGTTCAAATTCCAGTGTCCGGAAATAAAGTTTTATTGGAACACGGTTAATTTACATATTATCTCTGGCTGTTTTCGTGATAAAAACAGCAGAGTAGAATAATTGTGACAGAAACCGTATGGTCCACAAAACCTAAATTATTGCTAAATGCTTCTTTGCAGTAAAAGACTGCTGACCCCTGAGCTAGAAAAATCCTTATACTGTCCCCAATAAGATATTTATCCAATTGGCTTCCACAATGGCCGGATCAGAAACTCACCCCAGCTGAACCCACGTGGCTGTGCAGTGTCCCCCTCCACCTGCCCTTTTCCACAGGCCCTGACTGCTGACCCTGCTGGAAGCCACTGACTGCTCCCTGGTGGGGAGGCCCTTGTCTGGCAGAGAAAACACAATCGAGCAGGGTGGGTTAAAGCGTTCGTGTGAAATCTCAGGCAGGGAAAGCCCCAGCTTCCTCCAGTCCCGTTTTTTTTTTTGCCATTTTTCTGAGCTGCTGGGTCCCCGGTCAGGGGGGACCAGGCCCTGGTGGGGGACGAGGGGGCTGGCTCTGGGGCTCGGGCAGTGGAGGAACATCTGAGACAGCAGCTTTGGAGAGAGGAAACGCCCCTGCCACGCAAAGTCCTCTTTGTTTATCATCACCATTATTAGAAATGTGCACATCCCAGCAAAACCAGTGGGTCACACAGTTACAAAAGAGCCTGCCACACTGGAGCAGGAGGTTTCTGGGCTTTTTCAGCGTGTAGTTTCTAATTCCTGGTACAGGGAAGTGGTTCAGTGAAAGAACAAAATGACTTCATTGTACAGCGAGTTCACTGTGGTCGTCCAGAACAGTATCTTTCATTCTCTGCTGACCGCCCAGCACAGGGGTGGGGGGGAGTAGGTCTGAAGTTCCGGGGAACTGTGTGAGTTGGCAACAGGTCGGAAGTGAGGCTCATTGATTATCTAGTAGGAACTATGATGAATTGCCACCCATGGGTCAATGGGCAATGAGGTGGTCTGCCAGGACAGAGCACTGGCTGGCGCCCCAGGCCTCAGCCCAACAGCTGGGCATGGTCCACACCACCTTGGCTCCAGGTATGAAACTGTTCAGCCCAGGCTGATCAACCCCTCTGCGGTTGTGTGGGCTGTGACATGTTGCTTAACCTCTCTGAGCCTTGGCTCCTCATCAGCTAAGTGGGAGGTGGGATGGGGGGAAAGACTATCCTCACTTACCTGGCAGGGCTGTCCCAAGCATTATCGATAGTATAGGTGACACCCTTGATTGGCCTTGTAGGTTTCAATAAATTGTAGCTAGTGTTACTATTTACTTCCTGATGTCCAACAGAGCTGAAGAATCTGTGGCACGCGTGTTAGTGCTTTCACGCAGTCTGTCTCCACTCCCCAAACAGATTATAAGCCCCTGGAAGGCAGAGGATATCAAGGAATACATACCATCTCTGAGCATCTGGTATTGGGCTTGGGGCTTTGTATCAAATAACTTGCTTTTCTAATTCTCAGCAACCCCAAAGTGTGTACCATCTTCATTGACATCATCTCGAGGAAAGTTGGGCTGCGAGCAGTTGATGAGAGCATGCAGGGAGGAGGGGAGGTGTGCTGGGTTTGGAGCTCTGGCCCTTCTGCCTTTCTAGGTTGTCCCTCACCTCAGGTCCCTTGTACCCTGCTGGGTACGGGCCTGGCGGCGCTCGGGCAAGAGGCTGGAAGCACAACACACACAGCAAGCTTCTGGTTTGACGTTTCCTGACACAGGGGCTGCGCCCAATTCAGCAGCAGTCAAACTTCAAACGGCAAAAGCAAGGGAAGAACCATGTTCCTTTCAGTAGTATCTGAAGTGGGATGGAAAATAAGCCTCTGCTGGAGAGCTGCCCGTGGGCCTGCGCTGGAGAGACGGGGGGTTTCTCCCACCCCGTGCTGATCATGGGAAGGCCAAGGAAACCGATCCCTCACCTTGGGGGAAGGGACAAAAGGCACAAGGAGAATCAGGTACATGCAGCCAACCTAAGAGAAGGGCAGAAGCACAGAGGGAATCTGAAGTAGCGGGGGCGGCAGAGGAGTAAGAGGCTGCCAGGAGGTCGCTTCTCCCAGCCTCCAGCTCGCCTGAGCCAACGGCAAGATTCTTTTCTAAAAAGTCTTTGTCTAGCTAGTGTTTATTTAGGGATAAGGTGACCCAACTACCACTATATTTAGCACATGAAAATTGACAGGTGTTTGCCTCCGGGAACTGCTTCGGGTTTTGCTATTAGTTTTCTGAGTCCCCTCCCTTGTGGGTTTCGTTACACCATGGCTGTGGGCAAGCTGGTTTCCTGACTTCTGCACCGTCTTCCCGCACTCCCGTGCCCTCTGCTCCATCTCGCAGGTAGTTTACATACTCCTGTATCATGTAACTTTTTTCTTGTTTAAGGGAAAAAAAAGATGCTGTTTCCATTTTAATTCTGATGTTAAATTATATGCCAACCCCCATGCCATAGAGGCACCTTATTTCAGCTTAGTCAGTTGGTTTAATTTTTGTTTGGAGCTGATCAGTTTAGTCGGTCTCTTTGGCCTCCATTTAATACCACTTACTAACCACAGACTTGGGACGTGTGCCCTTCGCTCTCCAAACGCTCTTGTTGGAGGGCGGGATACCTGTTCTCCTGTACCTCCTCCACGTGATATCCTGTAAAAGACAGGTTGAAGGCAAAACAGCGTATCGTAGAAGGGCTGAAAGCTTGAGCCCCAAAGTTAGACGCCCCATAGCCTAGTCCTGGCTCTGCCGGCTGTACGACATTCTGGTTTCCTCTGTAAACGGAATCGTCCTATCTCCGAGCTGTCAGGAGAGTCAATGCTAACACAACACAGGACATGGCGTTTGGTGATGTTCCCGGAACATGTCAGTGAGCCTGCAGGAGGTACCCCTCACCGTTCCCCACCTGATTCACAAAGGGAGGGTTGTCTGAGAAAAGCTGCTGGCCTGCCCGAGGAATTCCTTTCCTGCACAAGTGGAAGCAGATCTATTACCAAGCAACTCAACACCTCTTCGGCCCTTGGGCCCCGAGAGGCTGGCATAACAACTAATACCGTCTGGTGATTTACGGTTTACTGAGTGCCTTTGGGGGCATAAGACTGGGAAGACTGGGGCCTTGGAGTTGGCCGTTTTGCACAGGCTCTGCCCCTCCTAAGATATGAAAACCTTGGGGTGCTGGGAGCTTCCGGTCCCTTGTCTGTAACATGGGAACTGTGCTCCCCATCTCCCAGGTCTCTGAGATCCACAAGCTGACACGCATGTAACGTGGACACGGTAAACTCTAAAGCCTTAGTCAAATGTGAGCAACTGTCATTCCATTTGCTCACGGCTTTAGCTTCCAACAGACCCCTTGGGCAGAGGCTCAGACGCCATTCGTATTGAACAGATGCGAAATGTTTAGGAGAGTCACTGTTAGGCTGCCGGTCTCCATTGCTTTCTCTCTCTCTCTGTCTCACATGCACACACACAGTACAGCTTCAGACCCCTCCTTCCCAGGTAAGCATCTAAAAGAAGGCAGGTGACACTCGCTTCTCAGGCCTTCCCCTAGGACCACTTGTAAGAAACTTCCTACAGTAAAAGGCAGCGCGAGTGGTGACTCTGATGAAACAGATCTGTGCTGCAGCTTTGGCCGGAACAGGTCGGCGGGCTTGCTCTGAGCTAGGTGAGGAATCACCTTCCCAGGCGTGAAGCCGCGCCTCCCGCCGTGGCCCAGCTCCCCTGGCTTTTTGGCGGCACTCACAGAAACCTGCTCAAGAGAGGGGTGCCCCTCAAGCAGCCGAGAGACATGTGGTTCATCTGCCAGCCCAGCACATCCTACTAGAGAGCGTTCACCCTCGGGAGAGGGACACAGCCCCGTGCACAGGAGAAAGCATGGGGCCGGGAGGCAAGAAGCCAGCACTGTGGGCCCAGCTCTGGGGCTGTCACTCGGGGCAGGAAAGTCACTTGACCTCATCAATTCCCCCTCAGCTTTTGGGAGGTGTGGGGTACCAGACACCCACCATAGTGTCTTCCAGCTCCTTTTACTAGGTCCCACCTTGACCTGCCTCTCAACTCTACCTGCCGTAAGGTGCACAAGGAGCTGAAGGTCTCTGGAGAGGATACGGCTCCACGCCAGGTAAGGCAGTAGAGGGTGTGTCACGCGGAAGCTCTGGCCTGTGTTCCTCCCAGAGGTTGTTTAATACACCCTCGCAAGTCCTGTTCATGTTCTCAGCATCTTCCAGCAGATGTTAATCCCAAATTACATGTATGTGACTCTCCCACCCAAGTCACTACTTAGACAGTGAAGGAGAAAAAAATGCCCCACTAATTGAAAGTGTGCTCCTGGAAATCCTGGGTGGCGCTGGGAGCAGTATTCCAATGCCAAGGAATTAACCCTCGGAGGTTGATTCAGGAGTTCTACTAAAACACCGGAAGGGAAAGTCTGGGGGAGGGGGGTGGTAATAGGTGGGTGGGGAGTTCGGGAGGATACAACAGAGTGTGAAGTTTGCAGCCGTTAAGTACTGACCTTGTTCAGGAGGTCAAGAGCTTGCGGTCAACAGTGCTCCAGCGTCCGGGAGGTAACTACTCATTCTGGGGAACTGAGCACCACCGCTGCCCACATCAGTTGCTCTGTAAATATTGGTCTGGACGATGCCTGGACTAAAATGTTTCCCAGCACGAGAATGAGGCATGATAACACATCCATGTTAGTATTCAGGATTCAGCCTCCTGGTTGCTAGTGGCCCCAGTCCAAGTTCTCTATGGGCAAAAACACCAAGTTCAACATTTGCACAAGTTCAATCTCTGACAGTTGTGTGGGAGGCAGGCTGGGGAAAACGAAACAAGCAGGTGTTCATGATCTAGGTGAAGCGCTGATGCAACACAGTAAGTACAGGAGTCGAAACAGAAGCGGGGAAGGTGGCCTGGGAAGCAGGGTAGATGCGACAGCCCGGCTGACTTTAGGGGCTCGCTGCACAGAAGGACCTGTGCGCCCCGGGACTGGAAGGAGGGCTGCTTAGCAGGGGAGGTATAAGGCTGGAGCTGCCTGCAAAGGACTCCTCATGGGTTTAAGTCTGACATCTGCCCTTGCACAGCAGAGCCTTAAGCAGTTTTTAATGTCTGGAAGGAGCACAGGCAAGTCTGTTTTAGAAAGAGCCCTCGGATGAGTCGAGAAAAGCGGAGGGGAGACACATGATCTGACTCATGAAATAACCCAGGCAAGAGGTGAAGGCCACACTAAAACAGGCAGAATCAAACATTTCAGAAGGAACATGCAGTACAAACGAGGAGGAAAAGGATCCTGGCATTGGCTCGTAGGGAAACATAAAAGATTGTAAAATTGCTCTCTGGTGGATCCTAATTCTTGTGGCCATGGAGGGAGCTGCTCCAAACTTCAGGAGCAGCTCTAGGTCCACACAAAGTATAGCCGGTGTTGAGTAGGTGGCCAGAACGGGGGTAGTCAACGTAAGGCTGATAGAGGCCACTGATTCGGATGTTGACGGCGCCAGGATAAAGGGCGGGGTGAGGAAGCAACAGAGGTGGTGCAGGCTGGGACTCAGGGCTTCAGAGAAAGTGTCATCAGATAAACACGCCATAGTGATCTGGAAGGACTCCGCATACTGGACTGCAGGTCATTCTCATCCTCAGACCAGAAGGTCTAAGGAGGAGGAGCAACAGGCAGATTGAAGACAAGGGGATGAAGGATTTTACACATTTAAAGACAAGACAACCACTCAGGCATCACTTGGTCCCTTCTACACTTCTTTTCCAATGTGGAGACACCATGATAGCAGTTGCATACAGTATAGTTGAGGTTATTTTGGTTCTCTTATTGAAATAGGTCTGGGGCCAAGGTCAAGCTCAAGAGAATCTAGCCTTTAGCACTGAATCGAACAAGGTGCCAGAGAAGGTGGATTATCAAGACCACACCACCTAATGCAAACGTTAGCCGAGATGCTGTGGTCGATAACAAAGCTCAGTTTAAATCCAAATATCAAGGGAATTGCAGCCCCCGAGGTAACCACACAGAGAAAAGCACCACCTTTCCGACAAGTATCCAAGGCTGATAACCGCTGACCGCTGTGCAACGTGTTTCCTGAAACCTAAAACAAGTTCGCCGTGGAAGAGACATAAAGAAATGCGCAGAACTGACATGGTCTTTTTAAATATAGCTTTATTTCTCAAACTCAAAGCTTTATTTCATCAAGTTCTAACACATTTTGCATTGACAAGTGATTTCACCTGCATCCCATAAGAAGGTCAGTGGCCATTACACCAAAGAGGAAACCTCACATATCCTAGGAAATTAGTATTTGAAAGGCTACGCAAGTATACAATAACAAAAAAGCTTCCAATTTAGTCTAATTTGTATCTTTTCATCTATAGTAAGTTGGAAATTAATGGATGAAAACCTAATTTTCCTAAAGCAGTGAGTTTATTTTAAATTCATGAAAAAAAAAAAAGACCAGATTGCTTGAGTTTTAAAACACCCACAGATCCATATTATTTAACGACTTCCTCTTTAGCGGATGGTCTTCTCACCTTCCTATGCAAACACACATGACAATTTGCACCACCCCTCACTAGCCCAGGCAAAACTCCAAGCATTTTCTTTTGCTTCCACTTAAACTATTCTTTAAGGGATAGGTAAACAAGATTTAGAACTTGAACTCAGAAGAAAAGCATTTTCTTTCCTGATCCTCACTTTGGAAGTCTCCACAAATAATCCTGAAAACTTGCCAGGTCTCTTTAAACACATCCCCTGCTACACACCCCTCCCTTGGTCCTCTGAATGGAACTGGCCGAACTGGAGTATGTTCCAAAGTCAGCTGTGACATTCTGGTCTCTGCCAGGTTAAAAATCGAGTCTAACCTTGGCACCTGGATGTTCTTCCACCTCACAGAATCTACCCCAAGGGTTCTTCCCTAGTGTGGAGCCCATCAGATACCCGGGAAGCAATGGCCCCAAGGAGCATTAGGGTCTCTGCTCACGACTAGATCACTATCATTTATTCTCTGGAAGAGGACATTTGAGCTCAGAGTCTAGCTGCCTCCTAAAACAAGGCACTGGTACCAGAAAGTGAACTAGAAAGGAGGTATTCCTAAAGTTAGGAAGTTGCTTTTGAGTGGTACCATTTCCCAAAGTTAACAAAGCAGGACTAGGTTAAAATCCTAATCTACCATGAAGGTAAGGGGCTAGCGCTAGCAGACAGGCTGAAGGACAAGCACATTCGGGGCTTTAGCAATTTCATTATTATTGCATCACCACAAAACACACGTTCACACACAGTTCTCTGTGACTCAGATCCCCGGGGCGGGGGGCGGGGGGAAGAATATCAAACTGGGGGAAAAAAAAAACAAACTCTTGAATGCCAAACCACATCTGTTGCCACACACCAGGAACCCAGCATCTTTCCTACCCGCCTCTCCCCACCTGCGAGGCCCTCCCAGCTGTGAGCCATGCCACCTCCCACGTGCAGTCAGCAGGAACCCTGATTTGAAGGTGTCGGTGATGTAGTTTAGTTTCAGAGTTGAAGTTATTGAGTGAGGAATAGTGTCTCACTGCCAAGGTAAGATTTAAAGGTGAGATGAAGCTCGAGGCCAGGAATTGAGCGTGTCCTCTTCTGCCAACGCGTGGGGGAAAAGGTACAGCTTTAATCTCACAGCTGCTCAGCCTGATTCCAAGAAGCAGGCTGGGGTAACATGCCCGCAGGAAGCATCCGAAAACTGCTAAGAGTCCTGAAGCAAATGAGGCTGCTTCCATTTATATTAGAACTTGCACTTGAACTTTAGTGCCCTTTGCCACTGCCAAGTTTCATATTACTCAACACACAAAGAAGAGGAACCACTGGACTCAGTACAAGTTCAGAGTACCTGGTGCTTGTGTGAGCAGCACAAAAGGCAGGTTCCAGCTAGAATTTCCAGGCACCTGAAATTCAAGGTTACCTGTTCTGAGGCAGGCAAGAGGCTCACAGAGCAGATGGAGACAACACTAGACCAGGGTGGGATTTAAAAGTGCAGCTTTGGGCGAGGGTAGCTTTTTACCCTGATGGTGCTGGAACACAGGTCTACCCTCAAACTTCAAAACAGCTGGGCTGACTAAGAACTTCAGGTGCAGGGAGTCTATCGAGATGGCCATCGTGCAATGGTGGTAAATAACTGGGGGGGCTGGGGATTTCTAGCAACTTCTGTGCCTCCCTTCATCCTTAAAGGAGGACTAGTACCAGATAGCAGACAGAACGCCAAAGACAAACCGGAAATTTAATGACTTGATGCAGTTCTGATCCCATCTTCATCCGGACCCTCGTTACCCTGATCCACAAGCCTTCTGGTAGAAGCAACATTGACTTCTGAGAGCAAGTGCTTATGCTGGCGGCTTTGTCACATTTCAGAGCTTTGGTTAAACAGATCTGTCATCTTTGTGCAAACATGTTGCCATCTGACAACAATGGCAGCCTTTTAAGGTCATGGATGACCACAGAGTTTTTAAAGTTGGGGCTCACTCCTCACTGCCCTTTTTAACACTGAAGCACCCCAGGACCCGCCTCAAGGTAGAACCAGCCTTGACTCAAAGCCAGTGAATTCAAATCTAACTACTGGTTCACAGGGAAACAGAAGCTGGTTACGCTAAGAAGTGGCTTCTATTCAACTAGTCCACAACATGGATACCAACTAAGCCTCGGGTTTCAGTCATGCCCGATCTGCTTTCAAGAGGACAACATATTCCAGAGAAAAACCTGAAAATATAATCTTCAGAAAAAGGTACACCACCCCTTTCCTACTAAGCATTAAGGTAACTTCATTGCTTCAAGCAAGGAGAAAGCAATCACTCAGGGCTTGGCATTTTTATGGCCACAAGAGAAAGTAAAACCCAGGAGCATGGATTTAATTAAATCACTCAAGAAACGAAGCTGGCTGGCAACATGGAGTTTCTTTGCCCTTGACACCCTAAAGTGACGCTTTCTAAGAGATCCCACGAAAAGCTTCGAAACACAAAGTCCCTTCCTCTACTGGGAACGCAACAGTAGCCTAGAATTCTCCCATGTGCTAAGCTTGCTTCAGACTAGAGAGTAACACTGTTTGCCTTCTAAAGTGCAGAGTAGAAACAAGTCTGGTCAATCTACCAGCGTAAGGGAGATTCTTCTTCTTCGTCCTCTCAATTCTTCCCAAATACACCGGCAGGAATCCTCTTGAGGATGCCTCGGGGGCTCGGACACACACGAGGCCCCGCTGATGGAAGGAGTGCCCGCCTCACACGCAGCACGGGGACAGCAGGTGCGAATCTAAAGCAATTCTAAACCAGAGAACTCTGCCCGCAGGCGCGGACCATTCCACAGGTCACTCGGATCTACTGAAGTCCCTGGATTGGTTCACGGTCCAAAAAGCCTGGAGAAGGAAACCACTATTTCTGAAAAAACGAAAACAGAAATCAGCCAAAGTACTCCAGAAAAAACAGCCGGTCATACTTGGAATGTGACCAAAATGGGTTTCCGATTAAAACATGGGAAGACCCTCACATCAGTTACGGCAATGACCCTAGACTCGGCACAATCCTTAGTCTTGGGAAGAGCAAAACAAAAGTGATGAGCTGATGAGGGAAACAAAAAAGTGTCGTTCAATAAGAATTCCTCACTTTTAAGAAAAGAAAAATTGAACATTCACGTTTCCTATTTACAATCCCCCACCACAATTCTACTGAACGTTATGTTGCACAGTTTATTTTGTTTTCAAGTTACATTTCAAGAAAAGGTCTTTTTTTTTTCTTTTTTTTTTTTCTCAGCAATATCTCACAACTCCTCGTGATAGCACGGCATCTAAAGCATAAACCACTTCCAACCAGATAGTAATTCTCCAGCTATCGGCTTTGGTTTATTGAGGAGAGAAATCCTCAGCTCTGCTGACACAGAATAAACATAAGCAATTTAGTCCCTTGAACAAAAATTAAGCCACAAGAGCACCCTCATGTTTACCATTTTCTGCAGGACTAAAATGGACACAAGAAAATAGACCATCCGCACAACTTTCACGTAAGTGCTGAGGATTCCAAGTGAGGGCCGACACCCCCTACCCTAGGCTCCAGTGAGAAGCCCAGCAGCTGGAGACTTCTACACTGCCCACGTGTTTCCCAAGCTCAATGACCGCACGGAGCTCGGACGGCCCCGTGCCGACGTTTGGAACACGGCATGTTAGTGTCTGTCTTGGAAAGATGTGGATGGGTCATAGTTCCTATAGCATTTTCCAAAGTGGCCCTGGAATAACAGGTCCCTTTAGGGTTGGCTCATGATATACTGGAGACCCATTCCAATGGGCACACAAAGAAAAAAAAAAAAAAAAAGCATTATCAGAGCTGAGTTCCCCTTTAAAAGCCAAACATCTACATCTAGAAGGAGTCTCCCCTACCTGAGAGCCCTCGCCCTACGGGGGTTCCCCCCTGCGGAAACCCTCGGGTCTCAAGGTTAGTTACAGGGCAGCCAGGTGGGGTAGGGCTGGCTGTAGGTGACCGGAGGGTGGGCCACGTAGTAATTGTTGAAGTTGCCGTCACTGACGTACGGCGCGGGCTGGTAGTAACAGGTGACAGTGGTGGCATTGGGGATGATGTTCTGCTCGGCCAGCACGCGCAGGGCCAGCAGGGAGATGAGGTTCAGGGTCTGCCTGCGCTCGTGGCCCATGAGGCACACGGTGCTCTCGTTCACTACCCTGCGCAGGGTCATGAGGTAGTCGTACTTGCTCCTCTCCTCCTCAGCGAAGTGGTTCTGCAGGTATGTCTCCAGCTTCCTCTGCTGCTCGAGGATGTCGGGGAAGTCGATGAAGAAGCGGGAACACATGTAGCGCTCCAGGGTCTTGATCTCGTCCTGGTCGGTGGGCCTGAAGTCCCGCACCAGGAGGTTGCTGTACTTGAGCAGCCCCCCGCCCCGGATCTCCTCGGGGTTCTTGGTGGCGATGAGTCTGTTCTGCAGGTGGTCCAAGGCTTCCTCGAAGTCCCCGTACACGCTCTCCCCGATGACAGTGGGGTGCAGGTGCTCGGAGACGGGGTGGCTGGAGCAGTCATAGAAGAAGAGCAGGGAGTCCAGGATGATCTGGAAAGAGTCCACACTGAACTCGAACTGACGCCGGATGGAGTCCACGAACTTCAGCTCCACGTTCCGCCCGTTCTTGTTGGAGAGGGAGATCAGACTCCAGCGGTCGGTGTCCGTGCGCACCTTCACTAGCTTCTGGACGTACGCCTCCTTCAGGGTGACTGGGCTGATCCGCAGCTTGTTCACGCCCTCCGGCAGGAAGTTCAGGAGGGAGCACAGAACCACATCCCTGACCAGCTGAAACTCGGCCTCCGTGGGCAGAGCCACGTGGAAGATGAGGTCCAGGTCTTTGCAACCCAACCCGTTGTCTTTGACCAAGACGTGGCCGGCCGCGGAGCCGTTCAGCCGGACGTCCTGCACTTTGATGCCCGCCTCCTCCAGCCGGCCGCGGACTGTCTGCACGATGTCCTTCAGCGTGATCTCCAAGGTGGGGAAGTTGCCTCGTCCGTGGATGGGTACGACCTCGGTCAGGACCTCATGCAGCCGGCTCACCTGGTCCCAGGTGAGCACGCTGAAGGACACGCAGTCGCTGGTACTGGGGCTCTCCTCTGCCATCTTGGGGGATGTCCTTGCCGGGGAAACTGAAAGAGAGGGAAGAGAAACAGAGTGAGGATTCACTTCTATGTGGCAAAGCAGCTCCAGGGACTCAGAGACGATGCTGGTTTCTCTCTGAACATCTTCCTTACCGCAAAGTGGCCAAGAGCACCTGCTGCCCGGTGCTGCTGCTGAGGATTAAGCAAGTTTAAGCACGTTAAGAACAGTGCCTGCATGGAGTAAGGACGATATACACATAAACTTACTCTACACCAAATCTGACAACTTCGGACTTTTGTTTTCTGTGGGGTTTGTTTGTTTTGCCCGTTTTGTCTGCATGAGGGTAGGGTCGGGGGTGGAGTCTGTGTGTGAAGGGAAGCAGACAAACTTACTAAACCGAGTAACCTAAACACAACATGATTCAGTAAAGGGTCTATAGGTTTTGCTGATTTTCCTTGTTTTCCATGGAAATCACCTCTCCTGCTTTGGGCTCCCTAACTACAGCCTGAGCTGGTTGATACCTCGGGACAATGCCCACACAGAACACAGGATCCACAAGAGAAGCTTCCTTCTCTTCTCAACCCTGGGCTTAGTCCTGCTAGAATCAAATACGCCGATATCCTCTTCACTTACGGGAGCTGTCTGCCCCGTAACAAACAATCCTGTTACCCAGGGGAGGACCAAGGAGGTGTCTGAATGACAAAATTCCTGAGTAACAAAGGGTTAGGTCAGCCAAGCAGTGGAACCGCTCTGCCCAGCAAGGAGGCCCCACACAGGATATGGAAAACCTCCTCAGGGCAGTGTGATTTTTCAACTGTGTTTTGAAAAAGAATCCCTGCAGTCTACCCAAGGAGAACAAAGTTAGCACTCAGTACTAGGAGCAAAACATGTTTCTCGCACATCACCGGCTAGAACCACAAGGTTACCAAAGTAATTTTCAACTAAGTTATATTGTTCAGAAAATGAAACGGCAGATCCCCTGGAAATGCTAATATGTAATAACAAAAACGGATACATTAGAAAGCCCAGGTGCTTTGGATCCACATGGGTCACATATTAGCTAGATGGATGTAAAAGGCTGAGGCGCTGCCCTCAGACTTCACTGCAAACAGAAAGTTTGGCCCCCCCTTCACTTTTCTGACTCGCTAGACACACAGAATCCATCCCAATGACCTGCAGCTTCATTGTTTGGAAGCAGCTGCCTTTGAAAGCACGTCCAGCGTGCGTGGTCCTGGGGTTCCAGCTTGGGTTTTTAATCCTGCACTGGCGCCAGGGACCCTCGCCTTATCTATAGAGCTCAGATCAATGGGATGGTTGTCGATCCATGTTGGGGGCACCATTGGACACACCAAGACGAGCTTTCTGGGAGCTGGCCGTCAAGGAGGAGGGTGAGAACACAATGTCTCAATATGAGGCAGTGTGTCGGCGAAAGAAAACGTAATATGAAGGTAGAAGAAGTGTCAGTTGATTGGGGCGAACGGGAAGGCCACAGAGGAGCTCATTTATGGGGCGGGGACACAGCTGACAGAAAGGTAACAAGAGCTCTCAGCTGGGGTTTGAGGGGCAGAAGACAGCCGAGACTTGACAAGTTGTCCAGTCCGGCCATCATGCGCCTCTTCTCAGGCCAGATCACAGGCTCCCTTTAGTATGTAGGTTAAGAGACTGAATTCGCTTAGTCGGCCATGGGAAAGTAGATCACGTGATTAAAGCAGGCTCCAGGAAGGCCAATGGGGGATGGGCACTCTTCTGCTTGCTACTGAAGAATACTTGCCAAAGGGAAGGTAAACGTTTTCCTTCAAACCTGTTTGGACAGCGTTAGAAAGCCCTAGGCTATCTAGATTATCCTACCAAAGCACTTCTAAGTTACGGATACCAGGCAAAATTTGTGATGAAATACCTGATGTTTACTGAGGCCGTCCTTTGGTTTCAAGTCAGATCTGGGACAGTAGAGATCTCTTTTTAACGTGCTCTATATGCGCTTGGTTCTTTGTGGCCCCTTTAATGACGAGCGTAGCACACGTTCCACTTGTGCCAAGTGTGTAGGGCACTACACGATTAAGTTCAAATGGTTACAGAAAGGTATGGGTCCAGCTTTGTTTTGAAACACTCTTAAACTATGATTTAGTGACATAGATTTCTGCCAGGTGTGTTGATTTACCTATAAAAATACAACTTGCTTTACCCTGTGTATCAGTTGTTAGCGTGCTTCCAAGGCTCGGGTTTCTGATGTGGGCATAAGAAGTCGCAGCCACAGAGGAGCTGCAATTCAATCAGTACTTGGAAAAGAAGGAACAATTAATTTTAAGAAAATCTCTAGGAAGAAACTCGATAATGTTGTAGAGGAGAATAGTTGTAGGAATCACTTTTGACTCGTGCCTTTTTTTAAGGACTTGTTTAAAAAAAAAAAGAGTCATCTAAAGTCAGGACTACTCCCACCTCTAGAACAGTAGCTCTTAACATTAGAAGCGGAACATCTAAGACCAGAGAGAATCTGAGGAAAGCTATCACTCATTCTTGGGGCGGGGGTGGAGGCTGGGAGGTGTAGTACCTATGCATGAAAATGTTCACATATTTTAAAATCTCTGACATTGTAGTAGATTCAAAGTTAGAATCTATTTTAGACTGAAAATTTGTAAGGTTCTAATGGGAAGAGGGGCAGGAATAGCCAGAGAAGTTATTAAACATTGGAATGATGTCTACTAGCCTCTGGTAAGAGATATTATAAAGCTACAATAACCGATAACAGCAATGATATGGGCAGGAAAAGGCAGACAAAGAGATGAAACCGAATTTTTAAAATCTAGAATGAAAATCTAGTACATAAGGGGATTTAGTGTATAAAAAGGAGGCATTCGAAATAGTAAAGGGAAATTTTTGAGACATCTGGATAGTTTTCTAGATTTTAAAAATAAGCAAGGATGGCTCCTTAGCTTGTGCCAATCTAAGATCTAGATGGATGAATCAAAGACTTAAGTGTAAAAGGATGAAACCCTAACAATACCAGAAAAACATGAAATTTATGTAAATTTACATAGAATGGGTATTCCTTTCTAAATCACACAGAAGTCGCAAAAAATTGATACATTTGCCTATATAAAAATTAAAACATCTACATGGTGAAAACACCATAAAGACGTGAGAAGACAAAACCAGGAAAATACTTGTCACATTAGACAAAGCAGTCATTTCCTTAATGAATAAGGAGCTCCTACACATCAGGAATACTAGAACCCCAACATAAAAGAAGGGGCAAAGGACATTAACAGTGGCTCAGACACTTAACATATTCAAACTCACCTTAAGGGGTGAGCAAATTTAGACTCCAGTGTATCATTTTTCCCTATCAGATTGGCAAAGACCGAGAAGCAGACACTTCTGGTACACTGCCCGCGGGTTCTCTCTGAAGAACAACATGGGACCCTCAGTTTAAGTGGACACACTCTTGGGCATAGCAATTCTACTTCTAGGAAGTCCACTTTGGATTTTATCCTGTGAGTATACATGCAAGTATGCGCAAGGATATTCGCTGAGGAATTACTTATAAAGCTACAAAGAGTCATCGGTAAAGGAAGTTAACTGACTCGATGCATATATACAACAGGATACAAATGCCTGCAGTTGTCCAAAAGAATGGTGGCTGCTCTATCTGTATGAATATGAAACGCTTATCAAGATTGATTAAGAAAAAGCAAGTGTGAAACTGCGTGTGTAAAAGCACAAGTCTATGCTTACACAATCAAAGATCTCCGGAAGGATATCCAAGTAGTTCAGCTTACACCAAATACCACTTCTAGGCTGGGGTACAGGGTACAAAGAAGACTTATTTTATCTCTTTTGAATTTGGAACCTACATATGTATTAGTTGAAAAAAGTTAAAATCTTATGAGCCATATTCCAAAATCTCTCCCCTTTGAGCCGTCTAATCTGCTACCTTGTTTAATTCCTTCAATTCCTTTCCTCCTAGCCCTCCCCACCATCCCTGTGTCCACCTGCCAAAACCGAATACACTTAGAAGCTTCCCCTCCAAGCCTAAAAACCGATCTCTAGAGGGGCAGGCAGAGGAGGAGGGACAGTGTTTATCTGGAATGGCTTTTAGTCAATTTTCTACTTCTGCGGTGTTTAAAAGATGATGTCTGTTGTTTATCCAAAAAAAAAAAAAACCCAAAACTTTCAAAACGATGGATAAGTCATCTCATCTAGTGTCATTCTATGTTTAGTATCCAAAAATGTTTTCTGTAGTTTTACAAGAATTACTATGTCTCATTTCAGACGTATTACAGCTACCCTCATGGTGCTGTTGGTTACTGGCTACAGTTGCAAGAACCTTAATAAATGCAGTAAACACTTTTTCAGAAACCTAAGATGCCTATAGTTGGCATCTTCCATGTCAACGACTTCTGACACATATATCAATAATGGAGTTAGCTCTTAGAAAAAAGTAGTCTATATAAAAGCACAGTGCAGAACATGTGCCCAGTCCATGGTATAGTTTTTAATTCTCCCAATTTACTGTGCCATAGATCTGGAGCAGCTCTCGAAGCTGTTGAAGGCTCAAATTTAGGCTGAGTTATATTTGTTGTTTAGCTTATTAGAAGAGCCCAACGTAAGTTATCGGTGCCTATTAGAAATGAATCCTTTGTTTTCCCTCACCCATCCAAACAATTTCAAATATCAAAAGTACATTTACAGGTTACTTAGACAAACGTATTACCAGAATAAATCCAAGTCATAGGCCCTTAGTGCTTAGATAACACACCAGAGCGTCGTGTAACGGTTTTAGTTTTAATTAACCACTTGAGATCAACATTGATATAATCCCCGTATAAAAGAATCACTTGAAACACACAGTCTCAATTCATGAAAGGCTCTGGTTAAAGGCAAATTCTAATTAGCAGAATTAACGAAATAGTAACTAGAAAAAAAATTAACTTGCAGCCTGGTAAATTCAGACTAAAGTGTTTGATTTCCCTTTACTTGTCTGAGAAGCAGATGCCTTGTATTTTGCACTAGAAACTGGGAAAGGTGGGAACCGTGATTTCTCACTGATTTGAAAATTCAGGCACCTTTTTACAAGTGAGGACGACCAGCTGCCTGCTCCGTTTAAGCTACTTAATCTTCTAAAAAGTTTGACTTGTGATGAATGACTATCTCAGGTTCCCCTGAATTCCCTTTTCTTTTAGCATCTGGCTGCAGCAGAAGGATAAAATACACACATGAGTGGAAAACGAGTTTGTAGAGATGGCAGCAGAAGGTGAGAGGAAAAGACGAACTAAGCCCAAAGAGTAAACCAAGCTCCCTGAGCACACTAACTTTCCTTTGTTTCCCACTGCCTGGCACACTCGGGGCAGGCTGATCTGAAAACCAGTTTGAGCCCTCATTGAAAAGAGAAAAAAAAAAAAAGTTATTTCTACTGCTGCTCCCTGCCTTATCTAGATCCCAGAAACAAGAGTGACAGAGGCTACGAGAGCACGAGGGGACTCCGGGTAGGCAAGAGGACAGGCAGATGGACAGGTTGGAGATGAACGCTAAGAGCACTTGTAATACGTCTAGGCCTTATGGACGAGGGCTTGGGTCAAATCAACACTGATTTGTTTGTGCCCGGCCTTAGCTGTAGAAATGCCCAGAGTCTCCTTGGCATGTGTGGAGATGTATATCCGTGAAGTTAAAGACGGTATATATTTAAGCCTAGGCCTGTGACATCTGACATGGAAGCTCCAGAAGGTTTCATGGAAGTGCCGCAGCGTGAAAGAGGCGCTCTCAGCTATGGCAGCCCATCTAGCCCACAGACAACTGAACGGCACCCACTTCCCCTGACCCTGCCGTGGGCTTAAGAACACAAAAGAAACTCAAACACGTTACAGCATTCCTTTGATGACAATGTGCTGTTAACCGGATGTTACCCCAACGGCCTGGATCTTCCTAGTGACCCTTTCCAGCTCAGGGTCAGAGACCCAGCCATGCGCGGTGGACTGGTGACAGACTCCAAGGGAGGTGTGTGTGGGGCACAAAGACCCCTGCCGTCCCCGGCTCCTGGCCCAGGGGGGGACCCATGTGCCCGTGGCTGCGATCTCCCACACATCATCTTCTCCTCCGTGTACAACTGAGGGCACTTTAAGCAAAAAGAAACTACTTCCTTGCCTATAGAAGCTTAGAGAATCTAAGCAGAAGTGAAAGTAGATGGCAACACTCGTCGTAACATCCCATCCCACCTCCTCCTTCATCTAGCTGACGGAATGGAAACCACAGCTCTGGGCCTATTTCTTTTTCTCCTCTAAAATGAAGGCGTAGAGGTGTGTGGGCAAGCAGGCAGAAGAGTACTCAGTACAAGCCGCTTCACGTCCACTCCCATTCATCCCCACAAGCACTCTGAGGAAGCGACAACTGTCCCTTTTACACAAAGGACAAGGATCAGGAAAGATTCAGCAAATTGACCCCAGATCCTCAGCTCTGGACCTAATGTTCTGACTCTTGGAACTGGAAACAACTTCCACCAAGGTCAAGTTCTGCCACTGGTGGGCAGCAGGCGGGGAGAAGGCAATAAGCTCTTAAGCTACAAACCCACACGTGCACTGGGATGACCAGAGCTCACTGCTACCAAAGCGATCTTTTCTAAAACAGAAATTGTACTGGTCTTATCCCAAAAAAAGGAGCTACCTTCTGCCAACTCTACGACTGCGACGCCTTACCTTCCCATCGGCCCTTATCCCCACTGTACACGCTGAAGACAGCAAAGCTTCAGTCAACCAGCCTTCACTGCCTGCTTGAGTGCAGGCTCTTCCTGTAGAGACGGCCACAGCCAGGGGACGCCAAGTGTGACCAGATGTTTGGCCAGGTGCCCTATGAGCCACCAAACTATTTGACAGTGTCCCAAACAGGCGGCGAAACAGTGCTGTAAGTTCACCTGGATCAACCCATCCGGTTCCTACAACAAGCCTGTACGGGAGATACTATTTCACTACTTTCACAGGTGGGGAAACTGGAGAACAAAGAGGATACACACGTTGTGAACTGTCCAAGGACGCACTGCTGGGAAGTGGCAGAAGTGGGACTTAGGAGGCTTCCTAGGTGGCAGGCAGCTTTGGTATCCGTGTTGGGGTGAGGGCAGGGCTTTGAAGGTAAGCTGGTTGTTCAGGTAGTTGTAGGAAGGAGACAGAGAAGAAAGGTATGAAGCTTTGTTATCAGAGGGTGGGAAAGAAGTTGGCTACAAGTGTTAAGGCCCCCGGCGTGGAGTAAGGCCAGACGGCAAGTGCTGCAAGCAGGCAGAAGCATTTAGAATGAAAGTAACTAACAACTGTCAGTACAGAAACTCCCTCCCTCAAAACCGTCACGGATTTGGGCGTGTGTCCAGCCTGATGGGAGCCACCAGAATGAACATAATTAAGTGTAGTCATGCGAATGTTTGTTGTAAAGGAACAATGGCTGAAAGATGAAGGCCTAGGATCCTCATTTCTGAGGAAGCTCCAGGATACCAGCCAGGTTGGGAGGCAGTGGTGATTTCAGAGAAAGCAAGTCCTGAAGGGAGAGAGGAGCCAGGAGTGGAAGGAGCTGGGATAGTCAGCTTACTGGGCAAGTATTAAGAGGAAAAAATAATAGCACAGGAGAGAGCTTTTAGGAATGGGCTGATCCTGGTCTGGACCTGCAACGAAGGCACATGCCCTGCTCACAGAATAAAGGAACAGCTGCTGGGAGTCACTCTGGTGGCTGGAAGATCAGGATTGTGAATCTGCGGATGAAGCAACAGAACAAGACACTCCCTGCCGACAAGACGGTAACTTTATCAGATCCAAGAACAAATAACCCAACGGGAGCTGCAGAGAGAAGGTAGGTAGATTGGCAAGAAGTGATCAGGACCCCAAGGGCTGGCACAGGAAGGAGAGCTGGAACAGACTTGAAACAGAAACAGCCTGGAACAGACTGACGAAGGCCTGCACGTTGAACCTAAGACTGGACACCTGCCCCTTTTCCCACCTGTGTGCAGTCTGACCCCTGAGATCCTTTCACCCTCGAGAGAGAGCCAGGAATGACCACGGACTTGATATATGCTGCAGCAGATAAGGGGGCAAAAAGGAGAAAAACCAGGGTCAACAGGGATTCAGCCTTCTGCAGAGAAATCCTCCCTTACTCCTTGAATTCCTAGGGAGGTGAAGGTCAAAGTCATCTAGGACCAGAGGGAAGCCTGAGGAAGCCTTTTGTCTGCCAGCTGCCAGCCCCTCGGCAGGGCCCCCAGCCCACCACCTGGGAGGAGGCCACATTCTGGAGACGCTCCCCGCTGCCCCCAAACACACTATGAAGTCACAGATCACTGAGACCACACCTGTGGTTCAGGTACCTGAATAAGAATTTCCATTAGTAGACAGCCCAAAGCAACAGAACCAGATAAAATAACCAGATAAAATAATGCCTCGCTTATTAAAAGGACAAGAAAATTTATCCTTTGTTAACTTTTTACAAGAAGTTATGCTTACAGCTGCTCACTCAAACACCCACAAACACACTCTACCTCAGTCCAAAGATATAAGTGCCCCATGCCACAAAGCTGCGCCCGGGGAAAACTGCTCTCGGTCAGGGACACAACAAACCCCGCAGGTGGTCTTTTCTCACTCAGCTCCAGCACGTTCAGCCAGAGGCCTCAACCTATTTTCTCAGGGTTAGCAGCATCCTCCTAGCCATTCAGCGCTCATGTGTACTAGAGTCTAAAAATTTGGTTCAATTCCCACGGCAACAGGGATGCTGCCTGAGCCAAAGGCAAAGAGTGTCCCAGATGGAAGCAGAAGCGGGAAGAAAGGCCAGTGCCCCGTCGCTCTGCCCAGGCTTTCCCAGCGGGAGGGCCCTCACAAGCGCTCCCTCCCCACTGATGCCAACATACAGTCTTCACGGTTATCAGTGCCTGGGCCCCGTCCACAGACACCCGCCCTGAGACGACTCCAAACAGAAAGCTCTTTCCTGTCTTTCAAAATAGGACGCTTAAGTAAGTGTGGTTGGAGAGATAACGCTGGGAGAACTCACGCTGTGGCAGCAAAACAACGTGAGACAGAATAAAAACACTGTCCCGGATGTTGTAACAGGGACACCACAGAAGTTCAAGTGCTTAAAGGAATACCCTGAATCGTTGCAAATATAAGTATTAACAAGGTCAGAACACAGATATCTCTGGATGGGAGAGAGGCATAGAAGCCTTGATTTTTCCAAGGTGTCAGCATGATTAAGCGCTGCGTACTCAACTTGAACTGGAAATAATCCTTGCTGCTCCTGGGTACCTCCCTCCCTCCTACCAAATGCCTGTTTCTAAGGCAGAGATGTTACTAGTCTGAACTCATTTAAAGAGACCCCCAGAGCTGGCCCTACAGTTTTAGAGACTGACTAGGCTGAGGAAAATAGGACAATTCCTAGGAGACTTTACTGTAAAGATGAACAAGTTTACATACAACCCGTAGGGTTTAAGGGCTGACAGCCCCCAGGTTTTTATCAAGGGCTGTGTCCACAAACGAATTTACCATCTAACTTTCTAGTTCAGAGCTTTGAACTGTTGTTAGTTGTCCAAAATGAGGGCCTCAGTCAGCTAAAAGCCCCACCTCATCACCAGCAGCAACCCGTGGGCCTTATCAGGAAAGAGACAAGCACTCTCAGTTGCTCAAATGTAGCATTTCTCCTGCTTTGGACATATACCCCCCTTTACGGATACCTGAGCATGAGCCGCCCCCATTTCAGGGAGGATGCTAATTACACATCCAGTTCCACCCCAGTCGTAGTTTTGCATAGATCCTTCCCTGCAGAGTTAACTTTCGCACAGCAGGTACCTGACCTCCAGGTACTAAGCATGGTGGCAGCCCAAGCGAACATCACCAGGCTCAGGGGTCCTTCTGACATCATCAAAAATACTGCTAAGAACAGAAATCGGGGTAGGAGGGCAGGGGAGGGGGGGAAGGAGTGGAGGGGTAGGATTAAAGTGAAGGAGCAAGGCCATGGAGTGGTAGCTATTTCCGCACCAACTGCACAGGAGGAGGCCAGACCCCCTCGTCTTTGGTGTCTTCACCTGTGTGAGCTGTACAAGCCCTGCATGTGGCCCACTGGGATGCCTGTCGTCAAATTAGCATCTACCAAGTCACGTGCTGCTGTTATCAGGCATCTTGTGGACACCTTTTACATGAAAGTTATTTTCTCTACCATTTTCAAATTTTAATTGTCGATAAATTGTTAGAGTCCTGGTCCCCTGCCAATCTCAGAAGATTTTATCTTCAGTTCTTCGAAATTCTATTACTACCTTATGATGATTCTCTAAGAAACTATAGACAAACAAGAGAACAAGCACTGGACTAGGACTCAAACATCCTGTGTTTCGGTGTCAGGTATGACTCACACAGTGAACGATTATCAGCAAGGGGGCCACAACGACTGAGCTTCCTTTCGTTCCTTCAGATATCTGAGTACCCACAACATTCCAAGCACTGTTCTAGGAGCTTACGGTCTATCGGGAAGCAAGAGACCAAGATCTCTGCCCCTGCAGAGCTTAGAGCCTATAGGTCCTAGCTCACACAGTTCCTCCAAAACCTCTTGCCTCCCACACGAGGAGAATCAGGATTTAACAGTGAAACATTTTTGCAGATGGTCTAGATCTGGTCTAGATACAATAATGTATCCACAAGCTGTTGGGCGCCTGAAATGGGACAAGTCCAAATTGAGATGTGCTGTGAACGTAAAATACACACTGGATTTTGAGGATTCCGTACGAGGGGGAAAAAAGTAAAATAACTCATTAATATTTTTATATTGATTACAAATTGAAAAGATAGTATTTGACATGACGGGTTAAACAGAATTATGTTCACCTGCTTATTTTTACTTTTTAATGTGACTACTAGAAACTTAATTGTGACTCATATTTCTACTGTCCTTCTTACAGTGAAGAAACTGAAGAGGTAGAACCTAAAGAAAGAGGCAGTGGCGCTTCCAGGACCAGAACCCAGGTGTCCTCACAACTAAAGCAGCCTCAGAAGCAGGGAGGGGGTAAGGATGAAGACAACAAAGGGTCTGGGCAAGGGAGATAGCAGCAGCGCCAGTGCCCCACCCAACACCCCCAGGGCCGGCACCTGGACACACGGCAGGTGCCCAGTTCGCACCCGGTTCATCTCTGCATGTGGGTCAGCAACCTTCCCAGGACTGGCCAAGCCCACACAGAGTCAGCCGGCTGCGGTGGTCCTGATGCCCACCTCCTCAGCCGTCGCAGGTCAGGGATAAACAGGGTGTGTCTGGAGGATAAGGGGTAGCCAGCCAGGCGAGGTAGAGGATTACCCCTTCTCCCATCCTAGTAAGGGCTATGCAAGGTGAGAGGAGCTTATGACAACACGACAGGGTGGGAGCAGTTCAAGATTCATGGATAATTTTCTTCTCAAAATGTGTTTACGGGGAGCAAATCGAGAGACAGATATGGAACTTTTTGCGCTCATCCAATTTAAGATAAGGTTTGAAAAAAAACTAGAAAATAAGGCACAAGGTAGAACTGCAAAGAAGTACTGATGAGAAGAGGTGTGGGATAAGGGGATCCCCAGATGGGGTAAGATCAGACGCCTCTGAGAGGGTCCAAAGCTGGATTAAAATAAAGTTTGGTGAGGAAGAAGGAGCACTAACTTGCTCAAATATTTGAGTGTGTATTCCATGAGGCAAGGTAGGTCAGTTAGGAAGGGAGGTCAGGAAAGAACAGAAGGTCAGAAAGGTACAGGTCCTCAAAGGAGCGCATCTTCTAGAGGGAGGGGCAGTTCCCGTGAGTTCTTAAGGTGTTTGTCGGAGGTGCCCGGACAGAGAGCTGGCCAGAGACAGGGAGAGGCGCTGGGCCAGAGCTCTCATGGAGCTGCTGTCTGCAGCCCTAAACCAGGTCAGCGATGGCAGCGGGAAACAAAAAGTTAAAAAGAGAAAGACTCAGCAGAACGAGCACCCAAGTGAATGTGGAGAGAGAGAGGCTGAGTGCGCGTTGCGAGGCTCTGCTGGGGTGGATGGGCAGGGGGAAGGGCTCGAAGGGGGCGGGTCTGGAGCTCAGCCTGAGGGGTTTCAGCTGTCGGCCAATTAGTCCTCACTGCTCCTCGCTCCAAACCTACACCAGAGGCCTCCGTTTTTAAAAAGGCCCCGAAGCCACTCAGCATTCTGGGCCCGGAGCTTGCGATCCAAAAACGTGTGCCAGCACCTTGGCCCATCAGGACGCCATCTCCTGAAGTGTGCTTCCCTCTCTGAGAGGAATGGCAGTCGGATGCCAGCAGAGCACTGGATCCAGTTAACAGGCACACCTTCTGAGTGCCAGGTCCTGCACTGGGCATTCAGCAATGAGCACAGACCCCTGCCTTCCTGGGGCTCACAGGCCAGCGGCTGCGACAAACCGGCAAAACCCAAGTGCCTCAAGGACATTCTGAGGTGGACCCAGCTCCTCTTGCATCCAGAGCATTTCCACAGGCCTTTTCACATACCATCAAGCACCTGGCACAAACTACTACCTAGGAAGCACTTAACCACTTACGGACTCAGTCACTGTTATCCAAGAAATAAACACTTTACACAGTTGGGTGACCAAGACTCCCAAAGGCTCTGAGACTAAAAAACATCCTACACAGAGAGTTGCTTAACATCAGCAATTATTTCTTCACATTAGTTTTCCCCTATTGTTCCAAGAGTTTCTGCAAACAGTTCTAGAACAGGCTACAGGGCCCAGCTGTACAAAATCTATTAATTCTAAACAATTCATAAGGCTTCCTTACACAGTTGGGCTACACAAAGATGCTTCCTCTAAACCATTTAAATTCCAAATATAAGCGTCCTTATTAATGCATGTAGTGAAAGGATAAAAACGTTTGAAACCAGAAGTTCCAGAAGCATCACAAGAGATCAGCACGACTGCTGTACCCGAGTGGCTTTAAACACATGAACACTTCTTTAAACACAGAGGTGTCTGCTTCATCATAATACTGCTTATGCCCATTTATTTAACATGTTACAGTCAAAACACCAAGATGGCAGAAAGCATTTTTCTATATCGCCTTGTTTACCTCAGTGACAACACATAAAAGCAATGGACCTTATCTAACCAGAGTAATATTTTATCCCAAGTAACACCTCAGACTCTGCACTGCTTCCCCTTAAACCCCGCCCCACCCCCACCCCCCAATAACAACAACAGATACACCCCAGAGCCCCGTGTGAGACCGAGAAACCCAAACACAACATCACTAGTTTAACTCAACTCATGAAACTAGGCCCGGGCATCCATAAGATGTTTTCTCGGCAACACAACAAGGGTTTACCACGTCCGTTCACTGCTCTTGGCTTGTCATTCTTTAGTGACTGACACCATGCACACAACATATCAAAGGTGAAAATGAAGACACGGTACTACTTAGTTGAGCGGTTGAAAAAATAATGGCATTTTCTAATTTTGTATCGAATGTGCCCAGTTTCTGGCACTGGGAGAACAAGGACGCTACAGTCCACTCTAAGTTATCTTTACTGCTGGGCAGTTCCTCGGACTCTCAGAAGTGTGAGGACTTCTCTGTTCTGATGGGCAGTGCAAGACGTGCACAATCTGGCCTGGCCTTGAACACTGCGGGACGCAGGCCCAGTGCGGCACTGAGAGGCGGCGCAGGGGAGCTGCTGCAACTCAGGATGTGATTTCGGTGGCTACTTGTACGCACAGGAGAGCTGAGCACATTAGTAGGCAGAGCCATAGGTGCTCAACCAAATCACGGTCATTCTGACAAACAGGCCAAACGCCAGTCCTTTCCTTCAGTTACCCCAACTTAATCTCTGGATACAAGGCAGGTATTGTGGAAGAAATTCAACATAAAAAGTGCTGCTGTTCGCTCTGTGGACACACACTAACTTATGAAATTAGGGACCTTTGTTTGGGGTAACAATTTAGAGGCCTTCCGGCAGAGAAAAAAGTTTTTTTTTCACTTTGAGGTTAAATTTACCCATAGCTACCTGAAAAATTATATATAATATACCAAAATCTGCTTTCTAAAAACTCTTTATTGAGAATAAATGGACTCTAAAGATGTGGGTATACCTTAAGACACAAGGTTTCAGTTATCTCAAGTAAAAGCTTGACTCCAGAGATACTAAGCTCTCCATCTTCCCAAACAAGAATGTCAAAGGGCAGAACCCCTGCTGGTCCAGCTCAGAGCTTCCCTGAAAGGGAAGAGAAAAGTCAGCGTTCTCTAGTCCCCACCCCAACCCCTTGGATGGCAGGGTCTCACTCCCCCAGTAACACCTCTGGGGGTTTAAGAAGGCACAGTTCCTGGTAAGCGCTCCTACCACCCTGACGGCTGCCTGGCTTGCTTCCCTGCCAAGTTACTCACGTTGAAAGGTTAGTGTAGCCAACAACGGCCACTCACATCCCCCCTGCAGGGCAGCTGGGCCAAGCCAGAAGTCTACTTCAGGAGGATTTAATAATCTTCACTTTATTTCCTGGGGAGGTTCAGGCTCCCAACCCACCTACCAAATATCCTGAATACCAACTGTCACAATACAAATGATTACAAAGTCTTTATAAACGCTTACTGTAATAAGTGCACTTGAAGAGTCCACGGTTTGCACGTTATAACTCCATAACAGATAAACAAACGTTAAAAGGCAGCAGGTCCCTACTTAAGACAAAGATTTAGTCAGCCCCGCAGAAGTCTTCCTCCGGACAAAAAAAAAAAGCGGGGGGGGGGGGAGCGGAAGGGGACCGAGCTGATCGTTGCCGCGGGGTCCAGCTCTAATATTCGGTTCTAGTGAGCCCTGCTCAAGTCGCGTTCTCCAGAGAAACTCGCCAGGCATTTCCCCGGAAGTCCTCCCTTCCTTCGAGGCAGCGTCGTTTTGTTTTCTCCGGGCGTTCTGCGTTTAGGTGTACAGGCTACCAACCTGTACTCGTCAGGTTCGTCCCCCTCCTCCGACTCCCTCCCACCGCCGCGATCTGGACTGCGACACCTCCCGGGCACCGTGCCTCTAAGCCGCCCGCGGCCCCGCTAGCCGACTCCACTTAACGGCCGTGGCTTTCAGACTACAGGTTAAGCAAGTTTCACTCCTCAAAGGGGAGGAACCAGGTCACCGACGCAGTATTCCTGAGAAGTTTCCGAGAGGAGCGCAGCGCACGAGTCACTCGCTTGGATCACTTTGCGGCTCTCGGTGTCCCCAGTCTAGTGCGAGTGCAGGAAAAATTAGGGATCTCCGCCCTCTCCTCAAAACCCCGGCCCAGGTTCCGAGCCTGGGGACCACCCCTCCCCTCCCCGGCCAGATGCAGCCCCCGACCGCCGCGTCTCCAACTGCGCCTTCCGAAACCGCCGCCGTCGAATTTGCGCCCGGCCGACCGGCCGAGGTGTGCGCGCCCGCGGGAGCGCCGGGGCGAGCCCGAGAGACCGCACGCAAGGCAGGGGTGGGGCGGGCGCCGTCGGACCCGGGGAAGGTGCTGAAGGGCCCCATCACACACTCTTCGGCCGCCCGGCCCGCGCCTGGCCAAAGCGCAGCCTGCGCGATGCGCGGAGCAGGAACTCGCTGAAGTTTGCCAGCCCCGGCCGAAGTCTCTGGAAAGTTGTAGCTCCCTCTCGGAGCGTCTCGCCTGGCCCTCGGGGGCGGGCTGTTTAGGGGGCGGGGGTGACGTCGCGGGGGCTGGAGGGGAAGGGAGCACAGGGGCCCGGCACCTGTCCGCACCTCGCCTCTGGCCGCCGTGCCCCCACCAGGCTTGGAGAAGACTGGAGCTCCGCTCGGCCGGGGCAGATTTCCCAACCCCCCCACCCCACCCCGAGGGCAGAACTCGCGGCTCTCCGGAACTGCGCATCCTCGCACCTTTAGAGGAGGGGGCCGTGGACTCACCCGGGCGGCAGCGGAGGAGACCACAGATGCAGGTCCTTGGCGTGGGCAGCCCCCAGCAGGAGCGGCGCGCTCACTACAGCCCCCAGGCAGCGGCACAGAGTGAACCGTCCTGCCGCCGCCCCCTCCGTTCTTAAACGACCTGACCACGCCCCCGCCCGCCACGACCGCCCCAACCCCCGCCCCTTAGCCTGCCCTCCCGGGGGAGCGAGGGGCGGGGCGGGGCGGAGCCGTCGCCCAAGGGATCCTTCCGCCTGGGCGCTGACGGCGGGGGCAGGGCGAAAGGTGCCCTCTGATTGGCTCCTCGGGTGAATGGTTGCCGAGAGACGAGTAAATCTTCGGCGGCTAGAAGGGGCCGGGGTGCCAAAGGGAGTAGCACTACGCAGGCGCAATAGAGAGGGGCTGCGTCGACACCCCCTTAACTTTGGAGCTGCTGGGACTCCCTTCCTTTCTGCTTTTCACTACGCTCTTTTCTGCCATTCCTATCACATAACTTCTCCACCACCCTCCACATCCCGCCCAAGTTTTTCCCGTCTCTATTCCGCTCCCGCGCAGGCCTGTTTTTCTTTTGCTCCTCTGGGGATTTTCGCTTTAGTTCTCTCTCCAGGAGTGGGGAGTGAAATCTCCAAGCCTACCTCCGACGTGTGTTTTGAAGTCGGAAAAAACTTTTGGTTTCTGAGCGGGTCGAGCCTTCCTGATTCCCCAAACAAATTGGCTGGAGGTCATTGGGGAAAGGGCAGGCACCGTTGGTTCTCCGGCGTAGTTACCACCTGTGTGCAGTTAGTGGGACTAAGAGCCGTGAGGAATCCATCGCCAAGTCTGGCAACCGTGACAGCTTCAGCCCGACTCGGAATGTCACAGAGCTCAGTTGTGTATGTTATACAACATGCAGGCGGGGCTTGGACACCGTCCAATCACTCCGTAGCAAATGGTTTCGAGTCCTGGTTCTAAATTCAGATTAACCTGGGTTGGAATCTACATTCACCACCTAACTATCTGTAAGGGCTTGGGCAAGTAACTTAACCAACCCTCCATAAGTCTCTGTTTCCTCACCTGTACGGTGGGACTAAAAATGGACAGCTTTTTAGGGTTATATAAGTAGTAAGATAATGGAAAGCTATTAGTGCAGTGCCTGATATAAAGTGTGTGGTGACTGTTATTTATATCAAGTTGTAGTTGCTATTATTTATCAATAAACGTTTATTGAGCTTGTAGTGATCTTGTATTAGGTTGTGGGAGGAAAGATTACTTCCTAGATGAAGTATTTCTCTACCCAGCCCTTTCCATCCCTGCCTGAAATTAATGTTCTCAACGTCTGCCAGGATAGAGTTCTCAAGTATATGCCTTCCCTGGGGAGAGGGAGGTCCCCTGGAATATTAATGAGATAGGATATCGGTGTGAACGCTTGTAGGGATCAGGATAGATGGTCTAATTTTTTTTAAACTTTTTGTTTTTGAGGTACAAATTCGGTAAAGTGCTTTGTGTACAGAACAATGAATTCCTACGTATGTGTATCCCCATGTAGCTGCCACCCAGATCAAGACATAGAACATCTCCAGCTTCCTCATGCCCCTTCTCATCCAGAGTCCCACAAAGGTAACCACTCTTCTCACCTCTATCACCAATGTTTGAACTCGTTGTGGATGAATTACATAGTATGTGCATTTTTGTGTCTAGCTTCTTTCACTCAACAATGTGTCTGTGAAGTTCATCCATGTTGTTGCATATAACATGGTTCATTCTTTTCCATTGCTGCGTATTATTTCATTACGTAAATATTCAATAGTTTATGTACTCATTCCACGGGTGGATGTTTGAGTTGCATCAGGTTTTTGCCTATCATGAATGAAGCTGCTACAAACAATACTTTTTACCAGCTTTATTGAGGTATACTTAACAAAAATTGTATATATTTAAAGTGTACTACATGTTGTTTTGATATACATGTTCCTTGAAGCTAATTAACAGCCAAGCTAATTAACATATCCATCACCTTACATAATTACCTTTTGTATGTGTGTGTGTGTGTTTGGGGACGGGGGTGGGGTACGGTGAGAATGATTAAGATCAAATCTCAAGTATATAATACAGTATTATTAACTATAGTCACCATGCTGTACATTAGATCCCCAGAACTTATTCTGAACCTTTTTACCCCCTGACCTACAGACATTCTTATATATGTCTTTTGGTGGAAATACATCCATTTATGTTGGGTTTATACCCAAGGATTGGAATCGCTGGCTCATAGACTACACACATATTAAGCTTTAAGTATACTGCGAAACATTTTTCCAAAGTGGCATAACAATTTATATTCCAGTGACATGAGATTTCTGGTTGCTTCACATGTTTGCCAGGGTTGATACTGTCAGTCTTTTCAATTTAAAAACGGGGTTGTATATTTCACTGTGATTTATATTTACATTTCTCTGATAATGATGTTGAGCAGCTTTTCATATGCTTTTTGGCCATTTTGATACCCTTTTAGTGAAATACCTGTTCAAGTCTTTTGCCTATTTCTCGGGGGTTTTCTGTCTTAATGATCTGTGAGAATTCTTTACCCATCATGGATGAGCCCTTTGTCCAATATACGTATTACAAATACCTTCTCCCAGTCTGTGGCTTTCTTTTCATTCTCTTGATGTTATCTTTTGATAAACAGAAATTCTTAATTTTAATGACATCTGATTTATTAATCTTATCTTTTATGACTAGTGCTTTTAATGTCCTGTTTAAGAAATCTTTGCCCAGCCTAAGGCCATAGAGGTCCTCTCCTTCATTTCCTTCTAGGAACTTGGTTGCCTTAACTTGCACATTTAGGTCTATGATTCATCTCAAATTAATTTTTTGTGCAGTCTGGGGTCAAGATTTATTTTTTCCCATACAGATATCCAATTAGCTCAGCACCATTGGCAAGTAGTTTTGTTGAATGAATGAATGGATATTTATTAAATGAAAAATTTGGTTAAGAAAACAAAGTGACCAGTTACTTAAAATCCAGGTTGTCCAGAAAAATCCAGGGTACATGATCACAATAAGACAAATACAAATTATTACATTACATTGGCCCTAGGACCATTTCTACTTTTTCAGTGTGTCATGGATACCATTAGCGCAAGCAGCCTCAGGGTAGAACATGGGTCAGAAATTCTTACCTAGAATTTGATCTAGCCTGATTTAGTCCCATCTTTGCTTAGGTCACATTTTGTTCAGCATCCTGACCCTTAGGCAATTTTGTGGTAGGGGGGAGGGGAGATCCAAGAGCCAGAAGAGAAATTCCTTATTCGTAGGTGTGTATATATTTTTCTTTGAGCCCCTTTTTATTCCTGGGGCATTACTTGACTTTTATAGAATTTTATTCCCATTTTTTTGTTCGTTTGTTTTGTTTGTTTTTTAAAGTACACAGTTCTTTCTACCCCATGTGGCCTCCTGGAACTGGAAGGAGCCTCGAGAAGTCATCAGGTACTGCCCATGGGACATGGACCAGATATTGAAACCGTCTTTCCGAGATTACTGGAGCCTCCTTGCCCATTCAAAATGATTTAAAGACCTTTGCTTTAATTCACTGATCTGTACCTAGGAAAGCTGAGAAAAGGAATGAAGAGGGAGTAAATAGTCTTTAAAATGCAGGCATGACTCAACTGTCACCATGACACTGAAGAAGTTTTATGTCTCAGTAGGATTTAATTTAAATACTTAGGAAATTCTATCGTTAATCCTCATTTTCAAGGCTAGAAATACCTTTTGTATAGTGCCCAGTTATCCTCATTTATCAGTTTTCTTAAGTCTTAAGTATTTGTATTACTTTATCCCAAGGTGGATCACCTTGGTAAGCATTTATTAAAATGCCCTTATCTAAATATCTGTCTTAAAATGATTTTTAAGTTTTTATTGATGTTTATTGACATATAGAGAAGTACACAGATCATCAGAGCACAGCTCAATAAATTTTCACAAACTGAACAAACTTGTCACTAGCACACAGATCGAGAAACTAAGGAGCACCACAGCACTGGCAGACCTGTTTTAGAACAGTGGCATTTTCTACATCCTCACAGGTCTCGGTGGGGGGGCCAAGGCATGACTCAGCTTTCCACTTCCCACCTAGAACTCTCGCCAGTAAATCCCTGTCTCTTTTCAGCTTCTTTAGACCAATATTTTTCTTGGGTGTTGCAGAATGAGAGCTAGGTTTGGAGTAAGAAGGTGTGAGTTTTATGGGAGGAGGTAGAGGGCTGCATCTTTGGGCACAGCTATGACAGCAGGCTCAAGCACGACATGGCAGTGGAAGCCCTGGGGCACGGAGGCAGCATGAAGCAAGATGGGGGACCAGAAAGGGGAAGGGGGTGATGGTGGCACTGCCAGAGAAATGAGGATGCCAAAGATGAGCAGGGCTGACCTCACCCCTCTGAGGTAGTATCTCTAGACACCCTTCCTGCCCACCACCCTAACAGTGTCACTTGAGAAAGGATGTAGGGTTTAGTCAGATGGCTGGTATCCCTGTCAAATGGCTTAGCCCCTCTGAGTCTCAGCTCCCTAATCGACGATAACTGGCCTCCCTGCTTCGTGGAGGTGTGTGCTGATCAAATGAGGTAGTGAATGCATGTGAGAACAGTTGCCCTGTTCACAGGATTTATCTCTGCCAAGCTTGGGCCCTTTTCTCTCTTTCTGTTTGAAGAGCTTGGCAAGCAAGTCGGATGAGAGCAGAGGAGGGTAAATTCTCAACACCTTGCTATGGCTGCCTTCACTTCTGGGACTCTGGATCTCTTATCTGAGGATTAAAGTTTTCAAATCTCCCTTCAGGGAAAAGGAATTCCATGAAAGTGTAAATTGTCAACTGATCGTTTCATATCTCGTGACCAATCACTGGGTCCATTCTGAACCTGCCTTACATTTAGGTCCCAGATGTCTGTCTCGCCAGCCACCATAACGCCTGAAACTCGCAGCACAGGAGTCTGTGCCTGTTGGCGAAGAGACTCCCGCCATTTCCACACAGATTACCAGAGGAAGAGGATGCCTCCCTGCTAGGAATGTCTGCCTCACCTCCCAGGGGACCTCAAACATTGTCTTCCAGGCCACATATTAGCCTAGATTTTCAGGTGCAAGCAATCAAAAATGACTCTGGGGCTTCCCTGGTGGCGCAGTGGTTGAGAGTCCGCCTGCCGATGCAGGGGACACGGGTTCGTGCCCCGGTCTGGGAGGATCCCACATGCCGCGGAGCGGCTGGGCCCGTGAGCCATGGCCGCTGAGCCTGCGCTTCCGGAGCCTGTGCTCCGCAACGGGAGAGGCCACAACAGTGAGAGGCCCGTGTATGGGGAGCCCACGGAATCAGCAGGATGACTAGAGAACTTGACCAGTTGGATGTGCTACCAGGAACAGGGCTTAAAAATCGTACTGTAGAACTGGTCCAGGGAAGATGCCATCACCACAGATATAGGCAATGCACGTTGCTGCTGCCGCCTCTGGAAATGATGTAATTGCCACTCCCACCACTGCCGCCACCCATTGGTAGGTAGAATTTTTGTGTCCCATCACTAGCTTCCGATCCAAAATCTGGGTTGGAACATCTGATCAGCAGAGCCCAGATCATGTGCCCAAGCCCTGGTTGCAAAGAAGGCTCAAAAATCAGGTTATGTGATTTAACTCAGAGTTTTAACTCTGCAAAGTGGGCTCTGCCTCTTAAGGAAGGGAATTCTCCAAATTCAGCTGCTGGATGGCCAGAACATGTGCCTCTTCCTTCCAGTCTTTACATCCATCTCTTGTGAGCATTGATTGAATGAATAAGCATTCTTTGATCCATCTAGCCCTGGGACACAGATCCAGACAAGTTTCTGAAGCTTACAAGTTGGAGAACCAGGAAATGGATTCTTGAGAAGCTTTGAGGATGGAGGCCAGCCAGCTAGCCTCACCTTGCCTGTACACTCTGCTGTTTGGCCAGGTGATACTTTTCCTCTTCAAAATTCTTCAAATAGACACTGAGTGAATGATGTTTGGTAAAAGGAAGGAAGGAAGGGGACTTCCCTGGTGGCGCAGTGGTTAAGAATCCACCTGCCAATGCAGGGGACACGGGTTTAATCCCTGGTCCCGGAAGATCTCACATGCCTGCGGAGCAACTAAGCCCGTGTGCCACAACTACTGAGCCTGTGCTCTAGAGCCCACATGCCACAACTACTGAAGTCCACGCACCCTAGAGCCCGTGTGCTACAACAACTGAGCCCATGCGCCGCAACTGCTGAAGCCCATGCTCTAGGGCCCGTGCACCACAACTATTGAGCCTGTGCTTTAGAGCCCGTGAGCCGCAACTACTGAAGCCCACGTGCTCTATGGCCCGTGCTCCACCACAAGAGAAGCCACCGCAATGAGAAGCCCGCACACTGCAATGAAGAGTAGCCCCCGCTCGCCACAACTAGAGAAAGCCCGCACACAGCAACAAAGACCCAATGCAACCAAAAAAATTTTTAAAAAAGAAAAAAAAAGGAAGGAAAGTGGGAGGGAGGGAGGGAGGGAGGAAGGAAGGAAAGCGCCTTGAACACATCACCCACCCTTCCCCAAGTCTCAGGTTTCATTCCTAGCTCTGCGTTACTTTAACCACTGCTCTGGGCCTCAGTTTCCCCATCTGTTAACAAAGGAAAAAAAAGGACCCAGCCTGGCTTACCTCCAGCACCTCCAGCTCCAATAGTGTCATGAAGGAGCTGAAGGGTATGTGGCGCGGCTGCCCAGCACATCAGGGGGTTGGCCGCGTATACTGACAGTGTCCCAGAGCTGGTGCTTGTGTAACAGGCGGATTTACCGAGAGGGGACGACTGTTTGCTCAGCAGCCGAGAAGTCTATAATTAGACTGTCACAACATCAGCAAAAGTACAGGATCAATGTAATCAGAGAAGAAATGGAAAAGAACACGGCGTCAGTCAAAGTCTCCAGTGGGTCCCCGTGGTTTCCGGACCACTAATCGCCCAGGCGATTCAACCTCCCGCTTGTGGGTTTCCTCCTGGTGATGACCAGGTTGGTTTGGGCCTGACTGCCCTTTACCACTACCCAGCTCTCCTCCTTCTCTTCCCCTTCTCCCTTCCCCTGCTCACTGAGTCTTAGGAATGAGAGACCAGAGGAGGCAGGACCTGTGCCACAAACTCATGGGCCGAGGCACCTCTTTTCCTCATAATGTGTATGTGTGTGGAGTGGAGGAGAGCCAACTATAAAATCCAGATCCCTGGGCCCCATCTTGGCCCTACTGGGTAGGTGCCTTAGAATCTGCATTTAGCACATCCTCAGGTGGTTCTAGGTATGCTGAAGCTTGAAGACCACCGGGCTGAGCCATCCTCCTGCCTCATGGCAGCCCTGCCCTTTTGCTTCTACTCTTCATCTGGCCCGGTCATAACCCCGTCAGGATGGCAGCAAGATTTGAGGCAGCCCAGGTTAAAGGGCCCTTCCAAAGCCAAGAAATGATAATGGGCCTCTTATTTTCTTTTTAATCACCTTAAGAATTCCAGGGCTTCCCTGGTGGCGCAGTGGTTGAGAGTCCGCCTACCGATGCAGGGGACACGGGTTTGTGCCCTGGTCCGGGAAGATCCCACATGCCGCGGAGCGGCTGGGCCTGTGAGCCATGGCCGCTGAGCCTGCGTGTCCGGAGCCTGTGCTCCGCAACGGGAGAGGCCACAGCAATGAGAGGCCCGCGTACTGCAAAAAAAAAAAAAAAAAGAATTCCAAGCTGCAGACGGGTTTACCTCATTAATCCTCACAACATCTGATCTAGGGGGTAATGGCCAGTGTCTTTAGTTTCTTTCCATCAAAGTGGATCAGGGCCCAGGTCTGCCCCTGAAGGATCTGGATCCGAGGGCTTCTAGGCTCCCCCAAGCCCCATCCTCCTACATAGAAACAACTGGATTTCATAAACCTGTGAATCTTCATTTCAGACACAATTTTTTAACATAAATAACACAAGTTGCATTGTATAAAAATCAGAAAGTGCAGGGAAGCAAAAGGAAGAAGGAAGTCATTACTCATCCCTGATCCCACAGCAACAATTTTGTAAATACTTTGGTGCTTATCCTTCCACACTAGTGTGTGTATGAATACACACACACACACACACACACACACACACACACACACACACACACACATGTATTCTGTCCCTGCTTCAGTCTGGGTCCCAGAGGAAAGAGATGGCACACTCAGTCATGGCTACTCAGAAGAGCTTGATGAAGGGACCATTTATCTAGTCATGGGCAAGGTCCAGGGAAATCTTAACAAGGGATGGGCACTAGCAGCGAGCCATTTCCACGCTACGCCTGAAGAAATGAGAAGAGGGAGGTTCCCAGAACCTGGGGCGCCTCACTGCAGCTCGGAGAGGGCCACCTGACAGGAGCTGTAGCCTCTGGCCGAACAACAGTCTGCTCCCAGCACCGAAAGAGCCAGGGGAAAGCCGCCTGACTGCTGGTTCCTCCTGCCCTCTGCCCTCCTGCCTGGGCCTCCCTGTGTCCCGACTCAACCAGAAGGCAGGTGGGTGCAGTCACCGGAAGGCATCCTCCCCGAGACGCAGAGCCGGGAGTTAGAAGGGTGGCGGGAGGGTCTGGATGGGCAGATGGAGACTGTCCCACACACTTTCCTAAGTGCCTTTATGCACGCGATGATTGGTTTTGAACTTCTAGAATTGCAGATCTAGGACGTGCAGTGTTCTGAGTTCATTCTCTCCTGGACCACAGCGAAAGAGTGAGTTGTGGCTTTGTGGTGTCGCCTTCAACACGGTGAGCTAGGAGCCCTGTCTGCTAGCTCTGACCCCTCTATGCGGTCCTTTGAGGCAGAAACAGCTGTTGAGTTCTTCGGCCCCGTGTGGCCTCCTCCACGTCGTAAGACCCAGTGCCGGGGATCAAAGGCAGAATCCGAGCAGACTGGCCCCCAGGAGGCTATAGCCGCACGGGGTGCTTAGAGACCCGACACCAGTATCTTAAACCAGGCAGAGGGGCAAAGCCCCACGGGGAAGGCACAGCGGTCTACACCAACAATAGTGAGTGAGTAATAAAAGCTAATATTTTCGGCCAGTGGTAGCTAATATTTATTAATAACGTTTACTATCCTGGCCTGTTCTAAGTGCTTTATAGGTATTTATATCATTGAATCTCCCAGCAGCCCCGTGAGGCAGGTCATATTATCAGCCCCATTTCCGAGCCGAAGAAACAGGCATGGAAAAATTAACTCACACAGAAATTGAGGTATAGAAAGGTTAAATGGTGAAGCCAGAGTTTGAACCCAGGCAGGCAGATTCAAAAACCCACTTTCTCAAAATCTATGTTCTATTCCAGTGAGTCTGCCATCAAAACTATGTGGAAGATGATACTAAGTCATCATTTGCCGTTTGAATTCTCATCCCCTCACGAGTACCCTGCGAAGCTTCCAGAGGCTGCATGACATGGGATGACATCATTCAGGCTACTGGAATGTTCTGTGTTTTAAAACTTTCTCAGTTTGAGTTTCTAATACAGTCAATCCCGATAGACTTAACTCACATAGACAAAAGTTCCTCCGTGTCTTCAGGTGGGTCCTGCAGGGTCCTGTGAAGGACTCTTGAGACCAAAAAGTATGAGAACCACTGTACTACTCTTTTCCTGTGGGGTTCAGAGGAGGGGGTCCCACTGGATTATGAGATCAAATTTATTATCACTAGTTTCCTTGCCTAAATCATACGATGTGTAAGGCAGATTCTACACTAGAAAATTATAGAACCTGAAGGAACCCAGAGGGGTCAAAGGGCCATTTTCTTGGTTTGGGGAGGATGGCTGCAGCTGGGCTGTGGGCTTCCCTGCCCCTGGCTGCCTCATGGGCCTGCTGATGGCCAGGGGGGCCCTGCTGGTATTGTCCAGGACCCCTGGGCCAAGCCCAGGTCATGTCAGGGGAATGGAGAGTATCTGGTTGAAAGACCACACCAGTAATATTTGTCATCTCATTTGCAAGGAAGAGTGGAAGTTTAAAGCTTTGTGATTTTCAGTAGAAGAGTATAATTTTACTTATCTGTCAAGATTTATAAAACATGATTGCCAGGTGCCCTTGTTTTTTTAGTCTATGAAATGGGGAATAAGTAATAATAATTGCTTTTTAGTTGGTAGATATTGGGAATTATAGCAAATGAAGTTAGCCAATCATGGGGAAAGGCTAGAATCTAACACTGGGGATGGCATAAAGTCATTGATGTTCCTTGCTTCAAAGTGAAGAGATAATGGGAAAATGTACGGAGTGGACATTCTAGGCTGGTACCCAGCATCCATTTCTCCTTCCGCAATTGGGGAGCTGCCATGTTGCTTGGGTAGAACTGATGTGGACACCCCAGTGTCCTCATGATGGGCCTAAGCCCATCAGTGTAATTCCACCCCTTGCCCTTGACCATGACCAGTCAGGGATGAGAAGTTATCTCAAGCTCACGTTCAGTGGCTGGAGGAAGGGAAGCCACAGATGTGCGTCTCTTTCTGGACAGGATGATGTGTAGATGTGAGTCCTGGGATGATTGACGTTACTTTGCTGCCAGGAGAGAAGCTGATGTGTGATGAATGAAGTCTACACTCCAGCAAGAGCAGAGCCAAAGACTCAAGGACAGACAAGCCAGAAGACCACACTGCCACCGAGCTCTTCTCTTCCAGAAGCCCAGGACTCCCTGTGTTTTAGCCAATTTAACTATTTTTCTGATACTTAGCAACCAGAGCATCTGATATAATTAAATAACTTTTTTCCAACTCAAATACTATCAGAGACAAAAAGTAGGACTGTCATGTTGACCAAAGAGCGTCAAATCTGACAATTTAAGGATAATCAATCCTGATTTTCTGTCACCTTCACTTCCAAACCTTCCACATAGGCATTTCCTATGTTAGTCTTTCTTTCCAAATAAAACGCTCCTTCCCTCTTTGACTGCATAGTGACCAAGCATCAGATACTTGAGTCTCAACAACTGAAGCTTCTCAAGTGTAAAGGAACGTGCGGGGCTCAAAGGACAGCACCACATGTCTCACGAGGGTCACTTGAGCCGACTTCTCTGCAGCAGGACAGATGTGGCAGGCCGAGGGGCAGGACTCATCTGATGGTTGGAAGGATGGGCTCCCGGATCAGACTTGCTGGGTTCAAGCTCTGCCTGTCTCTCTGGGAGAGCTATTTGACCTTGCTAAGCCTCAGCTTCCTTATCTCAAGATAACAAGATGGTGATAATAAGAGGACCTCTAGCCTCTGGATGTTGCAAGGATTAAACGAGCTAATGGATGTACCATGCGTTTGTGTGGCCAACGGGAATTTTTCCAAAAATGTCAGAGACAGTCCAAGAGACTTCCCCTCCCTGGGACTCAGGTTCCTCTCCTGACAAAGGAGGAGGGATGTCCAGGGTCCCCTCCAGCCAGACGTGCTGCCCTTGGCAGAGACAGGATCCGGGTTCTCTGCTTGAGCAGCAAGGGGCCTGGGGCAGAGCGCTCTCCTGCAGGGAAGCCCGCCTGCCCTCAGAAATGACGCAGGGGCCATCTGTCAGGTGGCCTCAAGGGCCTTCAGGAAAGATACCTATGTTTGTTTGGTTTGGGCTTTGGTGTTAAGTGTAGAGACTGCAGCAGAGAAACAGGGCCACGCGTGCTGGTCGGCATGTCATGAGCGGGGCTGAGTGTGCAGACAGCATGGGTCCAAGGGTCTAAGAGACTGTGTTGTTCATTCTGCTGGGCCTCACGTTGTTCATCCGTAAATAGGGACACCCTCCCTGTCTCTCAGAGAGACTGTGAGGGTTACAGAAAACAACCCACGCGATGTGGGAAAGTGCCTGTCGCACCTCAGTGCCTTGGTGTCAATACTGTTCCTTTCCTCTTTCTGGAGCCCAAGTCCACCAGCCGCCACTGCAACAGGAAATGGAGCTGGAAAGTGCACCCCCTGAGGGTGCAACCCAATAAGCTCTCTAAGCTTCAGATGGAGAGTTGCTGGGGTCCTGAGGAGACAGGCATCATGCAGAAACCCCCGACGGGGGAGAGCTGACCTCACGGCACCCGAGACCCACACCTGGATGTGCTAGTGTGGGAACTAACACATCAGGGTGGCTCTAGCGACCCATGTTCCTCATTGCCCTTCAGAAGTCTATTCATGATTTCTGTTAACTCATGAGACTTGGCTACTCTCTTTTCTAGAGTCTTCTCCCCCCACAAATTCCCAACTCCTCTGTTATTTAAAATTCAAACTCCCAGAGGGAGAATCTGAGGGGCAGGTTGGCATCAGCAGTCACCATGTGGGCGCCTTCCCTCTGGTGGCCTCCCTGGCCCAGGTGCTCTCAGCTGAGGTCACAGGGATGGGATCACAGGCACAGGTGCTCAAGGGACAGCAGAGGGGGGCCAAGAGCCTGAGGTCGTGCAGCTGGATGGGGTCACCAGCTTCAGGGACAGCAGTGTGACACAGCTGTCACCAGTGTGGGCTCCTTGCCCAGGGCTTCCTCCCCCTCTTTCTCATTGTCTTGTTTTGGGGCAGCTCTACCCCAGGCCAAAGATCGTTTCCCGTCAAGATGGTACCACCCCCAGAGCTAGAGGGATCATGCTATGAGGGCCTGGCAGCTGTCTTAACCTATCTCCCGAAGGGCTTGTTTCTTGTTGGAAGAGCCTGAAATAATCACAGGCCTGGGGCTTGCAGACAGTACCGGGGTTTTGTAACCACGTTGGCCCTGATCTGTACACAGTCGCTGAAGCCCAGGGTGAGATGCTGCCGCGGCCTGGCCTGTGGGTGCAGGTTTCCTGCCCCAGTGTTTAGAAGTCTGTTTCCGAGCTGTCTTGTTCGTCATCACGTACACAGGGTGAGGTGACCCCTCTCCCTCGTTCTTGCTGGTGGGGTCTGGGGCAGCCTGGATAACTGAATGTCGCAGCAGTGAGGGATGACCCAGTGTACCTGCATGGCAGAAGACGCTCTGGTCACTGTACTGAACCAGCATGGAGGACCTACCCTGGGGACAAGGCTGCCCTCTGTGAGGAGGGGGAGGGTCACCTCGCAGGGTGGGATCAGACCTGCTGTCAGTCACCTGGAGAAGAGGTGTGTCTCTCAGATTGCAATCAGCTGAGCTTCCGGGAGGAAGCCCATCCCTGGCATCTTGACCTGAAATGCCTACAGAGGGCATCCTATCTGTGGGCATTAACTTTGCTCCTTTATTTAGGACATCGTTCTTCAAACTTTGAGACCATTGGAACCCCCCGGGGTACTGGTTAAAAAGGCACGTTCCCATATCCCAACCCCAGAGGCTCCTATTCTCTGAGGTGGGACTCAGGGGTCTTTGATCTTGACAATCACCCCTAGTAGTTCTGATTCAGATGACCATGGACCACATCTAAAGAAACCTGGTCTAAGAGGAAGGTTAGTGTGTCAGGTAAGCCTGAATTCAGAGTCTGGCTCTGCCACTTGCATGCTCTCTGGCCTTTGGCACGCTCTAATCTCTCTGTGCCTCAGTTTCCTCTTCTGAGAAATGGGAACAATCATATCAACCTCATTGGGGCATTAGGAAGAATAAATGAAGTGAGATGCTGCTCTCAAATGCTTGGGAAGGGTGGACATGGGTGATTGATAGAGTCTGACTGAAATCTCACTTGTAGAGCTGTACTTATCAAGGGACACGTTGCAGGAATGAATGGTAATTCTAATGTCCTGAAGAAATGCCACCCTTAGCTGCTCCATTCAGAATCATCATTGGTAAACTAGGCAACCCTAACACACCCTCACCCCAGGCACACTCACACCCTCCTCCCTTCTCTCTCAACTGGCCAAGCCCTTTGCCTGGAAGCCCAGTTCTCCATTGCCTGGTCCATGGTCTACCCCATGACCCCCAAACAGACCACCTGTCAGCAGGAAGCCTGTGTCCCGTGCTGACATCCCAACTGTGCAGCCACGCTGAGTACTCTTAGGTCTCAGACTTCTGGTTTTTTAAGTAGTTCCAAGAACTGGTATCCAGCTCTTGGAGAAATAGGATATTCTGTGTGGTCAACTATCTGGGCTCACTGAGAGACGGTACGGATCAGTTGTTTGGCTGATTTTATATATATTAATATTCGAGAATATTTACTTTATACAGAGCGTCTGGCCACTCCCAAACTCAGCTAAAAATAATTGACTGTTCAAGCATTAGAAAGTTACATTAAAATCTTCCAAAGCTCTGTTGTCCTTATTATGAATAGTGATTATCATGGTATCTGAGAATCCCCGAAAGGGCATTTCTAATCATTAGAATTCAGGGTAAGCCAGCTTCTACCTCATTAAGCCTAAAGCCCTGGCAGACATCCAAGAATTGTGGCTATACCACACAACCCAGCTGGGGACCTGGGTGGGGAGGGTTCAGAGACCTGGCTTCCGGTCATCGCCCTCACCTTGCTGTGTAACCCTGGGCAAGTGTCTCTGAGCTTGTCCCATCCATACAGCTAGGCGGTTATTCCTCAGTCCCATACCTTCTAACGTAGAGTCTGTGTGTCTGGGTGAGCTGACCTTCATGTTTCCGTAGAATGACGCTTGGTCTTGGTTCCAGTTTAACAGGCCAGAGGGCAGTTAGAATCCATCCTTGTTGCCAATGATCCGGTACAAAATGCATTTCTATTTGTTTTGTGCTAAACCAATTCCCCAGGGCAGCCATCCAAGCAGAGCGGAGTTGGTGGTAATGGAGAAAGCCCAAGATGAGGACGTAGTTTCCAGCACCAAGGCCATTAGCCAAGTCTTCCTGACGCCAGGATGGTGAGAGGAAGAGTGGACAGCTCCTACGGGCACCCACGCTTTGGTCCTGACCTGTGCCTTTGGCCCCCGTGCTGACAGAGTCCCTGCTTCTCTGGCATTGTGTAGAGGGGACACGGCTTTGAGGGGCTGGCAGAGCAGCCATGGGTTTGTGCCACCCACCGTGCCCCTGCCCTGTGGTACACATCCAGGAGAGCGGGGCCAGCTTCTTAATGGCCATCGTTTCCAAGATGGCACCTGGCAATGTCAGTCAGAGGGTGAGGGCTTGACCCGGCTTGTCCCTTCATCTGGCCAGCTTTCCATGGGTCACACTGATGAAAGGAGAGGCTCTGCAGGGTCGGGGAGAGGGCGGATTACAGAGCTTTGGAGCGAAGCTGGCCTGACTCTTTTGTTGGATTTGCCCCTTCTCCATACTCACCCTTGTGCCTGTTTGTTCCTGGCTGGGTCTGGCTCTAAGCTGTGGAGAAGTAGCAGATGAAGAGGAGGAGAGGCTGCCGGAGTTGATGGTAACGATGTTCCTAACAGTAGCTCACACATTTGTTTAGTGCGCCAGCAGCTGTACCAAGGTCTGTCTCCTAGAGGGAGGATCTTTTGTTCCACATGGAAAAACTGATGTGAGAGATTGAATGACGTGTCAAGGCTACAGGGCTGGTAAACCGGGAGAAAGGATTCGAATCTAGGCCATCCAGCTCCGGAGCTGGCCACTATTGAAGAGCAATGCCTTTGTAGAACTTTCCAGACACCTCCTAGGCAGCTCTGGGCACACCCCCTTTCCACCTCCTTTCTTGGAGCTTAATGCTGTGGCCTGGAGGGAAGCAGACTCCCCCCCTGAGAAGTTTCCACTATTCACCCAGGGTGAGCTGCTTTGCTCCTTTGCTCCTGAGGGACGCGAGTGCGGCGGCCTCCCTTAGAAGCTGCGGGCAGGGGGCATGGCCTCCGCCCTCCTAGGCCCAGCTTTATAAACGCTCCTCAGGCCACTGTCTGGGGGGACACCACCTCTCACCTACCTCACACCGTCTGAACCTTAAGCAGCCAGAGGGCCTCTTTGGGGCCCCCTAGCCTGGGGAACTGTGCTCCAGCTTCGAGATGGAAAGACCTGGGCTTATGTGCCATCCATAACCCTCTGAAACTCTTGTTTCCTCTGAAAACACGGATAATGATGACTGCCTCATACCTACTGCAGCTTTACCGTGAGGGTGCAATGCAGTCATCGATGTGACAGGTTTTTCATGAATTTTCATAACGAGCTCATCTTGACTGAACTTTCAAACTTGACAAGCAGCATCTTCATCTTGTTTAGATGCACAAAAGGAAGTTCAGAGGAGTTCACGAACGGCCCAGCACCCTGCTTAGGAGCAGCAGGCCCACGCTTGCTCTTGACTCACCTGAGTCACAGCTGTCCCCTCCCTCCCCAAGCCCCGGTGTCATACAGATGCAACGTGATGCTGATTCGGGACCCACTGCGAGGTGAGCCCGGTGTTGCAGAAACCAGGGCGGAGCGGAGATGCTCTGCAGAAGTGTGGGAGCTGTTCCACTCAGAAGCGAGCCTTAGAAACATCTCCTGCCAACAGAACCTGCCGCTTCGGTCACTGGGCGCGGCTGTGTCACTGCTCCGCCTACGGACAGGGACACCGGGTGGCAAGCATGTTCAAGCCAGCCCCAATTCCGTGCTCTGGGTAATGGCTTCACCTGCTGCCTCCATCGCATGCTTTCTCGGAGGCGTAGCCAAGGAGCAGGGAGACATTGAATCGGAAGGCATCATTACCTCCACCGCTGAGTCCAGTTCACCACCAGCGGGCTTCTGCACCCCAGTCTTTCAGCCACGCTGGCCCGAGGGGCAGGCTTCAGTGACCTCCCTGAGACCCCAGACACAGGTGTTCGCAGTCTCTTGGGACCCCCGTTCTGCAGCTGAGCTCTTGTGCCTAAATTTTTAAGCGTGAGTCCTTCCAGGTCCCCGTTTGTGTAACTAACATATTATTCTCTTACAATAATGTTAGCTACAAAGGAGTTGTTACCATTTTCCAGAGGACTAAGTGCTCCCATAGGGCATTGTGCTGTGGCCTCTGCCTGCATTATCTTAGGGAATCATCCCAGCTAGGGCGCTGTTATTCCCATGGAACAGATCAGGAAACTGAGGTGCAGAGATCGGAAGTGATTAGCCATGCTCAGCAGGCTAGTAAGAGACAGAGAGGGGGAGTGAGCCAGGCTGTTGAGCCCCCAGGCCACACTGGCACGGCCACTGTCCTTGCTCCCGGGCTGATCATCTGCCCCTATCCAGACGCTGCCACTCCTCTGCCCTCCTAGAGGTCAGGGTGTGGGACCCGTGCAGAGACCCTGGGACCCTGAGCCCCCATCTTCCCGGGCTTGACTCCTTCCCCACTCCACCAGGCCTCCGCACCATCCATCCTCACGGGCCCTGCCCAGCCCTTAGCCAGGCCCAGCGTATTTCCAAAGCGTCCCAACCTGTCTCCCAGCTTCCAGGTTTCTCATGCTTCAATCCATCCTCTGGTGGCTGCCAAAGGCCTCCTCCTGAATCATTCATGCTCCTTCCTCAGCAAGACGCCCCAGCCCCAGCTGCAGGTGACAGAGTCAGGCCCAGACCTGAAGCCTGGCATCCAAGGCCTCAGAGCCTGACCTGAACCCCCTTCAGCCTCTCTCCTGCCCCGCCACCTTCAGTCCAGCCATGCCTGCCTCCTCCCCTGCTCCTCACGGGTACCTACGATTTCTCCCTCCGGTCACATCGATTGTGTGACTGGATTGCTCACTTAGCCACTCAGAAATGTCCATTGAATGCCTACACGTGCTGAGCATCATTCAGGCACCGTGGGGGCCCACATGGCCAGCTCCTGTCGCACGGAGCTTGCAGATTCGCAGAGGACACAGAGTTGGGTGTCTCTGAGGAGCTGAGAAGCCAGGGTTGTGGTGCAAGGTGGGCTGGGGGCCTCTCAGGAAGTTTGACAGCAGTCACACCGAGGTGGCTCCAGCCAGTAGGGGGCAGCAGAGCTGAGAGACCCCCACGAGGGACGGCAGTAAGCAGATGCCACAAAGCACTAGACGGCGTGAGCAATCAGAAGCATATGAGATGGGGAGGAGAGGAAAGAAAGATGGCGGGTAGGAGCCACGGAGGCAGCAGCCGAGACAAGCCGAGCTGCAAGGATGATGAAGACACAGGAGCAGAGAAGAGATGATGCAGCATCGGAGGGACCACAGGCCACTGTGCGGAAGCCCTGCTGAGGCAGCCCGAGCTTCATCCCTGCTCACTGCTCTGCCAGCAGTGCAGGAGGTTGCCCAAGCACGCCCCTGGTCCTTGCATCCCCAAAGCACCAAACGCAGGACAAAGCTGCCATGAGCTGCCATGAGCTGGGCGGCCACCAGCCTACAGAGGCGGCTTCTTTAAGGCCTCCTGTGATGATTACCCAGAGCGACCACACCAGACCAAGATTTGCTCGGAAAGTCCTAAGTGCAGGGAGAGCCTGCAAGAGCCTGCCACTGGGTGGCAAATTGCAGGATTGGAGACCACAGAAAGCCACAGGAAAATTCCCGTCAGGGCCAGGAGCAGACACAAGGGGAGAGGGGCTATGAATGGCTCCCTGGATGGGAGGGGAGATAGAACGCTCAGCTAGCTGGTATGGAGGAAAATAAAGAAACGATGGAACAAATGCCTGGAATCCCTGAGTGGAAAGGCTGGCACGGAGAAAGGGAACTATGTGACCAGATGTTTGCTTTGCCTCCTGGATGGAAAGCACTCCAAATGGAAAATTTTCCCGTACCAGTGAGGTCAGAATGTATGAGCAGCCCCTCTTCCAAAAAGCAAGATGGTGGTGTCTGCCAGCCCCTCTGTGCCTCTCGGGAGGACTGCTGTGGCTGGAGGGCAGGCAGCACGGCGGAGACCTCAGCCCCTTCCCTCTCTGGTCCTCTCTGAGAAAGACCACTTGTGGACCGGACAGAGTGTGGCAACACACCATTTGCTCCCCAAGTTTACAGACCTGGCTCTGGAAGGAAGACCCACGGGAAGGGAACCACATCCAACCGGAGGCCGGGAAATGTTTCCCTTGGTCTGTGGCAGCAGCTGGTGTTGGCCTGCTCCCTTCTCATCCACAACAGCATGGCATGAGCGAAGGCAAACAAAACAGCAGCCAATGCAAAGGGTTCTTGGGCTTTCTGATGTGAACGATCCAGGAACCAAGGGCAGGAGCAACGGAGGAGCCCCCGGGGGAGGGTGGGGGACGAGAAGACCCTGTGGGAAAGCTAGCTGGCTCCAGGGGCCTGCTGACTAGTACAGGGTCTTATGGAAATAAAGGGCAGCCGATGTGGAGGGTTGCCTTGTGTTTCATGTGTGTGTATGCCCGTGCACACCTGCGTGTGCATGTGTTTTGTCTACTTCAACCCCCTCCTTGACTTCAGCCTCCAAGGCCTGGCACCTCTCCTCTCTCGAGGCAGTGGGACACCTCCTTAGAGCCCCTCCCCCTTCCCCCTCCCCTCCCCCCTCCTCCTTTTTCCCCCAGTTTTATTGAGATATAATTGACGTACAGCACTGTATGAGTTTAAGGTGCACAACATAATGATTTGACTTACATAGATCATGAAACGATTACCACAGTAGGTTTGGTGATCATCCCTCTCATACAGATACAACATTAAAGAAATAGAAAAAAAAAAGTGTTTTCTCTGTGATGAGAACTCTTAGGATTTACTCGACAGCAGCTTTTATTTAAAACCTACAGCAGTGTTAATGATCCTTATCATGTTATGCATTACATCCCTAGTACTTATTTATCTTATAACTGGAAGTATGTACCTTTGACCACCTTCATCTTATTCCCTTCCCCCGAGCCCCCTACCTGTCTCTGGTAGCCACAAACCTGATCTCATTTTCTATGGGTTTGTTTGTTTGTTTTTGAAGTGTCATTGACCTACAACACTATGTTAGTTCCTGGGGTACAACAGAGTGATTTGATATTTATATACATTTCAAAATGATCACCATGATAAGTCTAGTTACAAGATGTCACCCTACAAAGATATTACATAATAATTGAGTATATTCCCCGCACTGTACATTTCAGCCCTGTGACTCATTTATTTTGTAACTGCAGGTCTGTACCTCTTAATCTCCATCGCCTATTTCTCTCCTCCTCCCCACGCCCCGCCCCTCTGACAAGCACCTGTTTGTTCTCTGTGTCTATGACTCTTGTTTCTGTTTGGTTATGTTTGTTCATTTGTTTTGTTTAGATTCCACATGTGAGTGAAATCATACAGTATTTGTCTTTCTCTGTCTCATTTCACTTGGAATAATACCCTCTAGGTCCATCCGTGTTGTTGCCGATGGCAAGATTTCATTCCTTTTTATGGCTGAGTAATATTCCAACCCCTCTTCTTCTCGATACTGTGTCAGTTCGGCTGTGGTAACAAGCAGCCCCAGTGTCTCGGGGGCTCACAACCATGCACATCTCCCTCGCACTCACATCACCTGTGGGAGGCTGTCGGCTGTGGCTCCACGGGCTCCGCCCCACAACTCCTCATCCCAGGGCCCAGGCTGTAGGAGCTTCCCCAGCTGGTCAGTGCGTTCTTCTGACACACTTCTCAAGCAAGTGCGATGATGGAAACTCTCGCTAAACTTCTGCTGAGACCTGGAATACATCACCGTATTTATTCACATTCCGTGGGCTGAATTGTATTACATGGTCAAGTCCAATGTCAGTGGGGTGAGAATGAACATTTCTCCCAAAGGGAAGGAGGGTGAGAATGAGTGCAAACTACCATGTTATTTCATATTGTATGTCAATATTGTCTACCTCCCTTCCAGCAGGTCTCTCCACAGCTCAGCAGTCTCCTCTGAGCAAGCCTCTTTTGTTCTCCTAACAACCTTAAGAAATAATCGCAATGGCAAAAGTAATTAACTTTAAAAACAAAAAAGTAATTAACTTTTACTGCCTCTTTCTTTGTGCCAGGTGTTGTTTAAGTGCTTTACAGGCGTTCTTTGAGTTAACACTCACAGCAGCCCCATGATGTAGCGACCACTGTTATCCCCATTGTACGTGTAAGAAAACTGAGGCTGAGAGGTTGACTGGCCCAAAGTCACACAGCTGCTAAGGGTCAGGTCTGGGATTCACTCCGAGGGCGCCAAAGGCTGTACTTTCAACCCCAGCAACTACACGGCTTCTTCCTATGAGGCCAGGGTGGGGTAGTGGCCCCATATGACAGATGTGCAAACTGAGGCCCAGAAAGTTGACTTGACCTGACCAAAGATACACCCTGTAAACAGAACTAAAGTAGAAATGCCGTCTTCTCCTCCTCAGCAATCCGTCCCCTACACCAAGCCGGGGACATTGTCGTCTAGCACTTTGGGGACACTGACTGCCACCCTGGCCTGGAGCCGTGCAGAGGGAGGCTCCAGTGATGGTGCCTGTCTGTCGGCCTTTTCCTACCGGTCAGCCCAGGGTGGTGAAGTAGCCCAGTCCTGGCTCGACCACTGACGACCTCAGGCAGGTTCCTCGACCTCTCTGAGCTTTACCTTCCTGGTCTACAACATGAGAGCCACAGAGCTTAGAGCATAATGCCAACCAGAGTAACTGGCCTCATTTTCACTCTCCAGCTCCTCCACTCTAAATCCTGCTGGATTTCTTTGGTTAAGACACTCTTGCCCTCCACCTCACCTTCACTTCCTACCCCAGCCCTCCATCCATCCTTCTTGGGTTCGTGTCACCTCCACTGCGCACTCAGACAGGTTTGAGAGGAGGCGTGAGATGAGGTGGGGGCCACAGTCCCACCTGAGCGTCAACAAAGAACCGAATGGGCTGGCTCTCTGTGCTCCCCACCTGGATACACGTATACACGTGTGCACAGACATGCCCACATGTATATATCACACGCCCACATCACATGCGCGTGTATACAATACGCAAAACACTTACATACCTGTACACAAATACACACATACCCATGTACCTGCATGCACACGTGTACACACATATACACACAGACACCTGTACACATATACAGAGACACACATACATATCCACACAAACACACACATACATATACGCACCTACACAATATACCTGTGTACATGTGTACACACATACCCACAAACACACACATGCACATGTCCACAAATAAACACACAAATATGCACACATACATACACTCCACGCAGGCACAGCCACTGGACAGGGTGTGGCTTGTGGGGCATATAATGCTGTCTGTCCAGCCAATTCCTCCCCTGGAGGGTAAGTGCTCTTCTGGGGGCGGGGCCTTGGTCACAGCCAGAGAACGGCAGAACATGAGGGCCCGTGGGGGTCAAGCCCCTCCCTCAGCTGCGTCTTGCAGGTGAGGAAACCGAGGCCCAGAGCATAACGGAAGCACACAGTGCTCCAATATGCCAGGCACAGTTCCAAACTCTTCATCTGTACTAACCCACTCACTGAACACTCACAGTCACCCCCTGAGGGACCCACTGTCTCGTTTTTCCAAACAGGAGAACTCAGGCCCAGAGGGTCACGCGTTAGTGGTCCCCCAGTGGGCAGTGGAGTCAGGCTCAGGCAGCAGCTCCGGTGCCCCTGCTCCTCACGGGCAACCTGGGCTGCCCCTCTGCTGCCATCGCTGATCGCGTGACACTGGGCAGAGGGACCGTGATCGCTGCCGAGTCAGGTCGGACCCAGCTTCCGACCCCTGCTGCCTCAGGCAACCTGGCTGAGAGGCTGTCGTCTGACCACGTGGTAATTTTCAGGGACACGAGGACACGCCAGACAGGCGGGCCGAGGGAGGGAGGTGCCTGGGCGGGCAGTGCCATGCGTGCTGCTGTGGTCTCTGCCCCTCCTGCTCTCGGGGCATGAATGGCCCGCCTGCCCTGAGACGGGAGCCCAGCGTCTGAGCAGGCCGGATGCCTGGTTTCTTTGGCAACTCAACTCACATTCTCCTGGCTGTGCTTTCTGGGGCTTGATTTAAGTTTAATTCCAGCCGGAATGACTGGAAATACCAAGTATTTCACTAGGATTAGTGCTTGGCTGGAAGGGCCAACTGCCTCTGCCACAACCAGGTACCGTGGACCTCAGAGGAGCGTTAATCCCAAGGAAGTCTCCGTGACTCAGCCTCCGGTGGCTTCTCAGCCCCAGGAGGGCCAACGCGAGGCACAGACGCCCGGGCTGGGCCTCCGCTGAGCTGGGGGAGGGGAGAGGCGGCACAGGAGGGCTTGCCGAGCTCAGAGCAGCCCTGCTCTCCCACCCACGGCAGGGACCCATCCAGCCCATCCCCCAAAGCACACGCTTCGGGGAGAGCGGGGAGCAGAGTGGGGCGGGGCAGGCACACAGTGCGGGCACCCCTCTGTGCCCGGGGTGGGGGGCGGTAAGGAGGCACCGTCTGGTGGTCCGGGGCACAGCTGCCAGTCTCACCAGCACTTAGTTTCTCGGCCCTGGCCACGTCTAACCGCCCTGAGCTGTGGTTTCTCGTCTCTAAGTAGGGATGATAACAGCACCTCCCACGCGGAGCGGAGCGGAGCGAATATGAAGATTAAATGAGGCAGGGTTTTCAAAACACATAGCACAGTTCCTGGCACATGGAAAGCCCCAGATAAATACTAGGGATCAATGTGAACCATTAGCTTCTCACACCTGCCAAGCCTTCAAGATTCTGTGAAGGAAAACAGTCAAAAATGTGAAGCACCTCCCTTCCCAAGGTAATGGAGCTGGTTTTCCTTCCTACCTATTGGCTCCAGCCTGACAAAGGTGTCTACATCAGAGGAAGGTCTTCTAGCAACGGGCTCAGCCCCACCTGGCAGCTCCGGGCTCCCATGTAGCTCTCTGAGCCCCCATGCTGCTGCCCAGAGCAGGCATCCCTAACTGCCTCTGTCCTACCCCATGGGCTTGGCTTCATCTTCTCTGCCCTGGTTCCTATGCCTGGTTCTGAGCAGCCCTCCTACTGGGATCCCAGGTGCCCTCCGAGGTAGAGCCCTGCTGTGAGCCCCACATGGTGATCAGTGAGCAGGTGGGGAGATTGCCCTTCAAAGCTGGGGTCCTGTCACCCACAGACAGATCCCCACTAGTTTCCTGGGCATCAGCTGCCTGCCCGAGTCCCTGGCCTGCTTCTCGCCTCTCCACGAGCTGCTGGAGCAGCTCTAGACCCTGCTGTGTGGCTGGGAGGGTCCCGCAGTGCCTCACACCCAGTCCCAGACTATCATAGAAGGGGCAAACCCAGAGGGAGACAGGGGAGTTAGTTAGAGGAAAGACAAGAGAAGGCCACGGGGAAAGGATGGCAGGGGCAGAATGCAAGCAAATGCCAATCAGGCATAATTTGAGGCTGAAAGCAGTCAGTGAAGGACTGCCCACACTGCTCTCCAAGATGAACGTCTTCCTCCCCGCAGTCACGCTTGGTCACCCCAGCAACCCAGCAAGGACTTTATCAATGATCCTAGCTCTGTACCCATCATGGACCTTCAGTCCTCCAGGCCCTGCAGAAACTTTTCTTTCTGCTGGAATACCTGCCAGCCTTCCCTAGTATGCACCATGAGTGAACTCCTATTTATCCTTCAAAACCCAGCTCAAACGTCACCTCCTCTAGGAGGCTTTCCCTGAACACTCCCTCCCATATTCAACCACAGCCTCTTGAGATGCCCCACAGTGTGCTCTACATCTATGTACCTCTCTTTGTTGTGGTTTATTGGCTCATATGTCATCTTCCCTTGCTGTGCTCGGGGCAATGAGTGTGTCTTATCCATCTCCACATCCCCAGCTCCTATCACAGAGCTAAGCACGGAGTGAAGCCTCAGCTAAAATTTGCTGACATGGAAAGCAACAACAACAAAACAACATCTTTTGACTAATCCTTCACACCTCCCTGGCGAAGCAAATCTAAAGTCCTAACTCAAGCCCTCTGAGGGGCTGAATGTCTAAGATGGACTTCAAGACAAAGTCCCAAACATCACACAGCCTCATGGAAGTATCAGGACATGCCCGGCCTCTGGAAGGGTGAGCCAGAAGGAAGCTTCCAGAGGGCTCAGAAATCACCCACTGGTGTCCTGCAGTGAGAAAGCCACCCTGGCCGGTGGCGATCTGAAGCACCAGCAGCATGAAGAATGAAAAGGCAGAGTGTGGCCAGAGCTGAGAGGTTGGCATTTGCAGGCTAGGAGCCGAGGAGGAGCGGCCCTGGGGGAGAAACTGAGCTAGGCGTGACCCCTAGCCCAGGGGGTTCCAGGCAGAAGAACAGCCCACTGATGTCCCTCTCAAGCTATGGGAATATTGTGGGCACTGAAACCCCATCTAAGAACACTCTGCACTGCTCCAGTCCCAGGCCTGACTCCATCGGGACCGTACTGCCAGGGGCGTCAAGTCCAAGCTCCAAGTCTGCCTCCCGGCCCCCCCCCCGACACCGCTGCCACCAACTGCTGCCCTCACTGAATTCTCTCCTCTCCCACCCACTGCCCAGGCCCAATCTCAGCCACCATCACCTCCCTCCCAGCTCCTAGGGGCCAGCCTGTGGGGCTGTCGCTCTTCCAGCCTTGCCCTTGAGATGCACCTGGACAGTCCCCATTAACATGTGGATCAGACCCTGTTTAAGAGTCTCCCTTATCGATCCTGCTCTGGAGGAGGCTGCTTTGGGGAATAAGGTAGAGGGTCAAATGCGTGAGAAACTCCCTGTCCAGCAGAACTGATGCCCTCTGCTCACCTCTCCAGCCACTTATCATTCCCACCATACGACCTCTGATGCTCAGATGACAACGTCCTTTCCTCCTTTGTCCACCTGCCGCCCTCTAGGTCTGTCCCCCCAGCTGAGGGAGGCACCCCCACTGTTCCCACAACCCCCCCATCTCTGTTATCTCTCTCTCTCTGGACTGGGGGTTCTGAGCTCTCATTCCTGAGCGCCGGGAATACAACAGCAAACCAAACAGAAAAATCACGTACGGGATGGAGAGTACGTAAGATGCGTACGTAAGTATATACGTACACGAGATGTCTGGTGCTGGGGAGAAGTTTTAAGCAGGACAGAGGGAATGAATGCTGGTGGCGATTTAAACAGGATCCGAGGAGGCAGGGAGCCAGCCGTTGGATCACTGAGGGAACTTCGTGCGGTGGGGAAATGTTCTATGTCTTGCCTGTGGCAGGAGGCTATGCAGTTGTATACGTTTGTCCAAACTCCGAACTGTACGCTTAAAACCTGTGGATTCTACTTGTATAAATTATATACCTCAGTAAATCTGACATCATAAAAGGGTGTCCCAGACAACAGAAACCTAGAGGCAGGAGCATGCCCAGAAGGACTGGTACAGGGGTGGAGGAGCCACAGGCCAGGCACTGTGGACAGGGCAGAGGTGATGTCCAGCGCGTGCGTGCGTGTGCCTGCGTTCCGTGTTCTGGGTGGGCCCAGGCGTCAGTCTCCTTCTAGATGTCTGCAGGTGGCGCACCGCTGGTGTAGGTGCCGCTTCTCAGCATCTTCCTCATCACCTGGGCTGGCAGCCCCCAGAGGGCAGGAATTGTGCTCTACTCATCCCTGCATCCCTGGGAGGTACTGAGGAGGGGCTCGGTGCACGGTGCATGGAGGTTAAATGGAGCTGATTCCCACTGAACCACGTCCAAGGAATCTGAAGCTGTCTGCAGCAGTGGACATCCCCCGTGCTGGAGGGGCAGGGCCCAGTCAATTTCACTGTGGATTTGGGCTGGGACAACTCTGTCTCTGGGGTTCACCTGTCCCAAGATGATGTGTAAGGAGGGGCCGGTCAAGGCCCGCTGTTCGTCGTGTGGATTCCAGACTCTCTCCCTCTCTACCTGACTCCGAGGGCTCCGGGTGGGGTGTGGGCCAGCAGCCCTAAGCCTGGACACTGTCAGCCGCCTCTGTCTTCAGGGGCAAGAAAAGATGGCAGAAAAAGGCTGATGAGCAGCTCAGACTCCTCTCCTCCTCAGCTCAGACTCAGCTTCCTTGAATGAGCTTGAGTGGCAGAGGCCCTGCAGGCTTTATCTGTGTGCGCCTCTGGTGGGGGCTCCCGGAGCCTCACTTCAGAGACTCTGAGAGCAGAGCCTGCGGTGCACTTGGAGAGGAGAGGAAACCTCACATTTCTTGAGCAAATGCCATGTTTTGGGCACTAAGCCAGCACATCACACATGTCATTGCTTTATCTTCACTGCAACCTGCAGGGCGCCAGGGTCCTTGTTTACAGGCAGGGAAAATGGGTCACAGAGCGGTTGAGTCATTGTCCAATGCAAGCGTGGCAGAACCGAGGTCTTTCTGTTCCCAGGGTCAGTGCCACCTCAGAGGCGAAGGAAGGAGGGGGCTGCTGTGAGGAAGGTCACTGGTTGAGAGGAACTGGGAAGGGGATGGGGTGAGTGGAGTGGCAGCGGCTGAAAATGGGCTGCTTTGTCCAGAAGCCAAGGGATGGCCCGGGATTCCAGGCAGAAAAGGTGCTGTTTCCCCCAGGCCAAGGTGAGTAAGTCTGGTAGGGGCCTGGGGTGAAAGTAGGGTCAGCCCAAGGAAAGGACAGTGGCCGCAGCAGGGCTCTGAGCCAAGGGCGACCGGAGCACAAGGGAGTCCAGGAGGCCTCACTTCCAGCCTGAAGATGACAGATCCCTGTGGCTGTGATTCACCAGCTGCCATGACCACAGTCACAGCCCCTGACATCTGCACAGCGTGTGGCACTCTCCACGGACCTTGCAAGTGTCCACACATGACCACGTTCCATCTCACTAGCAGCCCCCTGAGGGTGGCAGGGAGGTGAGGCAACGAGGGCTGGAGGGCTTAAGTGGCCGCCGAGGTCACACAGGGGTAAATGGCAAATCAAGGCTTGAGCAACCCCCATAAATGGCAATGCTGATCCCCTGTCTGTCCATCTTTATAATCATCTGTGTGCTTCTGGAAGGCCTGTATGACCAGACTGAACGGTGGCCCTGGATGGAGCTGGTAGAGTGCTAGAGACTAAATGTTTGTGTGCCCCCAAATTCTTATGTTAAAACCTAACCCCCAAGGAGATGGTGTTGGGAGGTGATTGGGTCCTGAGGGTATAGCGCTCAGGAACGGAATTAGGGCTCCTGTGAAAGAAACTCTGGAGAGCTCCCTCACCGCTTGCACCACGTGAGGCCACAGCGAGAAGAGAGCTGACTAGGAACCAGGAAGTGGGCTCCACCAGGCAGAGTCAGCCAGCACCTTCCTCTTGGACTTCCCTGCCTCCAGAACCGTGAGAAATAAATGTTTGCTGTTTAAGCCACACAGTCTGTGATATTCTTGTTATAGCGGCCTGAACAGAGTTAAACCAGGCCAAGGATACCAAGATCTCAGCCTCTGGAGGAAGAGTATCACCCTCCCTGTCCATGCTCCCCGTGGGGCTCAGGGCTGAGCTGGCCAAAGCAAGTTGAGTCAATGGGCTTTTGGTGTGGGGACTGCCAAGGAAATATCTGTTTCAGCACTGGGGCTGTCAAACATGCAGAGACTGAAAACCATCCATCCATTCATTTTGCCAGCCAGCCAGCCAACAACCAGAGCTCAGGTGTGTGCACGTGTATATGAGGAGACCTCTGACCCCAGGTCATCAGGTTATTCATGGTCCTCAGCACTTACCTCTTTGGGAGTCAGGCGTGAGGGTCGTGCCTCCCTCTGGCCTTGCTGGTGGGAGCCTGGAAGGAAAGGAAACCCTGTCCTTCATTGGGCACAAATGCTGGCGCCTATGGAGCTCTGTTGGGAAATAAAAGCTGCCTTCATGCCGGTCCTCATATTTATGTTCCCCCAGGTTCCCAGACAGGTATCCAGCAGACGGACCTCGGAGCCAATATGCTTGGGATATTGTCCTCAAGGCCTGAGCAAGCCCCTCCCTGATCCAGGCTCGGAGAAGTCTCCCTAATACAGGGACCAGCTGACACTGTCGCTCAGTGCTTCCCAAGCGTATCATCCCCAGGTCCCTTTTTGGGGTGTGTAGAAGTTTTTAGCCTGGCACACCCGTCGCCACGGGACGCACTGGAAATCACGGTGCCAGAGAAACTTCCTGCCTCGGGGCTCCCGTTTCCCGTTCTGGGTCGGCACTCAAGGGCTTCGCACGCACACCTGCGGGGCTCCCAGAATCAACGTGCTTTCTCATCAGAGGCGTTTTTGAGTGTGCAGCATGGAGAGGAGATTTGTGTTCCCTTATTCAAAAAATATTTATTGAGCTCCTTAACTGCCTTTCCCTTTGTTAAGTAATGGCTTCATACGTACTTTGCAGGTGGATCCGCAGGGGCAAGCATTTCCCAACACAATCCTGAGCCTTCGGCCCTTCCCTTACTGCCCCCTTCGTGGGGCCGAAGGAGAGCTCCGGACCGGGGGCCCTGGCCAACCACAGAGCCAAGCGAGATCAAGCCTAGGGCCAGTGAGGTACGTGCATGGTGAAGGGGATGTGGGGGAAGGGCTGGGGCTTCAGAGACGCGAGAGGGTGGCCCTGAGAGGACCGAGGCCATCCTGGGGTGAACGTGGGGAGGGGCCCAGGGAGAGGCCTGAAAGGCTGACGGAGCTGTGTCCTAGGGAAAAGGCAAAGGGAAGAGGAACGAAAGAGTTCCTTCTCTCCAAGGGGCAAGGAGCCCCCGAACTCAGTCCAGGTTTGGGTACCCTTCTGGAGCCAAGGGCTAAGGACGCAGAGCTGGTTTGGGGAGGAATGGCAGAAGGGCAGAGGCCTGTGGGCCAGACCAGGGACAGAAATAAGCCTCTGCCGTGACAGTAGGTATTGGGGGCCTGCCCACCAAGCCACACAGCAGTCACCAGCCAGCACAGGTTCCTGTGAGCCCCTCGCCGGTGACATCGGGTGCGAACGGTGCCAGGCCCCAGCACCGTGTTGGGTGGAATCGGGAGAAGGCCTGGCAGAGATAAGCCTAACACAGTGGTCCTCAAGGTGTGAATCACCCCGGAACTGGTTAGAAATGCAGACTCTCACGCCCCACTCCAGACCCACTGAGTCAGAACCTCTGGGAGGGGGCCCCATAGTCCACTAACAAGCCCCCAGGTGATTCAGAGGCGCACTCAAGTTTGAGAAACTCCGGCCTAAAGGAATCCCTGACTCTCCTTCCCCCCAGCATCCCAGGCCGCGGCTGGATCAGGGCAGGCGGGGCCTGTAGGGTTGGGCTCTCGAGAAACCCACGCAGGAGCACCGGAAGCCTGAGTGGTTAGAGTCTGTGAGCCGTGCCCTCTCCTGAAGGGAAGCCTGACAGATGAAAGGCAGCAGCTGCCGCCCTGCTGCTCTGCTGCCGGGTTTGCAGCCTGGCTTCCCCGGGCCTCGGGCCCTCCCGAGACCTGCCGCCCAGGAGGAGGCCTGGGCCAGGCACAGCCTCCCATGCGGGGACTCGGCTGGCCCCGAACGAGACCCATCAGGGCACCAGGAGTTCGCCACATACATTTCATCCCCTGTTATCTCCACCCCAGCCTACTGAATTGAATGCTTTCGGTACACTGGCTGTACAGATGCGGGTTTCAGAGTTTCAGAGTTCAGTAACTTGGTGATGCCACTCCCTCCTAAGCCGCGGAGGTGGGTCTTGAACCCGTTCTACACGTGCACTGCCTCTTCTAGCCTCACCTCTGATTCCCTAAGCCTTCACTCTGAGGACCTGCTCCCCGTCCCCTCAGCTCGGGGGGTGCAGACTGGCATCTCAGGGGCCAGTGGGTTCCCTTTCAGGAACAGGCATTTGACTTGGTTTTCTCATCCCGGAGCATGTGAATGTGTACGCTTTGTCCAGCATCTCTCAGGAGTCTCCTTCCGGAAGGAGTCTCTAGTTCTGAAGCCTCCCCTCCTGGCCTTCCTCCCACCCCAGCCCGCCACGGGCATCCGCAGCCGTCTGCAGGCGACGTGGAGACAGGCCAGAAAAGCCCACCTTGTTTCGGGTGAGGCAGCGTGGTGGGACGACGGCTCGCTGGGGCCCTACTTCGTGCTGCTCTTGACGTCTCGTTTCCACCGTGTGCTCACGCAAGGACCTCGCTTCTGGAGGAAAACAGATGTGACTGCGTGTGGGCAGGAAACCACAGGGCGGCCTCCTGCCTCATCCGTCCCCATCACTCGAGGCAGCCTCATGTGCTGACGGGGGAAGCTCCCTGGTGGTGATGCTCCAGGCTCAGCCTGCGATGCAGGGCCAGGGTGACCCCAGGCAGCAGGAAGGTGGGGCTCAGCGCTGTGCAGCTGTCAGTAGGAACGGCTAGACATGCAGACTGTCGGCCCAAACCCAGATCTACTGAATCAGAGACCCTGGGGGTGCAGCCGGGCAGCCTGTGTTTTAACAAGCCCTCCCGGCAATTGAGATGCACCCCGCAACGGGCGATTCCCAGACGGCCCCCATCCCTGTTTCCAGCCTCTTCTCTCACCACAGCCCACACCCTCGCACAGCCCTCCTGCGGCGCTCACACCCCTCCTTCAGCCGGCACGTCCGCTTACCTCTTCCTGGCAAGCAGGCTCCAGGTTACACTTCGTCATCCCAGGTCCGACACACAGCATCTCACGTCACTTCCCTTCACGGCTCTTTTCTTCCACGTCCGACTTTCCCTTCCTGGGCTTTATGTCTATTTTCCTAACACCAAAAAATTGAAGCCTCTGTTCATAGCGCACCTGCCTCCACCCAACATTTGTCAACTATTTACCAGGGGGGACGTGGCAGCCGACAAGCAGCAGGGCCCCAGCTCTCACAGAGCTGACAGTGCAGTGGGAACTCATGGAAGAGGTGGGCTGAGGCCTTTGCTGAGCCATCTCTTCACTCTCCAGGCACCCATCAGGCCCCTCCCGGCTTTGTCACCTCTCTGAGCACATGCCATGCCCAGTGCCACGCCAGGCCAGCACAGCGCTTCCTCCCCAGGCCAGGCCCAGGGCTCAACGCTGCTTCAGCAAACCGGAGGTGAGCACGAGTGACACACACTGGCACACACGTGCCCACACACACCGCACTCCTCAGCCCTGCTGGGACGGGGGCAGAATGCAGTGGGCACGGCTAGGCAGGACCCTAGAGAATCTTGGTGGCTACATCGATCCTTAGTACTGGTCACTCTTGGTAGCCAAGGAAGAGGTACAAGGAAACATCCCCTTCCACTGAACGCAAAGGAAAATGGATAAAAACCATTTTCCGTCTGTTTTCTGTACCTTGCCTCCTCTGATGGACACCAACACCTCACTAGGTCGTCTCAGGTGTTGCTGAATCTCCCTGTCAGTGCTGTTCTCACAGGGGCTGACCAGAAGCTGGCCCCAGCCATGGGGTCTCAGGTCTCTGTACCCTCCTGCCAATTCGAGACTGGTTGACCAAGAGTACCTGTTGCCCATCACCAGACAGTACAGCAGCGGTACACGGTGCTGGGTGAGGCTACGGTCTGTAGAGTCAGACTGTCTGGAATCAAATCCCTAATCTACCACCTACTCACTCACTGTGTGACCTCAGACACGTTACTCGACCTTTCTGAGCCTTCATTTCCTCATCCCCCTGTTAACACGGGCATAATAATAAGGTCTATCTCATAGGATTGCTATCAGGATTAATTACTTAATACACACAGCTTACTGAGTAAATACTCAGTACACGTTAGGAATTGTTATGATTGACTGGATGGAAGACGACAGACTCAAAGGCCCGTACTTCTCACAAGGACTGGCAATTTCAAGCAGCAGATGGCACCTGAGATCTCAGCACAAAGTTTCTGATAGGAGGCTGTCAGCAGGAGGGGGAGATAATAAATCAACTCCCTCTTGATGTATTATCTACTTTACCAATTAGGCTTCCGTGGGAAGGTGCCCTGGGGATTTCCATAAACCCATACAATAGATGCATGGAATTGAGTATATCCAGTTACTAGTTAAGATAAGTTTTAACAAGTGTGAGATCAGGTCAGTTTTCAGGGGATCATCCCAATGGACGAGAGAGAACAGACGCCCAAGCTGGTTACTAATCTACCCCCACTGGCGTGGCCAATGCTGCTCGTGGGAATGTGGATGTCTCAGCCTTTCTTTTCTGGAAAGCCGCCTGGCAACACACGAAGAACAGTAAATGAGTTCATACCCTTTCACCTGGTAATTCCTCTTCCAGGCATCGACCTCAGGGAAATAAGCAGAGAGGTGCACAAAAATGTATATGTAAGTTTGCCCATCACAGCGTTGTTTGCATTTTAAAATAAAATAGGAACAAATGTCAAATACTAGAGAAACAGTGAAAGGAGGTACATGCCTAAGACAGAATACTATATGGCCTTTAATCATCTCTTCAAGGAATATGTAACAGTGGCACGATGGCTGGTTTGCTCCTCTGTGAAAGAGGGTGACCACACCGAACTCACAGGCTCTCCCGAGCCTTAGCCCAGCGAGGCCCTGAGTCCAGCAGAGCGCAGGCCACCTGGTAAACACTCAAAGCGGGGGCTGCCATTACTAGGAGCTCCCACCAGCTGCCATGAGGTAAGGCCTAGCCTCCCATTTCAACAAGAAGAAACACAAAGCTCAGGGCCTGCAGGTTGGGACAAGGCTGTCCCAGCCTCAGAGGAAGTGGGTACAGGTGTGGCTCTCCCCGACACACCTCTCCCATCCTCACTGGCTAGCACGCACCCCATCTGTAGAGCCCCTTTCGGCTCTCAGAGCACACTCTGCATTATTGCTGCAGATCTCTCTGCAACCCATGAGCCCAGCTGGGCCAGCGTCATTCCAAGTGACCGGCCTGAGAGAAACAAATTCAAATTCCGACACCACACCACTTAGCGGCTATGTGAACCTAGGCAAGCCAGCCTCGCGGGGCCTCCGATTTCGTTTCTCTGGCTTCCGCCTCTTCCTGGAGACGCTGCAAGGAGCAGATGTGGAAGTGTCTTTTTCATCTGCACAACGCAGAGTCGTGCTCTGAGCTGTGCTCTTCAGAGGAGGAAACCAAGGGTTGAAAAGGCTTAAAAAAAATCTTGCTCCAGGTCCTGGGAATAGGTGGACACAAAGTTGGGAAGCACCCAGCTCTTCCAAAGTCCTAACCTTTCTTTTCTTTTCTCTTCCCTTCCTTTCTTTTTCTTTCCTTTCTTTTCTTTTCTTTTTTAACAGCTTTATGCAACATAATCCCCATGCCATAAAACTTATTCCTTTAAACTGTACATCCACTGGCTTTTAGTGTATTCACAGAGTTGTACCCCATCAATACAATCTAACTTTAGAACATTCTTCTCACCCGCCAGAAAAACCCTGTGCCCATCAGCAGTCATTCCCCATTTCCCCCCAAGTCCCTCTGCCCAGGGCAGCCACTAACCTACTTTCTGTCTCTATAGATCTGCCTAACCTGGGCATTTTGTATAGCTGGAATTATACTACATGGTCTTTCAGGACTGGCTTCTTTCATTTGGCATAATGTTTGCAAGGTTTGTTTATGCTGAGCATGAATCAGCACTTCATTCCTTTTTATGACTGAATAATATTCCATTGTGTGGGTAGTTTGGTTATTCATTCATCAGTTCCTGGACATCGGATTGTATTCACTGCTTAACTATTATGAACAATGCCACTACGAACATTTGTGTACAAGTTCTGTGTGGACATGTTTTCAATTTTCTTGGGCATATACCCAGGAGAGAAACTGCTGGGTCACCCTGCTTTTCTGTGCTGTTTCTCAGAACTTTTGACATAATGTGCATTTTCCAAACTTACTTGGCCAGGAAACCTTTTTTCCACAAAGCATCTCGGATGCCTTTGGCAAAGTCTGATTTAGCCCAACCCCCCTCATTTTGGGGAAACAGAAGCCCAGGAGGGTCCAGCACACTGCCAAGATCACACAGGAAGTGAGACGCGCAGCCACCGCAGAAACAGAAGAAACACGTGACCATCTGAATGGGAAAGGCAAACCAGGAGAAACAGGAGGAACCCCTTAAACACGAAAGATACTGAAGAAATCATAAAGGAAAAGAAAGATGAACGTGGCTGTACACATAACATTTAAACTTCTGAACCTCAAGCTGCTTATAAAACTAAATTAGCAAGCAGATGATGATACAAAACTAGACCACCATATCCCAGCCCTGGCTACCTAGGAGAATGGCCTCGGGAATGCTAACAACCTGGCCTCACCCACAGAGATGGATTTAAGTTTTAAAAGCTTGTAGGTGATGGGCATCTGGAATTAAAATTTAGAGGACCTAGTGTTCATGTAATTAACAGATAAAGACTTATTAAAAGATCAGTAAGAAAAAGCCCTGTACTGCCATAGAAGAGTGAACAAACAACAAACACATTATCTGTCAGAGAAGCAAGATAAGAAATATGAAAGTTCAACTTTACTGCTAGCCAAAGAAGTAGAGATGATACATTTATTAAGCACCTACCGTGCTTCACACAGCTTACATTAAGGTAGTTAATTCTCACAACAATTCCACAATGTAACCCCATCCTACAGATGAAGAAACCGAGGCCAAGGAGTGTGGCCTAGTGTGAACAGGGCCATATGGCCCTAGGGGCAGGGCCGGGACTCCACCCATCAGTCTGCCCCTAGAACCTGAACTTAAACCAGCACACAGCATGCTTAATCACAGGGTGGATGCCCTTGTTACCCATCAAACGGGAAACACTCTGGAGAAGCTAACTCTCCGTGTTGAAGAGGATGCAGGGAAAGAAGTGCTTTCACCTACTGCTGGCAGAATTCTCAACTGACACAATCGCTCTGGATAACCATTTGGCAATATGTAGCACCAGCCTTAAAGGTGCTGATGCCCTTTGATCCAGGACTCCCGCTTCCAGCCATCTGTTCTGAGGAATAAGTATAGGTGAGGACACAGGACGTTCCAGGCAAAGTGGAATCCTGACCCCGTTTCACAAAATGAGAAAATAGGGGCTCAGGAAGATGAGTAATTTGCCGAGGTATCTTGGGTCATTGAAGTTGAGGGGTTGCCATGCAGGGTCAGAAGCCCTGAGCCAAGCCTAGGGGTATGGCTGGTACCTCTCTTCCAGGGGCCGTGTACGGTTCCTGTTGGAACAATCCTAACCCTCCCAGAAGCAATGGACGGCACTGGCTGAGCCCTGAGAGGGCTGGTGGCAGGCATGGCAGGGGTGGGGGTGAAGGGAGAGCCCACACATGGGGTTTAACACGTTTCTTCCCGTATACCAGGCATATGTATGTATGTATGATTATTCTTATTTGCCCAAGGCTGCCAGTGGAGAAGCCACCAGCTCATCACTGAACACTCCACAGGCACCACTACACGGCAGTCCTGAGTCCACCGCCTGCTCCAGAGTCCTGGAGGTCAGGGTCCGTGGTTTGCTCCTATCTTGATCCCCAGCCCCTGGCCCACGTGCTGTTTGGATCACCTGACATCAAGGAAAGAAAATGTTAACTATTTAATAATTGTTAGTTATCCTTTGGTGACTCTTGCCCATCAGATCTGTTCTGCTGCAGGACAATGGCATCAACGACTGCCTGAGGAACGGGTCCTCACTGCAGAGGCCTGCGGACGGAGAGACAAGCCCTATGCCCGGAGGTATGTGACCTTGTTTCCAAATTATGTGACCTCTGGAAGTCAGCCTTCCCAAGCCTCAGGTTTCTTATCTATAAAATGGCTGCAATGATAGATTGGGTGGCCAAGAGGTATTCTTCGTAAGGCGCCCTGGCTTCCTCCTGATTCTTGCATTTCAGGGCCTGTCACAGGCCAGAGGGTAGATACGTGGTTACACACAGGCCTTCCCAGTCCCTCAGATCACATACTGTTTCCCCTGGGACCCATGTCCTGAAGTCAGATGGTGCCGCGCGGTTCTGTGCCAGGACTGGGAACCGGTGGAGGTTGAGCCACCATACCTCTGCCTGTCTATGAGCTCTCCATGCAGCAAGGCGGGCTCCCCCCAGCACAGCTGTGGCTGCTGTCCCATCCCGGCCTGCCTGAGCCCTGCAGTCAGCACCCTTCCGGGCTAACCAGGCAGATGGCTGGCCCTCTCCCTGGCCCTCTCCTGCCCCCGACCTCCCCCGCCCATTCTCCGTTCTGTCACCAAGGTGATGCTGGGCAGTGGTCTGTGAAAGCAGAAAGCAGGTGTCCGAGCTCCCGCAGGTCCATTAGTCGTTAAGTTGGAAGCGCCCTGGAGCCTGGAGCCTGAGGTGCAAGCAGACACCTGTGCACCCTGGGGAGGGCAGCTTCCCCGGAGCGGTCTTGGAGGCCCGCCTGTTTGTTGGCCTCCTCCCAGCCCCATGTGTGCTGGCTAGCCCAGCTCACTCAGAAGTGTCCGGCCAGCCCTGCAGGGGAGATCTGGCTGGGGAGACATGACCCACAGCTCCTGCAGGGGCTTCCAGAGGCAGGGAATACGGTCGTCAGTGAGGCAGCCCTACAGCCCACTGCCCGTCCCCCAAACTTCTCTCCGACTCGCCAGCCACAGGATCGAGGATTCATTTTTTAACATATACAATGTTCCAGGCATCAGGCTAGACCTTTGAGAGACCAATTGCAGTCCCTGCCTCATGGAACTCACAGTCTAGTCGGGGCACCGACAAGCAGAAGGAAAAATCACAACTCAGCCTAAAAAAAGCCACGACAGGGTATGTGTAGGCCGCTTTGGGAACACGCGTGGGGTGGAAGCAGGAAGGCTTCCCAAAGGAGGGGACGGAGCCTTGGATCGAATGGGGGCTGTGCGAGGGCGGCGCTGTGGACTGTGAGGCTGCACCCTGGCTCATCCAGAGAATATCTTGGTTGATTGGTGATGTCTGTTACAGAGAGAGAATAATGGCACCACTTGTGCCAAATACTCACTGACCCTGTATTAGGCCTCAGCACGAGCAAGTTCATCAGATTCTTTCTAAGGAGCTGACAAGCGGAACTCAGATTATTTTGATTATAGCAGACGCTTATGGATTATTTCTTATATGTCAGGCATAACCCTAGATGATTTCGCGGCAACCCTCTGAGGTAAGGACTATTTTTATCTCTATTTTCTAGATGAGGAAATGGAAATCTGGAGAGGTTAAACAACTTGCCCAAAACCACAAGTCATCAAATGTCAGTGCTGGGAGGAACCTCAGTGATCACTGGTTGAAAGCCCTTCTTTTACAAATGAGGAAAAGGAAGGCCTGGAAGAGACATGTTTTGTGCCAGGCCATTCAGAGCTGGAAGGATGAGGAAGGTCCCCATGTCCAGCCAGCTCGGGGGTGGGCTGTGGGCAGCCAGGGCCTGTGGAGGAGAGCCAGGAGCTATTTAGAGTGGGACAGTGAGTCAAAGACCACTAACTGCCCCAAGCATCCTTGCCTCCTTTTCCATTTGAATAATAAACCTCGCTGCATTTCAGCAGGGCACGAGGCTGCTGCACTAGAAACTACATTTCCCAGGAGCCACTGTGGGATGTGTGACCACGTGACAGTTTAGGCTGCGAGATGTCAACAAAAACAACTCTAAGTCACTTCCCTAAAGACCAGCTGCACGCCCTCTGTCCCCTTCCTGCTGTCTGGAGAAATGGTGACACATGGGGCAGTTGCCTTGGACACATCAGGTGTGGAGAGTAGCAGGGCTGCCCCACTACTGGTCCCTGGACGGCCTCTGGGCCTACTCAGGAGAAAAGAGAGTCCTTGAGGGTCTCATGCAGGTGATGAGATATGCATCTCGGAAGGGGTCTGTGCCACTTCTGCCCTGAACTAGCTCCCTGCCTTGACCCAACCACAGGAGACCTGGGAATCTAATCCTACCACGTGCCTAGAAGGTGGAGAGCCTCTGGAGAGTAGCAGTAGTGAGGACCACGGCCTACTCTACAGTTCTGCCTGGCCTGGTTCTGCGAAGGGCTGCCCTTGACTCCATGAAGTCCAAAAGCCACAGTGTCTAGAGCCACGGCTCACAGACTGGCCCACAGACCAGCGTGGGAGAGGAAAGGCCTCCTGTGTTCCCTGGGCCATGTACCCTGGCGTGCCCAGAAGCTCCACATGAGCTCAGAGCTGTGTACCATCACTCTTCCTCCCCACGCCTTCCCAGCGCCCAACCAGGGCCTGACCCAGAGCAGACGCTCAACCCAGGGGATGGATGGATGGATGAAAGGAGGCTGAGTGGCAAGGTGACAAGTAAAGGAACAAAGGGCTTAAGCCTCCCTCCTACAGTGGGCCTCCGGGGGGCTTGTCTGCTTCCTTCCTGAGTCCAGATGCAGCTAAATTTGCTCCTAGGGTTTCTTAGTGGTGCCTGAGTATTAGATTGATATGATTCAATTCCACAGGCACTGATGGAGCAGCTTTCAAATGCCCGACCCTTTTCTGGGCTCTTCTGGGGCAACGGGAATGGATCAAGCACAGCCCCTGCTCCTCTTGGCCTGGAAGGACTAAGAGACGGTTCCGAGGAAGGAACCGCCCAGGGTGAAACCGCCTAAGCGGGATAAGACAGGAAGCAAGCCTGTGCTTCAGGAGCACTGAGGAAAGAGCAGTGACTTCTGCCGCCTGGAGGTGGGGGGAGGGGGGAGGGAGCTGAGAGGACGTCCTGAAGCGGTGACAGGTGAGCAAGGCCCTGAATGATGGGTGGTCCATAAGGGTTCGGGAAGGGAGGGATGCAGGTAGAGGGACCTTCCTGAGCGAAGCAGGCGGGCAGGCGCGTGAATGCCAGGCTCTGGGTCCCATAGGCAGAGCAAAGAGGGCTGATCACCTCTCATTTCCAGCCTGGTGAGAGCTGACCCTCCCTGCTGCCTTGAAGCGGAAGACCTGGGCAGACCTCGCTGTTTACCTTGGAGACCCAGTTATCTCTCTGGGCCTCAGGTCCTTCCTTGTGAATGAGGGCCCCGAGCCGCCACAGGAGGAAGCTGCGCGTGGGAGGCGTGTCTTTCGTCTCTGGTGCCAGGCTCTAGTGCCAGGTTCTCTCTACCCAGAGGGACTCGGGCACCTGTGGGGCCAGCTGGCTGGCTGAGGTCTCAGCCCTGGGGCCTGGGGCTCCCCGTTCTCTCTAAAGGTGAAGCGGTGACATCAGCCGGGGCCCTGTGAACGTCTCCCACTGGTTCTTCCTCCTCTTCCCAGGCGCTGATGACAGAAACGTGCCCTGACAGCTGTGGGGAGCAAGGGCCTTTGACGAAGTGGGGCTGGGAGAGGCTCGGCTTTATTTGTTGACTATAAAAATGTCAGCTCCTTTGGGCAGCTTCTTGAATCAATATTTGCTGTTCTGAGGCTGAGTTCAAATGCTCAGTAATCCACTCGGCTTGCCTTCTTCCTCCCTCACCTGGGTGAGGACTCAGCCACAGATATTTAGCAGGGCCCCTTACTGCCCAGGATGGGGAGCCTGTTCCCTGCCTTCCCACCCCATCCCTCAGAGGGGCTGCCCTGAGAGCTCTGTGGCCCAAAGGGAGCTCACTAGAAAGGAGGGTTCCAGGAGAAAGGATTTCTGAGTTTCATTTTGTTCATCTGAAAAATGGGCAGAATAATGACTCCTCCCGCCCAGGGTGCCGTAAGTTCGAATCAAAGAAGGGATGTGCAAGGGTTTCATCAGTTGTTAAGCTGGGCAGCACGACAACCGTAATGACGACGACGATGATGACGATGATGATGATGGGGAAAGCCACCTGCTGAAGCTTTCCAGGTGTTACTGTGGGGCAATTTATCCTGTAGCCCAGTCTTGTGGCAGTGATCTGAGAGCAAACAGATTCTGGGACACTTTTCCTTGGGAACCTCCACACCAACTGGTAGTTCTCAACCTCCCGCAGCTGCCCACTTGAGGTCTCTTTCTGGTAAGGGGCCAGAGGAATGTTGGTGGAGAAACATGGGACTCTGAAGGTAGATAGATCCTGATTCCCCACTTAGTGCTGTGTGCCTTTTGGCCAGTTACTTAACCTCTCTGAATCTCAGGTCCTCATCTGCAAGGTGGAACAAAGCTTACCCGGCAGAGTTAAGTGGGGCTCAGAGACAGTGCACATAAAAATACCCAGCAGGGCACCTGGCACCCAGTGGGTGCATCATAAGCGCTCATTCCCCTGTTCCACAGTTGGTGTCTCCCAGTCTAACACAATTCTCCCCCTCGCACATGGAATTTGTACTGGAAAACACTGTCCTGGACATCAGCCTGAACAACACCATCCTGAGAAACGGTGAGGCTTCTTAGCTGGCACATAAGCTCTCATTATACAGACTGCTTCCAAGTTCCTCTGTCCCCTGCCTTTGTTTAGCTTCTGAATTCACTTGGCTGCCAGAGTTGGCAAGCAGCTTGACACCCGCAAGGCACAAGGGCAGGTGGAAGCCTGGTGTTTGATGCCAAGGGTGGCCTTGGGGTGAGGGCCACACAGCACCAGTCTGGGGCTCTTAAGCATCACTGCAGATGGACGCAGGGCCCCCCAGACTCTCCGTACCTACCGCCGTTTGCCATGAAGTTCGGACGAGATGGCCATACCTTTGAGGAGGCATCACGGGGAACAGTCTCATGTGCTAGAGGGAATAAAAAATTGTACCATTACTCCAGAAAACTGGAAGTTTCTTTAAAAGTTAAACACATATTTACCCTAATTTGATTTTATAGGGAACAACAACAAAACCACACTCCTGCATTTGGGATGTATTTTTAAATGTATCTTTTAAAATTGAAGTTATAAAGGTAAATGGTTGAAGAGTCAAATAATTCAGTATGATAAAAACAAATTGTCTTCAATTCCCCATTTCCCTTTACCAAGAGGGTTATCATTTTTCAATACTATTAGTTGTTTCTTTTAGTTTTTTTTTTCTTCAGGTTTTCAGATTTTTCAGTCTAACTGTTTCTCATCAGAAGATGAGAATTTAGGTCTCTTTAACCACCACTACTACACATATTGGTATCTCTTCCCCCACCATCCTTCCAGTGCAGCTATATCTCAAATTTTGTTGGATATTTAGTATTCATAATGTTATGACTGAGCCATGTGCTATACTAGTATTATTTTTCCTTCCTTGTACTACTTTTAGTTTTTGTTGAAGTTTCTTGTTGAGTCATTGGTTCAGTTTTAATCTTAGGCTAGGTCCTCCAAAAAGCAGAGTCTGCACTAGGGATTAAAGTGCATAAACCTCCTTTGGGAGATGCAAATCCAGGTGGGTGAGGATAGGGAGGAAGGGAGGCAAGGAAAGATGGGAAGCAATGCAAAGTGGTATGCTGTCAGGCTTGGCAACAAAAGAGCCACTAAGAGACAGAGCAGGTTGCTCAGCAGGTATGTTCACTTGCACCTGCCATTTCTCCAGATGAGCCATGCCCAGTGACTCTATGGAAAAGAAGAAGAGAGAATTTATCTGTCTGGCTCCTTCTTCTCTCTGGTTTCTCATTTGGTAAAATTCACCCCCTGTGAATTTATTCCCTTGTACTTCCAGATTGCATTATGCAGTTCCTTAGTGGGCTGCCCACTTGGGATACCAGATCCCACACCCTGTGGTGTAGTGTTTCATCCCTGGAAGTAATGGAAGGAGACGAACTCTGGGAACTGGCTAGTTGGCCCAGCGGCGGTAATAGCCAGAAGAGGCTCACAGAGTTTGTGTCTGATACAGTTTTCCATATACTTATTACTAAATGCAAGCCCAGCTCTCATCTGTCCATCTAAAAGTCCCTTGAACAGCCAAACCCATCAGGGTTTCTGTCAATTTCCACTTCCTGGAGCTCTGCCTCTGGATCCTCCTGACCTGTCTGGGACTGGCTGCTAGCTACACCTGTTGCACAACTTTTGTCCTAAAATCTCCTTTCACCATAATTTGGAGACTTTCTTCCTCCCTTTCTCAAGTTGGAACTCCTGTTTCCTGAATCTCAGGTTTTCTTCTTTCTTGGTTTACACCTTTGTTTTGGTAGAAGACTGCCTAAGAAATGGGGCATGGTATGCACACGGTGCCTACTAGTTCAATTTTGGCCTTGCTGTGAAGCCTCAGCCTTAAAAAGGCCAAAGACAGGAACAGAGACACAGACGTAGAGAATGGACTTGAGGACACGGGGAGGGGGAAGGGGAAGCTGGGACAAAGTGAGAGAATGGCATGGACATATATACACTACCAAATGTAAAATAGATAGCTAGTGGGAAGCAGCTGCATAGCACAGGGAGATCAGCTCAGTGTTTTGTGACCATCTAAAGGGGTGGGATAGGGTGGGTGGGAGGGAGATGGAAGAGGGAAGAGATATGGGGATATATGTATATGTATAGCTGATTCACTTTGTTATAAAGCAGAAACTAACACACCACTGTAAAGCAATTATACTCCAATAATGATGTTAAAAAAAAAAAGGCCAAAGAGCCAAATGCATACTTCAGCATAATTTCTTGCATTCATGAGTTTGTAATAATCAATAATCATGCGACCTTGAGAGTAACTACCATATAAATTAGTGCAAAAATGTCAGCAATATGATAAGTCATACCATCCAAATTACTGTTAATATTAGAATATTCACCTTCAAATATAAGTAATCATTTTTGATGTATTTTGGAGAAAGAACAACCTTGTGTGTTAATTCTACACATTGGTTGCATATAAATATTATTGCAAAATTGAAATACTACCATAATTAATGAATAATTTTGTGTACAATAACAATTATTTAAAAAATTCAAATAGGGAATTCCCTGGCGGTCCAGTGGTTAGGACTCTGCGTTTTCACTGCCGAGGGCCCAGGTTCAATGGTGGGGGAACTAAGATCCTGCAAGCTGTGTGCGGCATGGCCAAAAAAAAAAATTCAAATAGTTAAAGATATAGGAAACAGATTGTCAATTGATATGAAGTGTAAGAAAGAGCGGGTTAGAAAAATAACTATAGGGAGAAATTTCTGAACCAAAAATGTTAATAAAAAGCTAAATACTATAGAAAAGAATAATAGAGTTTACATTATAGCATGACTCGAATGATTATAGAATGGTTTGATATACTAGCATTCACAAAACTAACAAATTTCAAGAACTATTTTTAGCTTTGTGTCACTTAATTCCATTTAGGCCAAAGATATTTCAGTAAAATTTGTCACAGCTTGTGAGGATGTAATTTGTCCCCTCAACATTCCATAAGAAAGAGAAAAACTCCAAAACCATGTACAACATCATCTATGATAAACCATCATCTGTCTAAATACAGTATATAAATAATGTATAAAAAAAGAAAATTTTCAGGAAAAAAATGAGGTAAACAAAACGTATTTTCTTCTCACTGATCAGATTTCAAAGTAATAGACATCACAAGAGTGCTTTAAGATAGTTTTTCGTAGTTTTGAGTCCTAGGAGTTTAAAAACGTAAACAATATACTCGATAAAAGAACTGAATAGAATGCCATTAATTTTCAGTAATTAAAGATGATGTATTTTTGAGATTTGTTCAAGCTATGAATTCCAGGTCAAAAAAAAAAAAGAACTATGATATTAGAAAACTTACTCCTAATATCTGCTATGCAGAAAAGGCAATATTATCAGTAATATTTCTGATATATGCTTACTTTTGATTAGTATTTCCATGGTGTGCCTTAATCCATTTTATTGTCTTTAACATTTCTTATCCTTATATTTCAACTGAATCCCTTGACAGCATCATATAACTTAGTTTTTTGTTTTTTACTCCTTGCTGACAATATTTGCTTTTAATTGCAGCATTTAGTTCATTTATATTTAATGTAATTGTTGAGGCATTTGGATTTAAATATCATCTCATCTTTTGTGTTTTGTCTCACCTGATCTATGTGGCTTTTCCTCTCCTGTCTTCTATTAAGTTAATAAAGACTTTTTATTAATTATTTCTTTCTTCCACTCCATTAGCTTTTATTTTCCTTTTCATGATTACCCTTTGAATTTACAACAGGTGTCTTTGACTTATTAAAGCCTACCATAAATTAGTACTTTACCAATTCCCACATATGGTATAATATTGTGATATAATAAGAGAGATAAATTTTGGTCTTCAGCCCAGCTCCTGGTCAGTGCTCCTAGAACTCTTTATAATTTCCTAAGTGATAAAGGTGCTAGGAACATCTTTTGTCCTAATATTTGGTCTTTGATTTTGGCTCCTGACAGAGATTTCCTAAACCCCTTGGAATTTCCTGGGTGATAGGAGCATCTTTTGTTCTAATGAGTTGACTCTTGGTGGGCTCCTGGATAGCTTCAGGATGGAGGCTGGTCACCAGAAAGACCAACCAATGATTAGCAGCTTGGAAATTTCAGCCCCAATCCCCTCCTCCAGGGAGAAAAGAGGGGCTGGAGATTGAGTTTATAATCAATTATGCCTACATGATGAAGCATCCATAGAAACCTACATGGTTCAGAGAGCTTCCAGGTTGGTGAAGACATTTATGTGCTGGGAGGGTGACATACTCCAACTCCACAGAGACAGAAGCTCCTGCTCTCAGGGCCCTTCTGGACCTCCTCATGTATCTCTTCATCTGGCTATTCATCTGTATCCTTCATCATATCCTTTATTATGTAATAAACAGGTAAACATAAGTGTTCTCCTGAGTTCTGTGAGCTCTTATAGCAAATTATTGAACCTGAGGACAGGGTCTTGGGAACTCTTCATTTGTGGCCAAGTCAGACAGACATGTGGGTAACCTGGGGACCCACAGTTGTGACTGGCATATGCAGTGGGGACAGTCTTGTGGGGCTGAGCCCTTAACCTGTGGAGTCTGATGCTAACTCCCTGTAGATAGAATGCGAACAGAATCAAGTTGTAGGATACCCACCTGGCACTGGAGAATTGGTTGGTGTGAAAAAAAATCCACACGTCTGGTGACCAGCAGTATTGGTGTGAGTAGTAGTAGTAAAAGGAAACTGGTGGTTTTTTTCCTTTTCATAAGATAAGGACTTAAACATTTTAATTCCCTTTACCTCCTCTTGCTTCTTGTAGTTTAAATATACATGTATTTTCAACCCAACAAGAAATGACTGCTGTTTAATACAGTCAATATTCATTCAGATTTACCCATTTATGTACCCTGACCATTACTCTCCATTCCTCCTGCATTCCCAGGCTTCCATATGGGATAATTTTTCTTTTTCCTAAAGAAACATTTGTTTTAGTACAGCAGCACATTCTCCCAGGCTTTGTCCCCCAGAAAATGTCTTTATCTCATATTCATTTTTGAAGGATATTCTAGGTTTCCAGTTATTTTCTCTTCAACACTTTATCAATATCATGCCAGTATCTCCTATCTTCCATGGCTTTTGTTGAAAAGTCAGCTATTGGTATTTTTTTTTTTTTTTTTTTTTTTTTTGTGGTACGCGGGTCTCTCACTGTTGTGGCCTCTCCCGTTGCGGAGCAAGGCTCCGGACGCGCAGGCTCAGTGGCCACGGCTCACAGGCCTAGTTGCTCCACGGCATGTGGGATCTTCCCAGACCGGGGCATGAACCCGTGTCCCCTGCATCGGCAGGCGGACTCTCAACCACTGCGCCACCAGGGAAGCCCAGCTATTGGTATTTTTGTTGCTCCTTTGAAGATGTATTTTTTTTTCCTCTGACTGCTTTTGTCTTTGATTCTTGGAATTTTCATTCTGATGTATCTATTCTTTGTAGCCATACTACTTGGCTTTCATAAAACTTTTAAATCTGTTGCCTGAATTTTAGAAAATTCTTGGCTAGTGGCTCTTAAAATATTGCTTCTGTCCCATTCTCTTTCTTCTCTCCTTCTGAGACTCTAGTCGCATTTATATTAGAACTTTCACTATTGCACATATATCTCACACTCTTCTTTATGTTTTCCATCTTTTTTTCCTCACTCTTTGCACTGCAGTATGGATCTTTTCTATTAACCTGTCTTCCTAGTCATGACTTCTCTCTTCTGCTGTATTTAATCTGCAGTTAATCTGTGTAATGCTTAGTTTCAGTTATTTTATTTTTTACTCCTGTAACTTCCATTTGACTCTTTATTTTTTTATTGGAATATAGTGACTTTACACTGCTGTGTCAGTTTCTGCTGTACAGCAAAGTGAATCAGCTGTACGTATATAAAAATATCCCCTCTTTTTTGGATTTCCTTCCCATTTAGGTCACCACAGAGCACCATCCATTTGACTGTTTTTATAGGTTCCAGTTCTCTGGTAAAATTCTCCATATTGTCATCTTTTCTTAAAAATATTAATCAATTATTTTAAAAATCATGTCTGATAAACTCCAATACCTGGATCATCTGTGAGACTGTTTATATTGTAAGGTTTTTCTTCTCTTGGATTTTAGTTACGTGGTTCTATTTTCTATCTTGCCTGGTATTGAATGGTGACTATTATGTGTAAAAAACTGTAGAGCAGATTTGAGGCTCTAGATGATGTTATATTCCTCTGGAGGGGAGTTAATTTTGGTTTCTGATAGAGTTAGAGGAAGGACAGGTTATATTAATCCAGTGTGGGGTTGTACTGCTTCAAGGTTGGGTTTCAGTCTTCTGTGAGTACCATCTATTTCTGGTTTACCCTGGCTCCCAGAGTCAGGCTCTTGGGGGTCCTAATGGGAAATCTGGGGTGTTTATTAGGGCCTGTTCTTGGTAATCCCAGAACTCACATCTTCTTTTCCTCAGCTTTTTTAGACGACGGAAAGCTCTGTTCAGCTCCCTAGCTTCTCAGTTCTGTGCTGCTCCTAACTTGGCAAATGCGCAAATGTCTCCAAAGAAAAGCGCTGCAGAATACAGGGTTCATCTCAATGAATCTTTCTTCTCTCAGGGATCTGGCCACTCAAGTCCAAGGTACCTTGTATCCAGCTCTCTGATGCCTTCAAAGAGATGCATTTTTGTATTTTGTCTAGCTTTTATGCTTTTCCTTGGTGGGAGAGTTGATCTGCAACAAACCACCCCACCATTACTGGAAGTATACATTTTCATAATGTTATTCAGTGTGCTACTTCTGTAACCTGTACTTCAGTCATTTAGATAAGCAGAACCGAGCAGAAGAATTTGTTTTTTAGAGATTGTCACCACAATGGATTAATGATGAATGCTTGCCAAGGAGTAAAACCAGGGAGTGGGGGTAGGAAAGGGCAGTCTCACCAAGAGAATGGTGAAACTGATAGAAGACTTATTCACAGAACAGAAAACCAATCTTTAGACTGACAATAGAAAAATCAAAGTGAAGAAATTACAAGCAAAAAATGTCGTGTACATCCTTAAGTTGTGTATTAAGAGTTATAACAGTATGTTTGAACAGAGTTCCAGGCTGAAGCAGAAAGATAGTGGGCCATTTTCATCATTCTTCTGCTGTAAAAGAGAAACTACATGACTTTGAAATGGATTTGCCATTTACTGATACAAGATGGTCAAACAAGTTGGAACTGCAGCTATTACATATTAAAAATGACTTGACTTTTTAAAATGACTTAATATTGTGTGTCAGGTAATAATACTAAGTTGGTGGGATTTGCTAACACCCAAAGGTTAGTTGCAAAGAAATAATTCATTTGCTGGAATCTGTCGGAAAATAATCAAAATAATGGACCTTGAGAGGGCAGCCTTTTCTTAAATTATATCTGTTGAAATCCTCTTTTCATCCTTCTCTAGAAAGATGCCGAAATTGGTGTGCGTGCAATAAAATCTTAGGTCCAGATGAAAAAATTTTTTAACAACTTCAAAACTCCATCATCTTTGTTTACCTTTATTTTATTATTATTTTTTATTTTGCGGGCACGTCACGCAGCTTGTGGGATCTTAGTTCCCTGACCAGGGATCAAACCCTGGGCTCTGGCAGTGAGAACATCGAGTCGTAACCACTGGACTGCCAGGGAATTCCCCAGATGAAAATTTATAGAAGATTCTGAAACCCAGTTATGTTATTTCATTTCCATAATTGATTATCCCAGGTTTAAAGAAATACAAATTTAAGTGAGAACAAAAATCTGAAGTTTCCTTATGAAAATATCCCAACAGTACAAACCTTCAGTTTGCAGGACTGCTTCAATCAAATGACATCTTCATCAGCAACCAGATTTTCAAGTAGGACTTGAAATAAGCAGTATCTTAGTTACAACAGAGAAAAGAAAAGCTTAATATGTTGGAAGCATCATTACCATCAGGGGTACCTTGTGCTGGCGAGGAGACAATCAAAATAGTTGCTCTTCTAAAAAACCTCAGTTGAAAGTGAGCATCTGTTTGTATGACATATATAATGATCATAGGAGTAATCTAGCATCTTGATATGCTGACAAAATATCATTCCTGTATTATAATGCAAAACTTTAAAACTTGACCTCTAAAACGTTTAATAATAAAATTATATTACTAAGTAAACTCTAAAAATAAAATTTCTGGCTTAGTCATGTGTCTCAGGAGTTCATTCAATAATGGGGACTTTTGGCTTCAGCCAATTACCAATTTTAGCTTGCTATTCTTCAGCATCTCCTATTAGGTGGTACATTTTTAAGACCTTGCTTGTCTGAAATGTCTTCATTTTAAGCCTCTTGCTTGATAGTTTAACCAAATATAAAATTCTGGGTTGGAAATAATTTTCCCACAGAATATTGAAAGTAATGTTCTTGCTTCCGGGGTTACTATTGAGAAATCTAAACCTATTCTGTTTCTGATCCTTTTTATCTGACTTTTATCCAACTGACCCTCTTTAGAAGCTCTTCAGATTTTTCTTTGTTCACAGTGTTCAGAAATGTCACAGTTTCACATATGTAGTCTATTTTCATCTTTTGTGATGGGCACTCAGAATCCTTTCAATGCATAAGTTCATGTTTTTTAGTTCGAAGAAATTATCGTTATTTCTTTGATGATTTTTCTCCTCTATTTCCTCTCTCAGGAACTGCTATTAGTTGGATGTTGTGCCCCACCCCCACCCCTGCCCTGCAGGAATTGCCTTCTGCCTCTTGAACTGAGAAATCTGTTAAAACCTAAATGCCAGGTTTTATACTTATCTAAAAATGTTCCTTCTTTGTTGGAAAAACACACAAACCAAAGAAGAAAGACTAGTGGGTGGGGCTGGCTGGAAATATCAGCTGGAGTTGGCCAGTTTCCCTTCCACTGCTCCCTCTTCCCACCAAAACAAGCTCTCACACCTGACGGCAGAAAGAGTTGGTTCCACACCAGACAAGCTGGTTTCCATTCTCAGCTTTGCCACTTACCATTGAGTGATCCCGGGCAAGCCACATCGATTTCTAGGTTGGTGTCTCCTCATCAGTAAGAGGAAATGTGGGAAATAATAACGCATCCAGCCTAATAAAATAATAAGATCTCCTCACATGGTGAAGTGTGAAGGACTTGTGAGAGCAGGGTTTTTGATATCATCCAAGCTTTGTTCAAGAGGGAGGAAATCTTACTGCGACAACATTAGAGCTGGTAGTTTTAAGATACTGTGTGTGCGTGTGTGTTTCTCTCTCCTCCAGTGTTTTTCTAGTTTCTGGGAGAGCAGAGTCTCAAATGACCATTCCAGAGACAGGGTTTCAATGTGACAGTTTGACAACCTCCTCCCTCAACAGCAGGATTAGAAGGCCCAGGCTGCTTAGAGCACTAACGATGTCACTTGTAAGTGAAAAAGGGTCAGCTTCTCACAGTTCCGGAGGCCTTGACGTTGAGCTCAGAATTCAGGTCTGGTTTCGGCACAAGGGCTTATGTGTCCCTGTTTGAGATCAGAGGCCCGAGGCTGTCATTCTGACTTTAAGGGCATGGCCATTTGGGGCTTTATCTTAGGATAACTGACATGTCTTTTTCATCTCCCCCGCCCACCCTGCCTATCCCTGCTGTCGCTGCCAGAGCCTCAGCTCGGGCCCTCATCATTCCCAGCCTAGATGATGGTGAAGCTTCCTAATGGTCATTCCTGCTTCCTGTCTCGTCCCTTAGTCCACACTCCATGGTCCAGGCAGTCTCGTCTTTCTAAAGCACAAGTCTGATGAGTCACTCTCTTATGTTCAACCCCTCAATGGGGGCACTTCACTTTTCCATGTCCTTAATCATGTAGTCTTGCCTGGCATTAATAGCCTATCACGGTTTTATTTTAACCTGACAATTTCTGGTTTTCTCTTTTTTTTTTTTTTTTTTTTTTCAGTACGCGGGCCTCCCACTGTTGTGGCCTCTCCCGTTGCGGAGCACAGGCTCCAGACGCGCAGGCCCAGCGGCCATGGCTCACGGGCCCAGCTGCTCCACGGTATGTGGGATCTTCCCGGACCGGGGCACGAACCCGTGTCCCCTGCATCGGCAGGTGGACTCTCAACCACTGTGCCACCAGGGAAGCCCAAGGATGGTTTTCTCCATTTTTGCCCTTTAAAAAAATTCATCAAGTTATTTCCTTTGTTTCTTTTTTTCTCTCTCTCTTTACACATTTGGAATGTTTGTGTGCTATTTCTGGTCTTTCAGTGGCTACCTTCAAAGTTTACCATACATATTTAACCTAAAGTCTTAAAGTTGAACTACATCTTCTTTCCTCTCCTAGAATTCACCTCTCTTCCTCCCTCTCTGAACTCACACCGTGCTGTTTAGAATATTTTTTAACTCAGCAAAGACATTTTTGAGTTTATTGATATAGTTGCCATTTATTTGCTTCCCATTTTGCCTTGTACATCATACCATCCTGTTGACATCACTTTCTTCCTTGAATTTTACTCTTCAGAATAGTTCTCCTGGTAGTAAATCCTCTCAATTTTGTTTCCTATATATAATTTGCCCTTATTCTTTTTTTTTTTTTTTTTTTTTTTTTTTGCGGTATGCGGGCCTCTCGCTGCTGTGGCCTCTCCCGTTGCAGAGCACAGGCTCCGGACGCGCAGGCTCAGCGGCCATGGCTCACGGGCCCAGCCGCTCCGCGGCATGTGGGATCTTCCCGGACCGGGGCACGAACCCGTGTCCCTTGCATCGGCAGGCGGACTCTCCACCACTGCGCCACCAGGGAAGCCCTGCCCTTATTCTTGAGCAATACTTTTTGAGTAGTACACAAATCCAAGTTGACAGCTATTTTCACTCAACCCTTCTTGGTCCAAGTTCTGGCTTCTACTGTTCTGTTGAGAAGCTAGCGTCATTCTAACTGGCCTTTTCAAGTGATCTGTCTTCTCTTTCTGGCTGCTTTCAAGGTCTTCTCTCCATCTTGGATGTTTTGTCATTTCACTACAGTATGTCTAGACACGGATCTCTTTTTATTTATCCTGCTCCCTGAAGTTCAGATCCAAGTATCCCAACTGCCTGCTCTGTATCTCCACTCAGCTATCTAACAGCATTTTACACTTGCCACGAGCAAACTTAAGCCCCGGAAGTCCCCCGCCCCGGCATTACTCCTCTTGCTATTTCCCTATATCAGAAAGGTCAACTCTATTTTTGTTTCTCAAATCGAAAAGATTTCACAAGTCCTCCTGGCTTCCCCTTTTGACATTTTACAGTTTATTCTCAACCCCACAGTCATAAGCATCTCTTAAAAACACAAATCAGATCATCTGAGTGCCTATCCAAATCCTCCAGTGGCTTCCCATCACCCTTAGAACATGATCCAAACTCCTGGTGTTGGCCCTTCCAGACCTGGTCCCTGCTTGCCTCTCCATCCTCATTCCCTTGCTATTCTTCTGCTCATTCATGATGCTCCTGCCACCTGGCACTCAAACATGTTTCTACCTCTGCCGTTCCCTCCGCCTGGAGTACTCCTCCCCCAGCGCTCCCAGGCTTGTCTGCCACTTCATTCAGGTCTTTGCTCAAAAGTCCCCACCTCAGAAAAGGCTTCTCTAACACTGTATTTGAGATGGAATACACATGCCTTTCCCATTTGTCCTATTTGTCTCCTCCACCCTGTTTTAATTTACAACACTCATCGTCACTGAAATTATGATATATTTATTTATTCACTTGTTAGTATCTGTTACCCATCCCTTCCCTACTGGGATGTACACAAATGGTTAGGCCTTTATCTGTGTTACTCATTGCTGCATCCCTGGTCTAGAATGGTGCCTGGGACATAAATATTTGGTGAATCCCTGGATGAATGATTAAATGAATGGACTTGGCTGGGAAAAGAAAAAGAGGATAGGACAGATAGAAGAGTGTGCAGAATTGAGGAGGGCTGTTTTAACTGTCTAAGGCCAACTTCTTCAGAATTTCCAGCCACGTGGTTGTACTCTCTCTGCCCACAGCATGTCATGCCTTTTTATGGCATGTAATTCACCTTGTAGTTCGGATATATTTAGACTGTGACCTTCTTGAGAACAGGGACTGTATCTTATTCACCTCCACACCCCTGGTGTCTAGCCTAGTACCTGCCATATAACAGATGCTCACTCAATGCTTGCTCAGTTGAATTAAACACATATTGACTCAGCTAACTCTAATTAAAAATGTCTTTAGCTTAATTGTTAGCTGAGTCACTTTTGCCTAAAAACCCAGATTTAAATTTTACTGACAAAAAGCCTAGCTGGAATGAAGCCCTTTCCAGGACAATTTTCCTGATTCAAAGCAACCTGAGAACAAAGTTGAAATGACAATATAGTGATAGGTCCTTAAGGGTAGGGACTAAATATAACGAATCTTTGTAAACACTCCAGTAACTTGGCACTAATGATTACTGAATGTGCTTTGTAAATAAACAAAAGTTGCATGAATGAATTTTTAAAAGAGCCCTCCTCCCTCTCCCATTTTCTTTCTTTTTTTGGTTTCCTAATTTGCAAATTATCTTCAAGGACAGTATCTAGGACCCATTAAACTAGATTAAAAAAAAAATTCTAGCTTATTTTAGGAGGAGGCTGGTGGTTCTCAAGCCCAAGAAGGAGAAACCTATGGGAAGCTCAGTCTGCGGCTAACGTGTGCTGGGTGGTTTTGCCCTTTGCATCCTCTGCTCTCCTGATATTGCTGGGAAACCAGGAAGCATGTCAACTGAGGTCCCTTCTGGCATCTCCTGGGTCCTGGAGAGGCCAAGGAGGACCCTGCCTCTCTGTTCTTTTTTTTTTTTTTTTGGCGGTACGCGGGCCTCTCACTGCTGTGGTCCTCGGGCACGAACCCACGTCCCCTGCATCGGCAGGCGGACTGTCAACAACTGGGCCACCAGGGAAGCCCTGTTCTTACTTGTTAAGAAACTTTGCTGGCCTAGGAGCATAGGGGCAGGCTCTAGGTGAAGTCGGGGGTTCTCCTCTCCAAGAGGTCTCCCTTGGTTCCTCCACCAAGGGCTCAAGGCCTTGTGAGCTGAGTGTGCACAGCTTATCTAGGCCCTCAGCCTGAGCTGGGCTGACAGGGAGTGTGGGTGGAGGAAGAAGGAAAGGACTGGAGTGAGCGACGAGTAACATCTGCCCTATAAATCATAGATGTTTGCCAAGTGGAAAAACACCCAACCCTCAGAATGTTTCATTTTGTGCTTCTTGTTTCATGAAAGGGGTCCAATGTAACGTGGCATCTCCACTGGAGCCAGGTGTGAGTTGCTTCCCTCTGTCCTCCACAAACAGGGCTGTTTCCCAGTATTTGGTCTGAAGTGTGCTGGGCCCCGAATGCCCAAGGGCAATGGCACACACTGCATCACACACGAGTGCCCTCTTCAAGAGAGCATCTTTGACGAGCCTGGAAGCTTCCAGCAGTGCCCAATGCTCTCCTCATTCCCGAGCTCTTCAGGGACTGCACCCTGGGCAGCACAGCTCCTGTAAGCCACAGCCCGAGCAGGGAGGAACCTCAGGGCCACACGGGCACCCCAATGAGCCCTTGAGGGCGGAGGCTGGCCAGGCTTCTGAGATCTGTTAGGTGCAGATCCCCGTGGGCAGCCCAGTGCTCCAGCTAGACTCACCCAGGCCTGGCAACACGCTTGGACCAGGATGGGGAAGAAGCGGCCCACCCGGCTCTGAAGGAAACTGCAGGATCCCTCTCCCTTTTCCAGCGGGCTCTCAGGGAAGGTTGGCTTCATGCTTAAGCTAAAGTGGCCAGCGCTGGGCCCGCAGGTGGACTCCATCAGCCCGTGTCAGAGGTGGTACGGCTAGAGGTTAGGAGTATACGCTCTCATTTCAAATGACCGTGGGGAAGCTACTTAGCCTCTCTGAGGCTCTGTTTCCTCATCTGAAAGTGGGAGTGATCATAGGACCTACCTCACGCTGTTAGCAGGATTATATGAGATGATGTTTGCAATGCGATTAGCAGGGTGCCTGACATTTTAGAGGGGCTTGGGATACAAGGGCATTATTGTTCATCTGAATGAGGAGAGCCAAATGATAGAGGGATTTATAGTCATCACAGGATGTCCGGCAACCACCCTCTACCTATAAAAACGGTGGTAGACTGGGAGTTGTTGGGCAAGGCTGGAGCCAGGTGGTGGGTCCGTGAGTGAAGTCCTGACTCCTTGGCCTGGGCTCCCATCCAGCAGGACAGCTGTTCAGGAAGCAAGGCTGGTCTGAGCCTCAGCTGGTCTGGCCTAGTGGTGCCATGTGGGACAAGCTATTTAAGCCTCCCAACCACACTGTGAGAGGTATGTATTGTCCCATTTTTCAGATGAGAAGATTGAGACTTAGACATGTTGGATTTGTGGCTCGTGGTCACCAAGTGAATATGCACCAGACCTGGGATTTGAATCCCTAGTGTTTGACTTTATAGAATATCTGTCTTTTCTGTTGTTGTTTCTCGCCAGCACTTAGAACTTCCAAATTTTAGGGAATCCCTTACTACATGATTCTCGATGGGCAGAAAGCTCCTTGCCCCCGCCAGCCAGAGTAGGCAATTGGACCCTTCTCCACTGTTCACCAAACACAAACTTCCAACCTCACATGAGGCTGCAAAGCAAGGGGCCCCTAAGAACAGGTCTGTGACAGACCCACGATGGAGGCTGTGTCTGACAGTGGCCTCCTGCCCAGGGGTTTCTGTGTCCTGGCTTCCTGAGTCCCTGGTTCCCACCCAGTCTCCAAGCCTGTGCCTCGAGCTTTCTGCAGCTTTGCCCTAATAGGAATTGCAAAATTCACATGTTCAAGAACAAATTTCTAATTTCACTCTTTCTAAATATTAATCATTCTCATTCTGTAAGTGGTAACTCCATTCTGCCGGGTGCTCAGGTCAGAAACTCGGCAGTCAACCTTGACCCCTCTCTCTTTCACATTCACCCCCACCCACGAACAGATCACGTCAGCTTTACCTTCAAATTATAGACCCGATCCCCGTCCTCGCCACTGGTCTGAGTCACCACCATTCTTCACCTAGATTATTTCGGTAGCCTCTAAACTGTCCCCCAACAATCTGTTCTCCACACAGAAGCCAGAGGACCCTTTACAGGCACAGAGCTGATCACGTTGCACCTCGCTCAGTCTTCCAGGGGCTTCTATCTCACGCAGCGTAAAAGCCAAACTCTCTACAGCAGACACAAAGTCTCAGGTGACTGGGCCCCTGTCACGTCTTGGGTCCCCTCCCCTTCTACTCCCCCCAGCTCATGCAAACATGTCATGCAGCCCTGCCTGGAAGGACTGGTTGCTCTAAAGTGTAATCCCTTCTTCCCTCAGCATCTCAAATATGATCATATTGAAGATCATATTCCTTTTCCTAGAATGACTTTTCCTTGTGTGTTGCAACTGGACTCCTACCACGTCCAACAAACTTCTCATTCCCCAAAGTTCAGTCAAATGCTTCCTCTCTGAAAGCTCGAGTGAGGATGGTTTGGTTCCTCGGCACTCTTTCTTCACCACCAAGTAGCTTTGCCTGCTCCAAAAGGTACAAACCCAGCCCTCAAACCTAGTCTTTGCTTAGGAAACTCACTTCCCCTGCTTCACAGACGGGGAAGACTTGATCAGGGCTGGTTATCGGTAATCGTGTTGCTGTCACATCCTCCTGCCTCCCCACCAGCAGCAGTTTCTCTTTTCTAAACTCCGGGAGCATTTGGTACACACCTTTACTGGAAAACATAATTTGTGGCTTGCCAATCTATCTTCTTCTGGCCCAGCAGATCCACAAGTTAAGTGTCAAAGTTGGCTCTGTATCTTCAGTGCCTTGCACGATTCTTGACACATAGATGTTCAATAAATGTTTAAAGAAAAAATAATTCCCAAAGGACTTAAGCAGAGTTGTATAAATAACTGCAAGCATTAGAATTTGACTTATAAAGTGTCATTAAATACACTATTCCACAACATATCGATTGTCTGTGTGAGCTAAAATCATTCGTAGGGTTCAAATTAGAATTCTTCTAGGTCTATCTTCTGGTATGAGACGTTTTTCGTCTTCTAATAAGTCTTACCTATTAGTTCAAAGCCTTTACAGGAAGGGAGGTCATATTAGGAAAGAAATGGAAAAGTCTTTTTTAGGCAATATTTGTCTTCTGTTTGGCAAACGTTTCATCACTGACTTGGTTTCGGTGGGGCATGAGCCGAGGGGTGGGCGGAACCCTGTGCTGAGGCTGCTGTAGGTCCCAGCAATTTCTTAGTAACAGGCTTTCCCGAGCAGCCGAGAGCTTGTGGCATCTGTCCGTTCATCAACGTCAGGGTGTTTTGAAAAACTTAAGCAAGAGGTTTCACTGCATCTCAAGCCTCCCAGGCTTCAAACAGCTGAAGATTAAAAAAAAATTTTTTTTTGAGATTATCACCCTGTGGTGGCATACATTTCTGGCTACTTACTGCTGAACTGTTTCAAAATACCGTGCCCATGCTAATTTGTTTTGGAGTCATCCAAAGTTTGTTTTTGTTTTTTTTTTTTTTTTGCGGTACGCGGGCCTCTCACTGTCCTGGCCTCTCTCGTTGTGGAGCACAGGCTCCGGACGCGCAGGCTCAGCGGCCATGGCTCATGGGCCCAGCCGCTCCACGGCATGTGGGATCTTCCTGGACCGGGGCACGAACCCGTGTCCCCTGCATCGGCAGGTGGACTCTCAACCACTGCGCCACCAGGGAAGCCCCATCCAAAGTTTTGATGAGTATTTTTGAAAGATATTTCCAGGGGACTCCCTTAACCTCTCCCTAAATAACATTCATTTTGTGTATTTCATGGGCTCCTTGATATTGGTGGATGACTGAAACTAGACTTTCAGAAGGGACAGCTACTCCTGGGATCTTGGTGGGTGCCCCTGTTGGCCCACCCTGGCTCGTGGACAATGCAATCTCAGGGCCTGAAAAGGACTGCATGAGAGGACTGTTTTATGGGTCTCAGTGAAATGGTGTACTTTCTCAAGTTCAAGGCTAGTCTTCCTACCTGTGCTCTGGATCTCATATCCCTTCCTTCTTCAGGCATCGCTGCCTTATCAAATAGCTCCTTTCCCCCTTACCTTCAAACTCTACTTCCTTGTGAAATTCAATTCGAATGTCTGGTTCTTGAAGAATCTTTCTGGATTATCTTCTCCCCTCCCAAACCTACCCTAAGCTTGATGAGATGCTCCTCCTACTCTGCCCCTATAATATGGAGTGCATTCCTCTCTTAGAGCATTTGTCACAATATTAAGCAGGCCAATCCCTGTTTGGGGGTGGAGATTTTATTTTGATTTATGTATACTTGAAGCTTGCTAGAGCTTCTGGAAACAGCAGGTAAAAGTTCAATAAATGTGTGTGCTATATAATAACCATATTAATTATCTCATGAATCACATGCAAATTTTCTAGTCCAGGTTCCTCATTTTATAGAAAATACACGGAGGTCCAGAGAAGTTGAATAACTTGACTAAGGCCCTACAATCATTCAGAGGAAGACAATAGACTACAGTTTTCGACTCCTGACTAATCGAAGATACCTGTTCCTCCCACTAGGCCCTTCTGATATTCTGTGCACCAGCTGCACTGTGTATTTCCCACATTTGCATAAAAAGGACACAATACATGACATATCCCTTTTCTAACGTTTAGACTTTTCTTAGTGTATAGGCTTTGATAAAGTTTTTGCTGCAAGAAAACTCCAAATCAAGAGAAATGGACCCTTAAATGGGGTAGCCTGATCTGGTGGAGAGTACTGAGGTCTGAGAAACGGGTGCTTATTCAACAGATATATAAGTTGTTAAGTGGGTTAAAAGATGACTACCATACTTAAACGTTGTCCTTAAACGTTGGACAAGCTAGTAGGGGACGTAAAGGCATGTTCACACATAAATGTAAGGTAGTATGTGATAAATCGTAAGAAAGTTAAGAATAAGAACAATGGATGTACAAATGTGGAAGAAATCCCTCGAAGTTAAGGAAGTTAGGGAAGTCAGGGAAGGTTCTGTAAAAGTTTCATTGCGTGAGAACCCAAAAAAATAAGTAGAATTTTGATAGAAGTGGATAAAGGCCTTTTAGGTGGGAAGAGCAAGGCTTTAAAGCTAAAATTTCTAGAGGAATTTACAAAGAATGTCAATAAAAATATCCATCCATCCATCCATCCATCTTCTACTTATTCCTGGAATGGCAAATGGCAGAGTGAGGAGCAAATCTCTTTCCCCAAAGGAATAACATAGACAAACTTTCTAGAAATTGAGCAAAGGCATACAACATATCAAGAAGCATTTATGCAAGAAAAATTACTGACCTTTGGGTGAGAACAGTGTGTCCGCAGTATTTCAGCCTAGGGCTGCTCCCATGTCCTTCCAGCTCCATCAGCATGGCAGTTCTCCCAGGCAGGACAAGCTGTAGTGGAGCGAGGGCAGAAAAATTCCATTCTCCTGGGCATTGTTAGAAATAGCAATCTCAGTGGCAAAAGAACTCGAAAGATCAATGCAGCTAGCCTGAGGTTTTGGTTCTGGTTGGGACCAGCAACAGTTGGCAGACTGGCCAGAAATTTAACAGGGAGATAGGTCCATGGAATGACACAAACATGGTGCACCTTGCCACATGTCCCTGGTGGTTTGGAAGGCTGCAAGCAAGAGCAAGGCAGAATATATATTCAGGGGAGACTAGAGAGAGCCCTAGCTATCGGTATACATTCCTGGCTGAATGTGAGGCCTTGGACCCAGGCAGTTATCACTAGTGAGGGCCCAATGTAAAGTAAAAGCTACGTGAACTTGTAAGATGCACACAGTTTGAATGTGTTCCACAACCTACACACAGATCCACTGGCAAGGGTGGAAGCCCTTACTGGCTCAAGATATTTGAGCACAACTTCTGACAAATCACTGGCTGATCACTAAGCTATGCTGACGCAGGGCTTACTCCTAGGAAGATGTATTTAAAAATATAAATAAGATGTAAAACATACAACACTGAGCAGAGATATCAGTGGTCATACACCCCAGGAAAGGTGATCTCTATAGAATTAGACCAGGGAAATCACTAAACAAAAAAACAGAGAAATGGCAGTAGCAACAATCACCACCTCCCTGGGTGGAGGAGATCAGATCAGAATCCAGAGTTGCTACAATATTACCTAAAATTTCCAGTTTTCAATTAAAAAAATATAAGATATGCAAAGAAACAGGAGAGTGACCTATTTTCCGGGGAAAAAAAAGTAGCTAATAAATACTGTCTCTTGTCCATGACCTCCACTCACTAGATGCCAATAGCACCATCCCTCCTACCGCCCCCCCCCCCAGGTCACGACAATCAAACATGTCTTCAGACATTGGGGGATGCAGGGCAAAAATATCCCTTTATTGAGAACCACTGCTCTAAAGCAACAGTAATCAACATAATGTGGTATTGGCATAAGGAAAGACATAGATCAAGGAACAAAATTAAGAATCCAGAAATAAAACCTTACATTTATGATCAATTGATATTTTGCAAATGTGCCAAAGCAATTTGATAGGGAAAGGACAGCCTTAACAAATATCAATAGTACTGGGATAATTAGATACCTACATACAAAAATGACTTTAGACATTTATCATACATGAGAAATTAATTCAAAATGAATCATACACCTAAATGTAAGAGCTAAAACTATAAAACTTTTAGAAAAAAACATAGTTCTAAAGTCTTTGTGACCCTGGATTAGGCAAAGAAAGGAAAATCCATAAAAGAAAATATTGTTAAATTACTTTATCAAAATCAGAGTATTTTGCATTCAAAATAGAGCGTTAAAAAATATTGTAAGGGCTTCCCTGGTGGCGCAGTGGTTGAGAGTCTGCCTGCCGATGCAGGGGACACGGGTTCGTGCCCCGGGTCCGGGAAGATCCCACATGCCGCCGAGCGGCTGGGCCCGTGAGCCGCGGCCGCTGAGCCTGCGCGTCCGGAGCCTGTGCTCCGCAACAGGAGAGGCCACAACAGTGAGAGGCCCGCGTACCGCAAAAAAAAAAAAAAAAAAAAAAAAATTGTAAGACGACAAACCCACAATCTTAGAGAAAATAAATACAGAATATATAAAGAACTCTTACAACTCAGTAAGACAGTCCACTTTTTTTTTAACTGGGCAAAATATTTGAATAGACATTTTACCAAAGACATATGCACAGCTAATAGCATAGACTCAACATCATCAGTCATTAGGGAAATGCAGATGAAAGCCGTATTCAGATACAACTTCACACCCACTAGAATGGCTATAGAAAAGACAGTAACAAATGTTAGTGGGGATGTGGAGAAGCTGGTACTCTCACCCTTGTACATTGCTGGTGTGTATGTAAAATCAGTCATTTTGAAAGACAGTATGGAAATTTCTTTAAAAGTTACACATACCTTTGCCATATTATCCAGCATTTCCAACCCCTAGGTAGGTACATACACAAGATAAATGAAAACATATGTCAACACAAAGACTTGTATGAAAGGTTCATAACAGCATTGTCCACAATAGCAAAAAAGTGGAAACCAAAATGTCTATTAATTGATGAATGGATAAACAAAATATGTTATATCCATAGAAATGAAATCTTTTCAGCAATAAAAAGGAACATACTCTTGATACTTGCTACAGCACAGATACAGCTTGAAAACCCTATGTTAGGTTAAAGAAGCCAGATGCAAAAGACGGTATACACAGGATGCCATTTGTATGAAATGTCCAGAAAAGGCAAATCTGTAAGACAAAAGGCAGATTAGTGGTTGCCAAGGGCTGGGACAGGAACAGAAACCATCTGCCAATGGGCATGCAGGATCTTTGTGGATTATGGGAGGGTTGTGTAGCTCTATAAGCTTACTAAACATCACCGATATTCCCACTTACAATGGGAAAGTTTTATTTTATGTAAATCATACCTCAATAAAGTTAATTTTAAAAAGCAAATGGCAAAAAGTAATTCTCTTATATCCTTGCCAAAGGAAGATAATTGCTGTTAACTTTCAGTGTATTTATTTGTTGGTGTTGTGTATGTGTTTTAACAAAAAGTAACTTCTACTGTACAGTTTTTAAACTGATTAGTTCATATATATTAATATATTTGTATGTCACTAATAACAATAACAAAACTGGGGCTTCCCTTGTGGCGCAGTGGTTGAGAATCTGCCTGCTAATGCAGGGGACACGGGTTCGTGCCCTGGTCTGGGAGGATCCCACATGCCGCGGAGCAACTAGGCCCGTGAGCCGCAACTACTGAGCCTGCGCATCTGGAGCCTGTGCTCCACAATAAGAGAGGCCGCGATAGTGAGAGGCCCGCACACCATGATGAAGAGTGGCCCCCGCTTGCCACAACTAGAGAAAGCTCTCGCACAGAAACGAAGACCCAACACAGCAAAAATAAATAAATTAATAAACTCCTACCCCCAACATCTTCTAAAAAATAATAATAAAAATTTTTAAAAATAACAAAACTGCATGAGACACTTCATGAAATCATGAATGATGAAATTGCAAAACCACTTTAGAGATCATCTAATGCCTTCACTTTATGCCCTTTTGTTTCAATTTCCTTACGTATAAAACAGGAGGTAGAACTATAGTTTTCTTGGATCTTTATTGCCTTTCCCCTCTTTATTAATTCTTTTCTATTTCTTTTGGAATTTTTACTCCAATCTGCTGCTAATGAAAATAATTTAAAAACAGCAACTCTTTGCTGTTTGTGAGCTTATTTCAGTCCAGGTACATGGATTTTTTCTTATTTAGTTCTCCTAAAAAATCGCTATTATCTTCCTTTTACAGATAAAAAATTAAGATTTTCTTCGGGTTAAGAAATTGAAATTTTCTTGAGGGAAGGAGAGAATGGAGAATTATTGCTTAATGGTTACAGAGATTGTCTGCAGTGATGAAAAAGTTTTGGAAATAGATAGTGGTGATGGTTGCACAACACTGTTAATGTAATTATTAATGCCACTGGGTTGTACACAAATATGGTTAAAATAGCAAATTTTAAGTTATATTTTATCACAAAAAGAAATTGAAGAAATTTGTTAGGTCTACTAACAAGGTACAGTCTCTCACCATCTGAACCCACAATCTTTTTTTTTTTTTTACAGCCTTACTGAGATACAATTGTCATAACATGATGTAAATTGAAGGTGTATATGATTTGATATATGTATGTACTGTACAATGATTACAGTAAGCTTAGTTAACACATTCATCACCTCACATACATTTTTTGGAGTGTGTATAGTGAGAACATTTAATACCTACTCTCTTAGCAACTTTCTAGTATACGACAGTGTTAACTATAGCCATCATGCTGCACATTGCATCCCTAGAACGTTTATCTTACAAATGGAAGTTTGTACCCTTTGACCAACATCTCCCCATCTTCCCCACTCACCAGCCCCTGGCAATCACCAATCTACTGTTTCCATGAACCCATACTCTTAACATGATTGCTATTTGCATGTTGACAGTGTTTTGTAACCCAGTAAAATAATGATGAAAATTTCAGATAACTGGCAGAGGCCCAGACTTTATCACATTATAGTCACTCAGAGATCTTACTCTTTTATCTGGTCCTGTTTTAGTTGCTTCTGAAAAGATAAGTCCATAATTAATTGATACATCTATAATTTAAATTTCCTAGTTTAAAATTTTGATCAAGTTAAAATCTACTGTGCCAGGAAGAAGTAGACCTCAATGATGTAAATTGGTTGTTATTTTGGGCTTTACTACTACCTCATTTGACGCTCCATGGGTACAGAGTTTTAAATACACTGTGCTTTACAGTATCAATAGATTAAGCCACTATCTATAGTTTAGCTGATCCTATTCCTAAAGCCCCGTAGGCCTATTTTTGCTCAAGAATCACTTAAGAGTTCTTAGGGTCAGGTCAGATTTTAATGTGACAGAATGAGATCCAGTGATTAAGGCAATTTTTAAAAAATATTTTTTTACCTATTATTTATTTGGTTGCACTGGGTCTTATTTGCGGCACTCAGGCTCCTTAGTTGCAGCATGTGAACATTTTTTTTTTTTTTGTTTTACATCTTTATAGGAGTATAATTGCTTTACAATGGTGTGTTAGTTTCTGCTTTATAACAAAGTGAATCAGTTATACATATACATATGTTCCCATATCTCTATGTGAACTCTTAATTGCAGCATGCACGTGGCATCTAGTTCCCTGACCTGGGATCGAACCTGGGTCCCCTACTGCATTGGGAGTGCGGAGTCCTATCCACTGTGCTACCAGGGAAGTCCCAAAGCAATTTTTAAGCTTGATGGTCTCAGAGGTTGGATTAGACTAGGTCTTGGAGATAACAGGCACAGTCATACTATAAGATTGTTGCACAGGCCTATAGTTTGTTTTCTTAAAATTAGATGGCATGAAAATTACCCTTTAAGTAATCTCTTCATGTTTCTATAACATCAAGGAATGTGAAGATTAGCTGAACCAAAAGAAATACTCTCTGAACGTGGGAGACTGAAGATTACCAGTTACTGTAAAAGCCAAAGTTGTTCTGAAAATAGGAAGATTGAACTGTATTGTCATCCTGGGTACAAATGAAAGCTAAACAGACTTTTCACTTAAAGAACATCTTTATTTAATCTTTAATATACAATATTACCTTTAATTTATAAAAATTACATATGGAGGACATAACTGGAAATCAGTTCAGGAGCGGCCAGTGGGTACCGATTTAGGAGGTTATACTTGCCCCTCTCATTAGTTTAGGGAAAAATTATACCACTGAATTTGAGACCAGTAAGACTGAGGAATGGCATTTCAACTTCCAAATCCAGTATTAAAATTGGGGATGCTTTATTCAGTTAATCCAAACAAAAACTAATTTCTAAGTTTTCTAAAAAATAACTTTTCCCAAGAAGAGCTGAGCTTATCTCCATGGAGTTTTCTGGTATGCAATTTGCAGAATTCTGTAGCATCCAAATTGTTTAAAATCCTCTGCACATTAACATGTATGTATGTGGGTGTGTTTGTGTACTCACACTTAACGTTCACACTGGGCTGAAGCCATCTGTATAGTATGCTGGACCTAGAAAGGTAGCTCATTTAGAACATGTGCTCCCCTATCACTCTGAGTACAGGCTTCCCCTCCTCTAGAATTTCCAAATACAGTGAAATATTTGATAAACTTCTTCGTGAAAAAGCTATTCTCAGGATGACTGGTGCATTGCAACGTACATACATACATACTAGCAATATGGTGTCGTGTAATTTCATGAGTTCTACTGTGCTCAAAGTTTAAAATGGATTAGTTGTTAAACAGTTAAAAGGCTAAGGCTGAGGATGCTTTAATTTAAATATGATGCACACTGACATTCTGAAATAATGCTATTGACTTGAAAAGAATTTGAGGCAAGTGCAAGAAGAGGAAGGGGAACTCTTCTTTTGGATCCATCTTTTCTCTGCACTCCTCAGATTTAGGCTGTTGTAGAGGTAATAAGGGTAGTACCTTTCTGCACTCTAACAAATAGTGGTTGCCAAATGGCAACTGAGGCACATAACCCATTTCTCCTGTTGCTTAAAATTTTTCCAAGAGATTGGTTTCTTTAGCACAAAGGTCAGAAATTCTATCATATTCTTGTCATAGGACTCTACGAGTATTCAAGTGGAGGAATTTTTGCAGCTCCAGCAATCCGGAGTCGTTGGTCCAAAGATCAATGAGCAGGCAGAACTTGGAGCAAATATACTATTTTGACACCACAGAGACCCTTCCTTTTACACAGAGACTCTGAAATTGTGGCATTAAATGACAAGGCAAGGATAAGGACTGATAGCATACCCCATGAACAAAAAAATGCCTCTTTCAAGATAGTTGTACCATATTGAAACCTGAACAGACTCCAGTAGAGTATAGCTGTTTTCAAGACAACAAAATATATAGCTTTAGGTTACACAAATACATACAATCTTACATACACACATCTTTTTTTTGCTCTAAAAATGAATTATGTACTCAAAACACAGATAAAAGATGCAGGTCAAAGATTATAGGGTCTTATACAAATTTAAATGGGGATCGAGGGTTAACAACTATGATCCAGAGGCCAAATCTAGCCCTCCATGTTTTTGTAAATAAAGTTTTATTGGAACACAGCCACACCCCTTCCTTTATATATTGTCTGTACTTGTTTTCACAGTTCAACAGCAGAACTGAGTAGTAAAGATAGAGACTGCATGGCTCACAAAGCCTAAAATATTTATCATCTAGCCCTCTGGAGGAAGCTTGCTGATCCATTATAGATCACAAAGAGTGTGATCTGAATGAGCTGAAGGAACAAAAAATCATCTTCACCAATGTTCCTGAACCAAGTAAGTGCATTAAAATATCTCCAGATCATATTTGGTTCCTCAAATATTCTGCTTAGAATTCGTGCAGCCAAAAACATGTTAACAACCGTGTTTGTTAATTAGCAGACAGAGACAGTATTAAAAATCTCTGTGTACAACTGTATTTATGTATGTATCTACGTAAAGAGTGGATAAGATATGAGCTAGCCAATTTGAGGGTAAGGAAACCTAAAGAAAAATAAGAACTCAAGATACCATTACTAGGAACTGTTATTAGCCACTCAGAAATATTTCAGTATATTTTTCTTTATATTTAACAGCATGGGACCATTACTAGGAACCATAGCAGAGCATGAACAATTCACAACTGCAAATTTTACCCATGAATTATGTGACAAAATTTTTGAATATAAAATAATCAGCATTTCTATAAAACATTAACTTTTAATTATGTAATTAAAGTGATAATAGCAAAATAAGAATGTTTTTATTTCTAAAGTAGATATTTTAGTTAAAGTTGCATCAGAAATCAAGTATTTCTTTGACATTTTCCAAGAGACTTATTAACTACAATTATAGCTGTTAGTATTATATAGTAATACATTGTTTAAAATATATTATAAACCATTTCTTTCCTTATTTAATTTAAATGAAATACAAAATTAAGGATTTTGTAACATGAATCATACTGGAAAACACTTAAAATGGTATGAACAACTCTTATACAGAAAATGCCACTGGAATCACAAAAAGTTCTAATACTTGAAAGTAGCTAGCACAACGCTTGGCACATATTAGGTACCCTGTGTTTATTCACTCACCCTCTCATTCACTCACTCATTCATTCAAAGAAATCCAGGCCTAAGGAGAAGCTCCATGATGAGAATGGCGAGCACAACCTTTTAGCAACAAATTTGTAGTTTTGACAAAGACTTTGGCAATGGAGAATGGAGATGAGAAGTTAATGATCAAATTTTAAACTGCTTGGTTAAAATCTACCAAGTGAAGCCCTGGGTTGTCCTAGAGGACATCATAGAGAATCAGGGTCAATATTCCACAGAAGGAATATATTCCTTCAATATCCAGGTTTTGCTTTTACATATAAACATCTGTTCAAAGACAAGAATAAGTTGGTGTCAGAGAGACATAAAAGAGCATATCTGTGCAACCCACGAGAAAGTAAGAACCCTGTGACTGGGTACTTACTTTTCTGCACCAAGACTTCTTTTTGATTGGGACCACATTCTCTTGGTTTTAACAACTTTATACTGGTTTGAACCAAAAAGTATGATCCTAAAATTCTAAAAGAAAAATAAATATAGAAGGTAGAGGGGGTGTTCAGCATCTCTATTCTTTTTTCTTATATACCAAATGATCTATCTACTCTGCACATCTGTGCCAAAGGCACAAAGTAATGTGTCTGCTTTTGAGGAGGCACCTGGAAAGGAGCATTTCTGGGCTCTCTGCAGAAGGTCTTATAAATGTAATGAGTATTTAACCTGAGTAATAAGGTCTACAAAATGCAAAGGACTGTAAAGGACAGAACAAAGTAAAGTATGTTCTTGGAAACTAGCAGAATATGGGATACTATGGAATAAGGATGGATCTTGGAGAAAATAATTTTTTTAATCTATAACAAAAATAAAACATGACACTGGCAGGTCATATGTAGCTGACTTAAATTTAATTGCCTTTGGTATTCAGAGAAGAAAAAACAACAAAAAAAGGAAGCACACTCATAAGCGCTAGTCTTCTCACAAGGAAGGTAAGGAGATGATGAAGACGACTCTTCCTTTGTCTCCCTCAAGCTTTTTGCTTGTACCAGAACTGGCTATGCCTGTACACTTCTCTGCCTTCTCCCGAGCTCCAGTTATCCGAGAAACACAAACAGAGCACTTGGGGCGGGGGTTCTGTCTTTTCATTCCTTGGGAAGTTCTTGGGGAACCAAGAAGGCCCCTTTACTCAGCATTCTTCTAAACGAAGTGAGGGAGGGTTCACTGCCATCTCTACAGCTGTTCTGGGTCTTTTGCCAAGTCAAGTTTTTCATTCTTTTTAGTGACCCATAAGTGGGCTTCTGCTGTTTTCAGGAGGAAAGCTAACATGTTTTGAGAACCAAATATTTTCCCCTTTCTCTTCTAAAGTTAGTCATCTACACTTTTCATTTAAAAATTTTAATTTTTCAACTAGTAAAAGGTATTATAGTCTCAAAATATGTATAAAATTTAACTCTCCTAAAGATTTAAATAATGCAACTGGCTCTACATCCTTACTTTCTATGTATACTGAAAATCTTGAGGTGGTTATCATTTATGGATCATTTGCTGAACTGTGAGGACTGCTTGACTATGTGTGATATAAGATGATCACCCTTAAAACATATTTAATCATATTAATTTATTAAATCTTTTTCCAATTTAAATCTACCACATGCTAATGAAAGAGTAAACAAAATAAGAAAATAAGCCTTCAGAACTCTAAGGTGGGCTTCCTGCACACTGTTTCATGAAATCTTCAAATTCAGAGTAAATACTAGACTAATACTACTACTCCCAACTATTGCTGTCAATGGAAGCTGTCTGTATTAAAGGTAAGGAAGAAAAAGTGTCTTGCACTGCGACATAAATTCAAGGGACAGAAAATTTATTAAGTCAGATATTTATCTTACAGTTCTTGATAAAATTTAAGTTCTTCCCCTCCCAATATAGAGAAATCATAATTTCTTTAAAAAGAAATATCATTGCAAAATCTACTGATGGTAAGAGAAAGCCCCTTAGATATATCCCATGTTTAGTGTAATATAATTAATTATACCACATTTAATCACTAAAAATTATTTTGAAGCTATTCTGATTAGTTGTTTGAATTTCTGTAAATACCCTTGGAGAAAAAAAAGTTGAATTTATTTTTTACATAAAATATTTGTGAAAAGCTCCCTCGTCTAATGGGATAATAAAGGATCCCCTGTCCCAAAAATAGTTAAGGAAGTTTCACTATATTTTGTTTTAGATTTAGTAAATTGTAAAAGTAATCTGCCTCCTCAAGGTAAATTCAGAGCTGCAATGACAGTACAGTGAATTTTGCCAAGCCCCATAAAGAGAGTTGTAAATGGAGGGATTCTACTAAGTTTGTAATGAGGTTAAAGTAGATAAAATTTACTTGGTAGATTTGCTGCTTTGGAAAAATAATCTCCTACCAACAAAACCAAGGCTTTCTCTTAGGACAGGTTTCAAGGCAACAAACTGCGGCACTGTCCCCACTTTTTGTCATGCTACCAACACTAGACTGAACAACATGCACAAAATCCCAAACCCAGGTTCGTAAGTAGTGGTTATGATAAATAGCAGTTTCAATGATTCTATATGGAGACAAAGACTTGAAGAGTATTCTTTGTGAGATCATGCCTCCAGAGAAAAGAAATTTAACCAAGGAATTTCAATGGAATAGATAGACTGAGATTTGAAATGGCTGCCAGTCTGGTCATCTAATACGAAACTTGAAAATTCGGACAGGGATAGTATTCTGTTTCCTTTTTGAGTCTTCTTGCTGCTGATGCAGTTACACCGTTCTTTTGTTCTTATTTATTTTAATTCATTCCGTTATTAAAAATGGAGAAAAAAGGGATAAACAATGTGTAAATATTTTGACTTGAGAGCTGCTCCACTTTGGGAGGAAACAAATATATAATTGGTTCCAAAGGCCATCTCCAACTCCTGCAAGGTGCTCCACATTCTTGGCTTATTCTCAGGAAATCTAGCCTCCAGATTCCAGGACTCTAAAAGCAATAAGCAGTAACAGGCATAATTTCTCAAGTGACCATCTTGTTAAGAATCAAAGCACATCAGGTCTCTGTCCTACACACACCAGAATATGTTTTGGTCAGGTATAAAATGGAATCATTTCAAAGTTGAAACATCTACAAGTTGAAAAGTCTTGCAGGGAAGAGTCACGTTTCACCCTGCCATGTTGACTTAAGAGGTCCAGGTTTTCAAAAGGCCCCTCTCCAGACTAATTTCTGTAGTGGTCCATGTAAACAAAACACAGGTGAGAATGGTCTTTCTGCAGCTGCTTTCATCGAACAGCAGGGTTTCTTGAAAGTGTGGTGTTGGCTAAATGTAACACAGGCAGAGGGTGAGCCTCTGTATTAAATACCCAGTGGTCTAAAGGTAAAAGGTCATCACTGGAGAACAGAAGATACAAGTATCTGAAAATAAAAGGGGAAAATGAGTTTCAATTAGAATTCAACAAGAAGATCAAGTGATCTCAGTTATAATGGCAGAGGACACCCATGACCTATTTTGAGCAGGTTTGATGAAAAATACACCAGAAAATGAACCTCATCCATTCAAATGATTAGAAACACAAAATATTCCAGAAGAGTGCATAAGAAAATCCAGTAAGATGAACAACTAGACCTCTGAAATAAGGCAGTTAAAAAGCAAATCCCATATACCTGCCTGAAACATATAAAACAACAAACTGTAAAATGGCATAAAACAAACCAATTGACAATTTTTTAGAGACCTTCTTTTAAAACTCAGATATAATATCAATCATATGTTTTGGCAGCTTGGAGACCTCATAGTATAACTAGAAATTAATTAATCTATATTTATGAAGAAACACAGAAGGAACAAGTAAAGCACATTATTTGGACACAGCAAGGACTTTCACATACTCCTAATACATTAGTTTTTGCAGTTCTTAGAGCAGGTACTGCAAATTTAAATAAAGGTTTCAGAAACATTATGGATTTACAGGAGGTTTAATAATTAGTCTCTCTTAATAGGTAATAGCATTGTTTCTTCGGGGATATTTTGGCTGCATTGGGTCTTCGTTGCTGTGCGTGGGCTTTCTCTGGTTGTGGCGAGCGGGGGCTGCTCTTTGTTGCAGTATGTGGGCTTCTCATTGCAGTGGCTTCTCTTTTTGTGGAGCACGGGCTGTAGGTGTGCAGGCTTCAGTAGTTGCAGCACGTGTGCTCAGTAGTTGCACCGCATGGGCTCTAGGGCATGCGGGCTCCAGTAGTTGTGGCTTGCGGGCTCTAGAGCGCAGGCTCAGTTGCTCTGTGGCATACGGGATCTCCCCGGGCCAGGGCCCAAACCCATGTCCCCCACATTGGCAGGCAAATTCTTAACCACTGCACCACCAGAGAAGTCCAATAGGTAATAGCATTGATTATATGAAGGCATATGTTTATACCTTTCCATAAACACTGCAGGCCACAGTGGTAACTTAGAAATTAAAAATGATAGTTTACAAAATGATTCTTACCACTATAGGTAAGAATATTATATACTATAATTGGGCAAATTCTAATCTGAATTCTATTAGGGGGTCATCAAAGTAAGCTTAAAGAAACAGCTATACAGAGTCAGGAAATCTGGGTTCTAACTCTTGATCTTAGCAATCGCTGGGCCTTACTAGGCTTTGGTGAAGAATCCCTTTACAATATTCTAGCTAAACTTACTTTAAAAATAGGCACATTAATATCTTTTCTGCTTACTGTTATAGTTCTGGATGACAGAGTAAAAACACAGCACTGGGGTAAAGGAGGGTTGCTTATCAACTTTATAACTGATAAAGCTAGAATGGAGAGTGACAGTGCTTCTAATTTCACTTTGATCCTAGACCTTGAGATCTGCTTGACTGATTTACTCACCAGGTTACAGGCAGAGAAGGTAGAACTGAAAAAAGACTTGGATGGACATAGCAAGAGACTCTGCTGGGTCAGCTTACTGAATGGAGATCAGAAGCACAAGCCCTTTGTGTTCTGGGCACAAGTATGTCCAGGAGAGCTATGTTCTGTGCAGTTCCATGTCTCTTGGTTAAATGTGGGCAAATGTATCAGGCTCATTCTAATCTTCTCACTACTTGGGAGAGGAGTAAGTGAAGGAATAGAGAGAAAATGCAGTTTCCTGCAAAATGATTCCTTTCCATTGGGGATGCTATAGAAGTACCTCACATAAACACACAAGTTATAAAAATCAATAAGATAGTGATTGTGGAAGTTTTAGATAACAGAAAGTGGTATTATTATTTTTAAACAATCATTTAAAAAATAATCTTAATACTACTGTAGTGGGTTGAACAGTCCCCATGCCCCCCAATTCATGTCCATCTGGAGCCTCAGAATGTGTCTTTATTTGGAAGTAGGGTCTTTGGGGATATAATTAGTCAAGGATCTCAAGAGGAAATCATCCTGGGTTTAGGATGGGCCCTAAATCCAACGACTTCTACCTTTACAAGAGAAAGGAGAGAGAGATTTGGACCCAGAGACATATAGGGACGAAAGTCATGTGAAGGCAGAGGCGAAGACTGAAGTTAAGCTCCCATCACCCAAGGAACACCTTCGGAAGAAAATGATTTCAGACTTCTGGCCTCCAGAGATGTGAGAGAATAGAATTTCTGTAATGCCACCAAGTTTGTGGTAATTTGTTATGGCAGCCCTAGGAAACTAATACAACTTCCATGCCTACCCTCCTTAGGACACCTCTGGACCTTAAGTAGGGGTTTGGAATAAGACTAACTACTTCTTGGAAAGTCAAATAATCCCTAGGGAGCAGAGGCTAGACTATAGATATACAGATATATTTAAAATTTATAACAAATGTTTAAAAGTACAGTAATATAGCTAAACAATTCATGTCAAGGACATGGTACACTACTACTGACTTAAATTTAAGATTTTTAACTTGGATTTTAAAAATAGAACAATTGGAGAAGTGTGATCTTTGCTGCAAAAGTTGAGGAAAGTCTAATCTAAATTAGCTATCAGACTACTAGATGTTTTTTCCTCTAATAAGGATTTTTTTTTTTAGTGTTTTGTTTTGTTTTTGCGGTACACGGGCCTCTCATTGCTGTGGCCTCTCCCGCTGCGGAGCACAGGCTCCGGATGCGCAGGCTCAGCAGCCATGGCTCACAGGCCCAGCCGTTCTGCGGCATGTGGGATCTTCCCGGACCGGGGCACGAACCCGTGTCCCCTGCATCGGCAGGCGGACTCTCAACCACTGCGCCACTAGGGAAGCCCTAATAAGGATTTTTTAAAACTATAGTTCAAAGTTAGAGATAATAGATGACAAATGGCATTGACAAAGGCCTGTAAGTATATAAAAAGGTGCTATTTAGTACTTCAGTTTTACTGGATGTCTTGCTGACTTTTTAGAGTTATTTTTAAATGCCGCTCACATACATCTCTTTTATCTTTCTCTTATCTACAAAGACAAGACATTCAGAGGAGGTGATGGTGCCAGAAGTCATCTCAACATAAGTGTTGGCGGTAACCACCAAATAGGAAAGTTTTACAGAAAGAACAGTCAACAAAATCTGAGGAGAAACATTTAAGTATCTATGGAGAAATGGTAAGGCTAAAAGAACCAACTACCAAGCTAATATGTTCTTTATTTAATCCTTTATGTTTACCAAATGAGACTTGTCTATTCTTTTTCACAACTAGCAGTGGCAGTGTCCAGGGTACTACAGATAGATGTTACAATGCTAAAGGCTTGCATTAGGGACTACTACAAGTAACTCATAATAAAACCTCAGATTGCTTGAAAAATAATTTACTTAAACCTTCCATTTCATTTATACTCCTAATGTTTAAATGATGTCTTAGAATAGACTGGTTAGAAATCGAATTAAAGACACTCAGTGGAAATTATGTTCTAAAAGATGATACATTAAAATATACAATTATTAACCTCTCCAAAAGATCTGCCCCTCTCTGCCTTTCCCCACATCTTTTCTCAAATCTTAAAAGTTGTTTTTTGGTGGGGAAGAAAAAATATTGAAACAAATGTGGGTGTACTGTGGATTCAAATGCATTTTTTAAAAGATAAACTGAAGGAGGCAGAACATTTCTGGTATGCTTCAATGGTTTAGGCTTTGTCGTGAAACATAAGGGGGCTGGGGAAAATTCATCTTCCTCTGTCTTTAGGGGTCAAATAATTTAGGATGACTTTCCTATAGGATAGAGGATACCTATACTATCAATACATAAACAGTTGGGGTTATCTCACATAACAAAAAGCCCAGAGGTAGATGGTAGCAAAGGTTGGTTAATTCAGCAGTAAAACATTGTCAGATCTCTGGGTTTTTAAAGATTAATGAAAAAATATTAAATTTTTCCTGGTGCCAAAAGACCTTATCCCTTTTTCCCTATTCTTAGGTCACTGCCTTGAGTCCCTTTGATATGTATGTAAAATCTTTTTAAAAGCTTCATAAACCTCTTACCAGCTTTACAATCCAGGAATGTTTTTCTTAAAAGGCCTGAGAGCCATGACTTTGAAATATAAACATCAAGGAAGATAGCACCCCAATCTCTCTGTCACTGTGGGAGGTTAGCTTAGGTACCTTTCTCCAAGCTCTGATTACCCCTTTGTCATAAATACAGAAGTATTACTTTTCCACTGGATAAAGGCAATTAACACAGATGGCCACCCCAATCACCATGTGAATTTAGAAGGTACTAGGTATAGCAAATGGTGTTGTCAAGAAAGTACCCCTGATCCCTAAACTAAGTGGGGGTTAATTCGAGTACAGTATCCCTGAGTCCTCTGTATTCCTAGTTCCTCCACATCCATGGATTCAACCAACCTCGGACTGCGTACTACTGTAGTACTGGATTGGCCAAAAAGGTTGTTCAGATTTTTCCATAATATGGCTCTAGGAGCGCTTAGTTGTCTAACTTCATTCAAAACAATTTTGTTAGATTGTATTGTGACAGCTGTCATATCAGCATGCATTTAAAAAAAAACATCAAAATTGGTGAATATTGTGTAGCCATTTTTATATTGAAGATTGAAGAAAAAAGCAACATTTTCGGCATATGCTTTATCATTTCAAGAAAGGTAAAAATGCAACTGAAACGCAGAAAAAGATTTGTGCAGTGTATGGAGAAGGTGCTGTGACTGATCAAACATGTCTAAAACGGTTTGTGAAGTTTCATGTTGGAGATTTCTTGCTGGATGAGGCTCCATGGTTGGGTAGACCAGTTGAAGTTGATAGCGATCAAATCGAGACATTAATTGAGATATAACAATCAACGTTATACCACGCAGAAGATAGCCAACATACTCAAAATAGCCAAATCAAGTGTTGAAAATCATTTACACCAGCTTCGTTATGTTAATCACTTTGACGTCTGGGTTCCACATAAGTTAAGCGAAAAAAAACTTCTTGACCACATTTCCACATTTGATTCTCTACTTAAACATCATGAAAATGTTCCGTTTTTAAAACAAATTGTGATGAGCGATGAAAAGTGGATAGTGTACAATAATGTGGAATGGAAGAGATCGTGGGACAAGCGAAATGAACCACCACCAACCACACCAAAGGCCAGCCTTCATCCAAAGAAGGTGATGTTGTGTATATGGTGGGATTGGAAGGGAGCTCTATTATGAGCTCCTTCCGGAAAACCAAACGATTAATTCCAACAAGTACTGCTCCCAATTAGACCAACTGAAAGCAGCACTTGATGAAAAGCATCTGGAATTAGTCAACAGAAAATGCATAATCTTCCATCATGATAACCCAAGACTGCATATTTCTTTGATGAACAGGCAAAAACTGTTACAGCTTGGCTGGGAAGTTCTGATTCATCCGTCATATTTACCAGACATTGCACCTTCCAATGTCCATTTATTTTGGTCTTTACAAATTCTCTTAATGAAAAAATTTTCCATTCCCTGGAAGACTGTAAAAGGCACCTGGAATAGTTCTTTGCTCAAAAAAAGATAAAAAGTTTTGGAAAGATGGAATTATGAAGCTGCCTGAAAAATGGCACAAGGTAGTGGAACAAAACAGTGAATACGTTGTTCAATAAAGTTCTTGGTGAAAATGAAAACTGTCTTTTATTTTTACTTAAAAACCGAAGGAACTTTTTGGCCAGCCCAATATTTACTATTGATAAATATCCACGTATAAGTGAACTCATGCAGTTCAAACCTGTGTTGCTCAAGAGTCAACTGTAGGGCTTCCCTAGTGGCACAGTGGTTAAGAATCCACCTGCCAATGCAGGGGACACGGGTTCGAGCCCTGGTCTGGGAAGATCCCACATGCTGCAGAACAACGAAGCCCGTGTGCCACAACTACTGAGCCTGTTCTCTAGAGCCCGTGAGCCATAACTACTGAAGCCTATGTGCCTAGGGCCCATGCTACGCAACAAGCCACCACAATGAGTAGCCCACGCACTGCAGTGAAGAGTAGCCCCTGTTTGCCGCAACTAGAGAAAGCCCGCATGCAGCAACAAAGACCCAACACAGCCAAAAATAAATAAATAAAAAAGAAAGAAAGAAAAGAAAACAAAAAGGGTCAACTGTACTTTTACAGAAGGATAAATTATCATTTATCTTCAGAACATGTATGTAACTGATATATCTGCCTGGTTATATAGAAAGGTAAGATTTCTTTCTGTCTTTGCAATCTGCCTGTGATGGAAACTGTACTCTGGTTTAATGCTTATTCAACAATAAAAATGTTTTCTTTCTCTGCTACATTTGTAAAGGCAGGAGATTTTGTTTCTAATTTTTTCCCCAGTAATCAGAATCTCCATGATTTTCTTGACTTTCTCCTCAGAATTATAAGATGCTCCAAGCATTGTATCTCCACACAAAAAGTCCAAACTCCAGAAATTAAAGAGACATCTTCAGGTGTGGGTAAATTCTGACATTCTAATAGGTGTGTAGTGGTATTGCATTGTAGCTTTAATTTATGCTAATGATGTTGAGCACTTTTTCATGAGCTTATTTGTCATCCTTCCCTCTTCTTTGAAGATATAAGTGACGTGTCTGTTAACTCTTTTGCCTGGTTTTAAACTGGTTGTATATTATCTTATTCTTGAGTTTTGAGTATTATATAACCTACAAACAAGTCCTTTACCAGATATATACTTTGCAAAGATTCCAGTCTGTGACTTGACTTTTCATCATTTTACTTCATTTCCTTTCAAATGTTTCTCAAAGAGCTTATGTTTTTATATTTTTTAATGTTTATTTATTTTCTTATTAGTCATCAATTTTATACACATCAGTGTATACATGTCGATCCCAATCTCCCAATTCATCACACCACCACCCCCCCCACCGCTTTCCCCCCTTGGTGTCCATACGTTTGTTCCAAAGAGCTTATGTTTTTAAATTTTAGACCAATTGATCAATTTGTTCTTTTATGGATTATGCTTGGTATAATATCTAAGCAATTTTTGCCTAGTCAAAGGTCACAAAGATTTTCTCCTATGTTTTCTATTAAAAGTTGTATATTTTTAGGTTTTAAATTTAGGTCTATAATCCATTTTGAGTTGATTTTTGTATATGCATACAGAAATCCAATTATTCTAGCACCTTTTGTTGAAAAGCCTATCTTTTCTCATTGCATTGCATTGCATCTCTTTGTACCTTTGTCAAAAATCAATTCCCCCCCATTTTTTTCATATATTTGGCTATCAATTATTATTATCTATTACACCAATACCACAGTGTTTTGATTATGATAGCTTTATAATGAGTCTTGAAATCACGTAGTATTAGGCTTTCAACTTTGTTCTTTTTCAAACTTGGTCATTCCAGGTTCTTAGCATTCTCATATGAAATTTAGAAAGAGCTTATTAATTTCTACCCAAAAAAGCCTCCAGGGATTTTGACCGGGATTGCGTAACTATAGAACAACTGAGGGAGAATTAACAATACTGAATTCTCAGAACCATAAATAAAGTGAGTCTCTCCATTTATTTAGGTCTTTAATTTCTCTCAGCAATGATTTTTAGTTTTCAGTGTACAGGTCTTTTATGTGTTTTGGCAAGATTTATCCCTAAATATTTCAATATTTATAAGTGGCAATTTTTTCAGTTTCAATTTCTGATTGTTCACTGCTAGTATATACAATTGACTCTAATATATTAATCTTCTATCTGTAACCCTGCTAAATTCACTTATTAGTTCTAGTAACTAATTTTTGAGAAACTCCATAGGATTTTCATAGAGAACAATTATCCTCTACAAAAAAAAAAAAGGTAGCTTACTTCTTTCTTTCTAATCTGGATGTCTTTTATTTCTTTTTCTTGTATGGCTGCACTGGAGAACCTCCAATACAAGGCTAAATAGAAGTGAAGCGAACAGACATCCGTGTCTTGTTTCTGACCTTAGAGGAACTTAGGAGGATTTTAGTTTTTCAGTGTGATGCTAGATATATGTTCTTCATATATGCCCTTTTTCAGGTTAAGAAAGTTCCTTTCTGTTTTTTGTTTGCTAAGAGTTTTACCAGGAATGGATGTTCGATTTTGTCAAATGATTTTTCTGTCTATTGAGGTGATCATATGGTTTTTCTTTAACAGTTCACTGATTGATTTTTCCAATGTTAAATCAAGCCTCCATACATGGAATAAATCCATTTGGGTCATGATGTATTAACTAATATGCTGTAGATCTGATTTGAAAAAAACTTGTTTAGCTATTTTATAGTTACGTTCAGAGGGATATTAGTCTTGTTTCCAATGAGAACTCTGATGTCATTCTTATATTTGCTCCTTTTTGGCTAACTTGTGCTTTCCCTCTGGTTGCTTTTAAGATTTTTTTCTTTATCACTATCTTTGAGCAATTTGAGTACAACTTGGGGGAAGTATTCTTCATGTTTCTTGTCCTTGAAGTTTATTCAGCTTCTTGGATCTGTGAGTATGGTGTTTACATCAAGCTTGGAAAGAGTGTGGCCAATTTTTTTTTCATCCATATTTCTGTCCTCTCCTTCAGAGACTCCAATTTCATATATTTTAAGCTACGTGCAGTTGTTACACAGTTCACTGATGCTCTTTTCATTTTTATAAGATTCTTTTTTTTGTTTCATTTGGATTTCTATTGCTATATCTTCTAGTTCAGTAATCTTTTCTTCTGCAATGTCTAATCTGCTATTAATCCTATTTGGTATATTTATTTTCCAATTCAGACATTGCAGTTTTCATTTCTAGAAGTTTTATTTGGGTTTTTATATCTTCCATGTCTCTACTTAACGTTTTGAATGTATAGAATATAGTTATAATAACTGTTTTAATGTTGTCTGCTAATTCTAACATCTGTGAGTTCAAAGTTAGTTTCAATTGATTATTTTCATGATAGGTCATGTTCTCCTGCTTCTTTGCATACACGATATCTTTGAGTGGATGCCAGACATTATGAATTTTACCTTGTTGGTTGCTAGATATTTTTGTAGATTATCCACCTCTACTGAGGCAGGACTTTCCTGAGTACTCTACTTGGTGCACACTAAATTAGGAGTTTTTCCAGTCAGGCTACTGAAACCAGACACTATTCCTGGTCCTATGTGATTACCATAAACTGTTCCCTTTAATCCCTCACAGATGAGTCCTTCCCTCAATTCAGGTAGTTCCTTCATTCTGCTGAACACTCCAGGGGGTTTTCCTGGGATCCCTGTGCAGCTCTCTCCTCTCTAGTACTCTCCTGTGAACACTAGCTATCTTAGTTTCCTTGGAATCACAGCTCCATCTCCTCAAGGAATCTGTTGCACTCTGCCTCAGGTCCCCTTCCTGTGCAGTGGACTGGAAACTCTATCAAGACAGCAAGCTGGGGCAAACACAGGGTTCACCTGGCTTGTGTCCCATCCCTCAGAGATTACAGTCCTTCATTGCCTCTTGTCCAGTGTTCTGAAAACCATTGTTTCAAACACAGTTTATCTGGTTGTTTCAAGAGGAATGGTAAATATGATCCCTGGTATTCCAGCTTGGAGGAAGCAAAAGACCTACCCTTCCATTTTGAAATACTTTGTCAAATGATTTGCTGAACATTATGTAACTATGTTCATGGAATCTCTTACCCTCTATTATTAACCCGATCCAAAAAGATCATTAGAGTTTATCCACCAAGAACTTGTTCTTAGGAACCCTTTCTGGCTCTTCATGATCACTGATTCTTCTCTAAAGACTTCATACCATGACTTTCTAGAATTTTGTGAAAATGGACATTAAGTTCATCTATCTTTATTTTTCTCAATCCAACTCTTCCCTTCTTTAAAATTATATATCTATTCTGTTGTGTTTCTCTCCATCATTCCTGAAAGAACATTAATATTGATTACAAAATCACATTTGTTGTAGTATCTTGATGTGTAATTTCTTTGGGTCCTTGCAATCATTTAAAATAACAAGTTACTTTTCTCCCTTTGGGGCTCTCTCAGTCATATTTGTTTTCCTTTCACTACATTCCAGGGTAAGCTATAGGGGTTAGAGTTAAAGTACAGATGTTTTGGCATTTTATCTTACAATTCCCTTTGTAGCACGACATTGATTCTCTAGTTTTTTATTGTGGTAAAAACACAGAACATAAAATTTACCATCTTAACCGTTTTAAAATTCAGTGGTGTTATGTATATTCACATTATTGTGAAACATATCTCCAAAACTTTTTCATCTTGCAAAACTGAAACTCTACACACTGTAAACAACAACTTCCCTTATTCTCCTCCCCCAGCCCCTGATAACCAACTTTTTTACTTTCTTTTTCTATGAACCTGATTATAGATACTTCATGTAAGTGGAATCATAACAGTATTTGTCTTTTTGTGACTGGCTTATTTCACTTCACATAATGTCCTCAATGTTCATCCATATTGTTGCTTCCCTGATTTTGATTCTAGAATCCTATCTCCCATTACTTCTACTGAATATTCTTTAGTCAGGATAATTTTCTTACTGTATTTTTAAAGAAAGGTAGCATTTATTTTCTCAAGCTGGATCCCTCTTTTCATGAAGTGACTTTCTGCTTTATATCACCTATTAACATCTTATGTATCACTTAGCATCATTTCAATCTTTTTTCATAACTACTCTAGCTCATACCAAAGTTCCCTTCTCTGAATTTCCAAAACATTTATATTCTATTTAGCACTGTATATATACTTTGTACTTTTATTGAGTTTGCCCATGACCAGAAGTAAGAGCTTTCTTAACTACACTGCAAGCTCACGAGTAGAGTATATGTTTCATACACTTTAATTCTCAAATAGCACAATTCTGAGATGAGAACAACTCCTTAATAAATACTTTTGACTTGACTTAGTCTATAAACCAAGCTTCAGGGCTAAGTGAGCAGAGAATAGCAGAGAACAGGAGATTTAATGCTCTTTTCTCATCCAGCTGGAAAAATAGTCTTCTCATGGTAGAAAGTTAACTTTAGGATACAATTACAGATAAGATAAAAGATTTTAAAAAAAGATAAATGGAAGAGAATAGTGGCTTTGTTTTTTTGAGTCTTCCCTCTTGAACTACTTTTTCCTGTCTAAGAATCCTTACCCCAATAATCTCTCTCATTGATTCTTCCTCTCTCACAAATGTATTACTTAGACACTTCTGATGACAAACTGGAATCATACTACTCTTGATGCTTTGTTGACAAAACCATTATCACAACTGTCTTTGAACCTACTTCAAAACCTTGTTCACTAGGGAATTAGCTTTAACAGTCTGGTAGCTGGCTAACTGTACATTCATTTGCTTATATTGAGAATAACTTTACAGGCAAAGGAAGATAACAGTAGCTATAAAAAGAAGAATTGGAACTACTATAGGATATGATAACAACATCAGCAATAATATCTGTCTCCTGGATAACAATTTACTGGCTCTTTTCCTCCTTTCTCCCACCTCAATATTTTATTATAAAACTTTCAAACCTACAGAAACTTGGAAAGAATTTTACAGCAAAACCCATATACACTCATTTTCTAGACACTACAACTAACATTTTTGGTAATTTACCACAAATATGTTACTCTATTTGTATATTACTAGCTTTCTTATAATACTAAAATATTCCCCTAGAAAAAGCACCTAATTAGCCAACTTAGGTAAATATCAGGAAAAACATGCATAAAATTGCTTGCAAAGGGAGAAACAGAAGTCTCACTGGAATTTTTTGACCAGGACAAGCTTAGAACAAAAAACTTCAGTCAGCAATATTTACTTGAGTTTTGAGAGGAAGACTGTTGCCACAGATTTTAGCTCCTACAGTTCTATATCTGCCGTCTCTGCTTTAAGAAGCCCCAAGATTAAAAACATTTAGAATTTTGTTTAATAGCAAATTATTTGATAGTAATTATTTGGTAACAGCAAAATAGGTGGCATTAGTTACTTTTAAGGGAGAAATTTAAAAATTCCTAGATAGAAAAAACTAAGAGCAAGACACTGATGTGTAGTCAAATGGTAAACAAACATAATTCCTTTCAAAAGCATATGACTAATGAACCACCAAAAAGTGAATGAATAAAGAATATGTGGCACAGCCATACAACAGAATACTACCAAGAGAAAGGAATGGACTACTGATACATGCAGCAACACTGACTGAGCTAAAAAAATGATGCTGAAAAGAATGCCAAACAAAAAAAAGTGCATAATACAGGCAACCTATAGTAACACAAAGCAGCTATGTGTTCAAGGTTGGGGTGGAACTCACTGCAAGATGAGGATGGAAATATTCCATATTACCTGTGGCTGTAGTTACTCAAGCTTATATATTTGCCAAAATACAATGAACTGTACACTTAGAAAACTTTAATAAAGCCAATTTTTGTTTTATTTATTTTGTATTCATTTATTTTGTATTGGCGTAGAGTTGCTCTACAATGTTGTGTTCGTTTCTGCTGTACAGCAAAGTGAATCAGCTATACATATATGTATATCCCCTCTTTTTTGGATTTCCTTCTCATTTAGGTCACCACAGAACACTGAGTAGATTTCCCTGTGCTATACAGTAGGTTCTCATTAGTTATCTATTTCATACATAGTATCGATAGTGTATATATGTCAATTTTTAAAGTTAAGAAAAAAGAATGATGGAAAAGGAAAATAATCTTATTATGTGTTACTGCTACATAAGTATAATTTGAATTGTAGCTCCCTCTACTGCAGCAAAAGAAAACTGGCAAGGATATTTCAAAGTACACAGCTTGCAAACTGAAAAAAATGCTTATATTAAACAGCGCAAGTGAAATTCACTCTGTGTGTGTGTCCCCTAGTGTCTAATATGTGGATTGCAGTGACACTGTGGTAAGTCCTAAGAGGGATTAAAAAATATGGTATACCTTCAGTATACCATTTGAGGAGACTGGACCACATAAATATAGCCATGATTTGTCCACATGACCTCATGGTATACTAGCTATTCCTTGTCAGTATAGGTAATTCCTTGATCCCTAATTGCTTCCATAAGTGGTTTACGGAGTCACAGGTGTCAGTGGTCTCAAAGTGTGATCCTCCAGACCAGCAGCATCAGCATCACTTGGGAACTTGTTACAGATGAAAATTCTCAGATCCCACTCTAGACCTTCTAATCAGAAACTTTGGCAATGGAGCTCAGCAATCTGTTTTAAGAAGCTTTCCAGATGATTCTGATGCATGCTCAAGTTTAAGAACCACTGCCCTAGGTTTACCAATTTTGTAACTTCTATCACCAGTTTGTACTGTTTCTGCTTTTCTCCTTCATGTGGGCATCTGAACCTTTGACTCTCTACTGAAAACAGATCAACTGCCCTGACTCCTCCACTTTTCACATCTTGCCTTGTGCCTTTCCTTCTTGCTTTATTAATTTCTTGACCCGCTCATTATTAGCTATATTCTAGCACTAACTGAATTCTGAGTTCAAGCCCTGAGCCTCAAGCAGGAAATAAAATAGTTCTATTATTCTCTTCTCCTTCCCACTCTCATTTTTGTAAGATCTTATAAAATGGCTGTTTTTCAGCTCTCTCTCAGAATCAAATGATTCAATCCTTTACTCCGCAAATATTTAATACTGAAACAACTATGTGTGGCTCCACCACTGATGCTGGGGATAAAACAATAACTAAAATATACAAATATCACCGCCCTCGTGGAGTTCATATTCTAAGGCGTATATTCTTATATGCCTAAGGGAATTATACAGTATGTTAGAAGACAGGTGCTATGGCGAAAATTAAAGGAAGAGAAAATGAGGGAATAAGGGAACAAACTGAAATTTTATATAGGATAATCAGGAATGCTTTAAAAAATACAATTAGAAATGATAAAGTGATACAATCAGAAGCTACTTAAGACCTGAAACTGTAAAACTCCTAGAAGAAAACAGAGAAAGAGCTCCTTGACATGGGTCTTGGCAATGATTTTTTGGATATGACACCAAAAGCACAAGCAACAAAGGCAAAAATAAATAAGTGGAACTACATCAAACTAAAAAGCTTCTGCACAGCAAAAGGAACAATCCAAAGAATGAACAGGCAACCTATAGAATGGGAGAAAATAGCTGCAAATCATATATCTGACAGGGGTTAACATCCAAAATATATAAAGAACTAACACAACTCAATAGCTAAAAACCAAACAACCCAATTAAAAAATGGGCAGAGAAACTGAACATTTTCCCAAAAAGACACACAAATGGCCAACAGTTGATACACGTAAAGATGTTCAACATTACTAACCATCAGGGAAATGCAAATCAAAACCACAATGAGATACCACCTCACACCTGTTTCAAAGACTATTATCAAAAAGACAAAAGGTAACAAGTGTTGGTGAAGATGTGGAGAAAAGGAAACCCTTGTGTACTGTTGGTGGGAATGCAGTAAAAAGTCTTGCACACGATGTTCTACACGATGAATACTTAAGCGATGATGATGACACAAAAACATCTCATTCCATACAGTTCTTGCCATACAGTTATTAGATTTTCACACGGAGACACTCACACACATGCACAACAGATAAGTTTATTAACTGTACAACATGATGATCTAATCATTAAGTGGACCACCATCAGAAAGGTCTCCATCCTCATCATCTTCATGTTGAGTAGGCTGAGGAGGAAGTGGAAGAGAGGAGGTTGGTCTTGCTGTCTCAGACGTGGAAGGGGAGGTAGGAGAGGAAGGCGCATTCAGTACAGCTTTATGGAAACACATCATAAATTCTGACTTTTTTGCTTTTTCATTTCTCCAAAAAAGTTTCTATGTGGTTCCAATCCTTCCTCCACTGTTTGCTTTAGTTTCAGTGCCCATATCATAGAAGGTCCATGTCATAAAAGAAGTCAAAAGCAGTCCTGAATAATTGGAACCCTCCTGCCAAATTGTCTAAGGTCCATCTGTTTTCTGCACTGCTTCTTCCATGTCTTCTTCCTCATCATCTGCCACTGGTTTGGAAGCGCTCATCTTTTGTTAATTCCTCTGGTGTGGTGTCTAATAGCTCTTAAATTCCTCCAACATCTGTATCTTGAAACCCTTCGCCTCCTCCCTGTTTTGCCATATCTACAATCTCTTTCATGATTTCCTTGACTGGCTCTGTTGTAAATCCTGTGAAGTTATGCACAACATCTGGACACAGTTTCCTCCAACAAGAATTTAATGGCTTTTTCTTTAATAATGATGGCATATTCAGTGGTGTAATCCTTCCAGACTTTCATGATGTTTTCTCTGTTGCGGTTCTCTTCCACAGCGCTGACAGCCTTTTCCATAGAGTACTGTGTAAAATGTGCCTTAAAGGTTCTTATGACCCCCTGATCTAGAGGCTGAATTAGAGATGTTGTGTTTGGAGGCAAGTAGGCCACTTTGACGCCTTTGGTGGTGAACTCTGGGGTTCTAGGGGGCCAGGGTCGTTGTCCAATAACGAAAGAACTCTAAAAGGCAGTCTTTTTTTTTTTGAATTTTATTTATTTTTTTATACAGCAGGTTCTTATTAGTTATCCATTTTATACATATTAGTGTACATATGTCAATCCCAATCTCCCAATTCTTTACACCACCACCCCCGTGCCCCCGCTGCTTTCCTAAAAGGCAGCCTCTTACTGGCAAGGTACTTCCTGACTTCAGGGACAAAGCAAAAGACGTGCTGCTGGTGTTTGTCTTTGCCCCTCAAGGCTCAAGGGTTAATTAGCAGCTTTGGAGATAAGGGCAGTTCTTACAATAAACCCAACTGCATTTGCACAAAACAGTAGAGTTAGCCTATCCCTTCCTGCTTTAAATCCTGGTGCTTACTTCTCTTCTTTACTAAAAAATGTCCTCTCTGGCATTTTTCTTTTCCAGAAGAGGGCACTTTTGTCTGCATTAAAACCTGTTTAGGCAGATATTCTTTCTCCTCAATGATTTTCTTAATGGTGTCTGGGAACTCCTCTGCTGCCTCTTGGTCAGCAGAAGCTGCTTCTCCTGTTGTGTTATAGTGACATTTTTTAAGCCAAAGCTCTTTCTAAAATTAGCAAACCATTCTTTACAGGCATTAAATCCTGCACCTTCCTTTTGCTTTAAGTTGTCATATAACGACTTTGCTTTTTCTCAAATTATATTAGAGTCTATAGGAATGCCTCGCAATCCTGCACCCACATAAAAAGCTGCATTTTCGGGGCTTCCCTGGTGGCGCAGTGGTTGGGAGTCCGCCTGCCGATGCAGCGGACGCGGGTTCGTGCCCCGGTCCGGGAGGATCCCACATGCCGCGGAGCGGCTGGTCCCGTGGGCCATGGCCACTGTGCCTGCGCGTCCGGAGCCTGTGCTCCGTGGCGGAAGAGGCCACAACAGTGAGAGGCCTGTGTACCGCAAAAAAAAAAAAAAAAAAAAAAAGCTGCATTTTCAATACAAGATAAAAAGGTATTTTGCAAAAAGTGCAAGGTTTTTGTGCCTGCTGGTGTAGCTGCAGTGATGGCTTAATGAATTTTTCTTTTTTTTTTCACACTCGTCCTTACACTGGATTCATCTATCATGCAGTCGTGAGAAAACACAGCTACAGACCTCAATCTACAGTACATATCAAGCAATTCAACTTTTTCTTGAAATGTCAATGTCTTGACTTTTCTCTGCTTCTTAGGAACATGTCCAGCATCACTACTGGCACTTTGTAGGGGTCCCATGGTGCTATCCAAGATTTACAGCATTACACTAAACATGATGAAAAATATACTTAAAAACAGGGAGAGATCGCTTTTTTCTTGATACACAATTTACTAGAGAGATGAACTGCTCACATGGAGATGATTAGCATCACTAGGCATCTTTTTTTAATTTTTGGATTTTATTTTACTTTTTTATACAGTAGGTTCTTATTAGTCCTCAACTTTACAAACATCAGTGTATACATGTCAATCCCAATCGCCCAATTCATCACACCACCATCCCCACCCCACTGCGGCTTTCCCCCCTTGGTGTCCATACATTTGTTCTCTACATCTGTGTCTCAATTTCTGCCCTGCAAACTGGTTCACCTGTACCATTTTTCTAGGTTCCACATACATGCGTTAATATACGATATTTGTTTTTCTCTTTCTGACTTACTTCACTCTGAATGACAGTCTCTAGATCCATCCACGGCTCAACAAATGACCCAATTTCATTCCTTTCTATAGCTGAATAATATTCCATTGTATATATGTACCACATCTTCTTTATCCATTCGTCTGTCCATGGGCATTTAGGTTGCTTCCATGACCTGGCTACTGTAAATAGTGCTGCAATGAACATTGGGGTGCATGTGTCTTTTTGAATTATGGTTTTCTCTGGGTATATGCCCAGTAGTGGGATTGCTTGATCATATGGTAATTCTATTTTTAGTTTTTTAAAGAACATCCATACGGTTCCCCATAGTGGCTGTATCAATTTACATTCCCACCAACAGAGCAAGAGGGTTCCCTTTCCTCCACACCCTCTCCAGCATTTGTTGTTTGTAGATTTTCTGATGATGCCCATTCTAACTGGTGTGAGGTGATACCTCACTGTAGTTTTGATTTGCATTTCTCTAATAATTAGTGATGTTGAGCAGCTTTTCATGTGCTTCTTGGCCATCTGTATGTCTTCTTTGGAGAAATGTCTATTTAGGTCTTCTGCCCATTTTTGGATTGGGTTGTCTGTTTCTTTAATATGGAGCTGCATAAGCTGTTTATATATTTTGGAAATTAATCCTTTGTCCACTGATTCATTTGCAAATGTTTTCTCCCATTCTGAGGGTTGTCTTTTCGTCTTGTTTATGGTTTCCTTTGCTGTGCAAAAGCTTTTAAGTTTCATTAGGTCCCATTTGTTTATTTTTGTTTTTATTTCCATTACTCTAGGAGGTGGATCAAAAAAGATCTTGCTGTGACTTATGTCAAAGAGTGTTCTGCCTATGTTTTCCTCTAAGAGTTTTATAGTGTCTGGTCTTACATTTAGGTCTCTAATCCATTTTGAGTGTATTTTTGTGTTTGGTGTTAGGGAGTGTTCTAATTTCATTCTTTTACACATAGCTGTCCAGTTTTCCCAGCACCACTTACTGAAGAGACTGTCTTTTCTCCATTGCATATCCTTGCCTCCTTTGTCATAGATTAGTTGACCATAGGCGCGTTGGCTTATCTCTGGGCTTTCTATCTTGTTCCATTGATCTATGTTTCCGCTTTTGTGCCAGTACCATATTGTCTTGATTACTGTAGCTTTGTAGTATAGTCTGAAATCAGGGAGCCTGATTCCTCCAGCTCCGTTTTTTTCCCTCAAGACTGCTTTGGCTATTCGGGGTCTTCTGTGTCTCCATACAAATTTTAAGATTTTTTGTTCTAGTTCCATAAAAAATGCCATTGGTAATTTCATAGGGATTGCACTGAATCTGTAGATTGCTTTGGGTAGTATAGTCATTTTCACAATATTTATTCTTCCAATCCAAGAACATGGTATATCTCTCCATCTGTTGGCATCATCTTTAATTTCCTTCATCAGTGTCTTATAGTTTTCTGCATACAGCTCTTTTGTCTCCCTAGGTAGGTTTATTCCTAGATATTTTATTCTTTTTGTTGCAATGGTAAATGGGAGTGTTTCCTTAAATTCTCTTTCAGATTTTTCATCGTTAGTGTATAGGGATGCAAGAGATTTCTGTGCATTAATTTTGTATCCTACAACTTTACCAAAGTCATTGATTAGCTCTAGTAGTTTTCTGGTGGCATCTTTAGGATCCTCTATGTATAGTATCATGTCACCTGCAAAGGGTTACAGTTTTACTTCTTTTCCAATTTATATTCCTTTTATTTCTTTTCCTTCTCTGATTGCTATGGCTAGGACTTCTAAAACTATGCTGAATAATAGTGGTGACAGTGGACAGCTTTGTCTTTTTCCTGATCTTAGAGGAAATACTTTCAGTTTTTCACCATTGAGAATGATGTTAGCTGTGGGTTTGTCATACATGGCCTTTATTATGTTGAGGTAGGTTCCCTCTATACCCACTTTCTGGAGAGTTTTTATCATAAATAGGTGTTGAATTTTGTCAAAAGCTTTTACTGCATCTATTGAGATGAGCATATGGTTTTTATTCTTCAATTTGTTAATATGGTGTATCACATTGATTGATTTGCATATATTGAAGAATCCTCACATCCCTGGGATAAATCCCACTTGATCATGGTGTATGATCCTTTTAATCTGTGGTTGGATTCTGTTTGCTAGTATTTTGTTGAGGATTTTTGCATCTATATTCATCAGTGATATTGGTCTGTAATTTTCTTTTCTTGTAGTATCTCTGTCTGGTTTTGGTATCAGGGTGATGGTGGCCTCATAGAATGAGTTTGGGAGTGTTCCTTCCTCTGCAAGTTTTTTTGGAAGAGTTTTAGGAGGATGGATGTTAGCTCTCCTCTAAATGTTTGATAGAATTCCCCTGTGAAGCCATCTGGTCCTGGACTTTTGTTTATTGGAAGATTTTTAAATCACAGCTTCAATTTTGTTACTTGTGATTGGTCTGTTCATATTTTCTATTTCTTCCTGGTTCAGTCTTGGAAGGTTATACCTTTCTAAGAATTTGTCCATTTCTTCCAGGTTGTCCATTTTATTGGCATAGCGTTGCTGGTAGTAGTCTCTTAGGATGCTTTGTATTTTCTGCAGTGTCTGTTGTAACAACTTGTTTTTCATTTCTAATTTTATTGATTTGAGTCCTCTCCCTCTTGATGAGTCTGGCTAACGGTTTATCAATTTTATCTTCTCAAAGACGCAACTTTTAGTTTTATTGATCTTTGCTATTGGTTTCTTTGTTTCTATTTCATTCATTTCTGATCTGATCTTTATGATTTCTTTCCTTCTGCTGACTTTGGGTTTTGTTTGTACTTCTTTCTCCGGTTCCTTTAGGTGTAAGGTTAGATTGTTTATTTGAGATTTTTCTTGTTTCTTGTGGTAGGCTTGTATAGCTATAGACTTCCTTCTAAGAACTGCTTTTGCTGCATCCCACAGGTTTTGGATTGTCGTGTTTTCATTGTCATTTGTCTCTAGGTATTTTTTGATTTCCTCTTTGATTTCTTCAGTGATCTCTTAGGTTATTTAGTAACTTATTGTTTAGCCTCCATGTGTTGGTGTTTTTTACCTTTTTTCCACTGTGATTCATTTCTAATCTCATACCATTGTGATCAGAAAAGATGCTTGATATGATTTCAATTTTCTTAAATTTAATGAGGCTTGATTTGTGACCCAAGATGTGATCTATCCTGGAGAATGTTCCGTGCGCAGTTGAGAAGAAAATGTAATCTGCTGTTTTTGGATGGAATGTCCTATAAATATCAATTAAATCTATCTGGTCTATTGTGTCATTTAAAGCTTCCGTTTCCTTATTTTCATTTTGGATGATCTGTCCATTTATGTAAGTGAGGTATTAAAGTCCCCCACTATTATTGTGTTACAGTCGATTTCCTCTCGTATAGCTGTTAGCAGTTGCCTTATGTATTGAGGTTCTCCTATGTGGGGTGCATATATATTTATAGTTGTTACATCTTCTTCTTGGATCGATCCCTTGATCATTATGTAGTGTCCTTCCTTGTCTCTTGTAACATTCTTTATTTTAGAGTCCATTTTATCTGATATGAGCATTGCTACTCCAGCTCTCTTTTGATTTCTACTTGCATGGAAGATCTTTTTCCATCCCCTCACTTTCAGTCTGTATGTGTCCCTAGGTCTGAAGTGGGTCTCTTGTAGACAGCATATATATGGGTCTTGTTTTCGTATCCACTCAGAAAGCCTGTGTCTTTTGGTTGGAGCATTTAATCCATTCACATTTAAGGTAATTATCGATATGTATGTTCCTACGACCATTTATTTTCTTAATTGTTTTGGGTTTCTTTTTGTAGGTCCTTTTCTTCTCATGTTTCCCACTTATAGAAGTTCCTTTAGTATTTGTTGTATAGCTGGTTTGGTGGTGCTGAATTCTCTTAGCTTTTGCTTGTCTGTAAAGCTTTTGATTTCTCCATCGAATCTGAATGAGATCCTTGCAAGTTAGAGTAATCTTGGTTGTAGGTTCTTCCCTTTCATCACTTTAAGTATATCATGCCACTCCCTTCTGGCTTGTAGAGTTTATGCTGAGAAGTCAGCTGTTAACCTTATGGGAGTTCCCTTGTATGTTGTCGTTTTCCCCTTGCTGCTTTCAATAATTTTTCTTTGTCTTTAATTTTTGCCAGTTTGATTACTATATGTCTTGGCATGTTTCTCCTTGGGTTTATCCTGTATGAGGCTCTCTGCGCTTCCTGGACTTGGGTGGCTATTTCCTTTCCCATGTTAGGGAAGTTTTCAACTATAGTCTCTTCAAATATTTTCTCTGGTCCTTTCTCTCTCTCTTCTCTTTCTGGGACCCCTATAATGCGAATGTTGCTGCATTTAATGTTGTCCCAGAGGTCTCTTAGGCTGTCTTCATTTCTTTTCATTATTTTTTCTTTATTCTGTTCTGCAGCAGTGAATTCCACCATTCTGTCTTCCAGGTCACTTATCCGTTCTGCCTCAGTTATTCTGCTATTGATTCCTTCTAGTGTAGTTTTCATTTCAGTTATTGTATTGTTCAGTCTGTTTGTTTGTTCTTTAATTCTCCTAGGTCTTTCTTAAACCTTTCTTGCATTTTCTCGATCTTTGCCGCCATTCTTTTTCCGAGGTCCTGGATCATCTTCACCATCATTATTGTGAATTCTTTTTCTGGAAGGTTGCCTATCTCCACTTCATTTTGTTGTTTTTCTGGGGTTTTATCTTGTTCCTTCATCTGGTACACAGCCCTCTTCCCTTTCATCTTGTCTAGCTTTCTGTGAATGTGGTTTTTGTTCCACAGGCTGCAGGACTGTAGTTCTTCTTGCTTCTGCTGTCTGCCCTCTGGTGGATGAGGCTATCTAAGAGGCTTGTGTAAGTTTCCTGATCGGAGGGATTGGTTCATCACTAGGCATTTTAAGCATATACTCGAATCACTGGATGCAAATGTCGCCAACTATAGCCTAAGTGTTTGTGTAAGTTTTGAGAAATTTTAACTTTTAATAATAGATTTGTGTATATTTTATGGCAGTAAATGATATAATGGACCAGTATGTACATATATTTTATGAATTCATGATGTACCTGACTTTTTCCTTAATTTTTTCAATATTTCTAGACCACTCAGTTCACCTGCATATTTTTTCAAATTGTCACAAATCTCCAAAAACTTTCCAGTATATTTATTGAAAGTAATCTGTATATAAGTGGATCTGCAAGGTTGAACCTCTGTTATTCAAGGGTCAACTGTAGTTATCTTTGGGAAGTGAAACTACATGTGGAATACAGAGAAACTTTTTTCATTTTTTCTGTTTCATACTACTTAATTCATTTTGCTATATCCACATACTGTTTTTACACTTTAAAAAATATCTGTATTAAAAACAAACCATATTAGCCTTGATTTCTCAGGACCTACACAAGACAGAGGAGATAGATGTTTATCTGACTAATTTTAACATGACAAGTGCTATGCTGTTATTTCTGTACAGTTCAACAAACATCTGTTGAATGTATGTATACTCTATCCCAATCATGAAAGTAAGCAGTGAGGATATTAATATTTCACGGAGACTATCAGAACAAAGGAAGTATTTTAAGTATACCTAAAAATGGCTTAATTCTGTCTTAGTGTTGAAGAGGATTCACAGAGATAGTAATATTCGAGCTAGACCTTGACAAAGTAATAGGATTTTGTAAGGGATTAAAAAAAAGGAACGATAAATTTCACGCAGAAGGGAAAGCAAGAGTAAAAACACGTAAGTGAAAATGTACAGTGGGCAGGTATGGATCAAATAAATGCATGGGGAAAGTGGTGTAACAGGAGATGTGCCTAAAAAGGTACATGCAGCACTTAATCTTAATTATTCAGTATAAGAGCAAAGAATATAAACAATATGGAAGTAAGGAGCAATCTTTTTTATCCATCTTTCTCACTTGGGGAAGTATACCTGTAGGATAACTTCTAGAAGTAGGATTACTGAAGCAAAATTAATGTGCTCTTAATATTTCAACAGGTTCTTTTTCAGATTTCACTGAAATCACTCACATCAAACAACATACATTCTCACTTCCAGTGTTTATAAGTGACTGGATCCATACATCCTTATTAACACCAGATTGCAAACTTTTAAAATCTTAAGTAATCTGATAGTGAAACATGGTATTTGATTATTAGTTTTATTTCATTTCTTCATGAGTGGGTCAAATGTTTATTTTTCATGTATTTATGGTATTTTCCATCTGTATTTTGCAGTGAACTGCCTTTACTTATTTTAGCTTAATACTTATTCCTTAATAATTTCACATTTTAAGAAAATTTACCCATTGACTATCAAATGTATTGCAAATATATTTTCCCAGTGTGTCATCTGTCTTACTTTGTTTAATGTTCTTTTTTTTTCTTACAGATGTCCATTTTTCTGTAGTTAAAAATTTAAATCTTTTTCTTCTATGGTTTCTGGGGTTTGTGTCATGCCATCTTCACCCCCAGAGTTGGGAGAAAAAAAAACTTCCAAATTTTTTCAGGATTTTATTTCATGTTTAATATTTAAAGCTATGTTCTATAAGATCAGTTTTATTATTTACAGGAATACCGTTTTATTTTTTTTCTAATGGATAATTTTTCTAACTTCCTTTATTAAATTATTTAATTTTTCCTCAATGATCCGAACTGCCATTTTTCAAAGATAACATTTCTACATATAAGTGGGCCTATTTCCAAACTATCCTGTTCCACTGTTCCATTTATTCTTGTACTACTACTAAAGCCTTTTAATTAGTATAGCTTTATAATACTTTTAAAATGATCTCTTTTATATACAAATACTGTATACCATATGATATAAAGCAGGTTATAATATTTTTCACTATCTGGAGGGACCTGTCTCCTGTGGTGATTGTATACTTTGTCAGCATAGCTAAGCTGGAACTGTATTTGTCAGAATTACTTTCTCTGTATGATTCTGGGTTAGGGTTGGCTACAAAAACATATGCATGTGATGTGGAGGCTGAAGTAAAGCAGGAGCCATAATGCTCTGAGGGACGGTGCAGGGTTGCCACATGCTGTTAAAGTTATGCATGTTGTCAGTGATTACCTGGCTCACCTCAGAGGTGTGGGGCAGCTGCCAGACCTGCAATTTCTGCAGTTCCTGTTGGAGCTCCTCATCAATTTCTCCAGTTCCCAGGCCAGGCATGTATAGCCCTGTGGCAGAAGGTGCCAGCTACTTCTGCAAGTCACCTGTTTATCAACGCTAGAGGCAGTGAGACACATATGTGGGATCGTTGGTCCTTGTGAGTTCTAGTTTGTCCTTGTCCTCCATTGCTTCACGTCTACCTTTTTTCCCCATCTCCCAGCCCTACTGTCCTATAGTGACTTTATACCTGCTATCTTGTATTTTGTGCCAGGTATAATTCTAAGGGCTTCGCTATATTAATCCCCATAACAAGCCCTTGAGATGATACTATTAGTAATTCCTTTTTTACGGATGATGAAACTGAGGTAGAGAAATATTAAGTAACTTGTCCAATGTCACACAGCTATTAAGGGAAAGAGTTGGGAAAAGACAGCTAAGTATGAACTGGTTAAGAATACATAGGTTAGATGTCTTTAATGTTTGATTAACTTGGGTATATACAGAAAAGGCATACCTATTAAATCTGTAAGTGACACAAAGGTAGAATAGCTAATACATTAAATGAAAAACTCAAGAGTTCAAAAAAATTTCAATAAATTAGAATATGTTAAATCTAACAAAATAAGATTTAATAATGGATAAAGGTAAAATGTAATAAATTTCATAAAAGCTAATCATACCAATGTAAGATAGAAAATAATTATCTTAGTTCATGTTAAAAAAAAAAAAAAAGACCATATCAAAATTTCAAGCTATATTGACAGGGCTACCAGAAAACAGAATACAATAGTATCTTGCTTTGATGAAGGTATAAAGACCAAATTAGCAATTGGTACTCTGCACTGGTTTATTCACATCTTAAATGCAGTGTTCAGTCTAGAAAACCATGGAATCATCTCTAGAGAAGTCAACCAGACTGGTACCGGAAAGAAATAGTACAGAAACTTGTCACCTTTAGCCTGATAAATACAAGTATTTTTAGTTAACATCCATGTAGAAGACTCCGTATTTCCAAATGGTAAAGTATGGATCACTGAATGGATCGCACAGTGAAGCAGATTTTAACTCAATATAAGAAAGATATTTCTAACAATGAAAGCTTCTGAACAATGTAATGGGTTAGCCTTATGAGGCAGTGAGCTGCCTGTTAACTAGAGATTAACAAAAAACTAGAGATTAACAAAAGACTTTATGACAAAATATTCTGTATGTTGTAAAGAGATTTTTCAGCATTGGGAATGTCTATGTGTAGAGGGGAGGAATGGATTGCAGTGGTGTATGTTGGATCTCTAAATTTTTTGCAGCTCAAAAAATGTCTTTTGATTCTAGGCACAAAGACAGCAAATGAATTTGAGACAGGAAAATGTGACTGCAGTTTAACTTATTTAAAAAAATGTTTTACCTGATTACAAAAGCAAAACCAGAAATGGATTTAAAAGAATACCACCAATTAAGCTAAATCACAGTATACATTTTGATGTTATTGAAATAATATTAAGATGTGCATCTATATATGTATATATGCACTTAATAGCTCACTTAACATTATACCGTGATGAGTCTATAATTGCTATTGGTTCCATAATACCCGCTGTGGATGTGCCATAGTTTATTTAACCTTTCAACTAATATTGAACATATAGTAACTCTTTATTTTTATAACTTCAATAAACATCCATGTACATCTTTTTCCATAGCTTTCACTATATAAAAGTATTGACATATTCTTATATATATAGTTTTCCAGAATTTTGCCATTATATTCAAATTTTGAATTTTAAGATAGGAAGGGGGAAAAAGCACACAAGCAAGATACACAGACAGGTGCACACACACAAAACAACTTCTGCCCTGGAGATTCTGATACCACTGAAAGCAGACACACCATGGTGGTAAACTTGGTCTTAATTTTATGTATTTCTCTTTTCTTTTAATAATAAATTCATTAAGAAGACTATGTTTCCAACTAACCTGTGATTTTTCTTAGCTATTTAATACCTGACATATATGAACTCAAGAAAAACTGACTGAAATGTATCCTCAACATGCACACTTTTCTCAATTTATCAGACCTTCAAATAAACATGCAACATTTGAGCTGAGGTGAAATGGATGTAGTGCTCAACTGTGATAGTTTTCTTAGCCTAGGTTTTGTTATAAATACCTGTATGATTCCTCCTTTGACTTTTTCTACTTTTATTGATCCAAATGTATTTGTGTGTGTGTATATATATAACTGGTTACCTAGAGTACTGCGTTGAGAAGGATTCTTCCTGAACTTGAACTTGGCAGGGAAAAGTACCAAGGTCAACTGGTGATATCCCATATACTACAAGGGGAAAAGCAGCACGGCGCATGTGTATTTGCAGCCCTACCCCATGTGCTAAAGTGCTCAAGGTGTGTACTGAGGAGGCATTTGAGAATTAATTATGAAAGCCAACCTGCAAGAGGTAAGATCTGAACTTTATTTAGAGAGGGGCATTAACTGATAGAAAGAATAAAGACATTCCTGCCAGAGCCAAAGAAATATGAAATAGACAATGAAATTCAAAAGAACAAATTATAGATGGGTAGATATATAAACAGATAGATTAACTTGGTTTAAGGATAGAATATATAAAGAAAAGAAGTGAGAAATGAAGCTAGAGATGAATGAGCCATTGGAGCTTTTGAGCAGGAGAAGAGTGACATGAAGAAAATGGTATATGAATGTTGAAAATCAAGTAATTTCTAAGACTAGAGGAGGCCTCAAAATCAGCATTTTACCACTACTGTAGTAATATTCAATTCAGGCAAGATGCTCAGGAAAGATGCTAATAACACTGAGTGAGAAAGACTGTTGGAAAAAGGATATTCACACAGTCTCAAAGTTATCACTCCACAGATCACTTATTACAAACAGAAAAAAGATTCTTTACATGACCTTATAATCAAATCTAACCCTATGATCAAATTTAAAATCATCAATGAGTTAAACCGTTATCATGTGCCTCTTTATGAGATGAAACAAGGCCACATCATCTATATAGTATTCATGCCAAAAATGTTTAACCTAAATCTGATCATAAGGAAACAATCACAAATATCTAAATTGAGGGACATTCTTCAAAACAACTAGCCTGAATACTTAATGTCAATGTCATAAAAGACGAAAGAAGAATAAGGAAACTTTGTTCTAGGTTAAAGTAGACTAAGAAACATGAGAAGCAAATGCAACAATTGATCCTTTATTGGACCCTGGGTTGGGGTTAAAAAAAAATTATAAAGTACATTATTAGAACAATTGAGAAATTTGAAAATGGACTACATACTAAGCAGCAGTACTGTATGAATGTTAAGTTTCACAAACGTGATAACCGTATTGTGATTGTGTAAGATTATGCCCTTTTCCTAAAAATTCCTGGGTAAATAACAGAATGCTGGTAACTCTCAAATTATAAAGCAAATAAATAAATAAGCAAACAAGTAGAACTGTGTCTATGTATACATATACATGGGGGTATGGGAATGCAGCAAAAATTAACAAAAGGTAACTCTAGGTGAAAGATACAATCATTGTACTATTCTTACGATTTTTCTGGGCTTAAAAAACAGTAAACAAAATTTTAAAAGAGAGAGATCTTACATAATTTGGGTCAAATTCCACAGTTGACAACTATGAAAACTGAAAGCAAGGAAGTTTTATTTTGACATGTTCCTTCAGCTAGGTTGTAGCAAGTGTATAACTAAAGCTCCTGCAGTTTTAGCTTCCAGTCCAGTGCTCTTTCAACTATCTCGTACAGTCTCAAGCCTAATGACACAGGATAAACAAATACAAGAAATGACTGGAGGGAGGGAACTGACTAAACCATCTCAGCAAAATAAGGGTTTGGTCTAGGGTCAACTACAGATATGGAAACAAGGGGGCAAAATAAAGAAATGATATAACAAGAAAGTGATATATTAGAATGAGAAAAAAAGAAATAACCATAACGTACAAGCTGAGAAGATAGGAAAATAAAAATGTGAGGGATAATAAAAGAAAAATTGGAGTAAGATTGCCATTTAGGATAAGAAACGTAGTTTGAGACATGTACGTTTAAACCATAATACACCAGAATGTAAGCTAGAAGTATACTAGAATGTAAAGTCCAAGAGACTGAGAATTTTTTTCCCTTTTGCCTACTGATATATCCTCAAATAACCTGAACAATGTCTGGAAATAATATTTTTTGGGACAAATGTAGTGACAGTTTATGAGGTATTCAAGTAGAGACTGACTGGAAATAGAAATGTGAAATTTAAAAGAAGGTATTAAGGACCTTACTTTGCAGGGGTTTTGGGAAGTAGACATATTTAAGGTCTCCACCTTCTTCCAGGAAAGTTTGTATAATTCTGCCTGGGATTCTGACTATAAGCCCAAATAATAAAGCTGTCTTTTTTCTTTTCAATTATTCCCTTTATACAGATTTCTTTACAGGAAACCTCATTGGGAGGATGGGTGGCTATGGTCATACACCCTCTAGTAACCATCAAAACTCTTATGATTGTTCCTAACAGATTTCATTAGCTAGAACAGGGAGTTGAGGTGTGATCCCAGGACCAGCATCATCCGTACCACCTGGGAGTTTGTCAGAATGTAAATTCTTAGGGTCCACCCTAGACCTACTGAATCAGAAACTGGGCATGGCCCGGTAATCTGTATTTTACGAAGTCTTCTAGGTGATTCTAATGCGTAGTAAAGAGCTAAATACAAAATAAAGGTACTCTTATTTGACAAAATGCCTTCATGAGATGTAGCTAAAAATTGAAGACACAATTACATAGAAAGATTTTTGTAATAAAATATAGTGTAACATCACATAGTCATAATTCATCATGTAGTGACCACAGAGCAAAACCCCCCTACAATTAAAAAAATTTTTTTAAGGCATCTACTTACTTTAATGTTTCAGCAAGAAAGAAGCTCTGCTGTACATCATCATGTGTAGGAGTAGAGGAATATACATCCTTCACGCCAGAAAATCCACCAGTGACTCGGCAATACTTTTCAATAGCCTGTAAAAGAGATGAGACAAAAGAGTCAATTCCATAGAGTTTCAAACTTGGAAGGACAAGTTAAGGAACCACAGTCAAAAGTTTACAGAGATCTCTATGAGAATTTGACAGTTTCAGAATAAGATTTTACTTGTCGGGTCTTCCTCCTTTCTAATGAAAAGCTAATTAACACTAAAAGTGTTTATTTAATCAAATTGTTAATTTTTATATAGTTCCATTTTGATTACAGCTTGGTTTATAAAGTCTCCTTGCCAAAGGGTTGGTACTTTTCTCTAAGTATTTTAAACATTTTTATTTTTTACATCTTTATTGGAGTTGCTTTACAATGGTGTGTTAGTTTCTGCTTTATAACAAAGTGAACCAGCTATATGTATACCTACATCCCATATCCCCTCCCTCTTGCATCTCCCTCCACCCTCCCTATCCCACCCCTCTAGGTGGTCACAAAGCACAGAGCTGATCTCCCTGTGCTATGTGGCTGCTTCCCACTAGCTATCTATTTTACGTTTGGTAGTGTATATATGTCCATGCCACTCTCTCACTTCGTCCCAGCTTACCCATCCCCCTCCCCGTATCCTCAAGTCCATTCTCTACGTCTGTGTCTTTATTCCTGTCCTGCCCTTAGGTTCTTCAGAAATTTTTTTTTTTAGATTCCATATATGTGTGTTAGCATACAGTATTTGTTTTTCTCTTTCTGACTTACTTCACTCTGTGGGACAGACTCTAGGTCCATCCACCTTACTACAAATAACTCAATTTTGTTTCTTTTTATGGCTGAGTAATATTCCATTGTATATATGTGCCACATCTTCTTTATCCATTCATCTGTCAATGGACACTTAGGTTGCTTCCATGTCCTGGCTATTGTAAACAGTGCTGTGATGAACATTGTGGTACATGTCTCCTTTTGAATTATGGTTTTCTCAGGGTATATGCTCAGTAGTGGGATTGCTGGGTCATATGGTAGTTCTATTTTTAGTTTTTTAAGGTACCTCCTTACTGTTCTCCACACTGCCTGTATCAATTTACATGAATACGTTTTTAAACACATATTCTTCACAATGATCATGCATCTTTACCACTGAAGAACATCGGAGCAGTTTAAGGATACTGTGAAAGTATCAGGGAGGCATGACTAAACTTTAAGCCATTTAGAGACATTTCTTAAAGGCACGTTTTCATGCATAACATATTCAAGTTTGGAAATTTGAATATGTAAATTGGAATAGTTAAAGCTACAGAAGACATGAGATACCACTATTCTATTCCAGCTTGTCTTCCCTTTTCTTTCTTTAAAACCAACATGGGAGCCAGTGGTGGGCAAGAAGGAAAATTCTATTTAAGATGTGAGTTCTTCTCTTTTGTCTCCACACTGCACCCCCTTCTCATCATGTCATACTTTTGAAACTTGAATTTTAAGTATAATTATTTCAGTTCTTGTTCTTCAGAGTTTGTGTGTGTCCATAGAGGCTACAGAAGCAAAATTTTAACTCTGTAATTCAAATATGGACAGATATGGGTTAAAGTTTGAGCTTGTCAAACCTTTAAGAAGGCGCACAGGAAAAAAAAGAACCTTAGGAAAAGGATAAATTATCCTTTAGTGTTTCTCAATGAAAAGATGCATTTCTGCCACCATCCCTCACCTCCCTGCCCCACATGATTCAGATACATCTCCCATATTCCTCTAAATAAGAAGCATTAAATATTAGTGGACTTTCAAGTCATATTCATCGCAGGATTACTTTACCTATTTCCCCTATATAAAATATTGCTTGATATATGTAAGCGTTAGTAAAAGCCATTGCTACACAACAGAAGTGTGTGTGTCTGTATGTGTGTGTGTCTTATTCCCAAACCACTGTGCCAACATTTTGCCTATCTCTCAACTGCAGCAGGATCCTCCTGCACAGAGAGTTTCACTAGCAGCTGTATTTCCAATTTTGGACACAGGTAGTCAGAGAAAAGCAGCAACAATAAATGCTTCATCTGTTCCTGCTCTGTATTCATAACTGCCTTGTTTCCATTAATATTCTCTTATTGTTAAACTCCATAAGGACCAACTATGTCTGAATGACAACACGTAAGTGTCCTCACCTTAGTTCGTCTTTATCACATTATTCCTAGATTATCGCAGTGGTCTCCAAAACCCACCAATTTGCAGATTATAATCAGATTCTTTTGTTTTGTTACTCCCCACTAAAAAGTCTTCAGTAGTTCCTTCCCCTTTCAAAAACCTTTAGTAGTCCCATAACGGATTCTTAAAGTCAGGGAGCTCTGGTGGGTAGGAGATGGTGAAGAAAAAGAAGACCTGAGGGGCTTTTTAGACAGGAAAAGGACTTTTAATCCCCACCTGCCAAATAAGAAACACTTATATAGTAACTGAGAAAACTAAGTATGTGTGTGTTATTCCTGAAGCACTAAGTAAAGTATTCATGCCTTGATCTGGCATGTAAGACCATCTACATAATGGCTCCAAACTTCTCTCTCTGGAGTTGCCCCTGCGAAACCTTTTTACATAAATTGGTCTATATTCTGCCCTAAAACACATCATGCACATTCTTGTCTGAGCAATTTACTAACACTACTTACCTCACCTAGAATGTCTTCATTCTATCTAGATTGCAAGTTTAAGCTAAACAATTTGAATATGAATATCCATCATAATTAGTACTATTTATCATAATTAGTATGTCTTAGAGAATAAAACACCTCCTCACTCCCAGTGATAAGCTATACTTTCATGAAAACTCTAATGATTTCTCTTCCTCCCAGGTACTGATGACAATGGAATTCTCTGAAAGGCTAGCATTTTATGAGTAAACGATTTGCTTACTTTACTAACCATTAAAAATTCCTCATTACAAATACACACACACACACGTGTGTGTGTGTGTGTGTGTCTGTGTGTGTGTATATATATATATATGGAGAGAGAAAGAGAGAGAGTGTGTTGGGGTTTTTTTGTCTTTCAATGTAGAAAATTTTTAACAATTCACTTCTTATGGTGCCACTAAGGAATTACTCTGAACACAAGCTGAAGTGAATGGGGGTTAATCTACCCAGGCTGTGAATCTGGGCAATTTCACAATGATTTTATTTTTCCCCCAGAGGTTAAGCATTAATAGGCAAGTACAGAAATTTTATAATCATAGTGAAAAACTGCCATTTAAATGACTCCTTTAGTTATTCAGTAAGAATAATGAGTGAATACTAGGAGGAAAATAGTTCTAACAGAAAACTAAACTGGATTTTAAGGTTTACTTCTACTGCTTAAGAAACAAACTAACAGTTTTTCCATCAAAAAAAAAATGAAAGTAGCCCTATAGTTACTGAACATGAGGTAACACGGATGAGGATACATGGCACTACAGGAGGCTTAATTGAACACTCTTGCACATTAAATGAAATATCGGCTTATTTACCAGTGCTGCTTCCCAGCCCCACTCCCTATATCTTGGATCGTGAGTGAATCGCCACAGGTACCAATAGGTTTCAATTACTTCTGGACGTAGGATGTAATACTTTTCAGCCTGCCGAACTGCCACAGCCTCTACTGCACCATCAAACTTGAATGATTCAGGACCTAGCTTTAATGCTGTAACATGACAAAAGAAATAAATGAACAGAATAAACCATTTGTGTTTGTTTGCCAGAGTTTTTTCCTCCCCCTGAAAGAATGCAGCATGAAGTAAAGTTGTTTTGTTGTTTGTCTTATTTTTATTGTTGCTGTTTTGCAAAATCAGTGATTTTAAAAGATCCGCATTTGATTTTCTTATAAATATTCCTATTATTCTAACGTGAAATATTTCTCATAAATAATGTACATCAACATACTGCTATATCTAACTAAACTGACAAAAGTCTAGTAATCCTTTGGAAACAAATGCCAAGCTAGACATAAACACATTACATATTCTGTTTTGGTCCAAAATCAAATGAGACAGGTAACCGTATTGTGCACAATAATTTTTTTAAAAGTCAAGACAATTTAAAAGTCCTTTTAATATAACACATACATATAAGAAAACATTTTAGAGCTCAGATTTTGAATTAGATTTAGTTAGTCCCTAACCTTTTAAAGCATACCACAGTTAAGAAACAATACATTTTTAAAACTTAACCCAGTTTTAAAAATCATCTCTCTTTGCCTATAGCTTCTGTATATACAGCTAGGAAGAGGTTCAAAACGCCAACCACTAAGAATTTCATCAGTAAATTGCCTATTTATCAGTTTGAATAAACACCTGAAACTAACACAATATTGTATATCAACTATAGTTAAATAAAAATAAAAAATTTTTTAAAACATGGCCATAACACATATATTTCAACATTACATAATACTCCTTAAATGATATGACTTCCATTCAGGCTGGAATACAGCACTACGTGAAAGGCTTTTTAAGAACCTCTTTCTAATCACACCCAGAACCCTAAACCTGGCAATATAAAACCATCCTCCACTGGGGTGCTGGAGTCACACACAATTACCACTCTCAGCTGCCATCTTTCTTTCTTTTTACTAGTTTGTACCAGTGGCAAACAGTTTCAAAGTCTCTTGCCTCTTTCAAGAAATGCTGGGCACTTTTATATTTTCTCAGAAAAGGGAGAGTAAGAACTATACCATAAACAAAATCATGCCACAGTTGTTGGCATGACATGTGTTGCAGCAGCCAAATTTTAGCATTACAAGGGTGATGCCATAAACTCCAAATAATCACAATTCAAAGGAGGTGAAAATAAAGCATTTCGTACCACTCCCCAACCCCAAGAAAAAACACAAAACCAGAAACACTATAGTGATGGTAGATAGCTCTATTAAAAGCAAGGCGTGTGATCCAGAAGAGTTAATACTCACAGTTTGTTTACTGCTAAGTCTTGGAGAACTAAAGCAGAACTTAAGCAGGGGTTTTTAACCTGAGGATCATGAACTCTACGGTAGGCTTTGGGAGAGGGAGATTAATGTGTGCCAAAGAAGCCTCTGAAATTACATGCTAAACTTTATGTGTGCTCATACAGCTCTGACCACCTCCTCAATGGGATTTGAGGTTAAGACTAACTAAGAAATTATCAATGTTTTGTAAGAAAACTTCTGCTCAGCTTATTGACAAGGTCTGGCATACAATCAAATATTATTTGTCATTTAATAAATGTTTTAAAAATAATAAAAGTCAAACATCATAAGCACTGAGATGATGGTAATCCAATAAATAGTAAGATAAGTCATTTTGTCTGGATTTCTTGTTTTTCTTTTCTCAAAGACTACAAGTGTTAATTGATCATACAGAGTTTTCAAATGATACTCTTAAGGCTAACTTTAAATTAGATAATAACTTCTGTAATTATAATGATATTATCACCTGAATTGAAGTAGAAATTGGCTGCATGGAACTAATATTTTAGACTTCTTATCAAAAATTTTATTTCACTGATCAGTCATTCATAACTTCACAAATAAAACACACCAGAAAGATAACATATTTGTTCTGTGAGGAGCTGGTGAGTAAAAAACATACAAGCCACAGCCATTGGTATGCAGTATGTAACATATACATACCACATACCATTGGTATGTGATATGTAATATATTACACACCACATCCATTATTTTTGTCAAATCATTGCTTTCATGTTTCTGAGGGCATTATTTCTTAGGTGCTCTTCTGTCTATGCAATGCTATAAAAAATAATTTCATAACATTCTACCTTGCACTTAATTTCTATTCCCTGTCTTAAATTTCCCACTTATATTTGATATATCATTTCTAAAAGGAAAATAACTAATCCAACAAGTAAAAATTGAGTCAAAATCATAAATAATTTAGTGTCTAGGTAAAAAGAACTCTAGAGGATGCAAAAATCATATAATGTAGGTAAAGGAAAGAGACATGCACAAAGAAAACAATTGAAGTAAAGTATCAAATGTGCTAAAAGTCAGTTGTAAGAAAATAAAAGATAATTTTAAAGAAGGTACAGATTAGTCCGTAAAGTCATGGGAAAAAAAATATTCATGAGTCCTCCAAGACAGGCAGAATCTGTAGAGATGGAAAAATAAGTACACTTAAGTCAACAAAAGAAATTCAACAAAAGCTAAAAAGCATGAGGAATATCTGGGACAGGCAATCTGAATACAGTTTGAATGGGCTAATAGTAAGGGAAGAACTTAAACTATTTTCCTGTATCCTTCCCTCCTATTAACTTCTCTTAAGGAAAAAATAGTTGTAGAAACTCTTAAAATATGTCCATTACTCCATGTTCAATGGATGTTTTGTCCATTGGACATGTTATATGTATCTAAAGAGATTAAATTTCCCCCCAAAATGCGATAGCACATAGTCTAAGAAAGGTGTTATCCAATTTCAATATGAAATAAATTAAGTTATATAATAGTCATTATTTTAATGATGTTCAGCAATTTTTTTTTTTTAATCTAGAAACCCAGATCAAGAAGGTACTATATTTTGGAAGTCTAAGATCTAGTTTGGGCATTAATTTTGCATTTTACCTCAGAATAAACTAAAACAATGTATCAAACTAGCTTCCCATGTAGACATAATAATGTTTAACTACCAGTAAGTTACTGCTCAGTCTCATGAAAAGATTCAGCAACATTTCCTACAAACCCAGCTAAGTATTAAGCAGCAGGCCATGTTTATCAGTAAGTGGAATATATGAAGAATACCAGATTTTGAAATAATGTTAATTATAATTCCAACAAACTGAAGTAAAATCCCAAGGCAGTAATTATTGTATGAATTTAGCCCAAATAACTGCTAAGAAGTGAATATATTTTTAAACAAGGTTGCCAAAAATTATAGCCTAGCTATAAGAAAATACAGCAGAAGATGTAATGGTAGGAAGTAAGCAAAACTAGAATTGTACTACTTAATTAAAGGATCTAAGGTGAGATTAAAGATAAGTAAAAACAGTGAAAGATGTGAAAATATAGGATACAAACCAAATAGTAATCTTTTGGGGCATACGATGGCAAAGAGGGTCACAGGTTCATTGACTGGCAATGTGAAAATGATGTCAGAACAAGCATGACAGCAACAACCAGAGACTGCATTTTAAAATTTTTCATTTGTACTCACAACATTCTGAGGAAGACAGCGTAGGTATTATTACCCCAACTTTTTGCAGATGGAGCAACTGAGGCTTTAGGAAGGCTAAATGATTTGCCTAAAGCTCATAGATAATAAATAGTGAAACAGGGGCTTTTTGCATCCTAGTTCACATGTTCTTTTCATAATATCAGTGTTTCATATCAGTATGAAATGTGAAAGTCAGAAATATAGGGCATCCTTTCGTAACTCTGGTATTCTATGAATTTCTCAAAGGCAGGGAAGATATCTTGTTCACACTTCAACCTGTAAGAATCCAGCATTAACGCCTGGCGCATAATATGTGCTCCATGTTTAATGGAGTGAATGATTAATATAATAACCATAATATACCATATTTTAATACATCTGTTGCATGAAATGCTACTATTTTAGATCTAGTATTTGATTTGTGGTCAAAAGCTGCATAACAACAAGTCTTATTATCATGGGTCCTAGTACAAACACTTAATATCCACTCTGGTCCTCAATGTTTTACTAATTTCAGCTTTAAGTATATATTTGATATTCTATACCGACATCATGACAATATATTTTAACTTCTATTTGTAACTCAGATAACAGACTTTAGATGTATTATATACTAACTTAAACCACCACAAAATAACATCTGCTTCAATGTCCCTTTGACTTAGTTATATTTTGTCACGAAATGGAATCCTTGATTTGGTTACTGAGAGAGCTGAGGGGTCAATTTCACCACAAATTCAATTCTTTATTATATAAAAATAACTTGACAGATTTATGAACTAGGATAAATTTTAAGCCAACCATATTTGTTTCATGGTACCTGATGATAAATTAACCCTAAAACATAAATTCAGTTATTTAACTAAAACAACAATTCAACTTCTGAAATCACAATCAGAAATTCCTAGTTTTTAGTTTTTCAGGGAACTCATTTTCCATTATTTAATATAGAAACATACATTTTTGGGATTTCCCTGGTGGAGCAGTGGTTAAGAATCCGCCTGCCAAAGCAGGGGACACAGGTTCAAGCTCTGGTCCGGGAAGATCCCATATGCCGTGGAGCAACTAGGCCCAAGCGCAGCAACGAAGACCCAACGCAGCCAAAAATAAATAAATAAAATAACAATAATAATAATAATTTTTTAAAAATACATTTTTAAAGCCAGAGAAAAACTTGGAAGACCTAGTCCAGTGTTTCTCAACCCTATTCTCCAGGCTTTTATTTAAACCTAATTGCCTTCTCCTTCCATGAAATATTATTAACAAATATATACTGTTTATCTATCTATGACTGTGTGTGTGTGTGTGTGTGTGTGTGTGTGTGTGTGTGTGTGTGTGTGTGTGTGTGTGTGTGTGTGTGTGTGTGTGTGTGTGTATGCTTTATATTTAAAGATATTTTTTGCCCCCAGGAACCAATTTTTGTCACCTGTAAAACTGAGAATCGTCTCATTTTTTTAGGTAAGGACACTGAAGCCCAGAAATATCACATACTTGCCTAAAGCAACATAACAGGTTCTTTTTAAAGGCACAAACAACTTAAAATTATTGGTGAACTGACCAAGAGACAAACTACTAGTTATCTACATACCAATTATACATATAACATACAGTTATATACATACTCAATATAACTAATATCTTTATTGGCAAGGCGTGTAACCTAAATCAACTCTGTATTCTTTTAAGCAACTGATTTTACAGAAGCTGAAATAAATGGATGAAATGGATTCTTCTATATTAAAATAAACAACGTTAGCCCATACATCCCTAAAAGCCCTACCTATTGTCTTTAAAACAACTTCTTCAAAATCTTTATTAACAAAAACAGAATTCAGAATAATAATTTAGAAAGATGCAGGAACATTATTTTCAGAATTAAAATTCATGTTTTTAAGAAAATTTACTGTGTTAGAATAAATTATTTTGAAGTAAAAACTGCCTATTTATTTCCCTTCTAATTCCTGGACATATTTTTATCTTAGAAATTATTTTAGACTAAGTAATTAGCATTATTAATATTCTTACCAGTTCTGTCATATGACTCATGACATGTACGTGCAATTTCCGCTCCTAGCTCTAAATAATGTCCAGCTCGATCCATTCTAGAACCATCTGCTCCTAGCACAAACATTCCCCCAGCAAAGCAGGCCAAATGCCCCATCTTCTTTTCCAAGTGCCCATTCTTCCATTCTCCAATAAAGGTAAGACCTCCCCGAGACTTCCTAATAAGATGTTTTTCTATAGCCTATAAGAAAGAGTAGATATTCAAAATTTTAGAGGAAAAGTGTTAGTATTCAAACTTACTACATCATTCTCACACAAAACCTTGGTAATATGAAATTCTACAAAGCTGTAACTTTCCCAAACTGGAAGACTTAATTTACAATAATTAAGTTTAGGAGTGAGCAATCAAGTTACACATCATCTTGAACAAATATCCAAATCACAAGTATAATGAGACAAGGTGGGAGACAGGAGACTGGCCTCAAGATTACCTTTCAACACAACACTACCCATATTACAGGTTTTTTCTTCTTGCTCTAAATGAAATTCATAATAATCAGTGAGCTGAGGTCAGGATGACAAGTTAAAACCCAGAGGCTCTACCGGTTTATTTTCTATTTCAAACAACAAAAAATGAATAGGAAGAAAACACCCAAGTTAATCAGAAAAATGTGATTTTGATAATCAGTTAAAATGGTTTCTTTTTCATGTAACTATACATGTTGTCTAAGTGTTTTAAAAAGGCATATTAGGTGAGATACATTATATGTTATAAAACTTAGAAAAACAGTTGAAAGTTCAAACTTAACTCCTTAGTTCCTTACTTCACAGACTTAGGCATTTGTTTTGGATGCTGTGCCAGGGTTAAGACAGGCCATGGGACAATGTCAATTTTACTTCTTCTGAAATGTCAACTTTCCTTAAAGCAGTGGGAATGGAAAGATAAATATTTTACATTAAACCTGAATATAACACGAAGTAGAGTCCAACAATCACATTTCATTTTAAAAATGAAATAGTTTAAGAACTTTGGACCATGTTCTTAGACTTTGCTGAGAGGGGCTAAAGAATAATTCTCTACCTTTAGAGGCACTTCTTTGTAAAAGTATAAGGAATTGCATTAATTCAGTTCTCTTTGGTAGAAATTATTATACATAATTAAATACTATACTTTCCTGACAATAAAAAGTAATAAGACTCAATTCACATTTTTATTGTGGGCTGTTTTCTGACAAGCTCAATAACAATCAGCTTTTGAAAAATTTATTCTATGTTCTTTATCACAATAATGTTTGTTCTACAGAAACACAAGGACTATGCCTTATTCATCATCTTACACTCCACAAACCCTATAAGTGTAGTATGCATTCAACAATTGTTCAATTAATAAGTCATTTTATAAATAAATGGTACTCTTTGATAATTGTATTTGACTTGTTAGAGGAAGAAGGGGTAGCTGATAAGTAAAATAATAAGGGACCACCATTGGATTATAAATGTTTATTGTTGTTTTATTTTAACCATAGTACTATGAAGCACAAATGAAAACATTAGTTTTTTGAGTAAAGGGCCAATGTTTTTCATCTTTGTGGACCTCCCTACTTCTAACATGTGGGTAAACTTTTTACCAACAATTCACTTACAGATCCCTGAAATTTCTTGTATGGCTCCCTTCTCTCAGTAAAATTAAGACAAATGTCTAAGAGTTCAACTTATGTAAAAATTTTTGAATGGCAGTTAAGAGTAATATTATTGCTCTTCTATTAAAAATTGTTAAACAAATCTTCATAAATAGTGGCATTAATTTCTTGCTCCAAAGGGACCTTTAAAAAGGTATAATTTTTCTTCATTATTTTAAATAAAGACTAAATATAAACTTGATCAGAATATAAAACCCATAACTACATAATTTTTAAAAAGAAAGCTAAGATGTAGGAACCAGGAATATGGGTAGCCATAAGTGTAGAGGAAGGTAAGATGAGGATGGAATAATTTAAATATATTAGTTCAGAAAGACAAATTAAAAAAATGACTTATCTCAAACTAGAATGGATCTTAAAATTCATAATCATTCCTATCTCTTCTGTGCATACCACATGTCATTTATTTTACAATTTGTATATACTGTCTCCTAACAGAATTAACAGTCATCGAAGATAATTAACATCGCAAAAACTGCATACATGTCTCAAAATGAAAGTTAGCCAACTGGTTATTTAAACACACTTAGTAGGTGCTCATTTTAGACTTAAGAACTAATAAAAACAGGACACAGAATACAAATATAGAAAGATTTTTAGGACACATATATAGCAGATGATTCATGGAAAATAATTTTAATTTATGAGATTAACTTTCAAAACAGGTATCATGCTTTTCAAAATATATGATTTAAAAAGCAATGACAGTACAGATGAACCAGTTTGCAAGGCAGAAATCGAGACATAGATGTAGAGAACAAACGTATGGACACCAAGGGGGGAAAGCGGCAGGGGGGTGGGAGTGGGATGAATTGGGAGATTGGGATTGATATATATACACTAATATGTATAAAACAGATAATAAGAAAAATAAATTTTTTAAAAAGCAATGACAAATATCATGTTCTTTTTCCTTTAGGAAACATTATGCAAAACAAGAGAAAATGGTTTTAGATTCAAAATATTACAAGCAGCGAACTATGAAGAAAAAATGATTACGTGGTATATGACATGTCACACTTTCTCAAAAATAAAAACAGTAAATACAGTCATTCATTTATCAAATACTTACTGAATACCTATTGTTTCAGGTCATACTAGACAATAATAAACAAATTAGTCTGTCTTCAAGGAACCCACAGACTAGTGGGAATGACTAAGGGTGGCTGTTTCCAACATTGCAATTCTAAAATTATTACATTCTTCCTAGATAATGACTTTTCTTGCATCATAAAAATTTCTAGGTTTAAAGTTTAATAACAGAATAAAATTCTACAACTTTTCAAAATACAGGTCTTCATAAAGAATTTTAGAAGTCACATACTGAAGTGGAGATTCCTGATTACCCATCAATTTAGTTCAATTTCTTAGTCAACACACTCCTTCAAGAAACATTTATTGAATGCCTACAATGGGTGAAGCACTATAATGCCACATATTAGTTCAACTCCTGTGCATTTTTATAAACAACTATAGAGATTAGTTCCTCAAAAAGTAAGGATATAAATGGGTAATAAGATCCTTGGTTTAACTTAAATACAAAACAACTGTAACTTTGAGTATGGATGATTGACTAGAGTCAGAAATGGTGTTACATACAAAATACACAATTTTTAAAAGTGATTAAATTATTACAGGGATAGGGGTTTATACTAGATCAGAAAGCAAATAATTTACAAAGTAATTAAATCACTTTTCTATTTCATAGTTTCCACTTGGAGGTATCACATATAAGTGTTTCCAAGAATGAAACTTGTTCCAATTTTAAACTTTTACACTGTGATACGGGGTTACATAAATATAAAACAATACAGAATAGTGGTTAAGAGCATAGGCTTTGGATCTAGACTCGAGTTCCAGGCTCCATCACTAACTAAGCTATGCGACCTTCAGCAAGTTACTTAACCTCTCTGCACCTTAAGGTCCTCATGTACAAAATGGTAGAGAAGATTAAATGATTTCACATATGTAAAAGGGGTCAGAACAGGGGTCAGAACAGTTCCTGGCATGTAAAAAGTACTATAAAAGTGTTTTGTCCTTATTATTTACCCATAAGGCTCTCAACATGTAGGTTTAATGGGTCATTTCAAAAAAGGAATGTTTATGGAAAAGTATGTGAAGTTAGCTTTTCCAGTCTCTGTAGAAAATAGCTACAAGTAATTAAGATAAATTTTCATACATAAATATGTTACACTAAATTCCTCAACAATTTCTTTAAAGTGCCACAATAAAGAAAAACTTAATATATGACTATTAAAATACTAACAAACTCTAAGGAATGTATATAATATGTACAGATGCTCATCAATTTCTATCAAATACATCATATATTCGATATGTTAATTAGGTAAAGGTTCTGATAATAATTACCTCAATAGCATCATCATACATTTTTCTGGCCTCATGATCTGTTTTATCTGACATCAACCATGCTTTTAGTAAGTACTCATAAAAACTGTCTCCTAGCCCGCCAACTGATGTATGATCTGCAACAAAAGAGAAAAGAGAAGGATGGAGGTGGAAGAAAGAGAAGACAGAGGATAAAAAATAATGTTTTTTAATTACAATGACTATATTAAGACCAATAATTTAAACATTATAGTGACAGCCGTATTTCCAACATACTTCAAATTTAGTCCAGTAGGAGTTTACCATAATCACTCTCCTCAAATATGTATCCAATTTTCTAGGATATCTTTTTGTCCTGGATGTGGTATTTCACATATTTAGTAGTCTTTTTCACGTATTGGTGATTATGTGGAAGAACACTATTGATGGCAATGTAAAATGGTACATCCACTTTGGAAAACAACTTGGCAGTTTCTTAAAAAGATAAATATACACACCTACCATACGATACAAACATCGCGTTCTTGGATATTTACTCCTGAGAAAGAAGAACACATGTCCACTCGAAGGCTTGTGTGTGAATGTTCAAAGCACTTTATTTGTAACAGCCCCAAAGTGAAAATAACCCAGATGTCCATCAACAGGTGAATGGATAAACAAATTGTGGTATTCCACAAAGTGGAACTGTACTCGGAACTACGGATATACACAACATGGATGAATCTCAAAATAATACTGCTGAGTGAAAGAAGTCAGACAAAAATTAAAAGTACATATAAAGGATTGCATTTATATAAAGTTGTAGAGAATACAACAAACCTATCTGTAATGATAGAAAGCAGATCAGTGGTTGCTCGAGGAAGGAGTGAGAAAGGGAGTGAGGAAAATATCATAAAGGGGTATGAGGAAATCTTTTGGGGTGATATGTTAATTATTTTGATTGTGGTGATGGTTTTCATAAGTGTATACTTACTTTAAAGCTTGTCAAATTGTATACTTTATTATATACAGTTTATGTCAATTTTACCTTAATAAAACTGTTTTTACAAAAGCGAGTAAACAAAATAAAAAGGATATTTGGAATCAGCCCAAACCTATCAGTAACATCAACAAATCAAATTAAACTCATCTTTTAAACTAAACTGAGACTCTCACACAGGAATTTTTTTAAGTTTTATTTTATTAATCTATATAAATACTTTTTACTAAAGACACACCTAAACTAAAACTGCCCAGGAAATTGAAAATAAAGAAACAGTCAAAAGACAGATGAGGATGGACAGGAGGTTTATACATAAGACTTAAGGAGAGTAAAGAATAAGAAAGTAAACTGATCAAAGTTAGAGTTGTGAGGGGTGATCCAGTTAGAATTGGAAATTATAAATTTATAGTGACTTTACCCTGTATTACTGATGATTTTCATCAGCAATCCTCAGCTGACTCTGTAGATGAATGCAAAAGGTACATGGCTACACTGATACAAGTATTGGGATTTGTAGGACAGGTAACACAGAAGACTAAACGTGCTCGCGTATTCTCACACTATTTTGGATCCTATGCAGTCTAGGCTGGTTAGGAAAGGAAGCAACAGGTGATCCTCTTGTCCAACCATTCAGGATCCTCACACCACTGTTCACCTATTGCATGCAACCAGTAAAACATCGGCCCACCTGTCAGTCTACTCTACTATTATCCCCAAATTCACAATTTTCACCGCCAATGAGAACCTCAGCATTGCTTGTCAACTTTTCTATGACCCCTTGATTAGTGCTCTTTCCCATTCCCTAAAGCAGATTTTTGAAATCTCTTCTTCAAAAGGCCTCTACAGCTCTACCTTCTTCCTTACTCTCAGCAGACAACCAAGCCTTCAAATTCACATAAAAAATACAGATCATTCACCCCAAAAATGTATCTTTCAACTTCCTATACCCCCATCTATCAATTTATCTATTCCCTTTGCCTGTTAAAGAGGAAGAAATGTTCCTTCTCTACTCTATGCACTCCATCTAGCTCTGGACACTAACCACTTCTGCTTCCTTTCCAGGAATCCCCCTCTTGGTTTATCAACCTCTACCCTTCAACTGAAACTACCTCTTATTATTAACATCTTAAAATAATCTAATTTTTCTTAACTCTACCACACTCTTTTGGTTTGATATCTATCAGGTGTTTACTGAAAGAATGGAGAAAGAGAAATCATGGATGATGTCTAGATTTCTTGCTGGGGCAAATGAGTGAACAGTGGTGCTCTTCACTGAAACTGGGAATACTAGAGGGGGAAATGGCTTAAAGTGGAAGGAGTGTGAATCTTGGGCATGCTGAATTTGAGGGACTGGCTGGATAGCTAAATGGATATAACAAACATGTGGAAATCCAGAGAGAGATAAGTTGGGGATATAACTTTGGGAGTTATAAAATTGGGATTTATAAAAGTGTATTTGAGCCATAATGGAGTTTACTCAGAGAGAATGTATGAAATGATCAAAGGACACAAATGGTACTTAGGAGCATGGTCTCAAACATATATTTGGTCTCAACTTTGGTCTCAAACATATATTTCTGGATATGTCGTAGATCTAAGGATTAATAAATGAGCAGGAAAAGAAAACATAACAAAATTAAAGTAGGTGAAATAACAAGAAAAAGATGGAAAAGGCAAAAGTCTTTGGCATCACGGTTTAGGGGAAATGATTTTTAGATATGTTAATTATTGCTAGGGATTAGAGATTTAGTTACAGGTTACTTAGGTTACAGGATGTAGTCTCACTCCTGCCTGACAGGCTCTCTCCAGCTCTTCTAGACTCTAGGTCCAGTGGAAGTTTATATGCTTAATAAATGAATACACAGCAGACGCCTGCAATCCTTGGTTAACTACGGAATTTATCACCCAGCAGTCTGACTTTCTTATTTGAACCACTGAACCATGCCTGCCTAGATGTCAAATCTGATGAACCATGTCACTCCAAGGTCCTTTTGAAATTCAGAAATTGATAACACATTATAAAGTATTACTAAATACCAATGGTTCATATTATCTGTCTTAGCATGTCATGAAGTTAACGGCAGGTTTCTAAGAAGTTAATTCTTGAAGTGTTCTTACAAGAAATTCTAGAATAAAAATATTTGTATCATGTGTTATAGTTTATGAAGCATTTTCAAATATATTTATTATCTCATAAATATGACCCACACAACTGTCTTATTAAAATAAGTACAATTAGAACAGATGAAGAAACAAAGGCATGAGGTTAAATAACTTATCTAAATTATTAAGCAGGAAAGCCTGGATTAGTCTTCTAACTCCAAATATTATACCCATTCTTGCTTTTCTTTCACAGTTTTTAAATCAGTAGTATAAAATTTAGTTAATCAGTAATGATAAACTTCCTATATTTTCTTCACTTAAGTCATTAAACGGCATAGGCTAAGTGTTGTACTTAGAAAACTAGTGAAAAATAGAGTAAAAAAAAAAGATATTAATGATGTGCCTTTAAATCTAGGTTGCTTACTATATTCTTTTATATCTGTTGCCAAGTACTCTTCCTGAAGGTAATTACCATAACTATTCTCTGTGATTGCTGTGTGCATGTCACAGACATTATCATTACTCTAATTATAATACAGTTAGCCAAAGCTGAATTGTTAAATTTCAGTTCAATTCACTGTTTGTTTTGCAGACTATTTATAGTTATGACAGATGTATACTGCTCAAAGATAATAATGGAATTTGATACACTTTTCAGAAACTGATACGAAATATACAAAAATACTAAAAGGAATAAATTGGACAATTTAAAAGGACTGCAGCTGCTAAAGGGATATCAGGATAGCTCCCCTAGAAGTTTAAAGACCTCTTGTCAAAACAACCAGTGAATAGCTCTTTTTATAACAGTCTCAAAATTAATAAATGCTGAGAGTGAACATACTCTAAAGAAGTCATCTGGATTTGTTTTGTGGGAAAAAACAAGTATGAATGAAAGAATTGTTTTTTACTGCAATTTTTTATTGTGGTAAAATACATATAACATGAACATTACTATTTTTACCATTTTTTAAGTGTACTATTCAGTGGCATTAATTACATTCATAATGTGGTACAAACATTGTCATTATTTCCAAAACTTTTTCTTCACCCCAAATAGAAACTCTGTACCTATTAAGCAATAACTCTCCATTCTCCTCCCATCCAAGCCCCTGGTAACCTCCAATCCACTTTCTGTCTCTGTAAATTTGACTACTCTAGATATCTGATGTAACTGGAATTATACAGTATTTGTCCTTTTGCAACTGGTGTTTTTCATTTCAGCATAATATTTTCAAGGTTCATCGAAGTTGTAGCATGTATCAGAACTTTATTCCTTTTTATAGCCAAATAATATTCCACTGAATGTATATACCACATTTTGTTTATCCATCTCTTGGACACTTTGGTTGCTTCTACGTTTGGGTATTGCAAATAATGTTGTTGTGAACACTGGCATACAAGTATCTGTTGGAGTCCTTGCTTTCAAATCTTTTGGGTAGATACCTAGGAGTTGAAATGCTAGATCATATGGAATTCTATGTTCAACTTATTGTGAAACCACCAAACTGTTTTTCACAGTGGCTACACCATTTTACATTCCCACTAGCGGTGTGAGAGGGTTCCAATTTATCCACACATCCTCACCAACACTCATTATCTGTCCTTTTGATTACAGTCATCCTGGTAGGTGTGAAGTGACATCTCATTATGCTTCTAATTGCATTCCCCTAATAACTAATGATGCTGAGCATTTTTTTCATGTGTTTATTTTCCATTTGAATATTTTCTTTGGAGAAATATCTATTCAAGTCCTTTACCCATTTTTTAATTGAGTGTCTGTCTTTTTGCTGTTGAGTTTTAGAAGGTCTTTATATATTCTGGATGTTAAGCCCTTATCAGATATATGATTTGCAAATATTAACTCTCATTTATTTGCAAATAAACTCTTGTTCTGTGGGTTGTCTTTCAATCTCATGACAATATCCTTTGATGCACAAAAGTTTCTAATTTTAATGAAATCCAATTGATCTATTTTTTCTATTGTTGCCTATGCTTTTGAAGAAGTCACTCCCAAATCCAAGGTCATGAAGATTTGTCCCTCTTCTAAGAGTTGTATAGTTTTGGTCCTTAAATTTAGGGTCTTGGGTGCATTGTGAGTTAAGTTTTGTATCTAATAAAGGTAAGGGCCCAACTTCATTCTTTTTCATGTGGCTATCTAGTTTTCACAACACCATATGATGAAGAGAAAGAGTTATAACTTTAATAATTAAGATGCCATCAGTGAGACACTGCTGGTCATTTCAAAGGCTGGCGATTCTCAAACAGTGATTTATTTTTTCCAGTATTCTAAGATTTTGGTGTGGAAAATAGCATCTTCTTATTTAAAAATGTTTTTAATCTTACTTCAAAAGTAATACATGTCCATTATCAAATTTAGATTAATAGAGGTAAACAAAACAAAAACAAACATTCAGTAAAAAACCACAGGTAACACTTTGGTTTCTATCCTTGTGGTATTTGTTTTCTCTCTTTTTCTCAATATCTTTCTAGATATTTCATATTTACCTATGTCAAGTATTCTATAACATAACTTTTAATGACTATATTGTATATCAGATCTGGAGGGATTATAATTTAACCAAATTTCTTTCATAGGATGTTTAAAAACTGCACTGTCCAATGTGGTAGGCTGTAGTCACAAATATCTAATTAAATTTAAATTAACTTAAAGTAAATAAGATTTAAAATGCAGTTCCACAACCATACTAACATTTCCAGTGCTCAATAACCACATGCTAATAACCACTACTATATTAGACAGGACAGAAATAGAACATTTTCATCATCATAGAAAGTTCCATTGGACTTTCTATGGAGTGCTTTAGAATGTTTCCAAATTATCCCTATTATAAATAACTCCAAAATTGTAAATTACCTCTCTATATATACATATATATGTGCTGGGTGTGTGTGTGTGCGTTTGTGTATATCTATCTATCTATCTATCTATCTATCTATATATATACATATATATATCTGAAAATTTCTTTGGAATAAATGCTTAGAAATGAGTCACTAGTTCAAAGGTCATACAAATTTTAATACTTTTTTTTTTAAGAAGATATTGGGGGTAGGAGTTTATTAATTTATTTTTGCTGTGTTGGGTCTTTGTTTCTGTGCGAGGGCTTTCTCTAGTTGTGGCAAGCGGGGGCCACTCTTCATCACCGTGCGCGGGCCTCTCACTATCGTGGCCTCTCTTGTTGCAGAGCACAGGCTCCAGACGCACAGGCTCGGTAGTTGTGGCTCATGGGCCTAGTTGCTCCGCGGCATGTGGGATCCTCCCAGACCAGGGCTCGAACCCGTGTCTCCTGCATTAGCAGGCAGATTCTCAACCACTGCGCCACCAGGGAAGCCCTAATACTTTTTGAAGCACTGGATACAGGGATGTGTCCACTTCCTTTATAGATTTAATAGATAAAGAACAGTGTCTTCTGTTTAAAAGCTTCATTGATTTGATTAGGGACTTGGTGAAGTGGGAAGACAGAGGGACAAAGGTCTCTGATGACCAGTCTATGGAGATGCTACAAATATGGTACTACAGATGGCAGTCTTTTGTACATTCTAGTAAAGTAGCACCAGTCTGTACAGAAAGAGTGTACTGTTACACTACGTTGTCTCCACGTATCATCCTCATTAGCACCACTTTTAGGATTAAATATGAACATCTGTATATTGTCCATTTGTGTCTTGTTTTTTTCATGAACTAACAGAAAACATTTATTATTTATTGTTTTTAAAAAATCAGTTCCTTCAAAGATCAATTCTAAAACTCTAATAAGAAAATCACCCCCTCCCCAAACAAAACACTGTCTCCTGAGACAGGAAATCACTTCTACCAGTCTCACCTAATAATTGGTACATTCCTCTACTATCAATACATCTATCACATTATATTTCAACTACTTCTAAGTGTGTCTGCCTACCCTGCCTGCTAGCCAGAGAGCTGCCTGAATTCAGACCAAGTCCTATATATTCTTTCCCTATCTCCAGTCTCATTCAAGAGCCTGGTGAATAACAGACACTGATACCTTCTTTTAAAATGAATGACCAGACATGGCCTGTCTAAGAGCAATCACCCCATTTTCTAGTCATTTGACATGCTCAACTGTTCTTCATATTCCGCTACTACATACTTATATCAAGCAATGCTCTTATTTACATGAAGATATAGTTTACAAATAAGGGCTTAAAAGTACAACCCTGCGCAAATGCCACACTATATTTTAGCAAAGTACTTACACATACACGAAATAAAATACTCCTGTGAGAGGGGAAATTCATGTTTCCATTTTACAAGTAGAAAACCTGAAGCTACGAGAGATTAGAAACTTGCCAAAGGTAACAGCACTAGCAGATCACAGGGTTATATACTAACTGAGGTTTCTAACACTACATGTAGTATATTTATCAATACATCAAGCACAAGTTTCAATCTTTCAACAAAGCATCAGTTGTAATAGAAATACTTACACTGACCCCAGCGACCTGTTCGCGGATTCAAATAATTTGGATAAAGACCATTTGGACGATCCATTTTCTGAAGTAGTTTCCGAATGTGCATGACCTAATAAGCAAAATAAAATTAAGAATGCAATTAATGAAAATAAAATCATTAAGGTTTTATATTAATCTGGGCTTTGTTTTTCTCCTCACTCAGAGCCTACACTGTCATCCCACCCCCAATCTTGTGTGTGTGTGTGTGTGTGTGTGTGTGTGTGTGTGTGTGTGTGAGAGAGAGAGAAAGAGAGAGAGAGAGAGAGAGAGAGAGAGAGAGAGAGAGAGAGAGACGGTAAGGAAAGGCTTCTAATGACTCATTATTTTTATACGATGAAATATGAGCATTATTTAAAAGTCAAGAAATAAAAATACAAAGAAAAGAGCACAGACGGAAACCAATTTAAATTCCAACACTGTACTATCCAGAAATAGCCATCAGAAACATCGGTGATAAACATCATTCCAGACATATTCAATGTATGCATAACTAAACATAAAATCAGAAATAATTTCATAGAAATATAATCATAATAGGACATTTGTAATAAAAAAGTATGAAACCACTCTGAAGTTAACAGATGAAAAAGTAAATAAAGTAAAACTAAATTGCTGAACTTTAAATATTGATCCCATAATAGATATCCCTATATTTCTAAAATTCCTAAACTTCCAATTCCTAAAAGACATCCTGAAGTTAAGGGGGGAAAAATCATGAAACATATTAAGACGCTAGAGACTTCCCCAGGGACTTTGTTTTGATTCATCTCTAGATTGGATGACGGATTTTTTAAGTGCTTAAAAAAAAAAAAAAGCACGAAGGTATACCATTTCTCATATTCTTATTTGAGAATGTTATCTTCTCATCTGAAGGATAACTTAATTGGCATAAATGACTTGGGGAAACATTTTCTTTTTCACAGGACCTTATATGTACTTCACTATTTTTTGGACTTGAGCATTATAACATTAATCCTTTTAACACAAAGTTCCCAATCATCTTTCACTCAGCTGGAATCTGTCATCATGCAGTTTTAGGAATGGGCTCAGGGATGTTTATTACCTGTGTTCTTTCATGTTTGAGACCAACTCTATGTACAACAATCTCAATCTGAATAATTCCATGAACCAGGTTTAGTCAGTTCAGGATGATGTTGTTATGAAAGACGAAAAAATTAGCGTTCTTTTGTCTCCTGAAAATAATGCATACATTGAATCCTCTCTGCTTCTCTTCTACATCTATTATTTCCTTTCTAAATCCTTTTATCTATCTTTTCATTTCCATACTTTTACTAGCCTGTCTCAATTTTGTCTTCTAAGTCTCTTACTGTATTTTGAATGCTTTCTTTGTATTGCTTCCATTTTGCCCTTCATTTTGACGATAACTTAATTTTTTCTTACACTTTATTAATGATATCACATCTTATATGCTTGTTTCACAGAGATGAGTGCTTCATTATCTTCTCTCTCATGGTGATGTTTGGTCCAGGTCTTCAATTGCTATTTTCTGATAAGCATTTTTTGGCCATCATTTATTTTTCACATTTTTTCCTTCTTTTTTTTTCTGGTAATATTTTTGTATAAATTTTATACATGTTCTTTTTTGATGACTTACTCATTACTATTTTTCCTGAACCAGCAATTCACATGAGTTTTGACATAAAAGGATAAGTAGAGTCCAAATGTGAATGTGCTTTTTTAAGCCTTTGCTTCTCCTCAGGCAACTGAAACTAGCAATGCAGCACTACGCATAATAGAGAATCTGTCATTCGTTCTCTTCCCTCACCGAAGTGTATGGGCACAAATACAACTTGTCAGTGAGATTCCTAACTGAATTCTGTTTTTCTAGCTTCTCAACACATCATATTTAGTGGGGTCCAAAGAAGCATCCACCATCTGTCTGTGATCCTGTTCTCATTGCTGCTAATGAGGATTTGGTTTTGTACCTCAAGATGTACCACTTAATCTAGAGAACTGCTCTATTAGCTTTTTTTTTTTTTTTTTTTTTTTGCGGTATGCAGGCCTCTCACTGTTGTGGCCTCTCCCGTTGCGGAGCACAGGCTCCGGACACGCAGGCTCAGCGGCCATGGCTCACGGGCCCAGCCGCTCCGTGGCATGTGGGATCTTCCAGGACTGGGGCACGAACCCGTGTCCCCTGCATCGGCAGGCGGACTCTCAACCACTGCGCCACCAGGGAAGCCCCTCTATTAGCTTTTCATTTTTGAAATCTGTAGCCATCAATATCCTCTCCTCAGTTACCCAAACCTCTCTGTGACCTTGATTGCTTATGCCAACCTTTCTTCCTATCTTGTTACATGCAGTATCAAGTATCTCCTAATTTTGTTAAAAATGGAGTTCTTAGTTCTGTTTCTCCTTTTTGTTGCTCTTAGGTGAGTTCTACGGGTTAGGTCCTCCACTTAAGAAATACCATATAGGACTTCCCTGGTGGTGCAGTGGTTAAGAATCCGCCTGCCAATGCAGGGGACATGGGTTCGAGCCCTGGCCCAGGAAGATCCCACATGCCACAGAGCAACTAAGCCCATGCACCACAACTACTAGAGCACTCTAGAGCCGGTGTGCTACAACTACTGAGCCCACGCACCACAACTACTGAAGCCCATGCACCTAGAGCCCATGATCCACAACAAGGGATGCCACCACAATGAGAAGCCCATGCACCGCAACGAAGAGTAGCCCCTGCTCGCCACAACTAGAGAAAGCCCACACACAGCAACGAAGACCCAACGCAGCCAAAAATTAAAAAAAAAAAAAAGAAATACTATAGGTTAGATTATCTCTGTTTTACAAATTTATCATCTTTTTAATCTCTTTATGTTTTTCCCTATTTTCACTATGATTATCTCTTGCTTTTATTCCATGTCAGTAATTCAGTTTTCAACTATGTACAAGTTACTTGTTATCTTTCATTTATTTATTTTACAGAAATATATTATGTAAGGTCTCAATTTGTTTCTTTAGCTCTACAATTTTCTTGTATTTTACTGTTTTATTTTGGTTTTGAGTTCTAATTTTACTGAATTCAATCTCTATTATAGTATGAATTGCTCACAGAGACCTTTAAAATTTCAAACTGGGTTCTTTATCAGTCTTTTACATGTTATTTACTGCCCTGATTTTGCTTCCTGCAGTATGTCTGTATAATTGCCATGCTTTCTTTTTCATCTTGCTCACATTTAACTGAGTCAGCTCTGACCTGAACTTTGGTTTGATAGAGTATAGCTGAATTGTCCTCAAATCCCTTCCTACTGTGTGTGCGGGGATATTCTCCCCTTCTGGATACACGTTGAGATTTGGAGTACTAGTGTACTAGCTCATTTCCTGAAGCCTCTGTGCTCATGAAGGATGGAAGGTGAGAACCCCTCTCGTGCTGTGGGAATTATATACTGGACACCCTACGCACTGGTCTCCCCTGTAAGATTAATGGGGAATACCAGGAATTTGCTGACTTTCTTCCTCTGCCCAGTAAGGATTCAAGATAGGGTGGGAAACAGACTTAAGTATCATAGCAGAAATCTTTTGCTTTTTTTTTTTTTTTTTTGCCATGACATGAGGCTACAGCCTTTCCTTCTTACATTGTAATTGATGAATTTTTGCTGGTCTTTATTATTTTCACTGTTATTGTTAAATTTAATCAGGAAATGGAAAATTCTGTGATCTGGCTCCATTTTGCTATCTTAGCTGAAAATTCTTCTCAATTGATGAAATATTTCATACACAGAAAGGAATATATATAGATTCTACTCACATCTCAATTTAAGAAATACAACGCTACATAACCTTTGCTGTTCTGTTTACTGCTACCCATTCACATACCACTGCCCTTGTCCTAGATATCATCACAGCTCTGAATTTTATGTTCATCATCATCCTGATTCTATTAAAATCACTTTTGAATCCCTAAACGATATTTTGTTCAGCTCTGCTTCCTTAAACTTTATGAAAGTTGTATTATACTCTTTTGATTGATGAATGTGACCATAATTTATTTTCACTGCTGTATTAAATCTTATCATATAAATTGCTAATATAACCAATGTTTTTATGTATATGATATAAATGTACATACCAAAGAGTGGAATTGCTGGCTTACAGAGTATATGTATTTTCAACTTTATTAGATTTTGTCTTTTAAATTTAAACCTTTAATGCTCCTAGAATTGTTATAATCTACAATGCTATCGTTGTTACAACATTTCCACAAATATGTGGGTCTGTTTAAGGGCTATTTATTCTGTTCATCAGTCTTACTTGTCTCTATGCACCAACACTATACTGTTAGTGTTGATAACTGGGTAATACAAACCCACCCAACATGTTTTTCTTCAGGAATATTTTGAATGTTTTCTCTTCTATTTAAATGCTAGAAGTGTATAGTCAAGTTCCATTAAAAAAAAAAAAGGTACTGGGGAATTGATTGGCATTGAATTGATGCTATAGATCAATCTGGAGATGACTGAAATTTTTATGGTGTTATTTTCCTATACGTGAACGTAATAGATCTCTCGATTTATTTAGGTCATCTTTAATGTCACTTAATAGTTTTGAACTTTGTTTGTCTTTTGTTAGATTTATTTGTGGGAAACTTATACTTTTATCCTACCACATAAGATATGTTTTTATAAATGATACTTTCTTGTCTGCTGTACCTGGTACAGAGAAATTCTACTGATTTTTAATATTTATATTGACCTTTTATTCAAAATATAAATTAAGCTCTTATTTCTAATAATTTATATGTAGATTGTCTTAATATTTTAGGTAATCATCTAATCTGTGAAAAGTTACTGTTTTCTTTCTTCCTTTTCAATTCTTTACCTTTTTGTTCATTTTGTTTGTCTCACCTTGCCATGCTGACTAGGAACTTCAGCACAATGCTAAATAGAGATAGTAACGGAATTTTAAAAAAACTTACTAGTGGTTATATCTTCTCAAATAACAGTAAATATTTTAAATATGTTCTAAATAGAAGGGACATTTCTTTATATAATTTTTAAAAAGGCAAACATTTCCTAAGCTTTAATCAAATCTTTGGGGTAGAATCCTAAAGGATTCTTTTATAACAAAGAAAAGAAGGCAAGGAAACTAACCTTTTTGTAGTAAATCGGGTTTCCTGTCAAGTAGCTGAGGTGGACAAACTCCATATGCAGTGTACCAAATTCAGCAAGAATGCTGCTACCTGCAGATGCCCAGCCCCAGTTTCGCCCTACTCCACTGAATGAAAGAAAAGGTAAAAGGAGACAGGATTGAGAAAAAAATGAAACATTTTTTTAATGAATACATAAATTTTAAACATATCTCTTAGAAATTATCTCAAACAATAGATTACTTATATCTAAAATTTTATTATTTTTAAATTATCGTTAATAGAATATCCACATGTTCTAAAAATCAAAACAATGTAGAAAAGTATACATTAAATATATTTCACCCCATTCTCATCTCTCTTCCCCTTACAGGCTCCAAATATAATCATTCATTAGCTTATGTATAAGTACAGAAATTTCTATGCATATATAAGCAATCCAAATATATATTCTTATTTTCCTCCTTTCTTAAACAAAACATAGCAAAGTACACTTACTGCTCTGTATGTCAGATTTTGCTATTAAGATGTACCTCAGTAGGCATTCCATATCAGTTCATAAACAACTTTCTCATTTTATTTTTTTAATAGATGCACAGAATTCCATGACATTAATGATTTTCAATTGAAATGTCTCACCCCAGAGGCATATGAAAATGTGTGAGAGCATTCTGAGTTGTTTCAAACCTTGAAGGTGCAACTTACAGTTATTGTGCTGGGGCCAAAGATGTAACATGACAGTATCTTGATAAAGAACTGTCCTGCCTCAAATGCTCATAGTGCCTGTATGAAAACTACTATGTTATATGAATAGACATAACTTATTTAATCAATCCTCTATAGTGGTCCTTTGGCAAATTTCTAATATTTTGCTATTATGAAAACTTTTATAGTGAATAATCTTGTGTACATCTCATTTGTGCAGATATATGTCTAGGACATCTTCTTACTTTTTTTTCTTTTTTTTTTAGCCTGCCTTATAAATTTTTTTGGAAGCCAAACTATATAAATGAAAAATTGTAGACTTTTTGGATGTTATCTTCTTTCTCAGAAGGTTGAGTTTCCTCTCAAACATAGGTTGAGTATAGGCTGATTACCTTGGTTTCACCTCTCCCTCTAGGAAGTGGCCCTCTGGGATCTCAGCTGAAAGCCTGGGGTGTTTATCAAGGGCCCTTCACCTTGGCAGCTTTAAACACTAACCTCTGTCTTCCCAGTACCATGTACTTGTTAAACTTTCCCCTTTATATCTACTTGTATACTGGAAATTCAATTTGATATGTTCTATTTATGTGTTGAGAAAACATTAAAATTGGTATCAGGGTATATCACTACCTTGCTGAAAGTTCGTTAATTTTTTGGGTGCTATTTTTATATTGTTTTTGAAATTATGACAGGCAAATGCCAGTAATGTATTTTTTTGAAGCCAGACATGAGAATCAAGGAAGAAATATGGATACAGTAACTATGTAGGACAGTCATTCATTTCACAAATATTAAGTGCCTACTATTATCTGGGACATATAGTAATGAACCTGACATATAACATTCCTGTTTCCATAGTAAATTGATTAAATTGATTAAAAAATCTACAGCCAACATCATATTTGATGATTTTTTTAAAAAAAGCAGTATTATAAAAACATTTTATGGAAATCCAGAAGACTATAAAATACAGGTGAAGACAATCTTTTTAACCAAGACTGAAAACCCCAAAGTTATAAAAGATATATTTGAATATATAAACATCTAAAACTTAGGAATGAAATATTATTATAAATAAAGATAACAAACAAGTAGTAGAACAGGGAAAAAAGAAATAATTCTATAATCTACAAGGCTCTTTTATAAACTAACTAGAAAAAGACAAACAATCCAATCAACACTAGGAACAGACAATTCACAAAAAACAAATCTAGATGTCCGACAAATTTATGAAAAGATGCTCAAATTCACTAAGCAGAAAATACAAATGAAAATAACAATAGTAACACTTTATAGCCATCAGTCTCTTGAAAATGAAACAGAACATATACTTGTAGACATTTTGGTACTCTCACACACTGTTGATGGAAATATGATGGCCTACAGCCTTTTGGAAAACATCTGGGGAGTAACTACTAAATTTAAAAATACATATATGCTTTGATCCAGCAATTCCACACTTGGGAATCTATCCCACAAAGATAAAAGAGACATATGCCCTTTGATACAGCAATCACATTCCTAAGAATCATTTTCAGAGAAAATTCCCCACTACACAAGGACACATATAACAGGATGCCATTGTAACAATGTTTACGGTAGCAAAATAATGGAAATAAACAAATATCACTGATATGGAATGATTAAACAAATTATGGTATAACCTATGTGTTATAATACATCCTATATTCCACTATGCAGTCATCACAAAGATTGATTTAAAGTTCTGTGGCATGACCTGGAAGAGTATTTCCGTGAGATTTTGTTGAGTGAGAAAAATAAGAAGTAGAAAAGCAAGTATCCAAACAAACCATAAAAAATTTTAAAAGCTCCACCAGTATCTATGTTTGTGCTTCTATATGCTGCATATCATATTGTAGGAGATAAATAATGTTAGATTATTAACATGAGTTGGCTTTCAGACAGCAAAATTGGTAGAAAGTCTGTTTGTGAGACACATGTAGAACTCAATCAAAAACAAAAACCTTTAAAAAATAGGTAAATAATTACATCTGTGGTCGGTAAACCCAAGTAAAATACGTATGTGTATGAATATATACAAAGAAACAACATGAAAATTAAACTTATGTTCAAGACATGGTCCTTGAAAACCCTTCTATTTTCATCTCAATCTAAGTTTGAAGTTCCGCAATGCTGGATTTTTAGGTTATTTTCTATATAGACAAATAATAATAACATCCTGCAGTCTTTCTTCATCTCAAACTTAAATTGTAAGCTAATTAAGTTAAAATTCTTATTATCTAAGAAAGTTATATGATATGACTCTGACAATGCTACTGAAGGAAACATCAGAAAATCTATCGTGAAACTAAGGACAGAGAACAGGTATGTGACCACATCCTTTTGTGGAGGTTGGTCTGGAACTCTAGCTAGCTTTTTCCTCACAAACAGGGAGTTTACATTATATATATTGCATGACATCAAAGAATAGTAAAGCTAGATGTCATGTTCAGTATTAAATACTGATTTCTCAGTGAAAATTAAAACTTTATAAAGTTCTCCATTAGAAATGACTAAAACAGATTAGTTTTCCCAAATAAAGCTGTCACAGAATCATGCCTCACTTTGAACTTCAACAGTGTAAATACCATAAAAAGGACCCTATAGTCAACGTCAGGAATTATGTCTTCCTTTATCATCAGTAAGACATTCAGCAATAGGAAGTCCTGATTTTAAGGTATACTGTGTTCCATTTTGACTTAGAAGAAGATCAACATGCCGTGTACATAAAACAAAAGAGGGAAAGCACTTTGAATCCATTACAGCACTAAGAGACAGAAATCTAGACTTAGAGAAAGTCTAGATTTTGTAAGAGACAGAAATCTAGACTTAGAGAAACAAGCAGTAGAAACTGGAATACGGTTACGGCAAGCGAACTGTTTCAAAGTAAAGAACATATTTTAAAAATCAGACAATGTTTTAAAGAAATATGCTTCTGTACATATGAAGAGAAAAACAGTTTGCTTCTGTACATATGAAGAGAAAAACAGTTTAAGTCTTAAAAAGTATGGTGGGGGCTGATCATTAGAAATTTCTAATACCTTTTTAAAGGGTCAAAAAATCAGTTAATCTAATTTATTTAGAACAGGAATAACCACATAAAAATAGAATTTACCTTTTCAGATTCACCATTGCCCAAGGAATCCCCGTAGGTGTGTTAAAGGCAGGAAGGAGTTTCTCAGCCAATTGGACTGCTTTAATCTTGAATATCTGAGATAAAAACATGAACATTCATAACTTATGAAATTACTGTTGTCAATAATATTTCCTGGTCTCTTATAGGATGCACACCACAATGTACTGGATACATGAAAGTACGAGGGAAAAAAATGCCATCTCTTTTGGTACCACAGAGCATACAGCAATCAGAGAAAATGGTTGTAAAGTGGATGGATACTGAGGAAAAAGCTACCCAACGTGAAATGGCCAGAAACTGCAATTAATTGAAAGGGAAGGACATGGTTTTGGTGTTGATATTATCTTTATTTTCAACTGGGAAAAAAATCTGAGAGAAAACACTAGGCTATGAAATCTTCATCCATGGTATACAAGCTTAGTACAAATATTAAAACAAAAGAAAGAGATGCAACCCAATTTGGATAAATGCCCTTGAATTACCATAAGCTTGTTAATACCTCAACATTCTCCATTAAGGTTCAGCCACATTTATTAAAAGAAAAGAAAATGTTTATGTTCACATTCCAAGTTTATTTTATGAGTTATAAATGCTTCACCCCTTGGTCCCAGCTGCTGCCTTTTTTGGTACAAAAAACAATAAATTGGGCTTCCCTGGTGGTGCAGTGGTTGGGAGTCTGCCTGCCGATGCAGGGGACACGGGTTCGTGCCCCGGTCCGGGAAGATCCCACATGCCGCAGAGCGGCTGGGCCTGTAAGCCATGGCCGCTGAGCCTGCGCGTCCGGAGCCTGTGCTCCGCAACGGGAGAGGTCACAACAGTGAAAGGCCCACGTACCGCAAAACAAACAAACAAACAAACAAAAAAACCAATAAATTGCCTAAATATCAATGGCTCTCAAACTTTCAAAACCATGTACTATTACCAAGACGTATATAATAAGATTTCTAATATTCTTAGCATATACCAACAGATTTGTGTACCTCATTTTGAAGACTACTGACTTAACAGAGACTCAAAACTGAGATTAGGTCATAATATCCTACTAGGAAAAGTGGCGTGTTCTTCTATATGCCCCAAATCTGTCCTCTCTCAAATTAATTTCAAATTCATTGGACATTTAAGGTTCCATCTTTTCATTGCAGTCAAGTATTTTTGTTAAAATATTATTAGATTTTTCAAATAAGTAAGTAGTTGAAAGCCAGGACTAGATCAAAGTTCTAAGGTGACATTATATTAACAAAGCATACCAACATTATTGGGGGTCTAAATTAGAGAGGAGTATGTGCAAGTAGAAAAGCAATATGATGTTAAGATATTTTTCAAGGTTCCTTAAATAAGGAAAAGCTCAGCAGAACTTTTAATTAGATATTCTCATATATCTACAATTTACCATTTCCTTGAATACTTACTTTAACACAAAAATACCAGTGAAAAATGTAACAATGTAAAAAAAATGTAAAAAGGTAAAAGTTTTAATAATTTTCTCATATTCATTCCATTAACTCAGAAAAGCAAATAGAAAACTCAGTTCTCTCTGTATTAACATTTATATGTTAGTAAAGAGAAATTGCATTATACAGTAGAGTATTGCTTCTTTACCTCATGCTTTACCATGAGGACAAAGGGACTAAGTTCTTATCTAAAAACTAATATTAATGCTATGTATTTGTTAATCACATATTATCACATCTTTTACATATAAAACTAATATTCAAAATAGTAAATTAACTTATAAACATAAGCTTTTTCTAAATAGAAAGCATTCTCATTTCACTTCCAGAAGTAATTAGTGACACATTTTCTAATTTTCAGCTTCTTATGTCAGTTAACATACATAGTAACCAATTATACAACACGACGCCAAAATACACCACCCTTATGTCATTGAGAAAAAATTCCTTATATAGAATTCTTAATTTATTCAGGAATATACAAAATCTTTAATGATAAATATACCACAGCCTTACACTCCTTATTTGCAGAAACATAGTTTGGCAGACAACAGCAGTAGCTAATTTAAAACAAATTAGTTAGTATGCAATGCAGGCAAATAATATAAAATCCAAAAAGTATCAAAGTAAAACATAAGTCCCTTTTCCAGTCCTATTCCTTGACCACACAGTTCCCTCTATTGATACAATGCAAATAGCTATCGATTTCTCAAATGTCTAGTAAATATTTTGTGCTAAATCAGTTCTATGGTATACATGGCTCCTAGCATGTCACATCAAATCCTCATTTTCCATGTCTCAGAAATAGAAATTCTATTACAGTTTATACACACATGTCTTTGTCTTTGTCTTTCAAACACAGAATATCATATACTCTAGGCTCAACTTGCTTCTTTCATTTATTGTACCTTGGAGATCTTTCCAAATCATTCCACATCCTTCTCTTTAGTGGCTGCAGAATTTCCCCTGTATAGATCATACTGTAATTTATTTAGTCAGTCTCCTATTGCTAGACGTATGTTTCCAAACTATGTGACTCTGTATGATAAATTCCAAGAGTGGAATTACTGAATCTATGGGTACATTTATTTGTAATTTTAATAGTTAATGCCAATTTGTTCTCTACACATTTCACAAATTTATATTTCTACCAGAATTTATGACCAGCTGTTTCCCTGTATTTTTGTTAACATAAAAGTTGTCAAACTTTTGATGGCTGCTAATCTGATAATTGAAAAAGGATACTCCACTGTCGTTTTTATTTTCATTTTTTTATCATGAATGTGGTAGATACTCAACACTCACTCAAATCTTTCAAGCATACCTTCATACATTGCAGAGGATGGATAACATACATAACATTTTCCAGACTCCACTCCAGCTAAAGCTCGGGACAAGGCCTAGGCATTGCTGAGTATACATAAATATGCAATATTTGGAAGGAAGAAGTAAATGATCTGAAGCAGTGATCTTTCAAGCACAGTGGTGACAATGTCTGATTCTTCTGTGGTAGCTCTGACAGAAGTTCCAGTGACTGGTGCCTAGCTTCAAAGATAACATGTGGGCAAGAGGGAATGGAGCTGGATCATACCATGAAAGCCACATGGTATGCTTGAGCATTTCTCCTGCCTGCAGGTTTCCAAGCTATATAACAAAAATATCTGATTTCATGGCCCTCCCAAAGATTCTGTTAGCTGGCCAGTACCTTCTAATAAATCACTAGATAAAACATTGTTTTCTGCAACTGGGACTCTTGACTAATGAGATGATGAAAGTGAATCAATTATTTACATGTTTAAGAGCTTCAACAACACTTAAATGAAGATTTCCAAGACATTTATTTATAGAAAGAAAACTTTTCTGTATTCATTGTCCATGTTGTAAAATCTCCCAGTTATTTTTACCAGAACAAATTTTAAGTAACGGAACTATGCTAAAACTGGTCCTAGGTTTAGAAAAATTAGGACTAGAAGAATTACCTAGGTCTGGAAGAACTGGAGGAAATGGGATTAAACAGGTAAAATGTGGCAAGACTATGAAGAGCTTTAAAACATAAGCAATGAAACTTAGGGTAACACAACAGATAACACAGAAGCACTGTAGATTCTTGGGGAGGGAAGTGATATTAGAATCCATGTACACTTTTAGTTGTTCTTTTCTAATTGGAGTATTTACTAAAGTAATAATCTGTTTTCAACCTAGTAGAGTTAGAATGTAAAATAGAAGTCAAGAGTTCGTAACACTCAAATGACTTCCCACCTCATTCAGAGTAAAAGCCACAGCTCTTTAAAAGCCTACAGAATATGTTTTTTCCAAATAAATCTATTACTTCTGTGGCCTCACTCCCTTTCTCCCCGCTCCAGTAACCTTCTTCAGCCCCACTAACCTCTTTTATTATTCTCTGAGAATGCCAGTTATGCTTTTTCTTCACTAACTTTAACTTTCATTTGCTGTTCCTTTCAACTAAATGCTCTTATAAACGAAATCCTCAAGGCTCTCTCGTATCACCTGCAGCTCTTTACACAAATGTTATCTTCACATGCACTCCCTGATCATCCTATTTGAAATTAAAAACCCCTTATCCCCTTCCATGCTTTATTTTTCTCCTGAGCACTTATCACTAACAGTGTATATATGTGTATGTAAGTGTGTGTATACACACACTCTCTCTCCCATATATACTTTGTTTATTGCCTTTTACCCTCAACAGCAGAATGTAAGCCACGGTTGAACAGGAATTTTTTTCTTGTATTCACTGTTGTATTCTTAGTACCTAAAAGAGCGCCTAGTGTATTCAACATGCTCAACAAGTGTTGAATGAATTGATTTAAGAAGCCAAAGTGGGGCTTCCCTGGTGGCGCAGTGGTTGAGAGTCCGCCTGCCGATGCAGGGAACACGGGTTCGTGCCCCGGTCCGGGAAGATCCCACATGCCGCAGAGCGGCTGGGCCCGTGAGCCATGGCCGCTAGGCCTGCGCGTCCGGAGCCTGTGCTCCGCAAAGGGAGAGGCCACGACAGTGAGAGGCCCGCGTACCGCAAAACAAAGTGTACAGAGATTTAAAGTAAACAAGTAAATAATCTTCTCTCTCCTCCATACCAACCCCATCTCCCTGAGATATTCAATGTTAACATATAAAAGTTTTAAGGCCTCTTTACAATATTCTACAAAAATGTTGGGTTGATGATGATGATGATGATAATGGCAAGCATATATATTAATCCATTTAATCCCCACAACAACCCAATGAGGTAAGTATTATTGTTACTCCCATTTTACAGGGTTGAAACTGAGGTATAAAACAGAGAAGTTAACCTGCCCAAGGTCATACAGTGGTAAGTCTGAATTTAAACCCAGGCAGTGCAGCTCAAGTTCATGTACTTGCTTTACTATTTCACTATATTAGATATAAATACAGATACAGATGTAGACAAATTTTATACTGTGCTTTTTTTTTCATTTCCTGCTACTAACATAGTATCATAAGTACCTTTCCAATTTTTACAAAACTGCCTAATTTACTGTATCCGTTTCCTCTCCTACCACTCACTACTCCACCTATTTCAACCTAGTTTCTGCTCCCATCATTTTACTTAAAGGGATCTTGCTAAGGATTAGCCACACATTTGAGCAAAGCGCATTTTCAGACATTATTGACCAGTTCCTCCTTAAAATACTTCCCTTGTATTTAATAATACTACAATCTCCCTGCCTCCTTCATTGACTCATCCTCCTCATACTTGACCTTTAATGTGGTGCTTCTTGAAGGTTGGTTCTAGGTCTCCTCTTCCTTTTCTAAATTGTCTCCCTGAGCAAGTTGCCTGTTTTCAATTATCAGCAAAGCAACTGACTCCCAAATTTATATCACCAGTCAACACCTCTCCAGTGAGTACCAGATCCATTACATCTGTCTACTACTTAGTTCTACTTAAATATAGCAAAATCCCCTCAAATTCAAAACACCTGAAACAAACTGATGACCTTCCCCTCCCAATCCAGTATTCTTAGTTTTCAATATCTAGTAACTGCCCCACCATCGGTCTAGTACCAAAACCCAGAAAACTGGAGGCGGGACCAACTCCTCCTTCTGCCTCATTTCCCCCTGCAAAATATCACCCAATCCTTTTAAATTTATCTTCCTTGATATCATTTATCTCTCTCATCTCTACAACCCATCTTAGTCCAAGCTGCTATTATTATTTGCCCCAAATACTGCAATGGCTAACTGACTGGATGAATGGAAACATACACACACACACACACACACACACACACACACACACACACACAAGCTATTGGTCTATAACTTGCTTTCATCACTAAATATATCAAGCCTATGTTTACTGGTTGAAATATATCAAACTTATGTTCATAGTCGTACAATATTCTATAGTAGCAGATGTATCAATTTATTTAACCATGCCCCCAGATGAATATTCAGGTCTTTGCAAACACTGGCCTACTACATGTTTTCAAACATTGGATACTACAAACACTAATGCAATGAAAAAAATCCTTCTGAGTATACCTTATGTATCCACATTGTTACTTTTAGATAATACATTCCTAGAAGTGCGTTAGTGGGTCAGAGAATTTTAAATTTTAAATGCTTACTTGACACAAGCGAAATAATTTTCCAAAAAGTTTGTATTGTTTGTATTCTCTCCAACAGCATATCAAACATTTGTCAAAATTTAAATGTATTTAATTAGATACTATACATTTAAAGTGGGTACATTTTATTGTATATAAATTAACTTCATTCAGTAGCGTTGCTTAAAATAAACAAACTTTGAAGTTTTAAGTTCTTTACCAGGCAGAGAATGTGGAAGGGTGAGAGTCTATTTCAGGCAGAAAATTATGGTATAGCTTGATAAACATAGGGAAATAAAACCAAGTGGTCTAAATACACAGTTTCATGCATGCAAATCTGGGGCTTCTCCTGTGGCTCTCTCCTGTCCTGGATTTTACCCCTAAATTTCTAGCACCTGTGGTAGCCCTAAACTGTCTTCTGACATGATTTTAAACAGGATTTTTTTACCTTCTCTTTCTGATATTTCACTGTTAGTGTAAAGAAATGCAACAGATTTCTGTATATTAATCTTGTATCCTGTTACCTTGCTGAATTCATTTATTAGTTATAATAGTTTTTGTGTGGATACTTTAGGGTTCTCTACAGAGTATCATGTCACCTGCATATAATGACAATTTTACCTCTTTCCTTCCAATTTGGATACCTTTTGTTTCTTTTTCTTGTCTGACTGCTGTGGCTAGGACTTCCAATACTATGTTGAATAGAAGTGGTGAGAGTGGGCATCCTTGTCTTGTTCCAGCATTTAGCAGGAAGGCTTTCAGCTTTTTGCCATTGAGAATTATGTTGACTGTGGCTTTGTCATAAATGGCTTTTATTATGTTGAGACATGTTCCCTCTATACTCATTTTGGTGAGAGTTTTTATCATGAATGGATGTTGAATTTTATCAAATGCTTTTTCTGCATCTACTGGGATGATCATGTGGTAAACTCTAACTTCTGATCAAACCAGTAATCATAATCATAATCAAAATCAACTGTGAATTTGTATTAGTACTGTGACTTTAAACATGTATGAATGTATACAAATATGTAGATGAACTCACATATTTAAGATGAAATGTTGGAGAGTACATTTAAAATGGTATCTAGGTCAGCAAAGCTTAGTGGAATGTTTTATCCAATTACTAACACATCTACAGAAAATGCAGAGGTCAATGGAAATTGCAGTAACTTCTGAAGCAAAAATATAATGAAAATTAGTTCAATAAGGACAATAATGGCTAATATTTAAATCAGGAAAAATTAACACTGTAACATTTCTCTTTTTTTATTCAGAACTTTAGGGCAAAAAAGGGACACTCTATTTGCCTTAGAAAATACCCCTGGGACTTGCCTGGTGGCGCATTGGATAGGAATCTGCCTGCCAATGCAGGGGACATGGGTTCGATCCCTGGTCCAGGAGGATCCCACATGCCGTGGAGCAACTAAGCCCGTGCACCACAACTACTGAGCCCACACGCCACAACTACTGAAGCCCGCATGCCTAGAGCCCGTGCTCCGCAACAAGAGAAGCCACTGCAATGAGATGGCCGCGCACCGCAACAAAGAGTAGCTCCTGTTCGCCACAACTAGAAAAAGCCCATGCGGAGCAACGAAGACCCAACGCAACCAAAAGTAAAAAAGAAAATATCCCTGAACTTATTCAGAAACGATCTTACCTACTGGCAATGAAGTACACAACTGTGTTTTAGTAAAGAAAAAGTTTGCTGTTGTTGTTTCTTTTATTTTGTGTTTATATTCTGTGAAACGTATTAAACTCTACATAACCATTTCTCTGTTTTATCTGACAGATTTCAGATGCATTTATCCACATAAATTACATTGTTATCTTACTCAGGAAGGGATGCCACTTTGATAGCCGTTAAAAAATGAGAAAATACTGTAAAAGAAATGTCATATATCTGAGGCTCAAGTAAACATAATAAATCATCAATATTTTTAAACTTGTGAATATTTAAAATAAATAACCTTGTTCTGAGAAAATATTATAAAGATTCACATTTATAATATTAATAAATCACAGGACAGAGGAACACTGTGTTAGGATGGCATATAACCCTCATTTGGTTCCCACACCAGAACACTGAATGCATATAAAATGTTTATTCTAGTTACACTCTATCTAAATATAAGAGAGGTGGTTTGCCATGTTATAAATTATAGTTAATTTTCTGTCTTATGTGAGACATAGGAATTTATTGGCTATCCAGTATTAGAATAATCTTATAGTCAGTGTTTTATTTATTTTTAGCAGATTTCAGGGATTTATTTTTGGTTTCCTGAAATAGATATGGATCAGAGCTTTCAATGTAAAATGATCAAGTATGAAAGTAAAATGGTCAGTGAAATCTGATTGTATGAGAAAGTCAGAAAAGTAAAACGTTCTCTCTACCTTTTAGTAGACTCTAACCTAAGAAATTAACTTATCTATTTTTAAATAAGTAGAAGGATTTCCCAGCTGTTAGAAACAGTATACTTACCACACAGGAAAAAAGTCAAAGGAAGAGGAAAGAAAAGTAAAGTAGTATCTATTGAGTCAGGTGATACTGTCAGGCACCTTCACATAATTTAATCCCCCCAACAACTCTCAGGTGAACTCTCTCGTTCTTTTATAAATGAGGAAACTTAAATTACAGAAGGTAAATAGCTTGACAAATATTTTTATGAAACGGAGGCAGAGGCAGAACAGAGCCTCAAACCTCTAGCTCCAAAGTACTTGTGCTTCCCTCCACTTCACAATGTTTCTCCCTGAAGTCTGAGGAGTTAAAACTGCAAAAATGGAAATACTGGTAACGTATACTTTTTCAGCATTTTAGTGTTTTCCTATTACAACAGCAACCAAAATTTCAACAGTTTGCTTCAACCTTCAGATAAGGAGCCTAATGAAATGGCAGAGGCTGACACTTCTCTTTCATAAGCTGTTCATAGGTAATTTTGAATCATATGCTTTTTGGTACGCAAATTAGTCAACTATACACAAACAATTTAGTATTTCCTCTACATAGTCAGGCATGAAAGTAAGAAAAAAATACTCTATCTCAAAGACATCATATAATGTTTAACCTGGTAAATATTAGGAAGCATGGAGTAGCAAGTAACAGGAGTTCATGGCTGGGAGAGAAACAGGGTGTAGAGGCAGACCCTCTCTGAGGCACAGGCATACAGGGAATGCCTAAAGTGGACAGTAGAGCAAGAGCATTAAGAAAAACTTGCCTGCAAAACAGGCCCACTCTGATTACAAGGTAGTGTTAGAGGAATTTGAAGCTAGTGGTACTTTGTAGGTAACCTTAGCAATAAAAAACCCAAACCTGGTTCAACTCAGACTAAACTGACTGAGCTCCTAACACTAATAGCACAGTCATGCTATTCCAGGCATAAATATTATTAAACTCTGTCTTTACTGTCTCATCCATACATGATATTTTGCATTAAATAAAAAATTATTAAATACTTAAGAAAGCAAGAAAAATTAATCCACTTTCTAGAGACAAAGCAAGTGACAAATCAGACTTAATGAAGTTGAAATAATCAAAGAATTTTAAATGACTATAATTACTATTGTAAAAGACCTAGTGGATAAGGTGGAAAACATACATGAAGACAACGAGGAATTTTAGCAGAGAAATGAAAACTGTAAAGGTCAAATGAAGTATTAGAAATAGTAACTTGAAAAATCAAGGTAAAACAGAGATGCAAAATGCCTTCAACAATGATCCAGCAATCCCACTACTGGGCATATACCCTGAGAAAACCATAATTCAAAAAGACACATGCACCCCAACGTTCACTGCAGCACTATTTACAACAGCCAGGTCATGGAAGCAACCTAAATAAATGTCCATCGCCAGATGAATGGATAAAGAAGATGTAGGACATATATTAAATGGAATATTACTCAGCCATAAAAAAGAATGAAATTGCGTCATTTGTAGAGATGAGGATGGACCGAGAGACTGTCATACAGAGTGAAGTCAGAAAGAGAAAAACAAATATCGTATATTAACGCATATATGGAATCTAGAAAAATGGTACAAATGAACCTGTTTGCAAGGCAAAAATAGAGACACAGACATTGAGAACAAACGTATGGACACCAAGGGGGGAATGGGGTGGGATGAATTGGGAGATTGGGATTGACATATATACACTACTATGTATAAAACAGATAACGAATGAGAACCTGTTGTATAGCACAGGGAACTCTACTCAATATTCTGTGGTGACCTAAATGGGAAGGAAATCCAAAAATGGGGATATATGTATACATATAGCTGATTCACTTTGCTGTACAGCAGAAACTAACACAACACTGTAAAGCAATTATACCCCAATTAAAAAAGAAAAAAGCCTTCAACAGGCTCAAAAGTAGATCACATACATTAAAAGATATACCATGCGATACCACCTGAAAGAAAGTAGAGTGACTATAACAGTATCAGACAAACTAAAGAACAGAGAATATGAACAGAGATAAAGAGAAAAATTTTAAAACAATAAAAAACGAAATTCACCAAGAAGACATAACAATCCTAAATATGTACACACCTAAGAAGAGATCTCCAAAATACATAAAGTAAAAACTGATAGGACTGAAAGGAGAAACAGACAAATCCATAATTATAGTTGGAGGCTTCAAGACTCCTCAAAACTTAGTATTTGACAGAACAAGTAGACAGAAAATTAGTAAAACTACAGAAGATCAAGCAACACTATTATCTAGCTTGACCTAATTGACATCTTAACCCAACCACGGCAGAATACACATATTTTCAAGCATACATTCTTTTTGATAGACCATATTCTAGCCCATGAAACAAATATCAAAAAATTCAATAAATTTGCTCTTTATTCACTGCCAATTAAACTAGAAACCAATAACAGAATGCTATCCGGAAAATCCTCAAATATTTGGAAATTAAACAGCATACTTCTAAATAACTCAGCAATCAAAAAGGAAGAAGAGAAATTAGAAAATATTTTGAATTAAAGGAAAATAAAAACATAACATATCAAAATTCATAGGATGCAGTTAAAGAAAGACTGAGAAGCAAATCTATGATATTAATGCTTACAAACTACTGGGAAAAAATAAGTTACAAAGATGTAATGTACAGCACAGGGAATACAGTCAATATCTTAAAATAACTCTGTATGGAGTATATGCTATGAAAATATTGTATTACTATGTATACATCTGAAACTAATAGAATATTGTTAAGTCAACTATACTTCAGTAAAAAATAAGATAAAAATAAATCAATAAAATAAAATAAGAAAAGGTGTCATATTAATGAGCTAACAAGCTCCAACCATAAGGAACTGGAAAAAAACAGGAAAAGAAATGGGAAGAGAGAGGTGCAACTTAACCCCAAAGCAAGAAGTAAGTAAAGATAAAAGCAAAAAATTAATAAAACTGAATACACAAAAATAGAGAAAACTCAATGAAACAAAATCTAGTTCTTTGAAATAAAAATATTAATACACTTGTAGCCAGACTGACAACAAAAGAGAAGATGAAATGGGGAACATTACTAAAGACCCTACAGATATAAAAAGGATAATAACAAAGTAATACAAACAACTTTATGTCCACAATTTAGAGGAAACAAATTCCCTGAAATACACAAACAACAAAAGCCACACAAACTACAAAAGCCACTCAAGAATAAATAACCTGAACAGTGTTATATCTACCAAAGAAACTGAATATATACATTTTAAAACTTAGTGGGAAAAACAAAAACAAAAAACTCCAACCCCATGTGGCTTCACTGGGAAATTCTACCAAACATTTAAGGAAGAAATAATACCAATTATACACAAACTTCTCCAATGGAAAAAAAGAAGAAACACTTCCAAGCTCATTTTACAAGGTCAGTATTACTCTTATACAAAACACACATACACAAAAAGATATTAAAACTGCAGATCAATATCCCATATGAACACAGATACAAAAAAATTCTCAACAATACATTATCAAATCAATCCCAGCAATATTTAAAAAGGATAATACACCATGACCAAGTGGGGTTTCTTCCCAAAAATGCGAGGTTGGTTTCATGGTCAAAAATCAACCAGCATAATTCACATTATCAACAGATAAAGAAGAAACACCATATAATCATCTAATTAAATGCCATAAAAACATTTGACAACATTCAACATCCATTCATGATTTTAAAAACCTCAGCAAATAGGAATAGCAGGGAATTTCTTCAAGATGATAAAGGGCATCTACAAAAACAAACAAACAACAAAAAATAAAACCTTATGGCTAACATTATGCTTAATGGTGAAAAACTAAATGCTCTTCCCCTAATATCAAGAACCAGGCAAGAATGCCACTCTCACCACTCCCATTTAACTCTGTATTTAGTGAAGGTTCTGGGCAATGTGATAAGGCAAGAAAAAGAAATAAAAGAACTATACAAATAAAACTGTTCTCTATATAGAGAAATAAAACATCTCTGTTCACTGACGACATGATTAGTTACAAAGAAATTCCCAAAGAATCTATTAAAATCCATTTAAAAGTGACTAGAATTAACTAGTAAATTTATGATAATCTCAGGCCACAAGGTCAATATAAAAATCAACTGCATAGTGCACAACAATGTGAATGTTATTATTTTATGTTATGTACATTTTACCACTTTTTTTTTTTTTTTTTTTTTTGGCAGTACGCAGGCCTCTCACTGTTGTGGCCTCTCCCGTTGCAGAGCACAGGCTCCGGATGTGCAGGCTCAGCGGCCATGGCTCACAGGCTTAGCCACTCCATGGCATGTGGGATCTTCCCGGACTGGGGCACGAACCCATGTCCCCTGCATCAGCAGGCGGACTCTCAACCACTGTGCCACCAGTACAGTACCACTTTTAATAACATCAAAAAATATGAAATAGGTACAGATCCATCAAAATATGTATAAGATCTGTAAAAACTAGAAACATCAATGAACAAAATTAAAGAACTAAATAAAGGAAGAGATAAGCTATGTTCATGGATTGGAAGATATCAATTTTCCCCAAACTTCCTGATAGACTTAATATAATCCTAATCAAAATCCCAGTAAGATATTTTGTAGAAATCAGGAAACTGATTCTATAATTTATATAGAAAATAAAACTAGAATAGCCAAAACAATTTTGAAGGGGAACAAAGTTGGAGGACTCACACATAACCTGATTACGAGACCATAAAGACCATGATTTCAATTCCATAAAGCCGTAATTATGAACACAGTGTGGTAATAGCAAAAGGACGGATACACAGATCAACAACAGAGTCTAGAAATATACCCACATTTGGTCAGTTGATTTCATATATGGTCAATTGCTTTCAACAAAGGTGCAAAGTCAATTAAATAGAGAAAGACGAGTCTTTTCAACGAATGGTGCTAGAATTTTTGGATATGCATATGGCAAGAAATGAATCTCAACCTCTACCTCACAGCATAGAGAATTTCACTCAAAATGGATTATAGATTTAAAAGTATAGTAAAGTAAAACTATAATATATTTAGAAGAAAACAAGAGAAAATCTTTGTGACCTTGGATTAGGCAACACTTTGTAAGTAAAATACCAAACACATGAACCATAAAAGATGAAACTGATAAACTGGACTACTTCAAGATGTAACAACATCAGTTCTTCAAAAGATATTGTTAAGTCACTGAAAAGCCAAAGACAGAGAGAAAATATTTACAAACACATAGGTTATAAAAGTCCTATGTCCAGAATATATAAAAAACTCTCAACATTCAATAATGAGAAAACAAAAAAAATTTGATGGCCAAAGAGTGAACAATTAAAGAAGATATATGAATGACAAATAAGCACATGAAAAGGTGCTCAACGTAGTTTGTCATTAGAGAAAAGTAAAATAAAACCACAATGAGATACTAATACACACCTATTAGAATAGCTAAAAATAATAAAGAAACTCTCAATACCAATTACTGGTCATGATGGAAGGGAACTATTTGAAAAAGTCTGGGGAGTTCTTCCAAAGTTTACTTACCATTTGATCCAGCAATCCCACTTCTAGATAGTTACCCAAGAGAAATAAAAATTTATGATCCCACAGAATCCTAATGCAAATATTTATAGCAGCTTTATTCAGAATCTCCAAAACTAAAAACCAATCCATTGGTGAATGGATAAACTGTTAGAGCCACACAATGGAATACCATTCAGCAGTAAAAAGGAATGAATTACTAAATACATGAATAAATCTCAAATGCATTGTGCTACATGAAAGAAGCCAGTACTCCTTACTGTATGAACAGAAAACAGATCAGTCGTTACCAGAGGCTGGTGGTAGCATGCGGGGTAACTATAAAATGGTAAAAGGGAATTTTCTGGGATGATAGAATTCTTCTATATCTTACTTGTGCTGGTGCTTACTAGATTGTATGCATTCTCAAAACTCAAAGAAGTATACACTAAAGTGGATGAATTTTACTCTATATAATAATACATCAATAAACCTGACCAAAAAATCCTATCAATTAATTTACAATGATTTTATTCATAAAAGCTAGGTCAGAGTTTCTCAAAGTATAGAATCAGCATTTCCAAAATCACCTTTAACACAGAGTACTTTACTAAAACCATAAATAATGGTTTCCACCTCAAACCAACTGAATTTCAGTCCTGTGAGCAGGGCTTGGAATCTTCATTTTTATAAAGCACGCTATGTGACCCTGAAACACACTGAAGTTTGAAAACCTCTTTGCCAGAGTATAAACCTTTTATTTTATTAAATGGGAACTGAAGTGTTCTGACAATTGAAACATAGTTTGGAGGTATAATCAAATTACATAGTAAAGGCTGACAGTAAAATCATATATTAAGATAAATGTTATTTATCTAATACTATATATTAAATACCATCATCTTCAAACATATTTCTTCTACAGAAAAAGTTGTACATGGGTATCTCACTCTTTACACACAAAAGCACACAAAGATAGATGAAATAATTAAATATAAGCATATAAAATCATAAAAATCCAGAAGAAAAGTAGAAATATTTGTTTTATAATGATACAGCCATAGGGAAGGCTTTCTAAAGACCAAAATCTAGAAGCCATAAGGGGAAAAACAATCCTAAAAATGACCACTTTAAAGTTAAACACAAAAAATAAAAACTGAAGACAATATAAAAATCCATCTTTACAATACATATAATAAAAAGTGAGTTTTCTTAAATTTACAAAGCTATCTTACAATCATTTAGGCCAACAAATCAAGTAAATCTATGTGCCAAGGAGTTTCTCAGAAAACAAAACAGAAATGACTATGACCTCTTCCTTTAGCTTCTCTTTCTCGCACTCTCCAAGCCCACTCTTTAACCCATCTGAGTAGTAAAAAGCAATTTCCTACACCCACTTCCCCATCACCGGTAAGTCTCAAGTGTGCCTGTGTGTATTACACCAAGACTTCCATAAAGGAGAATTCAGAGCTGTTGTTTTGTTTTGTTTTAATTTACAGCAATAAATTGCACTCAATTTCTAAATAGGCAGTTATATTAATTAATTTTTGGACTTAGGAGGATCCATATTCATTCTTACTGATTCATTCCTTAATTCTAATCTTATTAATATATTTTCTACTTTTGTTTCAACCATGTAATTAATTGCAATGGTAAATCCTGGAGAAGGATAACTCTTACAGAGGAGACATAGTATATATAGTGCTAGGATCTGTGATGAATTTGTTTCACTGAGATTCTCAAAATGGAAAAATCATTATTCCCAAGAAACAGAGCTCTACCTGAAGATCTAGTTATTTCAGCAAACCTGTAGATTAGTCCAATACTGGACAATTTAAAAAGACAACATGGGGCTTCCCTGGTGGCACAGTGGTTAAGAATCCGCCTGCCAATGCAGGGGACACGGGTTCGAGCCCTTGTCCGGGAAGATCCCACATGCCACGGAGCAACTAAGCCTGTGCGCCACAGCTACTGAGCCTGCGCTCTAGAGCTCGCAAGTCACAACTACTGAGCCCAAGTGCTGCAACTACTGAAGCCCGCACGCCTAGAGCCCATGCTCCGCAACAAGAGAAGCCACCACAATGGGGGGCCCGCGCACAGCAGCGAAGAGGAGCCCCTGCTCAATGCAACTAGAGAAAGCCTGTGCGCAGCAACGAAGACCCAACACAGCCAAAAATAAAAATAAATAAAATAAATAAATTCATAAAAAAAATAAAAAGACGACATGAAATCTTTCATTTTACTAAATTCCATTCACAATCTTTCCCCCCAAACAACGTATCACTTGATTTTGCTCACCTCCTCTCCTGAAAGGTAATATGCTGCAAGTAGGCCTCCAATAAATCGAATGTTGACTTCAAACACAGACACCTCTGAATTCTGTGAAAACATATTGAAAATATTCACATATACATAAAGCTGTAAAGGTTTCAAAATATCTTCAATCCTTCATATGTTTCTCACAAACATGCTGGGGAGAGTGGTTTTTTCCACTTTCTATGTCTTCGTTTCTCACGCAACTGCAATCTCACCTCCCATTTGTTAATGTTACTGAAACTCCTCTACTGCTGTCAGCACAGCTTCCTAATTGCCATAACCAATGGGCCATTTTCATGTGCCTTACATATTATTGTGAAATTATCAAGATATTTGATGCTATTGACTATTCTCCCTCATGAAAGCCTCTACTTCTTGAATTTTGGAAGTGTTCTCTCTACGGGTCCCTTTCTGTTCTAATCACTACACTATAACGTCCATTTTTACTTCTCTCTCTCCTCATGAATTTTAAATGTTTTTCTAGTATATGTAACTTAATCAACATTAAAGCAGGTACCAAAAAATAATGGCAAGATGATAGATTTTTCAATTAATAATGTTGAAAAAACTGACTCCTAGGTAATAACTGAAATAAAAAAGTAGAAAAAATGTGACAATATATCTATACTCCCTTGAGAAAGCAGGTACTTTGTAAGCATAAAATCAATAGCATTGATAACAAATGATGATAGAAGGACTTGAATTTCCCCATAATGAAAATTACCTATAAGAAAAAAAATCATGAACAAAATTAAAAGGCAAATGACAAACGGAACGAAATTTGCCACAAGTATAGCAGTATTAATAACCCTACCACATAGAGTCTATAGGTTTGTATTTAGATATGGATAAAGATATTGCTGAAGAAGATTCTAATGCATGGAAAGAAATTAGAAGTGGCAAAGAAAATAACCAAAGAATCCACAGAATATACAAAACTGACTAACAGAAAAATAACATTCATAATTAATTTTTAAGTAAAAATTAAAAGGAAATATATATTACCCTGAAGTCTTTCCAACATTCATAGGCAGAAGACATCATTTGCTAACACAAGCATAATTCTCTAATATAGAATTTTCACAATATAATGTAATTTTTTAATAACATAACTGTTATCCTACCCCATCCTCAAAAGCAAAGTGGTTTATACTACTTCATATATTCCCAATATATAGCATACTGCAGGGTACATAGTAGACATTCACTAAATATACAGAGGAAGGAAAAGAGGGAGAGAGGGCCTCTCTCCACTCCCTAGAACAATAATACCATCCCTACCCTCTTCTCAGCACTCTACTTATTCAGCACCATATAGTTACAGTGGTGAACCTTTTAAATCTAAAGTTAGCATAGGTTACTACTCTGTGCAAAACCTTACAATGACTTCTGGTTACACTCAGTAAAATGACTTACTAGACCCAACATAATCTGATTCCCCACAACCTCTCTGACATCATCTCCTACCAATGTCCCTCTGACTCACTTTTTTATTACCCAGTGGGTCTACCTGCTGTTTGAGAACTGTCAAACTCACTTCTGTGTCAGTCTTTATACTTTACCTGCAGATCTCTGAGCAAATTTCACTTAGAAAGTTTTTCTGACCACACAATATAAAATTGTGAAGTAACCCCTCATCACTAATATTCCTTACTCTGTACTATTTCCCCAATTAACACTTATCATCATCTGAATATTATATAATTCTCATTTGTAAAATTCATACCTTCCCTCACAGGAGACAGAAGATAAGAAAAGTTTCTAGAGGGAGAGAAGGGAGAGACTGAGGGAGAGGCATTATTCACAGGAGAAATGACTGAGAATCTTTCTAAATTGATGAAAACAAAAGTCCTCAGACTGATAAAACATGAGTCCTTTAAGGAATAGTCTAAATACAGAATGGTAATGGAATTACAGAACAACAAAGCAAAAAAAAGAAAATGTTAAAACAAGGGGAAAAAAGACAGATTACCTTTTGAATATTAAACTGATAGCCTACTTTTCAATAGCATAACAGAAACAGGAAGACAATAGAACTGTATCTTTAAAAGGTTAAGAGAAAATAGTCATCAACCTCTAATTCTATACTCAGCTATAATATCTATTAGGAGAAAGCTTGGATCTCTCATATCCACATGGCTTCCCTTGGGTCTCTTCTCAGAAACGTCACCTTCAATAGCCAATGGATATAAAATAGCAACCTCTCACCACCACTTACTCCAATCCTACTTACTCTTCCTTAAGAGTAAGCACTTATCACTATCTGACATGCTATATTCAATATATCTTGAATATGTATTTACTGCTTTTCTCCTCAAACTAGAATAGAAACTAGTATAAACTAGAGATAAGACTCTGTTTTGTTAATCCCTGTATCCACAGATTTAGAACAGTGTCTGTCACAGAGAAGGCACTCAATAAATACATTTATTTATTTATTCATTACTTAATTTGGAAGTTTCAACTACAAGTTGGGACCAACTAGACAACAATTACACATAAGACAAGAGGGAGATGAGCTAAATTAAAGCATTCTAAGATCCTTATGTTTTTCAGAAGAAGGATAGAGAAAATGATTAATTTTAAACTTTGGTAAGTATACCTATTAAAATTTTAAGGGTAACCCCAAAATGAATGGAAATGGAAAGTATAAAGTCAAACTAGTAGAGGGAAAAAGAGACATGAAGTAATTTAATCCAAATAAGATAGACAGAAAATAAAGGCAAATGAGAAGTATAATAATGATATAGGTAGCAAAACAATGATTGAAGATTCAACTCTAAAAATATGTTATACTAAATGTAAATATTTCAAGCTTAACAGTTAAAAGACTCCAAGACTGGATAAAAATAACAAAATCTAAATACGCACTATATGTAAAATATAGAGCTAAAACATATGACACAGAAAGGGTAAAAGTGAAAGAATGGAAAATGACTGTGCTGATTATTAAGCTATTTTTTCTCAGCTTCAAATCCATCCTTCTACACTCTACTTCAGTATACTGAAACTAGAACTATTCAAATGCATCTGGCTTCCTTATAAGCCCTGCTGATGACAGAAGGTTCTACAAAGGTCATACAAAGCTGAAGGAAGAAAAAGGAACTTATTCCTTCCAGTCTCCTTCTAGCTTCTGACAGTGTCAAACCAGCCATGGTTCTTCACCCTGGCGGTGGCAGGTGGTTCCAGGTTACAGTTCCCCTGCCACAGACACATTCCCCAAATCAGCCTCCTTGTGCCCTTCAGAGATACCAAGCTCTAACTAGGTACCCCCTCCTCAGAGGTCTGAGTCCCAGGTCTGAGAAGCCCCTTTTAAGAACTCCTAAGGTATCAAAAACAGAGTCCCAAGCTAGTAAATTTTAATGATCTCAACCTCTCCCCATTGTTCTCACAGTTCCAGGCATGGCAGCCATTTATTGTAGTTACTACCTCTTGTAATACCACAATGTTCCCTTTCTGTCTTTTCAGTGCCCCATTACTTGGTTAACAATTCTAAACACTAAATCCTCTAATTAAAAAAACTGTACAGTTCTGGTTCTTGATTGAGCCAACTGACACAATGATATACCAACCAATTATGAGGCATAATAAAGCTGCCATATTAACAAACAGGAGTATTTGAGATTCACAAATGCCAATTCTCGCCAAATTAATCTATAAATTGAATGCAATCCTCATCAAAATTTCAACACAGTTTTTCCAGAGCTTAAAAGAAGAACTGAGAATTGCTAAGATAATTTCCTAGTAGAATAAGATCAGATATCAAGATTCAGCTATAGATATTAAGCTTTTCTTATAAAACTAGTTAAGAATATAATAAATATTTAGACTACTAAAATATTGATGTAGGGATAAAGAGAAAAGCCAGTAGAAAAGAATAGAGTAATACAACTAATACATGACTAATGTGGCATGTATAAATAGTAGAGAAATAAATGTGCTAGGATCCATTGAGAGTTGCCTATCTTAACCTACCCACAAACTCAACTATGTAAGGACTAAAAACCTAAATGCAAAAGCAGAACTTTAGAACACTTAGAATTAAGTACAAGAATGTATCTTCATGACCTTGAAGTACATAATCTCTAAGAGCTACATAACTATACAGGGGAAAAACCCCTGTATTTCTCAATCCCCTTTTACAGTAAGGTGGGGCCACATGAGTTAGATTCACTCAATAATACACAAGCAAAAATGGGGTAACCAACTTCTGAGCAGTCACATATCTTTTCTCTACCCCTTCCTCCTTTATGCCACTGGAAGGTTTATCTACCTTATCTTGAGGAATCATCTTGTACCATGAGGTTGAAGCTTTATACTGAAGTTGACAGAATAATAAGACAAAGGATCCTAGGTCCTTGGTCATCGAGGAGCTACCCAAACCAGCCCTAAACTGTTTATCTTTGTACTTGACTTGCAATGAAAGAGAAATGAACATGTATCTTGCTTAAGCTATTTTATACTAGATTTTCTGTCATTCACAGCCAAACCTAAACCTGATAATAAAAACTGTTCTGAGCTATGTCCAAAATGCTAAAATAATATAAAAGAAAGTAATCAGTTTTTGTCTAATTACCATCAGGAAAGGCTAATGATACAGAGTTTGAATGATACAGAGTTTGCCAAAGAGAAAAACAGATAAGGAGTGGCTTCTCACTACAGTCAGAAGGAACAGCAAGTAAAAATATCATGAAAGATGAAAATGAATATGACAAAATAGTCCACACATCTTTTAGGTGAAGACTGGTAACGAAGAAAATAACTGCTAACATTTACTGAACACTGAATATGTACCAGATTATTTCAAATAATCCTCACAATATTGCAATAGGATAGCAATTTTATGACAGGTTTAGGAAGAATAAGTAGCACTTACTTATAGGTAGGTTTCCCAAATATCACTAGAATTGTGACTGTGCTGGGCTTCAAACCTAAGGAGCACTACTTAACAACTATGCCAAAATGCTGGAAGGATGAGCATGTACCTAACTATGAAGGCGCTTCAAAACTGTGCCAAAGCCACAACACTGTAAATCAACTATACTTCAATGTAAAAAATAAAATAGATTTTTTTAAAAATGTTTTAAAAAACTGTGCCAATCATTATTTCTTTAAAAAATAATAAAACACTTAATATTTATAAAGTAATTTATGGTTTCCTGATGTTTCTAATTCAATGTGCTTTTTCTCCCTAACTCTTGCCTTAACACATGCAACACATTACCTTAAATGATAAGGGTAAGAAAAGGAAAAGGAAAATGGTGAGAAAGGGTGTTTATTTTACGCAAAAATTGAACAACTGACGATCGCAAAAGAAGAAGGGGGACTTAGGATTTCCTTAAACTGCTAGTATAACACTCAAAACTAGTGTTACAGTGTCTTTTCATAGTCAATGGAATAAATTATGAATTGTATACTCACCACGCTGAAATCAAGGTTGTTTTCGATCCATTTTTGCCCATCTCGGAATTCATCATGAAGTCCCATAATATAAAGGGTATCCAAAGCATCTACTATAGTAGCACCCATTTGTGAACTTCCTATATATGGGGGGAAAATGTCATTAAAAAGATGCCCTTCATACAAGGTCTATTTTAATTTTTTATAGTTAAAAAGTAAATCAGGACTTCCCTGGTGGCACAGTGGTTAAAAATCCGCCTGCCAATGCAGGGGACACGGGTTCAAGCCCTGGTCTGGGAAGATTCCACATGCCGTGGAGCAACTAAACCCGTGCGCCACAACTACTGAGTCTGCACTCTAGAGTCCGTGAGCCACAACTACTGGGCCCGTGTGCCACAACTACTGAAACCTATGAACCTAGAGCCTGTGCTCTGCAACAAGAGAAGCCACAGCAATGAGAAGCCCACACACCACAACCAAGAGTAGCCCCCGCTCACTGCAACTAGAGAAAGCCCCACGCAGCAACGAAGACCCAATGCAGCCAAAAATATAAATAAATAAATAAATAAATTGTTTTTAAAAAAAGTAAATCAAAGTAGAAATATAAGGATGAAAAAAATACTCAACATGGTTCACTTTTCCATAAGAATAGATAATATACATTGTTTAAAACATTTTCCTAAAGATGACACATTGATAACTAATAGGAAGATAAAGGAAAACTAAAATTATAATTCTCCTTAGTTTTCTTCCTGGTCAGAAAATGAGATCTATCTACTTAACTGAGATAGATTGGGGGGAAAAAATAAAGAGGATTAATTTAAGAAATGGGGACGGTGGTTCAAGATGATAAACTAAGTCATAAGACAACCAGGAACCATGCTCTTTTGGTACAAATTCATAGAAAGGTCAAAAAATATACTTAAAATAATACTAAAAGTATAACAAGGCTATATAACCGTGATGGAATATAAACTATAATAGTCCTTAACAATCAAAAAGCAGGTAGAACATATTTAAAAAGAAGTCATAAAATAAAATGTGAGTAGAGAAAATCAAAATAGTAAGATCTACCCATCTTCAAGAAAGAGATCATCTTGATCTTAAAAGAAAATGTTTCAGGGAGGGAGGAACTAATTCAACAAAGCTAGCCTAACTGATACCAAAAACAGATACTGTAAACACAAGAAAACAGAACAGGCCAATCCTACTAATGAATATAACTGCAAATATCCTGAATAAGATACTAGCAAGACAAATCTAGTAGTGTAGTAAAAGAACAAATAACATGGAGCAGCTGGGTCCTCCCTAACCCCAGGAATTCAACTATTATTTCTACCTTCTGAGAATGAAAATCACCCACACAGCTTATTGTCTACATTAACATGACTTTACTGTTACACTGTCTTCATCAACATGAGTTTACTCTTCCAGAAAACTCTTGCTCAGAAAGAGAGAAGCTGCAAAATAAGTTATTGTTGATTCCAGGAACTTCTTGAAAGATCCATCAACTCTTTAACAGAAAGTATCAAATGATGGTTAACACTCTAAAGCTCTAAACCTCTTGCCTCCAAATTCTCCACTCACCAATCCAAAACTATTATATCATGATCCTTACCCAATCATAACCAAGCCATAATCAACCATAACTCTCCAACTGAAAGGCCCTTGTTAAACAAGACTTAAAATCTCAATATATATCTCAACTTTGTCCTTCCTCGTCTGACAGGCTTACTATGGCTCTGGTGAGGTAGTGATCTCCCTTACCATGGTAAGCATTAAACTGAGCTTTGTCTTATCAACAAGTTATCTTGGTGATATTTTAGGAGTCAGCATTCGACGCTACTTAGGTTCACATTTTCCATTTAGTATTCCTTCTTTTCTTTCCTTTTTAATTCCGTTCCTTTTTCTCCTAAATAAATAGTGTTTTCTTGTGATGGTTTAAGGCTATACAAATTTGTTCTTATAATGACTGTCCTCAACCTACATCACATTTTCTTATTCATGTGCTCCTAATAATTTCTTCAACTTATCAAGAAGTGTATCTTCCCACTAATAAAACAAGTACTACACCACACTCTGATAAATCCCTTGGTCTTCTCTCCACTCAGTTCCCTTCATGTTGATATTAACTGGGTTATTACAGACATACTTTCCCTTTTCTTTTCTTGTTCCTCAGCTTTTAATTAAGATAATAAAAATTTTATCAAGCTATTGATAGTCACCCATATATCCCTATCTCTTGCATAATCATCTGAATTAAATATGTACCTCTTTTTATTTTTGTATTTTGTCCACAATATCATCCTTATTTTAAATCCTTAGGAGTCCCTGTTTTTGTTCTTATTTCAATTTTTATAGGTAGTTATGCTCAGTTCTCTAGTTATTTATTTAGCTCTGTAAGTGCATGCTCCTCTAAGGTGCTGACTACTCTGAAATGGAAAAAGGCCTGACCCACATATTTATACCAATTCTAGTTGGTTCCACAAGAAGAGGTTTGTGCCACGAGCTAAACAGTACAACGAAGAAAAAGGCAAAACTGAAATTACTGGCTATCACTGTGAGTGCTTATCTAGACAACTCAAAGTTTCAACTGGAAAAAATTAAAGGGTCTAAAACTACACTTGGGTCAAATAAGAATTAAAATATGACACAAAAGAATATATAAAGCATTAATAAAGATTTATTACAAGAACATAGGAGTCAACTGAACCAGTTCTCTGAGAAAAACTCATAACTTAAAAATTGTATACTATTTAATGAGAACAAATGAAAATGTTCTACTAAGAAAATAAGAAAAAGAATGATAAACTTGAGCAACGAAGTAGAAGAATCAGAAAAGCTAACGAAATAAATGAATTAGGAATAAAGAAAACTGTCAAAATAATAAATTCAAGAGATGGTTCTATGAAAAGAACTATACAATAAATCTAGGACCAACTGACTTTTTAAAAGTAGTCATGTGAATATAAAAACACAAAAAAAGGAATTGAGAGTATATTAAAAGGCAGATACAAAGGAAATTAAGAAAACTATTTTTAAAAAAGCCTAATTTAGCCATATCGTCCCAATAAATTTGAAAATGAGTGGAGTTGACAATTTTCTAAGAAAATAGGTATTATTTTGACTTATGAAAAAGGAAACAGAAAATCTAGATAAGCAGACCAAGAAACAGGAAATTGAGAAATTTTCAAAGAGCTACACACTATAAAAGTATCACACTCTAGAAGTTTCATAGAATAAATTCTACTTTAATTCTAAGGATGATAACTTCGACATAAATTTTGATAGAACATAGGAAAAGAAAGCTTAAAATTCAACTTAACGAATTCTGCATACCACTGATGCAAAAATATAATTTAGTAAGAAAAATAAAACTATTATCTGATCTCACTCATGAGCATCCTGGAAATATTTAGGAACAGGCTTGCTGGGGGGTATAGTAGGTTTGTGTTTATGAGAGACTGACAAACTGCTCTCCAGAGTGTACCACTGTATACTCCCAGCAGCAATGTATGAGAGGTCTAGTTGTTCCATCATCCTTCTCAGTATTTGACATTGTTGGTCTTTTTAATTTTATTCATTCTACTGGGTATGCAGGATTTCGCATTGTGGTTTGAATTTTAATTTCCCTGGTGACTGATGTGCTTATTGGCTACTCATTTACTTTCTTTGGTGAATTATTGGTGAATTATTTATATATTCTGAATACATCCTTATACATGTATCACAAATATTTTCTCCAATTCTGGGGCTTGCTTTTTCATTTCCTTAATGTCTTCTGGAAAGCAGAAATTTTTTATTTTCATGAACTCCAATTTAGCAATTTTTTTTCTTAATGGTTTATTCCTTTTGTATTCTAAAAATTCTTTGCTCACCTCAAGGTCACAAAGATTTTCTCAAATATATACATATATATATATATTTTTTGCGTTACGCGGGCCTCTCTCACTGTTGTGGCCTCTCCCGTTGCGGAGCACAGGCTCCAGACGCGCAGGCTCAGCGGCCATGGCTCACGGGCCCAGCTGCTCCGCGGCATGTGGGATCTTCCCGGACTGGGGCATGAACCCGTGTCCCCTGCATCGGCAGGAGGACTCTCAACCACTGCGCCACCAGGGAAGCCCTCAAATATTTTTTACTGGAAGTTTTATACTTTAAGTTTTTATCTTTAGATCTATGATTCATTTCAAGTTCATTTTTCTATACAATGTTGAAGAGTTAAGGTTTTTATTTTTCTACATGAATATGTAACTGACCCAACACCACTTATTAGAAAGACTTACCTATAACCCACTGAAAGCACCCTTGTTGAAAATCAATTAAAAATGTATGTGCAGTTCTATTTCTATTCTTTTCCAGTGACCTCTATGTCTATCTTTATGCTAAAACCATACTGTCCTCATTACTGAAGATTTACAGTAAATCGTAGAATCAAGTAGTGTAAATCCTTCAACTTTGTTCTTTTTTAAAAATTATTTTGATTATTGTACATACTTTGTGTTTTCATACAGATTTTAGAATCAGCCTATCAATTTATGTGGAAAGGTCATTTTTACTTAGATTGCTTTAAATCTAAATATGGATTTCAAGAGAACTAACATCTCAACAATACCGAGTATTCCAACTCATACAGGCATCTCTCTCCTTTAAGTCCTTTTAAATTTCTTTCAATAATCACAGTTTTCAGTGTACAGACTTTGCACATAGTTTGTTAAATTCATCCACATGTACTTCATATTTTTATGCTACTGCAAATGGTATTATTTTAAAATTGTACTTATAACTGTTTATTGCTAGTATCTAGAAATATAATTTATTTTGTATATCAAACTTGTATCATATGGCCTCATTACTAAATTTGTTTTCATTCTAGTACTTTTTTATTGTTGTTTGGTAGATTCCCTAGAATTTTCTTGTGTGTGTGGGTGAGTGGGTGTGTTTTAATACTCTTTATCAGGCTAAAAAAGTTCCCTTCCAGTCCAAGTTTGCTGAGAGTTTTTATTATGGATAGATATTGAGTATTGTTAAATGCTTTTTCAGCATCTGAGATGCTCATAAAATTTTCCTCTTTTCATCCCTTAATATCTTCAGTTATATAGACTAATTTCCAAATGTTAAACCAACCACACATTCCTTGGATAAACCCCACTTGGTCATGAGGTATTATTCTTTTTACATATTGCTGAATTACATTTACTAAGATAAATCTAATTTGGTCAAAGATTTTTGTGTCCATGTTCATGAGGAACATTGGTCGATAGTTCCCTTTTATTGTAATATCATTGTCTGGTTTGGGTATTAGGGCTTTGGTGGTCCTACCAAGGAGATATAATTATCCTAAATGTGTAAGCACCTAACAAGAGTACCTCAAAATATATAAAGCAAAAGCTGACAGAATTGAAAGGAGTAAGAAAGAAATCCAATATTTCAGTTGGGAACTTCAACACCCCTCTCTCAGTAATTGACAGAACTACTAGATAGAAAATCAGCAAGAACAGAAGAAGCCTGAACAACCCCATAAACCAATGAGGTCTAACTGACATTAACAGAACATTCTACACCCAATAACAGTCACTACATATATAAACATTCTTTTCAAGCACCAATGGAACATTCACCAAGACAGGCCATATTCTGGGTCAAAAAGTAAACCTTAAATAACTTAGAAGAATTATAATTGCACAAAGTATATTCTTTGACCATAATGGAACTAAATTAGAAATCAGTCACAGAAAGAGAAAAGAAAAACCTCTAAGCATTTAGCAATTAAACAACTTACTCAAGGGAAGTTTTAAAACATACTGAATTGAATAAAAATGAAAACACAGCACATCAAAATCTTTCAGATGCAGCTAAAGCACCACTTGGCAGAAAATTTATGGCACTAAATGCTTACACTGGAAAAGGGGATTATGAACCTATAATCTAGGCTTCTATTTCAAGAAACTAGAAGAGCAAGAACAAAAGAAACCCAAATCACGCAGAAGAGTGGAAATAACAAAGAGCAGAAATCAAAGAATTGAAAACATAAAGAAAATATACAGAAGATCAATGAAACCAAAAGTTGCTTCTTTGAAAATATCAATAAAATTGATAAACTTCTAGCAGGACAAAGAAAAATTTATTGAAAATATCAATAAATTTGATAAACTTCTAGCAGGACAAACAAAGAAAAATTACCAGTATTAGGAATGAAAGAGGGTTATAACTACAGCTGCCACAGATACTCAAAAGGTAACAAGATAATACTCCAAACAACTCTATGCACACAAAATCAGTAGCTTAGATGAAATAGACCAATTCCTCAAAATCATCAACTACCAAAACTAACCGAAGGTAAAACAGATAAACCGAATGGCCCTTATAGAGGATGTGAAATAAACTGAAGTTGTAGTTTAAAAACCTCCCAGAGGGCCTCCCTGGTGGCGCAGTGGTTGAGAGTCCGCCTGCCGATGCAGGGGACATGGGTTCGTGCCCCGGTCCGCGAAGATCCCACATGCCGCGGAGCAGCTAGGCCCGTGAGCCATGGCCGCTGAGCCTGCGCGTCCGGAGCCTGTGCTCCGCAACGGGAGAGGCCACAACAGTGAGAGGCCCGCGTATTACAAAAAAAAAAAAAAAAAAAAAACCTCCCAGAAAAAGAAGCTCCAGATGCAGATGGTTTCACTGGCAAATTATATCAAAAACTTGAGAAAAATATAAAACCAACAGTACACAATCTTTTCCAGAAAAATGAAAAGCAGAGAACACTTCCAAACTCATTTTATTAGGCCAAAATTACACTGATACTGAAACAAGACAATAGTTCAAGAAAAATACAAAACAATATCCTTCCCAAAATATGAATGCAAAATCCCCAACAAAATATTAGAAATCATTAGCAAGTTATAAATATCAAGAAGAATTTATACATACACACATACACTGAAAATAAAAGGTGCACTTCAAAAAGCATTGTAAGATCAAGTAACATTCTGTTCCAAATCAAAATTCTTTTAAATGCAAAAAAATCTATTCCTACAAAAATCTTTCAATTCTCCAGGATATCTAAGTAAAAATAATTAATTGTGACTATGAATCACTGCTGGAAAAGTTATTACCAGTGATAACTTATGTCCATCAACATTTTCCTCTTCCCACTCACAAGCTCCAGGGCTGAGCCCTAACTAGGCAAAACCAAAGGAATCTATCCCAACCCTCTGGGTATAGCTTTCAGGTCAAGGCTGGACACAAGACCCAGATAAACAAGAAACAAGGTGGTTTCTGAGAAAACCAAGTGCTTTCTTCTCTACAGTGTTCTCTTTTCTATAGATGTGTTAGTAGGAAGATATGAAGCTTCAAGTTGCTGCAGCCATCCCTCTATGAAGCCAGCCTGAAGATACAAACACAAAGAGGAAAATAGAGGAAAGAGATAAAGAAAAAAGCTTAGCTGGTACCAGATCTACTCTAGAACATCACTGAGCCGATTAAATTTCTTTTTTAGTTTAAGCCATTTTGAAATGGATCTTCTGTTATCTGTACATAAAGAATCCTCTGATGCCAAGGACCAACTAGACAAAAGTCAGAGCAATATGATTTCAGTTACCATATAAAAGAATGTTTTAATAGTCAAGGCTAAGAGACAGGAAATGGACACATTTTAAATTGTTCTCCTTATAATCTAGAATATTGTTAAGAGTTCAATACCTGCCTATATGTTCCTATAGTAATAGACTAGACTTTTAAAGTTCCTCCCAACTCTTAAGATTCTGATTCTGTAAAGGCATACTGATTTGGGAGGTCAAATGAGACACTCAGAACTATGACTCCTCCCTTAGACTTCTTCTATTTAAATAAAAAGGTTAAAAACAGATTTTTTTTAAAAAAAATCTCAAATCATACTCACTAGCAAGAATATGAGATGCAGAAAAGGAACAGAGCAAGTAGGAAACAGAGTCAAACTCTTTTTTATTAATCCTCTAATAAACTAACTACATGTCTAAAAATATAAGACAAAATAAACAATAAAGGATCCATTCCCACTTAGCTTATTTGGCTGAGAAAAAAATGTAACCACTCAAAAGTTTTTCTAAAAGTATAAGCAACTAATCTTGACTACTGAAAATAATACAGATTGCATTTTCACTTTTCTACCATTTCACTGTAATTTTGTCATAATGGATTTTTCCCATGTGCTGGTATTAATTTTCTTCTATCTTTAAAGTTTACTGAAGCAGAACAAAATATCAATTAGAAGCATGAACCTTAGCACTAAGCTGCCTGTGATCAAATTCTGGCTACATTATTTACTAGCTGTGCAACCTTGAATAAGTTAGTTAACCCTAACTGTGCTTCAGTTTCCTCATCTGTAAAATGGGAACAGTAATAATAGTACCTGTCTCCTAGTGCACATAAATCACTTAAATCAGTCCTTGGCATATAGCACATTTATTAGTCTGCTCAGGCTGCCATAACAAGACACCAACGACTAGGATGCTTAAACAACAAAAATTTATTTTCTCACAGTGCTGGAGGTTTGAAGACCAAGATCGTGCTTCCAGTTTTTAGAGGAGCACCTTCCTCTTGGCTTGCAGATGTCCACCTTCTCACTATATCATACCCACATGGCCTTTCCTTGGTGCATGTGCAGGGGGAGAGAGAACTTGGGTGTTTCTTCCTCTTCTTTTAAGGGTACCAGCCCTATCTGATTAGGGCCCCTCGTTCAATCTTAATTACCTCTTAAAGGCTCTATCTCCAAATACAGTCACATTGGAAAGTAGAGCTTCAACATGTGAATTGATGGGGGACAAGACTCAGTCCACCACAATATGCATTATATAAATACTACAGATGTTGCTACTAATAACGTGTATATGACTATTGTTCTAAAGGAAAATACAGTTTATTCAGAAACCCAATCACAGAATCTCTAAAGCAAATAACTGACCTCATGACTCAATAAAAAGGTACAACTTTTTATTGGAAAATACTTAATTGCTACTCATTACAAGATGATCCCTCAGAAATGGTGGACCAAAACTGACAAAATATTGCTTCTGCTCTTTTAATGAGTTAAAAGTCTCATTTTGTAAAGTCACCCTTTCCATCTCTAAGCTCCTTTAATTTCTATGACCTCACAAATAACTTTGTTTACCCAGTAAATCAGCTTAATGATCCTAATGAGCAGCTGACAATAACTCACCTGACAATAATCTGAAGCTGCCACTGCCCTGGTCATCATTTAACAACCTAACTAAATAGTGGTCTACAAAGGTCACTTTTGAAGAAGTCTGACAAAAGTGCCACAACTTAAAACCACCTTTCCTAAAAAAATAAATGCTATTATTTTTAAAAAGAAAAAAATTAAGTCAAAACTTACTCATTACGATTTTAACAGAATCACATCATTTAAGAAACATTCCTTTTGCTCCCTAAAAGAAATGATTTATATTGACTTATAAGGAATAAAATTTTAAGAAGTTACCTGGGTTTAAATTCAGCAAACAGTCTTTCCTTACACAGTTATTGCAATGATTAAATAAAATAAATGTATATTATCTACCTACTACCTTGCCTAGGACGATCTATCTGATAAGTGTTACTACATTAGATGTTCTGAGAAATAAGGTTTAAAAAACCAAGCAGAAAATTAACATCCAACTCATGTTTGATACATGTTCATATTCCAATTTTTTAAAAGGGCTCAGAGTTTACCACTGAGTTTAATATAAAGGGATGGTTACTTGCAGAGAGGATCTAATTTTAATTAATCACTAAATATAATGACTTTTAGTCCATTAATGTCTCATGTGGCATCCACGAAGCAACAGGAACTCTTCAGATCACTCTATAACCTCTGCTGAAGAAATAAACTCTATTTCATTAAGTGATAGCCACTAAATTAAATGTCACATATGAGATCTCTGGTGTCCTTGATTACCTAAAGGAAAATTTTTTTCCATTATTCCTCCATCCCAACATCTCTCAAACCCAGGAGAAATGATCTTTTCAGTCATTTTCTTTTTTGACAGAAAACAATCAAGCATCAAACAAATTATGAGAGAAATCATAGTGTTAGAAAAATTCTTCCAGAGTCACATTTTTTAAAAATGTTATTTGGATTACTGTGGTGTTGCATTACAATTACTAAAGATGATTGCCCTGCATATGACTAATGTATGTGCTTTCTGCCCCATTAATATTTTCTTGCTTTCACCTACTGTTATTTAAAAGATATCCATCACATCAAGAAGCATCTAAAATGGGGGAAAGAAATGAAGACTATAAAGAACAACTTGGTAATTCTCAAGACTTATCCTTGGATTAAGTAAAAGTTAAGTAAGTTAACTTACTCTTTTCAACTGATAAGTTTAACAAGAGAACTGAACTCAAGAGAGGTAGAAAGAGCAAATCCAAGTTAAACAAAGCTCTTCCCCAGGGGCTTCCCTGGTGGCGCAGTGGTTAAGAATCCACCTGCCAATACAGGGGACACAGGTTCAATCCCTGGTCCGGGAAGATTCCACATGCCACAGAGCAGCTAAGCCTGTGCACCACAACTACTGAGCCTGAGCTCTAGAGCCCACAAGCCTTAACTACCAAGCCCACGCACCACAACTATTGAAGCCCACACACCCTAGAGCCTGCGTGCCACAACTACTAAGCCCGCATACTTCAACTACTGAAGCCCACACGCCTAGAGCCCATGCTCCACAACAAGAGAAGCCCACACACTGCAACAAAGAGTAGCCCCTGCTCGCCCCAACCAGAGAAAGACTGTGCACAGCAAAGAAGACCCAACGCAGCCAAAAAAAAATCCTCTTCCCCAGACCTCCATCCAGACACACACACTGTCAATTTTTCCCTTGGAACTATGAATGTAAAATATAATTCACTCAATTTACCGAATGAGTCACCTTGGCCATGTTACTTTTTTTTTTTTTTTTAACATACATAGATAGCACTACTGGAATTTCCCATCCTTTTTCTCCTCCTCTAAAATGTACAAGTATCAGAATTGGTATTGTGTTGAAGATAAAAGATTACAAATTGGTACCTACCTTGCTTAAAGTAAAACGATGCAGAAAAAGCTTCAAAATACTCAAATAAATGACTAAAACATCTGTATGTAAATAGAAAATCTATCACATCTGTGTTTTCAAAAGCAACTATAACTAAATCTTGACTGAAACTTGCCAAAAAATACATGTTGCTTCAAATTATAGTTCCACAGAAATACAACAGTTCCCCCTCATCCACAGGGAATTCATCCCAAGATGTCCAGTGGATGCTTGAAAGCCTGCATAGTACTGAACTCTATATATACTACGTTTTTTCTCCTATACACACACACGTATGTTAAAGTTTAATTTATAAATGAGGCACAGTATGAGATTAACAACAGTAACTAATAATAAAACAGAACAATTATAATAATTTACTGTAACAAAAGTCATGTGAATGTGGTCTCTTTCTCTCTCTCTTCCTTAAAAGATCTTATTGTACAAATTTAATGCCTTCTCCATCTTAACTAAGCACTTATTGCACTGTGGCCATAACTTGTACAGTTTAAGGTATAACAGCAAAACTAGCACAGTATTTCTTTCCTCACAATTTCACAAATAAAACATTCGTGCTTACCTTAGATCCATCAGCAAACAATTTTTTTTTTCTTTCCTTATTAAGTCAAGAACTTTCATCTTTTCACTTAAAGCAGCGGTCCCCAACCTTTTTAGCACCAGGGACCAGTTTCATGGAAGACAATTCTTCCATGGGGAGCGGGGGGTGAGGGGGGGATGGTTCAGGCAGTAATGTGAGCAATGGGGAGCAGCAGATGAAGTTTCACTCGCTTGCCCGCCGCTCACTCCTGCTGTGCGGCCTGGTCCCTAACAGGCCACAGACCAGTACTGGTATTCAGGCCAGGGGTTGGGGACACCTGACTTAAAAGAAGCACTTACAGCTTCTCTTTAGCAAATCCAACTTGCTGGCATCACTACTCTTGTGGTTTGGGGCTATTATTAAGTAAAATAAGGGTCACATGAACAGAAGAACTGCAATATCTCCACAGTTGATCTCATAATCCACATGGCTAATAAGTAACTAACAAGCAGGACAAAGGGATGGTTCACACCCTAGCCTGGAAGGAGCAGGATGGTGCAAGATTCATCACGCTACTCAGAAAGACACACAATTTAAAATTTATGAATTATTTCTGCAATTTTCCATTTAATATTTTCACACCAAAGTTTACTATAGGTAACTGAGTACTGCAGAGGGAAAAAAAAACCTTAGATAAGAGGGGACTACAGTACTCAGGTTTTAGAAAGTACCTAAAAAGTTAGATCCTACTTTTAAAATGAAGGTAGAAAATGAAAACAGTAATTAGAAAAAGTAAACAAGAGAGCAACAGCCAGCTCTACCCACCACCAGTCCCTCCCATCAGGAAACTTGCACAATCCTCTTAGACAGCCTCATCCACCAGAGGACAGAAAGCAAAAGCAAGAAGAACTACAATCCTGCAGCCTGTGGAACAAAAACCACATTCATAGAAAGATAGACAAGATAAAAAGGCAGATGGCTATGCACCAGACGAAGAAACAAGATAAAATCCCAGAAAAACAACTAAATGAAGTGGAGATAGGCAACATTCCAGAAAAAGAATTCAGAATAATGACAGTGAAGAAAGTCCACGACCTTGGAAAAAGAATGGAGGCAAAGATCGAGAAGATGCCAGAAATGTTTAACAAAGACGCAGAAGAATTAAAGAACAAACAAACAGAGATAAACAATATAGTAACCAAAATGAAAAATACACTAGAAGGAATCAATAGCAGAATAACTGAGGCAGAAGAACGGATAAGTGACCTGGAAGACAGAATGGTGGAATTCACTACTGAGTAACAAAATAAAGAAAAAAGAATGAAAAGAAATGAAGACAGCCTAAAAGACCTCTGGGACAACACTAAATGCAACAACATTTGCATTATAGGGGTCCCAGAAGGAGAAGAGAGAGAGAAAGGACCCAAGAAAATATTTGAAGAGATTATAGTCGAAAACTTCCCTAACATGGGAAAGGAAATAGCCACCCAAGTCCAGGAAGCACAGCGAGTCCCATATAGGATAAACCCAAAGAGAAACATGCCGTGACACATAGTAATCAAACTGACAAAAATTAAAGATAATGGAAAATTATTGAAAGCAGCAAGGGAAAAAGGACAAATAACATACAAGGGAACCCCAATAAGGTCAACAGCTGATTTCTCGGCAGAAACTCAACAAGCCAGAAGGGAGTGGCAGGACATATTTAAAGTAATGAAGAGGAAGAACCTACAACCAAGATGACTCTACCCGGCAAGGATCTCATTCAGATTCGATGGAGAAATCAAAAGCTTTACAGACAAGCAAAAGGTAAGAGAATTCAGCACCACCAAACCAGCTCTACAACAAATGCTAAAGGAACTTCTCTAGGCAGGAAACACAAGAGAAGGAAAGACCTACAATAACAAACCCAAAACAATTAAGAAAGTGGTGAGAGGAACATACATATCGATAATTACCCTAAACGTCAATGGATTAAATGCTCCAGCCAAAAGACACAGACTCGCTGAATGGATACAAAAACAAGACCCATATATATACTGTCTACAAGAGACCTAGGGACACATACAGACTAAAAGTGAGGGGATGGAAAAAGATATTCCATGCAAATGGAAATCAAAAGAAAGCTGGAGTAGCAATACTCATATCAGATAAAATAGACTTTAAAATAAAGAATGTTACAAGAGACAAGGAAGGACACTACATAATGATCAAGGATCAATCCAAGAAGAAGATATAAGAATTATAAATATATATGCACCCAACATAGGAGCACTTCAATACCTAAGGCAACTGCTAACAGCTATAAAAGAGGAAATCGACAGTAACACAATAGTGGGGGATTTTAAAACCTCACTTACACCAATGGACACATCATCCAAACAGAAAATTAATAAGGAAACACAAGCTTTAAATTACACAATAGACTAGATAGATTTAATTGATATTTATAGGACATTCCATCCAAAAACAGCAGATAACACTTTCTTCTCAAGTGCACATGGAACCTTCTCCAGGATAGATCACATCTTGGGTCACAAATCAAGGCTCAGTAAATTTAAGAAAATTCAAATCATATCAAGCATCTTTTCTGACCACAATGCTATGAGATTAGAAATCAATTACAGGGAAAAAAACATAAAAAACACAAACACCTGGAGGTTAAACAATACGTTACTAAATAACCAACGGATCACTGAAGAAATCAAAGAGGAAATCAAAAAATACCTAGAGACAAATGACAATGAAAACACGATGATCCAAAACCTATGGGATGCAGCAAAAGCAGTTCTAAGATGGAAGTTTATAGCAATACAAGCCTACCTCAAGAAAGAAGAAAAATCTCAGATAAACAATCTAAGCTTATACCTAAAGGAACTAGAGAAAGAAGAACAAACAAAACCCAAAGTTAGCAGAAGGAAAGAAACCATAAAGATCAGAGCAGAAATAAATGAAACAGAAACAAAGAAAACAAGAGCAAAAATCAATAAAACTAAAAGCTGGTTCTTTGAGAAGACAAACAAAATTGATAAACCATTAGCCAGACTCATCAAGAAAAAGAGGGAGAGGACTCAAATCAATAAAATTAGAAGTGAAAAAGGAGAAGTTACAACAGACAGCGCAGAAATACAAAGCATCCTAAGAGACTACTACAAGCAACTGTATGCCAATAAAATGAACAACCTGGAAGAAAAGGACGAATTCTTAGAAAGGTATAACCTTCCAAGACTGAACCAGGAAGCAATAGAAAATATGAACAGACCAATAACAAGTAATGAAATTCAAACTGTGATTAAAAATCTTCCAACAAACAAAAGTCCAGGACCACATGGCTTCACAGGTGAATTCTATCAAACATTTATAGACGAGGGAACACCCGTCCTCCTCAAACTTTTCCAAAAAATAGCAGAGGGAGGAACACTCCCAAACTCATTCTATGAGGCCACCATCACCCTGATACCAAAACCAGACAAAGATGCTAAAAAAGAAAAAGAAAATTACAGACCAATATCACTGATGAACATAGATGCAAAAATCCTCGACAAAACACTAGTAAACAGAATCCAACAACACATTAAAAGGATCATACACCATGATCAAGTGAAATTTATCCCAGGAATGCAAGGATTCTTCAATGTATGCAAATCAATCAATGTGATACACCATATTAACAAACTGAAGCAGAAAAACTATATGATCATCTCAATAGATGCAGAAAAAGCTTCTGACAAAATTCAACACCCATTTATGATAAAAACTCTCCAGAAACTGAGCATAGAGGGAACCTATCTCAACATAATAAAGGCCATGTATGACAAAACCACAGCAAGTATCATTCTCAATGTTGAAAAACTGAAAGCATTTCCTCTAAGATCAGGAACAGGACAAAGATGTCCTCTCTCACCACTATTATTCAACATAGTTTTCAAAGTCCTAGCCACAGCAATCAGAGAAGAAAAAGAAATAAAAGGAATACAATTGGAAAAGAAGAAGTAAAACTGTCACTGTTTGCAGATGACATGACAAATTGGAAAAGAAGAAGCAAAACTGTCACTGTTTGCAGAGAATCCTAAGGATGCCACCAGAAGACTACTAGAGCTAATCAATGAATTTGGTAAAGTTGCAGGATACAAAATTAATGCACAGAAATCTCTTGCATTCCTATACAATAATGATGAAAAATCTGAAAGAGAAATTAAGGAAACACTCCCATTTACCATTGCAAAAGAAGAATAAAATACCTAGGAATAAACCTACCTAGGGAGACAAAAGACCTGTATGCAGAAAACTATGACACTGATGAAAGAAATTAAAGATGAAACAAACAGATGCAGAGATATACCATATTCTTGGATTGGAAGAATCAACATTGTGAAAATGACTACACTACCCAAAGCAATCTACAGATTCAATTCAATCCCTATCAAATTACCAATGGCATTTTTTTATAGAACTAGAACAAAAAAATCTTAAAATTTGTATGGAGACACAAAAGACCCCGAATAGCCAAAGCAGTCTTGAGGGAAGAAAACAGAGCTGGAGGAAACAGGCTTCCAGACTTCAGACTATACTACAAAGCGACAGTAATCAAGACAATATGGTACTGCCACAAAAACAGAAATATAGATCAATGGAACAGGATAGAAAGCTCAGAGATAAAACCATGCACCTATGGTCAACTAATCTATGACAAAGGAGGCAAGGATATACAATGGAGAAAAGACAGCCTTTTCAATACGTGGTGCTGGGAGAACTGGACAGCTACATGCAAAAGAATGACATTAGAACACTCCCTAACACCATACACAAAAATAAACTCAAAATGGGTTAGAGACCTAAATGTAAGACCAGACACTATAAAACTCTTAGAGGAAAACATAGGAAGAACACTCTTTGACATAAATCACAGCAAGATCTTTTTTGATCCACCTCCTAGAATAATGGAAATAAAAACAAAAATAAACAAATGGGACCTAATGAAACTTAAAAGCTTTTGCACAGCAAAGGAAACTACAAACAAGATGGAAAGACAACCCTCAGAATGGGAGAAAATATTTGCAAACGAATCAATGGACAAAGGATTAATCTCCAAAATATACAAACAGCTCATGCAGCTCACTATTGAAAAGACAAACAACCCAATTCAAATATAGGCAGAAGACCTAAATAGACATTTCTCCAAAGAAGGCATACAGATGGCCAAGAAGCACATGAAAAGCTGCTCAACATCACTAATTATTAGAGAAATGCAAATCAAACCTACAATGAGGTATTACCTCACACCAGTTAGAATGGGCATCATCAGAAAATCTACAAACAACAAATGCTGGAGAGGGTGTGGAGAAAAGGGAGCCCTCTTGCACTGTTGGTGGGAATATAAATTGATACAGCCACTATGGAGAACAGTATGGAGGTTCCTTAAAAAACTAAAAACAGAATTACCATATGACCCAGCAATCCCACTACTGGGCATATACCCAGAGAAAACCATAATTCAAAAAGACATGTGCACCCCAATGTTCACTGCAGCACTATTTACAACAGCTAGTACATGGAAGCAACCTAAATGCCCACTGACAGACGAATGGATAAAGAAGATGTGGCATATATATAGAATGGAATATTACTCAGGCATAAAAAGGAATGAAATTGGGTCATTTGTAGAGACGTGGATAGATCTAGAAACTGTCATACAGAGTGAAGTAAGTCAGAAAGAGAAAAACAAATACCGTATACTAATGCATGTATATGGAACCTAGAAAAATGGTACAGATGAACCGGTTTGCAGGGCAGCAATTGAGACACAGATGTAGAGAACAAACGTATGGACACCAAGTGGGGAAAGTGGCAGGGGCGGGGTGGTGGTGTGATGAATTGGGAGATTGGGATTGACATATATACACTGATGTGTATAAAATGGGTAACTAATGAGAACCTGCTGTATAAAAAAATAAATAAAATTAAATTTAAAAAAAAAGTAAACTTACCAAATATATTAGTGGAGTGTCCTTTCCTTGCAATTGGTCTCAATTCATTATGTCCCCATCCATATATCCTGTAATTATCCCATGCATGTTTCATCATCTGAGAAAGGAAAAATTATAACCCATCAATTTATATTTTTCACAGACTGTTATCTTTATATTTCACATAATTTAGAGATTCTATTACTATATCCTTACACATTCTCCTGTATCTCCTACTTTAGTATATTATTCTATTAACACCTGTATCAGTGTGAAAACACACATAATCATGTTTACCTTAAGTCTATACAACAGAACAAAAAATGAGTTGTAATAGAAAAACTGTTTTTATTGGGGAGAAAGGTGTCTATTTGGCATTCTTTCCTTTTAGGAACTGCCAATCCTTTTGGAAACAGCTCTCCTTCCCTCACTGTGATTCTGACAAAGCTGTCAAAAAGCGGCTCTGATTCCACAACCGATTAACACAGCCTAGCTAGAGTATCCATAACCTTTAGACCAAAGATCAGCAAACTCTTCCTATAAAGTAAATATTTTAGGCTTTGCAGTCCGTAAGCATGTATGGCAACTACTAAACTTGGCTACTGCAGCATAAAAGCAGCCCTAGACAATACATAAACAAATGGGCATGACTGGGTTCTAATTAAACTGTATTTTAAAAAAATAAAAGCAGCCCTAGACAATACATAAACAAATGAGCATGACTGGGTTCCAATTAAACTGTATTTTTAAAAAATAGGCAGCAATCAGAATTTGGCCAGCAGTTTGTAGTTTGCCAACCCCTGACCTACACAAAGTGATTGAGTACATGTGACTCAAGTAAAGGCAGTCAAGTCCTTTCATACATATTGTTATAGACACCAGCAGACAGAGGGACTCTCATTTTGCAATCTCAAGATCTATGTAATATATAATCCTGGAGCTGATGGGGTCTCTCTCCCAACATGTAGAAACTAAATAAAAAAAGAAAACAGAAAGAGACATGCATATTATTGACAATAACATCTACAGACTTGGATTCAGCCAAACTTGAAGCTCTAGTTCAGAGCCCCTAAGCTAAAAAATATTTTTATATCAATTAGTTTGAACTGAGTTTCTTACAAGCCAGGGAGTACTAAGCTACACAACAGCAGAGTATTTAATTATATATTAGTTGAATTATGTAATAGTAGCCTGTGGTATCTCAAACATAATATTCATTAAAACATTTATCAACTTGTTTTTTGCAGCCAGCATTACTCAGACACCAAAACTAGGCAAAGACATTACAAGGGAATTAAAAACCAACATATCTCAAAAGCACAGATGCAAAATTCCTTAACAATTCTTTAACAAAAAGTGACAATATATAAAGAGGATACTACACAATGACCAAGTGCAGTTTAACCCAGGAATATAAGTCTAATTTAACATTCAAAAACACATCACTATAATTCACCATGTTAACGGAATAAAAAGAAAAAAATCATACAATCACCTTTTTAGATGTAGAGAAAACATTTGACAAAATTCAACACCAATTCATGAAAAAAACTTTCAGTAAACCACAACTACAAGGCAACATCCTCAACTTAATTAAGGGCATCTTCAAAAAAAACCTACAGCTAACATCACACTTAATGGTAAAAGACCCTACTCCTAAAGTTGAGAACAAATCAAGTACATCTATTCTCATCACTTCTTTTCAACAATGTACTGAAAGTCCTCGCCATGGCAATAATAAGAAGAAATAATAGGCATAAAAATCAAAAAGGAGAAAGGAAAAGTACCTCTATTCACAGACGACATGACGATGTACAAGGGAAATCCTAAGTAATCTTAAAATAAAAAGCCACTAAAACTAGAAGATGACTTCAGTAAATAAGATACAAGTTCAGCAAACTAAAATAAATTATATTTCTATATGCTAGTAATGAACAGAAATGGAAATTCAAAAACAATTCCATTTATACTAGCATCAAAAAACATGAAATAGAACATGTGCAAGAACTATACACTAAGAACTACAAAACACTGCTGAGGTAAATTAAAGAAAACCTAAGTAAGCGGACAGATATGCTCAGGGAATGAAAAAGTCAATACTGTTAAGATGACAATTCTTCCCAAATCATCTACAGATTCAATGAAATCCCAATCAAAATCCCAGCAACCTTTTATTTTCACAGAAAAGCTAATTCAATAAAGTCAAAGGACTTAGAATGGCCAAAACTATTTTTAAAAGAACAAAGTTGGAGGACTTAACTGATTTCAAAACTTAACTATAAAAGTCAATCAACACAGCGTCCTACTCTCATTAAGGACAGGAATATAGATTAATGAAACAGATATGAGTCCAGAAAGAGACTCAACATCTGTTGATTTTATCAATTGATTTTGAACAAAAGTGCCAAGGTAATTCAATCAAGAAAGGATGATCTTTTCAACAAATAATTCTGGAACACTAAAATGCCCTATGGGGAGAAAATGAAGCACAACCTTTACTTCACACAATAAACAAAAAAAAAAATAACTCACAACAGATCACAGACTGAAATGTCAAACTAAAACAAACATATGCCCACAAAAAGACTTGTACACAAATGTACATAGCAACTTTATTCATAATAGCCAAAAACTGGACCAAAGGTTGAACAAATGTTCAACAGGTGAATGAATAAAACAAATCATCGTATAGCCATACAATGGAATACTACGAAGAAAAAAAATTACCTTTATTGTAATATACATAGATGAATCTCAAAAACATGCTGAGCCAAAGCCCAGAAACAAAATATCACATACCTTATGACGCCATTTCACTGAAACTCTAGAAAAGACAAATCTAATCTATAATGATTAAAAGCGGACCAGCAGTTGCCTGGGGCCAAGGAATGGGGTAGACTGAAGAGGGGCACAAATAAACCTTTCTGAGATTATGGACCTATTCACAGCTTGATCGCCACTGTTGTTACTCAAGTATATACATCTGCCAAAACTCACCAAGCTATACTCTTAAAATAAATACATTTTATTGTACATAAATTATGTCTCAATAAAGTTGAATTTTTAAAAAATCTAATAGCCTGTCCTATCTTCCCCACTTTCCTTTCCTTCCACTTTCCTGAGCCAATTACTTAAACTCTTTGACCTGCTTTTCTATTTACCACTGTATTTCTAAGTACAATTTTTAGTGCTATTTCTTGATTTTAAAAAAAGTTTTAGCTATTTACTATATTCCCCTATAGTTAAGATAATTTAGCTTTCGTATACACTATCAGCTCACCTCCACATAAACTTCCCCACATATATTCCCTGGCTCACATCCTTCCAATGTAGTTAACAACATGTTTTTCTTACAATTACTATATTATTTTGTTCAACTTTTGTTTTCCCTGATGTTAACTACTGGTCTGAAGTTTGGTGGGTATTTTTGTTGATGTAGTTTTAAATGTAACAATTATTAATTTACTTCCAAATTATACTCGAGTTTCAAAATTTGTCTCAATATAATTAAACACATCAGATAAACCATCAGTTCCATTTTATTCTCTGATAAATCCTTCCTGAGGCTCTCTATCCTCCTAACTCTAACCTAGACTTCCATTCTCTCAACCTGAAGCACAGCCATCATCTGATCCCCTTTTTCACAGTCCTGAGACTGACCTTCCTTTCTCTCTCTAGTGACAGACCCTGTTTCCAAAATCGTTTATCTTCCTATTTTTATGCTGAAGCATATTTTGCAGTAGCAATCTGAGAAAACATCTAAAAATATCTTTACCCTCAGATTTGGTTCATAATTTGGCTGAATATATAATTCTTCCTAACCTTAGCTCCATTCTCTTCCACTTTCTAATATTATTGTTGAGGAATCTAATGTGCCATTATGTACAATCCAAATCTTTTGGGAGAAACTATTTTTTTCTCTGTAAACTTTTAGGATCTGTTTTTTATGCCTCTTTTTCTAAAATTTCAGTAGGAGCCTTTGAATTGTTTCTTTGACTTCTTCCCCTCTATTTTCCCTGTTCTTTTTCCAAAACTCCTAATTAATCACTTGTTAGATGTTCCAGATTGATCTTATCATTTTTCTTGTTTTCTTAATCTTTTGTCCTTCCAAGAGATTTGCTCAATTTTATCTTCCAACTCTTCTACTGAATTTTTTAATGTATCAATATCTTTAATTTCCAAGAACTCTTCCTTATTCTGTAAATGTTCCTTTTTATAACTTATTCTCATTTCATGAATTTAACTTTTTGGCATCCTAAAGATATTCTTTTTTGATATATGTATTCTGCTCCCTGTATGGTTTCTGTATCCTCTAAATTCCTTTCTTCCATTTGTCTCATGTGAGAAACTTTCCTTACATGTCTGGTGATCCGTGGTTTGCTCTTCACATATGAGTGAAGCACTTACAAGACAATCAAAGGCTGTCAGTGAAGAGGCAAGACTTATTGACTGAGCCTCATCTTAGGGAGCTCAGATGAAACCCAGGGGTGTTTCACTGAGAAATAGACTAGGTCTTTCCTCTTGGGCCAGTCAAGTCTCTCCAGACAGAAGTCCTTCATTTTCCTGCTAATTGAAAATACACCTGGCTGCCAGAATTCAAAGAGTTGAGCAGGATAAAGTTGTCTCAATATTCAGAATCCATTTTTCACTTAATTCCCTCCATCCCTACTACTCGCTTCACTTTTTTTTTTTAAACATCTTTATTGGAGTATAATTGCTTTACAATGGTGAGTTAGTTTCTGCTTTATAACAAAGTGAATCAGTTATACATATACATATGTCCCCATATCTCTTCCCTCTTGCGTCTCCCTCCCACCCTCCCTATCCCACCCCTCCAGGTGGTCATAAAGCACCGAGCTGATCTCCCTGTGCTATGCGGCTGCTTCCCACTAGCTACCTATATGTATATATGTCCATGCCACTCTCTCACTTTGTCCCAGCTTACCCTTCCCCTTCCCTGTAACCTCAAGTCCATTCTCTAGTAGGTCTGTGTCTTTACTCCCGTCTTGCCTCTAGGCTCTTCATGACCACTTTTGTTGTTGTTGTTGTTAGATTCCATATATATGTGTTAGCATACAGTATTTGTTTTTCTTTTTCTGACTTACTTCACTTTGTATGTCAGATTCTAGGTCCATCCACCTCACTACAAATAACTCAATTTCGTTTTTCTTTTTATGGCCGCTTCACTTTTTAGAATGACCTCTGCCCTTTCCCCTCAGCCATACTTGGTATTCCCAAAGTCTAGATCTTCCCTAATTCATCCATCCAAAAGTAAACTTTTAGTCTTCTTTTGGGGAAGGGAGGACAGCAACTAGGATGCTTAGGCTAGGGAACTAGGGATCTAAGGGTTAAGAGCGCCTTTAAAACTTTCAAATAATCCTTTTCCAGCTCTATTTTATACCCCTGCCTTCAGAGGTAAATGGTGTTTCTAATTCTTGATACTTTCAGATATTCTGCAGGTATTCACATCACCTTGCCTCTTGTTAGCTTCTTCCCCTGCAGGCTTAGATCCCAACTTTCTCTGCTTACTAAGTCAGTCACCATAATGTTTAACAGGAGCCTACACAGGGATTCTTAATATGTTTTATGTTAATTTACAAGAACCCTGGATAATATTGTATGCTCTATAGGATTCACTTAGCAGGTCTGGGTTGTCCAAACCCTGCACATCCTCAAAAAAGGTCTGGCCTGTACCAGTCTCCTGGAAAATAACCTCTAAACCTTTATTATCCTGCCTGTTAAGAGTATCTTTGTTTACCTGAAGTCTTGGGCCATGTCAGATAGTTTATGCTAAAACGTGATTTACAGTGGGGACCTTGAACCACACGGTATCAGCATGACCTCTGGAGGGGCTGAAGAACTAAGATTAGCCAACCCTACATAATGAACTCTTGATAAACAATCTGGACACCAAGGCTGGGGTGAACTTCCCTGGCTGGCAATACATTGTGCACATTGCCACAAATCATTTCTGGAAGAATTAAGCGCTGTCCGTATCATTCCACTGGGAGAGGACAACTAGGAGTTTGTACCTGGTCTCTACTGGACTTCGTCCTATGTGCCTTTTCTATTGATTTTAATCTGTACATTTTCAGCTGAATACACCAAAACCATGAATGCAACAGTTTTGCTAAGTTCTGTGAGTACTCCCAGTGAATCACTGAGCCTGTGGGTGGTCTTGGGTCCTCTCAACACACACTGTTACCTACCTGAATTATTATGTACATCAGACAGTATTTCAATAAATTCTAATGACATCTAAAAAAAAGGTAAGGCATCTGAAAAGAAATGTATCAAAGTCCTCAACACTGTCCAAAGAAAGTGCCTCAAGCAGCCTGAGTATAAAACACAGAATCCAAAGGTGAGGTAAAATCAGAGGACATATTTTATACCAATTCATAAGGCCATGCTTAAAATACCTGCAAATCTTCCATATTCGTTACTAGAATATATCCAAATAGATATCTATTTGAACTAAACTTATTGTCTTATTTTATGATGAACAATAGATTTGAAATATTGTTGATGCTATTACACTCTAACGAAGTCTTTTTCTTCATAAGCAGTACAACTACAAACTCCACCCAGAATTAGGAGTTCTAATTAACAAAGTTCTACTAAAATATTCACCAGATTTCCTCTCCCTCTGGTACTCTCTTTATCTCCAAATAACTCCTAGAATAACAAATTGACAGACTTCTGAGACCAAAAGAAATTTCAAAAAAGTTGAAATCAATCCTTCCCTACTCTTCAATCCATTGAGACTCTTTGGAAGGATGTGTTCTTAATCTGCAGTATAGTTAAGTGGTATCACAACGGGTTCCTTGAAAGATGGCAGACATAATGCTAACTCTTCAGAAACATGTTTATGAGAAGATTTGCATAATATCTAGCTGAGTTCCGAGTAACTAAACACTTAAGAAATTTCTTATTAAATGATAAATTGTTATGGATATACTCTACATTATTTATAAAATACTGAACATCAAAAGATCTCTGAACACAGGGTGAGTAATGTAACTATCCAAACAACATTATATCAAAAATTTTAAGTATTCTATAATCGATATTAAGAGAGTTTTAGCTCTTACTGCCAACTTGCAAACTGAACTACAACTTTGACCTCAAAACAAACAAGATCAAAGTATGACACCATAGATGGTACAAATACAGATAGATATTGGGTTGGGTGGCCAAAAGATTCATTCAGTTTTTTCTGTAAGATGGCTCTAGTAGCGCTTAGTTGTCTTTAACTTCATTCCAAACAATTTTATTAGATCGTATTGTGACAGACCTCATATCAGTGTGCATTAAAAAAACAAACCAAAACTGGTGAATTTTCGTGCAGCCATTTTAATATTGAAGATGGAAGAAATAAAGCAACATTTGGGGCACATTATGCTTCATTATTTCAAGAAAAGTAAAAACGCAACTGAAACGCAAAAAAAGATTTGTATGGAGAAGGTGCTGTGACTGATCAAACATGTCCAAAGTGGTTTGTGAAGTTTCATGGAGATTTCTCGCTGAATGATGCTCCATGGTCAGGTAGATCATTTGAAGTTAATGGCAATCAAATCGAGACACTGAGAACAATCAATGTTATACCACACAGGAGACAGCCGACATACTCAAAATACCCAAATCAGGCACTGAAAATCATTTGCACCAGCTTGGTCATGTTCATCACTTTGATGTCTGGGTTCCACATAAGTTAAGCAAAAATAAAACTTCTTGACCATATTTCCGCATAGTAATTCTCTACTTAAACATAATGAAAATGTTCTGTTTTGAAAACTAATTGTGATGGGCGATGAAAAGTGGATACTGTACAGTAACGTGGAATGGAAGAGATCACGGGACAAGCAAAATGAACCACCACCAACCACACCAAAGGCCGGTCTTCATCCAAAGAATGTGATGTTGTGTATATGGTGGGGTTCAAAGAGAGTCCTCTATTATGAGCTCCCTCCAGAAAACCAAACCATTAATTCCAACAAGTACTGCTCCCAATTTGACCAACTGAAAGCAGCACTCGACGAAAAGCATCCAGAATTAGTCAACAGAAAATGCATAGTCTTCAATCAGGATAACCCAAGACCACATGCTTCTTTGATGACCAGGTAAAAACTGTTACAGCTTGGCTGGGAAGTTCTGATTCATCCGCCGTATTCACCAGACATTGCACCTTCCAATTTCCATGTATTTAACTCTTTACACAATTCTCTTAATGGAAAAAATTTCAATTCCCCGTAAGACTGTAAAAGGCACCTAGAACAGTTCTTTGCTCAAAAAGATAAAAAGCTTTGGGAAGATGGAATTATGAAGTTGCCTGAAAAATGGCAGAAGGTAGTGGAATAAAATGGTGAATACATTGTCCAATAAAGTTCTTGGTGAAAATGAAAAATGTGTCTTTTTTTTTTTTACTTAAAAACCAAAGGAACCTTTGGCCAGCCCGATAGATAGATAGATAGATAGATAGATAGATAGACAGACAGACAGACATATCCATAACACCTCGTATCACAAATCTCAGCTTATTACCTCTTTAATTTTTTCCCTTTTCTCTCTTAGGTCATTATCTTCTGGGTCTCCACCATGTGTTCCTATAAGGTTTGGTATAGGAACTGCTGGCAGTGGCTTTTTCTCTTTTGTCTTCATTTCTTGGACTACCTTATTTTTCTCTGTCTGTATTTCTGCTCGGATTTCCTCTCTTGACTTTTTTAATTTTTCTTTTGCTTCTTCCAGGGCCTTCTCATGATCAGCTCGAATTTTATTTCTCAAACGTTCTTCTTCTTCCCTATAAGAAGAGGAGAAAAATAAACATAAAACTTAAAGTTTCCTCCACCAAACCCTGATAGTTGTTTTCTGCTCCTGCCATTAATAAGAATGATCCATGGGCTTCCCTGGTGGCGCAGTGGTTGGGGGTCTGCCTGCCGATGCAGGGGACACGGGTTCGTGCCCCGGTCTGGGAGGGTCCCACATGCCGCGGAGCGTTTGGGCCCGTGAGCCATGGCCGCTGGGCCTGCGCGTCCGGAGCCTGTGCTCTGCAACGGGAGAGGCCGCAGCAGTGAGAGGTCCGTGTACCACCAAAAAAAAAAAAAAAAGAATGATCCGTGAGAGAGACTTGGATCTACCTGCCTGAAGAAGAGGATAAATATATCTTAGTATGAGAAAGAAAATGAGCTCTAGATGCTAAAGAGCAACCACCTCACACAGTGGAGAAAAAGGGAACCTAGAAAGTTACAATTGAAGGGCCAAGTAAAAGCAGAAAATAGCAATCAATAACTTATTAGTAGACACATGAGGGAAAAAAAAAAGAGAGAGAGAGAAAAGAGAGACCAGTGAAAAACTAGATGGGGGAGACAAAATAAAAAATAGAAGTAAGTATCAAGAAGGGACCAAATAATAAACAACAAGGTCCTACAGTATAGCACAGGGAACTATATTCAATATCCTATAATAAACCGTAATGGAAAACAATATGAAGAATATATATATGTATAAATGAATCACTTTTCTGTAAACCAGAAACTAACACAACATTGTAAATCAACTACACTTCAATTAAAAATAAAGCTTAAGTAAATAAATAAATAAGAGCATTTCATAAACTGATGTGAAGAGGGGACAAAATATAAACATAGGGTCAAAGAAAGAGAGAGAAGCAGGAAAGATAAGAGGATGGGAAATTTTTTATTTGTTAAATATACATCATACACTTCTAAACTTTTGGAAATTCCATCGATCTTACAACACAATGGTCCAACTGATGTGAGCATGACCACTTAAAATTCTCTTGAGCCCTTGTTAAAAATACAGATTCCAATTTAGCAGGTCTGTATGAGACCCATGAATTTGTATTATTAAGAGCTCCTCTGATGATTCTGGTGTGCATACAGGTTTGGAAACCACTACTGCAGTAGATACCTACTGGATTTCTACCCAGCGCTGAATCTTTTCTCCACCTCCACCCCAATCCACGTGAATGAATACAGGAGTGGTAGTTACTATTTTCCAAATCATCCAGTGATGACTACTCTAAGGGGGTCACCAAAGTTACCTCTCTAGAAATTGAATTCAAACTCTGGACTTAACAACATTGCTGGTGAGATTGTAAAACAGTACAGCTACTTTGGAAAAATTTAGCAGTTTCTTTAAAAACTAAACGTAACTATCACAGAATCCTGCAATTGCCCTGGACATTTATCCCAGAGAAATTAAGGCTTATGTTCACACAAAAACCTATACACAAGCCAGTTACAAAAAGACAAATACTATATGATTCCAATTATATGAGATTCTTAGGGTAGTCAAAATTATGGAGACAGAAAGTAGAATGGTGGTTGCAAGAGGCTGGGGGAAAAGAAAAAGTAGGAAGTTATTGTTTAATGGGTGCAGAGTTTCAGTTTAGCAAGATGAAAAGAGTTCTGGAGATGGATAGTGGTGACGGTTGCACAACAATATAAATGTATTTAATACCATTTCACTGTACAAGTAAAAATAGTTAAGATGGTAAATTTTATGTTATGCATATTTTACCACAATTTCAAAAATTGGGGGGGGATCCTATACAAAAATATTTATACTCATACTCAGCTTTACTCATAACAGGCAAAAACTGGAAGCAATCCTTATGTCTTTCAACAAGTAAATGGTTAAGTAAACCACTGTTTATACTGTGGTATAGCCACACTATGGGAATACTACTCAGCAATAAAAAGAAACTATTTGTAAACACAACCTGAATGCATTTCAAAGGTATTATGTCAGTGAAAGGAGACAGTCTCAAAATTTACATTTTACTTGACATTCTCAAAAAGACAAAAATAGAAGGATGATGACTATATTAGTGGATGACACAAGTTATGGATAAGGGGAGAGGTTAACTATAAGAGAATAATACAGGACAGTTTTTCTGGATTATAGCATTGTTATATATCCTATTTCAGTGGTTACACAAATGTGAACATGTGCTGAAAATCACAGAACTGTATATCAAGAGAGAAAAAAATCAATTCACAGCCTAGTACTTAAAATAAAATGTTAAATGTTTAGAGAAAAAGAAAATTGGATACCTTGCTGTGAAAAGGGGCTGATGAGGAAAACAGAGAAAAGAGGAGGAATCACAGCAGAGCCAGAGAGTCAGGGACAAACAAGGTCATTTGGGTAGCAAGAAAAAGTCCATAGGGCCTGCAGACAGAAAAGTATGGCACAGAGGAGCCAAGGTTGGCCCCAGTGTGGGTCCAAGGGTAATCCTGGGCTGATCTGTTCAGGAGACTCAGGCAGATGAGGGCAGCAGCAGCAGACAGGTGCTGAATAAAGTCTTAGATAAGACAACCAAAGTAAATACAGGCAGGTACCACCCAATTGCCTTCCAATCCCCCTCCCCCTCCTTACCAACAGAAAACATTGTGCCTAGGCCTAGAGAATAGATCCAAGAAGAATCATTTTGTAGTTGGGAAAAAAGTACGTGAAGTAGAAGTACTTAAGCAAAAAGTTAGGAGACAAGGATTCCAGTTCCAGCTCTGCTCCAAACTCACCCAGCAACCTGGCACAAATCACTCAAAAACCTCTAACATCAGTACTTTCTTCAATAAAAATAGGAAAACAAATAATACTCTCCTAATACACTTGGCTACACTTATCCAAGGTAAGTACAAGTATTTAACAAAACTGTAATTTTCTATACAAACATAAACCATTAATTATATCAAATCCTCCAATCTCTGTTTCAAAATACAAGTGAATGCAGTAATCCCCACAACTTACCAAAAAATGCACTTTATTCCTGCTTTTCCTTTCTTCCTTAAGAACATCTTCCCACAATAATCATTTAGTAGCACCATGAGTTTTCTTTCTCGTTTTTTCCCCTATATATCTCAAATTTTTATTTTGATCTCTTTTCAAGGAGCTCCTCAAATTTTGCTTTAGTGCCCAAATTTCTAGATTTTAAATTACACCAGCTGGATCAAATGTTCTGGATGTTTATTTTCACCTGAATGATCTTTGTTTTACTTATGTGTTTTTAAGATTTTTTTTAACTTTGATATCTTCAACAGATAATCATGTTGAACTTCCATTTGCAAATGTCTCTTGCTTTTCATCAGTGCCTTATATCTTTCTATGTAGTAAAGAATTTGGCCTTGCCCAAAGAGAAGTCTGGACTTGTCCTCAGCTTCTGGGAGGTAATCTGTCAAACTTCATAGAAGTGTCCTTGTTTATGGTGGGTGCTGGCCACACCAGATTTTAGGATGGGGTTGGCCACATCCAATAGTCCTAGGGTGGGGGCTGGCCATGCTAAAAAAATCCAACAATACCACTTAGGGTAAGGGTTTTGGGTCACAAAGTATGAGCCAACATGGAGACTGAGTTCAACTACATGGGAAATCAATTAATCATGCCTTGAAAACTCTGGACGCCAAAGCTCATGTGAGCTTAGGTGGGTGGCAACACATACTGTCACACACTGATGCTGGGAGAGTAATGTCCTGACTTTAAAAGAAGAGGACACCAAAAGCTCCACATTTGGAACCTTCCTGGAATCTATCCTATGTGCTTCTTTCCCTTGGCTGATTTTAAACTCCATCCTTTCTCTGTAATCTATAATCCTTTCATGAGTGTGATAACTTTCAGTGAGTTTTGTGAGTCCTAGCAAATTATCAAACCTGAGGGTGGCTTTGGGAGTCCCCTGAAATTTCAGGTGGTATCCGAAGTAAGGGTGGTCTTGTGGAGGACTGTGCCCTCAAACTTTGCAGTCTGGCTAACTCTGGGTACCATCCAAGGCTTCCAAAAAAAAATCTAATCTTAAATCTACAGGTTCCCATGAGATTTGAAATTACTTTTTCAATTATATCCTATGCGTAATAGTTAAATCACTTTTTGATATCCCATAAGTAATATTAGGTTTGGGGTTTTTTTTTAGTTGTTGTTGTTGTCTCGTTTTGCTTGGTTTGTTTTTTCCTTCCACACACCCTTGATCCTTGAAAATCAGAGGCAAATGACAAAACTAATAATTGTTTTTGGGTTAGATATACCAGGCACTGACTTAGTCAACTACTTAGATTATCTTATTTAATCCTCATACCAATTTATGAGGCACCTTATATTTAACACTGTTCTCCATCTTATTAGGAAAACACTAAAGCACAAAGAGAAAAAGGAATTTGCTCAGGGTCACAGAGCTAGTAAGTAGAGAGCCTAGGTACAAACGTGCATTTTGACTTCTTAAACTATGCAAATACTGCCTTTCACACAAAAGATGAATTTTATTTAAGAGACTGTCTCTACTGTGTAGACACTGATACCATTCTCTCAATATCTTGCTCCCTTCCTCCTTAGTCTTAGAGCCATCAATTTTTAGCTAAGCATATGCTCCTGCAAAATAAAAATTCTATTTTTCAGCTTCCCTCATAGAAACTGCCCTATAGATCAGAAACAGACTTCTACTTTGCTTCAGCTTACGCCACTATTATTTTGTGATTTTTATGGCTGATGAATGACCTAGTCTTTACTGAGCCACTCTCCACCCTAGATGTCCTCTTTCCCTGAGACTCTCCTTAGTATCTAAGGGCTGATCTGCCAGAAATAAACTAACCAAGTAATAGATTTCCTTCTCCAATTAGAGTGTTTAAATAAATCATGTTTGGAAACATTCTGAAAGACAAATACAACCCTAGATTACAGAAGAACAGATAAAATTACATTGAAATCTTGTTTGGCAAAGATTTAGGTGAATATACATTTCCCCATATTCACTACATCCTTCTTTACTAGAGTTTTACTCTTCACCTACAAACATGAAGTCTCATCCACCCTTAAAAAATTAAATAAAAACTTCCTTCAAAACTGCCTCCAGCTCCACCTTCATTGGTGTCCCCCCTCCTTCCTTTTACCACCATACTTTTTCAGAGTACTACATTTGCTGTTTCCACTTTCTCTAACCTCACATCTCTTCTACCCACCACAGTTAAAAACTGATAGCTAAGTTTTTCCTTCCTTTGAATTCCCTGTTTCTCACACGTGCCTTTCCAACAAGCCTCTAATTATTGGCTTTACCATCATCGATGAACCCCCAAAATGTTGTATTCCATCCTCATTTCTGTTCTTACTCTATATACCTTCCTATTCAACATCATCCAGCTGTATTTTCTCAACTATTATATCAAAATATTTATAGTCAGCCTTTTCCACGTTACTAAGTACTCCAGATCCAAATTTCTAATATCATGTAAGACACTTGCCAAACCCCTCTAATTTAGCATGCGCAAAACAGAACTGAATGATTACCATGGAAAAAGGACAATCACAGGCTAAGCTCATTCATGAACACAGATTTTTTTTTAATATTAGCAAAATTATCAGTAACATTTAAAAAATAGAAAAAAAAATTCATCATAACTAATTGGACTTATCCCAGAAGTGAGAATAGTTTAACATCAGAAAATTCTATCCACGTAATCTACCTATTATTAAAGAAAAATTGTACAAAGTAAAAACAGAAAAGTGACAAAATTCAACACCCATTTTTTTTTTTTTTTTTTTTTTTTGCGGTACGCAGGCCTCGCACTGTTGTGGCCTCTCCCGTTGCAGAGCACAGGATCCGGACGTACAGGCTCAGTGGCCATGGCTCACGGGCCCAGCCGCTCCGCGGCATGTGGGATCTTCCCAGACCGGGGCACGAACCCGTGTCCCCTGCATCGGCAGGTGGACTCTCAACCACTGCGCCAGCAGGGAAGCCCTCAACACCCATTGTTAAAACTCTACAGCAAAGGAGAAAAAGAGAACTTCAATCTAATAAAAGATATCTTCCAATACCTACAGCAAATATCAATCTTCATAGTGAAACTTTAGAAGCGTTTCCTTCAAAATGAGAGAAACAAATAAGGATCCTCACTATCACACTTCTGTTTGATTGTACTTCTAGCCAGCAAAGTAAAACAAGAGGCAAAAGTAAGATTAAAATATAAGAAAAAAATTAAAGTTCCAAAAATAATGCCTTCTATGACAGATAACATGCTTTTTATATAGAAAATCCAAAGAATCTACAAATTATTATAAATAAAAGTACAACAAGGAAAGGAAAGAAACTATCTAACAGACAGAAGGTACTCAGTAATTTCCTTCTCTTCCTACTCATTGGGTCTCATCTTTCTAGACTCCAAGCATTTAAACTTCCTTTTATAACATTCTTTCCTCATATTGATAGAAACACTTTTTACATCAGCTTTCATTCACATCCATTATTTCATTGCTAAGATTTCCAGGCCCTGTTCTTTGACCTAGATTTAAGAAACATGAGAGCCCTTAAAGACTTTGGCATATATTAACTACCCTCAACCACTGTAAGGGAATTTTACTAAATTGACTCTTACTAATCTCCAAATTCTATGAAAACTCACCAAAGCCCCTATGAAGTGACTTTTTAAAAAGTGCTGAATAAATCAACAATGTAATTCTATCTTTTAAAAGATAAAAGACAATGCCCATACAATGGTCCTTGTTTTTAATAACAATGTTAGATACTAAATAAACTTTCAAACACCCTAAATTTTAATAACACCCTAAAGATATTTCAGAGGATCCAGGAAAGCACAACAAAAATAGTTGAAACAGTTATGTAAATAGCTACTTATGTACAAGTATAGGCCAAGAATGGTTTTAGGAAACAACTATAGGAGAGGGAGCAACCAGTACAGAAAATACTCAACAGTATTCTACAGAGCTCAGTGGCACGTGCCTAAAGGAATTAAGCCCTTCCAAAGAGAAATGTCACTCCTTCGATGTCATGAGTAACTCTTTAAACTCTAAGTAACCAAGAGGTATCAACCATTATAAAAGTGTTGTTCACAAATACAGTCTAAGATGATTTGCAATAGCAAATTAATATATCCCATTTGCACAGAATAACACTGTCATATAAATAACAAAGACCTTTCTGAATGTTACCCTTTTAAGCAAAATCATGTATTCTTCTGGTGTACTGATTTATAGTTAAGAACCAAACAACACAAATTCTATCACACCTGGGCTCACAAATTCTATAAGAATGGATCCCATTCTTAAGAAAACATGTTAATAGAAAAGTCCAACTGTTTCTCAATACGAGTAATTGTCAGCTACCTGAAAGAGGATGAAAGCAATTCAAGGTGAAGCACAGAGAAATTCACTGACCCTCAGCTTCTACACCAAATCCAATTACTCTGGTCATGTTGCTCCCACAAAACACCAACTTCTTTAGTGTTCCCACTTTAATAAAGCAGTTGATGAACCATCAACACAAACTCACTGTCTCCATCTTAAAGTTAGTTAGATACAGGTCATTTATGTGGCTATTAACAGATTTTATTTACATAAAGAGCTGTTACAGATTAATCTAACTTGGGTTTTAGGGGATTTTAGTTTGAATTAATGGTAATTTCAGGTTAGTTATCAGTCACTGAATTAACTTCAGCCTAACTCAATGATAATCAACAAATATTTACCAAATGTGAGTGGCACTGAGCTAGATGCAGGGAATATAAGAAAAATAAGACACATTATTTGCCCACAGGAGTTCACAATCTAATAAATATGTAAACAAAATAAGCACCAAACAGGAAGATCACAGCAGAGGAAGTAAATAACTACAGGTGAGGTTCCAGGGGACCATAGGTTAGATAGAAGAGGTGTCTAACAGCATAGGCATATTCTAATAAGCACACGAGTACAACCTGAAAACAGATTTACATAGGAAATAGCATTAGAAAGGCATGATCTTCAAATAGAAATTAAAAGGAAAAAAAAGAAAAAAACGAGTTTGCTAGGAAGATCAAGAAAATAAGGGCATACTAAGTAGAGAAGGAATAGTGTACAAAGATATGGAAGAAGCGACACAATACACCAGTTAGGAAGTAAGTTGGTATGGCCACTAGGGTATAGTATGCAGGGTGGAGAAGGGTGCAGTAGCATAGAATAGACTGGGCATAATAAGGAAGACAGAGAAGACAAAAGCTCAATCATGAACAGAGCTTGTGTTGCAACCTGAGGACAAAAGCAAACCATTAAAGTACTTCTAATTGAAAATGGCATAACTGTACTTAAATCTTCAGAAAAACACCTCCTCAGGATTGACCTGGGAGAGGAGGTAGAAAGGGAGATACAAGGTTGGCAGTACGAAAGGGAGTTAGGTGATCATAGCAGCCACCCAGGCAAAAAATGACCAAAAACTAATAAAATCCATCTAGCGTAGATATGGAGAAGGACCAAATATCAGCGACCTTAGAAAGTCAAGAATAGTAAGTTTAGGTAAATGATTAAACATGAAAGGGAAAAGAAGTTAAGGATGATAGGTTTTCATTATAGTGACTAAACAGAAAGGAGTACCATTAACTAGACAGAGCCTAGAGGACAGGTGACTTGGAATAAAGGGAAAGAGTAAGAAAGAATTATTAAGTACGGTTTTTAGACACGCTAAGTTTAAAAGGTCAGCAAAGCACACAGGTTAAGACGTCCAGGTCTGAAGACTTGGATTTGGAAATCATCAACCTACTGGAGGCAGCTAATGCTCCAACCTAACTGTTCACTTACATGGGTGAATTTTATGGTATGTAAAGAGAACTTCAATAAAGATGTTTATTAAAAAGCGGGAGCAGGGGCTTCCCTGGTGGCACAGTGGTTGAGAGTCCGCCTGCCGATGCAGGGGACACGGGTTCGTGCCCCAGTCCAGGAAGATCCCACATGCCGCGGAACGCCTGGGCCCGTGAGCCATGGCCGCTGAGCCTGCGCGTCCAGAGCCTGTGCTCCGCAACGGGAGAGGCCACAACAGTGAGAGGCCCACGCACCACAAAAAAAAAAAAAAGAACGGTTAGAAGGAAAGTCATAGTATTAACCAATCTATATTAGAAAAGAAAAAAAGATCTCACATGAAGGACCTCAAGTTCTAACCTCAGAAAATAAGCAGAATAAAGGAAATAATAAAGATAGAAGTGAAAAAATAGAAAACAGAAGATTGAGAAAAAGCAATAAAAAAGCTGGTTCTTTGAGATTAAAAAATTGATTAATTCTGACAATACTAATAAGAGGGGGAGGGGGAGAAAAGCCACAAATCACAATAACACAATGAAAGAAGCATAACCACAATCCTACAAATATTAAAATGATAGTAAATAAGTATCACTAACAACGTTACACCAAAATTTCAACAATTTATACACCTTGTTAGAAATAAAAAAATACTCAAGTAAATTTAAGAAGACCTAGATTAACTAAATAGCCTATATCTATTAAAGAAACAGAATGTGTAGTCAAAAACTTTTCCACAAAGAAAATTCCAATTCAGACAGTTTCACTGGTGAATTCTACCAAATATTTAGGGAAGAATTAGTATCAGTTTTACAGAAACTCAGAAAATTGAATAGGGAATACTTTCAACTCACCTCATAAGGGCAACATTACTCTGATATCAGAACCAGACAAAAAAAAGTAATAAATTAATGAAAAAACAGAAATGGGGGCTTCCCTGGTGGCGCAGTGGTTGGGAGTCCGCCTGCCGATGCAGGGGACACGGGTTCATGCCCTGGTCCGGGAAGATCCCACATGCCGCGGAGCAGCTGGGCCCATGAGCCATGGCCGCTGAGCCTGCGCATCCGGAGCCCGTGCTCCACAACGGGAGAGGCCACAGCAGTGAGAGGCCCGTGTACAAAAAAAAAAAAAAACAGAAATAGTGTTTTCCCAACACCATTTATTGAAGACACTATTCTTTCCCCACTGAACATTCTTGGCTCCCTTGTCAAACATTAGCTGGGCTCTCAATTCTGTTCCACTGGTCTATGTATCTATTTTTATGTCAGGACCATATTGTTTTAATTAGTATAGCCTGGTAGTATAGTTTGAAGCAAGAAGTGTGATGCATCTAGCTTTGTTATTCTTTCTCAGGATTGCTGTGTTTATTCAAGATCTTTTGTGGTTCCATACTAATTTCAGAATTGTTTTTTCTAGTTCTGTGGAAAATGCCATTGGAATTTTGATAGAGGTTGCACTGAATCTATAGATGGTTTGGGGGGTGTATGGAAATTTTAACAATATTAATTCCTCCAATCCAAGAACATGGGATATCTTCCATTTATTTGCATCTTCTCCAACTTCCTTCATCAAAGTCTTATTGCTTTCAGTGTACATATTTTATACCTCCTTGGTTAAATTTATTCCTAAACATCTTATTGTCTTTGATGCTACTTGTGAATGTGACTGCTTTATTTCTTTTTCAAATAGTTTGTTGTTGCTGTATAAAAACATAACAGGGGCTTCCCTCGTGGCACAGTGGTTGAGAGTCCACCTGCCTATGCAGGGGACACGGTTCGTGCCCCAGTCCGGGAAGATCCCACATGCCGCAGAGCGGCTAGGCCTGTGAGCCACGACCACTGACCCTGCGCGTCCGGAGCCTGTGCTCCACAACAGGAGAGGCCACAACAGTGAGAGGCCCGCGTACCGCAAAAAAACAAAAGAAAAAAAAACATAACAGATTTCTGTATGTTGATTTTACACCCTGCAACTTTACTGAATTCATTTATTAGTTTAACAGTTTTTTGGTGGAGTCTATCTGCAAACAAAGACATTTTACTTCTTCCTTTCCAATTTGGATGTCTTTTATTTCTTTATCTTGCCTGACTGCTCTGGCTACAACTGTCAGTACTATGTTGAATAGGAATGGTGAAAGTGCGCGTACCTGTCTTGTTTGTGATTTTAGAGAAAAAGCTCTCAACCTTTCACCACTGAGTATGATGTTGGCTGTTATTTTATTATATACGGCCTTTAAGTTGAGGTATGTTTCTTCTATATCCAACTTACTGAGTTACCATAAAAGGATGTTGTATTTTGTCAAATGCTTTTTCTGCATCTACAAAGATGATCATATGATTTTTTATGCTTCATTCTATTAACATGTTGATTGGTGTATTTGAGGCATTCTTGCAACCCAGGGATAAATCCTGCTTGATCATGGTGTATGATCCTTTTAATGTGATGTTGAATTCTGTTTGCTAATGCTTTCTTGAGAATTTCTGCACCTATATTCATCAGATAGCCTATAGTTTTCTTTACTTTTAGTATCCTTATCTGGCTTTGATATCAGGGTAATGCTGGCCTCATTAAATGAGTTTAGGATTATTGTCTCCTCTTAAACTTTTTGAAGAGTTTGAGAAGGACTGGCCTTAATTCATTCTTAACTGTTTGCTAGAGTTCATACGTGAAACCATCTGGTCCTGGGCTTTTTCTTATTGGGAGGTTTTTTATTACTGATTCAATCACCTTACTCATTATTGAACTGTTCAGATTTTCTCTTTCTTCATGATTCGGACTTGGTAAGTTTCATGTTTCCAGGAATGTGTCCATATCTTATAGATTATCCAATTTGTTGCTGTATAATTGCTCACGGTACTCCTTTATGATCCTCTGTATCTCTGCAGTATCGGTTGCAATGTCTCCGCTTTCATTTCTGATTTTGAGTTCTCTTTTTTCTTAGCCTAGCTAAAGATTGTCAATTTTGTTTATTTAAAAAAAAACAAAACAGCTGTTAGTTTTGTTGATCTTTTCTACTTTTCTATTGTTCTTCTGTTCTCTATTTCTGCTCTGATCTTTGATATTTCCTTCTTTCTGCTAACTTTGAACTTAGTTTGTTCTTTTTCTTAGTCCCTTGACGTATAAAGTTAGGTTGTTTATTTAAGAGCACTCTTTTTTCTTAATGTAGAAAACTACATTGCTAGAACTGCTTTTTGCTAGATCTTCCATCCTAGAACTGCTTTTACAGAATCCCATAGGTTTTGGTATGTTGTGTTTCCATTTTCATTTGTTTCTAGATATTTTTTAAATTTCTCTTTATATTTCTTCTTTAACCCACTGATTGTTCAAGAATGTGTTGTTAATTTCAACATATTTGTGAATTTGCAAGCTTTCCTCCTGTTATAGATTTCTAGTTTCTCTTTGTCTTTGACTTTTGGCAGTTTTATTTTAATATGTCTTAGAGAAGATCTCCTTAGGTTTGGTTTGTTTGGTGACCTGTGAGGTTCACGAACTTGAATATCCAAATCTCTCCCCAATCACTATTTCATTAAATAAGCTTTCTGCTTTCTTTCCCCTTCTCCCTCACTTCTTCTGGAATACTAAAATTCATTAATTGGTTTTGAACACATCCCCTAGATCACATAGGCTTTCTTAACTCTTTTTCATTATTTCTTATTTATTTTCCTCTGACTATAATTTCAAAGTTCCTGTCTTCTCTTTCACAGATTCTTTATTCTGCTTGGTCCATTCTACTGTTTATGCCCTCCACTTCATTTTTTCTTTTTCTTTTCATTCATTAAATTCTTCGGCTCCAGAATTTCTGTTTGGTTCTTTTTGATGATTTCTAGCTCTTTGTTAAACTTCACATTTTGTTTGTATTGTGTTCTTGATTTTGTTGAATTGTCTGTATTTTCTGAAGTTTCCTTAAAACAGCTATTTTTTTTGTTTTGTTTGGTTTTGGTTTTGCGGTACGCGGGCCTCTCACTGTTGCGGCCTCTCACTGTTGCGGCCTCTCCCATTGCTGAGCACAGGCTCCGGACGCACAGGCCCAGCAGCCATGGCTCATGGGCCCAGCCACTCCACGGCATGTGGGATCCTCCCAGACAGGGGCACGAACCCGTGTGCCCTGCATCGGCAGGTGGACTCTCAACCAATGTGCCACCAGAGAAGCCCCAATACAGCTATTTTTGAATTCTTCATCAGGTAACTATAGATCTCCATGTCGTTGAGTTCAGTTACTAAAAGTCTGTGATCCTTCGGTGGTGTCATGTTTCCTTGGTTTTTCACGTTCCTTAGAATTTTGTGTTGCTGTCTTCACATTTGAAATATCAGTTAGCTCCTCCAGACTTTACTAACTGCCTTCTGGGGAGAAATATCTTCCATCAGCCCTGTTAGAGATTCTGGGGCTTTCTCAGACCTCCTATGGATACACTTGATCCATGCTTCTTGTCCCCTCTTGTGGCAGAATTCTTAAGCTTGTATGCTTTCTCTCAATCCTGCAATGCACCAGACCGAGTGCTGACAGCCTCTCTTTTGTCTTCCCAAAGGTGGCACTACGGCTCAAGTCTGTGTTCTCTCCCTGGCACACAGATTGGAGAATTCCAGAGCTTGCTCTCACCACTACCTTCAGGAACACAGAGAGCCGGCTGCAGAGTGGGAGGGTATGTGAATGATACATGTGGGATGCTAGGGATGCCCATGGGCCAGCTGGAGGAATCCACAGGTGAGGCTTCCCCGGCAACTCATGGGCAGGCTTCTTGATGGAGTCCATGAAGCACTTAATAGGATCCACGTCCCTTTAATGTTCTCCAAGAGTCCTATCTGCACTATCCCACTCTTTTCCCACCCCCCGTCATAGAGCTCACAATTTAACACTCTGGATAGGCTGAGAGAAATGAGCCTCTTTGGCAGCATCCTGCACAACTAGGGAAGCTGGTTGCTCACTCACCTGCTCTCCCTTTCCCCAGAGGGAGAAACCACAGGTTGAAATAGGCTCTCTTGGCCCTAAGCTGTGCCATACTGGGGGAAGCGTGATTCAGGTAAAGTCAAGCTGTTCCTTTCACCCACTCCAATGAATCCAAACTCTTTTTTCTTTTTCTTTTTTTTTTTGCTCTAACAGAGTGTTAGAACTTCTCCTCTGGAAATCCAGATGTCCACTAAGGCTCTCTAATCCATGGATGACTGTCTAAGTCAGTGTTCTCCAGAGGTTCCAGACCACAAGAAAGGCTGGAGCTGGTTCACAGCTGCATGGTCCACAGCTGGGATCAAGGTCTATTATCCAATGCATGGATGGGTGAGACTCTTCCTGGGTCCCTTGGTGTATGGTGTTGGGTACCACAGTACCCATAAAGGCATTTTTGTATGTGAATGGATGCCAGAATTTTGCTGAGGGGTGGTGAGGAGGAATGATGTATGTCTGATGCAGCCATGATGCTGAGGTCACTCTTCCCTTAGTCCTTTATTTATAAATCTTATAAACTTTCATATTTATCATTTTCCTGTGAGCTTCTTAAGCTCTTTGAGTTTAGAGCATTGTCTTACTCTGTTAATCCTTACTGTAAAACACAGTACTCAATAAATATTTGATGAATGAATGATCACATGGAGAACCACCTTCATTCTCTTTATGTATCTCAGACCCTATATTATTTGAAGCTGATCATCTATGTTGACCATACTATTTCAACCCCCAAAATAAATATAGTGCTGTATAACAAGTTTCTGTTTCCTTCATGTGATCATTTTGATTGTTGTTTCTCTCATGTATTTTTTTTAACCAAGCCAATTTTTATAATATATTTTCAAGGCAAAAAAAAAAACAAAACAAAAACACATTTTGTCAATTCACTTCTCTCCACCCTCAGGTATCACCTATAGCCTGAGATTAAAATCTAAGCACATCCAGACATAGAAAACAAACTTATGATTACCAAAGTGAATGGGGGGAGATAAATTAGGAGTGTGGGATTAACAGATACACACTACTGTATATAAAATAGATAATAGACAAGGATTTACTATATAGCACAAAGAACTATATTCAACATCTTGTAATAACCTACAATGGAAAAGAACCTGAAATATGCATGTGTATGTTTCTGAATCACTTTGCTGTACACCTGTAACTAACACAATATTGTAAATCAACTATACTTCAATTTTTAAAAAAATCTCAGCATAGGTAAATGCAGACACACAGATAACTAAACAATATATGTAAAAACCCATCATAAACTTTGTAAGACCTTCAAATTGTTTTGCTGGAGTTTAAAAATACATAATAAAAAAAACAGTAAAATCACTACCCCAGTATGCACGTTCTATATAAAACAAAGCCTGGCCTTTCTGCAATGAATCAGGACTGAAAATGGGTAGAAAGTTCAAAGGAAAAGGAAATTATCATGCATACTAACTCCTCCCCACCTTCTTCCTTTCGGCTTCAATATTTTATAAGACTTTCACTGTTTTTTGGTCTTAGAAGGTGATTTGGTATTTTAAGTAGTCCCTCTGATTGACTAAAAAAGTATAAAGGATGAAAGTTGAATGGTTTTCTGATTATAATCAAGATCCTCTCCCCCCAAATCATTTATGATCGTCAAAAAGTTACCATTAAATGCAGAGATGCCAAAGACAACACTAATGCATTAGACTACTGATTATAAAAAATCATCAGTACAAAATAAAACATCACTACAGGTCATCTGTCAAGACACAAAAAGTTTATTTAAAATGTTCTTTATAAAACGGTTTTGTTAAGTTATTCATTATTTGCTTATGGAATAAAGTATTATCCACTCAGGCTTCAGTGCAGCTCCTGGCCCAAAGCAGCTATTTCAATTTAAGTATCCTTACCAAGTACCCTCTGCCTACACCTAAGGCAGTGAGACTCAACAACAAATGCTGAAGCCACCTCTCCTTGTTCCAGGGAATTCTCTAAGCTCTGCCTTCCCATTTTCTGGTTTAGAGCCTTTATTTTCTTCTTCTTTCTCTAATTTTCGTCTTATTGGCTCACACCCTCCTTCTCTGACAAACTGACCCCCTTCAAACTAACATTTTGTTTCTGTGGTCTACCTAGGTTTATTTGTTTTCTCCCTAAGACACTATCTCTTAAACTAAACATGTCCTTCAAAATTCATACTAACAAAATGTTTGTGTCCCTAGAAATTCATATGTTGAAACTCTAACCCCCAACATAGTATTTGGAGATGGGCCTTTAGGAAGTGATTAGGATTAGATTAGGTCATAAGGGTGAGACCCTCATGATGGGTACTGGCTTTATAAAAAGAGGAAGATAGAAATAGATCTTTCTCTGCTGCCCTCCCACGCCACCACAAGCACAAAGGAAAAGCAATTTGAGGGCACAGCAAGAAGGCAGCCACCGGTAAGCCAGGAAGAGAGTATTCACCAGAAACCAAATCTTGCTGGGCCTTGATTTTGGACTTTCCAGGCTCCAAAACTGTAGAAAGTTGTTATTTAAGCCACCCTGTCTATGGTATTCTGTTATGGCAGTCTGAGCAGACTAAGACAGCCCCTGACACTCAGCTCAAGCCCTGTGGTCCACAAACTAACAGTGGCACAACAATTTTTAATTTTAATAAAGTCCAACTTATGTATTTTTTCCTTTTGTTGCCTGTGCTGTTGATGTCATATCCAAGTAATCATTGCCAAATCCAACGTCATGAAGCTTTTCCCCTAACTTTTAAGGGTTTTATAGTTTTAGCTCTTACATTAGGTCTCTGACCCACTTTGAGTTAATTTTTTATACAGTGTTACAGCCAGATTTAAAAAAATCTTTTAAGGAATTAAGCCCCCTGAAGTAAGGAAATGGACCAAGAAGCAAAGCAAAGAAGCGAGAAATAATGCTCAAGTTACAGTATAAGACAATGAAGCAAAGGAAGCCACTAATAATTTTTAGCCCTTCATTAAAATAATCCATATAACCTAGTATTTCTCAAAGGCAATATGGACATTTGGGGCAAGACAATTCAAACCTTTTTTGTGTGCAACCACCAGGACACTATGGAATGGTTAGCATTCTTGGCCCCCATACACTAAATACCAATAGTGCCACCTTTCCCCTCGTGACAACCAAAAAATGCCCCCATGTTTCCAAGAATCCTTGAAGGGGAGCATTACTGGCTCCTGTTTTAAACCCCTGCACAGAAGGTCTGAAAAGGTAGAGTCTAGAAAGACTATTTATATCTACATCTCTAAATAGTACAACACAGATAAGAAATTCATGCCTAACTATAAAACAAGTCACTGTAATAAAACTTAGGGTTCTTTTCAGTTTACTTTATGTTTCTTAAGCTGTTTACATGTAATTCCCTACTTAAATTCAGGAATTCACCAGTATATTGGTAGCAAAATTCCTTCCCTTCCTATAGAAGCCAGAAGATTCAAGATTTTTCTATCTTTCTATCCCCTAACAGCAAGGCAAGCGCCTATGACTACACTTAGGCAATCATATGCTCTGGCCGGGACTACAGATCCAGGGTAGGTGATATAAAGAAACGAGAACTCAATTTTACAAATCACTCAGGAAAGGAATTCCATGCAGAGGTAGCAAAGCCATAACTAGTGTTCAGAGACCAGCAGCACTGACAGTGGTACACTAACTGTTCCTTAACCTTCACTACAGTTCTGCATATGTGACTTCCTTTAATGCTTGACTACACTCAACTTAGTTCTCCAGACTTTAGGTCAATTCTGAAAGCCAATATCCTTCCAATAAATACCTTTTTCTGCATGTGTTACAGTTGGTTTCTACTATTTGTATCCAAGATTCCTCTCCTATAATTCTTTTTAATGTTAATGGAAGAGGTATTCTGGGACTATGACTTAAGCACATAGCTTTGACTCATTCCCTCTCAATTCTTGCTAAGGCAATTAAACCAATGTACAATGGAAAATTCTGACCCATCAATACCACTGAAAAATAGAGAAGTCTCACCTACATGTTTAAAACTCCAAGTTATTTTGAAAATGGCATAAATGTGAACAAGATAAAATGCAAGAATGTAGTCAACCAGCCCATAATTATTATTTACTACTACTCACTCATATAGAAGGTATTTTTCAGGAATCTGGGAAGAGACCTGGGACCTAGCAAGGGTCTAACCTATACAGCCTGCTCTCCTGCAAGGCTATTCACCTGAGTTGAGAACTGCTGTAACTTCCATAACTTCTAGCACAAGCAGAGAGAACCTACCTCAGTTGCTCCTGGGGAGAGGTCCTTTTGATCATCTACCCAGTTCAAAACCACCACCTGAAGGAAACTGCAAGGCTCTCCAGAGAAAAGGCCGATCCCAACAGGCATTAAATTTTGCCTGAGGCTGGGGAGGAAAGGGGAAAAAAAAAAAATTTGCCTGAGGTGAGGTGCTAGCTATTCAACTCCAATTCTATAAAGCGGCCCTTCATAGACTGCTTCACTGATTGTTCATCTAGACCTAAATAAAGTCCACACACTAAAAACAAGGAAGCCAGGTAGCATCAGTAAGTAAACCCAAATCCTCAATTCCAAATTCACTCTTCTGTGCTCTCCTTCTTGATGCTGGGTCTTAGACTTTGTAAACTACCCCTCTCCCTTTTGTCAGCTGGTTTCCTATTAGGTTCAACCAACAGGCAATACCAAAGGGAGACTGGAAAGTAGAAGGATCAAATCTTGATACCTAATTCTAAGATACTTATGGAGGCCAGTCATCAAGAAGACACAACAGTATAGAAATATATACACTGAGAGAAAGATGGATTATGTTGTGCATTTACTATCTTATCCAGACTCTCTGACTTGACAAACTGAGAATAGGGAAGGCACAGCTAACTGGCCAGCCATGAACTGAGGAGGCAGACCTACACCTCAAGTCTCTATGACATCCTTTCCAAGACATTTAAGAAGCATCAGCTATTTTTCAAGCATTGGCAAAATAGAGATGAGCAAGTGATGGCACGCAAGAAGAATATCATATCAGGGAACAGTAATTAAAAGGTTGCCTGCTGTGCAAAAGACTCTGTTCTGCCAGCTTGTAACCTGACTGAACGCAGCATTTGCCAACCATGTGCCGGAAGCAACAGTGCAATGAAACAGCAGCTTTTCTTTTATTCTGTTTTTTTTTTATCTTGTTTTGCTTTTTTGTCTTCTGTTTAAGTTAGTTTTAATTTTTATTATTGGTATTCATTTTGGGGCTCTCTTGTTTCTTTGGGTGTCTTCTTGTTTTCTGCTTTCCATGTTGTCTCTTTTGATGTTGTTTGCTTGTTGATTCGTTTTTTGTTTGTTTGGATTTGTTTTTGTTACTTATCTTGGGTTTTATTTGTCTGTTTGTTTTCTTTTGTGTGTGTGTGCTTGTTTTTCTTTTTGTTTGCTCGTTTTGTTTTTATTATTTGCCTTGGGCTTGCTTTGTCTGTTTTTTTTTCTTGCGGCTTGCAGGGTCTTCGTTCCCAGGCCAGAGCTCGGGCCTGAGCCCCTGTGTGGTGGGAGCCCCAAATCCGAGCCACTGGACTACCAGAACACTTCAGGCCCAAGGGAATATTAATTGCTGTGAGCTCTCCCAGGGGTCCTCATCTCAGCACCAAGACCCAGCTCCACTCAACTGCCCACAAGCTCCAGTGCTAGACGCCTCAGGCCAAACAACCAGCAAGAAAGGAACACAGCCCCACCCATCAACAAGAATAAGACACAGAGAAACATGAAACAGATGAAGGAGCAAGGTAAAAACCTACAAGGCCAAATAAATGAAGAGGGACTGGGCAATTTACCTGAAAAAGAAATCAGAGTAATGATAGTAAATACAAAATCTTGGAAATACAATGGAAGCAAGAATCGAGAAAATACAAGAAATGTTTTACAGGACGTAGAAGAACTGAAGAACAAACAAACAGTGATGAACAACACAATAAATGAAATGAGAAATACACTAGAAGGAATCAATAGCAGAATAAATGAGCCAGAAGAACGAATAAGTGAGCTGGAAGATAGAATGCCTGAAATAACTGCTGAGGAACAGAATAAAGAAAAAAGAATGAAAAGAAATGAGGACAGTCTCAGAGACCTCTGGGACAACATTAAAGGCACCAACATTCAAATTATAGGGGGCCCTGAAGAAGAAGAGAATGAGGTAAGGTCTGAGAAAATATTTGAAGAGATTATTAGTCAAAAATTTCCCTAACATGGTAAAGGAAATAGCCACCCAAGTCCAAGAAATACAGAGGCCCATACAGGATAAACCCAAGGAAAAACACGACAAGACACATATTAATCAAACTAACAAAAATTAAATTCAAAGAAAAACTATTAAAAGAAGCAAAGGAAAAGCACAAGGGAATCCCCATAAGGTTATCTGCTGATTTTTCAGCAAAATGTCTGCAGGCCAGAAGGGAGTGGCAGGATATATTTAAAGTGGTGAAAGGGAAAAACCTACAACCAAGATTAATTCACCCAGCAAAGGCAGCATTCAGATTCGATGGCAAAATCAAAAGCTTTACAGACAAGCAAAAGTTAAAAGTATTCAGCACCACCAAACCAGCTTTAGAACAAATGCTAAATGAACTTTTCTAGGGGGGAAACACAAAAAAAACAAATCCAAAACGATTTTTAAAAATGGTAATAGGAACATACATATCAATAATTACCTTAAATGTAAATGGATAAAGTGCTTCAGCCAAAAGACATAGACTGGCTGAATGGATACGAACACAAGACTGATATATATGCTGTCTACAAGAGACCTACTTCAAACATGAGGACACATACAGACTGAAAGTGACAGGGTGGAAAAACATATTCCATGCAAATGGAAGTAAAAGAAAGTTGGAGTAGCAATAATCATATCAAACAAAATAAACTTTAAAATAAAGACTATTATAAGAGAAAAGAAAGGACACTACATACTGACTGAGGGATCAATCCAAGAAGATGTAACAACTGTAAATATTTATGCACCCAACACAGGAGCAACTCAATACATAAGGCAATGGCTAACAACCATAAAAGGGGAAATCGACAGTAACACAATAATAGTGGGGGACTTTAACACCCTACTTACACCAAAGGACAGATAATCCAGACAGAAAATTAATAAGGAAACACAAGCTTTAAATGACACATTAGACCAGACAGACTTAATTGATATTCATAGGCCATTCCATCCAAAAGCAGCCGAATACACTTTCTTCTCAAGTGCACACAGAACATTCTCCAGGAGAGATCACATCTTGGGTCACAAATCAAGCCTTGGTACATGTAAAAAAACTGAAATGGTATCAAGCATCTTTTCTGACCACAATGCTGAGATTAGAAATCGATTACAGGAAAAAAAAAAAAAAAACAGTAAAAAAAACACAAACATGTGGAGGCTAAACAATATGCTACTAAATAACCAAGAGATCACTGAAGAAATCAGAGAAAATCAAAAAGTACCAAAAAACAAATGACAATGAAAACATGATGACCCAAAACCTATGTGATGCAGCAAAAGCAGTTCTAAGAGGGAAGTTTATAGCAATATAATCATACCTCAAGGAACAAGAAAAATCTCAAATAAACAACCTAACTTTACACCTAAAGCAACTGGAAAAAGAAAAACACACAAAATCCAACGTTAGTAGAAGAAAAGAAATCACAAAAATCAGTGCAGAAATAATGAAATAGAAACGAAGAAAACAATAGCAAAGATCAATGAAACTAAAAGCTGGTTCTTTGAAAAGATAAACAAAATCGATAAACCTTTAGCCAGACTCAAAAAAGGGAGAGGACTCAAATCAATAAAATTAGAAATGAAGAAGGAGAGATTACAACTGAAACTGCAGAAATACAAAGGATCATAAGATGTTACTACAAGCAGCTATATGCCAATAAAATGGACAACCTGGAAAAAATGGACAAATTCTTAGAAAGGTACAACCTTCCAAGACTGAACCAGGAAGAAATAAAAAATATAAACAGACCAATCACAAGTAGTGAAATTGACACTGTGATTAAAAACCTTCCAAAAAACCAAAGTCCAGGACCAGATGGCTTCAAAGGCGAATTCTATCATTTAGAGAAGAGGTAACACGATACTTCCTCAAACTCTTGCAAAAAATTAGAGGGATGAGCACTCCCAAGCTCTTTCTACGAGGCCACCATCACCTTGATACCAAAATCAAACAAAGATATCACATAAAAAGGAAAATTACAGAGCAATATCACCGATGAACACAGACGCAAAAATCCTCAATGCAATACTAGCAAACAGAATCCAACAACACATTAAAAGGATCACACACTATGATCAAGTGGGGTTTATCCAAAGGATGCAAGGATTCTTCAATATACACAAATCAGTCGATGTGAGACACCATATTAACAAATTGAAGAATAAAAACCATATGATCATCTCAATAGATGCAGAAAAAGCTTTTGACAAAAATTCAACACACATTTATGATAAAAACTCTCCAGAAAGTGGGCATAGAGGGAACCTACCTCAACATAATAAAGGCCATATATGACAAACCCACAGCAAACATCATTCTCAATGGTGAAAAACTGAAAGCATTTCCTCTAAGATCAGGAACAAGACAAGGATGTACACTCTTGCCACTCTTATTCAACAGAGTTTTGGAAGTCCTATCCATGGCAATCAGAGAAGAAAAAGAAATAAAAGGAATACAAATTGGAGAAGAAGAAGTAAAACTGTCACTGTCTGCAGATGACATGATACTATATGTAGAAAATCCTAAAGATGCCACCAGAAAACTACTAGAGCTAATCAATGAATTTGGTAAAGTTGCAGGATACAAAATTAATGCACAGAAATCTCTTGCATTCCTACACACTAACAAAAAAAGATCAGAAAAAGAAATTAAGGAAACAATCCCATTTACCACTGCAACAAAAAGAATAAAATACCTAGGAATAAACCTACCTAAGGAGGTAAAAGATCTGTACTCAGAAAACTATATGATTCCAATGAAAGAAATCAAAGATGACACAAACAGGTGGAGAGATATACCATTTTCTTGGAGTGGAAGAACCAATACTGTGAAAATGACTATACTACCCAAAGCAATCTACAGATTCAGTGCAATCCTTATCAAATGACCAATGGCATTCTTCACAGAATTAGAAGAAAAATTTTACAATCTGTATGGAAACACTAAAGACCCTGAATAGCCAGAGCAATCTTGAATAAGAAAAATGGAGCTGGAAGAATCCTGCTCCCTGACATCAGACTATATTACAAAGCTACAGTAATCAAGACAGTATGGTACTGGCACAAAACCAGAAATATAGATCAGTGGAACAGGATAAAAAGCCCAGAGATACACCCACACACCTATGGTCACCTAATCTATGACAAACGAGGCAAGAATATACAATGGAGAAAAGACAGCCTCTTCAATAAGTGGTGCTAGGAAAACTGGACAGCTACATGTAAAAGTATGAAATTAGAACATAACACCATACACAAAAATAAACTTGAAGTGGATTAAAGACCTAAATGTAAAGCTGGACACTATAAAACTCTTGAGAGGAAAACACAGGCAGAGCACTCTTTGACATAAACCACAGCAAGATGTTTTTTGACCCACCTCCTAGAGTAATGAAAGTAAAAACAAAAATAAATAAATAAGACCTAATGAAACTTAAAAGCTTCTGCACAGCAAAGGAAACCATAAACAAGATGAAAAGACAGCCCTCATAATGGGAGAAAATATTTGCAAATGAACCAACTGACAAGGGATTAAGCTCCAAAATATACAAACAGCTCATGCAGCTCAATACCAAAAAAACAAACAACACAATCAAAAAATAGTCAGAAGACCTAAATAGACATTTCTCCAAAGAAGACATACAGATGACCAACAGGCACATGAAGAGATTCTCAACATCACTAATTATTAGAGAAATACAAATCAAAACTACACTGATCAGAATGGCCATCAAAAAATCTACAAATAGTAAATGCTAGAGAGGGTGTGGAGAAAAGGGAACCCTCTTGCACTGTTGGTGGGAATGTAAATTGATATAGCTGCTATGGAGAACAGTATGGAGGTTCCTTAAAAAACTAAAAATAGAATTATCATATGACCCAGCAATCCCACTCCTGGGTATATACCCAGAGAAAACCATAATTCCAAAAGATATATGCACCCCAATGTTCATTACAGCACTATCTACAATAGCCAGGACATGGAAGCAACCAAAACGTCCATTAACAAAGGAATGGATAAAGATGTGGTACATATATACAATAGAATATTACTCAGCCATAAGAAGGAACAAAATTGTGCCATCTGCAGAGACGTGGATAGACCTAGAGACTGTCATACGGAGTGAAGTAAGTCAGAAAGAGAAAAACAAGTATCATGTATTAATGCATATATGTGGAATCTAGAAAAATGGCACAGATGAACCTATTTGCAAAGCAGAAATAAACACACAGACGTAGAGAACAAATGTATGGACACCAAGGGGGGGGGCGGGGTCAACTGGGAGATTGGGATTGACATATATACACTACTATGTATAAAACAGATAACTAATGAGAACCTGCTGTATAGCTCAGGGAACTCAGTGCTCTGTGGTGACTTAAATTGGAAGGAAATCCAAAAAGTAGGGGATATATGTATATGTATCACTGATTCACTTTGCTGTACAGCAGAAATTAACACAATATTGTAAAGTAACTATACCCCAATAAAAAATTTTTTTTTAAAATATATACATAAACAACAGAACTCCAAAACATATGAAGCAAGCACTGATAGGAATGTAGGAATAAAACAGACAATTCCACAATAACAGTTGGAGATTTCAATACCCCACTTTCAATAACCCCACTTTAAATAGACAGAAGAGTAATATGGAAAGAGAAGACTTGAACAATATAAAAACCCACTAGACCTAAAAAGCATATATAGAACACTCTACCCAACAACAGTAGAATCCACATTCTTCTCAAATGCACATGGAATGTTCTCTAAGATAGACCATATATTAGGGCACAAATTAATTATCAATAAATGTAATGAGATTAAATCATACAAAGTATCACTGATTACAATAAAATGAAATTAGAAATCAATAGCAGAAAAAAATAAAAATTCAAAATATGTAGAAATTAAACAACACACTCTTAAACAAACAATGGGTCAAAAAAGAAATCACGTGGCAAATTAGGAAATACAAGAAGAATGAAAACAAAATCACAACATACCAAGAATTATGGAATGCAACAAAAGCAGTGCTCAGAGGGAAATTCATAGCAGTAAATACCTCCGTTTAAAAAGAAGGTATCAAATTAATAATGTAACTTTACATCTAAGTAGCTAAAAAAAAAAGAGCAAACTAAAGCCAAAGCTAGCAAAAGGAAAAAACAATAAAGATCAGAATAGAGATAAACAAAATAGAGAATAATTTAAAAAAGAGACAGATAATGGTTCTTTGAAAAGATCAACAAATTTGACAAAACTTTAGCTAAATGACAAAGCAAAAAAAGGGAAGCAAATAAAATCAGAAATAAAAATGGGGACCTCACTACCAACTTTACGAAAATAAAAAAGATTAAAACAGAGTACTATAGGTGGCGCAATGATTAGGAGTCCGCCTGCCAGTTCAGGGGACACAGGTTCGATCCCTGGTCTGGGAGGATCCCACATGCCACGGAGCAACTAAGCCCGTGCACCACAACTACTGAACCTGCGCTCTAGAGCCCATGAACCACAACTACTGAAGCCCTCGTGCCTAGAGCCCTTGCTCTGCAACAAGAGAAGCCACCACAAGAAGTCCGTGCACTGCAACTAAGAGTAGCCCCCACTTGCCACAACTAGAGAAAGCCTGCGCTTAGCAACGAAGACCCAATGCAGCCAAAAATATATTTTAAAAACTTAAATCTTTAAAAAAATATAAATAAATAAATAAAAGAAAGTACTATTAACAACTGTACACCAACAAATTAGATAACCTGGATAAACCAGATACAATCCTAGAATGGCACAAATTACCAAAACTGACTCAAGAAGAAACAAAATATCTGCAGAGACCTATAACAGATAAGGAATGAAGAACTGATACATGCTACAGTGTGGCTGAGTCTCAAAAACATCATGCTAAGTGAAAAAAGCAAAAGCTAGATACAAAAGGTCTTACATAGCATGATTCCATTTATGTGAAATACTTACCACATAGGTAATAATATTTACCAGAATAAGTAAATCCTTAGAAACAGAAAGCAGATTGGTGGTTTGCCAGGGAATGGTGGAGAGGAAGGAATGGGGAGTAACTCCTTAATGGGTTTAGAGTAACCTTTTGGGATATGAAAATGTTCTGGAACTAGACAGAGGTGGTGGCTGCACAACACTGTGAAATGTATTAAATGCCACTAAACTGTTCACTTTAAAATGGTTAATTTTATGTTTTGCAAAATTTACCTCAATTAAAAAACTAAATACTTGTGGAACAGCTTAGAATCAAGAAGGCAAACACAATTTTAAAGAATGAGGTAGAACCCACCCTACCTGTCTTAGTCAGTTTGTGCTGCTATAACAAAGTACTATAGACTGAGTGGCTTATAAACCACAACAATTTATTTCTCACAGTTCCTGAAGGCTGGAAGTCCAAGATCAGTGTGCCAATATGGTCAGGTTCTGGTGAGAATCCTCTTCCAGGCTGCAGACTGCCAACTTCTCAAATGGTAGTAAGAGCAGAGAGAGAGAAAGCAAGCTCTCTCGTGTCTTTTTATAAGGGCATTAATCCCATTCATGAGGGTTTAATCCTCATGATCTAATTACTTCCCAAAGGCCCCATCTCCTAATACCATCATATTGGAGACCAGGATTTCAACAAAAGAATTTGGGGAGGACACAGACATTCAGTCCAAAGCAATTCCTAATATCAAGACTTTCTAAAGCTACACTTTTTTTTTTTTAAGATTTATTCTACTTATTTATTTATGTATTTATTGGCTGTGTTGGGTCTTCGTTGCTGTGCGTGGGCTTTCTCTAGTTGCGGCAAGCAGGGGCTACTCTTTCCTGCAATGCGCAGGCTCCTCATTGCAATGGCTTCTCTTGTTGCGGAGCACGGGCTCTAGGCGCGCAGGCTTCAGTAGTTTCGGCATGTGGGCCTCAGTAGTGGTGCCTTGTGGGCTCTAGAGCGCAGGCTCAGTAGTTGTGGCACACGGGCTTAGTTGCTCCACAGCATGTGGGATCTTCCCGGACCAGGGCTCGAAGCCATGTCCCCTGCACTGGCAGGCGGATTCTTAACCACTGTGCCACCAGGGAAGCCCCTATGCTTACCATTATTAAAACAGTATGTTATGCTAGTTCAACAAATATACAAAAGAACATAGAGAATCCAGAAACAAACCTATGGAAATATGAAAAACTGTTATATGGCAGAAATGGCATTACACACCCATAGGAAAGGAAAGACTCTTCAATAAGTAGCAAAGGGACAAAGTGGACACCCATATGGATAAATATAAATTCAGTCCCTACCTCATCATACACAAAAATCAAAACCAAGTAGATTAAATCCCTAGATGTGAAAAACAAAACTTTAAAACCACCAAAATTGAAAATATCGAAGACTGTAACTTCAGGGTATAAAAGCATTCCCTATGTAAAAATCCAAAAAGCAAAATACCATAAAGGAAAATATAATGAACTTCAATCACACTTAAACCTCTATAAAACTAAAGAGACCATAAACAAAATAAAAACTCAGACATCCATTGCAGGAAGATATGTGTAATGCATATAACTAATGAAGAATTCATCTAGAATGTATAGATAATTCCTACAAATGAATAAGAAAAACAATCTCAAAAAAAGTTGGCAAAAAAATGAACAAGCAACTCAAAGATGACGAAACCCAAACAACCAATAAATAAAAAATATCCCACCTCACTAGTAATCAGAGAACTAAAAACTAAAATTGGCATCAGATTGCTAAAGATTTTTAAAATTTAACAATGCCATGGTTTGCAAAGATGCAAATGGGAGTGTAAACTGGTACCCCTTTAGAGACTAACTTAGCAACAAACTATGGAGACAATGATGCATATACTTTACAACTCAATAATTCTACTGCTAAGCTTTTACCTTGAAGAAAAAACACATGTGCCCAAGAACACATGTACAAGAATGTTTTTGCAGCAAAAAATATGGAATTAACCTTAAAAAAATCTATCAACAGGGGCATATATAAATAATTTGAAGTTTAATCATACAATAGAATATGTAAATGAATAAAATAACTAAGCCAGAGCCTGGTATGTTAATATACATAAATCATTTTTAAAATGTTGAATTAAAAAAAACACTTGCTGAATGAGATATACAATGTTTAAGAACGTGTAGAACAATACAATTATATATTTTTATATTTATTGGTATATATAATTTATATTGATACATATGTAGTAGAAGTACAAAACCATGTACTGAGAAAGACAATGTCAAACTCAGGCTAGAGCTTTACCTCAAGAAGGGTAATCTTCAGCTAAAATAGAAAAATGTTAAGATTTAAAATAGTGGATACAGTGACAATATCAGCTGTTAAGACTTTTATGTATGCTTATAACTTTAAAAAAAATAATGATAAAGAGGACTTATAGCAGCTATCAAAACATACTATTGTACACTATTATAAAACTATTAAAATAGTGTGTTATTTTAGGGAGTAATTGGAAGGATCCATAGGGGGTTTAAAGAAAAAAAGAACTCTCTATAATCTGGGATATATTATCTTTTATTTAACCAATTCTCTGATAACAGACATTTGGATCATTCACAATATATCATGTTATAGCTTCAGGGGACATTCTTAAACATCTCTTTGTGCAATGATGTAAAGATTTTCCAAGAATAAGTTCTTAGAAGAATTTCTAAATTAAAGAATATGTACTTTAAAGTAGTTGATATTTACTAAAATAGTTGATTACTAAATTGTTCATCACAAAAATTCTATTAATTTACACTTACACCAACAGTATAAGTGCAAGAGGAGCCAGCCGATCAATGTTCACTGCACCCTAGATATAACCAATCTTTTGAAGTAGAGGAAAAAAATCTAGGTCATGAAAAGGTAAATGTTTATTAATGGCATCACAAATTAACAGAAAAAATAATTCACATTTATTATACACACCAAAAAGATATAAACTTTATATCAGATGCCACCTTACTGCAAAGTAATTAAAGAAGTCATGTACACACATGTAATTTTATAAATAAACTTACAATATAACCCTATAGAGCTAAACATAAATAGTTTTAGATACACAAATACATATAATTGTACCAAATCTCAATTTAGCACAATGATTGGCATCATCTTTTAGATGCCAGGGTCTAGCTCCTTATTAAAGAAAGCTTCAGAACATTGTATCTCACTTCCTGATAACCCTGTCCATACGTCAGAAATGCATAAATTAATGACATAAATGCATATTAGGAAAAAAAGAAAGGAAGAAAGGTAAGGTAACAACTTATCTGAACTCTCAAAAAATACCAAAGAACTAAATGTATATACTTGAGCCTCACCTAGGTGAAAAGACATCTCTAAGACCCTCAGAATCTGACTCCAAAGATAATACTATATGCTTTAAGACAATGTTAAGATCTGAATCTAAGGTTTAACTTTCTCAGTAGTGTCCAACTGAAAATTAATCCTCTGTAATATTCTCCAATAACCCCAATACTTAGTATAATGCTTGGTACATCATACTCAAAAACACTTGCTTAATAAGTGAATGTGATATCACTAAGGAGAGACCAAGAGATCTACACAAGTAACAGAGGTTGATATTATAAATATGCAAACGTCAAAAATGTAAAAGGAAAAACAATACACACATTGTTCTCTGTAGTCTCCAGATTACTTCACATCCTTTTTTTAAAACTATTTATATAACTTATCTCTAAAGCTCTTATTAAGATATGGAGAACAAAAGAACAGACACTTTCAATGGCATCTTTCAATACTGAGGTTAGGAAATTATAATCTTAAAGAAAATTTGGCATCAGGGTAATAAGAGCCTTCACAGGGTCTGAGGCCTGAATTACTCAAGCACTCTTGTTTTTCCATAGAATCTATCCTAAAGTTTTATATGAGAGATGTAATTGTTAACTGAGCTCAAAAATGACACCTGGAAATACTTTTGTAAATATACCTATTACTTTCAGGCTGGTATAAAATATGTCTAGTAAGTTATACTTTTAAACTTGAGAAATAAGAATGTATAAAAACAGCATTTCAGTCACTTACACTCTTTAAATTGGTACACATTTCATTATATAAATAATCATAATGATATAAATAAATTAGTCATTTATAAAATGATTTTTTAATCTTAATTTTTATATATAGAAATGACACTAATTCCTATTTAGTATGTACTTTATTTTCAAAGTATCTGTAATGCCTTGAACTAAATTACTACACATTCTTCAGTCCCCACTTCATAAAATTACTGGTATTTCATATGCATGAGCTGGAAGGAATCTTTAAAGGTTCATTCAATTCCTTCATTTCATAAATAAGGCACAAAGGAAGTTGAATAGCTTGATGAAATGCATCCAGCAAGTAAGGACAACACTGAAACTAGAGCCCCTATCTCTTAACACTGAGCCCAATGCCCTTTTAAATATACAATGATGCCTTCCTTCTGGACTACATAAAATTCCAAGATAAATCATTGGAATCAATGCCTTTTAAAGTGGATGTTGCTTTATAATAAATCCGAAAAGCCAATCTGTAAATAAATCTCCATCCATGCTTCATTACAACCATGTTCTAAAAGGGAAAAAACTCCAGCAAAAATTTAGTGACAATCAAAACAAAGTTTTCTGACAGAATTTGCACAATTATGGAAAAAGAAAGTAGCAAACATTTTCCTAGCCAAGAATATGTAGTCAGCCTAAACCGTAAGTTAAATATTTTTATAACCTTCAAACAATATGTAAACGTAACATTTGCCCAGTTAATCAATTAAATTAATGTTTACCACATATTACAGATTTTAAGTAGATGCTTAGCTTCTGTGGTGCCCACTTTCCAACTATGGCATGATCTAGATTTTAAAGTGTTCATATTTGTAAAAATAAGATTAGTAATACCTAACTTACAGGTCTGATGTAAAGACTAAAGGTTAAACATGTGAAAACACTCATCACATACTCTCTACTGTTATTTTTTTTCCTAAAGAAGGAAAAATTCAATGTGAGGACATGTAAAATACCTTAGATACATGTGTATGAAAAAGTTTTTTCTAGAAAGGGCAAATATGAATAATTCCTGAGTTTTTAAAATTATTTTTAATAAAGAGCCTTTATTAAAGACTGTATCCTTCACACTTTAAGACATCATTCGTCCTACATCTTGTCTCTCAATACCTCCTAGCATTTTGTTTATATCTTCTCTTGCGGAATTTGTCACCTTGCCATGGACATCGTTTATTCAAGATATATACTTTTCCAGATGGCTTCAATGGGGAATTCTACCAAACATACAAAGAAGAACTTATACTGATCCTTCTTAAACTCTTCCAAAAGACTGAAGAGGAGGGAACACTCCCAAAGTCATTCTATGAAGCCACCATCACCCTGATACCTAAACCAGACAAAGACAATACAAAAAAAGAAAACTAAAGGCCAATATCTCTGATGAATAGAGATGCAAAAATTCTCCACAAAATATTAGCAAATCAAATCCAACAAGACATGAGAAAGATCATACACCACAATCAAGCTGGATTCATCCCAGACTCACACGGATGGTTCAACATATGCAAATCAATCAATGTGACATACCACATCAACAAAAGAAAAGACAAAAATCACATGATCATCTCAATACACACAGAAAAAGCATTTAATAAAATTCAACATCCAATCATGATAAAAGCTCTTGCCAAAGTGAGTAGAGAGGGAACATATCTCAACATAATAAAAGCTATTTATGACAAACCTACAGTTAACATAATACTCACTGGTGAAAAGCTGAAAGTCTTCCTGCTAAAATCCAGAATAAGACAAGAATGCCCATGTTCACCACTTATATTCAACATAGTATTAGAAATTCTAGCCACAGCAATCAGACAGTAAAAAGAAATAAAGGGTATCCAAATTGGAAGAGAAGAGATAAAATTGACATTATATGCAGATGACATGCTACTATATATAGAAAATCCTAACGACTCCACAAAAATCTACTAGAACTGATAAACAAATTCAGCAAGGGAGCAGGATACAAGATTAACATACAGAAATTGGTTGCATTTATGCTCACAATGAAATATCATAAAGGGAAAGTTAAAAATCCAATCCCTTTTAAAATTGCATCAAAAAAAAAAAATACTTAGGAATAAACCTGACCAAGGAGATGAGAGACTTACATGCTGAGAACTATAAAACATTGATAAAGGAGACTGAAGATGATTCAAAGAAATGGAAAAATACCCCATGCTTTTGGATTAGAAGAATTAATACTGTTAAAATGGCCATACTACCTAAAGCAATCTACAGAGTTAATATGATCCCTGTCAAATTACCCATGATATTTTTCACAGAACTAAAACAAATAATTCTAAAATCTATATGGAACCATAAAAGACCCAGAATTGCCAAAGCAATCCTGCAGGAAAAATAACAAAGCTGGAGGCATAACCCTCCCAAACTTCAGACAATACTACAAAGCTACAGCAATCAAAATAGCATGGTATTGGGAATTCCCTGGTGGTCCAGTGGTTAGGACTTGATGCTTTCACTGCCAGGGCCCAGGTTCAATCCCTGGTTGGGGAAATACACAAGCCATGAAGCATGGTCAAAAAGGAAAAACAAAACAAAACAACATGGTATTGGCACAAAAACAGACATATGGATCAATGGTACAGAATAGAAAGCCCAGAAATAAACCCACACACCTACGGTCAATTAATTTGCAACAAAGGAGGCAAGAATATACAATGGAGAAGACAGCCTCTTCAGCAAGTAGTGTTGGGAAAGCTGGACAGCCGCATGCCAATCAATGTTAGAACACACCCTCACACCATACACAAAAATAAACTCAAAATGGCTTAAAGACAAATATAAAACATGACTCCATAAAACTCCTACAAGAGAACACAGGCAAAACATTCTCTGACATAAATGGTACCAATGTTTTCTTAAGGCAGTCTCCCAAGGAACAGAAATAAAAACAAAAATAAACAAATGGGACCCAATCAAACTTATAAGCTTTTGCACAACCAAGGAAACCTCCAACAAAACAAAAGACAACGTACGGACTAGGAGAAAATATCTGCATATGATGCGACTGACAAGGGCTTAATTTCCAAAATATACAAACAGCTCATACAACTCAGTAACAAAAAAACAAAGAACCCAATCAAAAAATGGGTAGATTACCTAAACAGACATTTCTCCAAAGAAGACATACAAATGGCCAACAGGCATATGAAAAAATGCTCAATATCACTAATTATTAGAGAAATGTAAATCAAAACTACAATGAGGTACCACCTCATACTGGTCAGAATGGCCATCATTAAAAGGTCTACAAATAACAAAGGCTGGAGAGGGTGTGGAGAAAACGGAACCCTCCTACCCTGCTGGTGGGAATATAAATTGGTGCAGCCACTATGAAAAACAGTATGGAGGTTCCTTAAAAATAGAGCTTAAAAACAGAGCTGCCATATGATTCAGCAATCCCACTCCTGGCAATAGAACCAGACAAAACTCTAATTTGAAAAGATACATGCACCCCCATACTCATGGCAGCACTATTTACAATAGCCAAGACATGGAAACAACATAAATGTCCATCAAAAGATGAATGGATAAAGGTGTGGTATATTTACACAATGGAGTATTTACTCAACCATAAAAATAGTGAAATAATGCCATTTGCAGCAACATGGATGAACCTAGAGATTATCATACCAAATAAAGTCAGAAAGAGAAAGACAAATATCGTATGATGCCACTTATATGTGGAACCTAAAATACAACACAAATGAACTTATTTACGAAACAGAGACATATTCACAGACATAGAAAATAAACATGGTTACCAAAGTGGAAAGGGGGTGAGGGAGGGGTAAATAAGGAGTTTGGGATTAGCAGATACAAACTACTATATGTAAAATAGATAAGCAACACAGTCCTACTGTATAACACAGGGACCTATATTCAATATCCTGCAATAAACCACAACAGAAAATTAGATGAAGAACATATGTATATATAACTGAATCACTTTGCTGTATACCAGAAACTAACACAACACTATAAATAACTATACTTCAATTTAAAATAAAAAAATATATACTTTCATTAAGGGTCAAATGTACCTCAAGCATTGGAAATACAAAAATAATTAAAAGAACAGTCATTTGTCCTCAAAGAGCCCATGTTCTACTGGGAACAACAGATAAGTAAGCAGATGATTATAAATATGCAGTCACAGACAATACATGAGAAAGATAAAAGTACATGGGAAAAAGATTACGTAAAGGCAGGGAAAGTAAGGGAATAAATCTATCTGTGGATGTGGGCAATCTCAGCTGTTAATGGGTAAATTAATATTAACAAGACTGCTGTAGATCAAAGAACACTATTATTAAATAAGATTAAAAGCAAGTCAAGGTAATTCAAGCACAGATTTATAATACTAAATGATGATTAAAAAATGAAACCTAATCTTAGACTACATATTACAGAGGCTTCATAATCTACATAAGTCTACATTAGTAATATAGAAGGAATATTCTGAGATTGTATGTTTCATACTTTAATAAGAAGAAAAATCAAAAGAAATATTAATAAATAAAAATAAACATTTCACAGCCCTAGAACACTTGCTATGAAACCCAAGAGAAATTTTGGAAAGGCTATTATAGCTTTAAAGCAAATAAACTATCAATATGTTTGAACAAATTTTATTTCCTTAAAACATTTAACTTCATCCAATAAATAATGTTTACCTATTAGCATTCAACTTCTGGGGCACTGAACAGTATGTCATCTCCTGCAATTTCCAACACTTCCTGACCAACATGAAAATCAGGACATACCTTGGCATTCTGCAATTTAACCACACCATACTAATACTTTATTCATTTCTGAGAAGAATGAAAAACATACTGATTTTATAACAGTGATTTTATAATGCTGAACTAATAAAAGCAAAGTCACTATCACTTTGCTTAGGATCAAAATTAGACTTTAAATAAGGGTATACAAAATTTCATCTGATGAGCAGACCCAAAACACAGCTTCTACCAAATTACTATTAATACTTATGAAACATGCAGAAAATAATAAAAACTCAGACTATCAAAGAAATAAGAGCCATCATGTCAGAATCTGGAAGAATTCTTCAGTAACTTATAACCATATTTAACTCATGAAACAAAAAATATCCAAACTACTACACAACCCCAACTGTAACTTATCTCAGAGACCCAATGATAAAATGGGACAGAAACCTTTATATAGTCAGAGCACTGTCCAACTTTCCTTTCCCCACAGTCTCTTCCCAATTCTTTCCTTATTATTTAATTAGCTAGGCTATGTCAGAGAACAACTCCTGGAGGATGGGGGAAGTAGAATGAAAAACTGTATTCTAAGTGGTATGAAGCAGAACAAGAAGAATCTCAGTAGTTGTCCATGATGCCAATTGTACTCGGAATTGTGAAATCTAGCGCCACAGTTGAAACGACTTAAAGATATTAGAACAGAGGAAAACAGACTGAGAGCTATACAAATCAATTTGTACTCCAACTATGGAGTTGAAAAGGGTATTCACTCAATATGCAAGTAGATCAATATACAAGTAGAACAAAGGAAAGCCCCACAGACTTAGAGGATAAAATGTGTGACCTCCCTAAAACAGGAGCAGTAAGCCCTGAGTAAAGAACAGGATGAGGGTGAGGGTGAGGGTGGGGGTGGGGGTGGGGGAGGCATGGAAGAGAGATGAAATGAGGAAAGATGATAAGAAAGCTAAAATCACAATAGTGAGATATAAAATCTCTACTCTTGCAACAGAAAGCAAAAATGAATCAAGCAAAAAATACAAATCATGACATGAAAAACTTGAGAAACTCTCACCAAAGCATGCTACAATCTGGTGTCAAGTTCAAAAGCCATAGGACATTAGTGACTACCATATATCCAGCACAGGTTTAGAGTGATTATGTCTAGTAAAATGTCACACAGCTAGTTAGTAGAACCAAGATGCAACTTTAAGTCCTTCTAACTCCAAAGCCTATGCTCTTTACGTCTGAGGAAACTATCAGAAGTTAACATACACCCAACCCGCAAGTATTCAATTCATACTTGCAAAATCCTGACTGGAGGAAGAAACTTACTGGCAGTTCAACTAAATATTTTAAAAACAAAACAAAACCACAAAGCCCATTTACATAATGCCAATATATAAAACAAATGTCAATTTCAAAGTGAAAATTAATGAAATTCTTATTATAAAACAAACATTGTTTATATTATCCTCAACTTAAAATAACACAAATGGCCATTAATAAGAGACTGAATTAAGTAAACTGTAATATTTTCATATAATAGAATGCTACATAGTGATGAAAATAAACTACCACCACAAACTTCAACATGATGGAATCTTAGCAAGATAATATTGAGCCCCTTCACACAAAAAAAGGCAAGACACAGTACATACATCATTTATATACTTACGTAAAAGTTAAAACAGGAAAATCTTAACTATATTGTTTAGTGATGTTTACCTAGTGGTAAAACCGTAGGGAAACACACGGTAGTAATTACCATAAAAGTCAAACACACGAATGGGGCCAGGAAATACTGAGGAGGGTTGGTTTGGGAAGTGATGATCTGGAGGCTTTTGGGGTGCTGACAATGTTTGTTTTCTCAATCTGGGAGGTGGTTGCATGAGTATTTATATATAAATACTATCTATTATAGTGTGGATTATTCTTTTATGTATTTTTGTATAATAGTTACATTTTACAAATTAGAAAGGTTTAAATAAAATGAATGTAATAAATGAAAACTAAATGTAGGCACAGAAATAGGAAAATGTAAATAACACGCTGACAATATATTGTACGCATGTATTTTATATATATATGTATAAAACTATTGTGGATAAAGGGTTACTATCAGGCCTGTTTCAGGAAGAAAAAAATAAAATTCTTATTAGATAAGTCTATTATGTACACAAATTATGAACATGATACTTTATGTGTATCATTGTATATTTATAACAATATTCATGTATACTATAACCAATACCTGTTTTGGTTACTTCAAAATCACAGATGCTAATAAACATGACTGTCATGAACATCAAACTATACATTTTATGTCATCATCTGGAAGATATATATTGTTTGAAAACTCCGGATTATTTATGAACCACTTAACAGAAGGAAACATACAGGTTTTCTCATGAAAATACTTTAATTCATGTAGTAACAATTACATAAATTAAAGTATTAGTTAAATATAGCGGATATTTCTGGGACTTTCCTGATGGTCCAGTGGTAAAGAATCTGCCTGCCAATGCAGGGGACATGGGTTCGAGCCCTGGTTGGGGAACTAAGATCCCACATGCCATGGGGCAACTAAGCCTGAGTGCTACAACTGTTGGCTCGCGCGCCTCAACGAGACAGCCCACATGCCGCAAACTACAGAGCCCATACTCTGGAGCCTGCGCGTCGCAACTAGAGAGAGAAAACCCACATGTCACGACTAGAGAGAAACCCGAGCAGACCGCGAGCCATAACGAAAAGATCCCACATGCCTCAACAAAAAGATCCCGTGTGCTGCAACTAAGACCCAACGCAGTCAAAAAAAATAAGGTAAATAAATAAATAAAATAAATATTTTTTTAAAAAATACAGTGTATATTTCTTAGTAATCCATAATCATGTCAGCCAGAAACTGGGAGTTATCCTGGACTACCTCCTCTTCCTACCTCAGCCCCCATATTCAATCAACCACCAACTTCTGTGAAACTTAATAGTTTAACATCTCTTGAATCAACTACTTTTCTCCACTAATTTCTCTCCTTCTCCACTTTCATCACTCTGGTCTAAGCCAGTATCCTCTGTGACCTAGGCTCTCCTAACTGATTTCACTACATTTCCTCCTGTTCCTCTCCAATCCACTGTTTACACTGCAACTAAAGTAATTATTTAAATTTTTAAAAAATATTAAATGATTATGACATTCCCTTGCTTTAATGAAAACTCTTCAATGACTTCCCATAGTACTTAACATAAAGATCAAAATACTTGACTAAAAACCCTCCAGGATCCTGCCTAGGGATTCCAAACTAAACAACAACCAGGTTAAACACTGATTCATTAAATTTACTTATCGGGCAACTTAATTGAGTGGCATAAAATGAAGAGTCCATGCCCCACTAGAGGGAGTAGCAGCTGCCTGGATCCAGCTGAGCGTTGGCATCTGAAAATACAGACTTGGATGTTGTTATATCCTCTCATTTTTCAAGAGAAGCCAGAAATCCAGACTTTTGTGTGAAATTTTCCTGATATGTCAATGCTGGCAACTCATCCAAACTTTCCAATCAATAAGGAGGCCAAATCTGACCTATCATCTAGTCTCTTCACCTAACTGCACACCACTAATCTCTACACCAGCCATACTGAATCTGAATATTTCTCAGATCCTCAATGATACTGAAACCGAGCAGGACCCCGTGGGGGCCTCCAGGGCACAAAACCCTTTCTGCTTCTGGTTTCTTGTTTGTAGGAAAAAGGCTTTCCACCTCCAAGACCTTTCCTAAGTTCCACAGGGCAGATTCAGTTACTAACTAGGGGAATGAGGGAACAGCAGAAAGAAACGATAGTGCAGTGAGGGGGCAGGGGCCTAGTTCTTCCCCAGGGCTGTGCATAACAATCTCATACATATCTCTGAGTTCTTCTACAGAAACTAGGGCCCGCATCCAGGTGGAGGGTGGTATTTTCAGGCTGAGCACAAGCATGTGGACCTCTGACTAGTTGGAACCAGAAGGCTGATGATTGAAATTCCTAGAATACCACGCTGTTACCTCACCACCAACCAGTCAGAAGTAGGTCACACACCCTGCAGCTCTCCCCTGAAATTTTGCCTATAAAAACTCTTCCCCCAAAATCTTTAGGGAGCTCGGGTCTTTTGAGCATGAGTCACGATTCTCCTTGATTGGCCCCTGCAATAAACCTTTCTCCACTCCAAACTCTGACGTTTTGGTTTGTTTGGCCTCACTGCGCATCAGGCACATAACTTGGGTTCAACAACAGTACTACTTAGGGCTCTCACACATGTTGTGTCCTCTGCTTTGACCACTTTTTTTCCCACAACTCTACCTGACCTAGCAATCTCCTACTTGTAAGCTTCTCAGCAGTTGTTTCCTCAAGAAGCCTTCCCTACTCCCACTGCCTGTCCCCGCGACCCCCACTCCACAGGCTAAAACACATCATTATGTACTCTGATAACACTGGGTACACCTTCATAACACTCATCACACCTAAAAAATAAATTTGTTTATTTAATGCTTGTCATCCCCTCTCACCCCTCCCCCAAGATGCGAAGCTCCATAAAAGTTGGGCCTGATACACAGCAGACATGCAATACACATTTGTTGCTAAACAGTTTGGTTATAAAATATTCCTTTAGACAATAAGGGTCTGGTGTACTTATAAAATATTAATTAATCTCTACCCAACTTTTCAGGAACATGTACAATATTTTAAAGTAAGTAGACTCAATTAAAATATTCAATTAAAACTATAATTAATGATAATAATAACTAATATTTATTGAGCATTTACTAAATGCTAAGAGCTATGTTGAGCACTTCACGTGTACTATCTCATTCAATATAACAATCTATAAAGTGATGCCACTATCATCCAAAGGAAGCAACTTATGCATAGAGTTTAAAAATTTGCTCAATATCACACATCTAATCAGTGACAAACTAGGGTACGAAACCACGCAGTCTGACTCCAAAGCTTAAGCACCTAACTACACTAATTAAGAAAAGCCAATTCAACAAGTATCTGTTAAATACTGTAAGTAAGAAATAATGGCCATGATTTATTTTTCATTACTTCTCCGTTAAAGTAAGGTTCCTCATCCCACTAACCTGCACTCCTCTCCACACATATAAAATTAAATCATCAAGTTTTATTTTCCAAATTAAGAAAGATGGTTCTTTGACCCACATCCAAAATAAGCATGATCTTAGTACCAACTATATCTGTTAAAATGCTATCTTTCCGAATTATTTTTAAATATGTTAATGTTTATATATTAATGTTTTTACATTGTAGTCTTATTATTGGAATGATCTCTAATTTGAAATGTATTTCATTGATCAAATTAGAAGAGTTCTTATAACTACAGACTGTGTTTTCAGATACGGTGATAATCGATATAAAAATAAACTGAGGGGGGGACCTTCAAGATGGCGGAGAAGTAAGACTTGAAGATCACCTTCCTCCCCACAAATATATCAAAAATACATCTACATGTGGAACAACTCCTATAGAACACCTACTGAGTGCTGGAAAAAGACCTCAGAACTCCCAAAAGGCAAGAAACTCCCCACGTACCTGGATAGGGCAAAAGAAAAAAGGAAAAACAGAGGCAAAAGAATAGGGACCTGCACCTCTGGGAGGCAGCTGTGAAGGAGAAAGTTTCCACACACTAGGAAGCCCCTTCACTAGCAAAGACGGGAGGTGGGCGGGGGAGGGGGGGGGCCTTCAGAACCACGGAGAAGAGTGCAGCAACAGGGGTGCAGAGAGCAAAGCGGAGAGATTCCCGCACACAGGATCAATGCCAACCAGGGCTCACCAGCCTGAGAGGCTTGTCTGCTCACCCGCTGGGGCGGGTGAGGGCTGGGGGCTGAGGCTCGGGATTCGGAGGTCAGGTCCCAGGGAGAGGACTGGGGTTGGCGTTGTGAACACAGCCTGAAGGGGGCTAGTGCACCACAGCTAGCCTGGACGGAGTCCGGGAAAAAGTCCGGACCTGCCTAAGAAGCAAGAAACCATCGTTTTGGGATGCGCGAGGAGAGGGGATTCAGAGCACCGCCTAAACGAGTTCCAGAGACAGGCGCGAGCCACAACTATCAGCGCGGACCCCAGAGACAGGCATGAAACACTAACGCTGCTGCTGCAGCCACCAAGAAGCCTGTGTACAGGCACAGGTCACTATCCACACATCCCCTCCGGGGAGCCTGTGCAGCCCGCCACTGCCAGGGTCCCGTGATGCAGGGACAACTTCCCCGGGAGAACACACGGCACGCCTCAGGCTGTTGCAAGGTCACGCCAGCCGTACCCCTCCCCCCACCCCCCCCCGCCCCCCCACCCCCCCCCCCCCCGCCTGACTGAGCCAGAGCCCCCTAATCAGCTGCTACTTTAACCCCATCCTGTCTGGGTGGGAACAGACGCCCTCAGGTGAACTACATGCAGAGGTGGGGCCAAATCCAAAGCTGAACCCCAGGAGCCGTGCAAAGAAGAGAAATGGAAATTTCTCCCAGCAGCCTCAGGAGCAGCGGATTAAATCTCCACAATCAACTTGATGTACCCTGCATCTGTGGAATACCTGAATAGACAACGAATCAACCCAAATTGAGAAGAGAAGGTGGACTTTGGGAGCAACTGTAGACTTCGGGTTTGCTTTTGGCAACTAATTTGTTTCTGGCTTTACGTTTATCTTAGTTTAGTACTTAGAGCTTATTATCATTGGTAGATTTGTTTATTGATTTGGTTGCTTTTTCTTTTTTATATATATTTTTATCCTTTATCTCTTTTTGTGAATGTGTATGTGTATGCTTCTTCGTGTGATTCTGTCTGTATAGCTTTGCTTTTTACCATGTGTTCTAGGACTCTCTCCTTTATTATTTTTTCTTTTTTTTAGTACAGTTTTTAGTGCTTGCTAACATTGGTGGTTTCATTTTTTGCTTTGGTTGCTCTCTTCTTTTTTTTTATTACTGTTTTATTTTAAACAATATTTTTTATTTTAATAACTTTATTAATTTTTTTTAATTTAATTTTTTCCCTCCCCTTTCTTCTGAGTTGTGTGGCTGACAGGGTCTTGCTGCTCCGGCCAGGTGTCAGGCCTGAGCCTCTGAGGTGGGAGACCCAAGTTCAGGACACCGGTCCACCAGAGACCTCCCAGCTCCACAGAGTATCAAATGGCGAAACCTCTACCAGAGATCTCTATCTCAATGCTGACGCAGCTCTACTCAACGACCAGCAAGCTACAATGCTGGACCCCCTATGCCAAACAATTAGCAAGACAGGAACACAATCCCACCCATTAGCACAGACGCTGCCTAAAACCGTAGTAAGTTCACAGACACCCCAAAACACACCACTGGACGTGGTCCTGCCCACCACAAAGACAAGATCCAGCCTCATCCACCAGAACACAGGCACCAGTCCCCTCCACCAGGAAGCCTACACAACCCACTGAACCAACCTTACCCACTGGGGGCAGACAGCAAAAACAACGGGAACTACGAACCTGCTGCCTGAAAAAAGGACACCCCAAACACAGTAAGTTAAGCAAAAGGAAAAGACACAGAAATATGCAGCGGATGAAAAGAGCAAGGTAAAAACCCAACAGACCAAACAAATGAAGAAGAAACAGGCAGTCTACCTGAAAAAGAATTCAGAGTAATGATAGTAAAGATGATCCAAAATCTTGGAAATAGAACAGAGAAAATACAAGAAACGTTTAACAAGGACCTAGAAGAACTAAAGAGCACACAAACAATGATGAACAGCACAATGAATGAAACTAAAAATTCTCTAGAAGAAATCAATTGAGGGCTTCCCTGGTGGCGCAGAGGTTGAGAGTCCGCCTGCCAATGCAGGGGACACGGGTTCATGCCCCAGTCCGGGAAGATCCCACATGCCGTGGAGCGGCTGGGCCTACGAGCCATGGCCGCTGAGCATGCGCGTCCAGGGCCTGTGCTCCGCAACGGGAGGGGCCGCAACAGTGAGAGGCCCGCGTACAGCAAAAAAATAAATAAATAAATAAATAATAGAAATCAATCGAGAATAACTGAGGCAGAAGAAAGGATAAGTGATCTGGAAGGTAAAATAGTGGAAATAACTACCACAGAGCAGAATGAAAAAAACAGAATGAAAAGAACTAAGGACAGTCTCAGAGACCTCTGGGACAACATTACACGCACCGACATACGAATTATAGGGTCTCAGAAAAAGAAGAGAAAAAGAAAAGAACTGAGAAAATATTTGAAGAGTTTGTAGTTGAAAACATCCCTAAAATGGGAAGGGAAATAGTCAGTCAAGTCCAGGAAGCGCAGAGAGTCCCATACAGGATAAATCCAAGGAGAAACACGTCAAGACACATATTAATCAAACTATCAAAAACTAAATTCAAAGAAAACATATTAAAAGCAGCAAGGGAAAAGCAACAAATAACACACAAGGGAATCCCCATAAGGTTAACAGCTGATCTTTCAGGAGAAACTCCGCAAGCCAGAAGGGAGTGGCAGGATATATTTAAAGGGATGAAAGGGAAAAAACCTACAACCAAGATTACTCTACCCAGCAAGGATCTCATTCAGATTTGATGGAGAAACTAAAACCTTTACAGACAAGCGAAAGCTAACAGAATTCAGCACCACCAAACCAGCTTTACAACAAATGCTAAAGGAACTTCTCTAGGCAGGAAACACAAGAGGAGGAAAAGACCTGCAATAACAAACCCAAACCAATTAAGAAAATGGTAATAGGAACATACATATTGATAACTACCTTAAATGTAAATGGATTAAATGCTCCCACCAAAATACACAGACTGGCTGAATGCATACAAAAACAAGACCCATATATATGCTGTCTACAAGAGAGCCACTTCAGACCTAGGGACACATGCAGACTGAAAGTGAGGGGATGGGAAAAGATATTCCATGCAAATGGAAACCAAAAGAAAGCTGGCGTAGCAATTCTCATATCTGACAAAATAGACTTTAAAATAAAAACAATTACAAGAGACAAAAAAAGACACTACATAATGATCAAGGGATCAATCCAAGAAGAAGATACAACAATTGTAAATATTTATGCACCCAACATAGGAGCACCTCAATACATAAGGCAAATGTTAACAGCCATAAAAGGGGAAATCGACAGTAACACAATCATAGTAGGGGACTTTAACACCCCATTTTCACCAATGGGCAGATCATCCAAAATGAAAATAAATAAGAAACACAAGCTTTAAATGATACATTAAACAAAATGGACTTAATTGATATTTATAGGACATTCCAGCCAAAAACAACAGAACACACATTTTTCTCAAGTGCTCATGGAACATTCCCCAGGATAGATCATACCTTGGGACACAAATCAAGCCTTGGTAAATTTAAGAAAATTGAAATTGTATGAAGTATCTTTCCTGACCACAGTCCTATGACACTAGATATCAATTACAAGAAAAAATCTGTAAAAAATACAAACACAGGGAGGTTAAACAATACACTACTAAATAACCAAGAGATCACCAAAGAAATCTAAGAGGAAATAAAAAAATACCTAGAAACAAATGACAATGAAAACATGACGACCCAAAACCTATGGGATGCAGCAAAAGCAGTTCTAAGAAGGAAGTTTATAGCAATACAATCCTACCTCAAGAAACAAGAAACATCTCAGATAACCTAACCTTACACCTAAAGCAATTAGAGAAAGAAGAACAAAAAAAACTCAAAGTTAGCAGAAGGAAAGAAATCATAAAGATCAGATCAGAAATAAATGAAAAGGAAATGAAGGAAACGACAGCAAAGATGAATAAAACTAAAAGCTGGTTCTTTGAGAAGATAAACAAAATTGATAAACCATTAGCCAGAATCATCAAGAAAAAAAATGAGAAGACTCAAATCAATAGAATTAGAAATGAAAAAGGAGAAGTAACAACTGACACCACAGAAATATAAAGGATCATGAGAGATTACTGCAAGCAACTATATGTGAATAAAATGGACAACCTGGAAGAAATTGACAAATTCTTAGAAAAGCACAACCTTCTGAGACTGAACCAGGAAGAAACAGAAAATATAAACAGACCAATCACAAGCACTGCAATTGAAACTGTGATTAAAAATCTTCCAACGAACAAAAGCCCAGGACCAGATGGATTCACAGGCAAACTTTATCAAACATTTAGAGAAGAGCTAACACCCATCCTTCTCAACTCTTCCAAAATACAGCAGAGGGAGAAACACTCCCAAACTCATTCTACGAGGCCACCATCACCCTGATATCAAAACCAGACAAAGATGTCACAAAAAAAGAAAAAACTACAGGCCAACATCACTGATGAACATAGATGCAAAAATCCTCAACAAAACACTAGCAAACAGAATCCAACAGCACATTAAAAGGATCATACACCATGATCATCATCCAGGAATGCAAGGATTCTTCAATACATGCAAATCAATCAATGTGATAAACCATATTAACAAACTGAAGAAGAAAAACCAAATGACCATCTCAATAAATGCAGAAAAAGCTTCTGACAAAATTCAACACCCACTTATGATAAAAACCCTCCAGAAAGTAGGCATAGAGGGAACTTACCTCAACATAATAAAGGCCATATACGACAAACCCACAGCCAACATCATTCTCAATGGTGAAAAACTGAAACCATTTCCAATAAGATCAGGAACAAGACAAGGTTGCCCATGCTCACCACTATTATTCAACACAGTCTTGGAAGTTTTAGCCAAAGCAATCAGAGAAGAAAAACATATAAAAGGAATCCAATTTGGAAAAGAAGTAAAACTGTCACAGTTTGCAGATGACATGATACTATAGAGAATCCTAAAGATGCTACCAGAAAACTACTAGAGCTAATCAATAAATTTGGTAATGTAGCAGGATATAAAATTAATGCACAGAAATTTCTTGCATTCCTATACACTAATGATGAAAAATTTGAAAGAGAAATTAAGGAAATACTCCCATTTACCATTGCAACAAAAAGAATAAAATACCTAGGAATAAACCTACCTAAGGAGACAAAAGACCTGTATGCAGAAAACTATAAGACACTGATGAAAGAAATTAAAGATGATACAAACAGATGGAGAGATATACCATGTTCTTGTATTGGAAGACTCAACATTGTGAAAATGACTATACTACCCAAAGCAATCTACACATTCAATGCAATCCCTATCAAACTACCAATGGCATTTTTCACAGAAGTAGAACAAAAAAATTTCACAATTTGTATAGAAACACAAAAGACCCCGAGTAGCCAAAGCAATCTTGAGAAAGTAAAACAGAGCTGGTGGAATCAGGCTCCCCAACTTCAAACTGTACTACAAAGCTACAGTAATCAAGACAGTATGGTCCTGGCACAAAAACAGAAATATAGATCAATGGAACAGGATAGAAAGCCCAGAGATAAACCCACGCACCTGTGGTCACCTTATCTTTGATAAAGGAGGCAAGAATATACAATGGAGAAAAGACGGCCTCTTCGATAAGTGGTGCTGGGAAAACTGGACAGCTACATGTAAAAGAATGAAGTTAGAAAACTCCCGAACACCATACATAAAAATAAACTCATAATGGATTAATGACCTAAATGTAAGGCCATACACTATAAAACTCTTAGAGGAAAACATAGAAAGAACACTCTTTGACATATATCACAGCAAGATCCTTTTTGACCCACCTCCTGGAGAAACGGAAATAAAAACAGAAATAAACAAATGGGACCTAATGAAACTTCAAAGCTTTTGCACAGCCAAGGAAACCATAAACAAGACCAAAAGACAACCTCAGAATGGGAGGAAATATTTGCAAACGAAGCAACTGACAAAGGATTCATCTCCAAAATATACAAGCAGTTCATGCAGCTCAATATCAAAAAACAAACAACCCAATCCAAAAGTGGCAGAAGACCTAAACAGACATTTCTCCAAAGAAGATATACAGATTGCCAACAAACACATGAAAGGATGTTTAACTAATCATTAGAGAAGGATGTATCACTAATCATTAGAGAAATGCAAATCAAAACTACAGTAAGGTATCACCTCACACCGGTCAGAATGGCCATCATCAAAAAATCTACAAACAGTAAATGCTGGAGATGATGTGGAGAAAAGAGAACCCTCTTGCACTGTTGGTGGGAATGTAAATTGATACAGCCACTATGGAAAACAGTATGGAGGTTCCTTAAAAAACTAAAAATAGAACTACCATACGACCCAGCAATCCCACTACTGGGTATATACCCTGAGAAAACCATAATTCAAAGAGTCATGTACCACAGTGTTCATTGCAGCTCTATTTACAATAGCCAGGACATGGAAGCAACCTAAGTGTCCATCGACAGATGAATGGATAAAGAAGATGTGGCACATACGTACAATGGAATATTACTCAGCCATAAAAAGAAACAAAGCTGAGTTATTTGTAGTAAGATGGATGGACCTAGAGACTGTCGTACAGAGTGAACTGAATCAGAAAAAGAAAAACAAATACTGTATGCTAACACATATATATAGCATCTAAAAAAAAAAATGGTTCGGAAGAACCTAGGAGCAGTACAGGAATAAAGACGCAGACATAAGAGAATGGACTTGAGGACATGGGAGGGAGAAAGGTAAGCTGGGACGAAGTGAAAGAGTGGCATGGACATATATACACTACCAAATGTAAAACAGATAGCTAGTGGGAAGCAGCCACATAGCACAGGGAGATCAGCTTGGTGTTTCATGTCCACCTAGAGGGGTGGGATAGGGAGGGAGGGAGGGAGACGCAAGAGGGAGGAGATATGGGGTTCTATGTATATGTATAGCTGATTCACTTTTTTATACAGCAGAAACTAACACACCATTGTAAAACAATTATACTCCAATGAAGATGTTTAAAAAAAATAAACTGACATAACCACATAAAATATACACAAAGTTAATACAGGGATCCCTCAATACCTGAACTCTATCTGAATTCTTGCCTTCCAAAACTCAGGAACCAAATAGATTTGAGTAAGTTCTCACATGTATCCAGACTCTTACTACCCAAAACCCAGAATTTGGCTCACTCACCATCCCTTGTTAAGAAAACTCAATGACCAATCTCTCACTCCAAACTCCGGGATCCAACAGTATCCAACAGTCTTGTACAGCGAAACAGAAGCATATGTATTCAAGGGCTATATAAATTTTAGAATTCTTGTTTTAAGAGATTTAAGCAGATTTTTTTAAATGTGAGAAAAATGGACATATCTGTATTTTCATTCAAATTTGAAATTTAAATTCCACTTAACAAAGAATTTTTCTATGTGAATGTTTTTAAACTAGAAAGTGCCATATTTTTTAACCTTTAGACCACACAAAATATAAAGTAAATTGTTAAGTATATGACAGACAACTTATAAGAGTTAAATAAAGTTAATTCATGACTTCAAAGAGCTCTGAAGTCAGTCTTAACATCTTTTTATAAAAAAAAATACTTATCATTATAAATAACATGGGAAATAAGGTTTTCAAGGAAAACAGTACTTTCAGTGTTAATTTTTCAGCAACGTTATTTCACAGATTATATCAGATTTTTCTTGAAGTCACAAAGAGCAAAGGGCAAAATAAAAGAAACAAATGAAAAGAGTACAGAAGTTGAAAATGATGGCAAAAATTTCAAATTAATTTGGTTACAGACGAATGATATGAAACAATTTTAGAAGTAATTACTCCATAAGGTTCAGCCCAAAGTCAAAGAAACAGCAAGCAAAGAACAAATTAACTAGACTGAGAAAAAGGAAAAACCAGCTCTCATTACAACAGTGCATTTTTCTAAAGTATTTAACTTAGGATAACATTTGAACACAAGCTTTTTCAAAAACCTCGTGCATGATGAAAACTTACAGCATCAGTTGAGAACAGAACTAAAACATATGATTTTTTTACATGCTCAAAAATTATTTTAAGAAATAGAGAAAAAAGGAGAAAGGTTTAGCAGGTTAAAAATATATATATACTGCAGGTTTGAAGAAAGCAAACTACTTGCCCAGATTCTTTTGATACAAATTACATAAATGATTTAAAGAGACTGTAACTAGAGCTCCCATTTTATACTAATTTGCCCATATTCTCCCAAGAGCTCACTTCGGATTTACTGATTTTAAAGAATGTGAACCCTTTAATCAAGCAAATTCTAAGAGTTATTCGATACACTCCATCTTTCACATTTAGGAAAAAAAAAAATTAAATTTTAAAACATAACCAAACCTTGTCTACAAGAGTCACAAAGTGAGTGACTTAAGATTCAGTGATCTCTTTAACTTAACTGATTCCACAGAGTACCAAAACACATCTATTGTGCCTGTGTTTGTCTTTCTAAAAAGCTAAGATTCACTACTAAGCTTTAACTACCAGCCAGAGATGAGAGCCCTTTGGGAGAGAACAAACCCAGAGAAGATGTCAGGATTCCATGGATCTATTTCACAGGGTGGCACAATAATTGAATGCAACACATTCTTAATAAATGAAGGCGCAGCATATGTCACTATTTCTTCAGGTTAAGTCTTCATACCTCCATTCCCAATTGTTCACATCAGACACAACAACCCTGAGCACAAACACTCCTCCTACATAAAAGGAAGGAGCTGGACTTTGGATGGGGCTCTAGGTGTCCTTCCAGTTTATGATTCTATTTAACTAGTTGTGTAAAAATACAACTCTCACGACTCAGGGAAAGTTACATTTTACTGCCAAAAAAATGACAGATTTGATGCAATAAACCATACCTTGCTCTGCCAAATGTTAATACCAGAACTTCTGAAATAAACAAACCTGTGTCTATGTTCATCTGGTCCATGGATCAGGAAGACTCCAGGGTTTTTAGCCCCTTTGCCGGCATCTACATGAGGAATTAACACATCTTCCAAACCCAGATCAAAACGTTTGTGTTTTGAAGAGTCTGGAAGGAAGAAGAATGCCCCAAAACACAGGGTGATGAAGGCACTTAGAATAAGGAGGAGGATAAACTTCTCAGAAAGTCTCAAGGTAGCCCTGTGATGCGGGAAGGAAGGCGGCCCCAGGTTCAGAGGTGGTATCCTTCGTCCAGAGAGGGGTAGCAGCGCTGGGGTAGTCATCGTTTACGCTCTTGGGCAGAATATTTTATAAAGTTCTCATCTTACATCAAATGTACGATACATTGAACAGTCTTCAGAATCCTGGCAAAAATGGGGAAACTCAATTTTCCTCCTCTTAAAGGACTGCTGTGCGTTTCAACAGGGCACCTCTTTCACGCTCATCCAATTACATGCAGAAATGAGTGTGGCCCCCAAACGATCATTAGTTTAAGTCTTGTGATACTTTCTTTGCCATCTGGCTCTCAGTACCTCACCGGGTGATTACAAGTCTCCTCTCCATTCCTAAGGGTAGATCAGACAAGCAACACCGCACTGAGGATGCAAGGTGGGTTCTTCCATTCCTGAACCTCTGGGAGATGCTCCAACGTGGTTTCCCGCCCCAAAAGGGAGCCTGACGTGATCCAAGGAGCTGTAGAAGGTTCACTTGAGCTCCTCGGATGCTTCGATTGCAGAATCTCTGAACCTCAGTGGTGGAAAAACAAGGGGCTTCTCGGAAGTCAGTCAACCGGGAGGAGGGTCACCCGCCTCGCCGGGAAACCGAAGCAGCCGCGCTGGGCGAAAAGCAGGAAGGAGGGCTCGGACGCCCGCGCCTCCCGACGCTGTCCCCGGGCTCCGACGCTGCTCCCTCGACGGCTGGCGCGAAGGGCATCCGCGTCCAAAATACCTGCGCCCTCCCAGCCGCGGCCGCCGCGGCCGCTGTCGCTACCGCTCGGGTCTGTCAGGGAGCGGAACTTCCTCCTCCGCGGCCACTGAGAAGCCCCGGCGTGAGCGGGGGGAGGGAAGGCGCTGCGGCCGCCCCCGCTCGGCTCCTCCTCCTCCTCTCGGCAGCGGGTTAAGTTAACCCAGGCGCCGGCTCCCAGAGCGAGGCCGCTTCTGACCCCGCCGTGCCCGGCCGCGGCGACCGAGCCTCCGCGACCCCGCGGCGTGGGAAGAAGCAAAGCCGCGGCCCCCCTGTCCGAGAACCCGGGGCAGGCGCCTGCTCATTCCTCGCTCAGCCCGGGGGCGGCGGCGGCCCTGGGCTCGCGAGAGCAGTCGCGCCTTGGGCGGGCAGAGGTCAGCTGCGTCTCCTTCCTCCCTGGCCGCCGTGGGGGACTGCCTGGCCGCCGTGGGGGCCTCCGCGGCGCAACCTCCGGTAGCTCGCAGCCGCTCGCTCTGGTGGTGGCGGCGACGGCTGCGGGAGAGACAGCGCGTCCACGCGGTGCGGGGCTGCGGCCCGGTCCTCGTCCCGTGGCTCCCTAGGCCGGGAGGGCGCGGAGCAGCCGACTGCCGACACCCGTTGGGCACACTCCTGAGGGGAGCCGGCGTGCGGGGGTGGGGCGGATGGCTCGGGCCTGCCTCCGGCCCCGACTCGCGAGTGGGCGTCCCCGAGCGGCGGAGTGTGAGGTGCGCGCGCACGCTCCCGGCCTCGCCGCCGCCGCCCCCGCCCCTTCCCCGCCCCACCCGGCCCGGCCCGCGCTCCGGCCTCGCGCTGCTGCTGCGGGCTCCAGCGCCCGCCCTCCCGCCCGTCGGCTGCGCGACCCCCGGAAGCGTCCTGCAGCCGGCGTCTGGGCACGTGATGGGAGAAGGTCGACCGTTCGCGCTTCACTGATAACTTCACCGGTGCCAGGCTTCGGCATCGCCAGTTCGTGGGATTGACCCGGCGTTTGGGAGGTTGGGGGCGGGGAGGGCGGGGAGGCTCAGGTCCCGAAGGCTTCGCTGCAATCCAAGGGTTGCTAGGACTAAAGGGATCTGACGGCCAAGGTTAACGTTTAATATTGCTTTGTGGAGATCGTGTCTTCAGTTATGGACCATTGGTCCCTACGGCTCAACAACTGAGCCTCCAACTTCTTCCTTACAGCCCACGTGCACGTCCTTGGGCACCCGAAGCTCGAGTCATCTCTACTGAGCAGCAACCGTGTGCCAGGCTCTGTGTTAAGAATAAAATGGCGACCTTCAGGTTAGGTTTCCTGGCTGAGGTGTCTCTGACAGCAGCCCATATGACCCTACAGGACAACAGCTTCCTCGTGGTTCAGTTTCTGGAAGACGTTCTCCCATCATCACACTCCTCACCACCACTCCTCCCATAAAAGAGATAAGTATGAACGAGAAGGTGCTAAAATCCAAAAAGACAACAATGTTGTTTAAATTCAGGCTTAAAAGCACCCTGAGTTGATTCTGTTATCCATAATCTTAAGAACCATGTTGTGATTAAGTCCAAAAAATTTCTATGTAATACACAAATATTCTCACTTGTTTGATACTAAGATGTCAGTGCCTCTACATATCCTTAGTGATGACTGGGAGTTGGAGAGCAGTCCCTTCAGCGGCAGGGACAAAAGGTCAGCCTTAGTTAAAAATCAAGCAAAAATCCTCATCTTCACTGGCACAATTCGAAGTACAATTACGGTCTGCAGTATTTCCAGAAGCTCTGCATATCTCACTATCTACCATATGCCAAAGAAGTCATTGTCATTGATTCACCAAATAAAGAGATAAAAATGTTAGGTGCCACCTCTCACCCAGTCAGGCTGGCAGCCCAGTCCAAAATGAAATTTTTGTTGGACACTTGTGAAAAGCAGGTATAAGAAATTCCCTGCCTTCCCAATGTGTCTTTATAAAGTGTGCCAATTTTATGAATAAGTTTCTAATGCTGAGCCTCTCTGTAAGCCAAAGGAAGAGAAACACTTGGGTTTCCAACTACTGAGGTCATTAATTTCCATGGAAAGATCAGGGGAAATAAATATTGACATCTGAATGAAATAGCAAGTTACATAAGCCTTGAAAGGTAAATGTTATCTAGGTTGACACCAAATTGTTAACCACAGAAATATCGATCATGAAACCTGCCTTAACCTAGTTGACAAGCATGACTTAAGCAGGCTCAACCTCATAACCAGTGGAGAAGACTTATCTGTGTCCTTTCCTCTTTCTTGCCCTTGCCTGTTTTGCAAAATTCATTTTTCCTTCAGGAGAGTAAAAATATTATTTAAATTAGAGGTTATTGCAGATGTCCAAATGCAGTCTGCAATTCTAAGGCCCTTGATGATGCTATCCGTTATTATAATCCTACACAAGCATCACAAAGTGTGTGTGTGTGTGTGTGTGTGTATTCTCTTCTAGAGACTAGGGCCCTCTCAATTTGAGTTTTAAAAGAATTAGTATTAGGGGCTTCCCTCGTGGCGCAGTGGTTGAGAGTCCGCCTGCCGATGCAGGGGACACGGGTTTGTGGCCTGGTCCGGGAAGATTCCCACATGTCGTGGAGCGGCTGGGCCCGTGAGCGATGGCCGCTGAGCCTGCGAGTCAGGAGCCTGTGCTCCGCAACGGGAGAGGCCACAACAGTAAGAGGCCCGCGTACCGCAAAAAAAAAAAAAGAATTAGTATTGTTTTGTTGGTTTTTAAAAGCAATTTGAAATTTGAAAAAGATTATAGCTGTTGTGTTAAGATGTTGGTATTATATATAGTTTTTCCCCATGTTCTCTGTTTGTGTTACTTTTATAATAAATAAATAATTTTTAAATAAAGTGATACTTGAGAAAGTTAAGGTCAGATTTCAAATAGGTGGACTCAGTTGTATCAAGATGAACACGTCTGAGGGCAATCAACAGAAATCAGAAAGTACATGAAATATACATATTTTTTCATATATACGTGTAATAGGGACGTATCTCATTCTAGACAGTACAAAGAGAATATTTCATTTTCAAGGAGTAGCTGTGCTTTGATCAATGGTATAGACAGGATTCCAAAGTGGCAGATAAAGTGGTAATTTCCCTTTTATAAATCCATGTAAATTAATTAATATTTTAGGAAATAGGAATTGTTCAATTCCTAACAAAACAAAATCTACCCCGACATATTTCAGATTTATAGGACCATTACTGGGATACACTTATGTATTACAATGCAAAAGTTATTTGTACAATCATACGTTAACTTTTCTATTATCGAAACAGTTTAACACCTATTACACACACACACACACACACACCATCTAGCTCTGTTTTAAGTGAAACTGAAGTCATATGCTAGAGAAAAAAAATACAGCTGGTATGCAAAAAGAGGCTTTTGATTTACTTACATGACTTGTTCCTTCTTAGTTTCAACTGGTTCCCAAATATCCCAAAGACATGACCCCTAAATGTGTAGAAAAATAACCAAGCTCTGGCCCTGCTCTTTCCACTCTTGCATTCTTCTGTAAAGCTTTTTTCCTACAGGTCAGGGATAACCTAAGTTCAATGTTATGAAACTCTCACTTCAGCTCCATGGTAAGTCAGGAGAGCCAAAAATCTTCACCTGTCTCTCTGAGCCAAAGTATTTAAGGCTCATTTGCTTATAAAAGACACATTTGTTGAAGGGTACTGTGTGATACAGCCTCTACTAGGTGCTAGAAGTTTGGAGAAGTCAGAATCCCTATCTTAGTGAACTCGAAGTCTTGTGTGGGGTGGTAAATGAGCACTGACAATTACCTGACAGGGAAGAGTGCTGTTAGACTAAAGCCCCAGGGGCTCATGTGTTCACTGAAAGGGCACCAGAGTGAAGGGAGGGAGATTGGGCCTGTGTCAAGGAAGGTTCCTAGATCAAGTGCCACCTGAGCTGAGCCTTTCATTAACCAGCAGGGAAGAACGGTGGTGTTCCAACATAGGGAGCAGAACATGCACAGGCATCCACAGCCGTTTGTTCTTGCCACTTATCCAGAAACTTCCCTGCTTTACTCTTCCAATAAATCACTTGCCTGGCCCTAAACCCCCAATACTCTTGAAGGGGGAAAGTGAAATTTTTAAATTTCAGAAAAACATATGACTATGGAAACACATTACTCTCTCCCAGTGCCTAAGACAGGGCCAAGCAATGAGGAAGCCAGAAGCTTCAGCTTCCCTGGGCTCATAGTAAATCTGCTTCTGCTCTGAACCCAGCCATATCTAAGGCTAGTTCATCCTTTGAACCTCTCAGTTACACAAGCCTATAAATTTCTTTTGCAGTCAGAATTAGTTTCTGTGGCTTGCAATGTAAAGTCTTGACTAATACACAGCGTGTCTTTGCATGGAGGTGCTGTGGCTGCCTGTAGTATGTGAAGCACCAGTAGTTTCACAAGCGTAAAGGATCGGGAACCAGAAGGAGCCCACTCTTTCAGGCCACCAACAGGCTTGGGCCAGGGACAAAAGTGGGCAGAAGACCTAAAATTGAAAGGATTGAACATGGGCTTCCCTGGGCTTCCCTGGTGGCGCAGTGGTTGAGAGTCCGCCTGCCGATGCAGGGGACGCAGGTTCGTGCCCCGGTCCAGGAAGATCCCACATGCCGCAAAGCGGCTGGGCCCGTGAGCCATGGCCGCTGAGACTGCGCGTCTGGAGTCTGTGCTGCGCAACGGGAGAGGCCACGACAGTGAGAGGCCCGTGTACCGCAAAAAAATAATAATAATAAAATAAAATAAAAAATCACTGAGCCTGGAGGGGTGAGCACAAAGAGGGTGAGAGGGGGGAAGAAAAAGCACACTAAATTAAAATAAGACAGAAAAAAACAAATAGAACCTTTCCACTCAAAATGATCCTGACCAGCAAATTCCAAAGACATTCAGATGTCTAATACTAAGAAAGATTGCTAACAAAATGAACACTCAGAATATGAACTTACTCCAGATAAAATTAACTCTATGGTACTGTGTAACAAAGAATTTTTTAATTAATATTTTTGCATTCTCAAAGCGATCAATGAAGGCATAGCACTCATTTTAAAAAGAAAAGAAATTAGGAAACAGATAAGCTGAATAAAGAACAGGTAAATAAGGTAAATATGGCAAAAAACTGATAGAAATCTTGGAAATAAAAATCTGGTCATTGAAATTTTTTAAAAAGTCAATACATGGGGTTAACCCTGGAGCTGGCCAAAGTTGAAGAGAAAAAGTAATTCGCCCAGAACATAGTATAGAAGAATTCACTCAGAAGAATTCACCCAGAACATAATATAGAAAAATAAAGAGATTTCAAAATGTGAAAAATAATTCAGATTCATGGGATTATATTGAGTGGCTTCAACATATGTCTCATAGGAGTTCCAGAAGGAAAAACTGAAGGGAAGAGTGGATAAGCTATACTTTAAAAAAGAAGAAAGAAATGACTGAAGATTTTCTAATCAAAACATCAGAACACCATATGTACTGAGCAAGGTAAATAAGAGTAAAGGAACACTTTTCTCACTATAGTGAAACAACAGAGTAATACGGATAAAGATAAAATCTCAAGTCACCAAAGGGAAACCACTGATTATTTACAAAGGAACTATAACCAGAGTTCTCAAAAGCAACCACAGAAACAAGAAAACAATTGAGTTTTCTCCAAGTATTGAATGGAACACTATCAACCAAGAATTTGATTTCCAGATAAACTGCCATTTCAGGGAGAGGGCAAAACAAAGACATTTTCAATCATAAAAGGCAAGGGAGTTTTCCACCCACAGACCTACACCAGAAGAACTGTTAAAGAATGTACTTCCCCCAATGAGAAAATTAAGCCCAGAGGGAAAGCATAAGATACAAAAGATACTAGTGAGGGAAGAAATTAACAAAATGTGATGGTAGAATTAAAAATAGCTACTTAAGGAGTATGGGATTAACAGATACAAGCTACCATACATAAAATAGATAAGCAACAAGGATTTACTATATAACACAGGGAACTATGTTCAATATCTTATAACAACCTATAATGGAAAATAATCTGAAAAAATATATATAACTGAATCACTTTGCTGTACGCCTGAAACTAACACAATATTGTAAATCAACTATATTTCAATAAAAATAATATTAATAGCTACTTTAGTGTTTAAAAGAAAAGGAAAGAAATGGTTACAGTGGGTAGTTAAAAGATGCTACGGTCTTTGTTATGTTTGGAAGAGGAATATAAATAATAACTGTCTGAATACTTTGTCTATAAGATATTTTATATTAATAAAAAACTGATCTAGAGCTTCTAAACATTCAGAGAGAAAAGAGTAGCAAGGGATGAGGATATTTGATATGGAAAACTGATCCTTCAATAGAAGGCAGGAAAGGAGAAAAAAGAAGAAAAAGACACGTCAAACAAAACACACAAATTAAATAGAATAGTAGAATTAAATTCTAATAACAGCAAGCACAATAACTAAACAGATTTAAATTAGTTACTAAAATACAGATTATCAGACTGGTTTAAAATAATATTCAGGTATGTAACACTAGCAAAAAACAAAACTAAACCACAGAAATATTGGATATAAAGGGATAAAAAAAGAAATTATCAAAATGCTGTCAAAAAGAAAGTCAATGAAGCATTATTAATATCAGACCAAATAAAGTCTTTTAAACCAAATGTATTAATAAAAATAAAGAGGGTCAGTACCAAAAGTCAAATGTACCTAATAACATAGCTTTCAATTACAGAAAGAAAAATTACAAAGAGAAACTGACAAACCCGCTCTCTGACTGGGAGATTTTAACAATCTATCAGACATGACTAGATCAAGAAGAACAACAACAAAAAAAAACAGAGGTAATAGGGACTGAACCATGAAGGGCCTCTAAGAAGGCCACGTTAAGGAGTTGGCTTTTATTCTGAGAGTAATAGGAAGCCATTAAAGGGTTCTAAACAAAGTAGTGATTAGATCAGATGTCCTTTTTTATAAGGATCACTCTGGCTAGAAAATGGAGAATGGACTTCAGGGTGGTCAGACCACATAAAGACAAGAAGACCATTTAGAAAACTCTTCCTTCCCTCTAGCTAAGAGATATTAATGGCCTGAACTATAGTAGGGTCATTGGTGAAGGAAAAGAGTGGGCATTTCAAGGGACATTCAGATAGCTTATTGATCGAATGGCAGGGGAGGGAATCAAAGATAGCCTCCATATCTGTGCCCTACAAGACTTGATGCTTAGCAATGAGGAGGAAGAGCAGGGTTTTGCTGGAGGCTGGGGGGAGCAGGGTGTGGGTGGAAGTAGGGAAAGGTAGAGATATTGTTTCCTTGTTTCTGGTGATAGCACTTGACTCTCAACCCCTCAATTTTGACATTCAAACTGGTTCATTAAAAAGTTAAATTATATTCAATGTACAAGGAATATGTAAATCAATTTTAAAAGATGTTTACCAGGGTTTCCCTGGTGGCGCAGTTGTTGAGAGTCCGCCTGCCGATGCAGGGGACGTGGGTCCGTGCCCCGGTCCGGGAGGATCCCACATGCCGCGGAGCGCCTGGGCCTGTGAGCTGTGGCCGCTGAACCTGCGCGTCCAGAGCCAAAAAGACGTCTACCAAAAAGTATTCTGTTTTAAACTATTGGTGCTTAGGGAATGTTTCAATCATCTGGGGGAAAATTACACTTTAACAATATCAGAAAAATGTGTGTATATTCTAAATAATCATTTTCCATATAATAATAATAGTCCTTTATGATTATTTTTATTGTAGATTTTCATATTTTTCTGTACATAATGGATTTTCAGACATACCTATTTGCCTAACTACTACAGTAATAAAGTAGTCATGACTTTCCTTAGTGCACAGCTGGTCTTAAAAACAAGGAAATCCAATCTGTTGACCTGTGAATTTTCAGAGTCATAGATTTCATGGCACATAACTCCCTTTCTTTTCCAGGTTGTTATTAATTACCTTAAACTAATTCCAAGTTTACAATGTGTGTTTATCTTTCAGAGAACAATGACTCTGCATTGACCGAAGTTGGGAGGTGTGTCCAATTATACAACCAAACTGAGGTTACTTACAAATGCTGGAAATTAGGAGCTATTTTTCCAAAGACACTTTATTCAGTAGCTTCAAGCATGAAAACAGTTTAAAGAACTTACAGATTTCCAATTATAATTTTAAGCTTTGTATTTATTTTACAGCTATTCCAAAATGCAAATGAGGTTCAAAGTTCCAAACATGCTGTGCAATTTCAATTTAATATTCTAATGCATGGAGTGAAGTTTGAGCCTATAATACAGAAACAGGACTACTTGAACAGCCAAGAAACCCTTTGGAGCCTTAAAGGGAAATCTGTTTGGGAGTCTGCAGACTAAAATGTTTCTGGTAGGAATGGAGCCACAGTGAGATGTGTGGCTCTAGCATTGCCTCTCAAGTGATGGCCAGGATGTGTTTTGAAAAGACAAAACTCTTTTTGTGTCTGATTTTTAAAGTTAACACTTATTTGAGGGCTAATATTGCACTAAATTTCATACATGGAGTCTGCTGTTTATTATGAGCCATTATGTTCAAGTTCACTTCAGACAATATTGCTCCTTCAATTGCAGTCCTCTGCATTCAGGGGCAGTGCAAGCAAAATAGTGAAGAGGGCTCTTCTCCTTTAGGGCCAGTTGCTGTATCACCCTACCTAAAACCTGATTTGGTTACCATCATGCTATATAGACATCTCTGTCTTGATGCAGAAATGCTAAACTCAGAGATTCCACTATCAAGATGTTGTAGGGTTCTTCCCTATAACAGAAGTTGAAAGAACGGATGCATTACACTTTTCTGATGTTTTTCGAAATTATAGTAACATGTTAGTTTTAAACAGCATGAAAAAAATTAGGCAACATCAATAAAATTATAGTTCTTTATATTTCTAGTTGAGCCAGATATGCATTAAAGTTGAAGGGGGTTTTCATTTTTGTTTTTGTGTTGGTGATAGTTTTTTTCTTCAAATCTTTGTGCTTCCTGGAAATATATATGCAAGGAAGGAAGGAACGAAGGAATTGATGCGCCAGTAGATGTGAATAATGCTGAAGATTTACATACACTACACAGAAATTACTACTACCTCTACAACTACATCAAGATTTGAAGATGGGATTAGTACCCAACAGAAAAAAAAAAACTAACTGTATCATTTTCACAGTAGCAACGTTAATCATTATGTTAATATATCAATAATAACAAGGAACTTGGAAAGGTCTTTAGTGCTTTCTCTCATTTTTAAGCAAAATATCCACAGTGTCCCCTTATTTTTATGAACTGGAGGAAAATGAAGACCCCTCAAACGGCTGTCTTGCTCTTTCTTACAAAGTTGTTCTCTGCATCTAAACTGAACTTCTCTCCTGACTTAACTTCTCTACCAGGGATTCCTATAGGCAGTGGGGAAAATGATAGTCACAGCCTCTTCTGGGTATCAGGTTCATTTAGGCTGATGTAACAGAAGAAGCAGAAATTCCTTATACAGATAAAAGCAGAGCTGAGGAGCAACCCCTAACCCCAAAGTAAGCAATCAAATGAAGCACTGCATAAATATAGAAAAAAGAACACCGAGAAGCAATATGAATAAAACCTGGAGGGAAGATGGACCAAGGGGCACAGAGCTGCAAGTCAATGATGGGTAAGGGACACAGAGGTCCCAAGTTGTAACTTTCCATAAAAGAGTTGGGTCTCTTGACATGACTGTGGCACAGCAAAGGCAGGGAAATGTTTATTTCTAATGAAATAACCAAATAGTCTGGGAGCATTTAAATCCCAAGATTACACTGAAGCATTCATTTATTCATTCATTCAACTAATTTATTTATTATTATTATCATCACCCCCACCATCACTGGTGTCAGGCGTTCTTTACCTTTTTCTGTTAACCAGAGAGATTAATGACTCCCATCTGAGTAACCAATTCCAGGGGTTCTCACTTCTAGCTGTAGCTCATAATCACCTATGGAGGTGTTTTTGTTGTTGTTTTTATGTTTTGGGTTTTTTTTTTAATTTGCAAGGCCTTGTCCCTTCCCTGAGCCACTAAGTGAGAATCTCCTGGGGCAGGATGTGGTCATGTAATGAACCTTAAGACGCTTCTCCAGAACAGAAAGCTTCCACGTCGTCACTGCCATCGACCTTAGGCTGAGGATTTCTGGAGCTCCCTGAGGAGGAGCCAGGATTCCAGCCTGGGTGAAAAACATACACACCTGCAGGCAGCCACTCCACTTCCGGAGAGCCAGGGTTCAGGCAGTTACCGCTTCTCTGAAGGTACAAGCTTTACAGACATCCTATTGTTTGGTGCAGATATAGGGGGAAATGAGTCAAAAGCACTGGTGGGGGGGGTAGATTTATCCACAAGGTTGCCTTCAAATGGTTTTATTCTATATACTGCTGGAGAATGGACTCATGGCTTATCTTCCAGAATTTATACAGCAAGCACTCCAAAATATCTGAGGAGTGAATAGATAGTTAGATCTAGCTATTGATGGATTAGGACTCTGCCACCTGCAACTGTGAAACTTGGAGCAGGCTACTTGACTTCTCTGATCCTCAGGAAAGTTGTAAAGATTACTTCCTCGTAGGTTCTTGCAATGACTAGAGGATAGAGCATGAGGAAAACAGCTGGCACAGTGCCCAGAACAAAGTTAATATGAATAGTTAATACACGTTTAGAAAAGCAGCACAGCCAAGTGCACCCAAGACTCATTTTCCTGATTTTGTCTTTCCTTATTTAATAAAAATGGATGTTACGACCATAATTGTCACTATCAAAACCCCAGAAAACAGGGGAGACAGGATGAAAGGTCAGAGGTTACTGGTCTGCCATTCTCTCAGGTAGACATTTATGAATTCTGACTCATTAATATTGATTAGACAACTTGTAGAGACCAGGTAGCACATACAGGAAAAATGGCCAACTGAGAGCTTGGCCTACTTTCATACCAGCTCCTCTGCAGAGAAATTAATCCAACGCAAAGTCAACATTTTCAGAACTGAAGTAAAAGACATAACTTAAAGCCCAGCTAAGTGTGCCCCTTTTCCCCATTCAAGAACCCAGGGTCAGGGACAAAAGAACCACCAATCACACATCAGATGCCATTTGAAAAAATCCGTGTCTGTTTTTTTTTTTAATAATGTATTATTATTTATTTATTCAGTTTTTCCCCATTTTTATTGAGATATAATTGACATGCAACACGGTAGAAGTTTAAGGTGTATGGTATAATGGTTTGACTTACACGTATTGCAAATCTGTTTTGCCTTTGATGATAATGATATCTAGCATTTAATGAGTGCTTACTACAGACAATGCGTACATCTCTTGTAATTCTCGGAACGTAGTTATTTCCTTGTTAGAGTTAAGGAACTCAAGGTTGCCGTTGAAACTGGAAAGGTTTAGAAATGTGCCCAAGATCAGTTGGTTAGTAGGAACCAGACTATCAGACCCCACAGCCTGGACTCATAACCACTGCACTGAACCGCCTTGTCAGACGCTAGCCTTGGGATTTCCCTGGCGGTCCAGTAGTTGAGAGTCCGCACTTCCACTGCAGGGGGAGTGGGTTTGACCCCTGGTCAGAGAACTAAGATCCTGCATGCCACGTAGCAAGGTCAAAAAACAAAACAAAACAGATGCTAACCTTCTCCCCCACTGGGTGGGCAGGTCTGGTCCCCATCCTGGTTTCCCATTTCATTCCGGTGTCCAGTTTCCTGAGGCTGAGCTCTTCCGGTCCCTGAGCTTAGCAGCATCTCTCTCAGTCTGACGAATCTGGGTGATATTTACTGCTAGTTCGCATAACATCTGAACCGTAGGGAGGCTGGCCCTTGCCCTTCCCATGGTGAAGGGAATGCTGTGATTTCATGGCAGGATTCCACCGGTGTAACTCCTCTCTCTGCCTATTTATTTAGGCATGCAGTCTCCAGCAGGCTCCCCCCACCGAGGGGACACAGCCACTCGGGCAGATGACAGAGACAATTAAGCAACAGCATGGGCTTTGAGGGAAAAAGAGAGCCAGGAATAAGGCAGGTTATTAGGGACATGTATTCACTGAGTCAGGGACATGACATGGACTGTAGTTGGTAGCAAGCTGTCACTCCCATCCCACTTGTACTGAGTGTCTTTCTCACTTTGAGGCCCAGCCACTCCTGATTTCCCTCCCCCAGAGCATAGGTGCTCTGGGCTTCACACGGCAGATGAATGATACCCTATTTTGCAGAAAATTCTAATAGTCTTAATTAAGAGATCTCAAAACATCATAACAACCTCGTTTCCTCATATCTCAGCCAAAACATGTTTAAAGGATACTTCTATCTGTTATGATCACATTATAATTTGTAAAGCTTATATGCATTTGAATGCTCTTTTCACAAACAAGAATAATGTGGCTTAGTCTCTGTGTCAACCATTTACGACCCACCCCACCTCCCACCGCACCTTACCCCCACCCTCACTGATAGGAAGATGAAGAATGGTCCTTTAATAGTTTTGAGAATACTCTCTAAACCACATTTTGTACTGATTCTGCATGTGGAATGTTTCTTTGCTAAGAAAAACCTCGTTTCAGTCCAATCCTACGTTGCCTTGGTTCTATTTCCTAGAATGAGCAGGAGGAAACTGAATAGAATATCACCGCGTTTCCCATTTTCATTTTTCTGCATGAGGTTAGTGGTGACGAGAACCTGCTTTTCAAAGCAATTGCATCAGTGGCAACTGGCCAGAGTCTGAGACTGTCTATCCCTAGCTGGCCTCAAGGTGGTCACCGATGCAGTAAGCTGTGGCCAAGGCCCTTCCTGATTTAGCTGTTATTCCAGAGAGAATCCACACAAGAAAGGATCATAGCAAAGGCACTGGCGACAGATTTTTTTTTGTTGAGAGAAGAGGATAGCAGGTGTGGGAATAGGGATGCAGAGACTGAGGATTTGAAATGCAGATTTTTTTTTCTCCAGAATTTCACAGCATTAAAGTGAGAAAGATAGATGATATTACTATTGCTGAATCCAAAAGATAATAAAAGAGTGCCCTCATCCTCTCCTACACACATACCTCCCTCCAACTATTTCTGTCCAAGTTTTTGCTTTCACTTTGGAGGAGTATTTTCTTATGGCAGGAATCTAAATGCAATTATGAAATACTGCCTGTTTCTCTAACCCACAGTGAAGCTACCTCCATCCTAAAACGAAAGAAAATGTGGTTGTTGTTTTTGTTTCCCCTGCAGGTATACTAAAATTAGTTGCTGAATTTACTCGTCTCTAAATTGTTTAATGGCAGTGTTTTGGGGCGTCTTCATAAAAACAAACCTCATGTAGCCAGGCTGTAAGCCTCTAATTGAAGGAAATCTTAACTTGCCTAAAGTGATTAAAGATAAGTGAGTCTGTAAGTTTGACTTACCCTACTTGAAATTCTTCTCTGTCCACAAAGTATATATAAATCTTTATGGAATGACCTATTAACTGCCTGCTGCTGGGACCAAGCTTTGGGCTTTGTTTCCATTATAAAATAAGGTCACTCTGCTTTTGGTATAAAAACGGATGTAGCTGCTTTGATAATTAAAATCTACAGGGTCCTGAAGAGATGATATATTTAAACCTCTAAAAAATAATGTGGAACCTATAAAATTACAAAAGGAGAAGGGATGTGTTCCCTATTACTGGTCATCAAATTATATGTTGTAATAGGGTATTGATGTCATTCTTTAAAAAGTAATTTCAAGAAGTTTTTTTTGAACTCTTTCAATCCAAATCCTGAGCCACTCCTTGTCTGGCAGACATTCTCCACTATCAAAGGGCACCTCTAGAGAGGGCTACAACTTGGAGGGTATCATTTAAATGTCTTCCACTTTGTATGAAGAGTCCTACTAAAAAATTCACTGATGCTGCCATTCGAGGAGCCTAGACTTAAAGGAAATCAACCTGACCCTTAACACGGGAGTTTTACTCATAGAGAGACCTGCTCCCTGCAAGCTTGTAGGCCCCAACCTGCTCTAGGAGAAGTTCTTTTCCCACTTTTATCTGCCGTAATTCAGAGCAGGTGCTTCGGCTCCAGTGTGAGAACACCATCTGGAGAGGCAGTACCTAGAAGTGAAATCAAACAAATGCTTTACTCCTCATGAGGTTCCAGTGGTCTCCTGGACTAGAATTTTTTTTTAAGTTACTCTTTGAATCAAAGAACTTTTAGGCTAAATCTTTGAGATTTTTATAACAAAGCTACAGTAATCCTACCTCAGTCAAGATACTTAGCCTCGCTAAGCCTTTATCATTTATAAAACAAGTAAATCATAATTTATTTTATGAATCACAAGATTGTTCTAAGTACTAAAAACAGTGGTGCCTGTCGAGAGAACACTGAGAGTAGTGCTCGCACTTGGTAATTGCTTCTGAAATGCTAGGTACAATAAGGAAAGTCAGGCAAGTAGTTTTAGCTCCATTTTACAGATGGGAAAACTGAGGCTCAGAGAGTTTACGTGGTTAAGATATTTAATGTAGAAGATAAACGGTGAGGCCAGGATCCCAAATTAGCGGTCTAGTGATACAGTGAAATTACTTCTACGGGATATGGGCTACAATTTGCTTCTTGTAATTGGTCGTTCTACAAATCCCCAAATGGCTGATTAGTCCAGTCTCCTCTCCAAATGGGAGGAAGTGCACCCTGGCACTGCATGCTGCAATGCTTGCCTGGCTCTCCCCCTGACTCCCTCACCTACCTCTGCCCCCAGAAGAACAGCCCTACTCCCCAAATGGAGCAGAGCTGTACTCTCTAGATCCTGTCCTGCTGATTGCTCACACTTGGGTTATGGTAAGGTGTCCCTGGAAATGTTGAGATTTACTTCAATTAGAGGCTATATCCTGGCCCTCCCTCACTTTCCCCTCTGTCTCTTTTTCTTCCTCTTCCTTTTTTTCTTTTTTTTTTTTTTGCGGTACACGGGCCTCTCACTGTCGTGGCCTCTCCTGTTGCGGAGCACAGGCTCCAGACGCGCAGGCCCAGCAGCCATGGCTCACGGGCCTAGCCACTCCGCGGCATGTGGTATCTTCCCGGACCGGAGCACGAACCCGCGTCCCCTGCATCGGCAGGTGGACTCCCAACCACTGCGCCACCAGGGAAGCCCTCTTCCTTTTTTTCTTGATTCTCTCACTCACTCGCTCGCTCTTCCTCCTCTCCCTACTGCCTCTTCCCCATCTTCCTGTTTTCCTCCCCCTCTCCTCCTTTCTCATTCTTCCCTCACCTCCTCTCCTTTCTCGTCTGCTCTGCCACCATCACCACCATCCTTATCATCACTACCACATTCCCTTCTAGAAGGCTCAAGGGTCTTGAAAGCAGATAGACCTGGGTTTGAATCCTGTCTCTCATACTAGTTGTGTGACTTTGGGGAAGTTAATTAAACTTTTTATGTCTAAATTTCCTCCCTTCTAGAATGGGACAGTTGATGATAATAAATACTGGTACTAATGGAATTAGAAATCAGGATGGGCACCTTGTGTGAGTACATGTTTCTCCTTGCCTGTTTCTCAACATCCTCCCCTCCCTTCACACCCATCACTGAACCCCACGATTGCAGTTTGTCATCCCACATGATTTGCCACAGGCAGAGGGTACTGCAGTGCGCCAGCACCTGCATGCTATTTGGTTCACATGGTAGTAAGGTTTCTCACAATAAATAGACCAGACTTTTGGTGTAGACTTTGGTCCCTTCTGGGTTTGGTCCAGGTGCTTCAGCTGACTTTGAGAGCAAAATTCTGGGACATTGACAAGCTAGGGACCGATCTTGCAACTTGCTGACTCCGTGGAGTAAGGACACCCGTGAGGTCTCTGAGGAGACAGACAGCTTCTCCTCCCCTGGCAATGCACCTGCCCCAACCCATGCTCATTTTGAATGTCAGCTTCATTTACTGGCTGTGTGGGCTTAAGTCACTCAACCCTGCTGGATCAGTCAACTCCCCTTGTACAGTCTACCTACCTCACAGGATCATGGTGAAGATCAGTAGGGAAAACACTCTATAGACTGCAGTGCACTACACAAGTGTAAACTATTATTTTTTAAATTTTACATTAAAATCTAGGAAGTCTTCTCATTCTGCTTCATTCTGTCAATGCGAGGACAAACCAAAATTGGAAGGAACTTTGAAAATTCAGAAAATCACATTTGGAATGGTATTTGAGAAACACCATTTTGAAGCTTTCAAAAAATACGTATATATATTTACGTCTTCTTATATTATGTATATATTAAGTATATTATTACATATTTATGGTTATTATGTTGAGTCACTGTTATAACCCAGATGGTGGAATTTTTAAAGCAACAATACACAATTTTATGTTAGTTAGCATACATGTAGCTTCTGATATGATACAAAAGTATTTTTTACCTTGAGGTTTATTGGTCTTCTATTTATTTACCCTGCGCCAATCATTAGAAATTATTTTCCAAGGCATAAATGTCAACTATAGGAGCCCCAGGTGACCCATCTTTGCTGTAACGTAAACTAGATTATATAGTGGAATGGGTAAGGGTATTGAATACCAATGCATTGGGTTTGGAGTTTTATTACTCTCTCTGGCCACTGAGCCTACCAGTTATAAATTATATTTTATTACCTTCTAGAAAAACAAATTAAGTGATGAGCAACTCACATTCCACATGCAAAACAGCTATCTGAGAAGTAAGATTCGGCTGGGCAAATCCCCGTTTTTCCCCCGGGGGAGGGGGAAAGAGAGGAAGAGGGATGAAGAATGTGTTTGTTTTGAAGTAGCTGAAATAACCTGACTTGCCAGTCCATCCTGTTACTTGAGCCAGCTAGTTCCCCCCTGTGGTGATGTAACAGTGGGCAGGGAAGTCCCTGGCGGTCCAGGGGCTAGGGCTCGGTGTTTTACCCAGGTTCAATCCCTGGTCGGGGAACTAAGTTCCCACAAGCCATGCGGCGTGGCCAAAAAACAAACCAGTGGGCAGTCAGAGGGGTCTGTAGCCCATCTCACCCACAGCATCTCGACTCCCCCTCAAGAAAAGAGGGCAATGAATGACAGTTGATATGGCCTACAGAGTTAGTCCATATGCTTATTTGGATAATTTCTGCTCACGCTTATCTTGGTTGGATGTTGGTTGGATGTGATGTCACTTGGTAGCCACTTTCAGTCTTAAAAGAGCTTTGCTTCTTCCTTTTGTTAGTCGTCTTTGTTTACATTCAAATAAGTTTATCCCCTCAACTTCTTTTACATTTTGCCTTATGCTTGTTCATTTTTTGCTCCTGCTTTGTTTCTGCTTCATAATTTTCCTAATCTGTTTTCTAGACTTTTTTATACCTTCTTTCTCTGATTCCCCACTGTATTTCCACTCCATTCAGGGTGGATGAGGTTTACATCGTCTTGGGAGGGTCAAGAACTGTGTTTCCCAAAGTACACAGCACACAAACTGTGATTTGGGCTTAAGTGGCATGGGAGAGGATTATCAGTAGTACCCAGACGCTGACATTAAATGACATTGAATCACACAGTGAGAAAGTTATTCCCTTTCCAATGCTCTCTCAGTCCTGCTGATTACTTCGAGGGAAAAGTTTCCATTTGGTCCTTGTACAGCTATCACTTCCTAATCTCCCTTTTTTTTTTTTTAAAGATAGAATGTATTTATTTATTTATTTTTTTCCTCTGTGTATTTATTTTTTTACCCTTTAGAACGAGAGAGCAGGCCTCAGGCTGAGAGCCTCTGGCACGCAGTAGTATCTAGCTGGAGGTGTTTCATTTGCATTGTTTGGGTTTCTATTACATAAGTACTTGTTTTTATTGTTACCTCCTATTTACGGCAAGTGTTTTTTTTTTTTTTTTTACAGTCATGTTATAAAGTCTCTTCTTTAAAAGAGTATATGTAAGTTTAAAGTGCATATTGGTTTAAAGAAAGACATTAAGTGAAGTTAAGCACAAAGAGATGGCAAAAATGTTGAGGGTGGTAGCGTGGGAATGGCTAAAGTTCGGGAGATAATAGCCTAGAATCACTCCATAAACATTTGTTATTTTCTTTTTGCTTTACGGTATTATATGTTAGTTTTCAAAGCATCCTTGTTAATAACATCCAGGTCTAGATGCAAGTCATTCTACTTCCGAATTTCTCCAATTGAAATTATACACCGATTATGTCATGGTCTCTTTTAGGTCCCTTCAGTCATAGGGTTTTGACAAGCTTCTCTTCAAATAGACACTGAAAATCACTGATGTTCCAGTAGGCAGTCTAGGACAAGTATTCTGGACAGTGGTCTGCTACAATCTATAGTTGTTTTTTTTTTTTTTAACCCCATCTTCCCTCTTCTGCCATGAGGAAGAATATAGGTCATAGGACTTCAAGACTTTGACATTTCTTTAGAATTCTTCAAGATGATCTCACTAATCCCAAGTAATGCAATCTTTGCAAACTTTTCTCTAAAGGGAGAAGGTTCATGCTGCTCTCTTTTATGCTGTTTTCCCTGAAGACCACTCAGTCCCATTTATAGAAAGAAAAATTTTGGTCTTAGGGTGTAACATTCTCCTCAACCTCTCTTTTCACCCAGCAGCGAAACTCTCTAAGATTTCTCAATTTATTCTTGGGGAACCAGTTGAAACATCCTCAAGAGCAGAGGCCTTTCGCTCCTCCTGAGTCTGTCTCGGTAGGCTTCCGTCTGCAGGGGTTGGGGAAAACTTCTGGATCTCTGTTCCAGCCTGCTGCCCAGTGTGCAGCAAGCCCTCTGAACAAACCAGAGCAGGTTTGAGTCCATGTGGGTGTTCCTTGTCCCACCTTCTTTTAGGCACAGGGACACTGCCACCCGCACCTACCTCTTCCTTTCCTTCAGAAAAATTCAAGCCTTGCACTCACAGTTCCAAAGAGGGTAAAGTCAAACCTTTATGCTAAAACCACATAATCCTAATCCACCCAATTCTCGTAAAAGGAGGCGAGTCGGGTATAGGTCGTGGAGTGATTGAGAGGTCGTAACTGCTTGTGATCCGCTGTCCCACACCACGTGACATCAAATCCCCCTTGTTCCTTTTGCATCCACTCTGCTACCCTTGAATCTCTGCACGCCTAGTGACTGCTATTGCGAGGGGCAGGACCAATTCATATCTTAGCCACTTTGCTGGGTCTGACTCTCTGTGATGTTTTTACCTTGTGAACACTAAAGATGGGTTTTCTACCTGATCAGTGTTCTTGCGTGTAGCCTCGTTCCCTACACCAATAACCCATTAAAGGGCACTTTTTTTAAAAAAATGCTTTTTTTAAAAAAAATTATTTATTTATTTATTTTTGGCTGTGCTGGGTCTTCGTTTCTATGCGAGGGCTTTATCTAGTTGCGGCGAGTGGGGGCCACTCTTCATCGTAGTGCACGGGCCTCTCACTGTCGTGGCCTTCTCTTGTTGCGGAGCACAGGCTCCAGGCACGCAGGCTCAGTAGCTGTGGTGCACGAGCTTAGTTGCTCCGCGGCACGTGGGATCTTCCCACACCAGGGCTCGAACCCGTGTCCCCTGCATTGGCAGGCAGATTCTCAACCACTGCGCCACCAGGGAAGCCCTAAAGGGCACTTTTGTCTTGCAGTTTTCTGAGCACTGCTCCCCACGTTATTTCTTGGAAGACAGCCTTGCGACTGGCAAGAGGTCACCTATAGGTCTTCTCAGAAGCCCTAGATCTAGTCAGGACTTCGCCTTCCTGGTAGTTCAGTGGCTGTCCCAGTTGGTTTGGGTGACCTGTTCTTAGACTGCCAGTCAGAGTTTTGATTGACATATTCTGCTCAAGGCAGCCCCAATAATTACTTGTTCACACAGAGCTTGATCTATACCTTCTTCATTACCATCATAGGGTCTCCAATTTTAATAAGTAAGCTTTTTTGGTCTTTTCTGGCTCACTGATGATTTAGCGATTTTGCCTGTGTAACTCTACAGTTGATAACACTTCCAAATACCTGCTCAAGACTTCTCAAACATCAGGTAGTCTTACTGAAATAGCACATGACTTAGGATATCTATAACCTCAAATGTCAAGCTTCTAACGCTCTCCGTTAACGTTCCTCAATTTCCTAAATGAGGTAGTGCTTGTAAAGTGCTTCGCACGATGCCTGACACTTAGTAAGTAAGCAGTAGATGTGAGCTATTGTCATAGCTGTGTTTGGTGCTGTTACTATTTCACTTCTGACACCTGCCATTTTTGCAGTGTCTAAGTGGTTTTCCCTAGCCGCAGTGTAATGTTTTTTTCCCGCAATGCCGTGGTAATTCTCTTGAGGAACACACCACATTTTGCCTCCACCCACCCCCACCCCCCATGGATTCTACCCCGGCCTGTCCCAGAACATGAGCTTGTATGTGCGTACGGCAGCAGGTAACCTGCTTAGGTTTTAAATCCATTGGGTGATCTTTTATCCGAGGACTCTGGTCATACCTGACATTTACTGCCTGTCTTGATCCAGGAAGAAATTCAGTCTCTACAGAAACTCAGTCTTCAAGGTAGAGAGGACCGGGTTAAAAGACTACTTTCTAATACTTATCTCTCCAAGGGATGCAAAATAATTAAGCTCTAGCAAGGCTGCATTTTCTTTCTCTTCCTTTCCGAAAAACTTGCCAAGCACTTTATGCCTTTCCAGGGTCTTTCAGGAAGACTGTCAGGTGTTTGTAATTTCAACTTCCTCACTACTCACGGGCACTCACAAACAAACTGAGACCCACACCTATTTAGGTCTCCTGCAGTATCGCTGCCATTTCCGAATCCCAATTCACTCTAGGGCTTAGAAGGAACAATTAGTCCTTGTTATATGCATGTACAGCATTAGGATTCATAAAACCCTGGAAGGAACCCTAAAATGTAACAATATTCAGACTTCGTCAACCTGTGAGGTTTCATGGACATTTATACCCAAACTGCAGTGACTCAGAGCACACTCTTCCTGCCCTCAGCCCCTCTGCTAGCTGATTTGCCCTAAGTCCAGTCTTCCCTGGGTTCCATTCTTTAGCAGTTTCCATGAATTCCTGTGAGTGTTTGTACACATCCTCTCTGGCTTACTAATGAAGCTGGTGCTCAGACTCTGCCCACCTTGATAATGCGTGCTTGGAGAGAGAGAATCTCTCTCCCTTGCCTTCTTCAAGGTTCCAGGTGTGATGATCCACCTTACTCTGGTCTCCTCCTCGTCTTGTGTCTCATTCTCAGGGTTCTGTGACAGCTCAGTAATCTTTTCTGAAGTGGGAAGGAGAAGATTCCCTCAGCCAGCTTCCCAGGGTAACACTCAGTGAAGGATATACCATCACAAAGCTGCCTGAGCCCCAAAGTGTTATTGTGCTCTTTGATCGTGCTGCTCTTCAAACTCTCTTACACACACACACACACATACACACACACACCCCACAAACACTGAGGTTCTGTCACAAAGAAAAAGTGACTAGACTGGGATGGGTCAATGGCCACCCTAAACAGCTATCTTCCTATCATAAAGCTTCAGCATGATTCTAAAAGTCTCATTAGAAAATAACTTCAATGATGATGAAGAATAAAAGCATAGCTATACCAAAAAAGTCTACTGCTCATCCCCAGTAAGCTCAGGTTTGTCATGCTGAAGAAACAGCTTAATACAGGATATGCATTTTGCCGATACAAATGGACACAAACACACAGAAACTTCCCTATAAACCTCTGAGTTCCTGAAGTTTTCTAAATTAATAAATTCCATAATTTTCCTAAGGAAAGTCACAAATTCAGTTACAGCTTCCCTTCAACAAGATATCTTTTAAAAATATCATATGTTATCACTTATGTGGAATCTAAAAAAATGGTACAAATGAACTTACAAACAGAAATAGACTCACAGACACAGAAAACAAACTTACGGTTACCAAAGGGGAAGGAGGGGGAGGGATAAATTGGGAGTTTGGGATTAACATATACACACTACTATATATAGAATAGATAACCCACAAGGACCTGCAGTATAGCACAGGGAACTACACTCGATATCTTGTAATAACCTTTAATGGAAAAGAATCTGAAAAAGAATATATACATATATATGTACATATACATATATATAACTGAACCACTTCGCTGTATACCTAAAACTAATACAACTTTGTAACTCAACTATACTTCAATTTTAAACAATATCAAAGTAGTACCTTGTGCAGAAAATCCAGTTCCACCAGGAATCAAATAGACTTCACCTGCTTTTTCATTCTTGCTTTTCTTCCCTCTTCTATGACTGAGACCTATCTTCAGGAAGGAGTGACAAGGAGCTCTAGGGATCTGGTCACTCAGATCCATCAAATTCAGCCTTGACTGTCAAACAGGCCACATGTTTCACTTTCACATTTATTCTTTCCATTTTCGAAGCCTCAGACAGCACATCATATACTTTCCTACATTAAGGTCCCCCAAGTAGTAAATTGTGAGTTAGTTGCAACTTGCGACTGGGAGGAAACAAATAGTTCAGGATGTAGAATACTGACTCTAGTCCTGTTTTATTGTCTGTCTACTATCACTTGAGGTTGTCAAGCAAGATTGATGTACAGAAGACATGCCAGGCCGTGCAGTCCTGTATTAGTAGCAGGTTTGGGCTCCAAACCCCTATGTAGTTCTTTGATGAGGTCTACGTTTTGCCTTCTTTTTAAGGGAATGAAGTTTGCTATATAAAACTCTAATTTTTATGTAATCAAATTTATCAGTCTTTCCTTTACAACTTCTGGGTTTTGTGTTATATTTTCTAAAGTCTTGCCCATTCTAGAAGCACAAAAATATGCATCCATGTGTTCTTATAGGATGTCTGTGATTTCGTGTTTTACACGTATATCTTTGATCCATCTGGAACTTATTTTGGCAAATCAGTAAATCCAGTTACCATTTATTGAATAATGTTCCTTTTAAAGAAGTCCTTAAAATTGCAAACTTTTCCATGTACATTTTAAATATGATTCAATTTATACAAGCTCTATATATATACTTACTTATAAAAGTTCTATTTAAAACATAACGCCAGAAACAGTTATGGGACTGTGGACCGTTGTTCAAATGCTCCCTCCTTGGTCTATTTCCTCACCTATAAAAATTAAGACAACACTATCTACCTTGAAGCGTTCTTGTGAAGATTTTAAGTGTAAAGTATGTATTTAGATAAATGGGAATTTCTTTCTGTTCAATTTTCTGCAGTAAAGCGATGTGAGCCCTCAGAACAAGGATCCAATTTGGGTGTAAAATTCAGTTTCTCTTTACTTCCTGAGCATGTAGAGATGGCAAAGGGGGTCATGGCTTTTTCAACAGTGACACATAATTGTTTTCCTCTCTGGTCAGTGCCTAAAGAGGTATCTTATTTAATCCTCTTGAGGTACCTTTTTGGTTCCCCAAATATTTCATCAAGTTATGGTGCTGGCGGCAAGTGGTACCACACAGACCTGCGTTTGAATTTCAGTTCTGCCACTTGCCAAGTACGTGGCCATTCTTGAGGAATAATTTAAAGGGGGAGAATAATAGCCCCTATGTTATAGGGTCATGGTTGGATAAAATACAAATCCTTGTGTAATGCAAGTTCCATGAGGACAAGAACTTTGTCTTGTTAATCACAGTATCCCCAGTGCTAGAATAGTGCTTGGTGTGCAATTAACACTTATTAAATCAGTATTGAAGGAAGGAGGGAAGGAAGGAAGGAGGGATGGAACGAAGGAAGGAAGGAAGGGAGGGAGGGAGGAAGGAAGGGAGGTAGTGCAATTAGCAAGTTGCCAAAGGAAGTGGGCTAAAACTGTTAGCTGTAAGCAGAGGTCAGAGGTAACGAAAATGTGGTCCTGCCTTCAGGGGTTACAATCTGTATCTGAAAACTAAGGTGTATAGTACTTACCTATGAGGCATAAAGAAATGCACAGTATCACATAAGCATAAACAAAGTGCTTTGGAGGCAAGTGGGAAGTAGTGAATTTCAACTGGAGGATTAGGGAAATACTTCACGGAAGAGGGCTGTGTTTAAGCCGGACCTGAAAAGAGAATAGATTTTTTTTTAAAGAGATTTGATTTTCCAGGCTGGGGGAGAAAAAGAAACAACACAAAATGGGATAAGTGTTTGGCATATTCCAGGACCAGAGTTTAGTATGAGCAATGAGAGTGCACGTCAGGTAGAAGAAAGAGTGTCTGATATGTCAATCACGGCAGCCTTGAGTGTTCCACTGTAGTGTTTAATTAAGACAGTGCACAAAACTGAAGGTTTTTGAGTTGCCATGTTATAGGGACAGGATCAGATTATTATTAATATTGTGTTTTACTTATTCATTATTTGTATTCATTATTCAGAAATCAGTGCAAAGGATGACTTAGAAGTGGTAAACATTTAGAAACTGTTGTAATAGCTCAGGAGAGAAGCGCTGATGATCTAAACTTGAGAGTTGCTGAGGAAAGGAAAAGGAGGAAGAGACAAAAAGTGAGAGGGGAGTGCACGGTCAGAGATAGTTGAGAGTCTGCCAGGCAGTTAGGTAATGTCAGAAATACAAGAGGACAAACAGGGTCAGTTTAGTCTGGGAAGTGTTGAATTTAAGGATGTCTTCTAGACACTCAGTTGGAAATAGGCCACTGATACCCAAGAAGATGTCAGAAGTAGAGGTGTGTCGGCATTCCTCTGTCATTAATGAGACGATCAGAGTTGCTTTTCTAAGATGTTTACAGTCAACATAAAATATAGAAATGGAAGTGTCTCAGATCAATGAGGAAAGATGAATTATTCAATAAATAGTGTTGATGAAATTGGCTGGTTATGTGGTCAAAAAAAATGTGGCACTCCAGCTCACACTGTACTCAAAAATAAATCCCAGACAAAGCAAATGTGGAATTGAAAATATAAAAAGTCAGAGACATATTTAGGTAAGGAATAGGTATGTATATAAGTATATATACACACACATATATATATGAATATACACATTTGAATTGATTTCCATATCTATATATATTTACTGAAATCTGTGAGCTTACACTGATGCCTCTGATATCACTTCAACAGCACAGTGTTTATTCTCTTTCTCCTTTACTTTATTTTTAAGTCTCTTATATGACAGTGAGAAACTTGGCCCTCATTATTTTTAATCTATTTATGTATTTGATCAACTCTCCAGTATGCTGGCTGCTCCTTTCCCTGAATAGCTACCTTCTCACCCTACTTGAGTTCTGACACCCAACAGTAGGCCACCCATCTGATGTCTACATTGCTTTGCCCTGTATGATGGCTTTAGGACTGAATTATTCAGAAAGGGGAAGGGAAGAAGAGGACGGGAAGAGGAGAAGACCCTTCTGTTTTTTGGTGATTGAGCATGCATCAGAGGGGTCCACCTTCGCAGTTGGGTCCTCTAAGGTAGCTGACAGCACCACAGTGTGACCTGGCATAATCCAGTCAGAGAACTCATTTCCATGTGATCTTTTTTTAAAAGGGTATTACCTTGGAGTGATGAATTTACTTACCAATGTGCTGCCCATTAGTTTAACACAGAAAATAAATATTCCAAATTGCCAAAATCTACATACACATGTAAATATATATATATGCTTCTGTTTCATTCAACTACCATTCATCAAACACCTTCTTTGCTCAATGCATTCTGGGAAAAATAAGGTCCCGGAGCATCACTGGCGTCCAAGAGTTCACAGTCTCATTGGAGAAATTAAACACAGAGACTTAAAGCAGATAAGTACAATTTAAAAATAAGTAGTTCAACACAATTCTGGCGCAAGCTGGCGCCAGATCCCCGATTCTCGTGCAGCCAAGTAGATGAAGACATAATTTCTGCAAGCCTGGCTTATCTGGGGCTGACGCTGACAGCCTGGTAGGGCAGGCTGAAGACTCACTCTTAGTAAAAGGGAGCCATCCTGTACGAGCAAGTTTTCTCTCCAAGGACATTTTATCGTAACCACTTCCTGCCAACTAAATAAAAATTGCTACCATCCTGTATTACGCAGAACAAAGGGCTGTCTGCAGATCCTAATGGATCATTGCCCCATTCCCAAATAGAGCAGGGTCTGTGATCCCAGGGGTTCCTCTTCCATCACTCAGACTCCACGTGAGAGCTTCTCCAGGAAAAATGGGTGTGGGAACTCTGACATCCTCTCCTTTGGTTACATAAGTAATACAAATTCTTTTTTAGAAATTATACACAGGCTAAAGTGCAAACATTACCCATAGTCTTACAATTTTTAGAACAAATACTTTCAGAAATTTCTTTCTATGCGTTTGTTTAACCTTGGGTAGGTAATGTAATTGGTTGCTGTATGTCAGTTTCCTCGTCCATAAAATGAAGATAGTAATAGTAATATGATTCACCTCAGAGTGAGGGCAAAACATGAGTTAATATACACTAAGTGCTTTGAATAGTGATGTTGCATTGCAAGATCTGTAAAAAATAATATTACCTATATTTATCTAGCATTTATCTACCTAGATTCAGCTATATATTTATATTAAGTGGGAAGGAAGTATTAATATTTCTTTGTAGCCTGCTTTTTTTATCTAATGATATAACATGAACTTCTTCCCTTGTGTGACAGTTTTAAAAGTGCAAAGAGACCATTAGATTGTTTGAGTGATTTTTCTAAAGTGAAAAGTAGTGTAGGGAATGGACCCTGGTCCTGCAAGGGTATTAGTTCAAGGTGATGAGCCAGGTTAGGGCAAGGCCTAGATCTAATACTTTTTGAAATCAGAAGGTTGGGATGCTGCTTGTATATAATCTCAGAGTCTAAGCTGAGCACAGCTTTGAGCTCCTCTAGCTCATAAGTTTTCAAATTTTTGTTGTTGTTAAAACAGTAAAGCCATGTTGTTCCCCAACAAAATCTCATGTGGAACTCTACCCAATAAATAAAACAATTTTAGAACATCAGAGTAAATTTATTTCATAAGTTCAAGGGTACAATATTTGCTTATCAATAAGATCACTAAGGCTGCTTGATTAAGAAAAATTGGAACTCCAAAGATACAGATGATGATCACACTCTTATGTAGCAGCCACTTCCATGAAATGGGGTAAAGCCTTTGTGAAGTCCTGTAGCCCCACTGCCATGGAATGAGGTATCAGAACCAGCATTACAACACCCTTATTTTTCTGATGAGAAAATGAGGCCCAGAGGTGTTGTGTACTGCTCGGGCTTTTAACATGAAAAGTCCCAACAATAAAAATAATCTGATAACAGAATGAAAATAAATATTTCATTGAAGAAAGTATCTGGAATGGTTAAATGTATTATCCACCAAATACAGTTCTTTTCAATTTAAATGATTTCCATAGAGTTCTTCAATTAATAAAAATGGAAATGGTCAATTAACTAAACAGCTGTTCTTTATTGTTTTGAATTATCCTCATAGCTTGTAAGCACTGAATTGTGCTATGTAATTTGTATTTTATTCCATTAATGGATATAGATTTACTGATTATCTCTAATAATTAAATTATGCATTTCAACTTATGAATCAGCATCTCGTTTTCTACGTATCGGCTCTTTTCGTCTTTTAAATATCCATCCCATCATCTGTAATTTCAGTTGTTTTCTCATCATGAAGCTTGCCTACAAAACTCAGGAAAACACTATTGTCAAACAAGTTCCTTCATTAGTTAAACAAGACCAAGCTTCACTGACAGAAACTTAAAAAGTTCATTCTGTATTTTCCCCTGCCACTTCCTCCTCACACCCTGGACACTTGATGCACGTGCCTTAGTGTAGTTATAGCTACTCTGCCCTGTTTATATGAGGACTGACAACCCCCTGACTTGTGTGTTGGGCATAGTCCTGCAGAACTTTATGTATATTTCATTTTTTTTAAAAACTAAAAAAAGGGGGCTTCCCTGGTGGCGCAATGGTTGAGAGTCCACCTGCTGATGCAGGGGACACGGGTTCGTGCCCCAGTCCGGGAGGATCCCACATGCCGCAGAGCGGCTGGGCCCATGAGCCGTGGCCGCTGAGCCTGCGCGTCCAGAACCTGTGCTCCGCAGCGGGAGAGGCCACAACAGTGAGAGGCCCATGTACCACAAACAAAACAAAACAAAACAAAAACTTAAAAAAGGAAGAAAACAGTTCTCACAAATGATCCAAAGTCAAGTTTTTAAAAATTACATTGGGAAATATATTATATATGCAAAAAATGTATAAAGGTATTTACAGAAAAGTAGTCATTTGTTCTTTTAAAAATTAGTGACATCATAAAATCATACTTGCTTATTGTAGACAGTTTAGAAAATATTTTAAAAGTATAAAAACATATAACATAATTGAAAATCACCCGTAAATAAATCTACCCTTCTTTGTTTTCTCTGTCTGTATCTATAGATGTATACATACATATACCAAATATATGTATATATGCATATTTAAATTTTTTGTGTCCTCCATTTTCACTCAGTAATATAACTTGATTATTTTCCCATGCATTCAATGTTTTGAAAAATCTGATTTTAAAGACATCTTTATTTCTTCCCCCTTTTTTTGAATACTGGCTTTTCTTACAAGTGTTTTCTTATTATGAATAAGACTGTGATGTAGAACTTTAGGCATAAATATTTGCCCTCATCTCTGATTTTTTTTTCTTTGTGTTAAGGTCGTATCTTCTGACATCAGGTTGTGTGACTAGATTGATATTCTCCTAGTAATGCTCCTAAATCTATTCTAGTCAGTATATAAACGATTTTGACACTAAAGTTCCTGGAAGAATTGTTACAGGCGCATGTTGACAACACTGGTGAATTCTAGTTCCTGCTCTGATTTGGTTGACTGAACTTTGGTTCCTGTATATCTTTTGGCTTCTGGAAGTTTCTTTTGGACCAAACTGTGTTCACATGATAAATATGCAAATAAAACAGACTGAGATTTGATGGCCGTCCAGGATTAATGGGAAGACTTGGATCCAGCAAAGGAGAGATGAGGAAGGGCAGAAGAGGTAGGAGTGGAAGGAAAGTAGCATCAAGATGTGGCACTTGAAATTAGAAAGAGAAAAATCAAGTAAGTCATTGGGCAATGGTGCCAAAGGCAGCAGAAAGATCAAGATGAAATGAATCAAAGAGACATCATTAGATTTGGTCAGAAAGTGAGCATCTTTTACTGGGAGATGGGAATGAACTTAACTTTCTCTAGAAACAGAAAGAAAACCCGTGTAACTGGAAGGACGTAAATGAAGAAGAGATTGGGGTGGCTCTGGGGTGATGGTTAAGAAGGTTAGAGATGCAGATGTAGGCAGGCCGCCAGATTTTATACGACCTTATGAGATTTTGAGTTTTGTTCTAAGTGTAGCTGGAAATCAACTTTGATAGAGAAATAATCCTGAAGTCAAACGATTGTGTCCTTGCCCCATGTGGCATAAGGGCCTCATTTAAGTACTCTAAAGATCCAGAATGCTAATGTTTATGAAAATAAGATTTGCAGGTAGAGGGGACATATTTTTATTTGGTCCACTTAACTAACCTTTCCCATCTCTTCTGGTAAGTGCAGCCACTTGACCTACCCCAAACCAGGTATGTCTACTAAACAGAACCTTACTCTCTCTGGCCTCAGGTATGCACACATCACCTAGGTCTAGCCAATCAGGCTCCCGTTCCTCTGGCCACAGTGACTGGCCCAGACATGGGTATCTGACTTAAGCCAGGACTATCACAGTTGTTCCCAACAGAGTCGGATGCTGGATGGGAAAAAACTGTCTCCATCCTCTGGGGTCACCAAGCAGGGATGATGCCAGCTTGACAATATCTGTGACCACTCCCTCCTTCTTCCACTCTAGATTTCTCCTACTCTCACCTCCTCAGCATAGAACCCCCCTCTGTAATTGGAAAGAATTAGGTGAACATGCAGAACAAAGCTGAAAATGGAGGGGGAGAAAAAGATCTAGAGCTGGCAACTGACACACTTCCTAACTCTCAGGGATCCCAAAGGCCATCTCCTTCCTGGACTTCCTGTTTGGAGGGCCTGATCAAATAAATGTCCCTTTTTTGCTCAAGGTAGTTTGAATTTGGTTTCTGTCACAATCCAAATAATTCTGACTATTGCAGTGTGTTAAAGAGGGGAAAGCAAAGTCTGTTAACATTTACACACACTCTCCATGCTTTCTCTTCTTTATCACTAGAAACAGAGGTATGTGAACAGTTGGGATGTGTATCACTTGAGACTTCAGTTTCCCCGCCAAAGACATGTACATGTAAATTCTCCAATGACCATTCACTCTTTCTTTCATAGCTTCCTCCTAATGGTGTGCTTTTTTTTCTTTGGGGAAAAAAAAGAGCTGATTTGTAACACTTGGCAATTTCTGTTCTACAGATCCTCCCACTATGGCAGATTAAACTACCAAAGGTATGGCAACCCAGCTAGAAAAATTTCTGAATGTGAGAGTCAGTAAGAGCAGGCTTCAGCACACCATCATTTTCCTCTCTTTCTTCATATAATCTCCTGTTCACTCTTCCCTGTTCTGTGCAACTGCCTTCCCTCTCTGCCACGTGTTACCCACAATTTCACCTAGGATTTCCTTCCGTTCTCCTTTCCTCTGAGTCTCACCAGCATCATCATCCTGTCTGATGCCAACAACATAAGGTTACTGGGAAGAACAGAGGCCTTGCTGTCATGTTTAGATTCAGTCACTTGTGACCTTGAGCAAGTTACTTAATTACATTGAGCTTGGTTCTCTAATGTATAAAGTGATAAAAACAGTACCTCCCCATAATGGCTATGAGGACTATCTAAGACAATTGTTATGAGAAATGCCAAGTGAAAGCTTTTGTCTTTCCAAGGCCTTCAGAGAGAGTGATAACACCTCAACTGTGCCCCCAGGACATCCCCCCTCCCCGGGCTAGTTCTTGCAACGGGCATTGCGCTTGTCTCTCCCGTCGCTCACGGAACTCTTTGAGCGCAGGGCTTTGTCTTATTCATCTTCATACCCCGGATCCTGGCTCAGTGTCTGGAACATGGTAGATGCTCCAAAAATATTAAATGAATGCTGTCTTACCCATTTCCTATTTGATCATGAGAAGGGCTAGGAGAGAAAGAATTGAGCTGCAAAAGAAAATAGGAGGAAGAGGTTTGGGGCCCGGGAGACTGGCTGGTGTGGATGTGAGCCGCCAGCGCAGCAGTTGGGCAAGGGTGGGAAAGATTGTGTGGAAAGCTGATTTGTTAGCATATGGATGGTTGAGTTCTCCCACAGGCCCAGCTCATTAGTTTACTTGGTACACAAAGCTGAACAGAGCCCAGGGGAAAGATAATTCACTCAGCAACATTCACTCTTTTTTCCTCTCTTGTTTATCTTAGTTGCTGGTGCTCATGTCATATCTTTAAGTTTCTTTCACTGAATGCCTTTTTGCTTTAAATCTTTAAGTTATTTTTTTCCTTCCTGTCCTGGAGATATACAAACCAGAGCCAATAAAATAAGAGCTCTCTTTTTCCTTCACAGCTCTGAAAGCTTTACATAAGTGTTTCTGCACTTCTATTTTATGGCCAGGACCAGATGCAGAAGTGCTAAAATATTTTGATAAGAGCTGTCCTGGCAGTACTTCTTGCTTTTACAGCTATCCAGAGGGAGAGAGTTAGCTAGGAAATCAGTCCACAGACAGGAGAGATAGAAGCTATGAAATCTCTCTAACTGACTGAGATTCTCAATTAGTTTCAAAAATCAGTTGGATGATGAGAGAAAGAAAATATTTAGGCCATAGTGCTCTCACAATGAAAAATGCTAAATAAATTTGAAGGCCATATAATTCCTAGTATTTATTGGGGTGGGTTCCTTCAAAGTTTATAAAATGCCTTTATATACAAACATATCCTGAGACCTCAAGTTAAATACACACTTCCCGATCCCATAGTACCTACAAAGTAAGAACTATTAGTATCCCCGTGGAACAGTTGAAACTAAGGCCCAGAGAGGTTAAGTGGCTTGCCCAAGGTCACACAGCTGGTCAGTGGTGATGCTGGTATTTAACCACTATACTCTACTGCCTCCCATCTGTTTCGCAGAGAAAAAGTGTGAGGTGCAGGGAAGTCAGGTGAGTTGCACAAGATCACATAGAACAGGAAGCAGGAGGGCATCATTCCTTTCTTTCCCCACTCTGCAATGGGATCATCACCTCACTCTGAGCTGTGCATTTGCCTCATATTCTTTTCCATCTTATAACTTTCCCTTCATTCTGCCCATTCTTTTGTTTCACTTCATTCCACCTCATTCTGCCCTCTTCATGTCCTTTGGGGGCTCTGTTTTCATCCCTCCTTCTGTGACTGTGTTTTCATCCCTCCACACGTGTGACTGTGTTTCAGCTGATGTGCCTGGGTCCTTAGTATGTGCCAGGGGCCAGTCCACATGTCTACAAATATTAACTCACTTTTATTCCCCACAGCAAATCTATTAAGCAGACACTGTGATTACCCTTATTTTACAGATGAAAAAATCAAGTCACCTTACCTTCCCAAGATCACACAGCTAATAGGTGAAATAGCCAAGTTCAAGCCTGAGCAGTCTGCCTTCAAAGCCCCATCCGAAATCATTTAGCTACAGCTGCTTCTCATTTGGGCCTTGACTGTACCTATATTTGTCCTTCAGGATATGTTCATACCTAGGTTTGCCTAGATATAGACGCCCTGGATAACTTTGTTTTCTACTCCTTTAAATCTACGTGTCGTGTGAACTTAGACAGTGTGAGCTGGGAAGTGGCTCTGGAGAAAGGAATTTTGTATGGGATACAGCTGAGATGAAATTAAAATTCATGGTTTTTGAGCCTTAGTTCAGGATTCTATTTATTCATTAGCTTGTTCATTCATCAGCCTGATGTTTCCTGCTACCTACTTGAGAAATAGCAGCAACAACTAAACAATTAAGCTACTTGAAGGATGGTTCATAATGATAAAATAAACTGTTTGTTGAATAGTTCATGATATGTTTGCAGCTATAGGAAACACGTCATTTTCCAAAGGGAGAGAGGAATTTAGCCTGACAGAAGGGAGGATAACCAACATGGGAATAGGTAATAAAATAAGAATTCTGAATCCAATTTCCTTTGGTGACACATATTTGATTTTAATCATCTAAACCGAATGGCTGAAACCCAATTAAAGCCAGATCAGCTACATTTTACCATGTGTTTGATTATGTAAGTATCTTCCTTCATCTGCCACCAGACTAAAAGCTCCTTGCATATGAAACTGAAGGTTACTCATCTTGGCCTCCCTCAGAATGCCTGGCACAGTGTCTGGCACATAGCAGGTGCTCAATAAATGTTTATTGAATTGAATTAAAAAGAAAACATTCACTGCTTATCAATTCTACACTCACCCCAGGAGAAAAAAGAATGAATGTGATATTATGCCCTATTAAGTGCAAAAATGAAAACAAATACCATCTCAAGGTTGTTAATTTAAGAATATGGGGATTCTGAAATGAAGTCTCTCCACAATGAAGAATTGCAAGCAAAGCATTTTCTATCTCAAGGTTTACTATAACAATACCACACAATAGTCCAAAGCCTTTCTATTTTAATTCCAAATTTTCCAAGATCAAAGAATAAAAAACTCTCTAAAAAACACAAATAATCACTCATTATATTTGATCTCAATTTAAAGTTTGTCTTTTAACCTACTTATATTTGAGGTAGAAGAACATGGGAATTAGAAATAGGCTTGTTAATTTTTCTGGATATGTTCAGGGTTTTTTTGGCGGGGGGAGCAGTATGTAATATCCTTATCCTTTCCACTGTCAGAACCAATTGTGTGAGACACACGGGGGTCAGGCAAATGTAAATCAAAAATTAAATCTTTCTTTATTTCATTGAAGTATAGTTGATTCACAATGTTGTGCTGGTTTCTGGTGCACAGCAAAGTAATTCAGCTATACATATACATTCTTTTTCATATTCTTTTCCATTATGGTTTATTACAGGATATTGAATATAGTTACCTGTGCTATATAGTAGGCCCTTGTTGTTTATCTGTTTTATAGATCGTAGTTTGTATCTGCTAATCCCAAACTCCTAATTTATCCCTCCTCCCCCCCCTTCCCCCTTTGGTAACCATAAGTTTGTTTTCTATGTCTGTGAGTCTGTTTCTGCTTTGTAAATAAGTTCATTTGTGTCATATTTTACATTCCACATATAACTGATATCATATGGTAGTTGTCTTTCTCTGTCTGACTTACTTCACTTAGTGTGATAATCTCTAGGTTCATCTTGTTGCTGCAAATGGCATTATTCCATTCTTTTTTATGATTGAGTAGTCAACAATAAAATCTTTATTACTCATGAGGAAGGTGTTTGGAGAAGGTGCTTAGGTCTGTTAGCAAGTGTGCTTGCTGGTACTATGACCCAGATTAAGTTTACCCACCACCCTGCTATGGTAGCCTTAGAACTGAACAGCCTCAGACCTCTGTTACAGGGGCCTGCCCCTTAAAACTTATGGCAGAGTACGGGAGACTGAGTACCCGCTCCCTGCAAGCATGTAGATCCTTAGGGAAGAGTGAAATGGGCTGACATTAGCACGCCCTGTTTGGTCTGCCAGATAGAGAGTCACTCCTCTTTTCCTGGAAGGGGTAAGAAAAGGGATGGAACAAAGGCTTGGAATGTTATTCTAATGGCAGCCCCTCCACACAAAAAGATGAAGAGCAGCGACTAATTGTTCCCTCCAACACATAACGTATTTTACAGCAGATGTACTCTATTGCCGATAACTTGTGAACAATTTGAATTTTATCTTTCAGCAGTGATTTATTGAGTCCTATGTGCCAGGCACTATACTAAAAGCTGTACAAATGTGTTGGTTAATTTGATCCTGAAAACAACCCTACAAGGGAAAGCAGTTTGGTGTTTCCTCAACAAGTTAAACTCGGAATTACCATATGACCCAGCAATTCCACTCCTGGGTATATACCCCCCAAAATTGGGAACAGGTACTTAAACAAAAATTTATACACCAATGTTCATAGCAACACTATTCACAGTAGCCAAAAGGCGGAAACAACCCAAATGTATATAAACAGATGGACAGTGAAACAAAATGTGGTATGTTGCCATGGAATATCACTCAGCCATAAAAAGGAACGAAATACTGATACGTGCTACAACATGGAGAAACCCTGAAAACATTATGTTAAGTGAAAGAAGCCAGGCAAACCCATAGAGACAGAAAACTGACTGGTGGTTGCCAGAGGCTAGGAGGAGGGAAGAATGGGGAGTGATTACTTAATGGATACAGGGTTTCCTTTTGGGGTAATGAAAAATTCTTGGAAATAGATAGTGGTAATGGTTGTACAACATTGTGTACTTAAATGCCACTGGACTGTACACTTTAAAACGGTTTAAATTGTAAATTGTGTTATATGTCATTTACCACAATAAAGAAATATAATCCTAGGAGTTAGGTAGCATTATCCCAACGTTACAGATAAGAGGACTGAGGCTCTAAGAGAAGTCAAGGACATTACCATCATACAAGGGACGAATCTAAGTTTGTGTGGTCTGAATTTTTTACAATTTAAGAAAGGGCCCTATTTAAGAAAAACAATACAAAATTATGATTATAAAACTGCTAGGGTTTCCAAAGGTCTTGCAAAGGATCTTCACGAGGGAGAACTCTGAGGCTTAAGCTTTATTAACCCCAAGGTAAATTCACATTTGCTCTCAGTAGGTAGAACTGAAAAATGAAAAAAATTAAAAACCTCTAACTCCATTTTCGATAAGAGCAAAAACATATAATACTTAGGAGTAAATTTAACAAAACATGTGTCAGATTTCTGCACCGGAAACTACAAAAGAGAAATTCTAAAGGACCTAAAAAAATCGATAGCTGTACCATGTTTAAGGATTGGAAGACTCAATATTGTTAAGATATCAATTCTCCCCATATTGATCTATCAATTCAGAGCAATTCCAATCATAATACCACCAAGATTTTTTGTAGAAATTCTCAAACTCTCACATCTATATACAAAGATTGCCCAAAGAATTGCGGAAAAAGAACAAAGTTTAAGGACTTACACTGGCTTCAATACTTACAGTAAAGTTACACTATCAAGACAGAGTACTATTAGGAAAGAAAAATAAATCAGTAGAGCCAACTAGAGTACCCAAGAATAGACCATTTATACAGTCAAAGGCACTATTAATAGTCCACTGAGGAAAGAAAAGTGTTTTCACTGGATGATGCTGGAATAACTGGACATCTATATGGAAAAGTGAGTAGGTAGAGGCAGAATTTGTACACCCTAGGTCTGTCTGCCTCCTTCTATACCCCTTCACTACATCTCTGCTCTCTGTTCCCACCCTTGCTCTGTCCTTGCCCTGCCTATACCCTCTCTGGCCACAGTCTTCAGAAAGGTGACTCTAAAGCTTGAGACAATGAGATCACCGAATCAATCACAGTGCCAATTGTTTGCTAGGAAGATTAAGGGAGTAGAATCTTGACCCTGAAGGAATTTACCTGCCTTGGGTCTTGAGGGGCATGGGACCCAATTGCCTATTGTCTGAAAGGGATTAAAGAAGTCTGTCAGAACAGGAAACTAGAAAATCATAGTACATTTTCACTGTCAGTCAAATGATCAAAGCCTGCTATCAGAGGTCACCCGTAGGGAGGGAGGAATTCTAAACTTGCATTCAGAATTCTTGGGTTCTGTTCTCTCTCTGCCTCTGTATGACTTTGGGTGTGTCCTTAGTTCTTCTTTGATCCTTAGTTTCCTCACATGATAAATGGTGATAGTAAATACCTCCTCTGTTTTACCCCATGGGTTGCCATTAAGTTCAAATGAAGCAGACTATATAAGTATCCTTTGAAAACTATGAAATATTACATGATATAATTTATCACAGTTCTGTGTATACTCTTTGCAAATTGAAATGAATAATAATGTTACCTTGTCTATTTTAAATTCAAATTTTACATATCAAGTTTATTCTATAGTTATTTTTCTTGTTCCTTCTGTGTTTACAAAAGAAATCTAATATTTTAGTAATGATTCAAAATTCCTTTATAGTGCAGCTTTGAGTCAGATAACCTGTTTTTTTTTAATTTCATCTATTCATTTTTTTCACTCTGAGTTTTTAAAAATTCCCCTCATTAATCAATCAATTCATTTTATTTGACAAGTTCTTATTTAGTGCCTACTCGGGGCAAGACACTGTTAAATACAAGAGGTAAATGGATGAAGAGACACAATCCCTGTCCACAAAAAGCTCAGTCTAGTGAGGATACAGACATATACTTAAAAAGCCAATTATGATATAATGTCATCACTGCTATAAAGGACCTGTTTATAAGTTACTGCCCTGGAGGAAGAGCATCTAAGCCTGTGAGTATCAGGGCTTCACAAAGGAAGTGATGTTCCGAGTTGGCACTTAAAGGAGAAAATAGACTTTACCAAGACAGTCTAGGGTAGGTGGTAAGGGTATCCTAGTTCAGGGACACGTCCCATGACATGAAACAGCATGTTGGAGAATTGCAAGAGAATTTAACGTATGTGGAGTCTAAGGTTAGAATAGGTGTGGCCAGAGAAGAGACTGGAGGAGCTTGCAGGATTGGGCCATGGGGGGCCTCGTAAGTCACACAGAGGAGTTTGGTCTTTATCATGTAGATGTCAGAGTCATGGAAGGTTTCTAAGCATAGAGTAATAGGATCAGCTCTGTATTTTAGAAGGGAAAGTATGGCTAGTGGAGGGTGACGTGGGAGCCTAGAGGTGGGGACAGGGGGACAGGCAGAGGTGGGGACAGGGGTATTGAGACAAGTAGGGAGACCAGTTAAGTGGTCATTGCAATGGTCCAGACTGAACTAGACTCATAGTAATAAGACCGGTCAGTCAGACCAGAGACTGATCTGAGACTCAGTTAAGCAGCAGAACCAATAGGATTTAGCAGTTAGTTAATTGAATGAAATGGATGAGAGAGAGAAACTCCGTTCTACCCTGTATTACTGATGTGACCTTGGACACAGTGCCTGACCTTTCCAATTCTCAGGTCCCTCATTTAAAACATTGGGATTAGGAATACCTAATTCATAAGGTTGTTGGGAGCCTTAAAGGTGCTCAGTGTAAAGACACCTATCAGAGAGCCTTGTACGAAATAGATTTTCCCCAAAGACTGGTTTTCTTCCCTGCTTCCTTTTCTTCTCCTCGGCCCACACTGCAGAAGAGCTCTTCTGAATTACGGAGACTTTGCTCTTAGAGATGCTCATGCTGGACACTGAAAACATTTGGGATTTGAGGCTTTGGGGCCAGCATGTCTTCCCCTAATATACCTCTGGAGTTTTCATGATAAAGCAACTTCTAGGCTGGGTGGATCATGTTTGGGGCTCATATGGCAATTCCTGTGTTCTTCTGTTATCTGAGGAAGAAATCAGCGGTTCCTGGTAAGGTTCTGGAAGTTCGCAAATGAATTCCGACATGTAGACCATATTCTTTGCTCCCTACCCTTTAGTTATCATTGTTCTCACCTCTATGAAACAAGCTGATGGGAGCTGGGATGCTATGGCTCTTCTAGGGGCCAACAGGGCTCTGCGTCTCTTTCCTACTCCAGCTTGGTGCCAGTGAAGGATTCTGGAATTTCCCTTCAGCCTCCATAAGATCTCCTTGCTTCCCATTTAGAGACCCAAAACTTTTGTCATTTTCCTACTGTGACAGAGGCCACCTAGGCCTTGAATATGACTTTAGGAAACACTATTCCAATCCTCCCTTTTCTCTGGTTGAGAAGAAATGGAAAAAACCCTGCGATGCTTCCTCCTGGTGCCCTGGCTGGATGTCCGGGTGGCATTAGAGAAAGCAACACTTGAAGAGAACAAGCTGCTGTGTGACACATCCCTGAGGAGGTGGAAGCAGATTTTTGAAAAAGTTGACTACAAAAGCTACTGCCTCGAGAAAGGCCTGCCGTCTTCAGAGGCTAAGATAATTAAGAATTTAAGAGCTTTCTTAAATTAAATGTTCCCTTTATTTCTGACTGGTGTTTCTTGGATGTTATTGCTGAAAAGGAGGGACTTATGGGTAACTTGATATTCTTACCCATGAATAATAATTAACTACCTCCGGCTTCCATGGTCACTAACCCGATCAGGATTTATGCCGCTCTTTTGAAAACTAGAGCAGCTCTGAAATTTTTCCTTTGTTAACCCATTTCCCTTTCCTCAGCAGATCAGCACTGCAGACCATTCAGAGCCTGAGCTCCTGGGAATCCTATTAAGACACACCAGAGGGAAGTCATCAATGATCTGCCTGCAGAAAACCTAAGCTCTGCTTCTCAACCTTGGTACCCTCCCTTGTGATAGTGCCTTGTCTAATGGTGTGCAATAATGTGCCGAAACCTGGAGGGAAATTGAGTTCTCTCGCAGGAACTCTGGGCGGTGGGGGACAGTTTACTCTCATGAATGGTGTCTCTGCAGTGGGGAAACGTTGGGACCCTGCCTCTTCCTATCAGTTCCTGGGCTGCAGGAAAGGGAATCGTGATTAAACCAGGAAAATGGAAGATGGTAACAGTCCTCGCCCAGCTGCTCAGCACCCTACCCACAGATGTAATCAAGATAAATAAGTCAGGGTTGTTATAGGAGATGTAATTCAGGGCAGTACTAGGAGCCAAGTTATAATTATTATAATAAAAATTCACACACAGGGAACTCTTAATTATCTGATAATGAAGTTCAAGAGAGGATACCAGAATTGCAGAGCACAGATAATCCAAAAAGCTAATTTCAGATACATGTTCTTTTTCATCCAACATTTATCCAGGGCAGTGAATTTCCACTCTAATGATAATAGTTCATGTTTATGTGTGGACCTTTCATATGTAGGAGTGAGTTTCAAGGATGTTTTTAGCAGTAGATACATAGTCTCAAACAAAATCTCCTTTGGCACCTCATGATATAAAGCAGATAAAAGTGGAGCTGCTGTGGTGTAGCCAGACCAGAAGACATCAGAGCCCTGCCCATGTGGATAATTCCTCCCCTCCCTCCGCCCTGGAGTTGTGGCTTCTGAGGGACCACTGAGGAAGCCTGGAACCCAGAAGAATGCAATTCGAAAATTGGCATCCATTAGCTCTTGACTCTCATGTGCCCTGTGAGGTAGGTATGTCAGGAATTAATATTCTTATGTTATAGATAAGAACAGGTTCGGGGAGCCTGGGTCTCACACGTAGGAACCGGCGGAGCTGGAACTTGAGCTCAATCTTCTGATGCCAAATTTAGTATCCTTTTAACCCTACCTATGCCTTGCCCTTTGCTCAATTCCTCAGTCTACCCTTTCGTGTTGGGACGTCATAAGAAGAAAATTCACCAAAGGAGAATTAAGGGATGAGGTATAAACAATCAGTTAAATAGAGAACTTCCACATTTGTTGAACTGTCCTTTCCCCATTCTCGATGTGACAAATCAACCACTGGTCTGATGATGAATGAGATCATCAGTCGAGATGGAACGAGAGATGTTTTCTCTTTCACTGATCACCTTTAGTGATTGGAATTTCAATTTCTTAATAATTTCTGTCACTTCCTGGCTGTGTCTAAATATTTAGGCAGATCCATGCAGAGTGGATTTGTCTGTTTGATGTGTTGCATATATTTTTTGTGTCTGATTGTCAGTCAGTGAGGAAAACACACCACAGAGAGCAGATGTGATCTGACAGTCGCCAAATGTGACTCTCACTTTTCCCAGCATTCCCTGCACCTCTGAAAGGCAGAACTAATTTCTGCCTTTAGACCACAGACTCCTGGAGAACTCGACCACCTGACATTTACCTTCCATATTGATTTTCTGTGAAATCTTAGGCATATCCATGGCTTCGGTTACATTCCCAAACTCTGGTGGTTCTCAATTCTATATGCTTAGCCCTAACCTACATTTCTAATTACCCACTGGACATGTGTAATTGGAAGCATCCGTACTTACATGTTCAAAATTAGATTAATTTCTAGCAAAAACAGTGCGCCTCGAATTTCCTATCTTGGTTAATGCTGCTGCCACTTACCTCCTAACAAAGCTAGACAACTCAGTTTCCTTGAACCACCCCCTTCCCTCACCATCCTCTTTCAGCTAATCTACCAAGTCACTCAGATTCAACATTTTAAATATCTCCTGTCTCGAATTCCCCCTTCCCCTCCCAATTCCCACTGTCTTAGTTCAGTCCTTCAACCTGAATATTGAAACAGTTTAATGGGTGTTTCTCCAGTTAGCCTAACTGTTCTCCCTCTATTCTGGTTCATCATTCTCTCTGCTGCCCCTAAACTTAACCTTTCTGAGATTAACTTCCTATAAAGGATCTACACAGTCTATCCCTGGTCTATCTAGCCAGGCTCAGCTCCTGTCACACAACCCGATCTTCTCTTTTCCTTAACCCCCATATCCATCCAGTCAGAAATCCCTCCTGACATTTTCATGACATATACCTCATAGCACCCCTGCTGTGCTGTTCCCACTGCTGTTCCATCAGGATAATGCCAAGCCTCACCATTCTCTGCCTGCACTTTTGTAATCATCCAAGATTGCAACTGATCCCACTGTTTCCAGTCTACCTTCACTGAGTTTTGTTTTGCAGTGTATCAATATATTTATTGTTACAGCTTTATTTTTTATTATTTTTATTGATGTATAGTTGATTTACAATGTTGTGATAGTTTCAGGTATACAGCAAAGTGATTCAGTTATATATATAACTAAATATATATATATATATATATATACACACACACACACACACACATATATATCTATTCTTTTTCAGATCCTTCTCCATTATGGGTTGTTACAATATATTGAATATAGTTCCCTGTGCCATACAGCAGGTCCTTGTTGCTTATCTATTTTATATATAGTTGTGTGTATCTGTTAATCCCAAACTCCCAATTTATCCCTCCCCTGCTTCCCTCTTTGGTAACCTTAAGTTTGTTTTCTATGTCTGTGAGTCTGTTTCTGTTGTGTAAATAAGTTCATTTGTATCATTTTTTTAGATTCCACATATAAGCGATATCATATATTTGTCTTTGTCTGACTTCACTTAGTGTGATAATCTCTAGGGCCATCCATGTTGCTGCAAATGGCATTAGTTCATTCTTTTTTATGGCTAATATTCCATTGTATGTATATATACAACATCATCTTTATCCATTCATCTGTTGATAGTGTTGTTACAGCTTTATATTATAAACTTAATATCTGATATAGTGAGGCCTCTCCTACTTCTCTCCTCTCATGCTTCCCTCTTGCCATTTATTCATTAGTTTCAAAATTGCTTTACTACTTATAGACCTTTATTCTATATAACATTTACTATCTTAAAATATTTTGAAAGTACTACTGAGATTATATTAGATACATAGTTTTGGGGGAGAATTACTTCTTTATAATTTCGCATTTTCCCATCCATGAACATGGCATATCTTTTCATTTATGCAAATTCATTTGTTATTTAATAGAGTTTAAATTTTTTCTTGGTGAAGTTCTTTATTCTTAGGTTAATTCTTAGATTCCCTTATTGCTTTTTGGCTATTGTAAATAGTATCTTATATTATTTTTTCAGCTGGATCTTATTGGTATAGAAGATGCTTTGTTGTACTTCTTATCCAGTTTTGGAACCTGGTTCCTATATGCTTCATAAAATGAGTTAGGGAGTTTTTAACCTTTAAAAATTTTCTGGAACATCTTTGATGATAGTGACTGTTCATTCCTTGAAAGTTTGGTAAAATTTACTTGTGTGTGTGTGTGTGTGTGTGTGTGTGTGTGTGTGTGTGTGTGTATGTGTGTGTTTAGGTAGAGAGCTTTTGATGACTATTTTAATTTATAGTGTTTGATTCCAATTTTCTATTTCTTCTTTTCCTTTTTTACAGTAAAATGAATGTTTAATGCACTCAAAACTATCAACACACACCATAAAATCTTCTCTGATTAAATCTTTACATAATATTTCAGAGATATGTTGGGAGGAAATGGTATCCTCTTTGGTGACATTACAGGTGACCATGACAATGTGTCTGGACAGAAACAAAATCAGAATCAAATATTTAAAGCTGAAAGGAATCTTGTAACAATCAAGTTAAAACAATCAGATTTTAAAGGTGATTAAACTGAGGCTAAGAAAAGTTAACTGATCATTTAGCCAACTAGGAATAGTCAAAAAATTCTGCATAAGATCCAACTTCTAAAAAACTTTATCATTTACCACAATCTAACAGTAATATATAGCACTATTGAGTAACTCAAATTAAATTTTTTTCCATTTCTATACACATACACCCATACCACACATTTATATACACTTCAAAATTTAAAACTAGGAAAGGTTCAAGAGCCTACTCTGATGGTGGCAGTTACCTGAAGCATAGGATTCTGTACAATACGTAGTTCAGGAAAATTAGCCTAATTTAAATTCTGACTGATGTCCAAGAAGGCCTTCTCATCTTAGCTACTCTGAATGTTTACCCACAATGCATTTCAACCTGCAGCAAAAAGTCACCCCATCAACTAAAAATATAAGCCATGCCTTACACAGAAACAGGACTCCAGGTAATTAACTGGTTCACCTGTACCCGTAATACCGGCAAACCAAAGCCGAGCCCACTTAAAAAAGAAAAAGCTAAACAAATGTATACCTCCATCTTGAACATTTAAATCTGAACTCAATCAAATGCCCTTAAGAGTTTAACTCTTAGCCAGTCCTCAATGGAGAGTTAACTGGGAAGAATCAAAAAAGAACCAAACTCATACAATAGAGGAAAATTTTTTAAATCAAAGTAAAATTTCCCCAAAGAGCTTATCATTAGCAGTAGGCTTTCATCTGTGAACTGATAAACAACCAAAAACCAATTAGTTATAATTGGTTTTTATAGTTTCGCTTTAAGTTGCCTGTATATATACATTTATGTATATATTTAAGTTGTACCAAAAACTGCTTACAAATGGCAATTCTTGTGAAGTAGATGATGATGAAGTTCCAGGTACTTCTAGCATGTTTCCTAATGTACTGGTACTGGAGTCTGGATCATCCTGAAAAGATAAATTTATTGAGTTTAATTGCTCTTCTATGGTAATGGTTATATCTCCTAGTGAAAGGGGGGCTGGGAGAAGGGCTGCTTTTTCATTGCTGCCGTCCACTTCATTTCTTTGCTTACTTTTCTGTGTTTCAGTTTGAGGAGCTAATGGCAAGAATGGTGATTTGACTGCACCGTGTCTACTGTCTGGTGTGCTGTCTTGTTCATTTCCCCTGGCCACGTCTACACCATTCTCTGATTTAGGCTCATAATTGCAGGTGGCATTGGTCTGACTTTCCTCAAAGATCTCCTCTATACTCTCATCCTCTGTGCCTGGCTGTTCTGGGTCCATTTCAGAATCTACATCTGCATCATCCAGACAAGTAAAATTCTCAAAGTGCAGAAAGCCATTCTTGATAGTCTTTGTTACTTTTATCTGGAGTTCAGGGGAGTTATTACAAGAGGGTTCCTGTTTCATAGCAAGTGCTGTTGGACCACCAGGACTCAGGGAAGTGCAAACAATTGGCGACTGAGCTCTTGAATCACTTTTTTCAGGGTCTGAAAGGATTCTGATCCATCAGCAGACCCATTTAGATACTCTACGTTGATCACGGAGGCCAAATCCTGTAGTCTCCGCAGTGGAATGTAACAAGATGGAGAATCTTGTCCATAAGCATTTGGGGATTTTTCACTGGCAGTATGTAACTGCATAGTACACCTATGAAGTGGCTCAGAATAATTGGGTTCACCATCACCGAAAGGGCTGTCCTTGTCTTCAGGGGCATCTAAATTCAGTGGATTGGAAAAGGGCAGCAGACAATTTCTTCTAGGTAGTTCACAGGTCTGATCCATCCTGGGCCAGCATCAACCGTGCCCCGCGCCCCATCCTGGGCTGGCTGGGGGGAGGGGGTGACCCTCATTACACTGGGGCATGAGTGGAGCGATGGGGAGAGCGCAGAGCCGCTCTCCACACCCGCCTCCCCCCGCGTCTCTCTTCAGGGTAGAAGGCAGCGAGTGCGACTTGCCCCAGCCTATTCCGCCGCTGCCCCCAATTTTCTATTTCTTCTTGCCTCAGTAATTTTGCCTGAGGAGTCCCCCAACTGCCATTTCATCTATGTTGTCAAATTTATTAGCATATAGATCTTCATGACACTCTGATTATGTTTAAGATCTTTGCTGTGTCTTTAGGTATTTTTTCCTTATTATTCTGTTTTATTTATTTTATCGTCTCACTTTTTTTTCTCATTACTCTTGCCAGAAGTTTGTCTACCTTATAAATCTTTTCAAATAAAAGATTTTTTTTCTTCATGATATATATTTATATATTATATATATTTGTTTAAATAGATTTGTTTTTATTTATTATATTTAACTTTTTGAGTTGTTAACTTAATTCATTAGTTTTTGGTCCAGGAATATTTTTATTTTATTTGGTCCAGGAATATTTGGTCCAGTTTATTCCTGGACCAAATATTATCTACACCAATATTTTTGGTCCAGGAATATTTTAAAGTTCCTGTAGCCTTGTTTACCTAAGAATATCTTTATTGAATCCTCATGTTTAAATGGGATAGTTTAATTCTATGTTAGAAGTCCTTTTTTTCTCCTTGAAAAGAATACTCCATTGACTTCTTGATTTCAGTGTCACCATTTAGATATCTAATGTCAAGTGAATTCATGTTGTTTTGTAAGATATATATTCTCTTTCTACATGCTCTTAGAATTGCCTTTTGGAATGTGAAGTTATTACATTCCACTATAAATATTAGATAATTTTTTTTCTTATCTTTTTTGCACTGTATCAGCCTTTCAGTCTCAAATATTTTTTATTTCAGTCTAAAATCTTTTACCCTGGGAATTTTTGGTCATTATTTATCTATACCTCCTGTATGAATTAGCTATTGCTGCATGCATAATAAATTACCCCAAAACGTAGTGGCTTAAAAGAGCAACAATGATTTCCTAAGGTTCTGAGTTGTCTGGGAGGTTCTATTGGTTTCATGGGGCAAACTCCTGTGTCTGCTTTCAGCTGAAGGGAATCCAGGGAACTAGGCTCCTCCGGACAGCTGGGATGACTAGGCCTCTCTCATCATGGGGTCTTTCATCCTAGGAGGCTAGACTAGGCTGCCTCACACAGTCAGGACAGTGTACACAAGGGCTTCTTAAGTCTCTGCTCGCTTCAAGTTTACTGATGTTACGTTTGTCACAGTAATCAGGGTAATTCACATGATCACACCCAGCATAGGTACTTACATCTCTACTTGCTTTATTGATATCCCATTGGTCAAAGTAAAGCCCATGATCAAGTTCAGCATCAGTGTGAGAGGGGGGCCTAACTCTACATTATGAGAGGTGTGGTTCATTGGGGACCGCATAGTGCTACAGTCTACCACATCTCCCTCTGTTTACTTTTTTCTTTCCTTCTGGAACTCCTGTTAAAATCCCTACTTTTTGCTTTCATTATTCTTACCTTTTCTAGTTTATTTTTCCTCACTTTATTTCTTCTTGATGCCTTGTGAGATAGTTCCTCAACCTGATCTTTTGTTCACTGGTTCAAATTTGTTTGTATCCATTCTGTTTTTTGTCTCTTTGAATTCCTTAATTAAACTGTTATATTTTTCCTACCTAGTATTTTTACTTGATCTTTTAAAAAATTGTTATATTCATGTTAATATACTATTTGTCACTCTTTGATTGTATATATTATACCTATTTCAATTTTTAAAATCTGCCTATCATCTAGTATGAATAATTCCGTTTATTACCTTTCTTTTATTAATGGCTGCATTCCTCAGCTAGCAGGGTACTTTTCTCTGCAATTTCATTTTGCCTTCTAGGTGTCAGCTATTTGGCTGTTAATGCGCCTTTAGTGGAGAGAAGCCTCAACTCAGCCTCTTATTTGTGTCATTCCTGCTGATTTAAAGGAGGACAGAGATGGCCCCCCAGGGAAGAGAATCAATAGATCGGGGTCTGGGTTTGACCATCTCCCATTGCTGCCTCCTCATAAGATGATCTTGTCCGCATAGTCTGAGTCCCCATAGTTCTGTCTTTGGCACTGTTTTTGTTTGTTTGTTTCTTTCTTTGTTTTTATCAAGAGTTTTACTTACTTGACAGGAAGGCAGGAGGAAGGGACACCTTGGTCTAACCTTTGCTCCCATGGCCATCCATTCCCTCCTTCTCACACGAAGCTTCTAGACTCACATAACATTAATGCACCGACCCTCTGCTGGCCTGACATTCTATTTTCCTGTCTCTCAGTAATGTTGGGGCGGGCAATGATCCATTCAGAGCACTTCTCTTTTGAAATCTTGTAGAAACATGTTCTCCACTGTAAGGCCAACTGGCCCGAGGCAGGGGAGCGCAATCAGATTCACAGGTTGCATCAGAACGAAACCCTCCGGACCACCCAGTTCCAGAAACTGACCTGGAGACTTTCCGGACCACCCAGTTCCAGGAACTGACCTGGGGACTTTCCACCCGGCCCAGCCTTCCCGCCTGTCGAGGGGCGGGACTAACGGTCCCCCACGATACCCGAAGAGACCACCAAATAAGGAATACCCTGCGCCCTCCCGGATTCACCACACCCCTTTCCCTTCTTCCCCTATAAATTCTGCCAAAACCCTCGCCCGGGCTTGACTTCCCTGGCCCCTTTTTCTCGGGCCAGTGAACCTCGCCCGGGAGCGCTCCCTAATAAAGCTCACTTGAAGCTTTCCTCTGTTTCGCGGTGCCGTTTGTTAAGATCCGACCTTACATTCACTTTGACTCTTCCTCTCAAGGGGAGTTGGCCACATGCCAACTATACCACCGTTTGGAGGCTGAAAGTCCCCCTTACAATCTCAGCGGGGTCTGTCAAACTTACGCATTTATGAAATCCCCTCCTTGTGAAGGTGAGTACTTGATAGTAATCTCTAGGCTTTCTGGCTCTTAGAACTGTCTTCCCTCTGCTGCCTTCCAGTCTGGTAGCTTGCTTCTTGTCTGTTTTGCTATCTTAGGGGTCATCCCTATTTTTGTTGGGGGGAGTAAGGAAAATTAAAAATCACACCATCTTGCCTCTATTGCTCTTCTAACTTCACTTTTTCATCTCAATGACAGGGTGATTTTCTGACACTAAACTGATGAGATTCTTTGTGGCTCAAATACATTCAAGAGCTTTATTTTCCCTATTGGACAACACCCAGAATCCCTGAGGCCCTCCACTATCTCGGGTCCCCTTCTTATGCAACCTTGTTTCTCACTTCCCACAAGCCTTCTCTTTCTTGGAGAACAAATAAGGCTCCTTCCTGCCTCTGCCTTTGCTCAGAATGTTTCCCTAACCCTGAGAACACCCGCCTCCCCACTGCCAGCCTTCCCTTCTAGCCAGCCAAATCTTTATTGTTCTCCAGAGACCCGTTCAAGTCTTGCCTTTTCTAAGGCTTCCCCTCCCATCCTCTTCTCTTTCAATAGCTTATCACTGTAAACAGTTACATTTATTGAGCACTTATATTTAAATGCCACGTGCCAGGCACTACACAATGCTCTAGTTAATCCTGATGAGAACCCTATGAGATACAACAATTACTATCCCACTTTAAGAAAACTGAAACTCAGAGTGGCTAAATATAACATGGACAAGGTAACACAGTCAGTGGCAGAATTGGGATGTAAATGTACCTTGTGTCTTCAGAGACTACGCTCTCAGGCATTTTGCTACGCAGGTCTTAGAGATGCAACCTAACTTATTTGGTGAACATCTTTCCAGACGTTTCTTTTTCTGCCTTTCTGTTTCAAGATATACAGATAGATGTGCTCTGTCCTCTCTCTCCCTCCCACTCTCTCTCTCTCTCTCAGACACACACACACAAACACACACACAGATGGAAAAATGGTTTTTCGTAAGCTTCATATAAAATTTGCATAAATCACTCTCTTCTTAAAGTTATTAGCTATAGAAGCAGGAGCAGTCCTGCCTAATTCTGCCTTCCAACTAGGTTTTAAATTCCTTAGTGTCCTCTTGCTTCTGAATATCTCCCTTCACTGTCATTAACTCAGTACTGAACACTGAGTAGGAGGTTTACACATGCTTGTTGATGGACTAACAAAATGTAACTGGAAAAGGCTGATTTACAGATAGAGTCACCCATACATTGTCACAAAGGCCTACGGGGACAGGAGAAATGTCTCATCTTCCTCTGGTCTCACACTTCCGGGTGACCTTAAGCAAGATACTTAAGTGGGGAGGTTAAGAAATGAAGATCCTGTCTGCAGCTGTGAAGGAAGGCCAGCCCTATCTATCATGGTCATCAGCCCGCCTTCTGTGGAGGGAGGATCCGAGCAGAAGGGAGTGTAACATCTGTCAACTGCTAGGAGCTTCCTGCAGAGACCAGACCACACAGGTACCAAGACTAACTGCTGGTGGGGGTCGGGTGGGGAGGCGGGGCACAGGAACAGGAGAGCCGCCCTTGTGCTCACCCAGCAGGATGTGAAAAATTCAGCTGGGTTCTTTTTATAGTATCAATCATCCCTGGTAATGAAGGTTCTGCAATTAGACCTCAGCTGGCAGTTTCGTTGGGGCGTGTGAAGCAGAATAAACTCCTGGGTCTGCAGGAGGGCAGGCCTGTTTGTCAGAAAGGCTTGAAGGCACCGCTGGGAACAAGCAATGTGATGCAGGGACGGGAGCTATTTTTACAGACCATTTTCTAGCCATAATTGTTCCTTAAATAAGTTCCACTTGGGCATTACAGCGCTAACATTTTATGGAGACTACATTCAGCTCTCAATTAGCTGTACAAATGGAGGGAAGTATTAACACAGATAGTAGAAAACAGCGACACCACATTTATGTAAGCCACCACTAATTTGGAGTTTATGATCATTTCACCTGGGCTTGATTGACGTTTACTTGTATATATCCTATGAAGAGAGCATTTGTTGAAAAAGATTCAGGGTGGATTAGCCTACTTAAGAGAACATACTGTCTTCAAATACTTACGAATATTGATGAGTAAATTTCTGTTGAGCACTTTCTATGTGTTCAGGTGCTATGCAAAACCCTTTACCTGTATCATTAGCCATAATCCTCTTAGACACCTTATGAGATAGGTGCTATTATTAACCCCGTTTTATAGGTAAGGAAATGGACCTCTTGTCCAAGGTCACCTAGCCAGTAAGTGGCCGATTCTGCCTGTAAACCCAGACAAACATGACTTGGCCATTCTTACTCTCAAGCATGAAACAGTAAGCTGGTTACAAGCCAGGCTCCTCTAATCAAAAAAACAACTCTGGTTGCCTCTGCATGGCATTTGCTGGTAGCAATTGGAGCTATTATCACTGCTTCTTAAAAATCTTTTCAGTAAAGGATGAGGGGGAAGCATCAGTTTCTTGCTAAATTCTGCAATGCCTTTCTCATTCCTTTCTTGTTTATGTGCCTCTTGGTTCCTTCTCTATTGAATTTAAAACTCTCGCTAAAACTCCTACACTATGACAACCATTCCGTTTCTCTAAGCTGTATTATAAAAACAAAACACATCTGCTCAAATTGACATTTCTCCCCTGACAAACTCATCTGGTGAGCCCCAGGCTGCAGCTTGTCCTTGAGTCACGAGCCTGTATATGGGCTAGGCTGACACTGCTTACCCCTTCCCGAGGTATAAACTCTGGGGTCACTTGTAGTCAATAGACTGCTGGGTGTGGGGCAGTCGAGACGCCATGAAAATATGAAAGAGAAAGAAGGAAAACTTACTGCTTCTCAATACTCTGATAGTTGTAGAAAGCAATGATCTATTTTATACTTTTTAGAGGACGGGTCCTATTGATAGTCCCATTCATTAATATGTGAATTTAATTCTGTCATGTGAGGAACAGTATTGGTCTGTGGATATGTTACCTGATAAAATGTGCCCATATTCTCTATCAGGTATAACTATCGCAAAAGACGAGTATACACACACAGAGCACGTAATCAATGTATTGGAAAACCCCATTCTCCTGATACCTTAAGCCTGAAAATCTACAGGCAAAATGTGAAGTTCCGTTTATGTTTGTAGTTATGACAATGCAGCAAGCCTTACTTAGTGGTATCCAGTGCCAACATCCTAAAAGTTCATAAGCTAGCGGTGCTTCCCTCTGAAGATTAGACCAGAGAAAGTGGGTTGAAGCTGACTTATTAGAGATTCAAGTGATTACTACTAAAATAAGAGAAGGTTTTGGATGCTTTCTAAAATCGTATTTGGTAATACCACACACACAAAAGAATTTTATTAAAGATAAGAAAACATTTTGAGGAAATGCTTCTTTGGCCTTGGGTTGAATATTTAGTTTTGCAGAGAGGCTGCTATGTTATAACAGAGAGAAACCTAACTATGTTTTTAAATAGAGTGAACTCAGTCCTTCCACGCTGATCATCCAAAACAAATCTTTAATCTCTGGTTAATTTATTTAATCTCTGGTAGTTTTGCTCTATCTTCCTTCAGTCCTACTATATTCAGTAGATATGAAACAGAGAACACAAGTTAATTGTAATTCAAGCAAATCTATGCTGGAAAAAAATCTACATTAAAAAGAATCACCAATTACATTCCAAGGAGAGCTCTCCAAAGCCCTAATTTTGTGATCATCTGCTATTTTGAACGATAAGTGCCAATGCTCACTGCCATTTGTGTGGATAAGAGCTGACTCTTTGTGAGTGATAAATGTTGGCCCATTCACATGCAGAAGTTGGGGCAACATGAATATGTTCGCCTGAGTTTATTTCAGGTGAGTCAAGAGGCCACCCAGCCAAGCTGCTCGAAGCCCGCAGATGGCCCCAGCAATGTTTCTGCCACTCCCAAGCTCTTCTGCTGTCCTCACATGCATACACCTGCCCGCCACACACGGTCTCACCTGAGCTCCAGACCCCCAATTCTCACTGTGCCTGGGCACACATGTGCTTGAGGTAACTTTCTCCCTAGAAATTTCTGTGTACATAGCTAGTTTTATAGCCCTGAATGCTGCTTGAGTTCAGGGCTGGGCATAGCAGTGGGTGGGCCTGGAGTTGGACTGAGCCCTAGACTAGGGGGTAGGAGACTAGGATGTGAAGGAGGGTCTGAAGTTGAGGGGGACAGGTTAGGAGCAATAACCAAGTCAAACTGTGTTACAAATAAAGAGTTGCCAGCAGTGAAAGGTAAAATGAAGAGCTGTGCAGAGCTGCCACCAGCCCGTATGGTAGCATGTTGGTACTTAGGAAAAGATGGGCCTCTGTGTGTATGCAACCTGGTGCCGGGATTCACAGCCAGGCAAGGACGCCTCAGGCTGAATTTCAGCCCCTACTTGTCCCCTGGGCTGAGTGCTTGTGTACAACCCTAGAAGGTCACCCTGGAGTCAAGAGGAAGAGTCTGGGAAGATCCTCTGAAGGATGGCCAAGAAAACTTGGGGAAAATGTTACAAAGTTAAGAGCAATCAATATACACTTAGTATTAAAAAAATATAAAGAGGGCTTCCCTGGTGGCGCAGTGGTTGAGAGTCCGCCTGCCGATGCAGGGGACACGGGTTCGTGCCCCGGTCCGGGAAGATCCCACATGCCACGGAGCAGCTGGGCACATGAGCCATGGCCGCTGAGCCTGCGCGTCCGGAGCCTGTGCTCCGCAACGGGAGAGGCCACAACAGTGAGAGGCCCGCGTACCGCAAAAAAAAAAAAAAAAAAAAAGAAATAAAGAAAGAAAAGTAAAAATCTCTATCTCACCAAAAGAAACCAGTGTTGACACTTTCTTGCACATTCTAGAAAAAATTGTATGAATGTACTCGGATGTATAGTATTTACATAAAATGTTCCTGTTATACATACTTTCTGCACCCTGCTTTTTTCACTTAATGTTTTTTTTGTTTTGTTTTTTTGCGGTACGCGGGCCTCTCACTGCTGTGGCCTCTCCCGTTGTGGAGCACAGGCTCCGGACGCGCAGGCTGAGTAGCCACGGCTCACGGACCCAGCCGCTCCGCGGCACGTGGGATCCTCCCGGACCAGGGCACGAACCCGTGTCCCCTGCATTGGCAGGCGGACTCTCAACCACTGCGCCACCAGGGAAACCCCACTTAATGTATTTTGAAGTAACTTAATATCAGTGTATGTTAACCAACTTCTTTCTTTTTTACTGGCTACGTGGTATCCCATTACATAGATGCACTCTATTTAACCAGTTTTTGTTATTGGATATTTAGATTCTTTCTGATCTCTTTCTATCTTGATATTTCAGTAAATGTCCTTAATATCATCCTTGGTATATTGCTTGGGTGAGGAGAATGAAGTGAAATCACAGTGCCATGCCCACTTCAGTGTATTGTGACCAAAAACTGCAGTGGAGAATTTGGCCTCACAAACCTCTTGCCTTCTACAGACTTGACTTACTGTTAGTGGCTGACGCTGAGTGGGCTTTGGGGACAGAAGGACATGGGCAGTGCGTTGGAAATGCATGTTTTCCTCCTCGTGGGTCTGACACAAACTGCAGCTGTCTTTCTAAAGAGAACCATAGGGTGACCCATGAACTCGCCTCCGCAGTGCCCACCCTCACACCAGCCATGAGATGGAGAAAGGCCTCCCTCTACTTGCCACCCCCGGCTGGATGACAAAGCAGGTGGGGTTGTGAGCACAGTCCCTGGGGAACACAGACCTTAAAGAGCAGCTGTGGATCCTGCTCTATTTGGCAAATTTATTTCCAAGAAATGGGTCTTTTGAGAATTTCTCGGACTTGTGGTTACAATCCATTTCAGAACTAACTTCTGTGCTCTATTTATGCTTTCCAAGGAGAGCGGCTCAGTGGGCTGAATTATTCTGGATTATACCTGGCTCTGCTTCCAGATTTCCTAAAATGAGAAATTGAAGAAGAAGTTACAATAATGACCTTCCTTCTTCCTGAAGTTTCAATCAAATGATAGGAAAGCAATCTACATAGTAATTACAGCATCCCTCCAAGTGAATGCCTGTGCCCCAGCAGAGAAGAAGAGCGCGGAAGTCATATCTATAATGAAATTCAGACCCATCAGGTTCTAAATCACAGGAAGGTTAATTCAGGTTACGCAATCACAAGCAGAGGCGGTATAATATACTGGTCACTGGAACAGCCCGCATTGCTCTCAATAGCAGAGGGCAACAGGAAATAAGCTGTCATGGAGACAAGGCTTGTGCTAAGAGGGACCTCAATCTGGGACTGCTTGAAGTAAGTTATGAAGGTACCACGGACCATTTCTGAGTTCTGAATGGAAGCCTTGCCTTTTCCAACACCTAAGCGGAAAATTCAATAGCCAGAGTCCTTGTCCTAAATCCGCAAATCAGAGGATCACAAGATGAATGGATGCTAATGGTATTAACAATGGATCATACTTTAGGGGAGGTAGAGGCGTCTGGGGGGAGAAGTACGTATCCCCAACCTTTTGAGAATGTCCACCCACAAACCTCCATGGGTACCTCTGTTGGTCATCTTGGTCGGTGATGCTGAGAGGATTTATTCATTCTCATCACCTAGGGTAACATTTCTCATGTTCTTATTGATAGTGCCAATGAAATTCAATCAAGTCTTTCCTTTCTACAATTAAATAATATTTACCTTTTAAAGATGCAATAAATTATCACTATCCTCAGGGCTCTGATGCTAACTAGAGAGCTACAACCTGCCAGCATTCAGCGGGATTCCTCAGTCTCCAGGTCACCCCCCCCCGGAGCCCACTCGCCTCTCTGTTGCTGGGTAACCTCCAGCTCTACCCTAGGCCGTTGGACCTGCACATTATCCAGCTGGGCACTTCAAACAAAAAGTCAGTTTTACTCCTTTTCTGTTCACTCCTGACAAGAGTTCCAGTCCCAGCAATATTTCTGAGAATGGTTTCCTTCCCAGAGCCCCAACACAACTCGTGTCTTTGTTAAGCTTGAGGTTCTGCTTGGTCCTGTGCTGGGTCTTGTCACTACAAGTGATGTCATGTGTGAGGTAAGCTTTTAGTGCTGAGTTAGAGGCATTGAAAAACCACCAGCGATTCCACAGGAACTAAGCCATCGACACCATAAGATACTAATGCATTTCAACATTAGATTTCACCCTGTCACCCTGTATTGTTGGGTTTATTTGTGTGTGTGTTTAAATCAGCACACCCCATTCTTGTCTCTGTTCCAGATCGTTGGGCTGTTACCAATCTGTTATTAGATGTATTAGTTCCTGTGGCTGCTGTAACACAGTATTACAAACTTGGTGACTTAAAACAATAGAAATTTATTCTCTCACAGTTCTGGAGCCAGAAGGCTGAAATAAGTAGCACTGGACAAAAACCAAGGTGTTTGCAGGGCCGTGTTTCCTCCACAGGCTCTCAAGAAGAATCTGTTCCTTGCCTCTTCCAGCTTCCAGTGGTTGGCAGCATTCCTTGGCTTGCGGTTGCATCATCCAGTTTTCAAGACCAGTATCTTCAAATCTCTCTGCTATGTCTTCACATTGCCTTGTCCTCTGTGTGTATCTGCCTAACCTTCCTCATCCTCCCTGTATAAGCATGTACAGGTATTAATATAAAGACACATGTAATTGCATTTAGGATCCAACCGGATAATGCAGGATAATTTCCTCCTCTCAAGATCCTTGATTTAAGGATCTGCCTTAGACCCTTTTTCCAAATAAGGTAATCTGCCAAGACCCTTTTTCCAAATAAGGTAATATTAGTGGTTCCTGTTATCTTTGGGAGACATTATTCAGCCTACTATACTTGCTTCTGTATATTTCCCATGTTGCTGTGTATACACAATAGGTGCTTTATAAATGCTTCTTTTTTTATTATTTACAATGTGTTAATTACTGCTGTATAGCAAAGTGACTCAGTTATACCTATCTATGTTCTTTTCCATATTCTTTTCCATTATGGTTTATCACAGGATATTGAATATAGTTCCCTGTGCTGTACAGTAGGACCTTGTTGTTTTATCTATTCTATATATAATAGTTGGCATCTGCTAACCCCAAACTCCCACTCCATCCCTCTCCCACCTCCCTCCCCCTTGTCAACCACCAGTCTATTGTCCATGTCTGTGATTCTGTTTCTGTTTCATAGACAGGTTATAAATGCTTCTTTAATTAAGTCAAACATTTATTGGAATGAGCCCCAAAGTTAGAAAGATATGCCCATGGGAACTGATTAGACAGAACCTAAGGCCAGATTTTCCGCTTCAGGAGAAAGGAAACCAACACGTGGGGCATGTTAGACATTGTCCTAGGCTTTTCCCACACTCTGATTCACTGAATTCTCATTCTAGCTTGTACCACCTACTGGAGTGAACCCCAAAAGGAGGAATGGAAAGAGAACGCAGTAACCAAGTAAAAGAGGAAGTGAGAAGTGGTTTTGGGGATTGTTTTTCTTTTGCTCAGAAGGTGGAGGATAAAATCAAAGCCTTAGGGGAAAGGACTAAAACATTGATCCCCATTCCTTCTGTGCACCCACCCATTCACGTTCTATTCACGTGACAGGATAAGTCCCATGAACACGGGAACCTCTGAGCATGGTGGTTATGGGCACACAGTGCACGTCTGGAGTCAGGACCTCAATGACCAATCAAGAATCCCAATTTTCCCATGAGTCTGGGACAGCTTCTCTCTCTTCAGACTTCTGCTGTGTAGTTGATATGTTCATAAGTCAATAAAACATACCTTAAAAAACAAAACAAACAAAACCAAAAAACATACCTTAATCTCCCCCAGGAGAGAGAAACTGGATTTGGCTTTAGAATATAACAGAAAGTCCAAGAGGAATCTGAAGTTTGGGGCTGGAGGAGGAAAATGTTTAGTTTAGAAAAAGATTGTGAATAGCCAGAATGTAGAGTTATTGGACAACAAGGGGCAGGAAAAGTTGTCAGACAGAGTGGGAGATGAGAGTACTCTGCTGCCGGAGGACACAGGGATAATTGAGTACAAAGACAACCATTCAGACTGCAAGAGGTAAAGCTTAGGCAGCCAAGTGGCGAGAGCTGTTGTCTGTTCTTCAGTTTCAAGCAGAATTACCTTCATGATAAAAGGACTCTCTCAACCACTTCATAGAATGTTTCCTTCACTGAATACTTTGGCATCCAGCTTAATTTAATTTTTTCCTCTCTTCTCCAAACTCTGCCGTCTTCCTAGATGATAAACCTTGTAGACAGCCCATCTCAGATCTGAGGATGCCACTGATTCTACTCTCACCAAAGTCATTTTTGACCAAGTTATTACACCCGATGGAGACCTCTTGGTCCCTATCTACCCTTTTCTGTCTCTGGCATTTGATCCTGTTGGCCATTCCCTCCTCTGAAAAGTTTCTTCCTCCCCTGGTTTTCCTACCACTGCTCTCGCTTAAATCTTCTCTCTCTCTCTGGATGTCTTCACCTCCATCATGAGCTTTCTTTCTCTAAGTCTTCGTAATCTTCCAACGTTCTCTCATCACGTTGCTTTGTGCTTGTCTGTGAATAATCTCATCCACTCTCACGGTTTCAATTACTATCAATATGCTTATGACTCCCAAATATCACTCTCTGGCCCAGCTCTCTCCCTTGAGCCCTAGACCCATATATAAAACTATTTGCTGAACATTTTCAACTGCACATCCTCCCATCACTTCAGTTTCAATATATTCAAACTGAACTCACTATCTACCACCTCAGGCTAGCTCCAATCCTGTATTACTATTTTTAATTGATTTAAATATAATTGATAACATCACTATGAGCTCTTGAGTTCATTATTCTTTTCTAAATTTTTTTTTAATTTAAAAAATATTTTTGGCCACACTGCATAGCACGTGGGATATTAGTTCCCTGACCAAGGATCAAACCCATGCCCCCTGCATTGGAAAGACAGAGTCTTAAAAACTGGACCACCAGGGAAGTCCCTTGAGTTCATTATTCCTATCACTATTTTTTTTAATTAACTTTTTATTGAAGCCTAAGATACATGCAGAAAAATTCACAATCCCTACACAATCCCTAAGTGTACAGCTTGATGAATTATCACCAAGTAAACTCACCCATGTAATCATCTGGGTCTACAAATGAAGCATTCATCAGCATCTCAAGGGCCCACCTCACACACTTTCCCAATCACTAACTCCTCCCTAAAGATAACCAGTATATTGATACCTAGCATCATAAATTGGCTTTGCCTGTTTTTATTTATTTACTTATTTATTTATTGACTGTGTTGTGTCGTCGTTGCTCCACGTGGGCTTTCCCTAGTTGCGGTGAGCGGGGGTGGGCTACTCTTCATTGCGGTGCGTGGGCTTCTCATTGCGGTGGCTTCTCCTGTTGCAGAGCATGGTATCTAGGCATGCAGGCTTCAGTAGTTATGGCGCACGGGCTTTGCTCCACGGCACATGGGATCGTCCCGGACCAGGGCTCAAACACGGCTTTGTCTGTTTTTAACTTTATAAACATAGAGTATGTATTCTTCTGTGTCTGGCTACTTAACACCATGTTTGCAAGATTTATTCAAGTAATCACTCTGGTGTAGTTCATTCATGTTTGTTCCTGTATAGTACTCCATCTGTAAGTATACCATAACTAATTTGTCCATTGTACAATCAATGGACATTTGGACTGTTACCAGCTTGAAAATATCATGGATGATGCTATTTTGAACATTCCAGTGCATACCTTTTGGCACATAAACCTCTTCAAGCTTTTGTCCTTGGGTCTGTCATTTCCAATGCCTTAGTTAATGACATCAAAACCATGAATCACACAGTACCTTAGGAAAGTCAAAATTCAAAAATCTGTTGATATGTTGTAATAATCGGCAAAAACTAATGAATTTAAATTTAACAGGCATAAATGTAAAACTTTTTTTTGAATTTTATTTTATTTATTTTTTTATACAGCAGGTTCTTATTAGTTATCCATTTTATACGTATTAGTGTATATATGGCAATCCCAATCTCCCAGTTCATCACAGCACCCCCCATCACTTTCCACCCTTGGTGTCCATATGTTTGTTCTCTACATCTGTGTCTCTATTTTTGCCCTGCAAACCAGTTGATCTGCACCATTTTTCTAGATTTCACATATATGCGTTCATCTACGATATATTTTTTCTCTTTCTGACTTACTTCACTCTGTATGACAGTCTCTAGATCCATCCACGTCTCCACAAATGACCCAATTTCATTCCTTTTTATGGCTGAGTAATATTCCATTGTATATATGTACCATATCTTCTTTATCCATTCATCTGTCAATGGGCATTTAGGTTGCTTTCATGACCTGGTTATTGTAAATAGTGCTGCAATGAACATTGGGGTGCATGTGTCTTTTTGAATTATGGTTTTCTCTGGGTATTTGCCCAGTAGTGGGATTGCTGGGTCATATGGTAATTCCATTTTTAGTTTTTTAAGGAACCTCCATAGTGTTCTCCATAGTGGCTGTAACAATTTACATTCCCACCAACAGTGCAAGAGGGTTCCCTTTTCTCCACACCCTCTCCAGCATCTACTGCTTGTAGATTTTGTGATGATGAGCATTCTGACTGCTGTGAGGTGATACCTCATTGTAGATTTGATTTGCATTTCTCCAATGTTTAGTGATGTTGAGCAGCTTTTCATGTGCTTCTTGGCCATCTGTATGTCTTCTTTGGAGAAATGTCTATTTAGATCTTCTGCCCATTTTTGGATTGGGTTGTTTTTTTTTCTTAATATTGAGCTGCATGAGCTGTTTATATATTTTGGAGATTAATCCTTTGTCCATTGATTCATTTGCAAATATTTTCTCCCATTCTGAGGGTTGTCTTTTCGTCTTGTCTGTAGTTTCCTTTGCTGTGCAAAAGCTTTTAAGTTTCATTAGGTCCCATTTGTTTATTTTTGTTTTTATTTCCATTACTCTAGGAGGTGGATCAAAAAAGATCTTGCTGTGATTTATGTCAAACAGTGTTCTTCCTATGTTTTCCTCTCTGAGTTTTATAGTGTCCACTCTTACATTTAGGTCTCTAAGCCATTTTGAGTGTATTTTTGTGTTTGGTGTTAGGGAGTGTTCTAATTTCATTCTTTTACATGTAGCTGTCCAGTTTTCCCAGCACCACTTATTGAAGAGACTGTCTTTTCTCCATTGTATATTCTTGCCTCCTTTGTCATAGATTAATTGACCATAGGTGTGTGGGTTTATCTCTGGGCTTTCTATCCTGTTCCATTGAGCTATATTTCTGTTTTTGTGCCAGTACCATATTGTTTTGATTATTGTAGCTTTGTAATATAGTCTGAATCCAGGGACTGATTACTGTAGCTTTGTGGTATAGTCTGAATCCAGGGAGCCTGATTCCTCCAGCTCCATTTTTTTTCCCTCAAGACTGCTTTGGCTGTTTGGGGTCTTTTGTGTCTCCATATAAATTTTAAGATCTTTTGTTCTAGTTCCATAAAAAATGCCATTGGTAATTTGATAGGGATTGCATTGAATCTGTAGATGGCTTTGGGTAGTATAGTCATTTTCACAATATTGAGTCTTCCAATACAAGAACATGGTATATCTCTCCATCTGTCGGTATCATCTTTAATTTCTTTCATCAGTGTCTTATAGTTTTCTGCACAGCTCTTTTGTCTCCCTAGGTAGGTTTATTCCTAAGTATTTTATTCTTTTTCTTGCAATGGTAAATGGGAGTGTTTCCTTAATTGCTCTTTCAGATTTTTCATCATTAGTGTATAGGGATGCAAGAGATTTCTGTGCCTTAATTTTGTATCCTGCAACTTTACCAAATTCATTGATTAGCTCTAGTAGTTTTCTGGTGGCATCTTTAGGATCCTCTATGTATAGTATCATGTCATATGCAAACAGTGACAGTTTTACTTCTTCTTTTCCAATTTGTATTCCAGTTATTTCTTTTTCTTCTCTGATTGCCATGCCTAGGACTTCCAAAGCTGTGTTGAATAATAGTGGTGACAGTGGACATCCTTGTCTTGTTCCTGATCTTAGAGGAAATACTTTCAGTTTTTCACCATTGAGAATGATGTTTGCTGTGGGTTTGTCGTATATGGCCTTTATTATGTTGAGGTAGGTTCCCTCTATGCCCACTTTCTGGAAAATTTTTATCATAAATGGGTGTTGAATTTTGTCAAAAGCTTTTTCTGCATCTATTGAGATGATCATATGGTTTTTATTCTTCAATTTGTTAACATGGTGTATCACATTGATTGATTTGTGTATACTGAAGAATCCTTGCATCCCTGGGATAAATCCCACTTGATCATGGTGTATGATCCTTTTAATGTGTTGTTGGATTCTGTCTGCTAGTATTTTGCTGAGGTTTTTTACATCTATATTCATCAGTGAAATTGGTCTGTATTTTTCTTTTTTTATAGCATCTTCGTCTGGTTTTGGTATCAGGGTGATGGTGGCCTCATAGAATGAGTTTGGGAGTGTTCCTTCCTCTGCAATTTTTTGGATGAGTTTGAGAAGGATGGGTGTTAGCTATAAATGTCTATAAATGTTTGATAGAATTCACCTGTAAAGCCATGTGGTCCTGGACTTCTGTTTGTTGGAAGATTTTTAATCACATTTTCAATTTCACTGCTTGTTATTGGTCTGTTCGTATTTTCTATTTCTTCCTGGTTCAGACTTGGAAGGTTTTACCTTTCTAAGAATTTGTCCATGTCTTCTAGGTTGTCCATTTTATTGGCATAGAGTTGCTTGCAGTAGTTTCTTAGGATGCTTTGTATTTCTGCAGTGTCTGTTGTAACTTCTCCTTTTTCATTTCTAAGTTTATTGATTTGAGTCCTCTCCCTCTTTTCCTTGATGAGTCTGGCTAATGGTTTATCAATTTTGTTTATCTTCTCAAAGAGCCAGCTTTTAGTTTTATTGATCTTTGCTATTGTTTTCTTTGTTTCTATTTCATTTATTTCTGCTCTGGTCTTTATGATTTCTTTCCTTCTACTAACTTCAGATTTTGTTTGTTCTTCTTTCTCTCGTTCCTTTAGGTATAAGGTTAGATTGTTTATTTGAGATTTTTCTTGTTTCTTGAGGTAGACTTGTATTGCTATAAACTGCCCTCTTAGAACAGGTTTTGCTGCATCCCATAGGTTTTGGATCATTGTGTTTTTGTTGTAATTTGTCTCTAGGTATTTTTTGATTTCCTCATTGATTTTTTTCAGTGATCTGTTGATTATTTAGTAACGTATTGTTTAGCCTCCATGTGCTTGTGTTTTTTATGTTCTTTTCCCTGCAATTGATTTCTAATCTCATAGCATTGTGGTCAGAAAAGATGCTTGTTATGATTTCAGTTTTCTTAAATTTACTGAGACTTGATTTGTGACCCAAGATGTGATCTGTCCTGGAGAATGTTCCACGTGCACTTGAGAAGAAAGTGTAGTCTTCTGTTTTTGAATGGAATGTCCTATAAATATCAATTAAATCTGTCTGGTCTATTGTGTCATTTACAGCTTGTCATTCCTTATTACTTTTCTGTTTGGATGATCTGTCCACCGGTGTAGGTAAGGTGTCAAAGTCCCCCACTATGATTGTGTTACTGTCGATTTCCTCTTTTATAGCTGTTAGCAGTTGCCTTAGGTATTGAGTTGCTCCTATGTTGGGTGCATATATATTTATAATTGTTATATCTTCTTCTTGGATTGAGCCCTTGATCATTATATAGTGTCCTTCCTTGTCTGTTGTAACATTCTTTGTTTTAAAGTTTATTTTATCTGATATGAGTATTGCTACTCCAGCTTTCTTTTGATTTCCATTTTCATGGAATATCTTTTTCTATCCCTTCATTTTCAGTCTGTATGTGTCCCTAGGTCTGAAGTGGGTCTCTTGTAGACAGCATATATATGGCTCTTGTTTTTGTATCCATTCAGCGAACCTGTGTCTTTTGGTTGGAGCATTTAATCTATTCACGTTTAAGCAAATTATCGATATGTATGTTCCTATTACCATTTTCTTAATTGTTTTGGGTTTGTTATTGTAGGTCTTTCCTTCTCTTGTGTTTCCTGCCCAGAGAAGTTCTTTTAGCATTTGTTGTAAAGCTAGTTTGGTGGTACTGAAGTCTCTTAGCTTTTGCTTGTCTGTAAAGCTTTTGATTTCTCCGTCAAATCTGAATGAGATCCTTGCCGGGTAGAGTAATCTTGGTTGTAGGTTCTTCCCTTTCATCACTTTAAATATATCACGCCACTCCATTCTGGCTTGTAGAGTTTCTGCCGAGAAATCAGCTGTTAACCTTATGGGCGTTCCCTTTTATGTTATTTGTCCTTTTTCCCTTGCTGCTTTCAATAATTTTTCCTTGTCTTTAATTTTTGTCAGTTTGATTTCTGTGTGTCTCGGTGTGTTTCTCCTTGGGTTTATCATGCCTGGGACTCTCTGTGCTTCCTGGACTTCGGTGGCTATTTCCTTTCCCATGTTAGGGAAGTTTTCGGCTATAATCTTTTCAAATATTTTCTTGGGTCCTTTCTCTCTCTCTTCTCCTTCTGGGACCCTGATAATGTGAATGTTGGTACATTTAATGTTGTCCCAGAGGTCTCTTAAGCTGTCTTCATTTCTTTTCATTCTTTTTTCTTTATTCTGTTCCATGACAGTGAATTCTACCATTCTGTCTTCCTGATCACTTATACATTCTTCTGCCTCAGTTATTCTGCTACTGATTCTTTCTAGTGTATTTTTCATTTCAGTTATTGTATTGTTCATCTCTCTTTCTTTGTTCTTTAATTCTTCTAAGTGTTTGTTCTTAAATTCTTCTAGGTTTTTGTTAAACATTTCTTGCATCTTCTTGATCTTTGCCTGAATTCTTTTTCTGAGGTCGTGGATCATCTTCACTATCATTATCCTGATTTCTTTTCTGGAAGGTTTCCTATCTCCACTTCATTTAGTTGTTTTTCTGGGGTTTTATCTTGTTCCTTCATCTGGTACATAGCTCTGTGCCTTTTCATCTTTCTATTTCTCTGTGAATGTGGTTTTTCTTCCACAGGCTGCAGGATTGTAGTTCTGTTTGCTTCTGCTGTCTGCCCTCTGGTGGATGAGGCTATCTAAGAGGCTTGTGCAAGTTTCCTGACGGGAGGGACTGGTGGTGGGTAGAGCTGGGTGTTGCTCTGTTGGGCAGAGTTCAGTAAAGCTTTAATCCTCTTGTCTGCTGATGGGTGGGGCTGGGTTCCCTCCCTGTTGGTTGTTTGTCCTGAGGCGACCCAACACTGGAGCCTACCCAGCTCTTTGGTGGGGCTAATGGCAGACTCTGGGGGAGCTCACGCCAAGGAGTACTTCCCAGAGCTTCTGCTGCCAGTGTCCTTGTCCTCATGGTGAGACACAGCCACCCCTGCCTCTGCAGGAGACCCTCCAACACTAGCAGGTAGGTTTGGTTCAGTCTCCTTTGGGGTCACTGCTCCTTCCCCTGTGTCCTGATGCGCACACTACTTTGTGTGTGCCCTCCAAGAGTGGAGTCTCTGTTTTCCGCAGTCCTGTCAAAGTCCTGCAATCAAATCCCACTAGCCTTCAGTCTGATTCTCTAGGAATTCCTTCTACCATTGCCGGACCCCCAGGTTGGGAACCTTCACTCCAGTGGGTGGACTTCTGTGGTATAAGTGTCCTCCAGTTTGTGAGTTACCTACCCAGCAGTTATGGGATTTGATTTTATTGTGATTGTGCCCCTCCTACCATCTCATTGTGGCTTCTCCTTTGTCTTTGGATGTGGGGTATCTTTTTTGGTGAGTTCCAATATCTTCCTGTCAATGATTGTTCAGCAGTTAGTTGTGATTCTGGTGCTCTCACAAGAGGGAGTGAGTGCATGTCCTTCTACTCTGCCATCTTGAACCAATCTCTAAATGTAAAATTTTAAACGTAGCTTTAATAAATGTATCATTGCACATGATATCATTTAAAACTGAAAAATAAATATCCAATAATATGGACGCAGTTAAGTAAATTATTGTTTACCTTCTCAATAGAATACTAAATATTATTCCCAAATGAAAATTTAATGTTGTTTGAGTGCCAGAAAAATATTTCTGATGTTATGTAACAAAAAAAGATGTGCATATATGTTATGATTAATTTAGAATAATTATTTATATACATAGCAAAAATGTGAAAAAATTTTAAAAGGCCTAGAATGATGAAATTAGAGGTTAAATTTCAAAATTACCTTTAATACTTTTATGATATTACTTCAGTGAGAATTAAAAATAGAGATTTTCAAATTTGTTGGACATGTAGGGGCAAGGAAGCAGAGATGTGAAAATGAGATACTAACCCACCTGGGGATAAAAATGCATTAATCTTGTAGGTCATTATAAAGATTAAAAGTAGTACAAGCCCAATAACTTTTGGAAACTGCCCTCCTTCTGGCACTGAGAGAGTGTGAGGACAGTAGGAATGTGATGTAGGAAGAGTCCATGGACAAAAAATCATGGGGAAGATGTGGGAGCATGATCATGATAGGAACTTATGCCTTCCCAGTGAAAACCAAACCAACCACCCAAAAAACCTCCTCCTCCCCGCTCCTGGAGGATACAAAACGGCAGCATCACAAGGGTGTGGAAGGTGATGGTGCAAGGCAGAAATGATTGCGGTTCCTGCTGGTGCAGCTTTTGCTGCTGGGAAGCCAGTCAGTTGCTTAGGGACCAGTAAAGAAGTGGCATGCCAGGAGTAGAGGGTGTCCCAGCAGCAGAGGCTCTGATGACTGGCACTCTCCATCCATCATTTGAGTTCCCCTCCACCAACTGTAAATTTATGGAGCTGCACATCCACTCTGAGATGGGGATTCTGGGAGGCTGTTAGCCTTGATGATTTGTAACCTATAGGTTTAATGTTTGCTGTATATTTTCTCTATAACTAAATCTCTTTCTATAAGTTATACCAGTAGAATATGTTATGTGGTTGGGCAAGACATCATTTGCCCCATTTAGCTGCAAGTTGCATCAGTGCTTGCTCTAGGATAGTGATCATCCTTAAACTGGTGACCTTCAGCCCCCTCTTAGAGAGCTGTGACTTTGAACTTGAACAGTGCTATTCTTTATGCTGCTGTATTAATTTCTATCTCTGTTCAGTATGTCTGCAGTATATTTACTCGTGCGTGTAATTGTAATATAACAAACATACAGAACAGTTTTAAAAATAAAAATATGATTTAACAGTTTGTAAAACAAATCCCTGTGTAACCTGTATCAAGATATAGAATATTGCTAACACCCCCAAAACCTTTCCTAATTATAACCCCTTTCTCCCCCTAGAAGTAAATACTTTCTTGATTTTCACAGCGTTTACTTCCTTACATTTTTTTAATAATTTGTCCTAAAATTTATTTAATCTTTTTTTTTTTTTTTTGGCTGCGTTGGGTCTTTGTTGCTGCGCGGGGGCTTTTCTCTAGTTGCAGTGAGCAGGGGCTACTCTTCGTTGCGGTGCATGGGCTTCTCATTGCGCTGACTTCTCTTGTTGCAGAGAACAGGCTCTAGGAACATGGCTTCAGTAGTTGTGGCACTCAGGCTCAGTAGTTGTGGCTCATGGCTCTAGAGCACAGGCTCAATAACTGTGGCGCACAGGCTTAGTTGCTCCACAGCATGTGGGATCTTCCCACACCCGAGCTCAAACCCGTGTCCCCTGCATTGACAGGTGGATTCTTAACCACTGCACCACCAGGGAAGTCCCTAAAATTTATTTAATCTTGCTTTACAAATTTTTAATATAAATTATATCATACAGTATGTGCCCTGTACTGTTGGGCTGTCTTCATTCGATATCATGTCCTTAAGATTCATCTTCTATGCACCATATTGTTGTATTCCCCAACCCAGTTTCTCACTCTATAGCATTTCATAATATGAATATACCATAATTTTTATTTATTCCACTCTCGATAGACATTTAGGTGGTTTCAACTTGGAGCTATTATTCAGTACTGTTATGAACATTCTTAAATATGTATACTAGTGCACATAAGCATATGTTTTATGGGAACATACACCTCAGAGGGGAATTGCTGGGTCATAAATTATGCATATCTTCTGTTTTACTAGATGATGTCAATCTTTTCCATGGTAATATGCCAATTTACAGTTCCACCAGCAGCGTATCAGAGTTCTTTACATTCAATATCTTTGCAACACTTGGCGATGGCTCTTTAGTGAGTGTATATCAGTGTGGTTTTAGTGTGCATTTCCCTGCCAGCTAATGAAGTTGAGCATCTTTCTTGCGCATGTGGTTGATTTGATTTCTCTTTTGTGGAGAGCCTGTTCAAATCTTCTGCTCATTTTTCATTGTGTTGTTTATTTTTGTTTTCTTTTTGATTTATAGATTTGTAGGAATTCTTTATATATTCTGGATATGAACCCCTTGTTGGTTAGACTCATTGCAAAATGTTGTTCCCACTTTAAGGCTTGTCTTTTCCCTCTTTCAGTGGGATGCTTTAATGAACAGATGTTCTTAATTTTAATGTAGTCACCTTTTTCAACTTTCTTTTTTTTTTCCACTGGCGAGTGCTTTGGTGCCTTGTTTAGGAAATTTTTCCTGACACAGAATTCATAAAGATATTCTCCTATATTATCTATTAGAAGCTTTATTGTTTTGCTTTTCCCATTCGATCTGTGATCTACCTGGAAATGATTTCTTTATACAGTGTGATGTAAGGGTTTATTCACTGATTTTAAAGGATTAGGCTCTCTTTTGGTGACATTGAGCATCTGCACGCTTGGTTCTACGTACCCTAAATATAAGGTTAATCAAGGTGGCAAGCCCTCAAGAGTAGTGATCTACCAGGTCTTTAAAACACCCAAAAGAAAGTATATATATAATAGGATTTATACATGCAGTACACCCATACATTCAAGAAATAAGAGTGATAATTATCTATCAAGAATAGGAAGATGTACTCTTTACAAGGAGATGGAAAGATATGATGGTGAAGGTGACAATGTTTGGAGAAGGCAGAAGGACTGGTTATTGACAGAGAAGTTAGGAGTCTTAACAATTGGTAGGTGTGGTGGACACCTATTGTTTTTCCTGGCCAGAGTAACAGGCCTCTTCTGAAGACCTAGCTAGAATGTTTGCCTCATGAGGCCAGGCCTTGAGCGTCTTGAGCTCCACATCTGGCACAGTACCTAGCACAGCAGAAGCAGCCCAGCAAATACTTGTTGAATGAATGGCTGAAATACTCCTAATATCATGGTTCAAATGAGAGCTCTCATCTTTTCATAGACCACCTACACAGCCTTCATGATAACACTAATGATAACTTCTGCTGCATGCTTACTCTGTGCTAGGCCAGATGCCAAACGATCGACATTTATCATCCCATTTATTCCTTGAAACCACCTTACAAGGTAGGAACCATTATTCTCCCTCTTTTTATAGATGAAGAAACCAAAGGCACAAAGTAGTTGAATAACTTGCATAAAGTATAGCTGGTAAGTGGGGGAGTTGGGATTTGAAGCCAAATCATCAGACCACAGAGTTTGCGCTTTTAATCTCTTCATTAAATTGCCACAGTGAGTAATTTAAGCATGGCTTCCTAACCCTGCCAGCTAAACCAGTAATGATAATAGCTAATCATTATCGATTACTTACCCTGTGGCAAGTACTACATAATATTCTTTACTACATGTTTCATCTCCTTTAATCATCACATGAAACTTAATAAAGTAGACACTATTATTAAAACCATTTTACAGATAAGGAAACTGAGGTAAAAGAGCTTAAAGAACTCTCCCAAGATTATATAGCTAGCGGGAAGAGGAGTCAGTATTTGGACCTCTTACCCACCATGCCATCTGCCTCTCCTAAGACCCTATATCCCTTGTCTCAGAAAGAAACACCTCAACAAGTGAAGCCCATCAGAGCCCTTCTCTGTTTTGAAGGACTTTTGAACTTGAGTCCATTCCTTTCTGGTGGGGGACCTGTGAGGCTCTGAGCCAATGACAGCCATAACCCCCACGGGGTGGCTGATTCCATCTACAGAGGAAGTGAGTGACGCTGACTGACAGAGAGAAGCATGTAAGAGAGAAAGAATGAGAATCCCGGTGGCTCTTTCACTCACATCCAGCTCTTCCTTTTGGAATGAGAGCTTTCCAGTAAGTTATTCCCTTCACTCCTTCTTAGTCTGAGTAAGTTAGTTCAATCTGGTTCTTGTCACTAGCAACCAGCATAGTCTTAGCTAATACAGAAGGCTGTGATGCTCTCCCAAATGTATTAACGTTTACGAAAAAGCATCAAAGCACTTTACAGTTTAACATATACAGTTTAACACACACAGTTTAACACACACTATATTTCCTGACTTTCCATTTGATGTATGAATGAGGATGATGACTTTTATAAAAGTGCCCTCTGTGGGTTTATAAATGAATAATAAGTCTGGTCTTGTTTTGCCAAATGCTGCAACATCTTGTGTTCATCTTTCCAGTGAAGGGGATGGCCTGATTTACACTCTTTCGAACTAAGCATTTTTTTTCTACCTGCTGGTCTAGGATTTCAAAACGTGTACTCTTTGCAATGGATAACTCCTCTGGGGAAAATGGTCATGAGTACTGGACTCCCACAGAGACATATTGTGGTTATATTTCTTCATTGGGTTTTGAGACTATAGTTTCTTTACAGCTCTCTGAGTCTGCAGCCTTATTTACAAAATAAAGGTATTAGACTGCAAGAGACATTTAGGACCTTAGGGTCCGTCCCAACTCTGAGCTTGGTGGTTGAAACTGAGCCTAATGTTAACTAGTGAGGTGTTGGTGGCCATTTGTATTATTGGTCCTGGTATTGGCTTGGGTGAGATAATACCTGTCATTTTATAATGTGGAGGGAGATCTCTCTTTCTTAGTACATTTCTTCAATGTCTAGTGTTGCAATGTTAGAGTCATCTGCACGATGGGACACTAGCCCTTGGAGTGGTCCTCAATGAAGGATTCATTATTCAAAAACTGTATGTGTCATCTCCCTTAGGGATTCACAATTTCTAATTTAAAGGCCCTGAGAAATTTTTTAGTACAGAAACCTGTGTAACTTTCTTTACCCTAAGATTTTCCAAACTTATTTGGTCACAGATCATTTCTCTTTTTGAAAAAATGCACATTGCACATCACATTTGGGAACTGCTGATCTCACATCTTCCCTCTAGGTCTACTCAATAGAGTAGATGTCATGACTGCCTAACATGACCGTATTTGAACTGCAATCATGTTGTCTTTAACTATCCCAATTCTTGGGTGTAGCTTTTTGTGAGTTGAAAGTCCAAAGTTTATTAGGAGATTATGATTTGGTTTTATTACTAGTTACCAACAGATTAATCTATTCCCTGAACTATAAATGGCTATTAAGAGTCCTTCCAATTGACCAGAAGAGGGAAGCAGAGGACCTGCGACTTGGGAACAAACCTAAGACAAGGCAGCAACAATCCAGGAGTCCGTCCTCGAGGATCATCTCCTAAACAGAGTGATCCATTCCCATTTCAGCCACGTCATTGGCAGAACATGTGTCCCGCTGTTGGAGGCCATCACCTTGCACCTTGATGCATTTCTCAGAGTTTCCATAGGGAATAGGTTTCCTTAAAGTTGGGGAGCACCAGGAGATCCATCAGGAAGAGACTGATTGAGACAGCAGAAAACAGGGAGGCACCGCCAGGGAAAGAGCAGACCAGGAGGTCACAGCAACGATTCTCGGGCCCTAGGTCCTCCTCACAGCTGTGTGTTTTCTCCCTCTGATCCCTATGAGCAGCCACTGCTCAGCTGGGCTCAGATCAGAGGAGTCACCTGCCAAGGCATCAGCCACGTGGTCTTTCTTGGAATGGCACATCTATCACCACCTGTGCTGCTTGCTTTGGATGACATGGTACGCTTTTGGGGTAGTGCTGGGCTTGGGCCCATGGTTCTGAAAACCAAATCCCTTCTTGCCAGAGCCATGCCCTTTTCCATGGGATCCACAAGGAAGATATCATGCTCAGAGGACAGGGCCAGGCAAGTGCATGCATTTTATTAGGGTATTTAGGCCTCAAACACTACTCTAGGCCATTGAGAAGCCAGGAGTAACCACCAAAAGATTCTTCTTGCCTAATTTAAAGGCAAAATTCAATATTAAAAGTAGGCCAAGTGATCTCCTTGGCACATTTTTCCCCTCAGTTTATACTTCTTTGGTTTATACCTCTTTTTGAGCTTCTATATTTTAACTTTTTTTTTTAACAAGGTCATCCTTTAAGGTCTGAATTCATGTTCACCACAAGGTATTGTACATGGTTATCTGTTGAAACAGATTTCTTTTTAACAGATCTTAGTTTAAAAAACTCATATATACCGTGAGTTCTGTATAAACTGGTGGACAGTAAGTTAGTTCCTTTGTTTTGACTTATAAGTCTCAACTTCACTGCAGAATAAAGAATGTAGGCCGAAGAAAGCATAATTGGTCACTCGTATAGAACAGTACTGTTTCTATATATTTTAGCTTTCTGATGGCAAGAAAAGATGAATCCAAGGAAAAGCATGTCAAGGAAAGGAGATCAAAACAAGTTTCTCCTAAAGTTCTGAAACAGAGATAGCATAAGCCACTTACTACAAGCCTTCCTAGCACAACAGGGGTACCAAAGAAAAATTCCTAAGACGTGTACACTCGAGAGAAGGATGGGGCCAATAAAATACCTATGAACTTGACTCATCCTCATTACCCTTTTTATCACTCTCTTCCTTGGATGTGTGGGTGGGAATTAATGGGGGGGGGGAGTGAGGTAAGGAGAATGGAGTGGGGAACATAAAGGAAACTATTTTCTTACTCCCCCTTCTTTCTCCTCCCACCTGCTTCCTCCTCACCTTCTGTCTACCCTATTCCCAGCTGTCAGAGCCCCTAATTACAAACTTGAGTGTCCTGTGTTGAATGTCAGCACCCATGCTCTGTTCTCTCTTGCACTTTCTGCTTCCTGCCTCTTAGTGGTTCTGTAAGAATGAGAGAGGGGTTTTGGTGTTACTTGATGGTGTTACCTCTCTTCTCCCCCGACCCAGGGAACCCAGGAATACCTGAGCTCTGCCCTTTCAGAGTTCCTTCTTGCCATTAGATTCCCAAGGGAGTTCTCTGCAAAGCAAGGAACAGCAGCAAATGAGAATCAATAGCTGAGCCAGCACCTGATAATTCTCGATGCAGAGTTTTCTGGTAAAAGATGAGCTTGAGTTCGTGGCTTAAGCCTCAAAGTCTATGTGGGGTCTTTTACTTTTCTTCAAATCAAAATCTTAGGCATATTTGTAGATAGAGAGCTCCAGGCCCAGAGAGGAGTGCTAAATTCACTTATCTTCCTAGCACCATGTTGAGGAAGAGGTAAGAGATCTCATGGCTGCATATTAAAGACAGATAGGAAGTAGAAAGTACAAAAGAACAGGGTGTGGGTACTGACGGGTCAAAATAGTGACCCTCCCCCATCAAAACCTTGGATGGAAAATCAGTTTACAGATATTCTTGCCTTGAGTTGGAGGAACTGGGGAGAGCTACAGAGGGTGTGAACAGAGGCAGAATTTTCCTCATGCATAGAGAGGAAATTTCCTGTACAGATTTTAACATCTGAAAAGAAGTCATTGTAGGTTTTTGACTCCTAGGAAAAAGGCCAACATTTACTGAATATCTGTTATGCCCTACCTTGTGCTAGGCAGTTTTCCTCAGGCTATCTGTTGGGCTTCTTTAGTTGCAAGTAACAAAAACAATTCTGATCTATTTTTTGAAGCTGAAGCGGAAATCATTAAGAATTTTTCTGTAATTTTTTTTGTCCTTAGAGTATATACTATGAGAGATACACAGTCAAATTACTGTCTTAAGGCCACACTGGATGATTCATAAAATTGCTAGTCAGAATGGGCAATCAGGCTTAGATATTCTGTAGTCAAAATCAATTTCTAAATCAAATTATCCCATCTTAGTCTAGGAGAAGACTACTCAAGTCAGTTCCTGAGGCCTTTGAAATAACTTTAATAACTTCTCTGCTACCTGGATGACAAGATATTCTATGCCCAGCTTGTACATTTCCCTTCTCAAGCCCGGAATCACACGTTCTCTAAGGAGCTCTGGTTCATTTTAATGGGAAATGGTATTTATAGGCTATAATCTGGGGTACTAGTGGTCTCATTGTTAGTGGATTGGTCTTTGTTTCTATGTCTTTTCAACGGATAGATGTAGTATACATATTTATGTAATATATGTTCTATTGTATATAGTATATATTATATAATTATATTTATATTAATATCAATTATAAATAATTATTCATTAAAATAAATTATGGGCTGATACTGAGAGTTTCATTTGAATTCAGGACTACAGAGTTTTTATTTAGCCTTATTCATCTTACATCCATATTCCCTTTCTCCCATATCAGAAATTTCAGTTCTCAAGGATACCTATTATGGACTGAATTGTGTCCCTCCCAAATTGATATGTTGAAGCCTTAACCCCAATGAGACTGTATTTGGAGATAGGGCCCTTAGGGAGGTAATTAAGGTTAAATGAGGTCATAAGAGTGACACCTGTAAGAAGAGTAAGAGATACAGAGAGCTCTTTCTCTGCCTGTGCTCAGAGGAAAAACCATGGACACAGCAAGATGACAGCTGTCTACAAGTCAGAAAGAGAGACCTCGCCAGAACCCACCCTAAATGGCACCTTGATTTTGGACTACTAGCCTCTAGAACCTTGAGAAAATAACTTTCCGTTAAGCCACCCAGTCGGTGGTATTTGTTATGGCCGTCTTAGGAAACTAATGCAGTACCGTAATTACTCATTTGCTTTATCCCAAAATGCACACACAATAACACCATTGCTGCCGCTAATAATATGATTACTGTAAATAGTTTAAAATTTTTTATGTAATGTTTTGTTCTTAGATTATATATTACTAGAGATAAACAGTTAAATTCCTATGTCTTAAAGTCACTTCGACTAGTTTCTTTCCATGTGGTTATGCCACCATTTAGATACAAGTTAGGATTGTTTCCTTTCACTTTTCATTTTTAGAGATAGCTTTTTAATTTTTTTTTTTTTTTTTGCGGTATGTGGGCCTCTCACTGTTGTGGCCTCTCCTGTTGTGGAGCACAGGCTCCGGACGCACAGGCTTAGCGGCCATGGCTCACAGGCCCAGCCGCTCCGCGGCATGTGGGATCTTCCCGGACTGGGGCATGAACCCATGTCCCCTGCATCGGCAGGCGGACTCTCAACCACTGCGCCACCAGGGAAGTCCCTTTCTTTGACTTATTTAATGCTTTTGGACAGGAATCCTTTTTGTCTGAAATAAGTCACCCCTGCTTTCTTTCTGTTTGTCTGAAGAGAGAATCTGGGAACCTCTGATGGCTCCAGGACCCCCTTTCCTGATGTACAAAAAGAGGTAAGAACAACACCCTGTGGACCAGCTGAATTCCAAGGGAAATTAATGCACTGTATGTTTCAAATGCTTATTGTGCAGGAAAAAAAGAGGATATATTGGTGACTCCTCCAGGAATGCTGAAATTGCAATTTTTCTAGGGCCAGAAATTGCATATCTGTCAGCCAACTTAGAAATCTCCTACAATGTCCAAACATCAAGACTGTTCCCCAAGTGGGTGCACTTGGGATTCACCCTGGACTGTGTAAGTGACCCTCTTGGGAAGCTGTCCCTGGTGCCGACTGTGATATGAGATAACTGGACGGGTTCCTAACATAGCCGAGGGAGCAGGGTGAGGGGTAAGGTGTAGGAAGGCCTGGCTCCTGGGTGTCCAGGCAAGAAGTTCTGTTTCCCTCAGGCCCACTTGCTTCATTTGATTGGCAGAGATTTGTGACATCCTCATCCATTCCCACTTAATCCTAGTCCTGGAACTGAGGTATGGGAGTGCAAGATGCTTGAGACAGGTCATGATGCTCTTAAAATGGGGCAGAGCCTTGAGAAGTCATCATTCCCATGAAACAAAACCCAAAACAACATTCAGGTTTGGCTTCACAGCACCCGGACATGGTGGCAAAATAAGAAGCAAGCAATAATGCAGTAGCAGAACCCTGGCTGAATGGCAGGAGCCCTGTGTGTGATGCCCTGTCAGTGTTACTGGCTTGCCATGTTCACTTTTCTTCATGTGAAAACTGGGCATGGGCAAGGCGGGCAGCCCCTCACTTCTCAAGAGCTTTCTGCAAATGGGTGAGAAAAACGTGCTAGTCTGTGAAGTGCTGAGAGCTCTTTGGAAGAAAAATGTAGTTTTTTTTATAAAAGACAGAAACAGTACAGCTGAGCTGTAGTGGAAACTGGGATTTGCCACCAGGTGCCCCTTCCATTTCAATGCTGTTGGCTGGTGACCTTCAGCTGCTCCCCTGCAGAGAGCCTCCCCACCCAGGTTAGCCCCTGTGTCCAGGTGGCCCACATCCAGTGACTGATCAGTAGTGAGTATAAAGCTCTTGTCACTTGGCTCCAACTCAGGAAACCCTGAAGGTCAGTCTGGGTCTGAAACTCCCGGGGAGTCTTCTGAGGCCTTCCCTGTGATGACTCAGCCAGACGGCTTTTAGGTGAAGCCCACCTACAACATGAGCTATTTAGAGCAGTGGGAATGATTTACTTCTTCTGTGTTCTCTCTCCAGAAATTGAAGCACATCCTCAATACAGGCATACCTCACTTGAAGGAAAAACCATTTTTTAAGATGTGGATTTTTTTTTTTTAAAGAGTTAACTTGGAGGGAAATTTTAACAATAGCTACCATTAATTTAGCACTTAATATGCATCAGATCCTTCTAAGTGCTTTACATCCATTAGCTCATTTGATTTTCGGAACAGTCTTCTGAGGTAGAGACCACTATTAGCTTCATTTTATAGCTGTGGGAAACTAAGCTTGGAAAGTTTCAGTAATTTGCCCAAGTCCACATCTAGGAAGTGGCTGGGTAAGATCTGAAACTCAATTCTGACTGACTCCAAAAAACTGGCAAATGAACAACCACACAATACCACATCTTGGAGCTACGCTACAGCATGCTTCCCTGTAATTCCTGTGAACAATGAATTCTTTTGTAGCACTGAGAGAAGAATTGGATTTGGAAAAAAAGGAGGGTGAATATATTTTCTAGAAAAAAAAAGGGATACTAGGTACTGCATAAATATTAAACCCTTCCTCTTGGTCTATTTTCTTCCATGTCCATGAAAAGAACTGGAAATAGAATAAGAAGCATTTTCCCAATATTCAAATACATCAGGAATTTATAAAATATTCAAGACGGTAGCGTCCACAGAACAGTGCATCTTGAAAATAGACCTTATCTGTTGTCCAAGAGGTAGGGAGCTATTTACAATTTCCGTGACCTCTGTGGTTTCCGCAGACAGTGTTAAGCAAAATAACTTTTAGCTCATTTTTTTAACTTCTTCAAAAGAGAGTTTATCCTATCAAGGCTGTCTTCAGTGTTTCCATCCCTCCTGCCTGAGCCCGGCACGTGTTCCTTCATCCTAAACGTGCCCACCTTGGACTGTGCCCTCGGAAGCCCTGCTTGCTTCAGCAGCTGTTTTATCCCCTGAAGAGATCCAGCTCCCAGCCTTCAGCGAGCAGAGGTGAATTTGCCTGCATTTCCACAAGGGCACTAAGACCCCCCCACTCCCTGATCCCACCCCCACCCACGGCCCCCCATACCAAGCACCACGGGATCAAGTTAGCACCTCGCTCTTTCTTTTTTTCCTTTTTCTTTTTGGTCACACAACGCAGCTTGTGGGATCGACCAGGGATCGAACCCCTCGGCAGTGAAAGTGCGGAATCCTAACCACTGGGCCGCCAGGGAATTCCCAGCATCTCTCTTTATTAATTCCTTTCCATCCTCTCTGGGAATTTAAGTAACACCCAAAGCACTAGTTGGGCAGCATTCCAAAGAGTTTTCAACCACTTTTAAGCCCTCATGCGCCCTGTCAGACACCGCAGGCCAGATCCCGGTCTCAGGCACACATCATTCGCGTCTGCCTGAACAGCACCAAACTCGCTCAGGCCGGAGGCCTCATTCTTAGATCACCCAAGCTGGTCCTGGACCCGAGTTCATCTCCTCGTCCAACACCGCGAGCCCTGTGCCTGAGCCATGCTTTCCTCTGCATAGGCTCACAGCCCCTGGCCACGCCCTGGCGCCCTCCAGGTGCTGCCCGAGTGGTTTGAGCAGCCTGCTTTGTCTGACCTTTCTATTTGTCCAGCCCCGCCGGGAACGACGTGCTGGCTGCTGTGTTATGCTAACAAAGGATGCTCAGCAGGGGTCACGGGGCCACAGGAGACACTGAGCCAGGAACTGGCTGCGGGGGATGATGAGCGCTGGCTTAGCTTTAGAGAGCTTTCTGGGTGAAGCTGTTGACTGGAGACCTTCAGGTCGTCGTGATTCAGTGTTATAACAGTGGCAGTGCTCACTTATGTCAAGGATTGATTGTGTGCCTGGAAGCCTCCTGAGTGTTTCACCTACATGACGGCACTTAATCTTCCCAAGAATACTGTGAAATAGGACCAATAATATCCTAGTTTTATGGATGAGGAAACAAGTCTAGAGAGGTATCTTGCCCAAGGTCACAGAGAGGGGCTGAGCCAGGATTCACACTGGTCTGTCTGGCCGTAGTGTCCATCCTGGACCCACGGCTGTGCTGCGGATGCTGTGTTGGTGGCCCATGGGCTGGGTTGTGTTTAGCCTGCCAGCATTTTGAAAGACATTTAAAATGTGAGCCGATATTTTAAATGCAAGAGATTTCACTTATAAACACATTCAAAATTCTACCATCTTTTTAAAAATGGGTCTGTCTGGCAACATTGGGCCCTCAGTCCAAAGGCTCCCATCTACTGGAGGTGAGTATTAGCTGCCCAGTTAGATGGGGCCTGTGCTCCCAGTTTCCACAGAACCTAGTCCAGCAGGCCAGTTCTGTTCACCTACCTGTGCGACTCCCATGTGCTCCTGAATTGCCCAGTCCTGTTACACAGCCCCTTAGTCCATGGTTTGGGGGCGGTAGGTTTATCCCTGACGCTGTACTGCCTTGGAAACAGAATTTGGGGCTAACACTCCTGTCCTCGATGAGGAGCAGAGAACACAGAGGGAGGCTGGGGGTGGTTCGGAGCAACATGGCGGGTTATTCGTTTAGGGTTAGTTTCAGTCCGTTCATCTCCAAGGCAGGTGGCAGGATGAAGGGGTGGCGTGGAAAATGCTGGAAAGTGACTGTGGACCTGAAATTTACTCCAGGTTGTCCCACAGGCTAGTTGTGTGAGCCAGGTTGAGTCACTTTTCTCTGCACCTATAAAAAGAAGAGATTGAAGTTGATAAGTTGTAAGACAGGTGTCAGCTCTGAAACTCTTCTCTGCTACTGCTTGTAAGTCAGATTTTCACATGAGAGGACAGACTTCGGGAGCATCTGTTTATTTATTTATGGCTGCGTTGGGTCTTCGTTGCCGTGCGCGGGCTTTCTCTAGCTGTGGCGAGTGGGGGCTACTCTTGGTTGCGGTGCGCGGGCTTCTCATCGCAGAGGCTTCTCCTTGTTGTGGAGCATGGGCTCTAGGACCGCGGGCTCAGTAGTTGTGGCTCATGGGCTTAGTTGCTGCGCGGCATGTGGGATCTTCCCAGACCGGGGCTCGAACCCATATCCCTTGCATTGGCAGGCGGATTCTTAACCACTGCGCCACCAGGGAAGCCCCGGGAGCATCTCTTAAGGAGGTGGACACGTCTTTGTAAACTGCCTTCAGTGGGTGCAGATGAACAGGTAAGCAGCAAACGACTCTGGCTGGCTTAGCTTCAGAGCCGCGGAGAGGCCACAGACCCGGCCCAGTGAAAAAAGGTGTGGCCTGAGTCACTGGAACCTTTTGGATATCAGAGCTTTCCTTTATGTTAGTTCAGGGGTCAGGTTGGGGCTTGGTTCTTTATTTAGAACACCATGATAATAATCACTGAAAACAGTCCTTGCCAGAACAAATATCTCACCCCAAACAATATCACTGGGAACTATATTAGATGGAATTGCACAATCTTTCAGTGCATTCAGAGGAACTCACAGGAGCTGTATCGTTTTCTACTCTCTCTCTCTTTGAAAGCACACACCATATCACAACAAAGTAAACCTATTTCTCCAATTAGAGTAGCCATGAAAATAAATAGTTATGTAACAGATTGCACTAAAAGAAAGAAAGATACGTCAAGAGATCAGGCATGGTCCAAGAAAAACCCTCATAATACATTTTTTTTACGTGCTTTTTTGCCCTTCTGGGGTCTTGTAATTCCCTCTGGCCTGTCAGCATCTCTCAGTATGTTTCACTGGCTTCTCAGAGTTAACCCTATTTTCTCTCTGGCAAAGGTGGTATGTACAACCTGAAATTCAGTTGCTTGTCTGAAAACTTGATCTCAGGTATGACTTCCCAGTGTCCCCCAAGCTTCGGCAGGTTTGAGGGTAGACATGGGGGTGGGCGCCTATAAGAAATAAGTGCCCTCTTCTGCGAGCCAGATACCAATTAAGGCTCTGTGAGGCCTCTATGAAGAGGTGAACTTGACTGAGACTGCACCTACTGGCTTGACTTTATAGAAGCTTGCCTCTATATCCAGGGCCCGCTGACTTTCAAGCTTGTGCTAGGGCACATCACTTATTAGAATGGAATTTTAATTCCATAAGTCTAAGGTATGGATGGAGAGAGAGTCTGTGTTTCTAACAGCTTCCCACGTGATGCTGATGCTACTGGTCAATGGACTGCATTTTGAGTCGCAGGGTCCTACACTAGTGGTTCTCAGAGTGTGCTACCAGGGCCAGCAGCATCAGCATCACGTGGGAACTTGTTAGAAATGCACATTGTTAGGCCCCACCCCAGATCTCCTGAATCAGGGACTCTGGATATGTGACCCAGCAATCTGTATTTTAACAAATCCTCTAGGTTATTCTGATGCATGCTAGAGTTTGAAAAACCACTGTCTATACCACTGTTATGGGTTGAATTATATACCAAAGATATATTGAAGTCCTAATCTGTAGTACCTGTGAAGGTGACCTTATTCAGAAATAGGGTCTTGGTAGATTCAATCAAGTTAAGATGAAGTCATTAGCATGAGCCCTGATTCAACATGATAGGTGTCCTAGTAAGAAGATGACCATATGAAGACACAGATGCGCAAGGAGAAGATGGCCACGTGATGAGGGTGGCAGAGATTGGAGTGATGCATCTATAATTCAGAGAATGCCGAGGATGGCCAGAAAAAAACAGAAGCTATAAGAGGCAAAGAAGTATTCTTGCCTACATGTTTTAGAGGGAGCATGGCACTGCCAACACCTTGATCTTGAACTTCTATCCTTCCCAACTGTGAGACAATAAATGTCTGTTATTTTAAGCCACCCAGTTTGCAGTACCTTTTTATGGCAGCCCAAGGAAACTCAAACAACCATGAAAAGCTTTCCCTGCTCTGATAGAATGTCCCTGTGTTGACAGGGCCCAGATGCAAGATTTTGACTGACGGGTAGCAGGATACAGGGAAAGAAGTGGAAGAAGGTAAAAAGGAAACAGGAAGCAGTGATAATGTGTGGTCTGAGGTATGTATGAGTTTAATGGTTTTTTTAAAATACTTGTAAGTTAATTTAACAAACATTATTGAGTCCTTACTAAGTGCCAAGATCAGTTTGAGGCCCTGGGGATACGACAGTGCTCAAGACAAGATCCTTTTCCTCAAGAAGCTTCATTAGAAAACAGGCACTACCCATTCAAGGGTAGTTGCTACTCTGGGGAGAAGTACAGAGGACTATGGGAGTGGGGCAGCCATAGACAGTTTTGCAGGTTGTATACTATGCAACACGTCTCTGACGTCAGTGGTCTTCCTTAGGGTCCTGTGGTGCACAATTGCTCAACTGAACGTGGTTACACCATTGGGAAGATATAAGAAGAACATTTACTTCATTCTTGAGGGGGAAGAAAAGCTTTCCAAGGGAAGTAGGACCTAAACTGAGACCTGAGGAGTGAGCGGAAATTAGTCAGGTGAAGGAGGCTGAGAATGGGGAATTAGAAAGGAAAGTGTTTGGTGAAGGAGGCTGAGAATGGGGAATTAGAAAGGAAAGTGTTTAGAAAAAGAAAAGAGCCTATGCCAGACTGAAGGATGTCCAGAGCCTCTATGAGGTGTGCATCCAGTCAAAGACTCTGTAGAAAAGAAGTTAACTATTAATTAAGAGGATCATCCTTTCATTAGAGCCTAGAGTCCTCCAGTTAAGTTCCATTTTGTAGCAAGACTTTCTTTCTTTGGTTACTCAACTATCCCCCAGAGTAATTAAGGCTTGTAAGTCCTAGTCATAAAACTGATGCAATTTGCTTCAGTGGTGGCGTCTATTGGGATAAAATAGTGTAGGATAGGATAGGATAAGATAGACTAGAATAGGTGTCAGTGCTGTGTTTAAAGTGTTTTTGTGTGATAGACTAAAAAACTGTAATCTCAACTTTCTTCTCTGGCCAGGGGTCCTCTCCTTTTCCTCCCTAATGTGGGTCAGGAACTTGGGAGACCATATTAAAGCTGGCTTGTGTTTTTAATGTATTCTCTTGGAAACCTGAGACTGTGCAAAGTCCATTCACATAGAGAGAAAGAACTTGCTCAAGTTCTACCCTTAGAACTAGAAAACTAGTCTTCCCTTTGGTGCTAAGTGTGAACTTCTAACTGCGTGGCCCAAGCTGAGGGCTTGACACAAGCTTGGACGAGGCAGCCACAGCTCGATGGGGGTGGCCATGAGCCCATGGCCAGCTGGCCAGGCTGCTCCTAGTGACACAGGTTCTCCAGAGTGTGCTCAGTGCTTTTGCAGCAGCACACAATAGTGTTCAGGTGAGAGCAGGCTACACTGAGCATTGGGGCTGCAGACTGGGCATAGGGGTGAAGGGGAGGGTGGGGTACCAGGGGAGGCCCAGAGGTCAGCATACAGGTAGAGAGCAAAGGAGTAGGTCACAGTCCCAGACCTCACCTAGAGGGGTAAGCTAAGTGTTGTTTGCTTATTTCTAAGCTTCAGATTCTTTTAGGACCAACTGATGACATTCCCCCCTAACATCAGAAATGCCAGGGGTGGAAGAAACCTAAGGGTCGTCATGTGCAAGAACCCTCAACTCCTGCCCTCCACCTCCTCCAGAGCTTTCCTGCCCTGAGGCCCACCAACACCTAGGCACATGGGACACAGTTACCCCTTGACTCAACAACACAGCTCTGTCAGCTAGAGCTTTCCCTTTGAACTGAGTGAAAACTGATCTTTCTGTAGCTTTCTTCCATCTGTTGTCCTTTCCTTGAAGAATGTTGGCTTTTGTTTTTTCTTTGCTCCACCACAACCTTGCTAGGTGACCTTGAGCAACTCACCTTGTCTTTCTGGGCCCGTACATTCTCTGCCTGTCTGATGGGATTTCTGGCAAGATCAAATAAAATGATTATATGAAAGCACTTTGAACAAGTAGATTATCCCTAGAACATAACAAGTCCTGGTGGTTATTGGTGTGTTTGGCATTACCATGTTTTGGCTCTCTTTGACCGTGACCTCTCTGGGATCTACCAGCTGACTCTGAGAAGAACAGCTTACATTCAGTGCCCAGCAGTCCCTGAGTGAGTCCCTCATTGGTCTGAGCTCTCCAAAATGAAGGAAATGAAAACAACTTGAGGAATCTGAAGCATTTTGGACCATATCCCAAAACATAGCACTAACAAATAATGTACATCCAAGTTTTCTCAAAGGATGGGATCTTGTCCAGGTATCCCATCAAGCACTATGCCCTGGTGTATCCAAGAGCTCTTTAACAGTGGTGTTTACACATCCCAAACCAGCCATTGAAGCCACTTGAACTTCAGGTGGTACCTGCTTCATTGCGGCAATAGCATCTTCTGAACCATTGGTACTTGTGTCATTTCCCACTCATTGTCCCTGGGCCAATGATGCTGAGACAATGGAATCCATAAGAAAGTCCCACTGGTCCCAGTTAAGAATCCCCTTCCCTCTAACCAAAGGATCAGGGCCCACAACTACCTGCCAAGTTTCTACCCATCTGTAAAGAAATGACTGTAAAGGCAGTAAGTATTTTAATGAGTACAGATTCCTCGGTCTGGAAGTGTGTGATGCCTAGCCATGGACTGACTTCCATCATTCAATATTTGTTGAATGCCTTCTGCACTCCAGGCCCTGTGTGACATGCTAGGAAACAAGGATACATAAGCACAGCCCCTGCCCTCAGGAAGCTTTCACTGGGGAGCGTCTCTGACATCTGAACCATAAGTGCTCTGAAGGGCTGTGGGTGCTGTGACAGACTGAAGTGTAGGATACAATGGGGGACATAGGGAGGAAGGGATCTGTGCTGTCTGAACAGGGTAGTGTGGGGTAGGGTGAATCAGAGAAATTGTTATATAAAAGTGATATTCAAAGTTGACTCTTGAAAGAATGGGTACTCAGTGTGTGGTTAGGGGCCTGAGGCAGTTAACCATTTATCTGAGGCATAATCTCTAGTCACACATCAAGGCTGGCAGTCCCATTGGATGCAATCTGATTTCTCCATTGCTTGGTTGAGGAGTAGAACCAAGACCTCAGCTCTGTGATGTTCAGTGTCAGCTGCCACCTTCTCAGTTGGAGGTTATTTTCTTTGTGCTCTCATGTCACTTTCTGAATTCCACTCTTACAGGACTTGCCCAGTGTAGTAACTGCATATGTGTCTGTATCCCCACTTCTCCAATTAGGCTGTGACTGTCTTGAGAGAAGAGTCTAGGTTTCTCTTGACTTTGTTTCCCCTTCATTAAACAAACATTTATTGGGTCCTACTAGTACCAAGCCCTATGATAGTACTGAAGATACAGTATCGAATAAGACAGACATGGTTTCTGTCCTCATGGAATTCCCATTCTAGCAGGGAAGATGGTCATTGGACAAATAATCAATTACAAGTGTGATCAGAGCTTTGAAAGGAGAAGCCCAGAGTGGTGTCACAGGGTAAAACAAAGGTCCTGATCTAGTCTAGGGATCCCAGGAAGGTGCCCCCAAAGGATGTTTAAGCGGGAAGACACTTGTCATCAACTCTTGCCTGACTGGTTTTACCCCTTGCTGCCATGCTCTCGTGCTACCTGCTAGTTCCAAATTCTACAAAACCCCCATATTTATCTTTCCCTTGTCTGCCTGTCCCCTCCTCCTTCCCCTCCCCTTTCTTCTTCTTCTTCTTCTTCTTTTTATCCTCTTCCTCCTCCTTCTTCCTCTTCTTCTTCTTCATAAAACAGCAAGATTTGTCTGAGCAAATTGTCATCCAGGAAGCAACCACATTTCCCAGCCTCCTTTGCAGCTAGGAGGGACATATAACTACATTCTTGCTACTGGAATGTGAGTGGAAGTGATGTGAACAATGTCAGTACAACATTCTTTATAGAGAAAAGGGCTTGTACTCCACTCTCCATTTCCCACTGTGTGGGGAAGGACAGCCACTGCAATGGCCACCTTAAACCAAAGATGGGAGCCACTGCTGAGGATGGAAGAGCTGCCTCCATGCCTGTATCCCTGGATGACCTTAGGGAACAGTGCTATGTATCTGCTCTAAAACTCTCGCCTATCTGTGGACTTCCCAACAGGGAGAATTAAACTTCTGTCTTGATTAAGCCACTGTATTTTGGGTCTCTTTGCAGGGAACTTAAACCTGTAACCTAACTCACATATCCAGGGTGATGTCTTTAGCTTAGCTCAGGACCACAAAGGCATTTACCCAACTTGTCATTATCTGTGAATAGTTATAGCATGAGGTTTCTCTTGAACGATTTTCCAGTTTAAACATATCATGATCCCCATCTGGATGTCATTTCTTTTAGCTCTTCCTCCCTCTTTGCTCACTTGCTCCTTCTTTCATCGATCAGGTGCTCTAAATATTTGAAGGAGAATGGAAATCATACAGTCATAGGTTTTTGTGCCAGGTCACAATGCCTTGGGGAGAATGGACTAGGAGAGAAAAGGGATGTGAATGAGGTTCTGAGATGAAGATGAAAGCCTTAATTACTTGCAACTTGGCTATTCACAGCTCTCCATTAATGAGAATGTTTCTACCACATCTTCAGGAAGAAGAGAACTGCAACCAAATAAGCTGTTATGAGAGATTCATTCAAAAAATGAATTTCCTAGGCTTTTGCTAGACTTTCAACCCAATCGGCTATTCTCCCACAGTGGCAGCCACAGCCCAGTGGGAGATGGGATGGGCATTTGTCATAATGGCTCTGAGGCTGTCCTTTCAACCCTGCTTTATTCCTGCTTTGTCAAAGTGGACACTTTCATATTATGGGGAAAACGGCTATAACATCCATTTTAAGGAACTTATGCTTAAGAAATAGTCTACAAATATACAAAGCTACATGCATAAGGATGTTCACTTTGGTGTTGTTTTCATTAGTGAAACATTGAAAACAATCTAATGTGCATCAATAGGAAGAAACTTAAATTTAAGAGTATGGTTTATCTTATAAAGAAAACAAAGGCAGCTACTTCAAAGGAGATAGGTCTGTATGGGCTGACCTGCAAAAATGTGCATGATATATTGTTAGCAAAATGATTTTTTTAAATAAAAACAAACAATGTTTATGTATATATTTTCATATGCCTAGAAAAATAGTCTGGAAGGACACACATAAAATTATTAATGATGGTTACCTCTGGGGAGTAGAATCAGGGGAGATGGGGGTAGATTTTCATATTTTACTCTGTATGATTCTATAGTGTTTCAATGTTTTTATAATAGTAGAAATTCACTGTGAGGCAGGGATCAAACTTATCTTGCTTATTGCCCTTTCGTGGACAGAGTATGGAGTGGTCAACAATGACAACAATATTATTATTATGTAGGTTACGTAGCACTTACAATATAGTAGGCACCATCCTTTGAACTTTATATATTTTAATATATCTAATTTTCATAATTATGCTATGAGATAAGTACTGTTATCATCTCCGTTTTACAGATAAGGAGACAGAAGCACAGAGAGGTAAGCAAGCTGTCCAAGGTAACCAAGTGACGGAGCTGGGATTGAATCCAGGCAGCCCGGCTCCAGAGATTGCTCTTAACCACTCTATGTTATGTTGATTAGTTGATGGAATGAATGCGTGAATGTTAAATTTTTTTTTAATGTATTTTGGCTAAGTCTCCAATAAGTAGAAGAATCAATGAACTGGTAAAGTTCATTCCCAGAGCATTATGCTTAATCAAGGTTCTACCATTTATCTTTCATTGCAAGGTAATGGGCTGTTTATACTCAGAGCCTTCCAAAGGCTGAGAAGACACTGATGTTAACAGTGGTTGATGAGTGACCGGGAAAGGCTGAACATTTTGATTTAAAGTAAGTAACAGAATTAATCGCTAGCAAATTAAAGGGCTTCATCTGTCATTTCTCTGCTCCTCAGTCTTCTGCCTTCCACCCAGAACAATAACAAGGGCATTGCGAGCACAAGCACGACTGGCCGGCTTTTCCTTTCTAAGCTACCTGGGTTTGCAGCTTGTGCTTACATCTGGGGACCTGGAAATATAGGAGAGAATTCTGTACTCCAGAAGCATCTCTATGTCCTTAAGGGACCAATAGGACCCCCACCCCCACTCAGGGAAAAAGGCTAAAGCATAGATTGTGAGTTCTTGGGGTGGAGGAACTAGATTTCATCACATTTGTGTCCTCAGCATCTGAGGGCCTGGCACATGGTACGTGCTTTACGCAGGACAGGTTATTGACACTGTTTGGTCAGGAGAAATTTTGATGGTACAGAGGAAGTTCTACGAAAAATAATAAACACTCTTTGATTGAAATAGCGTTTTCTAAATCTGAAAATAACGTTCATTCAGCAAACAGGTACTGAGCACGTAATCTGTGCAAAGCATGTTGGTAGATATAGGTGGATACAAAAGAGTCCCAGTCAAGGAAAGACAGTCTCTCTCTCTCTCTCTCTCTCTCTCTCTCTCTCTCTCTCTCTCTCTCTGCCCCTCTCTCTCTCATCTTAAAGATTACTCAGAAGTAATGTTGTGGACTTATGAAATGTGTAAACAGAATATTTGTAGTACGTGCAGAACAATTAAAATTAGTTCTTCAGGACAGTTGAATGTCGTTTCCTGTCAGAGTGGAGGTTGGTTTATCTGTGCACAGTTGAGTTGAAGGTTTGTTTGCAGATAAGCACTCTTCCATGGAGAGTCAGAAGAAAATCCAACAGAAAGACGTGTCAACCTGTCTGATGGGACTAATGACCTATTAGAGGGAGGGGGGAAGGAAAGGAGAGCTTAAATTAACAATTGTGCCAACTATTGATCTTTAATGGCCTTATAGAAAGGGCATAGAGCCCTATGTAACTGAGACACAGAACTGCGATGGAGTTAGGTACTGGGACAAAATGTGTGCCCCTCCCACTTCTGTCTTCCTCAGAACGGATCTGCGCAAGCGCTGAAATTCTGAGCTGCCGCAAAACAGGACATCACAATTCTCAGATTGTTTCCAGTCAGAATATTAACACCTGATTGACTATTTTTCATGAATCTTTTAATCTTTGGGAAGACAGCATAGTGTAGGGGAGGCCTTGCTGTCAGACTGCCAGTGTTCAAAATTCATCAGCTGTGTAACCCTGGACCAGGAAACCTTATGTAGACAGTAATATATTCAAAGGGCATTACTAAGATTAAATGAGATGATATATGTAAAATATGTGGCACACCATGAATCCTCAATAACTGCTAGCTGTTATCATGTTCCATAGAAACAATAACAAGTAATGTGTGCAGAACCTTAGTTTACAAAGTGTTTCACATAAACGTTCCGGGATGAAGCACTGTCCTTAAACCTCTGGGCTCATACAGATCTGAGTTCAAATTCTGGCTCCCTTCTCACCAACCCTGCAAACATGAGCAAGTCGGTTAACCTCTAAGCCTTACTTTCTCTATCTGTAAAATGGGATAATAACAGTACATCAGATGCGTAAGGTAGTCGTGAAGATTAAATTGACTAATTATGTAAGTTGTTTAGTGCATACTAAGTGCTAGATAAATGTCAGCAATTATTTATCATCCCATTTCTCCTCCTAATAGCTCTGTTATGAGGGACCTATGACCCTGTACGTCAGAGTTTTTCATGTAAGCTGGAAGCACCCAGAGCAGGACTGAGGTCACACTCCGTGCAAGCCCAGCACCTGGCTGAAAACATTGTCCAGTGGTGATGTAACGGAGGTGCTGCAGAAAATGAGTTGGAAGCTTTAAGGAGACACATCTGTACCTGAGGCATGAATGAAGATTCTAGCCCCAGAGGCCTTAAAGCCAGCAAGCGAGGTCTGGAGGGAGGACTCCATTTGAATCTGGAAGGGTGACACAGTAATCCCTTCACCTCCCTAACTGGGGACATTAAAGTAGACCTTCCCTTTCAGTCTTCTCTTTGTTTATCAGGAATAAAGTGTGGGGAGATCAGGATAGGCTCCACATGTGTCCAGAGGACTCTTAGCCATCCTCAGAGCTCCGCTGAGTGTGCCTTAAATTAAAGAGGGTACAGGACGTGAACTCATAGGGGTGGGGTCATCCAGGGCCTCTTGGATAAACCCCTGAGTTGTCACCAGAAGGCTGTGACTCAGCTCTGAGATCTGCTGAATCAGAGACGATTGTCTCCTTGCAGGCACCTGTAGCAATTGCAACAAGAGACAGGAAGGGACTGAATTCTATTTCTGTTGATCCCATCCTTCATGTCCCACCACCCCATCCGCTCGCCCACAATTCACTTTCTCTTTCCCCTTCGAGTTACCTCCCAAATCGTTCTTCCTCCACCTTGTCTTCTCTCTCCCTAGAGATGCCTACTTGCTTAACTCTGTTTTGGAGTTCTGTGTATGCTTCATCCTCCGCTTAGATCTTATGCTGATCTAGAGGAGTGTCCAAGAATGTCTATGCTTAGTGTGTACCTCAGTGTGTGTGTGAATATGTGTATTTGTGTGATTTAGATAAGTAGGTAACCGGGACTTAAACCAAAATCATGACACTAAACATAAACATGCTGCTTTGCTAAACTAAGGCAAACCTGAAAGTTAAACTTTCCTTGAACCAAAATGTTTAGAAAAAAATGGCTTGGTTCAACTTAAGACAAGGCAATAGAATTTTTCAAAAATCACTTAATCTTTTAAGAAGATAATATATTTATAAGATTCAAAATTAAATAAATACGTATCCATAAATATGTATTTTCTATCCCTGTCTTCCATGTGTCCAATTCCTCTTCACCTTCCCAAACTGGTAACCATGTTAACATTTCCTGTGGATTCCTCCAGAGATTTTAAGTACTATACAAGTAAATACAAATTTACAATGCAATCTTTTCCTTTCTATACAAATGAGAGCATGCTATGCATTTTACACTGCATCTAACTTTTTTTTCCCCACTTTATAATCCATCTTGGAAATCTTTTAATTCATAAGAAGGGCCCTCGTTCTCTTTTTACAACTACAGAGTATTCTGTTGAATGGATGTATTATCATAATGGGCTTAACCAACCTCTTACTGGTAGACATTTATTTTTATTTATTTATTTACTTATTTTAGTTCATAGATTTTCTTTCTTTTTTTTAAATTTTTTGGCTGCGTTGGGTCTTCGTTGCTGCGTGCGGGCTTTCTCTACTTGCAGTGAGCGGGGGCTGCTCTTCATTGTGGTGCGCGGGCTTCTCACCGCAGTGGTTTCTCTTGTTGTAGAGCACGAGCTCTAGGCATGCGGGCTTCAGTAGTTGTGGTGTGCAGGCTCAGTAGTTGCAGTGCGTGGGCTCTAGGGCACGTGGGCTTCAGTAGTTGTGGCTCGCGGGCTGTAGAGCACAGGCTCAGTAGTTGTGGTGCACGGGCTTAGTTGATCCACAGCATGTGGATCTTCCCGGACCAACCGTGTCCCGGCTCGAACCCGGGTCCCCTGTATTGGCAGGCAGATTCCCAACCACTGTGCCACCAGGGAAGTCCTGGTAGACATTTAACTTGTTGCCAATTTCTTGCAGTAGCAAACAGCATTCCAATGAATTATGAATTTTTTTTAAATATATTTTATTTTATTTATTTGGTTGTGCCCTGTCAGTTGTGGCAGACGGGCTCCTTAGTTGTGGCATGCATGTGGGATCTAGCTCCCTGACCAGGGATTGAACCCAGGTCCCCTGCATTGAGAGCATGGAGTCTTAACCACTGCGCCACCAGGGAAGTCCCTTTTTTTTTTACATTTTAAAGCACTATTCATTTTATACTTCAAGGTACCATGTCGGTTATTTATTTATTTATTTATTTATTTTTGGAGTAAACTTGCTTTACGATGTTGTGTTAGTTTCTGCTGTACAATGAAGTGAATCAGCTATGTGTATACCTATATCCCCTCCCTCTCGGACCTCCCTCCCACCAATTCTGATGGTTATTACTAAATTGCCCACCTGCAGGTGGCACAGACTGACACTTGCAACAGCAGTGTAGGAGAATGTCCATTTCCCCCTCCCCTGCCAACACCGTACATTAATACATCATAATTTTAATACCTAGGGTGGTTTTTTCCTAGCAACAAAGCTTGGTGTTTGTTTCATGTTGGCTTGTGGGAAGGGATAGGGTGGCCTGGCTCTGGGCTTGACCAGTGGGGGAGGGGAGGATAGCTGGCACTGTCCCCAGGGAGAGAGCCAGGAGCCTTGGTTGGAGACAAAGGCACCTCAAGAATCTCACCTGGTTCTTTGCTTTCTCCCTGGCAAGCCTTGCCAGGGAGACTTTTTTTCTTACTAATTTAATAGTGAAAATGGTATTTCATTGTATTTTGAATTTATGTTGCTCTTAATATAAGAGGTTGCTATTCATGTATTTAAAAGTTGCTTGTATCTCCTTTATCTGTGAACTGTTTCTTAACATTTTTGCCCAGTTTTTTTTCTGGGTAATTGGGTTTTTTCTTATTGACCTATAGGAGCTCTTAAAATATTAAAGACATTAAACTTTGTCTGTGAAATGAATTACAAACAACTTGTTCCCAGTTTGCCATTTGCCTTTTTACTTTGCTCATTGCCAAGCAACGATTTTTATTTTTATGGAATTTAAGTGTTAAATCTTTTACTTTATGCCATCTAGATTTTATATCACAGTTAGAAGGTCTTTTCTACTCTGAATTTATATAGGAGCTTTCTTTATAGGTTTAATTTTTTACCTTTCTTATCTAATTCATTTGGAATGGATCCTAGTGTAAAGCATTTTACAATTTCAGTGAGACTCTGGAAGGTAGGGTAAGGAGGAAGGTCAGAAGGATGTTCCCACGTGGGCTGAAGGCTGGAATCAAACACATTCAGAAGATTCTCATAGCTTTGCCGTGTTCTTCATGTGTCCCTGCCCCTCCAACCACAGTCCTTTGGCTCAGAGGTGAGCATCCGACCCAAGATAGACCAATCAGAGCCCTTCTCCGAAATTTCTGAACTTGGGCCAGAAGAGACTCAATCAAGCAGCCGTAAAAGGTAAACCTTGGGAGTTCCACAGGCCAGACTTCCTTCTACATAAGATAGCCAGGCAGCAGAGAAGGAATAAAACCAACACAGAGAAGAAGGCAGAGACGATGGAATACTACTCAAGAGTACAAAGGAATGAACTACAGATACACACAACAACATGAATCAGCCTGAGTGAAAGAAGCCAGACAAAAATAAGCACCTACCATATGATTCCATTTATACAAAACCCTTGAAAGTGCAAATGAATCTAGAGTGTCGGAAATCAGATCAGTCATGGCTGGGAAGAGGAGGGTGAGGAGAGGTAGAGTGGGGTGGGAGAGAGGAATTACAAAGAGGTGTAGGGAAAATTGGAGGTGATAGATATGGTCCCTGTCTTGAATGTGGGGATGATTCCATAGGTGGGTACATATTCCAAAACTTTTCAAATTGTACATTTTAGATATGTACAGTTCATTTTATGTCAATGATACCTCAACTAAGCTGTTTTAAAATAAAGCAGAGATGAGGTGACAAATTAACCTAGAAATTAGTATAAATGAGGAATGTATGTATAGGAGGGAGGGAAAACAAGAGAAAGAACGAATTTAGATGGTATCTACTTCTGTCATTCTAGATGCCTGGCTGCACCTCCAGTTTGGTGTCTTAACCCAAACGTGGGTTGTCAGGGTAATATATTTATCACTTTGCCCAAGCTGAGTGTCTATTCTTTGCAGACAGAATGATAGAAACATATTAGCCCTATGATTCCATGTTTTTCCCTTTTCTTCCTTACCTTTCATACCCAGTTATCACTAAATACAACCAATGCCACCTGTAAGTGCTTGTTCTTTCCCATCCAGACCTGCTGAGAGTCCAGGCTCTCATCATCCTCCAATTAGACTCTTTTCAGGCCTAGCAACTGGGTTTCCTCCATCTTCTACCCTCCATATTGCTTCCAAAGTTGCATATTTAAGGCATAGATCTGATCTTTTCATGCCTCGTCTTAAAACAATACTGTCAACATCTCGTGGCAACACGTCTCTCACTGCATCTAGCCACAGCATCCCTCTCCGGAGCATTCCCAGCATCCTCCACTACCCTGGCAGGCATCTAACTCCCACTGCACACCAGGCACTCTTGCCCTTGAGTTCTCCTATCCTCTTTGTCCACCTGACAAATTTCTAACATATTCAAAGACCAATTCAAACGTTATCTTTTTATAGCTTTTTTGACTCTCTCGGGCTGAATTAATTGCTCCTTCATTTGTGTACCCATAGCTCTTATCATCTCTGTTGTGATTGATGAGTCTGTCTTTCCCACAATATGATAAACTTCTGAAGAGCAGGAAGTGTGTCTTATTCATCTTTATAAACCCAGAAACCAGCATAATTCACAAAATGTAGCAGATGCTTACTAATGTCTTTTAATTGATGTAAATTGAGGGAGTCAAAATAGACCAATGGTTTTCTCGTCTTTTTGAACACCCCTTAATACCACTCTTTTTAAAAACAAAATGTTGCACAGAATCTCAATACATGTACAGAATTGAGATAAAGGTGGAACTGACATGGCTGAAGGAGGGATTCGTGAGTTTGAACCAGAGGCTATTTTCTCATTCTGGTTTTCAGTAGTTTTCTATCTGCATCCATTTATAATATATTTGCTTTTCTGCCACCTTCCTCTATTTCCTCATCTTCTTCACCACCTAAAGAATACTCCACTCACCCTCTCTGGGAGCACCCATAACTCTCCTGTATCACCAGAGACCCCAGAAGACGACTCCCCTGTATTACCAGGTGCCCCTGCTCATAGCTTTCCAGTGCCGTAAGAAATTCCCAGTTGTCAGGGGGAAAAAAAGAAGGTTTTGGACAAAGAGATCTCCAACCACAAAGACAGATCTTATAAAGAGGCCTCTGGTTATTTGATTAAATTGCTAAGCTAGTTTCCAAAAAGTTAGATGAAAGAATCAGCATATCTCCAAAGTGCCGAGGAGTCTGGCAGTTAAGCCACTGCTGTTGGGTTCTTCTCCTATTAATCCTTCCTGCATGCAGAGTCTTAATTTAAAATTTTGAGTCTGTGGTCTTTTATTTCCAGAATTCCACTTTACAGAACTGATTCTGGTATTATTTTCTGTCTTGTATTATCCAAAGAATCACCATGTATTAATTTTCCCTGCAGTTTTATACAACCCAGTAGGTTATGTTTGGAACCCATAGGAAGCATTCAGAACAGTGTGGCATATAGAATTTATGATAAAGATAAAACAGAAGCAATTTCATTGTGTTTGTAGGCCAAATGAGGGCATTGGACGAGATGATCTCCAAGGCTTCCTCCAACCTTGTGAGTTTATGATTTCTGGGCAGACGAGCACAACAGCATAGGTTTCAGGTGAACTGTGTGAGAAATAAATTGTTCTTTGCACAAATGAATAGAGTATAAGCGCAATAAATCTCAGAAAGAATATTTCAGCAGAAAGAATATTTCAAAAATTATCTTCAGTGTCTCATTGTACGTACAGTTTCATTTTTGTATTTTTTTCTTACTTTCTTAGTAATGCCACTTGCGTGGGGTTTCAAGTGTCATTCAGCAAATGGCATGTCTACTTGTGATATCTTCCATACCTCCAGGACAGAGGTCATTGGTCATTGACCTTAGGTCATGGACCTAAGGACGTTTGGCAAGGTCAACAGGACTAAGTGAGGAAAGGAGAGGACTTTTTCCAGCTGCTAAAAATGCAGAAAGGGGATGTTTCAAAAGTTGGTCTGTTGATAGGAATTCAACATGTATATTAAAGTTTTATGGTTAGGTTACCAGGCTAGATCCCAAGAGCCATTTAACCCAAACTATGAGAGGATCATTAAAAGCTTTATTCTGAAATTTTGCCTCATATATAGCATCATTCTCTTGGAAAAAAATCCATTCTGGGGTCTCTGCTTCTATGCTGTGGACACATCTCCCTAAGCCTAGCAGTAGAACAGACCTGCAGTGGTGGGGACTATTGTGGGCAGTTGGTCTCAGTTACCCACAGTTCATCCAAGTTTTTCATCTGCCTAAGAGAAGGCAAACTTATTCCAAACTGGGGAACAAGGAAAAGTTACCTTGAAGGGTGGAGTTCTGAATGTTGACTCTCCCCATTCTTATGTTTAAATTATTCTACAAATCGAATATTCACAACAGACTGACTGTCTTTGCATTAATTTAGAATTCTGTTTTATGACCATGATTGAGAACTCAGGGTTTTTTTGTTCTTTGTTACAAATAGTAAGTGGTGTTATGTTCCTTGATTATAATAAATTTGTTTTTGAATTTCATTATCATATCTAAATTGATTATTATCCCAAATGGCTGTGAGTACCTGGCTATCAGTGTTTTTCTTGTAGCAGAAAGGAATGATCCAAATTTTTTTTTATTACTATCTTGTGGGTTTCTTTTTTAACAGCTGGAAGAGAAAAAAAGCACAGAATGACAAAGTGTATTTTGAACTAAACAGGAGTTCAGTCATTCATTCAACAAACATTTATTGAGTAGCAACTCTTGGGCTGAGTCCTCTGGAGTAAACAAAGATGAATAATTCACATTTCCTGCACTCATGGAACTTATGAATTATAGGAAATAAAACAGATAACTAAGTAACTCTACTAAAGGTAAAATGAGTAAGTACCGTAAGAAATGACAGAGTTCTTCGGGCAACAAAGAATGAGGAGAAACATTCAGCTGAGAGAAGAGAAGTTTCCTGGAGAAACTGGTGCATAAACCAGTACTTTGTGGAGAAAAAGTATCTAAAAAGTGATGGGAAGGGGGTGAGTAGTAAAAGCTGAGGGCAAAGGAGCAAGCAACAGCCAGGTCACAGAAGAAGACCTTGTAGGATTTTAGAGTTAATTCTAAGGTATGTGGAGAACTCATTGGAGGCTTTGAATAGGAGAGTGTTGTGATCTGACTTGCTTTTTGGAAGGGTCACATTGCCTGCTTCAAACTCTGGAGAACAAGTGTGGCCATGGAAGGACCAGCTGGAGGTACTGAGATGGTCCTAGGAAGAGGTTATGGCGGCTGGGACATGGATAGTAAGAGTAGAGATGGTGAGATCTCCTGACCTGTGTTTTAAAGGTAGAAATGACATAACTTGCTGATGGATTAGCTGTGGGGTATAAGGGAGATTTCTAGTTTGGGGAGTTTTTTGTTTGTCTTTTGGTAGAAGGAATAATTGGACACATGAGATGAAGCTGATATCATATGATGGAAGCTAAAGGAAAGGGGGCTGCAGGGTCTCATGTGTCTCAGTATTGCTAATGCCTCGAACCATGATGGCACGTAGAAAGCTCTTAACAAATATTTCTTCACTGAATTATTGAAAGACTCAAAGCTACAGAATAGCTAAGGACTGGGAAAAGAAAACCTTGGTGGGGTTGGAAGTGTGTAGGGGCACTTTTGGTTGTCACGATGGCTGGGAGATGCTATTGGCACCTGTCACATCAAATCTCTTGAAGTCGCCACCAGGCAATTTTGGAGCCACTTGTATTTGGGCATGCTGTTCCCTCTTCCTGCAATGTTCTTCCCATCCCTGTGTCAATTGTGTGTGTTTTAATTATTATTATTATTGCAGCAGCATGTATATAACAAAATTTACCATTTTAACCATCTTAAAGTATACAATTCAGTGACATTTTGTACATTCACAGTGTTGTGCAACCATTATCACTATCTATTTCCAGAATAGTTTCATCATCCCTAAGGAAACCCTGTACCCATGAAGCAGTTACTTCCCATTTCCACCTGCCCCCTCCCCATCCTCTGGCAACCACTAATCTGCTTTCGGTCTCTATGGATTTGCTTATTCTAGACATTTCGTATACACTGAATCATGCGGTCTGTAGCCTTTGTGCCCGGCTTCATTCACGTAGCATAATGTTTTCCAGGCTCATCCATGTTGTAGCATGTATCAGCACATCATTTCATTTCGTGGACGAATAATATTCCATCGTATGGATATACCATATTTTGTTTATCCATTCAGCCACTGACGGATATTTGGGTTGTTTCCATCTTTCAGCTGTTGTGAACAGTGCTGCTATAAATATTTGTGTACAAGATTTTGTTTGTAGCTGTTTTCAGTTTGGGAGGATAAATACCCAGGAATGGAATTGCTGAGTTATATGGTAATTTTATATTTAACTTATTGAGGAAATGTCAATCAACTGAACATCTTTTAAGACAGACTTTCTGAAGTCTTTCTTGACCTGTCCTTTCCCCTTCCACCTGAGCTATCTCTCCTTCTGTGTATTACGACCGTTTCTGATGTACACATGTCTCCTGGCACCTGAACTTGAATTTAGTTACCTTATATTACCCGTCTCCTGTTAGTGGATTGTAAACTCCTTGAGGGAAGAACCCAAGCCTTATTTTTCTTTGTATTGTTTACTGCAACCCCATTTACCTTTGGTGAATTATAAGCTCTCAGTAAATCTTTGCTGGGAAAATGACAGTTCTCAATGCAGAAAAGAGTTTCAAACAGGGTGACTTTTCATCTGGGGAATGAAGAACTTTGGGTGCTACAAAGTGGTAATTGCTGTTTTTAACTGTAATTGCTGGGGCTGTGCTGGCACACTCAGATTGCTCTTATATTTATTTAGGCATATAAAGAGAGGACGTATGTATGTATATGTGTGGGGAAGAGGAGGCTGTATTATTTATGTTGCAGCTTTTTGACAGTCAGCTACATTTGCAAAATCTCTCTACCAGCCAAGTGACCTCAACCAATGTGGGAGAAACTTCTCAGAACTTCATCTTCAAATAAGCCTGAGTTGCTGGGCTTCTCCACTGCTATGCTATATCTGAAAATGCTGCATTTTATAAGCCATAGTTCTGCCTGGAGAGACTGAATTTTTGGCAGTCTTGCAAAATCCCAGGGTTTTAATTAAATTGCTTTCAAAGTGGCTTTACTTAATGGGTCATAGGATAAAATGTTGAATTGACACAAAGCATTTCCTAATGGAGTGAAAACAAATGGGAGGTGACTTCTCACGTGAGCTTCCTGTAACTGGAACCACCAATCAGAGGTGTTGCATGAGGACTCCCTGATGGAATGCTTTTTGTGTCTGAGTCAGCACACAAAATTAAATGCTGAAAAAGTGTTGACTTTCCAAGTGCAAAAGCGTTGAGGATCAGACAGAGAAGGATAAGGCATGGCTTCTGCTCACTAAGAGCCTGTCGCCTAGCTGGGGAGGTGAAAACTAGACACATAAATGATAAATATCACTTTCAGACATGTAAGAGCTGAAGGGGTAATATAAACAATTGGTAGCATTAGGTGGGGCAGGGGTCGGGGTTGGGGGGTAAGGAGAGAGGCTACTTGAGAGTGTGGAGAAGTACATTAAGATAGGTGGGGAGGTTGTATGTTTCAAGTGAAGAGCATGAGGCATGTCAGGAGCATGCAATGGTTAAGGGCCATGGAGTAAATTAGTCTAAATAGAACAGGATATTCAGGTAAGGGAATATGGGGATACTCGAATGACGAGGGTATTTTGGGAATCAGATTGAAAAGAGCGTGGAAAATAAAAATAAGTTTAGACTTTATCCTGTGGGGAATGAGAAGCCATTTGGGCTTCTGAGAGGGAGAGTGACACATTGACGGTTATGGTTTTACAGACTGGCTTAAAGGGAGAAAATAATGGAAAAGAGAAATAAGTTAAGATGCTATTGAAATAGTCCAGCCGAGCACTGAGAGCTTAAACTTGAGCGGTGGCAATGGGGATATAAAGAAGAGTGGAAGTAGGAGGTGGATTTGTAAATAAAGCTGGGTTTTCTATAGTTTTAGACAGATATTAAAAAGTGTTAGTTTTTATGTTTAATTTTTCTATTTCTACTTCATATTTTCCAGACACTGCTCTGTTGGACATCAGGACTTCCTTAGCTGATGAAGGGGATCAGAATATGCCACCCCAAAATATGCCACTTTGGCTTAAGGATTATTTTGAACTGAAAGCAATTAAGAAATAGCAGACACAAGGGACACTCTCTGCCCTCCCCCTTACTGCCTGAGTGCAGGGCATAAATTTCCCTTTGTAAAGGTAGCATAAATTTCCATTTATAAACTTTTCTCCCTCTCTAGCACCAGAAAGAGAGCAATTTTAATCACCAGAGATGACCCTTATCACTGGAGATAGCACTGACTTGTGTCTGCATAACAAACCTTAATAAATAACCTTTATCTACCATACGTTTCCTAGTCACCTTCCCACAATTTACCATCCTAGAAGCCCAAACCACCCCCCTTTCCTTTGTCTAGTCACTTCTCCACAATTTATCACCCTTTGTTAAAGTGGTATATAAGTCCTTGGGTCTAACTTCCTCCTAGGGTTTTCACTTCTTTTCTGTGAAGCCCCCATGTACATGCAAAAGAAACCTTCCTCCTGTTACTCTGTCTTTTGTCAGTTTAATTTGCAGGCTTCAGGTAGTGAACCTGAGAGGATAGAGGACAAGTTTTTCTGCCTCTACACTGAACATTCAACGAAGCCCTCAAACAACTGATCAGTACTAAATCATGTGACCACTTTCATTTATAGCCTTGATTCTAAACCTAAGGTGGGTCCTAAGTGCTGCCTGGCAACCAGAATACATTTCTCTAGGAAATTCACTGGAGTGTGAGCTCTACTTGGGCAGGGATCTCTGTTCTGTTCACTGGTATATCCCAAGAACCTAGAATAGGGCCTGGCACATAGCATGTGTAGTGAATGTTATGGACAGGTGTTTTACACTTTTTCTTCTTTCCTCAGACCTCAAACCCTCAAATTCTCAGATCTCAGTACTCAGCTATTGGCCTGGCTACTTACTTCACTGAGAAAATGGAATTAGTCTGAGAATAATAGCTATGTACTCCCACAACAAAGTCAACCACCTCCCTTGCAACCTTACCCATATTTGCTCCTTCCCACTTATCACAAAGGACAGCTTGTCCCAGCTCCTATCTAAGTCTGACTATCCCAATTGTGCACTGCATCCCACTCTCTTCTGCCTACTCAAGATTTTGGTCCTGCAGTTGACTCCTCTCTCCTGCATCATCAGTTTTTCCTCTCAACTGGATAATTCCCATCAGGATACAGATTGGTCTAGGAGAAGGCCCTGAGGCAGAAAGTCAAGGGGTTCTCTGGTGTGTGCTTGGGTGCTGGCTACCTACATAGAACTGTCAAACAGAACTGCCTTTAGGTGGCCTTGGGCACCCAAATCATCTGCTGATGGAGTTGACTACAGTTTTCCCAATGCATAATTTTGTGTCTGACAGTAGGTGCTCAATAAATATTCACTGAAGAATGAATAATATTCCTCATCTTATACTGTCCCTCTCTTGACTATGCATCCTTCCAACTACCATGCCATGGTATGGTACCCTTATTCTGCACCCTTTTATAGAAAAATTCACAAGAGCATCGTTTATACGCTTGCTGTTTTCACTTTCTAGCTTCTTAGTCTCTCTTGACCTCACTCCAATTGTGCTTTCATCTCTAGGACTCTACTGAAACTTTGAGATCACCGATGACCTCCATTTTGCCAAATCCAATTCTTAGACCTCATTTACTTGACCATTCAAGCAATCATTTGACCTAGAGCATCACCCCTCCTTTTTTCCTCACTGGCTTCTCTTCCTCAGTCACATTTGCTGGTTCCTACTCAGCCCTCCAACATCTTAATGTTGGAATATTCCAGCTTCTGCCCTTAGACATCTCTTTTCTATCCCATTTATTCCCATATTTTACTTCCTAACCGTATGCTAATGACTCTAAAATTTATATCCAGGTTCTGAATTTAAGACGCATGTATCCAACATCTCCTCTTGGATTTTGAATAAACATCTCTCTCTCTCTCTTTCTTCCGTTAAATTTCAGGTGCATAGAAATGAATTAATTATAACCTTTTGTTGATGTCACACTCATTTCTTGTTTGTTTGTTTTTTGGTTAATGATTGGCCTTCTCAATTTATTTATTTATTGTTTTATTATTTTAAACACTATAATAAATATCTATGAACATACCACCCAATACGGAAAATAGATAATAATGTAAGTTATCCTCTGTGATCTTCCTCAACCCCATCCCTGTACCACTCCCCACCCAGTTAACACCCTCTTACCATCTCCATTACCATAACTGCCCAAACCACTATTGGGCTCTCTCCTGGACTGATGCAATAGTCTTCTAACTGGTTTCCCTGCTTCTTTTTTTTTTTTTTTAGGTACGCGGGCCTCTCACTGTTGTGGCCTCTCCCGTTGCGGAGCACAGGCTTCCAGACGCACAGGCTCAGCGGCCATGGCTCACGGGCCCAGCCGCTCCGCGGCATGTGGGATCTTCCCGGACCGGGGCACGAACCCGTGTCCCCTGCATCGGCAGGCGGACTGTCGACCACTGCGCCACCAGGGAAGCCCCCCCATTCTTTTTTTGCATCACCTCCCCAACCTCTCTCTCTCCCCCCGCCCCTGCCCCAAGCCAATCTATTCTTTTTTTTTTTTGCGGTACGCGGGCCTCTCACTGTTGTGGCCTCTCCCGTTGCGGAGCACAGGCTCCAAACGCGCAGGCTCAGCGGCCATGGCTCACGGGCCCAGCTGCTCCGCGGCATGTGGGATCTTCCCGGACTAGGGCACGAACCCGTGTCCCCTGCATCGGCAGACGGACTGTCAAACACTGCGCCACCAGGGAAGCCCGCCAATCTATTCTTTTCATTGCATCCAGAGTGATTCTTTAAGGTAAGCTCATGTAAATTCTATGTAACTCTATTCATAATTTTCAATGGCTTCTCATCTCATGCAGGATAAAATCCAAAATCCTTATAATGGATTACAAAGCCCTATGTGATCTCACTCTCTGGGTCCTCATCTGCTAGCATCCTTCTCTCTATTGCTTTGACCTAATGTCTTTGAAGTTGCTATTCCAACTGCCTACAATACTCTTTCCCAAAATATCTCCCCGTCACTCTTCCTTATTTTATTCAGGTTGTTACTCATCAGTGAAGCCTTCTCAGCTAATCTCTTCCTTAAGAATAGCATTCCTCCTGCAATTCCTGAGTCAGTTACCAACTCCCTTATTCTGTCCACTTGAACTTATTCCATGTATATTTGTTTATTTTCTGTCTCCTCCCAGTAGAAGGAATGTTCCATGGGGCAGGGACTTGTTCACCACTCTAACCCCTGTTGAGAATAATGTCTGCTGCTGGGCAGGTACCTGTTGAAGGTTAGGTTCCCTGGGAAGCAGACAGGGTTAGTGTGCGTGATTTCCATTAAGGAGGGCTCTTCAGATCAATAGGTATAAAAGGGAAGGGAAGGAAACAGAATTGGGCAGAGGAAGAAGTTGAGTGATGATACAGTCTTAATGAAGGCTTCAGCCAATCCTACAGGAAGTTCTGAAGCTGGGATGGCCCTTCAGAGCTGGGCTGGGCTTTTATAACCCATTAAGGTCAGTTATTCATGGGGATTGCCCTAGGAAGGGGGCATGGCTTTGCAGGAAGGGCTCTCTTTAGCTAGGCAGTTGTGTAGTGGGCTGACAGGTGAGCACTTACTGCCAACAGCACTTAATGCCAAGTGCATTCCCAGGACCTGGGGAAATAATTCCTTCATTTCCAGAGAGATCTAGGTGGCCTGCACAGCGCCCACCACAGTGCTCAGTAAAGTGGCTCAGCAGATGAACTTTTTGAGATCCAAGAACAGAGCAGATGGGGTGAGCGTTCATGACATGCAAAAGAGAAAGGAAAGGGGAACGAGGACAGTGAATCCTCATGCCCAAAGTCCTCCATTTGCCTGCTGTGGGCAGGACCCTGCGTGGGTGCTCTGTGATGGGATACAACGATACAAACAATGTGACCCTGCCCTGGAGAAAGAGAATGAAACCTAGGCACAAACATCCATGGTTCGAAGCAGTGTATTATAGCAAAGATGTGCTTAGGGAGAGAAAAGAGGAGAGGGCTCCTTCCAGCTAGGGGAGTGAGGGGAAGGATTGGGGCAGGCAACATGGGGGAAGCTTTTGAAGACTGGAGAGATGGATAAGGTTTGCTGGGCACAGCAAGAGGGAAGGCAGCCAGCAGGCTAAGAGGTAGTAGACCAAGGACTCAGATGCAGGAAGTTCAAGCGATGGCATCAACAGGCCTCTCTCCTCTCTCTCCTCTGATACTTGGATTCTTGATCGCCCAGGAATCCCTCTAATGCCAACACAACATGTGCATTCAAGTTAAATCCTGAAAGAGGAAAGTGCTGCCTCTTTGCTACCAATTCTATCAGCCTCAGGGAGATAATCTGTAGAATTTTATGTGACTTGTTCTATTTTTAAAACTGTAATGAGTCAGTAAATCCAATCATCTGAACTATAGAACTGTCCATTGTATTTAGGAAATAGACTGTAATATCTACAGAAAAGACCATGTCTTTCTGAAGAGAAGCCGATGCAGTGGTAACTGAATACCAGGTTTAAAAGGTTTAGAATCAAACCAATAGGTGTAAAGATCATCACTAGTGTAAACTTACAGGTGAAGAAATTGATCACAGAAAGGTGATGGGGCTTCATCAAGGTCACACCACAGATGGGTGTCAGGTGAAACCCAACAATAAGCACATGCCCCCAGGCCCCTTAAAGGGCCGCCTAGATCTTTGGCCAGGGCTCCTTAAAGGATGCCTGCCTTTCCCCTTTAAGGAATAGCCGCAGAAGCCCGCTGGCCGACCCAGCTGCCGGGTCACGTGGCCGCTCCCACCTAATTGTACCAGTGCGAAGAGGAACGACAGCAGTGAGTCAGCTCGGAGCCTGGTTTCCTGTAGCTCACGAACGGCAAGCTGAGAAATTAACTACGGGCTTTATTATTGGGGTAAGAGAATGATGTACAAGGCCCTGGCAGAGGTCATTAGCCTTGGCTCTGATGGAAAAAAGAAAATCCTCTAAGGGTGTGATTTCAGAGAGTGAAAAATAGTCACGTGAAACCATGGTTTCAGCTTGAGGTTCCAGCTTGGCTTTGTGTTTTCCCGCCAGTGAACTGATTTCTGTTCACCTAAGCGAATCACCCTGAAGAGCGCCTTGCTGATCTGCTTCTAAAACAGCCCCCCACTCCCCCTCCTTCCACTATAAATGGATCCACTATTTCTTAAGGAACTAGATCCTTTTGATTGTTCAGTGGCAGCCTCTGGCTTTAGCTTGGAATGTGTGGGATATCTCGTGACCAAAACAGGGGGCAAGATGAAGATTGGACGCCAACAGTGGTCACTGCAGTGTTTGACTACCTGGAATCAGAAACTTGATAGGAAATGACATGGTTAGAAATAAGGCCTGAAAGATACAACAAGCCCATATACGAAATGACACAAAGTCTGATCTCAGGCCTCAAGAAACTTAGAAGCAAGTAGAGGAAATAAGAGAGGGAAGCCCCAAAACTCTAAAAGTAAATTATTATTTATTCCCATGTCGTGGCTTTAACTAGTGGAGGGGCTTCGTTTTGCTCAGTAGTGAGCCAGGTGACCACAAATCCCTGGGTGTGGGCCATGTGAATCTTTTATTCGTAATTATGGGGATTCAAATGGTCCATGCTTGGCCTACAAGTTACAGCAGGGACCAAGTTCACGTACTTTGTTGGTCTTTATTATCCTATTTGTCAGGATCCTCCATAATGTCCTATTTCAAGAAGAAATTTTGGTAGAATGATACTTTCTAGAATTACATTCAGTTTCAAGTGTTATTATTAATGGATAAAAGCCAGCTAGTGCTAATCCAGGAAGAAACAGTTACACACCTGTTGTAGTTGTGGGGTGGAGCTTATTAGACACTAGTGGCCTACTGGCTCAAGTGTTAATTAGTCAAAATGTTTTTGCTCATCTAAACATCTTAGATCAGCCACGTCCTATGGGTCATATTTTGGAAACTCGAGTTTAAGATGTCAATCATCCATCCCTCGAGTTTCTATCCTCCCCTCTTATTCACTTTTTTATACCCAACTTTTGTTCAAAGGTGGGTTAACCTTTTGTTCTGTTTGTTTAAACGTGGATTAACCAGGCCAATAACTAGTTTCTCATGTCCTAGGTATCTATTCCTATCACTCTCCTTATGGCTGTAAATGTACTCAATTCAATCATTTCCTAATATTCAGACTTAACAAAGACGTGTCATGGTGGTGGTGATGGTGATAGTATGTGTGTCTTTGTAGGTTAGTCACTACCTAATGGATGCCAAGTTTTCTCAGGTGTAAATTGGGGACGATTATTCTGAACTCAAGGCTTGATGGGACAATTAAATTAATAGATACCATGTGTGAGAATCTTTGACACACAGTACGTTACCTTCAATATGCTTGTGAATCTGAATTCATGGGGGTCTTTCCACACTCGGCCACACCTGCCATCAGTTATTTGGGTTGAGTCAATGCGGCCTCAGGCATCTGTGCCTAAGGGTGCCCTTTGGAAGGTGGGTACATGGCTTGTTATGGAAGGCCATGTGTTAGAGTGGGGAACCTGATTTTCTGGTCAGGTCCCGAGCTCTGGAATTGATCACACTGGGCCAGCACTTCTGAATCCATCTCATGCCAGCCTTTTCCTGGACATTTGCCTTCTCACAGTAAGTTTTTCCTCTTTCGTGTGTCTCCTAGTCCCTCAAGGCAGCTACGCTTTCAACCAGCAATCATTTATTGAGTAGGTTCCAGGCAAAAGTATTGTGTCAGATGTTGTGAGGGAGACCCAGAGAATCACTCTTGTTGAGTACTTGCTATGCACCAGGCTCTAAGCTAGGTCTTGTACATACTTTATCTCTTTTACAAAGATGAATAAGACAGTCTCCAACCTTAAGAATGAAAAGTCATTAAAGGAAAATAAGACTTATACACTTGAAAAGATAACTATTCCAAGTGTATAAAACTGAAAATCAAGACGTTAAGAGCAATGACAATTTAGAGAAAGCAGAGTTCAGTGATAAGAGATGGGACCATGAAGGTCTTCAAAAGGGAGGATAGGTTTGATACGGGCCTTGAAGGATGGGCAACTGGGCAGGGAGAGAGGAGAAAACAAGGCTACCCACTTGGGGAACTGCACGAGCACATCTATTGGAAAATGGGAATGAATCCCAGCTGTGCCCATCAGATGGTGAGGAGCCCATTTCTGAGGATGGGGTAGGATGATCCCCACCAAACACACACACACACACACACACACACACACAATAATTGAGAGGCAACCACTTCAGTGTCAAACAGACTTGGACTCAAATCCCACTGTGTCACATGCTAGCTAAATTAATAAATCTGAGTCTCATATCCTCATCTCTGAAATGGGAATAAAATACTTCACCTCTAGACTTGTAATGAAGACTAGGTGAAATGATAATATATGTAAACTACACAGCCCTTTGTGCTGGCAATAGTGAGACCAGAAAAAAAGGTTGTACCTCATCTAGCATGTGGAAATCCATTGAGCATCTGTGGTTAGAGCTCTCCATGGTCTGCAAAGCACTCTCACTATAGCCTCACGATAGTCCTGTGTGTAGGCAGGGCTGGTGTTACTAGGATTCCCATTTTACATTTGGGAAAACGGAAGTTTAGAGAAGCCTTTCTCAAGTTCCTAACTTCAGAGTCAAATAGACCTGTGCTCAGACGCTGGCTCTGCCACCTGCCAGCTGGGGCACCTTTGGACACTTAACGTCTCTGAGCTTCAGCTTCTTTACATTCTGTGGTCCACTTTACACATCCATAGCTACGTCCTTTCCTAAATATTAAATTTGATTATTTAAATTTTTGAATAGATAAAAATTAAATAATAAAAAAATATTGTAAGTTTCAAAACTTAAAAACTACAAAAAGCTATGTGATGAAAAGTCTCCTTCTCACCCCTGTCCACTGTCCATCCCGTTCCAGCACATCCCGTAAGTAACCTGCGCATCCTTCAACAGATTGCTGTGTATCTTTTTCTGAGTCTCTACGCATATAGAAGCAAATCCAAACGCGTATATATGTGTTTCTGCAACTTGCTTTACTTTTTAACAACACATCTTGGATTATTTTCACATCAGTACGTATCAGCTTCCTTATTCTTTTTCGCAGTTGGTATTCCATTACATGGATGTGCCGTAATTCATCAACTAGTCTCCTACTGACGGACATTTAGGTTGTTGCCAGTTCTTTGCTGTTACCAACAATACTGCAGTAAATAACCTTGTGCATATGCCATTTTGCATGTGAATACATTCGTACAATAAATTCCTAGAAGTACGTTACTGGATCAAACATTGTGCAACATCATCTTCATAGCTATTGTTAATTTGCCCTCCAACAGGTTATACCCCCACTTGCAATGTTTGAGTGCCAGTGCAGTGTGTTGCCAACGCTTGTACTGTCGCCAATCCGATAGGTGAAAATAGCATCTCAATGTAGTTTTAATTTGAATTTATCTTATTATGAATGAGATTGAGCATGTTTCATATTTTTAAAAAGCTATTTATATTTCCCTTACTGCGAACTGTATGTTATATCCTTTGCTCATTTTTCCATTGGGTTGTTGGTCTTCTGTATTTTTTTTTTTTTTTTAAACATCTTTATTGGAGTATAATTGCTTTACAATGGTATGTTAGTTTCAGCTTCACAACAAAATGAATCAGTTATATATACACATATGTTCCCATATCTCTTCCCGCTTGCGTCTCCCTCCCTCCCACCCTCCCTATCCCACCCCTCCAGGCGGTCACAAAGCACCGAGCTGATCTCCCTGTGCTATGCGGCTGCTTCCCACTAGCTATCTACCTTACGTTTAGTACTGTATATATGTCCATGCCTCTTTATCGCTTTGTCACCGTTTACCCTTCCCCCTCCCCATAGCCTCAAGTCCATTCTCTAGTAAGTCTGTGTCTTTATTCCTGTTTCACCCCTAGGTTTTTCATGACATTTTTTTTTTCTTAAATTCCATATATATGTGTTAGCATACGGTATTTGTCTCTCTCTTTCTGACTTACTTCACTCTGTATGACAGACTCTAGGTCTATCCACCTCATTACAAATAGCTCAATTTCATCTCTTTTTATGGCTGAGTAATATTCCATTGTATATATGTGCCACATCTTCTTTATCCATTCATCCGATGATGGACACTTAGGTTGTTTCCATCTCTGGGCTATTGTAAATAGAGCTGCAATGAACATTTTGGTACATGACTCTTTTTGAATTTTGGTTTTCTCAGGGTATATGCCCAGTAGTGGGATTGCTGGGTCATATGGTAGTTCTATTTGTAGCTTTTTAAGGAACCTCCATACTGTTCTCCACAGTGGCTGTATCAATTTACATTCCCACCAACAGTGTAAGAGGGTTCCCTTTTCTCCACACCCTCTCCAGCATTTGTTGGTTCTAGATTTTTTGATGATGGCCATTCTGACTGGTGTGAGATGATATCTCATTGTCGTTTTGATTTGCATTTCTCTAATGTTTAGTGATGTTGAGCATTCTTTCATGTGTTTGTTGGCACTCTGTATATCTTCTTTGGAGAAATGTCTATTTAGGTCTTCTGCCCATTTTTGGATTGGGTTGTTTGTTTTTTTGTTATTAAGCTGCATGAGCTGCTTGTAAATTTTGGAGATTAATCCTTTGTCAGTTGCTTCATTTGCAAATATTTTCTCCCATTCTGAGGGTTGTCTTTTTGTCTTCTTTATGGTTTCCTTTGCTGTGCAAAAGCTTTTAAGTTTCATTAGGTCCCATTTGTTTACTTTTGTTTTTATTTCCATTTCTCTAGGAGGTGGGTCAAGAAGGACCTTGCTGTGATTTATGTCATAGAGTGTTCTGCCTATGTTTTCCTCTAAGAGTTTGATAGTTTCTGGCCTTACATTTAGGTCTTTAATCCATTTTGAGCTTATTTTTGTGTATGGTGTTAGGGAGTGATCTAATCTCATACTTTTACATGTAGCTGTCCAGTTTTCCCAGCACCACTTATTGAATAGGCTGTCCTTTCTCCACTGTACATTTCTGCCTCCTTTGTCAAAGATAAGGTGACCATATGTGCGTGGGTTTATCTCTGGGCTTTCTATCCTGTTCCATTGATCTATATTTCTGTTTTTGTGCCAGTACCATACTGTCTTGATTACTGTAGCTTTGTAGTATAGTCTGAAGTCAGGAAGCCTGATTCCTCCAGCTCCATTTTTCGTTCTCAAGATTGCTTTGGCTATTCGGGGTCTTTTGTGTTTCCATACAAATTGTGAAATTTTTTGTTCTAGTTCTGTGAAAAATGCCAGTGGTAGTTTCATAGGGATTGCATTGAATCTGTAGATTGCTTTGGGTAGTAGAGTCATTTTCACAATGTTGATTCTTCCAATCCAAGAACATGGTATATCTCTCCATCTATTTGTATCATCCTTAATTTCTTTCATCAGTGTCTTATAATTTTCTGCATACAGGTCTTTTGTCTCCTTAGGTAGGTTTATTCCTAAGTATTTTATTCTTTCTGTTGCAATAGTAAATGGGAGTGTTTTCTTGATTTCACTTTCAGATTTTTCATCATTAGTATATAGGAATGCCAGAGATTTCTGTGCATTAATTTTGTATCCTGCCACTTTACCAAATTCATTGATTAGCTCTAGTAGTTTTCTGGTAGCATCTTTAGGGTTCTCTATGTATAGGATCATGTCATCTGCAAACAGTGACAGCTTTACTTCTTCTTTTCCGATTTGGATTCCTTTTATTTCCTTTTCTTCTCTGATTGCTGTGGCTAAAACTTCCAAAACTATGTTGAATAAGAGTGGTGAGAGTGGGCAACCTTGTCTTGTTCCTGATCTTAGTGGAAATGCTTTCAGTTTTTCACCATTGAGTATGATGTTTGCTGTGGGCTTGTCATATATGGCCTTTATTATGTTGAGGAAAGTTCCCTCTATGCCTACTTTCTGGAGGGTTTTTATCATAAATGGGTGTTGAATTTTGTCAAAAGCTTTCTCTGCATCTATTGAGATGATCATATGGTTTTTCTCCTTCAATTTGTTAATATGGTGTATCATGTTGATTGATTTGCGTATATTGAAGAATCCTTGCATTCCTGGAATAAACCCCACTTGATCATGGTGTATGATCCGTTTAATGTGCTGTTGGATTCTGTTTGCTAGTATTTTGTTGAGGATCTTTGCATCTATGTTCATCAGTGATATTGGCCTGTAGTTTTCTTTCTTTGTGACATCCTTGTCTGGTTTTGGTATCAGGGTGATGGTGGCCTCGTAGAATGAGTTGGGGAGTGTTCCTCCCTCTGCTATATTTTGGAAGAGTCTGAGAAGGATAGGTGATAGCTCTTCTCTAAATGTTTGATAGAATTCTCCTGTGAAGCCATCTGGTCCTGGGCTTTTGCTTGTTGGAAGATTTTTAATCACAGTTTCAATTTCAGTGCTTGTGATTGGTCTGTTCATATTTTCTATTTCTTCCTGATTCAGTCTTGGCAGGTTGTGCCTTTCTAAGAATTTGTCCATTTCTTCCAGGTTGTCCATTTTATTGGCATAGAGTTGCTTGTAGTAATCTCTCATGATCTTTTGTATTTCTGCAGTGTCAGTTGTTACTTCTCCTTTTTCATTTCTAATTCTATTGATTTGAGTCTTCTCCCTTTTTTTCTTGATGAGTCTAGCTAATGGTTTATCAATTTTGTTTATCCTTTCAAAGAACCAGCTTTTAGTTTTATTGATCTTTGCTATCGTTTCCTTCATTTCCTTTTCATTTATTTCTGATCTGATTTTTATGATTTCTTTCCTCCTGCTAACTTTGGGGTTTTTTTGTTCTTCTTTCTCTAATTGCTTGAGGTGCAAGGTTAGGTTGTTTATTCGAGATGTTTCCTGCTTCTTAAGGTGGGCTTGTATTGCTATAAACTTCCCCCTTAGAACTGCTTTTGCTGCATCCCACAGGTTTTGGGTCGTTGTGTCACCATTGTCATTTGTTTCTAGGTATTTTTTGATTTCCTCTTTGATTTCTTCAGTGATCACTTCATTATTAAGTAGTGTATTGTTTAGCCTCCATGTGTTTGTATTTTTTACAGATCTTTTCCTGTAATTGATATCTAGTCTCATGGCGTTGTGGTCAGAAAAGATACTTGATACAATTTCAATTTTCTTAAATTTACCAAGGCTTGATTTGTGACCTAAGATATGATCTATCCTGGAGAATGTTCCATGGGCACTTGAGAAAAATGTGTATTCTGTTGTTTTTGGATGGAGTGTCCTATAAATATCAATTAAGTCCATCTTGTTTAATGTATCATTTAAAGCTTGTGTTTCCTTATTTATTTTCATTTTGGATGATCTGTCCATGGGTGAAAGTGGGGTGTTTAAGTCCCCTACTATGAATGTGTTACTGTCGATTTCCCCTTTTATGGCTGTTAGTATTTGCCTTATGTATTGAGGTGCTCCTATGTTGGGTGCATAAATATTTACAATTGTTATATCTTCTTCTTGGATCGATCCCTTGATCATTATGTACTTCTGTATTTTATAATAAGGAACTTTATACAAGAAAAATTTACTCTTAGAAATGTAAGCCCTTTGTGACATGAGTTGCAAATAACTTTCTTCTTTGGTTGTTTGCCTTTTGATTTGGCTTATTGCATCAGTTATTTGTGTGTGTGTGTGTGTGTGTGTGTGTGTGTGTAAGAAACCATCCCCAAACTTATCAGCTCATCACAACCACCATTGATTTGCCCATGGTGCTATAGTCTGGGTTTAGCTGATAGTTCATCTCTGTTCCACAAGGTGTCAGCTGGGCTCACTTATGCTTTAAAGTCAGCTGGTGGTTGATGGCCTCACTCATGGGTCTGTTGGTTGATTGGCTGTCAGTAGAGGTAAGGAGGGTCACTAGCCATCCAGCAGGCTAGTCTGGTCTTCTTCTCATGATGGTCACAGGTTCCAAAAACAGCCAGAGAACAAGTACCAAAGCCCAAGTGTTTTTAAGCTTCTGCTTGTGTCACATTTGTTATTGCCCAGAGGCCAAATCAAGTAACAGGGTTAAGGCTGAATTCAGGGTAGGAAGGGAATACCTAAGGGCGTGAACAAAGGGAAGAAATTTGCGGCCATATCTGCAAACAATCTACCACACTTATGGGATTTGTTTGGGATTTTAGTTCTTTTTCTTCACGTTACTGTTGTTAGTTTGGTTTCCTATGAAGTTTTTTATTTTTATGTACTACAATTTGTCAATGTCTTCTTTCACAGATTCTAGATTTCGAGTCGTAAGTAGAAAGACCTTCGCCCACTCTGAGGTTATAAAGATAATTCCTCTTTTCTTCTAGTACTTTTATGGCTTCATTGATTACATTTAAGCTTTGATCCATTTGGAATTTATCCTTGTGTTCACTCCGCATTTATATTCTTAACCAAAACATAGTTGTCCTCTGTTGGGGAAGGTTGTTGTATCAGTCAGGATAGGCAGTTATACCCAGTAACAAACAACTCCTAAATCTTAGTGGCTTTTTACAAGAAAGATTTATTTCATGCTCATGCTGCATGTCCATCATGGTCTGGAGTAAGCTCTGCCCCCCATCAACTTTACTTGAGGACCCAGGCTGATGACCCACCCTCCATCTAGGACACTGACCATCTTGTACAGAAGAGAGACCAAGACCACATACACAGTGCCTCTTATAGCTTCCTTTCAGAAATAACACTTGCTTTTCATGGGCTAAAGGGAGTCACACAACCAATCCTGATGCCAGTGGGATAGGGAAGTATAACCCTCCCCTGAGGAGGGACAAACAAGAAGCACATTTCAGTCTTTCACTATTGTCCTTTCTGTAAACGTGCAGCTCTTGGAAAGGACACACACGGAGCCTGAAGCTGGCTGGGGACCACATCCTACCAACTTTGTCAGGAACATCATCGCTGGCCTGAGGTTATGCATGCCAGAGGCAAATAAGCCTCACACCCGACCTTTCTCCCCCAGATCATGGACCCTGCTCAGAGCAGGGGCATGCATGTCATACAGAGCAGCAGAGTATAGAAAGGGAGGAGCATTGGGCCACGTCTAGGGGACTGTTATAAGTGGAATTGTGCCACCTTAAAAAGATATATACTGCATTATGAACCCCACCCCAGTACCTCAGAATGTTACCTTTTTTGGAGATAGGGTCTTTACAGAGGTAATCAAGTTAAAACGAGGTTATTAGGATGAGTCCTAATCCAATATGACTGATATCCTTACAAAAAGGGGAAACTGGGATACAGACATGTGCAGAGGGAAGATGATATGAATCCAAATGAAAAAGATAGCCACCCACAGCAAAGGAGAGAGATCTGGAACAGATCCTTCCCTCATGGGCCTCAGAAGGAACCAACTCTGTCATCACCTTGATGTCAGACTTCCAGCCTCCAGAACTGTGAGAAAATAAATGTCTGCTGCTTAGCCACCCAGTTTACGGTAATTTTTTATGGCAACCCTAGCAAAGGAATATAAGGAACATCTCCAGTAGCTTGGTGAGGGTTGCCTGGATGCTATTTTGAAGGGTTTCCGGTGCCACATTAGGCTAGCAGGAAGGAAACCCATGATCCACTAGCAATATCTTCTATGGATGTGGGGTGGAAGGCGGCACTGAGTTTGGAGTCAGCTGGCCAGGGAATGTACCCAGGCTCCAGCATATTATGACTCTGTGATGACAGCAGGGGTCACACAAACTTGTAAACTGGTGAACGGCCTGAGGGCTTTGCTGAGGATAAGGGAAGGGGGCGATGGAGAACAAACCTGGAATCTGCCTGGGTGTGGGTCCCCAGCCTGCCTGGTGATGGAGCAGCCAGCCCTTCTCTGATGAGAGAGGATCAGCAACCAGCAAGAGACAGTCAGAGTCTCCAATGAAATGAAAGCTCTGTAATATTTTACTAGACATCAGCATTCCTTTCAATTAGCCTTTCTGAAGTTTGCTATATTAAGACCACAAGGTTTGCTCTTCCCAGGTCTGAAGAGTATCGTGAGATCTCTCCCTCTAGCAGAGTATCGTAAGATTCCATAGCCCTGCAAAACACAAAGTATTTCTCAGAGCAGCTTTTAGAGTGTACTGGTGTATATGAGAAAGCCTGAAATATTGATAAAAAGGTCCAGAGGTGTGGGTGTTGTGGTTGCTTTCGGCAGGTGTTTCCTTCCTGAAGGCAGATACAACACCCAAAACAAAAAGCCACAAAAAAACTTTTCAAAAAATTTAAACTCTGAGTTTAAATTTTAAACTTTTTTAAATTTTAAAGTTTTAAAGCTTTAATTTTAAAGATTAATTTTAAACTTTTTAAAAATTTTAAACATGCACACACACATGTGTGTGTGTGCATGTGTGTGTGTGTTCATAACATGTCATAGCTTGCTCGGTGCTCCATGGAACACCACTGTAATTTGGGGGCCAGACAGCACTTTGGCTATAGATATTAAGGTTGACTTAGCAGGCCCCTGCAGTAGTGATAATGGTGAGATGTCTTCAGAAGTGACCTCAGAGGCAGTGACCATCAGAGAGAGACATGGAGCAGAATAAGATGAAAGAACGGTGTATTTATTGCTTATATAACAAACCACCCCAGAAATAATGGCTTAAAACAGCAACTGTTTTATTTGTTGGTGATTATGTGGGTCAGCAATTTGGGCTGGGCTCAGCTGGGCGATTCTTCTATTCAATGGTGGTCATTCACAGGCTGCGGCCAGCAGGTTGGCTGGAGGCTGATTGATGTAGGGCTCTCAGCTGGGATGGCTCATCTGTGCCAGAAGCTTTATCACAAGGTGGGGGAAGAGCCTTCAGCAGTCAGAGAGGGCAAGTCTGAATGCACACGCACCTTTCATGCCTCCGCCTGCATCACACTTGCTAACGTCCCAGTGTCAAGCCCAGCGTCAGTGCGGGAGGGGACTGCACAGAGGCTTGGATACACGAAGGCATGATTCCTTGGGGCCTTCAGTGTAAGACTCTTTCACAGTTTGCCTTTCTGAGAACCTCTGTAACATGTCCTGAGACTCACAGAGGTAAAACTTGCAGACTGCCAGAGATTAGATGGTAAAGTTCAGAAGGTAGTGAAAGCTTTGTTATATACGTCTCTGTGATCCCTTCTATACACACAGGCAAGAAGGCCTGGGAAAACTCAAATTATTGACCTTGAACAAATCCCTTAATCTCTGAGACTCGGTTTCCCATTGGTAAAACTCACCCCACAGGGTTACGGTCAGGATCGCGTGAGCTCACGGCCTTTTGTGAAGAGTGCAAAGTCCCACACATAAGTGGGTGCTCTTCCTTCAGCCAGGATAGGTGAGGAAGGAAACTTCAAGCTGGTGCACAGGGAAATGTAGAGATACTCAATGAGAAAACAGAGCCCCAGGTGAATGGACTGCTTAAAGAATGTTTTTTTTTTACTGGGGTATAGTTGTTTTACAATGCTGTGCTAGTTTCTGCTGTACAAAGAAGTAAATCAGCTATATGTATACATACATCCCCTCCCTCCTGGACCTCCCCCTGACCCCCACTAGCCACTCACCTAGGTTACTGCAGAGCACGTGCTGAGCTCCCTGCGCTATACAGCAGGTTCCCACTAACTTAAAAAAAAATTCACAAGAAGACCTTTCGGTTCTAGATACATTGTTAGTCTTTTTTTTTTTTTTGCGGTACGCGGGCCTCTCACTGTTGTGGCCTCTCCCGTTGCGGAGCACAGGCTCCGGACGCGCAGGCTCAGCAGCCATGGCTCACGGGTCCAGCCGCTCCGCGGCATGTGGGATCTTCCCGAACCGGGGCACGAACCCATGTCCCTTGCATTGGCAGGTGGACTCTCAACCACTGTGCCACCAGGGAAGCCCCATTGTTAGTCTTGACCTTTGTCTTTCCAAGATCGACAAGGAGAAAACAGACCTTGTATTGGTATCACACATCTGCTTTACCCTTTGTCCTAATTTTAAACTGTTCTTCTAGCTCAAAGGCAACTTGTTCTCTCCCACTTCTAACAGTGTCGACCCCGCTCACAAGACATCTGCTCTAGAATGGGTTTGATGGATCACACCCCGATTTGATCCCTGCTCACCCATCCATCAAATGTTACCAGTCCTTCTTATGTGTCTGCCATGGTGTTAGAACTTGTGACACAAAGATGAATGAGGCCTCGTTTTAATCCCCTAGTTGCTCACAGACTAGCGATGAGATAGATGCATAAACAGGAAATAGTACTATCATTGTGTGCTGTGAGAGAAAAACATGCATTTGTTCAACAAACATGTAACACCCCTTACTCTGTGCGTGCCTTATGCTGCTGTGAAATATAAAAGTAAACAAGACGCCTTTTTGTAGTTGAAGGAGTGTCTAGTGAAGAAGTCAGAGAAGTCCGCAGTCATAACTTAGGAACTCAGAAGTAGGCATGAGGTTCTCATGGGAGCCCAGAGCATGGCACCTGCCAGGTGGAAGTAGTTGGGGAAAGTTTCCCATAGAATTGATCACAAATAAGGAAAGGGCAGGGGGTGGATTCAGGCAGACAGAGCAGCACGTACAAAGACAGCTTGGAGCAGCTTGGGAGAGTGTGGTATCTGGGGGGAACCCAGAGGAGCTCAGCATGCCTGGTACATGCAGTGAGGAGAAGGAATGTGAGAGCAGAATCTGGAAAGGTTGGTAGACGCCAGACCACAGGCACTGGGTGTAAGGAACTGCACCAAGAAACGGAGGAGAGCTTAAACAAGCTTTATTAGGGAGCGCTCCCGGGCAAGGTTCACTGGTCCAAGAGAAAGTGGCCAGAGAAGTCACGCCCGGGCGAGGGTTTGGGCAGAATTTATAGGGGAAGAAGGGAAAGGGGTGTGGTGAATCCGGGAGGGCGCAGGTTATTCCTTATTTGGTGGTCTCTTCGGGTATTGTGGCAATATCCGGTGCCGGTTGCATCAGTCTTGGGACCATTAGTCCCGCCCCTCGAAAGGCGGGAAGGCTGGGCCGGGTGGAAAGTCCCCAGGTCAGTTCCTGGAACTGGGTGGTCCGGAAAGTCTCCAGGTCAGTTTCTGGAACCGGGTGGTCCGGAAAGTTTCGGTCTGATGCAACCTGTGAGTCTGATTGCACTCCCCTGCCTCGGGCCAGTTGGCCTTCCACTGGGGAACCATGGATCATTTTAACTCAGGAAGTACTCTGATCAGATTTGCATTTTAGAAAAATCACTCCAGCAGAAATAGAAATAGAAGACTGCTTAATAATTCACTTCAAACGGGGATCGAATTTAAGAGGTACTAATAGGGATAGAGAGAAGGGGGTGGACTTTGGAAGCATAAAGGAGTATTATGGGCTGAAATGTGTCCTCCCCTGAAAAATTTCATATGTCGAAGTCCTAACCCCCAGTACCTCAGATTGTGACTGTATTTGGAGATAGGGGTCTTTAAAGCGGTGATTAAGTTAACAGTCAGTAGGGTCGGCTTAATCCTATATGGCTGCTGTACTTATAAGATGGAAGAACAATTTAGGATTCGGACAAAAGGTAGAGCAGATGTGTGAAACAAACACAAAATCTGTTTTCTCCTTGTCGATCTTGGGGAGAGACACATAGACATACGGAAGGAAGACCATGTGAGGACACAGGGAAAAGACAACCATCTTCAGGCCAAGGAGAGAAGCCTCAGAAGAAGCCAACCCGGCTGATACCATGATCTTGGATTTCGGCCTCCAGAGCTGTGGGGAAATGCATTTCCGTATCCAGTCTGTGGTACTTTGTTATGTCGACGGGGGCAAACTAATGCAAGCAGGAAGAATCATGAGACTTGGGGAGCACAGAGGTGTAAAGAGCAAGGGGAAGAGAGAGTAGAGGCTGACTTCCTGGTTTTTGGTGTGTTTTTTTTTTTTGTGGTACACGGGCCTCTCACTGCTGTGGCCTCTCCCATTGCGGAGCACAGGCTCCGGACGCGCAGGCTCAGCGGCCATGGCTCAGAGGCCCAGCGGCTCCGCGGCATGTGGGATCTTCCCAGACCGGGGCACGAACCTGTGTCCCCTGCATCAGCAGGCGGACTCTCATCCACTGCGCCACCAGGGAAGCCCTGACTTCCAAGTTTTGGGCTTGAGCAATCTGGCATGGGATGCTGCCATTTCCAAGAGGTGTAACCCAGGAGGAGCAGTGGGGTTAGAGATGGACAAGGGTACATTCCAGCTTGGACACGTGTGGTTTTGTGGTTCCTGCAGGACAGCAAGTGGAGCAGCAGGACATGTGGTCCCGGAGGCCTGTCAGGAACCATGGGCTGGGGGTACAGATGTCCCGGTCTGCAGAAGGGGGCAGTTGAAGCAGAGGTGTGGACACGGTCGCCCAGGGGACATGGGCCCTGTGGGAAGAGAGGGCAGAGGACAGAATCACAAAGAACCCCATCACTTATGGGACAGGTGAAGGAAAACGGCCTGGAGATAGGACAGAGCAGGAGGCTTTAGGCGTTTCTCAGAGAAGAAAGTGTCTAGAGAGGCTCTCAAATCCTGGAGAGATGAAGGTTTCAAAGCCTCTCTCTCTACACACACACACACACACACACACACACACACACACACACACGCACACAATCTTATGTTATTCTAACATTTTGCGATATTGGTCTGTTGCTTTGCAATGATTTTTTTGTTATTTTACGTGCATCGCTCTTCAGGTTTTGGAGACAGAACCAGATGATGTTTGTTTGCTTCTGCAGAGGCTTTTAGTTCTGTGTCGCTGCCTGACGGTGCTTGCCCTCGTGGCGGGTGGGCTCCTCAAGCTTTCCTCCTCACAGAAGCTGCTTGTCGGTCACTTTATCTGTCAGTGGGCTGTCTTGGTTTTTTCCTCCAGACCTTCCTTAGCCCATCCTGTAGTGATGATGGATGGTTGGAGGAGACATACTGGGTGACCCTGCTCCGGGCTGTTTGAGGGGGGCCTGTCCTTTTTGAGGCTTGTTGAGGACTGGGCAGAAACCTTGTGCCTTTGGGGTGGGTCAGATGTATAGGATTTTTTTTTTAACATCTTTATTGGAGTATAATTGCTTTACAATGGTGTGTTAGTTTCTGCTGTATAACAAAGTGAACCAGCTATACATATACATATATCCCCATATCCCCTCCCTCTTGTGTCTCCCTCCCTCCCACCCTCCCTATCCTACCCCTCTAGGTGGTCACAAAGCACCGAGCTGATCTCCCTGTGCGATGTGGCTGCTTCCCGCTAGCTATATTTTACATTTAGTTGTGTATATATGTCCATGCCACTCTTTCACTTCATCCCAGCTTACCCTTCCCCCTCCCCGTGTCCTCAAGTCCATTCTCTACATCTGCGTCTTTATTCCTGTCCTGCCCCTAGGTTCTTCAGAACCTTTTTTTTTTAAGATTCCATATATATGTGTTAGCATACAGTATTTGTTTTTCTCTTTCTGACTTACTTCACTCTGTATGACAGACTCTAGGTCTATCCAGCTCACTACAAATAACTCAATTTTGTTTCTTTTTATGGCTGAGTAATATTCCATTGTATATATGTGCCACATCTTCTTTAACCATTCATCTGTCGATGGACACTTTATAGTAATTACTGAAATCACTGCTCCCACTTCCTTCAGCCTCCCCAGACCCAGAAAGGATCCAGTTAGCACAGGCACCTCATAAGTCCCAGGTGTCACCCCTTTACTTACTCTGGAGAAGGGGAAAGCAGGTGGAGCCCCTCAGGTACTCTGCACCCCAGCCCAGTAAGAGATGCCTTGAAGGATGGTAAAGGGATTTCCCCAAAGTCACGTGATTAAGAACCCAGGATTTGGACCTGGCTCTGGTTGACGCTAAAGATCTTCCAACAACCCTCCTACACTGTTTTCGGGAATGTAAATTGGTGCAGCCACTATGGAAAACAGGATGGAAATTCCTTAAAAAACTAAAAATAGAGTTGCCGTATGATCCAGCAATCCCACACCTGGGCATATATCCGGAGAAAACCCTAATTCGAAAAGATACATGTACCCCAATGTTCATAGCAGCACTATTTACAATAGCCAAGACATGGAAGCCACCTAAATGTCCATCGACAGAGGAATGTAGAAAGAAGATGTTGTACGCGTATACAATGGAATACTACTCAGACATAAAGAGAATGAAATATTGCCATTTGCAGCAACACGGATGGGCCTAGAGATTGTCATACTGAGTGAAGTAAGTCAGACAGAGAAAGACGAAGAGCATATGATATCACTTATATGTGGAATCTTTTTTTAAAAATGATACAAATGACCTTATTTACAAAATAGAAACAGACTCACAGGCACAGAAAACAAATTTATGGTTACCAAAGGGAAAGGGGGGAGGGATAAATTAGGAGTTTGGGATTAACAGATACACACTACTATACATAAAATAGATAATCAACACGGACCCACTGAATAGCACAGGGAACTACATTCAATATCTTGTAATTACCTATAATGAAAAAGAATATATATGTGTAACTTAATCACTTTGCTGTACACCAGAAATTAACAGCATTGTAAATCAACTATACTTGAATTTTTTAAAAAAGCCTAGAGAGAAAAAATATTTAAAGAAATAAAAACAAAGACCGACCTTCCCACTATTAAATTACCCTCTCCTCTTCTGTCTTCTCCCCACCACCTGGTTCTCTCTTCCTTTTCCAGCTGTGCTCCATACTTATTCCAGCAGCTGGTGCACCAACACTGGAGTCATTCAGCTGAAGTCCTGGGGCATCTTTACCCTGAAATAAACACAGTAGCCAGCTAGTAGCTGGTGAATCATCCAGTCAGTGTATGTTTCCCATCCAGGGTGCGCCTTCGGGGGATGGAGGAGACAATACAGAGAGAGAGAGGGCTTTATGCCTTAGACTTCCTGTCTTGTTGGAAATCTGAGTGCTGGATGAAATGTCAGAGACCAGTTTTTCTAACCCACTCACCCAACAGCAATAGCTTCTATGTAGTGCACATTCTGTGTCATTTTGGGGTCTCAAACTAGTTGTGAGGTGGGCAGGGCAGGACCTCTCACCCTTTAACTGAAATGAAACCAGTGGAGATCTGCCCACCCAGCCGAGCAGCCTCAGGGGCCCGAGGTGAGCTCAGTCTTGAGTGACAGACTCAGTACTCTCGTCATCTTGGCTCACAGCCTTCTGAGGTCCCTCAGCACGAGTGTCCTCCACAAGAGATCCCACCAGGGATGACCCAGCCTCTGTCTGAGCACCAGCCACCACAGGAAGGACTCCCAGCCTCCCGACTTCCTGGCACAGACCCGCCACTTTGAGCTGTTCCAGTCCTTGCTTAGGTGGAGATGAACTCTCCCTCCCTAGCTCTCCCTTCCGCAGTCAGGAGAATTGACGTGTGTGAATATGAGCCCTGAAGCAGGGGGCCTGGGAAGCTTTTCTTTCCCACCCTCTCACCGGGTCAAGGCTTGGCAAGGCGGCTCCGCGTGCCTGGCCTCCCTGGCTGGGACAGGCAGCCTCTGTGCCTGCAGGGACTTCAGCAGCAGGACTTCTGAGCCATCCACGGCTGCACCGACCACTCCCGTCTGAGCCCAGTATTTAAGGCCGGCGCACCCTGGCCAGCTGTGAGTCACGGCAACGGGAAGGCAGCGGCAGCTCCACTCACGCCAGCATCTAGCGCCCTGTGGGAAGGGCCTGTTCCCCCCGCCATGGCTTCCCGGGGGCAGGTCATCTTCTGGAGCTAGCGCTCTCTTCTCTATGCTTACAGGTGGAGGAAACTGGGGTGAGGGATTTGGGGGTTGCTGAGGACTGCTGGGCTGTCCCATAGGTCCCCACCTGTACCCTTATCTGATCCAGCATTGGGCTGGCGGGAATCTGGCCAGACAAGAGCCTAAATGGACTCAGTTTAACATCACACCCCAGCCTCTCAAGACCCCCGTTCAGGGTCAGGTTGGTTTTCTGCCACGGAGGGCTGTCACATGCCAGTGTGTGTGCCAGGCTGGGATGTCAAGGCTCTTGTGGGGGCACTGAGCAGGGTGGCATAGGGCTATTTGGGAGGGTGGAAGGGAATCTATGACTGATGATGGGTGGAATGCAGGTGGACCCTCTGTAGCCCCCAGGATGAAGGAGGTGAGCATGGCTGAACCTTTGTGCAAAGAGGCCACTGGGAAGAGGGCCGATGGGCAAGCTGGGTGGGAAGCAGGGGGGCTGGAGGGCTGTTCCAGGGAAGCGGGTGGAGCCCATCTGGGTGAAGCTGATGTCCACTCTCCACCCTAACAAGGCCATAATTTTCCTTAATATACTCGTACATTTTATGAATATATTAAGTTCATGAGGTGATCATGGCCATTGGTGATGTGGGAGAGTTCATGAGAGGATCTCCCCATCCTCTGCGGACCCAGTGGATTATTTTCTTAAATAATTACCAGAGAGCTTACTATCTTCAAATCTCACACTCAGAATGTATGCCACTTGGAGATGGGATGCTGGTGTGTATGTTCTACCAGGCCTGCCTGCATGGTACGTTTAGGAGCTTTGTGGTCAGAACCGTCTTCCCCTTTTTCCTTCATGGCCATCAATGGAAGCAGCCTTCACCCATGGAACATTTTTTTTCTTTTTTTTTTTTAATTGAAGTATAGTTGCTGTACAATGTTACAGGTGCACAATATAGTGATCCACAAGTTTTAAAGGTTATACTCCATTTATAGTTATTATAAAATATTGGCTGTATTCCCTGTGTGGTACAGTATATCCTTGTAGCTTATTTATTTTATACATAACAATTTGTACCTCTTAATATCCTACCCCTCTGTTGCCTCTCCCCCATACCCTCTTCCCATTTATAACCACTAGTTTGTTCTCTAGGTTTGTGAGTCTGATTCTTGTTTGCTTTATTCACTAGTTTGTTGTATTTTTTAGATCCCACATGTAATTGAGATCATACAGTAGTTGTCTTTCTCTGTCTGACTTATTTCACTTAGTATAATGTCATCCAAGTCTGCCCATGTTGCTGCAAATGGCAAAATTTCATTCTTTTTTATGGCTGAGTAGTATTCCATTTTATATATATATATATATATATATATATATATATATATATATATATACCACAGCTTCTTTACCCATTCATCTGCTGATGGACACTTAGGTTGTTTCCATATACTGGCAGTTGTAAATAATGCTGCTATGAACATTGGGGTGAATGTATCTTTTAGACTTAGTGGTTTTGTTTTTTTCAGATATATACCCAGGATTGGAATTCCTGGATCATATGGTAACTCTGTTTTTAGTTTTTTAAGAAACCTCCATACTGTTTTCCACAGTGGCTGCACCCATTTACATTCCTACTAACAGTGTACAAGGGTTCCCTTTTCTCCACACCCTCGCCAACATTTGTTATTTGTGTTCTTTTTGATGATAGCCATTCTGACAGGTGTGAGGTGGTATCTCATTATGATTTTGACTTGCATTTCCCTGATGATTAGCAATGTTGAGCATCTTTTCACATGCCTGTTGGCCATCTGTATTTCCTCTTTGGAAAAATGTTTATTCAGTTCTTCTCATTTTTTAATCAGGTTGTGGAGGGTTTTTTTGTTTTATTGAAGTATAGTTGACTCACAATGTTGTGTTTTTTGTTTTGTTTTGAAGTCAAGTTTTTTATTAACTTTAAACAGCCAAATGTGACCTTAACTGACATGAGACTGTCTAGTTTTTATTTTATTTTTTTTACTTTTTATTTTATATTGGAGTACAGTTGATTAACAATGTTGTATTAGTTTCAGGTGTACAGCAAAGTGATTCAGTTATACACATACATACACAGTTTTTCATATTCTTTTCCATTGTGCTTTATCATAGGGTACTGAATATAGTTCCCTGTGCTATACAGTAGGACCTTGTTGTTTATCCATCCTATATATAATAGTTGGCATCTGCTAACCCCAAACTCCCACTCCATCCCTCATCCACCCCCCACTCCTTGGCAACCACAAGTCTGTTCTCTATGTCTGTGAGTCTGTTTCTGTTTCATAAAAGTTCATCAGTGTCATACTTTAGATTCCACATATAAGTGATATGGCATTTGTCTTTGTCTGACTTACTTCACTTAGTATGATAATCTCTAGTTCCATCCATGTTGCTGCAAGTGGCATTATCTCATTCTTTTTATGGCTGAGTAGTATTCCACTGTATATACGTACCACATCTTCTTTATCCATTCCTCTGCCGATAGACATTTAGGTTGTTTCCATGTCTTGGCTATTGTAAATAATGCTGCTACGAACATAGGGGTGCACGTGTCTTTTTAAATTATAGTTTTGTCCAGGTATATGCCCAGCAGTGGGATTGCTGGATCATACGACAACTCTATTTTTAGTTTTTTGAAGAACCTCCATACTGTTTTCCATAGTGGCTGCACCAACTTACATTTCCAACAACAGTGCAGGAAGGTTCCTTTTTCTCCACATCCTCTCCATCATTTGTTATGTGTAGACTTATTAATGATTGCCATTCTGACCAGTGTGAAGTGGTACCCCATTGTAGTTTTGATTTTCATTTCTCTAGTAATTAGCAATGTTGGTCACCTGTTCGTGTGCTTGTTGGCATCTGTATGTCTTCTTTGGAGAAATGTCTGTTTGGTTCTTCTGCCCATTTTTCAATTGGGTTGTTTGTTTTTTTGATGTTGAGTTGTATGAGCTGTTTATATATGTTGGGTACTAACCCCTTATCAGTCTTATCATTTGCAAATATTATTTTCTCCCATTCAATAGGTTGTCTTTTCATTTTGTCGATGGATTCCTTTGCTATGCAAAAGCTTTTAAGTTTAATTAGGTTCCATTTGTTTATTTTTGCTTTTATTTCCTTTGCTTTAGGAGACTGATTCAAAAAAATATTGCCTCAATTTATATCAAAGAGTGTTCTGTCTGTGTTTTCCTCTAGGATATTTATATTATTTGGTCTTACATTTAGGTCTTTAATCCATTTTGAGTTTATTTTTGTGTATGGTGTTAGAGAATGTTCTAATTTCATTCTTTTACATGTAGTTGTCCAATTTTCCCAGCACCACTTATTGAAGAGGCTGTCTTTTCTCCATTGTATATTCTTCCTCCTTTGTTGTAGATTAATTGACCATAACTGTGACCCGTGGAACATTTGAGTGCCTGCTAGGAGTCTGTGGGTGGAAAAGTCATGATCCCTGATCTGAAGGGGTTACATTCTGATCAACAGCATTAATGGAGCACCTACTACGTGCTGGGCACTGCACCAGGCACTAGTGCACTAGTGCGAAGGCAACTAAAACACTGACAGGATTTTAGGCTAATGGGAAGGAAAGACTCCCAAACAGACAATTCCAACCTGCTGTTCATAAGCCATGAGACAATAGGGCAGAATGCAACAGGAGCACTTCCCTAACCTGAGGCTTTGGGGAAGGTTTCCTGAACCAGGTGATGGCTGGGCTAAGTCTTGAGGATGAAGTAGCATAGTCCAGGTGAAGAAGGATGGGAAGGACCCTCTAGACAGAGGGGATAGGACAGGACAGGACAGGATGGGATAGGATAATAGAATAAAGCTCACGAAGCAGCATGGGGTGTTGGAGAGTTACAAGCTACTCCATATCATTACCCGAGCATGAAGTTTGAGGCAGGGGGTGCTGAGATGAGGCTGGAGAGGCAGAGCCAGGTCATGCTGGGCCTTTAGCAAGCAGACTCAGAGCTAGGAATTTGGTGTGGGTGATGAAGAGCCATTGAAGTCTCAAGCAAGGGAATCTTGGTGGTTTTCATCTTAGGCAGGTTATTCCAGAGGCAGCATAGAGAATGGATAGGAGGGCAGAGAAACTGCAGGGAAACAGTTACATAAGGAATGCTCAGGACCTGAAGTTGAGAATGATAGCAGGGGTCCAGAGAGGGGAAAACTATTCAAGAAATGTTTAGGACTTAAAATTGGTGATAAGGTAGATAGCTAGTGGGAAGCAGCTGCAGAGCACAGGGAGATCAGCTCGGTGCTTTGTGACCGCCTGGAGGGGTGGGATAGGGAGGGTGGGAGGGAGGGAGATGCAAGAGGGAAGAGATATGGGGACATATGTATATGTATAACTGATTCACTTTGCTATAAAGCAGAAACTAACACACCATTGTAAAGCAATTATACTCCAGTAAAGATGTAAAAAAATGGTGATATTTGGTAAATGAATGGAGGGGCAGGTAGGGTGGTACAGAATAGGAATGGATGAGGCAAAGGGTGGAGCCTGGAATGAACCCCATGTTCCTGGATTAGATACAGTGAGTTGGGAAAGAGGGAGAAGAGATGAGAGTTAACTTCGGCATGTGTAGAATTTGAGGTTCTCCTGGGGCCTCTAGGCGGAGATGCTCAGTGGACAGCATCCACTGAGAGAAACTGGGAGAGGTCAGGCCTGGAGGTGTCAGTTTGAGAGTCAGAAGCAGGAGGCAGGGAATAGTCAGCTGGGATGTCTTGTAAGGAGAGCACATAGCAGGAGAGGAGCAAGGGACCGGGGATGGGAAGCTGACGCACACCAGCGTTTAAGGGTGGGCAGAGGAAGGTGAGTCAAAGAAAGAACTGGGAGCAAGCGGTGGGAGAGGTAGGATAAAACCAGGATAGAAGGGTCTCATGGATGTCAACAGAGAAGTTTCATGGAGCACCCTGGACTGGTAGGGGTATCAGGCCTGGTGCTGGTCGGGAGATCCAATCCGAACAATAATATGGCCTATGCAGCATTTAAGCAGAACTCATGTGGCTTTGCCCAGAAAGTGAGGAAGATATGATGCCAAGTAGCTCCTGAACCCAGATGAGGCCAGGAAGAGGCAAGGATCCTGAGTCTAGGTTCATGGGTGTGTTGACCATGCACTGGCAACAGAGAATACCAGATAGCTGTAGCATCTTGTAGCTCTCCTCCCAGAAAGCAGAGACACAGCGAAAGCAGAAGTGAGACCCAGTGGCATGGATTTAACATAGTTACTCTGCTCTCCTTTCTCCCTGGCCTCCCCATCCCTTCTTTCTCTTCTCCCTTCCCTCCTTCTTTCCTTCCTTCTTTCATTTGTTCCTTCTTTCTTTCCTTTCTTCCTTCTTTCCTTCCCTTTTTCCTTCTTCCTTCCTTTCTTCTTTCTTTCCTTCCCTTTTTCCTTCCTCCCTCCTTCCCTTTCTCCCTTCCCTCCTCCCTTCCTCCCTCCCTTCCTTCCTTCTCCCAGGATTCTTCATCTGTCTCATTCTGGCTCTTGTATCTGAAGAGAGCTCTTCGGAGCACTTAAGACCGGGGGAAATCACCAACCACAATGGGATTAATGAAGACATGTCAAAGGAAGGAAGCCACTGCATAGAAAAGGAGCAGAAGTCTACCAGAGGAAGGTGGATGAAACAGAGAATGAGGGAGGCTAGAACAAGGGAGGCACAGGGAACTTTGTTCCAAAATCTTGGTTTCCCATTGCCCCCAAGATTTCGAGCTGGTGGCTGGCTCATACATACCAGACTTCGATGGCCAAAGTGGTGCTTGGCAACATAACAAAAGTTTGCCTAGTGAGCAAATCTCTCCAAAGGCCTGGCCTGGGGAGGATCTCAGCACAGGCCATGCTGATACTTGAAACCCCATCGAGGTATGAAAAGATGGGTCCAACTTTCAGACCCTCTGAGCCTATAAAACCTGAGACTTTGGGACCTTGAGTGCCCATCCTCATGAGCAGAACAGAGAGTTGGAAAATGAGATAAATTGCACATTGGAAGAAAGACTAAACAGGAGGCGCCTGTGTTCCTGCCCACACCAGGGGCAGGTTACCTCCTGAGCATGTTGCTCTAGCCCCATCTCCACCTGCTGCAATGTTACTCATTTCTTTCGGCGTTCAGCTCGCGTGCCGCTTCCACTTTGAGGTCTTGCTGGATCTTTCTAGTTGCAGTTAATTGCTCCTTTTATGTTCGTGGTCAGCCATGTTGATGAATACCTGTTCTTGTGCTCGTCTGTTTCCCTCAGTGGGGTTGGCTCGTCAAGGGCCTGGCCTTTGTCTTGTCCCTTGTCATAGGGAGGCAGTGTAGCTCCATGGCTACCCATCTTGGCTCTGGAATCACACTACCTGGGTTCAAATCCTTGTGCCACCTTGAACTGTGTGGGCCTCAATTTACCTACCTATGAAATGGGCCGATAATAGAACTTAACTCCTAGAGTTCTTTGAATGGCATGTGATAATTATGTGCCTGGCACATCCTAAGAGTTATTGCTAGAGTCTTCATCTGCAAATCTCTCTACAATGCCAGATACATGGCTGTGAACTACGCGTTCTAGTATACTTTGGATAAATTGCTACCGGGGTCTCTTAATGACAGGTCACTCTAACAACACTCTGGAGAATATTCAGAGTTTTTCAGCTTCTTATTTTGAAAAAAAAAAAGTCCACCCCACCTTTTGTTGTCTATGAGTCTGAGACCATTCTTCTGTCAACCTGAGGATGACTAGGGTTTAGAATATATGTATGGTTCTGCCAGTACCAAGCATTAAGGTGGATGGGGTGAATCTGGGAGGTCCTTGAGTGTACAAGCTCAGCATGTAAATCTTCCGATGAGGCACTGCTGTTGTCAAGAGCCATAGCCTTCAGGGGGCCGATGGAGCCATGGAGCTATGACCAAGCACTGGGTAATGGTTAATTAGCTAAACGGCACCACACTCCTAATTATCTCCATTTCATAGATGCAAATGTTGAGGCAAGATGACCCGCTCCATGTGCCCCGGGTCAGCAGAAACCAACAAGCTCCTACCTAGACCTCTATACTGACTTTTATTAGAAAAGTATCTTTCTAATCAGCTCTGCCTCATCTCCTGCCACTTAAAGCAGACCCCAGCTCAACACTGGCAAAACTCCTCAGGGACCAGACGGCCGGGGTGGAAGAGTTCTCAGCTGGCCGAGGAGGGCGCTGTCCCCAGAACAAGCCGGAGCCTGTGGCGTATCAACCCTGGGTCTGTGTTGTTTCAGGCAGCTGCTCTAGATGAGTGAGTACAGGAGTGAGAAGCGATTGAAACTCAGTGGAAATTACATCCTTTCAAAGCTTGAAAATTCAGAAAGTCAGTACACCCCCTCATTTTATCTATGAGATAATAAAAAGAAATTGTGCAACTTGCCAAAGGGTCATGCGGTTCAAAATGGGTAGAATAATGCTCTTTCAATGATTCCATATTGCCCAGTGACCCTAGCTAAAAACCGTACTGGACCCCATCTGACCACGATTTACCAAAACATCAAAGATCCCTAAATCTGAGAGACCAAAGCTTCATCCATATTTACCTTTGACATAAAAAGAAGTGGAAATAATGTCGGTGCTGGGGTTAGTCTCATATTCCTGCTCTCCTGGCTGGGTGGCCCCAAGTAAGTTGCTTAACCTCTCTGTGTTTTCATTTCCTCAGAAAATTGGAGTTACTAATTGTACCAGCCTCTCATTTGTTGTGAAGACTAAATGAGTTAATCCATGTAAAGAGCTCAGAGCAGCACCTTGCACGTAGTTACCAATGTATATGTTAGATACTTATTCAGTCATGCCCTCCCGTTGTTTTTACAAAATAACAAAGTGACTCAAAGGGAAGGTGAGGAATAACCAGTCCAAAAGTAGCAGCTGGGCTTAAGGGACCTCTGTGTCTGAATTCTTCTGGGATTTCAGTGGAGATACCTTCTTCTCTAGTCCTTGTTCTACTGAGATTCAGGAAAGTGCTCGCTGCCTGGGGTAGTAACACTCGCTCCACGGTCTGGGCCTCCGAGAAATGCAGATTTGCACTGCCCCCTCCAGACCTACCGAATCCCAAACTAGGGGCAGGGCCCAGCAATCTGTGTTTTTTGGTTTTTTTTTACATCTTTATTGGAGTATAATTGCTTTACAATGGTGTGTTAGTTTCTGCTTTATAACAAAGTGAATCAGCTATACATATACATATGCCCCCATATCTCTTCCCTCTTGCATCTCCCTCCCTCCCACCCTCCCTATCCCACCCCTCCAGGCGGTCACAAAGCACCGAGCTGATATCCCTGTGATATGGCCTACTTCCTACTAGCTATCTACCTTACGTTTGGTAGTGAAATGGAGCTATTTGTAGTGAGGTGGATAGACCTAGAGTCTGTCATACAGAGTGAAGTAAGTCAGAAAGAGAAAGACAAATACCGCATGCTAACACATATATATGGAATTTAAGCAATCTGTGTTTTAACAAGCCCTTCAGGTGATGCTGTTTTAGCCTTCTCTCTGGGCTCTGTGATTCCTCAGGGAGAGCACGAGGATTGACTCCTGATAGAGATAAATTTCACCCGTGATCATGTATCATTCCGCATTTCTCCTTAAGAAGTGTTCTGAAGAGGGGCAGATGGGCCTTGATGAAAACCAAGGAAAAAAACGTGAAGCTTTCCACAATCCCAAACCCTCTGCCTGGGATGTTTCAGCTCTACTATCACATCTCTTCCAAATGTATTCCTACCGCTCCAGCACAGCAGTAATGAGAGAAAGGGAAGACAGTTTCCCCTCTTTCTTTCCCTGCAGATTTTGAATGAAAAATTTCATAGAATAAAAAGCACGAAAGATTTGAGAAACAGAGCATCCTTAAAGTGTCAGGGTATTGAATTGTCTCTCTTTGCTCCCTGTCTTGGCTTTTCACTGCGTTCTCCTCCCTCCTCACCCCAAAAAGGCCATTTCACACCTCTTCTCTCTCCAGGCCTCCTGCAAGCCTCTTATCTCTCTGTATCCTTCACTGAGAAAATAGGAGCCCGGCAGATTCTGGCTCCCTCAACTTTTCTCTTCCACGGCCCCCTCCACACTCATCTGCACCCTTCCTCTCTGCATCCATCCTGGTACCAGAGGACGAGCCCAGCTCCGAGAGAAGGGCAACCCCTCTGCGCCCGGGATCCGTCTCCTCTCCCCTCCTCCAGTATCCCTGTCAGCATGCCACCTGAATGTCAGTGTTTTCTAGTTTAAAAGAAAAGCCCTCTCTCAGCTCCACAACCTCTCCTGCCCCCTCTCTTTTTCCCTTCTTAGCAAACTTGTTGAAAGCTGCCCAGAGTCAGTGAACTATGACTTGCTGGTGTTGTAGAGGGAGTTTGAGGGGTGGCTCAAGCTCGGGGCAGACTGGACCTGGCAGCGGGTTGCAACCCAGGCTCCGCCACTTTCCAGCCCTGTGGCCTTGGGCAAGTTATTTATCGTCTCTGGGCCTGGCTTCCTCATCTGTAAAATGGGCATGATATTAGAATCTGCACCGTAAGATTGTGAGAAATATGTGAATGAATGCATGTAAAGCGTTTAGCAGACACTTACTGTAAACTGCAAATTCTATTATTATGCTCTCCTTAAGTTACTCCAGTGGGGTTTTGTCCTCACTGCACCAAGGTATCTATCACTACTGTCAATGTTTCTAGCGACCTCCATGTTGCCAAATCTAATGTCAGCTTCTCTGATCTGATCTTACTTGTCTTCACAACAGCATTCAACACAAAATGTCCCACGACTGCCTCCTTGAAACACTTTCTTCCATGGTCTCCAAGACGCTACACTCTCCTGAATCCCGCCCTCACCCCTACCCCATGACACTGGTCCCATCTCCTGGGGCTGTCCTCTGCCACTCTACACCTGGTCGGGTGGTAGCCGCCCTCCTCTGCTGCCCCATGCAGCTCAAAACCACCAGGCTCCACCTCCAGGGAACCTGCCTCTGGTATGAGGAAGTAGCCTTTCACTCATTTCGCATATTCGATGATTGACTGTACCCTTTGCTAAAAGGCCTCAGGGTCCAGGAACAGAATATAACAGTATGGGGACAACTGCCCCTTAAAAGTGGCTGGTGGAGGAGATATGGGGATATATGTATACATATAGCTGATTCACTTTGTTATACAGCAGAAACTAACAAACCCTTGTAAAGCAATTATACTCTAATAAAGATGTTAAAAAAAAAAAAGTGGCTGGTGTAAGCTTCAGGGTCAGGATAAGTCTTACGAGGCGAGGGAGGGCCAGTTGCGTACTAGCAAGGGCTGTGTGAGAGGGAGCTTCTTCCAGACCCCAAAGGAGCCCTGGCAGAAGCCTTGAAGCCTGGGGTTAAGTTTCCAGACAGGTCCGGGTGGGAAGCCTGCCGATGTAGGGGACACGGGTTTGAGCCCTGGTCCGGGAAGATCCCACATGCCGCGGAGCAACTAAGCCCGTGTGCCACAACTACTGAGCCCACGTGCCACAACTACTGAAGCCTGTGCGCCTAGAGCCTGTGCTCCACAGCAAGAGAAGCCACCACAATGAGAAGCCTGCACACCGCAACAAAGAGTAGACCCTGCTCGCCGCAATTAGAGAAAGCCCACGCACAGCAACAAAGACCCAACACAGCCAAAAATAAATAAAATTTTAAAAAATAAATTATTTTTTAAAAAATTAAATATTTTAAAGCACTTTTACAGTTAAAAAAAATCCTTACACCTTAATATAGCAGCAGTTGTAACTCTATACAGTAATGTGCATTTCTGCACTTTTACTGGGTTGGAAAATGCCATATTGGGCCACCCTTCCTGGAAACACAAGGCCTGGCGGGATTCCCCCATCCGCCTGCTGCCCATTCTGCTCAATGTATTATCCTGTTACATGTGAGCCTCTTGGGGTCCAAGCAACGTGCCCCAGTCAAGCACCTAACAGTCTCTGTATTTAAGTATTTACTTAACACAGTGGTTCCCAAAGTGAGTTCTGAGGACACTGATACGGCAACATTTTTCCCAGAAGAGTTCTGTGGTCAAGCAAGATTGGAAGTGCTGAATACTATTAGGTTGGACTACATGAAATTGCCAATGTTCAATTGTGTTTGACCTCCGAAAGAGGGATTTCAAATGGTTCAACCTAGTACATACTCCGCTGGGACATTCACTGTGCATATTAGCGTATTAAGAGCTTTTGAAAGGTCCTAAAGAAATCTATTTGATTGTGATTGACTCAGTGTAATCCTTTTAAAAATAATACTTATTAATATACATCAGGACACACTTTGGAAAACTCGGGCCTGGAGTAATTACAAAAGAACAGAAGTCATGGATAGAAAAACGAACATGAATGTAGGAGCCCAGGGCAGCATGAAGGCTGAGCAAAGGCTCAGGAGGGAGGGGGCAGGTGGATATTTTCCTTGCCGGACTGCCTGCCCAGCTTTGATGTCCAAAGTCATGATATTTTTCAGCCCTTCCCCTGCTGCAGTGATTCTTCCTGACCGACCTCTGCTTTTTTTCTCCCTCATAAACATGTAGGGAGGATTCATGAACTGACAGCAATGGCTCACCCCATATTCCTCAAATGACAGATACTAAATAAACATGGGTATTATTTTGACTGCTCTCTCATTATAATTATTAGTTCATCTTTTCAGGATGTTATTATCCAGTTCATAAGTGTTCATCTAATTTGCTTACAACTAGGAGGTGAGTTAAGCTAATCTGGGGGCAGGCAGGAGGCTCACCCTGGCTGGGGTGCCCCGGGGAGCACCTCCCACGTGCTGTGTAAAGAACGTGGGCACATGGCCAGCTTTGAATATGTTGTTCTCCAGGGACCAGAGCCAGATGTCTAAGACAGAGACTGGAATTGTCGGACAGGGTAGGTTGAAGTAGCAGACAGTGAGACAGAGGCTTGGCCAGGACTAAATCCTCCGTGCTTCTACTCCCTACCCACCCCCACCCCCCCACTGTCCCACTGTCTGGAATTCTTCCCACCAGAGAGCCTTTAACAGGGTTGTCCGTCATTCACATGCTACCTGGTGGACATCAGCGTGACGGACTCTCAGTGGAGCCACTAGGCATTTTGACATCACCTGGCCCCTCTGGTCATCTAGCAGGTGTTAGGTGTGGGTAGGAATTATCTGATATTCCCGGGAAGTGGAAGATGAGAATCGAAAGGTAGGGTGATGCCTGCCTGTGAGAGCACAGAGTTTATTTAAAGTTGTTACTTGTAGTGTGGTGGGATTTAAATGACATTAAATGGGACCCTGACAGTTTTGTGCCCTGCAGTGGAAGGCACTGCCCAGAGTGAGCATGCTCACAGAAGAAATCCGTGGCCTCTCAGGGACATTGCTGCAAACGTATAATTACCAGGAAAGGAGAGAACAAGGTTGTTTGATTTCTCATGATGTGAGTGAAAACAAAGACTTCGACTGCGGCTCCTTTCTGCGTGTGATCCTATGCCAGTCACTTAATTTTTCTTGTTAAGTAAGGGCAATAAATGGACCTCCCAGAACCGCCTTGAGGATCAAAAGTGACAAGGTACAAGAGGAGGTCATGATAGTGACACTGACGGCAACACATAGCTCTCTTGCAATACCTGACATGTCTACATCTTTCATTGAGAAGCTGCCTTGCCCATTGGAGAAATATAACTTTTAAAAAGAGCCAAGACCCATACACCCATTAAAATAGGCAGAAATATTAAAAAGCAATGGTCCTTTATGTCCAATTGTTCATTTCCCTTCAGGTTCAGCTTCCAGAGAGTCTGTCTGTATTAGGGATGTAGCCCGACATTTGGATCTCTTGGCCAACAATTTATGTCAGTTCTGGGGCTGGCCTTCTTATGGGATCACCTCACAGTCCCACAGCCTCATAATCATGGCCTCCAATGTTGGGTTCCTCCCGTGTGCCAGTACACTTCTGCAAGCTCTGCGTACATTATTGATTAATTAAACAAATTTTTACTGATCATCTACTTTGTACCTGGCACCATAGATCCTAGGATTACAGTCAGGTACAAGGTATAGGGCCCACCATCATTTAGAGTACAGACGAGAAGGGGAGACGGATAGATAAACACACAGTTACAATACTGTATGCTCAGTGCCACCACAGGCCAGTTGCAGAATGCTTTGGAATCAACGTCTAACCCAGTCGTGGTGGTGGTGATTTGTGGTGGGTCATTCCAGAGATTTCCTGGAGGAGGTGGTTTCTGAGTGGGAGTTAGCCAAGCAAGGAGAAGTGAGGAGAATATCCAGGCAAAGGGCAAGACCTATGGGGGGGGGGGCGGGGATGGGAAGAGGAAAGCAGAGTGGTAGCTGCAGAGATGAGCATGAGCTGGATTTAATCTCCTCAACAACTGAATAAGGTGGGTTTTATCTTCCCACTTTGCAGCTGAGCAAATCAAGGCATAGAGTGACATGAGAAAGTGAATGGGGATGTTTGGGAGAATGATTAGAAGATGGCAAAACCAGCAGATGAAATCAAATCCTTTTTCTTAATTGGGGTATAATTGTTTTACAATGTTGTGTCAGTTTATACTGTACAGCGAAGTGAATCAGCTCGCTCTCTCTCTCTCTCTCTATATATATATATCCTCTCTTTTTTGGATTTCCTTCCCATTTAGGTCACCACTCAAATCATTTTTGAGAATGATTTTCAAATGGCAGGAAGAGATGGTGAGGTCAGGATCCACTGCTTAATGGTCAGACTCTGCTGGGCCCATGGTGCCCCTTACTGATACTTTTCTCCCAGGGATTGTCAATCTCACTGCTTATCCATTATCACAACTGTTTAGTACAATGTAAGCAAAGGGAATAAAAAATAGAGTCTAGATCTATCTGCCTCCAAAGTCTATGCCCTTTTCTAGTCTAGAAAAAAGTTATTTTATTTTTGATACTATGATTAAGTGTGTGGAGCAGCTGGGGAAGTCAGGTGGCTAGGCTGGTGCAAGGTGAATCTTACAAGGCAACTTCCCCTTACGGCCAAGGTCTTGGTAGCTGCACTTTATCAAGAGCCCAGGAGCCCAGCTTCCCAGGAGTCCCAGTGACAAAACCCCAAATGCCAGTTTCCACTGCCTTTCTTTGAAAACCTTTAGAAGTAAAACTCTGAAGTGTTAGCAGAGAGGACTATTGGTATGAGAAAGAAGTGTTTTGATATTACAAAGCTATCAAGATCTTGGTTCTTTTGGAACGCTAGAAGAATTTTTTTCCCCTTAAAGAGATCCCCCCAAAACTTCTGTGCTTAAACTGTAGGAGAAGACTAAAACCTTGAAAGCTTTTGAACATGACCAAAACTTTGAAAAAAAGATAAATCTGGTTGTTTTCTCATATTCTAGGTTGACATTTCTCATAGGCAAAGTACTATGAAATGCTTGACTTTTGCAGATCCAGCAAATAAGTAATTATACTTTCACTAATAATGACCCCAACTTATTCCATTTACTCTAATAAGTGTGTTATCTGAATGTAAGTGCTAATGTTCTGAGGCAGAAAGTGTGGGACCCACAAGAGAATCTGTTTAATACGTGTAGAGGATCCTGCTAGCTTCCCAGTTTTCTACCCTTAAGGCAAAATTGTAAAGAAGCAAGGCACAGGATGGTGGCTTTCATCAGCATCCCCAAAAGGTGTTGAATGGTGAAGGAAGTGCTCAGTTTATCTGGGGCTCCTGGTGCTGTTCACCTGGGTCCCCCACACTGAGGCTGTTCTCCAATCATCACCTCGGGCCCCTTGTGAACAGCCTATGGAGTTATGAAGAACACGTCTGCTAACTTAAAGGAAGAAAAACAGGTTATGGGTAACTTCTAGCACACACTCACTGGGTCCTGGCTCTTCCCATGGGAGTTCTACAGAAAGTACAAACCATTGGCCTAGGAAATCGTTGTAAGTTAACAACTTTGTGGGAGCATCTAACTGAAATATGCCTGTTCACCCACCTTCTCAAAGAGAGTCAGGTCAAACCTAGAAAAACTGGAGCAATGCTTTCTTTTTAAAAATATGTTCTCCTTATTTGTTTTACAGAAGTAATGTGGGGTTAGTGGGGAGAATTTGGAAAATACAGAAAAGCACAAAAGAAAAAATGTCTAAATCTGTATCATCCTGAACCTGGAGATAACCACCTTCAATGTATCCTTCCAGTCTTTTTTCTCTGTATTTAGATATAATAAACGGTAGCATACGGTACATATTATTTTAGAAACTACTTTCTACTTACCCATTTTGTGAACATTTCTCATATAAGTAAACATTCTCTTATGATGTGATTCTTTACACCTGCGTAGTATTGCCTCTCATGATGAACCTTAATTTACTCACTCAGTTCCCGATTCTTGGACATGTAGGTGCTTCCAGTTATTTGCTCACAACTATTATCTTAATTTCAATCAATGCTATAGTTAACATCCTTGGAAATACATCCTGTTGGTTCTTTCCAATGAACTCCTAGAAGTAGAATCACTGGATCAAGGCTCACTATGCACCTTGAAACCTGCTGATACATGTGGCCAAATTGTCCTCCTATCGCCACCCTAAAGTTTGCTCCAACTCACACCCCTACCAGCCAGCTAGAATCCCCAAAATAATAATTCCTACATAAGCCTTCCTCCAGGACCAGAACTAACCCTGCCAACATTTTGAAAAAGAAAATGGCAAATTTTGTATCCAATGTTCCCACTTTTCCCCATTATTGAGATTTTCTTTCTTATGTCTTAGCTTCCTCTCCCTTAATTTACCATCCAACCCTGCTCTCAGTAAAGAAACTAAGACATTCATTTACACCCAGGTATCAGTGACTAATGAGATAAAATATTACACTATACATCTTAATCACAAACAAAACCAAAGAAATACATTTCTTATAAGGTTTCACTTCATTATCAAGCTAAAGATGAGTTATTGTGAGGTGGAGAAAGCCCCAGAGGTAGTAAAACAGAGGCCAGGTGTTTGGGGGTTTTGTTCTTGTTTGTTTTGGTGTATTGAAGTATAGTTGATTTACAATGTGTTAGCTTCTAGTATACAGCAAAGTGATTCAGTCATATACGTATTTCAGATTCATTTCCATTATAGTTTATTACTGTATTCTTACTCCTAAAGCTGTTCTTTGGCAAGTCTCCCTTTTATGGAGAGGAAAATGAAGTTCACAGCCTCTTCTTTCTCTGCCCAACTCCTCAGGAAAATCTTGGTGTTTTCTGCTAAGTCTCCTCACCCTCCCACTCATAAGTATGAATTCAATGGAGTAAGCCAGGTAGAGAGCACTTCCCTGGTGGCACAGTAGTTAAGAATCTGCCTGTCAATGCAGGGGACACGGGTTTGAGCCCTGGTTGGGGAAGATCCCACATGCCGCGGAGCAGCTAAGCCCGTGTGCCACAACTACTGAGCCTGCGCTCTAGGGCCCGTGAGCCACAACTACTGAAGCCCGCGCGCCTAGAGCCTGTGCTCCACAACAAGACAAGCCACTGCAGTGAAAAGTCCGCGTGCCGCAACGAAGAGTAGCCCCCACTCGCTGCAACTAGAGAAGGCCCGTGCGCAGCAACAAAGGCCCAATGCAGCCAAAAATAAATTAATTAATTAATTTAAAAAAAACATGCTGAGAAGTCTGAAAAGGGTATAAGAGAAAGGGAAGAGGATAATGCTGAGAATAGATTTGAGGCCAGGAGGGAGAAGAGACAGGGAATGAATTTCAGAGGGAGTTTGGGGAAATTTTTGAGAAGGGAATTTTCTGTTCTAATAACAGAAGTTGGGAAAGAGGATTTTTTTTTTTTTTTTTTTTTTTTTAGTTTTTCTGTGCATTATCCATGTAATACCTTCGGATGCTTTCCTAGATGTCCATCGGTTTCAGTCAAACTTTTCTATTGGATTGATATTTCTTTGACCGTAACATTGTCAAAAACCAAACCATGAGATGTTTGGGCTTTGTATAGGTTACGATAGGAGCGTGTCTCTGGAGCTTGACAATATTTATGTATAATAATTAAGAGCTTATTTCTAAATGTATATTTAGTAGCTAATTTTAAGTGTTTCCTTAAAATCTTCCCTGAAGTGTAATTTAAGTAGACACAACCCTGAAATAAAAATATGGGCTGCCATTCATTTGGGCTGCCTCGTGGACATATTTTGATTCATAGAAGAGTATGTGCTAAAAGCAGTTAGCTCCGTTCGGCATTTATCAAATGCCCAGGATGAGTCAGGCACTATGTCTGACACTTAGGGAAATATATGTGACTTGATATATTGATCCAACATGACTAGTAGGTTATAATCAAAGCACAGTTTAATTTTTATCTCCCTCTGACCTTTTAAAGTGCATTCAGTAGGGAAATACATGCTGAAACTTCTGAAGCCTCTGATGAAAACTTGTCCTCTCCATCAGCTGCCTGATGTCTCCTCAGCACCTGGTTCCCCAGAGGTCCACTTCACACATGACTCTCAATGCTCAGGTCCCCTCTCCCAGGTATTCCTATTGGTGGGAACTTATCACAGCTCTAGGATATCTGGCCTGTTGGACAAACTCACCTAGTCCTTGCCTTGTAAAAGAGTACTGACCTCCAAATGCATATTCTCCCATTCTCTTTCTCTCTCTCTCTCTCTCTCTCTCTCTCTCTCTCTCTCTCTCTCTCTCTCATTGACCTGTTCTAGACCACATGAAATTTCACAAGTATGACTTTGGCTGTACTCCATGGTGTACCCACCACACCCCAACTTTGTGCTTTGTATTTGTGTGTCGAGGAGGGAGAGGAGTATGTCCTCATAGCAGAGAAAAAAATTTTTTTCTCCTAAGAAATAGCATCACAAATCTCTCTCTACTTTGATTCCTTTTTATAGCCCTTCATCTGATTGAGGTGGCTAAGAATCATGGGACTGCTTGTCAAAGATTCCCTTTTTAAACTCTACAGAGTGACGTGGTGTCTCACTTTTGTGTGCAGCGTCTATTGTATCTCAAATCTCCGCTGAAACTTTAAATTTAACATCCTATTATTACACAAAAACATAAAGGTACAGTTCCTGTTCTTGAGAAATTGAGAGGAGATTAAAGAAGACACAAATGTATAAACAGATCATTTCAATACAATGTGACAAGCTGTCGGACAGAGAAATGTGCAGGGGACCGTGAGGGCAAGGAGACAGCTTCTGAGACACATCGCCACTATTTTCCCTCAAACATTACCTGGAGGAAGGCCACACACAAAAGAATAAGGAGTCTGTGTAGCTTGCAAGTGAGCTGAAAGAATGTGGTATCTTCTTGGGAACTTCATGCTTCAGAACAAATGCTATTGATTTATCCCCAGTTACTCAGTGCCTGGAGGAATGATTAAATTATGGGTTTGGGATAATACTGTATAATTGGCTAAAGTGGATAGAAAAAGGACCCTTTTTTAAGGGTTTGAAAGGAAGCCCAGAAATCTTGGCAGACAAATGTGAAAATAGTCATGCTCTCTGAATCTTACTTACGATGCTGTAGAAACAGGGCTAGTTCTGGGGCCTGGACCACTCACATGTGTCTCACTCCTGTGCTTTTGGTTCCGCACATCAGTGACCATACAGAGGACATCTGGACAAGCATTTCCCCAGACATTAGAAGTGGAGAGGGGGCGTGAGGGACCCATCCACTATACCTACCTTTTCTCTCTCTTCATTCTCTCTCCTACCAATTCTTTCTTTTCCTTTGGAATGAATAGTTCATTGCACTTTCCCAGCCCCCAGTCGCAACATAAAATATAGCATTATAAAATTGCTTGGAAAATAGCAGAAAAATCTATCAATGAGCTGCTCCTCTAATGCTGTTAAGGCAGGGAAGAAGGGAGCTGTATTCTGTTCGGTCCTCAAATGGAGTTTATGCCACTGAGCCGCAGAACCCTAGAGATGTCCCATCTGGCTGTCCAAACAGATACAAACCGCTTTACACACTGAGAGGATCAAACCAAGGCTGTGTGTCTCAGGATCAACAGGACTGTTGTAATTTCCGTTGTTTTGCCTAGTGTCCCTCCGAGCCATTGAATTATCCCAGAAATTCAAATAACTATGAATCCAAACTATGTCTTTCAGACCTCTCTCACCTGGAAGTAACACACACAACCATTGTCAAACCACAGTTCCCATTTTTTGGAAAGATTGCTCCCATAACCAGACACCATTTCAGAGCAAGAAGCAGCATTTCGTCCAAGAAATGCCCCTTTCGATTGACATGCACACACTGCTATATTTAAAATAGATAACCAACAAGGGCCTACTGTATGGCACAGGGAACTCTGCTCAATACTCTGTAATAACGTAAATGGGAAAAGAATTTGAAAAAGAATAGATTCATATATATATATATATATATATATACACATACATATATATATATACATATATATAAACTGAATCATTTGCTGTACACCTGAAACTAACACAACATTGTTAATCAACTATACTCCAATATAAAATAAAAAAGTTTTTTAAATGCCCCTTTGGCACTGACCAGGGTACTCCCAACCCAGCTAGGTTCTGACTCTCAGGGCAGCCCTCTGGGAGAATGTGGTTGCTTTTTCTGGGTAGGAGGAAATTTGCCCGAATGGAAAAAGGCCAGTATTCCAGGTCATTCCAGCGTCTCTTCTTCAGGCCTCTGCCTGTGCTGCCGTGTCCCCGGCTCCTTCATGGGATTCTCAGCTCCATGGCCACCGGAACTGTTGTATTTGACTGAAATGTGAAAAATTGTTTCTGTCCTTGTTTTGAGTAAGATATGCCTAGAAAGGGGGAGGAAACTAAGAAACATTGTAAATATGACACGAACAAAGCTAGTTTCTTATCCTAACTTCTGAAATCTAAGTATGACACGAACAAAGCTAGTTTCTTATCCTAACTTCTGAAATCTAAGTATGACACGAACAAAGCTAGTTTCTTATCCTAACTTCTGAAATCTAAGTCAACATGTAACATGACTGGATAATGTGGCAACTTTGAGGGCACCAGCATTGGTTTCTTTTCTCATCTCTGTCTGGGTTAGCAAGAGGCAAAGCTAATTAGTTTCTAGACCAAAGGAAAACTGGGGAGGCATTCCTCCCAGGCCTAGCAGGACCCTCAGTCCCTAACAGAATCTGCCCCAAGTGTTTCTGGTCTTCCTTCCCTAAGACCACCCTCCACCCCTCTGGTCTTGAAATACATACTTTGTACCACCGTCACCCTGGTTCTTGACGTGGGCCTTAACCTCTCGAGAGCAGGAAGGGAAACTAACGTTTCTAGTGCATTTGCTACGTGACAGGCAGTATCCTATAGACATTATATACATCATGGAGAAAGGCACCAATCGAAAAAGGTAGTTCCCTCCCTAGCCCTCAAATATTTCTTACCTCGAGCTCAGAAATAATGCCCTAAGCATTAAAAAAATTGTTAGAGGTGCCCACCTATGCCCTCACCAACCAGCATGTAATTCAAAGTGTAAAGGGCACTAAACTATAAAACCAGAAAATGCACACACAAGTTAAAAAACACTTCCATCTAGTTTTCCTGATTGTAAATTTCTAGTTGAGTTCGTTGAAACTTAACTCTGATCTCTGGCCCCCATTTGTGAGTGTGTTGGTCAGCAGTGGGAGATGCCATAGGACAAGCTTATCAGCCCTGTGAATAGCCCGCTGCTGCCTGGGCTTCTAGTTACCCTATGCTGACCCAGTACAGCTTTCTTTGGTTCATCTCCTGAAGTTCTTGATAGCTTTGATCCCTGGAAAGCAAAGCTTTGTCTGTGACTCGTTTCTCCAAGTTGCTCAATATGCTTGAAACAAATTCTCTGGATGACCATTAATGCTGATTTTACCCCTATGGTGAAGGTATAAATCTTCCTTTTATGTGTTTATAGCATAATCTAGTAGTCTCTCTATTGGGCATGAAGCCTTAATCATGGGTACCACATGCTCTCCATATCATATCAGTATCCATAATACCTAATGGGTACTAAAGATATACTTCATATCTCAAATTTCCTTTTCTCTTCGTACTTTGAAAATATAATTCCATCATTTTTCTGGCTTCTTTTGTTACTTTGGAATATAAGCTATTTGTCTAATTTTCATTCCTTTTTAGGTAATCTGTCTTTTCACTCTTACTGCCTATAAGACCTTTTGGGTCTTTGTTCTTTTACAGTTTCACTATGAAATGTCTGGTAGCTTTCTTTTTATTTACATTACTTGAGATGCATTGAGCTTCCTGAATCTGAAGATTGGGATCTTTCATGAATACTAAAAAAAATACTTTTTCTCTTCAGGTATTGCCTCTCTCTCATTCTCTATTCTCTCTTTCTGGACCTCTGGTATGATATATATTAAAATTTTGTTTTTCATTTGTCTTATCCTCTCTTATATATATATATTTTAAATTTTTATTGAGGTATAATTGACATACAATATTATATTAGTTTCAGGTATACAACATAAAGATCTGATATTTGTATGTATTGAGAAATTATTTCCACAAGTCTAATTAACATCCATCACAATACATAGTTATAGAATTATTGTTCTTGTGGTGAAAACTATTTTTTTTCATTAAAGTATAGTTGATTTACCATGTTGTGTTAGTTCCTGGTGTACAGCAAAGTGATTCAGTTATATATATATATTTTTTCAGATTATTTTCCATTATAAGTGAAAGATATGGAATACAGTTCCCCGTGCTATACAGTAAATCCTTGTTGCTTTTGTATCTTATGTATAGTACTTTCTATCTATTAATCCCAAACTCCTAATTTATCTCTTCCCCTTCCATTTCCCCTTTGGTAACCACAAGTTTGTTTCCTATGTCTGTGACTCTATTTCTGTTTTGTATATAGTTCATTTGTATTACTTTTTAGATTCCAGATATAAGTGATATCATATAATATTTGTCTGATTTACTTCACTAAGTATAATATTCTCTAGGTCCATCGATTTTGCTGCAAATGGCACTATTTCATTCTTTTTTATGGCTGAATAATATTCTATTGTATACCACATCTTTTTAAGCTGACCATCTGTTGATGAGCACTTGTGTTGTGTTGTTTCCATATCTTGGTAATTGTAAATAGTGCTGCTATGAACAATGGGATGTATGTATCTTTTCCAATTAGAGTTTTCATCTTTTCTGGATATATACCCAGGAGTGGGATTACTGGCTCCTACGGTAGCTCTATTTTTAGTTTTTTAAGGAATCTCCATACTGTTTGCCATAGTGGCTCCACCAATTTACATTCCCACCAACAGTGTAGGAGGGTTCCCTTTTCTCCACGCCCTCTCTAGCATTTATTACTTGTAGACTTCTTGATGATAGCCATTTTGACCAGTCTGAGGTGATACTTCATTGTGGTTTTGATTTACATTTCTCTAATAATTAGCAATGTTGAGCATCTTTTCATGTGCCTGTTAGCCATCTGTATGCTTTCTTTGGAGAAATGTCTATTTAGGTCTTCTGCCCTTTTTATGATTGGGTTGTTTCTTTTTTCGATATTGAGTTGTATGGGCTGTTTGTATATTTTGGACATTAACCCCTTGTTGGTTGCATCATTTGCAAATATTTTCTCCTAGGTTGTCTTCATTTTGTTTACGGTTTCCTTTGCTGTGTAAAAGCTCTTGATTAGGGCACACTTGTTAATTTTTGCTTTTATTTCTTTTGTCTTGGGAGACTGATCTAAGAAAATATTTCTATGATTTATGTCTGAAAATGTCTTGCCTACATTGTTTTCTAGGACTTTTATGGTGTCGTATCTTATATTTAGGTCTTTAAGCCATTTTGCGCTTATTTTTGTAGATGGTGTGAGGAAGTGTTCTAATTTCATTGATTTACATGTAGCTGTCCAGGTTTCCCTATACCACTTGGTGAAGAGACTGTCTTTTCTCCATTGTATATTCTTGCCTCTTGTGTCATAGTTTAATTATCCATAGGTGTGTGGGTTTATTTCTGGGCTCTCTATTCTGTTCCATTGATCTATATGCCATTTTTTGTGGTAATACCACATTGTTTCAATTACTGTAGCTTTGTAGTATTGTCTGAAGTCTGGGATGGTTATGCCTCCAGCTTTGTTCTTTTTCCTCAGGATTGCTTTGGCAATTCTGGATCTTTTACGGTTCCATATAAATTTTAGGATTATTTGTTCTAGGTCTGTGAAAAATCTCATGGGTATTTTGGTAGGGATTGCATTAAGTCTGTAGATTGCTTTGGATATTATAACCATTTTAACAATATTAATTCTTCCAATCCAACAGCGTGGGATACCTTTCCATTTCTTTGACTCATCTTCAATTTCCTTTATGAATGTTTTATAGTTTTCAGCATACAAGTCTTTCACCTCCTTGGTTAAGTTTATTCCTAGGGTTTTTTTTGGATATCATTTTACACAGGATTGTTCTTAACTTTCTCTTTATGATATTTCATTATTAGTGTAAAAAATGCAACAGATTTCTGTATGTTAATCTTCTATCCTGCTACTTTGCTGAATTCGTTTATTAGTTCTAATAGTTTTTGTGTGGATACTTTAGGGTTCTCTATATAGAGTATCATGACATCTGCAACTAGTGACAGGTTTACCTCTTCCCTTCCAATTTGGATGACATTTATTTCTTTTCTTGTCTGATTGCTGTGCCTAGGACTTCCAGTACTATGTTGAATAGAAGTGGTGAGAGTGGGCACCCTTGTCTTATTCCAGATTTTAGCAGGAAAGTTGTCAGTTTTTCACTGTTGAGTATTATGTTGGCTGTGGGTTTGTAGTAAATGACTTTTTTTTTTAATTGGGGTATAGTTGTTTTACAATGTTGTGATAGTTTCTACTGTAGAGCGAAGTGGAGTTCCCTGTGCTATACAGCAGTTTCTCATTAGTTACCTATTTTATACGTATTAGTTAGTGTATATATGTCAATCCCAGTCTCCCAATTCATCCCACCCTCCCTTCCCCCCTTGGTGTCCATACGTTTGTTCTCTACGTCTGTGTCTCTATTTCTGCCTTGCAGACTGGTTCATCTGTACCATTTTTCTAGATTCCACATATATGCATTAATGTACGATATTTGTTTTTCTCTTTCTAACTAACTTACTTCACTCTGTATGACAGTCTCTAGGTCCATCCACATCTCTACAAATGACCCAATTTCATTCCTTTTTATGACTGAGTAATATTCCATTGTATATATGTACCACATCTTCTTTATCCATTCGTCTGTCCATGGGCATGTAGATTGCTTCCATGACCTGGCTATGGTAAATAGTGCTGCAATGAACATTAGGGTCATGTGTTTTTTGAGTTATGGTTTTCTCTGCATAGATGCCCAGTAGGGGGATTGCTGGCTCATATGATAATTCTATTTTTATTTTTTTAAGGAACCTCCATACTGTTCTCCATAGTGGCTGTATTAATTTACATTCCCACCAACAGTGTAAGAGGGTTCCCTTTTCTACACACCCTCTCCAGCATTTACTGTTTGTAGATTTTTTGATGATGGCCATTCTGACCAGTGTGAGGTGATACCTCATTGTAGTTTTGATTTGCATTTCTCTAATAATTAGTGATGTTGAGCATTTTTTCATGTGTTTGTTGACCATCTGTATGTCTTCTTTGGAGAAATGTCTATTTAGGTCTTCTGCCCATTTTTTGATTGGGTTGTTTGTTTTCTTGATATTGAGCTGCATGAGCTGTTTGTATATTCTGGAGGTTAGTTCTTTGTCCATTGATTCGTTTACAATAATTTTCTCCCATTCTTAGGGTTGTCTTTTCGTCTAGTTTATAGTTTCCTTTGCTGTGCAGAAGCTTTTAAGTTTCATTAGGTCCCATTTGTTTATTTTTGTTTTTATTTCCATTACTCAAAAGGTGAGTCAAAAAAGATCTTGCTGTGATTTATGTCAAAGAGTGTTTTTCCTATGTTTTCCTCTAAGAGTTTTACAGTGTCCAGTCTTATATTTAGGTCTTTAATCCATTTCGAGTTTATTTTTGTGTATGGTGTTAGGGAGTGTTCTAATTTCATTCTTTTACATGTAGTTGTCCTGTTAGTTCTGGAAGTCCTAGCCACAGCAGTCAGAGAAGAGAAAGAAATAAAAGGAATATAAATTGGAAAAGAAGAAGTAAAACTGTCACTGTTTGCAGATGACATGATATTATACATAGAAAATCCTAAAGATGCCACCAGAAAACTACTAGAGCCAGTGAATGAATTTGGTACAGTTGCAAGATATAAAATTAATGCACAGAAATCTCTTGCACTCTTATACACTGACAATGAAAAATCAGAAAGAGAAATTAAGGAAACTATCTCATTCACCGTTGCAACAAAATAAATAAAATACCTAGGAATAAGCCTACCTAAGGAGGTAAAAGACCTGTACTCAGAAAAGTATAAAACACAGATGAAAGAAATCAAAGATGACACAAACAGATGTAAATGGCTTTTATTATGTTGAGATATGTTCTCTCTGTACCCACTTTGGTGAGAGTTTTTATCTTGAATGAATGTTAAATTTTGTCAGATGCTTTTTCTGCATCTATTCAGATGATCATATGGTTTTGGTCTTTCCTTTTGTTAATGTGGTATATCACATTGATTGATTTCCATAGTTGAACCATCCTTGTGACCCTGGGATAAATCCAGCTTGATCATGGTGTATGATTCTATTTATGTCTTGTTGGATTCAGTCTGCTAATATTTTGCTGAGAATTTTTGCATCTGTATTCATCAAAGATATTGGCCTGTAATTTTATTTTATTTATTTATTTTTTGTAGTGTCTTTATCTGATTTTGGTATCAGGGTGATGGTGGCTTCATAGAATGAACTTGGGAGTGTTCCCTCCTCTTCAGTATTTTGGAAGAGTTTGAGAAGAATAAATATAAGTTCTTCTTTGTATGTTTGGTAGAATTCCTCAGTGAAGCCATCCAGTCCTGCACTTTTTTTTGTACGGAGTTTTTCTTTTTCCTTTTTTTTTTTTAAAATACAGATTCTATTTCACTTCTAGTGATCAACCTGTTCAAATTATCTGTTTCTTCTTGCCTCAGTTTCGGCAGGCTGTATGTTTCTAGAAACTTGTCCATTTCTTCTAAGTTGTCTAATTTGTTTGCATACAACTGTTCATAATATTCTCTTATGATTTTTTATATTTCTGCAGTATCAGTTTTTATTTCTTGTCTTTCATTTATTATTTTGTTTATTTGGGTCTTCTCTCTTTTCTTCTTGGTGAGCCTGGCTAGAGATTTGTTGATTTTGTTTATCTTAAAAAAATCTCTTGGTTTTATTGATCTTTTCTATTGTTTTTTTAATCTCTATTTTATTTATTTCCTCTCTGATCATTATTTCCTTCCTCCTGATAACTTTGGATTTTGATTGTTCTTCTTTTTCTAATTTTTTTAGGTAGTAGGTTAGATTGTTTGAGATTTTTCTTGTTTCTTGAGGGAGGCTTGTATATCACTATGAACTTCCTTCTTAGAACTGCTTTTGCTGCATCCCATATGCTTTGTTACATGGTGTTTTCATTGTCCTTTGTCTTGTGTTATTTTCTGACTTCTTTGATTGCATCATTGAGCCACTGTTTTTTTTTAATTTTTAAAAAATTTTTGGCTGTGTTGGGTCTTCGTTGCTGCACACGGGCTTTCTCTAGTTGCGGCAAGTGGGGGCTACCCTTCGTTGTGGTGAACGGGCTTCTCATTGCAGTGGCTTCTCTTGTTGCAGAGCATGGGCTCTAGGCATGTAGCCTCAGTAGTTGTGGTGCATGGGCCCAGCTCTAGGCATGCAGGCTCAGTAGTTGTGGCGCATGGGCCCAGTTGCCCCACGGCATGTAGGATCCTCCCCAACCAGGGATCAAACCCATGTCCCCTGCACTGGCAGACAGATTCTTATCCAGTGTGCCACCTGGGAAGCCCTAACCACTGGCTTTTTAGTAGCATGTTGTTCAGTCTCCAAGTATTCATTCTTTTCCTGTTTTTCTTTTTCCTGTGGTTAATATCTAATTTCAGATCAGAAAAGTTGCTTGAAATAATTTCTATCCTCTTAAATTTGTTGAGCCTTGTTTTGTGACCTAGAATGTGGTCTATCCTAGAGAATGTTCCGTGTGCACTTGAAAAGAATGTGTATTCTGGGTTTTGTTTTTGGATGTAATGTCCTGTAGTTATCAATTAAGTTGAACTGGTTTGTTTGTCATTTAGAAACTCTGTGCCTTATTGATTTTCTGTCTGGATTATCTGTCCATTGATGTCAGTGAGGTGTTAAAATCTCCTACAATTATTGTATTCCTGTCAATATCTCCCTTTATGTCTGTTAGTATTTGTTTTATGGGTTTAGGTGCTCCTCTCTTGGGTGCATATATCTTAATAAATGTAATATCCTCTTCTTGTATTGATCTCTTAACATTATATAATGTCCATCATTGTCTTTCTTTATGAACTTCATTTTAAAGTCTATTTTGCCTTTTTTTTCCTCCTGTCCTATCTAGTTACATGAGGATCTTATGTGCAGCTTTGGTTGTATAGGAAATCTGCCAGTTTCCAGCTGGTTTTCTGTGAGAATTTATCCACATGTAGAGTGTTTTTGACATGTTTGTGGGGGCAGGTGAGCTTCTCCTACTTTGCCATCTTGATCCCCCTCTTCCCCCTCTTTTATATTTTTAACCTGTTTCTCTATACTATACCATGTGTAATTCTTCAACTCTTATTTCTGATTGACTAATTCTCTCTTCCCATTGTACCCAATCTATTACTTAACCTGTCCAGCGAGTTTTAAAAATCAATTATTTATTTTTCATTTCTAGATATTCTGTCTAGTTCTTTTTCAAATTTTTCTGATCAGTTTTTTTAGTCTCTTCTTCCTTACTCAGGCTTTCCATTCCCTCTTTCATTTATTTTAACAAATTTGAAAATCTTAGCTTATGCTCTGTATCTAGTGGTTTCAATATTGAAAGTCTTTTCATGCCAAATCTGCTTGTTTGGGCTTCCCTGGTGGCGCAGTGGTTGAGAGTCCACCTGCCGATGCAGGGGACACGGGTTCGTGCCCCGGTCTGGAAAGATCCCACGTGCCGCAGAGCGGCTAGGCCCGTGAGCCATGGCCGCTGAGCCTGTGCGTCCGGAGCCTGTGCTCCACAACAGGAGAGGCCACAACAGTGAGAGGCCCACATACTGCAAAAAAAAAAAAATAATAATCTGCTTGTTTCTATAAGCTTTTATGCATGGTAGTTGTTTCTCTGTGTACTTAGTGGGGTTTTTTTTGTATTATCATGAGCTTGTATTTTGGGGAATTTCATTTGCTGAAATTTATTGAGCCCTGGGTTGAGAGTACTTTTTTTTCTTTTTTTTTTTTTTGAGGTGGGAAAATCATTTTTATTTTCTATGTTCTAAAATTTTTATTGAAATATAGTTGATTTACAATGTTGTGTTAGCTTCGGGTGTACAGCAACGTTATTCAGTTGTATATATAAAACTATGTATACACACACACACACATATATATAGATGTTCTTTTTTAGATTCTTTTCCATTATAGGTTATTGCAGGATATTATGTAGAGTTCCCTGTGCTATATGGTAGGTCGTTGTTGGTTATCTACTCCATATATGGTAGTGTGTATATTTTAATCCCAAACTCCTAATTTATCCCTCCCCCTGCTTTCCCCTCTGGTAACCATAAGTTTGTTTTCTATGTCTGAGTCTATTTCTGTTTTGTAAATAAGTTCATTCTTATTTTTTAGATTCCGCATATAAGCGACATCATATGATATTTGTCTTTCCCTTACTGACTTACTTCACTTAGTATGATAATCTCTACATCCATCCATGTTGCTGCAAGTGGCATTATTTCATTCTTACTTATGGTCATTATTTCATTCTTATTTTATTGGGTATATACACCACATCTTCTTTATCCATTCATCTGGTGGAGAGTACATTTCTTCAGAGAATATTTCCTTTTGCTTCTATTAAGCATTGGGACTTTGCCAACTAGGAATGCTTTAAACTTAATTCTTGGTTTAGGATTCTTTGGGGCTGGATGTGTTGTGAATTCGGGCCTCAAACCTGCATGATGACTGGCTGGTATATACACACTCGCAGGAGAATATTTTCTTCTCTTCACTCAGAACCAAGACCAAGTGAGGTTATTGTCCTTTGGGGAAGTAGGGATCCTAGCTTATGTGAGTCTCCAATTAGAGCCCCTAGCTTATGTGGCCCCTTAGCTTTGTCTCTGTGTTCTGCATGGCTCTTAAGACAGAAGCTTTTGGTCACTGGGAAGCATAGATAGCCACTGCTCAGCACTCTCTTGTCTGGATTCATGTGTCTCCTTCATTTTTAGCCTCTGCACATTTCTCTCCTTTTTCTTGCCAGCAAAACCAAGTGTTCAAAAATATGTGTCTGGTTTTGCTTTGTTTTGTTTTATTCAGCATTTATAAAGTTAGATTTTTTTAAAGATATTTATATTCACTATTGCTGGAAATTTAAATTTTCATTCCCTGTAAAGTTTTCTTTTAGAGGTACGCCTCTATTTTGTAAGTCATATGTGGAGAGGAATGACTGAAAGGACACAAGTTTAACAAGTAATCAAGCATAGCTTTTATCAATTAATTCATTTTCCAGGTTCCCTTCGTGACCCCAGCCAACCAGGTCTTCTCCTATGTCCAACTCTCCAAGGCATTTTGTTATAACTCATAGCACTGGCAAGATTTCACATACTACAATTTTTAAAAGATTATTTTCCTCTATTTTTTTAAATTTTTTAAATCTTTGTGTCAATAGTTATACTTTTCTTGTTACTTTTACTCTTTACTCTTTTACTCTTTTTTAAAAACTTTTATTTTATATTGGAGTATAGCTGATTAACAATGTTGTGTTAGTTTCAGGTGATTCAGTTATACGTATACTGGGATCTATTCTTCTTCAAATTCTTTTCCCATTTAGGTTATTATAGAATATTGAGCAGAGTTCCCTTGCTATACAGTAGGTTTTTGTTGGTTATCTATTTTAAATATAGCAGTGTGTACATGTCACTCCAAAACTCCCAATATTTCCCTTTAGAGAAGAAGATAAATGATAATTTCTCCCATAATTGGCTGCTCAAAAATTAAGAATGTGTTAGTTTCCCTTAGTAACACAGTATTGATATTTAATTTAATCATTACTTCAAGTTTTAAGTACTATGTGCTAGACACTCTGAGGGGAAGCATTCTCTAAAGTGGAGAATTTATTCAACAAACATTAAGTTCCTACCATGTTCCAAGAACTGGAAAAACAACATGAACAAAGCATAGAGACAAGAAACAGCCTGGCCTATTTAGGGGCCCAAGATAGTTTAGAACAAATGGAACATGGAAGTAGGGGGCCAGAAGTGGGGCAAGAAATGGGATAAATTATCCACAAATTTATGTAAACTCTCCTTGAGGTTTTATTTGTGTTCAAACTTTTTAACCTTTCAGAATTCATATGCTTTCTTCATTTTTTAATGCTCAAATCAATACTTGAGATTTAAATCTTAAGCTGTTACTAGAATATGGTATCTGAATATGTAGAAGTCTTAATCAGAAGGTAAAAAGAAACCTTGTGTTTCATTGTAGCCCTGTAACCAGTCTCTGGGTCAATGCCTGGCCCTGGGCCACGGTGGGTTAGGGTGGCCCACAAGGGTCTGGGACGGGAGTCGGGGGTTGGTACAGGAGAACACAGTAGGACCTTATTGCATGTAATAGTATCAGGGGAATGCAGGAACCATGAATCTACAGGAGAAAGCTGAGACCAGGGTCCCAGAATTCAGGCTGGACCAGAGGGGGAAAGACAGAGAGCAGAATCTGAAATCATTACCAGAAGGCCTGGGTTCAAGCCCAGCTCCAGGGCAGAGGCAGGGCGCAGATTCCAGGAAGGCCAGGGAAACTTTGCGTCTGTAATAGGTCCACAAAGGAGTTCAACTTGAGAACAGCTGGAGATCCTAGGACAGGGAGTGTTTCCCCTGCCCTGGGTTTCAGAACTGTCCTTGGTGTGGGAAACCAAGGCTTGTCATGACACACAGGGCAGCCCCAGGGCAGCTGATGAGTGCAGCTCAGACAGGCCAGGCCCTCAAAGAATGGGCCCGGCAGCCTGATTGCCACACCTCTGTCCTCAAAAACTTTCCATGGCCACACCTGCAGAACTGTGCCCATGGCTAAAACACGAGAATGTGAGTCCAAGCAGGTGAGGATTTGCAGTAGAATTCCTGGTAGGGCTTTTGGAAGACTACACACCGTATCCCTACTGATTTCCAGGATACAGTGGTCTGCTTTTCTCTGGGGATATTTTTTAGTGTTACTGAAATAAAGAGCATGAGTGATAGAAGCCTTGGAGTGTACAAGTATGTCCTTGGGTCCCATTTCAGGACGCCGAGGCCTCAGACTGCCTAAGACAGGTACGTGTGCTTGGGTAGAGAAGTGCTCGGCGGGTGCCCAATATACTTGTTTCCAGCTTTATTAATGAATAAACAGTAAACTGATGGCAGGGCTAGGCATTCTGGGAAGGGACAGCCCAGGCAGTGCTCTGAATCTCTTCAGTGACAGCACGTGATCCTGAAGGCAGGTCAAGGAATAAAAAGCCAGACAGTCAAATGTGGCTTTAGGGAGCTGCGCAGGTGGCCCAGTCCTTAGATCTTTCACGCTCTGCGGGCCCTCCGTCTGCCCAAGGCCCGGACCATGGTGACCGAGGGGAGGAAGGGTTAGCGGAGGGAGCCTGCGCGGTGCTTCCCCATCAGACCGCCTCAGATCCAGCCCCTGCCTCCGCCTCCCATCCTGACGCCAGTGCCTGGCCCTCCTCCTCTCTCACAGGTTCTGGGGTTCACCTTCCTGCCCCACTCTCTAAACTCTGTTAAGGAAAGAGAAAGGAGAGCATGCTCTGGGCTGTGCCTTCAGGAGAGACGCCAGAGGACAGACAGAGCTGAGCTGGGCTTTGAACGGGACCCGCTCTTGATAACCAGAAAGGAGGTGGAAGGATGTGCTAGGCGGGGAGATCAGCCCGATGGAACACAGGGCTCCAGATGGGGAGAAGGGTTAGACAGACAGCATGGCCTTTCAGGATGGTCTTAAATTCTAGGCTCGGTTTGAACTTTACAGCAATGAGAAGTCGTTTAAATTAGGGGCTACTAAGAAGGGGTAAAAAATTCAAATTAACCTTTATAATTTTAATATAATAGCTAATATTTATACGTTACAAAGCATGGTTTGTTTCTTTGGGCCCTTACAAGAATCCTGTGGAGGTGGAAGTGTTTAATTTGGACACTGGTATAGGATGAATGGCAGCATTCTCAGTGATTCAAGCTCCCTGCTGCCATGGAGGTTCATAAAAGGGCTGAAGTGTGTTTGTTATTAAACACAATGGGATCGCTTATGCTGCTGAAGGAATCTTCTGGAAATGTTTTTTTTTCTCTGAGGTGAGAATAAGGAGGAACGGAAAATACAGGTATGATTAGGAAAAGGACTAGTAATCAACCTTGTATTGACTTTTGTCTCGCTCTGCTTGTGCACCCGCCTGATGAAATGCTAATGTGGGCTTCGTGGGCAATCAGGGGGACGGTTATAAATAGAGCCAGCTTAAGAATAAGATAGAATGGCTTCGCTGCAAACTCCAACATTGTTTAGGGAAAGATGTCTAGTTATGAACATTCTGTATTTTTCCACCTGACATCCCCCCTTCCTGTTTTCCTTTCAGAGTTTCAGACAAAAGATAGCTCCTGGGCGAGAGGGACTCCTTCAATCTATGTAAACCTGGCCACGTTGTCCTTCCATAGGTTACAACTGTACAAAACATGAGCCTGGACACAGATTTGACCCCTGGGATTTTCAAAACTTTGGATTTGTATAAAATAGAGTATAATAATGAAGGCCATGGACAGTGGAGTCTAATTCCCCAGGGATGAGCCCTTGGATGAGTTCCTTAATACTAGGCCTCGGTTTCCCCACCTGTAAAACAAAGATAATAGGACCTACCTCATAGGGCTGTTGTGGGGATTAAATGAGATAAATGAGGTCAGGCACTCAGTAAGTATGAGCTCTCATTGTTAACAGAGGTTTTAGGAGGCGTATATAGAATACGCAACTGTGGCAACGGCAAGGCCAGAGCAAATCCCAGGGAATATCAAATTACAGAATCATTTAACTATAATACTGTATTTGAAAGGGACTTTCAGAATTGCTCCAACCCTTGTTTGGTACCAGAAACTCTTCCCTTCCCACTTCTCTCCCTAAGTGGCTACTCAGCCCCTGCTTGTACGCCACACACAGTGATGGGAAACTGCAGTCTCAGGCCAGCGCCAGAAAGCTCTGTTGGAAAGTTTCTCTGTATGGCGAATCTAAAGCTAACCTCCTAGAACTTTCACCTACTGGCTTCGTTGCTTCCAGAGTGGTGGAGAATAGGCCCGTATAGCACCTTTCAAGTTTTGGAATGTTCATCACTACAGTTAGTCCTGTCTACATTAAACTACCCTGGTTTCCCTAACTATTCTTCAAAAGACTTGTCTTCTAATCACATCACCACCGTGGTCCTGTTACTCCTAGATCAACAATTCTCAACTGGGGTAGCACATCTGGAGACATTTTAGGTTGTCACCAGTGGGGCAGGGGTGCTACTGGTATCCTAACTAGACGCCAGGGTTGCTGTCAGCATCCTATAATGCACAGGACAGCCCGACAACCAAGAATTATCTGGCCCAAGTAGTCGATAGGGCTGAGCTTGAGAAACACTGTCCTAAATATACATGTTCATCAGTGTTCTTCTTAAAGCCTAGGGCCCAAAATGTACACGGAGGAGTGTCAGCTAACACTGCCATTGGACTGTTCGCTGACATTGGAGTGTCAGCTAACACTGCCCTACTTTGCCATTAAATTAGCCTGAGACTCAGGTAGTTCGTAGTGATCGGTCAGTTAAAACCCCCTTTCATGTGTTGCTGTTAACCCAGGGATAGGGCTCACTTGGAAATGCTCACTTAGAAATCTCTCATCAGTGGTGGCCCTCTCTCTTGCTGAGCCCCGAGGCAGCCTTGCAATCTTTTCCAACACAATATCCTAGGCCACCACCAAGAATCATTCAAAAGAAGTTGGTGTACGAGATGAAATCTATTTGCTGGTCATGTCTCCCTGGTTTTGTGGCATTGGGGCCTACGTATGATGTAATCCTGGGGCCTGTGCTTTGGAGGACCCCACAACCCTGTGTCACGACCCCTGGTGGCAGCTTGAAAGAAGAAAGGATGCCTCAACCTGACCCTTGAGAGCACCCAAGTCTCTCATACGCAGTTTCCTAAAATCCCTTTCCCGAACACAAAGCCATGCTGACCGCTGCAGTGTGGACAGAGCAGGCCTGCCCAGAAAGGAGGCGCCCTCTTCCACACACGCTTCTCAAGCTGCAAGGAATAGCGCCTCCTCTTTGCCAATTTCTTCCTCACTCTTGATGCTCACGGTCTGGGTTCCCTGGATCCAAGCTCGCCTTGCTTTTCCCAATATAAAGAGATGAAGGAGAGGCACTTAGAGTTAGGGAAACATACTCTACATCCTGGATTCTTCAGGGAAAAAAAGAACTTGAGTACATGGCAATCTAAACTTCTCAGAAACCTAAAACCTGTACTAATCAATATCTAGAAAACAGTTACATAATTTTACCTTGAAGCCCAGTGCTTCATATAGTATTTAAAATAATTCCTTTTCTCCTTTTATGGGGAAAAAAAGAGAGAAAGAGAAACTTTTTGGATAGGCTGAAATAAATGTCTTCAATTTCAGCATTCCTTTATAAACCTAGTTACTTTATTCATTTATGAACAAAGTAATATGTTTGATTGATTCAAACATTTACCTGATTTACTCAAATATTCTGCTTGTAATATTTAAGAGTAGAATTTATTCAGATTAATCCCACGTTTGCTAACTTAATCTAATTTTCAGAGCGTTCATCATTTACCAGTTACACAAGTGGAGGTAAGCTGATGATCTAGAAGGAATGTGGTATCTCTCAGCTTCTAAGTATTTGAGAAGGAGGCTGAAACTGGACAACAGAGAAACCATTAATGTTTGAATAAAACAAAGAGCAGCTGACGTCTTCTGGGATGAGTGCTCTACACAATGGCGTAGTGGATCAAGGAAGGCCTTGTTTTCAGAAATGGAGCGAGAGAAGATATGCAGGGGTGAGGCCAAGGGAGCCTTCCAACCTTGTAGCCTCCTGCCATATGGCACTTTTTTCTAGAAGTGTGGCTCTTAGGAGCACAGGCTCACAAGTTGGACTCCCTGGGTTTAAGACCCGGCTCTCCCATTTTCTAGCTGCGAGAGCTTGGTCATTTACTTAAGCTAAGCCTCAGTCTCCCCACATGTCAAAAGGTAAAGATAGTGGTACTTGCCTCGTAGCATTGTTGTAAGGAATGAACGAGACTCTGTATGCATAGCGCTGGCACACAGAACATGACCAATAAGAATTAGCTATTGTTTTATCACCCTCATGGTCCTCTGATACAATGAGAATTGTCCTTAAGAGGTAGGTATCTCTATCCCAGTTTATTTCTTGGTAATTCGTTAATACAGTCTGTCTGCTGCTATATAGATTTCTAGAGCACTAATTAGCTCATATGTGGTTGGAAAATAGGGGAACAATAATGGCTTACCATGGAAATAGTATTGGTTCACATGCAACTTTTTCCAAGGCAAGGGGAGCTGAAATAGCAGAGAAGAATGACAACTTCAGTGGGAAGGGCTCAGTGTGGCTTTCCATTCTTTTTTTCTTTTAATTTTAAATGAACACCTGCCCTTGGGGCTCCTGCCCCAGAGACACACATCTCAGGTTCCTTGCACCTCCCAGGTTCCACTTCCCCCCATCATACTCACCTTCACAGCAGTCTCACTGGCTCACGGCACCATAAGTCAGAGTTCCGACTCAATTGTTTCTGTGCATTTTCAATTTTCCCCAAAGCAGCTTCTGGGCCTACTGGGTGGGCTGCCTGCTTTGGCCGTCCAATTTACCTCCCCAGGTACCGATTACTGCATCTCTTAGAGACCAATTACAAAGTCACATAGACTTTGAATAATCTGCTCTTAACCCTATTTTTTCCCATCAGCCCTGTTACCTTCATTGTGTGATTTTGTAGAATGTGAGGTTTTTCAGGAACACAACATGTCTTAATAGAAATGCCTCATTTCTTTCAAGTGCCGCAGAGAGCGGCCGCAGCTGAAGCAAAGACATGTGAAGGAACTGAGCAAGGCCATCCTTGGGTAGGATGGATGTGTTTGCAGACTCCCAGGCTGCAAGGCTGGTCCCTCCCCTGAAAGGCAGAGCTCTACAGCCACTGAAATCACCTTCTCCTGGCCCAGAGCACTAAAGTGTGATGCTTGGGTCCTGACCCCATGCGGTGTAGCAGAAACAACCACTTTTCTTTTTGGTTCTGCCCTGGAGAGAGACTGTATTGCAGCATGGATTAGCTAAATATATTTCTGAACAAAGCCTTTCTCTTTACTTTCTTTGAAATTTGGTCACGAAACTGCACTTTGATTCTCCCTATTTCTCTCAGATTTAAATACTTCCTACCTCCCCAAAATCCCTGTGAGAACTTGTTCCTCTCTTTACGGAAGCCCTCACCACATTATGTCTTATTACAGTCGTGTGTTATGTGTGTCTGTGTGTGCATCTGTATGTTTGTGTATGTTTTATTTGTGTGTGTGTGTGTGTTTTACCTCAGTTACACTGTAAGTCCCTTGAGGGCAGGCACTTTGTTTACGTCATCTCTATACTTTCTCCCTATTGCCCAGAACAATGTCTTTCACATAGTAACTACTTAATAAATGTTTATTAAGTGAGCAAATCCTCCAAAGGCATCGACTTTCATCTGGGCTCTTTTGTCAGGAGGGTCTAACAGATGTGCACTGTGAATTCCAGTGCAGTGGTTAGAAGACACAGATTTGCATTAAAAATTTCCTGGAGAGCAGTTATTGGAAATTATTCTGGGGAGGTAAAAACCACAAAGCAATGTAAGAACACCTTATGTGAAATATTTTATTCATCTTTTTAAAAAATTAATAAGCAGCAGACAAGAATTATTTCATCTGGCTGCTCTGATAGTTCCTGCCTCTCTTTCCAAGGCTCTGGAGGTTGAGTGGTTTCCCAAGGGAATACCAGCTCAGAACAAACCTCAAGGTGATTTCTGCTTAGATAAGGAACTTGCTGCCAGACGGCAGGGTTCCGCTTCCACAGCCAGCGAAGCATGTGGGCCTGGGGGTAAGGAAGATGGGCTCAGCTGCTTTGACTGAAACCTAAAACCTCCACTGTCCCCTTCCTGTTGGTGAGTATCCAAGTGTCTGTTCAGTGTCTCTGCTGTCCAAACCCCCTCCTTAGAGAGGGTAGGTCTGCGGCAGGGAGACCTGTGATGGTTCAGTGTGACTGGAGTGCAGGACCCCAGGGGCAGTGTGGGGAGAGGCAAGGCTGGAGAGAGAGGGCAAGGCCCCCTTTGGAAGGCCATGCTGGCTACATCAAAAAGTGGATTTTTATCATGAGGGAAATAGAAAGGCACTAGAAGTTTTAAGCAGAGGAGTATAATGATTAGTTTTGTGATCATTCTTACCAATAGCTCGGTAGCTAACCAAAGGGTAACAGTTGGTCCTCACAACCATTTCCATCAGCACCACCAAGAAAATATATACTTCATTAGAAACATGTGCTTGTTATATAACCATAGCAGAAAAACAAGAATGACAATAGCTAATATCATTAAAGCTTCCTATGCGCCAGACACCGTTCTAGGTGGTCTTTTAAAATGTGTTTAACTCAATCTTCACAAGAAGGAATGGAAATTTGAGGTCACACAATTAGTAAGTAGTGGTGCTGGGACTTGAACCTATTCAGGCTGGATCCAGAAGCCATGCTTGTGATTACAGTATTATACTGCCTCAGTGATCACCCTCGGCCTTGCTTTCAACTAGGTTATCTCCCCTAAGCCACGCTCACACAGAAATTCTGAGGTCACCACTGATTCTGGCAGTGTGAAGAATGGATTGGAGAGGTCTAGACCAGAAGCAGGGCTGTCAGGAGAGTGTTGCAGTGATGCTGGTGAGACATGATGGTGACCAGGAACAGTGGAAATAGAAATGGAGGAATATGAGAGAAATTAAGGAGAACAGGATCTCGTAATTCAAGCAAATGACAAAATACACATTGAATGCTTAGCACCAAGCCCAGTACGTGCTTTTTTTGATATATCAAACTACTATGATATTTTCATTATCACCAGTAGGGTTATTCTCCAGACTTAAGTCCTAGCTTTTGATAATAAGCTTGCAGCAAAAAGCCACAAGTAAATTTTGTATAGTAAAAAGTAACATATGAATAGTCCTTTATGGAATATGCAACAATCATTGTCAGTTTTGTTCTTAAAACAACTCATTTGTATTGGTTTGCTAGGGCTGCTGTGACAAAGTACCACAAACTGGGTAACAACAGAAAAACATATCGTCTCACTATTTTGGAGACTAGCAGTCCAGGTGTCAGCAAGGTTAGTTCCTTCTGAGGGCTGTGAGGGAGAATCTGTTCCAGGCCTCTCCCCTAGCTTCTAGTAGTTTGCTGGCAAACGTTGGTGTTCCTTGGCTTATAGATCTCTGCTTTCATCTTCACGTGGTGTTTTCCCTGCGAGCACAAATTTCCCCTTTTTATAAGGGCACCAGTCACGTTGAATTAGGGGCCCACCCTACCCCAGCATGACTTCATCTTAACTAATCACATCTACAATGACTATTTCCAAATAAAGTCACATTCTGAGGTTCTGGGGCTTAGGACTTCAAAATACAAATTTGGAGGGGGACACACATCAACCTGTAACACAGAAGGTAGAGCAGGAATTACTCTTATTCCCATTCTAAGGATAAACGGAGTCTCAGAGAGATGAAGTAATTCACCCAAAAGGTGAGTGAGTTCCTGGGTCACAAAAGCAAGTCTGCTGTCAGCTCGGTAGTCAAAGAGAGCCAGATAGTATAATACCTCTTGCTATGAGTTTGTCCACCTGTTCTCACACACTTGGACCAGTAAGATCTGAGGCCACACCTGGGTGTGTAAAGAGAGGGGAAGTGGTCAAATGTGGCCTCTTCTTGGAATCAACTGCAGATACCCTATTATTAAAAGCTTCGTTTTGCTTATTCAATTGCTGCCCCTATGGCTGTACCTCATGAGGGTTTATCCTCCAGGGTAACTGTTTACTCAGATTGTTTCTTGTAAGTCTGTTGTTTCTCTCTGGTGGGCCCATCCCTGAGCTGAGGAGAGCTGGGTACAATGAGCCTATTCAGGACAGCAAGTCAAATGCCCCGTGCTTCCCTTTTCTCTCTATAGCATCATTCTTTGCCTCTCTGTGCCTTTCTTTTGTCGTGCCTATTGTGTAACATCAGCGTGGGTGTGGGGAGGGTATGAGTTGCCAGCAATGAACGTGTGGCCGAGGACACCTGCCTGATGACTTATGCACCAGAGCAGGCAGCACTGGGCGAGCTTCCCAGGAACTGTTTTGCCCCCATGCCAGCTCTGACCTGCACCTTCTGTTCTGCCTGAGTCACTCTCACCAGCTAAAGCCGGTATCCCCTCATGGGCCCCTCTGGGCAGAGAGGAGGGACAGACCACTTGTGAGCCCTCACCCCTGGGAGGCAGCGTAGGAAGTAGGCAGGTGCAGATTCTGGAGACAGATTCTAATCCCAGCCCTACCACTTACCAACCGTGTGAATGTACGGAAGATGCTTGACCTCCCTGTGTCATTCCTCCTCTGTAAAATGGACATAATACATTTGTTTACCTCATAAGATTATCACATGGATAAATGACATAATCCATAAATGGTGCCTAAAACAACATGTCTGCTATGTAATTCTAGCACTCAGTAAATGTAAGCAATACTTCCTTATTTGTTTATTTCCCAAATGTCATTTGTTAATCTGCTCATTGAAAACTGGCGAGATACACATCAAGAAGTCAGTGGTTGTTATGTCTGGATGGTGGAGTTACAGGTGACTTTATTGTCTTATTTTTGCTTGTTTGTACTTTCTAAACTTTCTGTCTTACTTTTTTAATAAGAGGAAACAAACTCCTGTCGAGGATCTGCAGGGTGAAGTGGACTAGAGATGAGTGGGTACAAAATGAAGACATGACCGCTGTCCTTAGGAGTTTAAAGTCTATGGAAGGAGACAAAACAGATAGGTTAATGATGTAAGAGGGATGGGCAGTAATGCTCAGGGTGGGCTGGGGATGGAACCAGTCCCCCCTCAAGTGGCACCTGGCATTACAGAAATGCCATCGGGTTTTCCCCAGCAGTCTTTGGGTATGGTCTTCACTGACCTGGAAATAGGAACGATGACACACATAGCCTGATAAAAGAGCCACTCCTTCAATCTATCCCAGCACCCCAGGGGGACAGGGATGAGATCGCTGAGATTCTTTTCTAAGGTACCTATTTCTAGGAAAGAGCTTATGTTGAAGAAAACGTTGAGACTCTTTATGTAACACCTCTTACAAATGACAGGTATGAGCCCAGGTTGCGAAGCAGCACGTCAAGTGGAATGAAGAAGTAATTTCCTGTTTTTCTGTCTCTCCACAGCATTATTAGCACCACCATTATTCTGGCTGGAGCAATTGCACTTATCATCGGTTTTGGTATTTCAGGTATGTGATTTATTGCATTATCATTGATCCATTCACCCCTGGTCCCTAAGTCCCTAATCATTCAGTGTGGTAGAATGGCAAGAGCACAGATCTTGGACCAAGAAAACTTCAGAGTAGAGAACTGGTTCTTCTACTCATTGACTGTGTTCTCTGCACTTTATTCATTTAACTCCCTGGACCTCAGTTTTCTCATGTATGGTGTGGAGGAAATAATGTCTACCTCACCAGGTAGTTGAGAGAATCAAATGGAATGTCTATCAGAGTGTTCTGTCTACCAGATAGTGCTGAAGATATCACTCTGGGATCATAGGTAACGTGCTGTGGCTGAGCCATTCTCTCAATGGCTGGCCTGAGTACATGATTCCTTTGCAATGAAGCTTCAGCTGAAGTGTTAAAGAACATCAAGTCTTTGTACACAGGATTCTTAATGAGAATCCTTATCCTGGTCATAACTGCCATTCCATGTAGGAAACAGAAGCCATTGCGGCATGGATGGCGAGTTTCTGAATGCAGCTAACTGACGTCAACTGCAGGAATCGTCTTCTCTTCTGTGGACACCATGTCTCAGAAGCATCTATTATGGATGCCAGATTAATTAAGACATTGAAGGAGTTAGACCAGCAGCTGTCCTCTCTGAAGCAAGTCGTTTGCTTCATTTCCCTTAAAGTGCCTGACTCAGGACGACACATTTATTTTAACTTAGTCTGTGGCCAAAGCTGTTACTTCATAACTTTAGTTTTTATAGTTCCAGCTGTCTTTTCTCTGTGTCACTCTCCTCCAGTGTGTGTGCTGCCACTAAATAGTAATCACAAGGCCTAAATGAAGAAAACTCGTTGTATATATGTTTGCCTAGAAAAGACATAAGCATCCTTCTCCATTTTCTTTTATCAACAAAAATGTATATTTTGTCTTTCATCCATCTTTCTATTGGGTTATCTTTTTCTTTTTGATATGTGGGAACTCTTTATATATTCTGGGTGCAATTTGGTTATGTGTATTGCAAAATCTCCTCTACTCTGTGGCTTGCTTTTTCACCTTCTTAATGATGGCTTTCAATGAGCAAAGTTCCTAATTTTAACATAGCCCAATTTATCAATCTCTTCCTTTATACCAGGAGTTTTTTGTAACCAGTTTGTTTAAGAAGTCTGCCTATCCCAAGGTCATAAACATTTTCTTCTAGGTTATCTTGTAGAAGCTTTAATGTTTAACCTCTCACATTTATATCTACAACTATCTAGAATAATTTTGTGCATGGGCAAAGATAGTGGCAAGATTGGTCAAAATACTATCCTTCCCCCACTTCTCACTAGTGCCATTTTTGTCATAAATCAAGTATCCAAATGCGAATGGATCTGTTTCTGAGCTCACTAGCCTGTTTCATTCTAATATTCTTTTATAATTTGTTTTTTCTTTATTTCATCTCTTCCTATTCCTAATCTTGGGCGCTCTCTCTCTCTCATATCTTTTTTTTTTTCTCTCTTATCTTAAAATAGGTTTACAGGTGTTAATTAGCTTTATAGTAGTTTGAAAACCAGGTTTTGGTTTTCTTTTTCTGATTTTCTTATTTAATTAATTTTGGCTTTTATCTTTATTAATGTCCCTCTTTCCATTTTGTTTTGCTGTCTTTTCTTTCTTTTTTAAAAATATTTATTTATTTATTTAGGCTGCGCCGGGTCTTAGCTGCGGCACTCGGGATCCTTGTTGCAGTATGCGGACTTCTTAGTTGCGGCATGCGTATGGGATCTAGTTCCCTGACCAGGGATCGAACCTGGGTCCCCTGCATTGGGAACACGGAATCTTACCCACTGGATCACCAGCGAAGTCCCTTAATTTTTTTTTTTTAAGTGATGATCCATTTAAATTCTTTTTTATTTAAAAAAATTTTTTATTGAAGTATAGTTGATTTACAATGTTGTACTAATTTCTGCTGTATAGCAAAGTGACTCTGTTATACACATATATACCTTCTTTTTTTTTTAATATTTTTTTCCATTATGGCTTAAACCAGGAGACTGGACAGAGTTCCCTGTGCTGTACAGTAGGACCTAGTTGTTGCTGTCTTTTAATTCTTTTTCTAATATCTTAAAATAAGCACTTCACAAAACAGTACGTCCAGAAAGCCAATAAACAGCCCTTAGTAGGTACCGCCATTTAGTTTTCCAAAGTGATTTACCAAGTCCCTCTTCACAGGAAGTGTATAAGGGACCCAGTGCTCCACGCCCTCACCGGCACTGGATCTCGTGGGACACTGTTGTGATTTTAACTTCTAAATATTTCCTGGTGACTGACAGACTGGGTGCGTTTTCATATGAGAAGCATAATGCTGAGCGACAGAGCCAGACACAAGACAGTACATTCTGTATAAAAACCAGGCAAATGAACCTCTGCTATTAGAAGGCAGAATAATGATTATTCTCCTGGGAAGAGTGAGAGAGCAGCCCTTAGGAGGGGGCACGAGGGGACTTCTGGGGGATAGTAAAGTTCTAGTTCTCAGTGTGGGTGCTGGGTACATGGGGAGAAGTTGCGATAATTCTTCAAACTGCACAATTATGTGTACACTTTATGTATGTATGTTATACTTCTATATCTTCTACAATATATATATAGAAATAAAATATTGACTAGTAAAGCAAATATTTTGGACTTTTAAATCTATCAGTACATACATTTTGGTAGCTTCCTCACTAATCCTTAACTCCTCTTCTTTAGTTATAACTTCAGCTTCCCTGTGACAGTCAACATTTTGCTACGTATACCTTTTCCTGTGGCATAGCTCAGTACCTCAGGTACTGAGCTCAGTTCCTTGAATACAGAGGGTACTCCTTAAGTGCTTTTTTTTTTTTTGCAGTACGCGGGCCTCTCACTGTTGTGGCCTCTCCCGTTGCGGAGCACAGGCTCTGGACGCGCAGGCTCAGTGGCCATGGCTCACGGGCCCAGCCGCTCTGTGGCATGTGGGATCTTCCCGGACCGGGGCACGAACCTGTGTCCCCTGCATCGGCAGGCGGACTCTCAACCACTGCGCCACCAGGGAAGCCCCTTAAGTGCTTTTTGAATAGACAAGTGGACGGAGGCATGGAGGGGTGAATACATAGATAAAAGTTACAGTTCACTCAGTTCAGCAGTGTACCACCAATAATATTAAAACCCTACCACCAATGAAAGATTTTCTGCCTTCTATTTCATAAGGTAAAAGCTGGCTATTCTGGATTAAGTGGGCTGTTTATTACTTTAACACTGTTTAGTTGGATTTTTCTAAATTGCTCTATTAAAAGGACCATAACCCTTACCTGAGAGCATTATATTATCACACTTGAAGTAAATTAGATAAAATGTTAGCTGGATTAATACACAAGACAGTGAAATTAAGCAAATAGCATTAGGTAGATCATGACGACGGTGATGGTGATATCTTTTGAATCCTTTTTGTGTTCACCTCACTGTGCTAAATAAGTTTGCATATATTATCTGATTTACCACTCACAACAAATAGGAGATAAATATTACTATGTCCTGATTAGAAAATTGCCTAAAGTTGCACACAGCAAGCAAGCAGGCGCAGTTGTGTTTCAAGCCCTGGAAATTTGCTTCCAGAACCCACACTCTTTCCCATCACTCCATACCAGTGATAACAGTCATGCAGAGATGTGGCAGAGAAGGGTGTTTTCTGGTATGCCTTGCAGGCAGTATTCCTGAGAACACAGATTTTAAAGATGTAAAGATATTCCTAAACACAGAAAAGAATCTATTTCTTTGTAACTCTCCTGAGGCTGTGTATGTCACCTTCTCATAGCCATTCCACTCCTTACAAGCTCTAAATGTGGACCCCATAAAACATAAAATGCTTTTGAGGTAGGTTGTTTGGAAGAGAGGCTGAACAGCTCCCATTAGGCTGGCTTTAGGGCAGCCTTCGTGGATGACCCTTTGAGAAGGAGGGAGATGCAGTGGAAAGGTCCCTGACTATAATTTGCCAGTCCCTGTGCTATCACTCACCCACTGGGTGACTTTGAACAGCTCTGTATAGTAGAAACATGTAGGGATCAGAGTTGTTCTAATCTCAGGTCTAACGTTAACTGTGTGTCCCTTGGGATATGACTTAACTTCCCAGAACTTCACTGGTAAAATAAAGTCGTTGTGGGAATTACACGAGAAAGTGTTTATAAAGTGCCAGACACATACGTGTGTAATAAATGGCTGCTGTTATTGTTTTCATTGATACCATCAGTGCCATTAATAATAATTTGCTATTATTAATGCATTCACATAGCACCTCCTAAAACTTGTACTATTTCCTGGCCACACCCAGAAGCTCCTCTGAAGTTAGGGAAGCCAGGGCAGGAAGCCACAGGACACTGCCTCCTAATTATGCTCCATCTTTGGTCACTGGATAAAACAATCAGGCATGTGCTTATGGCGCCGAAACAGGAGCACTGAAGTTGTTTGGAAAGAAACTGATACGCATTTTGTCACTGTAGTCATCTGAGAAAATAGACAGATGTTGGCCTTTCTTACACTTGTTTTATGGTTTTTCATTGTTTTTTATTTTTACATAAGGTGGGGATACTGTTTTAGTGGATAGGCTCTCTCTATATCTCAGTCTGGCCCTGGATATCAGCAAAATGTGGTGGAAGGAGTATAGGCTTAGGACAGACTCAGACAAGACTGAGTTTGATATTGGCTCCACTACTTGCTAGATACGGGGCTTTAGGCAAACCATTGAATCCCCCACAGCCTCTTTGTCCTATTCATAAAATGGGTAGAACAGTAATTCCTACCTCTCAAGGTTGTTATCTGACTTAAAATGAGTCACTATAAGCATTTAGTAAAGTGTTTATTTCCTCCCTGTGCTCTGATCTGCAATCTTTCCAAATGATTCTAATTAATAATGGTTATCAATATCATTGATTTAAGGTTTAACATGTGGCAAGTCAGATACTATGTTAAGCTCTTTACCTGTATTGTATCACTTAGTCCTTTCAGGGGCCTTCTGAGGAAGCTACTATTATTAGCATCCCCATTTTACAGATGAAAAAAATTATGGAATAGAGAAGTTAGAAAACTTGCCCAAGGTCCCATATCCAGTGAGTGGCAGAGCTGGGACTTGAACACAGACAGCCTGATACCTGTTCTCAAACGCCAGTGCTCTGCTGCAGCTTCCCTACTTCATTCCTTTATCTAGCCTGGCCCAGTATCCTTTCTGCTGTCTTCTCACAAGAGCAACTGTTATCCCCAACCCTGCCCTCTTCTCTGGCAAGAGTGGCACCCACAGGTGCCACCACAGGTTCCACTGGTGCAGGCTTAAGCCTATGTGTTTCCACGTTTAAACCATGTGCTATGGTGCCCATCTGGACAGCTGGGTTGCAGCAGAAGCTGAGGATGCTGTCTGTGCTACTGAAATCTACAGAACTTGTCTTACTGAGTCATTTCAAAGGAAAGTTCATTTCCCAGGTTTCATCCAGTGGTGTTGGGCAACCCAGAATCGTAATTTCTATAAAGAATCCTTGCCTTGTGTTACCTATAACCCCACCTCCCAAGAGATTCCTGCTCCTACTGCAGAGGGCAATTGAATAGTGCCCACTGGTGTGAAAACAAAATGGTTCCAATTTCAGCTTGCTCCTGCCCTTTGACAGCTCCTCTTTTCCCACGCAGACCAGAGCTGTGATAGTAATCGGCCCTCATGAGCACAGAATTCATTTTCAGTAAGTGGCTGGGACTTCTAACTTTAAAGAGATTTGATGGAATCTTAGAGACCAATGGAATTCTTGAAACCCGTGCCTGTTTAACAAAATTCTCTATCAGTAGATAGCTCCTTCTAACCATCTCTTAAAGCCCTTTTACCCTCAACAAACCACACAAGAGCCCCTGGTGGTTAGGAGGTCTGGAGAGTCATATTAGGCCAAACTGTGGTTCCTAGAACATAGCTCCTTGAGCCAATATTTGTTTGCAAAATTGAAAACAGATTTCTTTTTGAGAGAAGCAATATTTATATACTGTTGCTTGCAAAGTAAATCTCATTTTATCACTTGTAACCATCATTTATTCACCTAACAAATAAGTATTTATTGATTGCTTTCTGGGTGCAAAGCAATGGTCAGGTCCTCATGGTTTCTTAAATTCTCACTGGCTTTTATTCCTCCTGATTTGCTACAAGGAGGGGGGATTTAATCAGCATTACACACATTCCATCTGCCACATCTTTAATGCAACCTTAAATGAGCTAGAGCCTGCGGTGGGTCCCTGGGGCACTCCACAGCTGCCTACTTTTAATCATTAAGTTTTCTAAGAGATATTTCAACAAATCCTCCACCTGTGGGCTCAAGGCCAACACATTAAAATTAATTCAGTAACATAATTACTCAACTAAGATATGTCATTACCATTTCATTCTCTCCATAAACTGTGCTAATCATATATTTTTTCTAAAAAGTAATTTTTCAATTCAACTTTAATGGAACTTTATAAACTACAATCAGATTTACCCTTGCTCTAACATAGTTATGCTTGCTCTATGATTTTATTGAGAATCATGGTGTATTTTCATTGCTTTCTTTTTTCACTGACTCACATTTCCCCCAAATTTAGATGGGATAATCTAGCCAAATGTTCCTTACTCCTACAATCATTTTGGATAGAATCATCTCAAACAGTGCTTTGATTTCTACTGATTTTCATTCTTTCATTCATTCATTTATTCATTCACTCAACAAATATTATTTTTCTCTGTAGAAACATAGCACTAGGCACTTGTCTTAGTTTGCTTAGGCTGCCATAACAAAATACCATACACTGGGTAGCTTAAACAATAGAAATTTATTTTCTCACAATTCTAGCAGTTGAGAAGTCCCACTGCCACCCCCCACCCCAGGCTCCAGATGGCCCCATCTCTAAGGCTTCCATTAGAGGCCCTCCAGCCTGTTGAAATAGAGGCCCTTGGCCTGCTGAAGCATAGAGCTGAATAGATCCATGGTCTGGTTCTGTTAAATCTACGAAGTCTGATAGCTTTCTTTCATTTTGTCTCATTTTTCTATTCCCTTTAGTTTTTCTGTACCAAGCTGGCAGTATATAATCCTATCTCTATTCCTGGCTTCTGTTGAGGTGGCTGTTAAAATCCTCATGAGTCATACCTATGATCTCCTTATTAAATGGTTGTTCACCCACACCCTGAGCGCTATCTTCAGAACAGTCTTCTCATTTTTTGCAATATGGATAGGCTGAGAACTTTCCAAATCTTCAAGTTATGGTTCCTTTTTGCTTAACAATTCCTTCTCCAATTCATCTCTCTCCTTTCTCATATTTTAGTATAAGCAGTCAGGAGTAACCAAGCCTCTCTTTCAACACTTTGCTTAGAAATCTCCTCAGCTAAATATCCAATTTTATCACTCACAAGTTTTACCTTTCACAAAACACTAGAACACAATTCAGCCAAGTTCTTATGCCATTTTCTAACAAGGATTGTTTCCTTCCAGTTTCCAATAACACGTTCCTTATTTCCCATCTGAGATCTCACCAGAATCGCCCTTAACATCCACATTTCTAGCACGCACCTCAAAACTCTTCCAGCCTCTACCCATTACCCAGTTCCAAAACTTCCTCCACATGCTTAGGTACTTATTGCAGCAGTACCCCACTTCTTGGTACCAGAATTTATATGTCAGGTTCTCCAGAGAAACAGAACCAATAGGGTGGAGGTATAGGGGGAAAGGGAGTGAGAGGCAGAGAGAGAGGAAGATTTAGAAAGAATTGACTCACATGATTATGGACTCTGAGAAGTCCTAAGGTCTGCAGGCAGCAAGCTGGAGACCCAGACAGTTTAGTTCCAGTCTGAGTCCAAAGGCTTGAGAACCAGGAGAGCCAATGGCTAGTTCCAGCCCCAAAGCTGGCAGGCTCAAGATCCAAAGAGAGACAGTGTTTCAGTTCAAGTCTGAAGGCAGGGAGAGACTTGTGCCCCAGCTCAAAGGCAGCACCAGTTCCCTCTCGCTCAGCCTTTTTGTTCTGTTTAGGTCTTTAATTGACTGGATGAGGCCCACCCACATTAAGGAGGGTGATCTGCTTTACTGATGCAAATATTAATCTCCTTCAGAGACACACCCAGAACGTCTGACCAAATATCCGGGCACTCTGGGGCCCAGTCAAGCTGACGCATAAAATTAACCATCAGAGCGTTACAGGACTTACAGATATGATTAAGACTTTTTTTTCCCTTGAAAAGCTTACAGATTAGTGCCAGAGACAGACTAGAGACAAGGTAGAGGGAGACAGATGCTATAATAAAGGCAAAGAAACGTGTTGAGGAAGAGGAGAGAGACGATCTTTTAATTTTGGTTTGGCACATCAAAAGGGGGTTTCATGCGAGTCCTGCCATCTGAAGAGCCTTGAATATAAGTAGAAGTTGGATAACTGGTGATAAAGGAGAGGAGGGAACTATAAATTGTAGGTGCACAATGCAGTGTGTGGAGATGCATAGTATAATTATAACCAGTACTAGCCTGCAATGTCTTGGATATCAATCTGTCAAGTGAAAACAATTAAAAAGCAAAGTAAATCTTTAAAGCAGTGTTCAATAAAATGCCAAGGCAGGGGATGGGGTGTGTTGCATTCATATTACACAGCAAAACTTCATACTACCTTCTTTCATAATTTGTCTCCCAGATCTCCCACATGAATGACCATGCATGGCAGCTACTCCAAAGCCTCTCTTCTCCTACACTCTAAAACCTCCAAAACATCCTCCCAACCCAGCCTAGGCACAGGTTTTTGTTTCCTCTGCCTCGTTTTTACTGGTACTTTTTCTTCCATCAGTAACTCTCTGTTCTTTATAATATAAATTCATTTAGTTTGCTTCTCCAGTTCTGTCCCTAATCCATTACCTTCATCTACTTTATAAAAGCATAGGAGCTAATAAGATAATTCCAACCCCTTAAGGGCTGGAAGACAGAAGATGCCAAAGATATCCCCTATGTTCATAATGTTTACCTCTTACATTTGAAAAATAGCAAGTGTGCTTTGCTTATGTATTTTTTTCATTGAAAGCAGCAAATCAGTAAATCACTTGATAGGCAAAGACTACAATATAGACTTGGAAAGGATGTAGTGGGAAGTCTGGCTGGAAAGGGCTAATATCTATGGGCATTTCCTATGTGGCATGCAATATTTAACTTTGAAGGCCATGCTGTTAGTCTGAAGTTTATTCCACAGCCCTTGGGGGCAGTGGAAGATTAGCGATTAGGAAACTGACATGTTCGGATTGTACTTTAAGGTCTACCTGTAAGATTAATGCATGTAAAATGGGGTAGATGGAGGCAGAGATGAGAGGCAGGAACACCAATAAGGAAGCTGAGAAGTCCAGTTGAGAAGTGCCCAGCATCCATCATGTTGGACTTTCTTGGCTATAAGAAAGAGAGGTTTGTGCAGACCATTATAAAGATAAGGTGTTTGTTTAAAGGATACCCAGACAGTGGGACAGGAACTAGACCGGAAAACCCTCAGGATCTAAGGCAACTCTGGTGATGGGGGACTCTCTTCACCTTTCCCTCTCATGGTCTCTCCCCGACACTTCCTTGGGTCTGTTCCACTCTCTTCTTGGGCTCAAAGACCCATCCTCTCCTTACCTTCACATCCAAGCCACAGAAGGAGGCTCTCAAGAATATTCAGTTAATTAAAGCACCCCTGTAGGCATCCGCAGTCAGCAGCCTCCAGTACAGAGAGAAGAGCTGGTCAGTCCTTTACAGACTGAGTGGGCTGTCAGCTAGGCAAGCGGGGAAGAGGCAGTGGATGTGGCTGTCGCCATAATTAATACTTGTACTTGTTATATGTTTGGAGAGAAGGGTGTGACTTCTATCTTAGGCCAAAAATCAATTTAATTAAGTATCATTCTTCATTATGCCATAGCTAGCACTCTGACCTTGACCAGATCACTTCTATTCTCTATGCCTTCGTTTCTTCATCATTCAAGTGGAGATAAAAGTAACAACACTTAGAATTTAGCATTCTTCAGAATTATTAGCCATATTTAGTTAACGTGAGGTTTCACGTCTGTGCCACTTCTGGTTAACTGAGAATAACAATACCTTATATGTGTAATTACAGTTTGCAAATCAAGTTCACATCCATTTGATTTGATCCTCACAAGAGCACTTTACGGTAGGTAAGACAGATATCATTACCTCCATTTTTCTGAGATCCAGAGATGTAGTCAAGGTCACGTAGCTCTTAAGTGACAAAACCAGGATCTGAATTCCCATCTTCAAAACCCAAGTCCAATACGTTCTCCTCTTATTTGGTCTCAAGATTTCAGTTGCTTGGTCTCAAAAAGTGTAGCTTTGGGGCTTCCCTGGTGGCGCAGTGGTTGAGAGTCCGCCTGCCGATGCAGGGGACACGGGTTCGTGCCCCGGTCCGGGAGGATCCCACATGCCGCAGAGTGGCTGGGCCCGTGAGCCATGGCCTCTGAGCCTGCGCGTCCGGAGCCTGTGCTCCGCAGCGGGAGAGGCCACAGCAGTGAGAGGCCCGTGTACCGCAAAAAAAAAAAAGTGTAGCTTTTTTATCTGCTGTTGGCAGATCTGCTGTAGGTATCAAAACTATCGTCGTAATACTCTTTCTATTCTTATGTCTTCTTTTTTCATGCCTCTCCTGTTTTGTATATTTCTAATTTATTACAGAAGTCCCTGTTTGGCTTTTTAGTAATGAAGGATTTGGTTGTAGATGTTCCAAAGCTTCCCTTGGCATTGACCCTTGTTTCCTGAATTGTAGGAAGACACTCCGTCACAGTCACTACTCTCACCTCAGCTGGGAACACTGGGGAGGATGGAATCCTGAGCTGCACTTTTGAACCCGACATCAAACTTTCTGATATCATGATAACAGTGGCTGAAGGAAGGTGTAATGGGCTTGGCCCATGAGTTCCAAGAAGGCAAAGATGACCTGTCGGACCAGCATGAAACGTTCAGAGGTCAGACAGCAGTGTTTGCTGATCAAGTAATAGTTGGCAATGCCTCTCTGATGCTGAAAACTGTGCAACTCACAGATGCTAGTACCTATAAGTGTTACATCATCACTTCTAAAGGGGAATGCTAACCTCGAGTATAAAACTGGAGGTAAGTTACTTTTGAAGAGAGGGAAAGAAGGTGCCAGAAGATATTTGAGACTAGAGAGTGTGAATTGCTGATGAAATGTCATATTATGCTCACGAGTGACTAATATCAAAGACCATCCGAATTCTGCTAGCAGCCATCCTTGCTGTCCAAGACCCACACCAGCTCCGGAAGTAACCCACTATAATATTAGGTCTTAAAATCTTTTGCTCAGGACTCTAGCCTCTTCTGAATTTTCTCATATATTCCCTGAAATATTTTGCCAGAATATGTTTTCTCCATCTCTCTGTTCTTTCCCTTTGGTCTTGCTAGTGAGAGAAGACTATGATCTGGTCTGAGACTTTTCTGTGCTAAGTAGGCCCTAGCCCAAGTCTGAAATCAGTATCTCCAGGGACTCACGACAGTGGAACCCATTATAGGAGAAGTTCAAAGGTAACTGACCAAAACAATATTGGCCTATAAACTCACTAATCCTCCTCCAATGAAATCCATGCTTTCTTACCAACTAAATTTAACATATTTTCTGTATTTATGTACAAGGGACTGAGATATTGGAAGGAGTAAGAAGATGATTAAGAAAACAAAGATAATTGTCCTTCCTTCTGTAGAGCTGAGAGTGTAGAGCTTATAGAGTTGAGGGTCGGGGCAGAGATGAGAAACATATGTAAATAAGAAAAATATGTAGATAAGAAACATATCTACAATAATTAGTAAAGTGTATTAAATGCTTTAAGAGAAAATATAAATAGAGTGATTTGGGGATTCAGAGGAAGAAAGAGATCATATCCAAATGCATAGGGAGGAAAGGGACAGGAAGGCCCCCATAGAGAGAATTTGACATTTGGGAGGAGCCTTGAAGGATAGGCAGAAAGTATCCTGAGGCATCCCAGGCTAAGCTAGCCTGCACAGATCTCTCTTGGACCTTTCATAATATGTGTATGTAGTGGTTTGAAGCATAGATCTAGTCAGACCTAGGCACATTCAGTGGCCTGGGCAAGGCAACCTCACTGAGCCTCAGCTTCTTTATCTTAAAATAGGGGTTAATAAAGTCAGGTCAAAGGGACACTGGGGCCAACTGAAAGGGCTTCCAATGGCAAAGCTGGAACCATCTGAGCAACAAAAGAAGCAATATAGTATTAAATTATAACTAAGCATAAAATAAATACACGAGTCCATACTTATATGAGGGAGATGAAACAAATCTTCTTTATAGATGAATTCCAAATAATGTATGTAGATCTCTCCCCCTGCAGGAAGCGGAGCTTAGAACTTCCCCCTCCCCGACCACCGCACTTAGGGTGTGTTAGACTTAGTGAAGTCCAGCTTCCAAAGAAACCTGGCAAACATAGACTCAGCCAGGTGATCAAAGTTAACATCCCCGTGATAAATCATGTTAACAGCATGCACTCTCTGATGTGACATGATGAGAAGGGCACTTTTACTTCTATAGTTTTCCTCTCCAAAACCCATAACCTCAGTCTAATCTTGAGAAAAACATCAAATTACAATAGAGGGGCATTCTACAAAATACCTGGCCAGTACTCCTCAAAACTGTCAAGATCATGCAAAACATGGGAAGACTGAAAAACTGTCACAGACCAGAGGAATCTAAAAAGACATGACAAATAAGTGCAATGTGGTATTCTGGATGGGATCCTGGGATATAAAATGGACATTAGTGGGAAAACTGGTAAAATCCAAATAAAGGCTGGTTTAGTTAATAGTAATATACGAATGATAGTTTCTCAGTTTTGACAAATGCATCATGGTTATCTAAGATGTTAATGTTAGGGGAAACTGGGTGAGAAGTATACAAGAACTCTCTGTACTAATCTTTGCAACCTTTCTGTAAATCTAAAGTTATTCTAAAATTAAAAGCTTATTTTGTTAAATGGGCACAATAATAGATATCCCTAGGACTGTTGTGAGGAACCAAAAAAATGTCTGGAATTTGGTCCCTAGCACAGAGCACACCCTCAATAAACGGTGGTTCATTGTCATGTGCACTCAGGTTCCCACATCATTTCCCAGGAGCTTGTGCCCTGCCTGCTCCAAGTATGTGCTCCAAGTACGTCTCTCCTGCTAGGCAGCAGGCTCTTGAAGGGCATGGCAAGGGCTTTCCTTCCACCTCTCAGTCCACGCTAGCACAGTCCTGGGCAGAGGAAGATGCTAAATAAATTAATAATTTGTATCTTGCCCTTTTGGCATAATAAACATTTTACAGGCCAAAGTCCAGGCCTTAACATTTTCTATAAGTGTCTCTCTGCCTAGATAGAGGAGGAAGTTTGTCTTAAATTCAAAATGTACTTGCCTCTCCAGTGAGGAGAATTATCTTAAAAGAAAACAAATGCCTGTCTTTATTCATGGATACCAGGGCTGGGCAGTCTCTACCCAAGCAAACTTCAGATCCCCATGATGACAAGGCCTGTGTATGGAATTTCTGTGGGTAGGTGAATGCTGTTTGTTTCTTCCTTCTCCCTCCCCACGCTTTTACCCTCCAGGCAGAAAAATTACATAAAATTCAGGAGGCTTCATAGGTGCCTAGGAAAATAAATACCCAGTTTCCCTAATTGATAATTTTTTTGTGTGATCACTGGAACTCCTCTTACTTGGAGAAATTTATGTGTTGTAACAAGTATACCTAGAACTTAGGTCCTTGGAGTTTGTGATATTGTCCAAAGTGTTGTGATGTATAGCAATACTATGAGCAAATCATTTTTTGCATCTACAATACAATGGGTCATACATAGACAGCCCACTGGGAAAGTACTGAGTCACTTCAATGTGTTTTTAAGACCTAGCACTTCAAAGGCTATATTGTCTTATCCGTCTGACCTTGACCCCTGCCCCTTTTTGACCTTCAACCCTGCAGCCTTCAGCATCCCAGAAGTGAACATGGACTGTAACGCCACCTCAGAGAGCTTACGATGTGAGGCTCCCCGATGGTTTCCCCAGCCAACAGTGGTCTGGGCATCCCAAGTTGACTGGGGAGCCAACTTCTCAGAAGTCTCCGACACCAGCTTTGAGCTGAACTCTAAGAATGTGACCATAAAGGTTGTATCTGTTACTCTACAATGTCACGATCAACAACACATACTCCTGTATGATTGAAAACAACATTGCCAAAGCCACAGGGGATATCAAAGTGACAGGTGGGTTCCTTTACACGTTTGGTATGGGTTTATTGGGGTTATAATCTAGTGTAAACTAAAATCTAATTTCTTTAACAGATATATTATGTACCAGGGCATAGAAAGTTTCACAGAGATCTCGATCACAATTCCAGTTGGGATTGCATTATGTAAGAAGAAAACTAATACAAAACAATATTTATGGCATACAGGTCAAAGGTGGCAATGAGTTTTCATCTTGTATACCTTCTTACTGTCTGGAGGGCAGTGTTTAGGATTCTGAGGCCCTAACTCAGAAGGATTGGTTTGGTAAAGCAGTGGAGAAGTGATGATGATTTGAAATCTTTGATATATTCAGCTGGTGATCTACATCCCGAGTCCCCCCAGATTGGTTTGGGTCTATCCTGCCTTTGAGAAGACTTCTGATTTGAAGACTAAAGGTCTTAGAGTCTGCCTCAGTCTTTCTTATTCAGTCCTTCCAGGACTTGCTCAAGGTCCCACTAATATTGGCACAAGATTAATCTGAAAGCTCCAGATTAAGCTGGCCTCCCAGGCTGAGAAGACCAGGAGCCAGGGAGGCTCAACACCCTAGTCTCCCTGCAGTGCTTTAGTATATTACAAAACCTAGCGTTGAGCTAGTGTCAAGGAAATGCATAGACTGAATTATGAATTTTAAAACCATCCCTGCTGGGGTTAAATTGAATTCAAGCTATAGGGGAAGGAGTATATCAGGAGAACCACTGTCTTATATCAAGCCTAGTACCAAACAGAATACCTTGCACATTTTAAGTGCCCTTTAAATGTTTGCTGAATTTAACTGAATAAACCATATTTTCATCAGCTATTTTAAAAATAATTTTATTTATTTATTTATTTGGCTGCATTGGGTCTTCATTGCTGGGCGCTGGCTTTTCTCTCTAGTTGTGGTGAGCAGGGGCTACTCTTCGTTGTGGCGCACAGGCTTCTCATTGTGGTGGTTTCTCTTGTTGCACAGCATGGGCTCTAGGCACACAGGCTTCAGGAGTTGTGGCACGTGGGCTCAGTACTTGTGATTCGCAGGCTCTAGAGTGCAGGCTCAGTAGTTGTGGCTCACAGGCTTAGTTGCTCTGCAGCATGTGGGATCTTCCTGGGCCAGGGATCGAACCCGTGTCCCCTGCACTGGCAGGTGGATTCTTAACCACTGCGCCACCAGGGAAGTTCCTCATCAGCTATTTTTTAATTAAAATTTATATATACAAAAAGGCAACCTATGGAATGGGAGAAAATATTTTTAAATCATATGTTTGATAAGGGATTAGTATCCAGAATACATAAAGAACTTCTATAATTAAACAATGAAAAAGTCAAATAACTTGGTTAAAAAATGGGCAAAGGACTCGAACAGACATTTCTCCAAAGAAGATATACAAAATGGCCAACAAGTATATGAAAAGATGTTCAACATCCCTAATCATCAGAGAAATGTAAACGGAAACCACAATATCACCTCATACTAATTAGAATGGCTACTAACAACAACAACAACAGAAAACAACAAGTGTTGGTGAGGATGAGAAGAAATTGGAATACTTGTGTATGATGGTGAGACTGTAAAATGGTGCAACCACTATAGAAAACAGTATGGGAGGTTCCTCAAAAAACTTAAAATAGAACTTCCAAATGATCTAGCAGTTCCATTTCTGTGTATTATGTACAAAAAAACTGAAAGCAGTGTCTCAAAGATATATTTGCACACCCATGTTGACAGCAGCATTATTCACGATAACCAAGAGGAGGAAGCAGCCCCAATGTCCACCAGCAGACGAATGGATAAACAAAATGTGGTATACATACAATGCAACATTATTCAGCCTTAAAAAGGAAGGAAATCCTTTTGCATGCTACAACATGGATGAATTTTCAGGATATTATGCTATAAGTGAAGCCCGTCACAGAAAGATAAATATTATTTGATTCTACCATTTGATTCCACTTATAAAGTATCTGAAGTAATCAAATTCATAGAAACAAAGTACAATGATGGTTACCAGGAGCTGGGGCCAAGGGGAAAGGATACGGAGTTGTTGTTTAATGGGTATAGTTTCAGATTTGCAAAATGAAAAAGTTTTGGAGATTTTTTTCACAAGAATGTGAATATACTTAACATTACTGAACTGTACACTTAAAATGGTTAAGATAGTAAGTTTCATATTACGTTTTTTACCACAATAAAAAAGTATCTAATAAAAAATCATATATATGAGAAAGAGAGAGCTCTTCCACTATCCTGTGAAACAAACTGGTGACTGTACCAATTAGAACACTTTTAGTTGCCTATAACAGAAAACAAAACCAACTGAAGCCTAAGCTAAAAGAAGGAATTTATTAGAAGGGTATTAGGATGTCTCATGAAACCAAGGACAGAAAGTGCAGTGTGGCTTCAATAACAGCTGGATCCAAGAACTTAAATTCCATTCTTTGTCTCTCATTTCTACTTTATTCTCTTTGCTCTCTAATTTACTCTCTCTTGTTTTAGTCTATAGGGCAGAATATGGTTGCCAAGAGCTCCTACCTTTAAAAGTCTCTTTCACTCAAGAGAGTAACTAGACTGAAGCTCAATCCCTCAGTCTGATTCTATTGAATATATTCCCAGAACAGCTCCACTTGGGTCAGCTGCCCATACTTAGACCAATGAGGCAGTACCTGGATGGAAGGCCTTCCCAGAAGAGAAGGGGGAAATAAGCATTAGGCATTTAAAACAATGAGTGTTAACAACAGTATTTCAGTTTAGATCTCAATTAAAAGCTCCAACTATATAACTAATGTCTTCTAATAGAAATGGCAATAACCAAACAAACCACAGAAATTGGGCACAGCTTTTGTTCAGTGAGCAGGTTCTTTTTCCATACATGCTTATAGGATACATCAGAACAAGTGTTCCATATACCAGTACTAGGACTATATCCAACTTTTAGAAGCATGACATAGCTCAAAATTAAGATAAAATAACATAATTCCTTCTTACCATGCACAAGGTAAGTTTTTAAACAACTGAATGAAGCCATGAGGTTTATATCCTGTGTTCTCTAACTATACTGCTCATCTGGGTCATTCGTTCAACAAGTATCTATTTAGTGCCAAATATATACAAAGTAATTTGTAAGTCCCATGAAACACTGAGATGAATAGCACAGTTGTCATAAGAGAAGTTAATCAGTGTGGATATGGTACCCACAGGAAAGAGTAGTTAATTATGACTGTAGTGGCTCAATAGATGAGGAAGAGTTCAAGCTGGGTTTTGAAGAAAAAGTATGGTTTTGATAGACTAGGAAGGCATGAAGTCAGAAGCCTATGTCAATGTCCAGGGGAGAAATTATGAGGGCCTTAACTGGGGCAGCGACAATGGGAAGGAAAGGTGGGAGAATCAAAAGTTAATGAAGAAAATAACCTACAGGCCTTGGTGACACAAATGTGAAGGACAAGAGAAGGAACAAGTCAAAAGGGGTCTGATATTGCTATATCCAGGTTGCTTAGGAGGTTAGTAATGCTACCAACAACAAAAATGAAAATGTAGGAAAAGCAACATGTCTGGTAAAAAGATGAAGATTTTAGAGCTGTTGAGTTGAAAGTGCCCACTACGTACAAAGGTAGAGATGTCCAATGCTTAGCACATTACCCAGCATACACCAAGTCTGGGAGAGACTGCTTCATCCCTCCTCCACATGTTTCCTTCCATGGGAAGAGATCCCCACCAACGTAACCCTTCTAGTCTCTCTTCTCTCCTCTTTCACTCTTCCCCAGAGGAAGAGAAATTAACTTTCCCAATTAGTGAGTTTATTAGGAGAAGCTGGGTATAAATAGCCCAGCTCCTCATTTTTCCTTTTCTCTCTAGCTAACCAGAAGTATACATTCTACTCTTCTCCTCTAAGCCAACAGTTTGCAGGGGTAGAATCTGCCCTTGTGGGAGGAAGCCTGCCCCAGTCTTGTGCTGCCCGTCACTGGGGAAGTCTGGGCTGCAGCCCACTTCCCTGCAGACAATGCTTAATCCTTTATTATCAGATTTATCAGGAATAAAGGTGATTTTAGTCTTCCAGTTGCCTCACTTTGTCTTGCTCTTTAATTGGTCCAGAACTCAGCTGGGGAGAGGGTGTTATTGGACTCCTTTGAACTCAAACAACAGGTGCTCAAAAATATTTGCTGAATAATTGTACTTTTAACTGACATATAGTAGCAACTGTAAATACAGATGTGGAATTTAGGACAGAATTCGTGCTAAGGAGGTGGATTGGGAAAATGATCAGCTTAATGGAAGTAATGTTTATTAGGCTTGAGTGGGGTTACTGTTATTGTCTTGACAGCTAATACTTACTGAATGCTTACTATGGTGCCAGGTTCTAAGTGCTTTACTTGTATTAACTCATTAATCCTCACAAGAATCCTATGAAGTTGATTATTATTATTTTGGCCCTATTTTATAGATGAAGAAACTGTAGCACATATAGAGTAACTTGCCTAAACTTGCCTGAAGTCACACAGCTAGTAAGTATCAGAGCTGAAATGAGCTAAATGACACTGGACTGTCGAGGGAGAAAATAGAGTAAAGAGTAATTTAATTTCTTCATTTCTGCCTTTCTCTACTTCAAAATGAGAACAATACTTTCTCATTACTCTGTAGTGGTGTGAGGAAAGCAAATGACACAGAACCTGTAAAGGTCACTGCCTAGAGGAAGAAAAATCTGTCTGACACCCAGGACTGGCCATGGCTGTTGGTTTAACCTACTCTTTATTTGGTAACCAACAGCAGTGTGTTTATTGGAATCGTTTTTCATTTGGCTGAGGGCTCACTGGAGTGGACGAGAGAATGGAACTTCTTTGCAGAAAGGGAAAGCTCTGCTTTTAAGCTAGTTACAGAAAGGTAGAGAATGGGGTACAAAACTGCCCTCAAATTAGGGCACAAGTTATATTAGGAACAATCTGTTCTGTTTTTGGGGGGTATTTTTCTTTGCTAACCAGCCATGTGAAGGAGACATCCAGCTTTTCCTCTATGACCCTAAACTTTTTTCTCTCCCTTTACAGACTCTGAGATTAAAAGGCAAAGTCACCTCCAGCTGCTGAACTCAAAGGCTTCCCTGTGTGTCTCTTCTGTTGCCATCACCTGGGTACTCCTGCCTCTCTGCCCTTACCTGATGCTAAAATAATGCACCCTGGCTACACAGAAACATGCAGAGTCACTGGTACGACAGGTGAGATGAATCACGAATGGTGTCGGGGAGCCACTATGTGTGTTTGTGTCCCTAACAGGAATCAAGCAGCTCCCAGCACCAGCCCCAGAGAGAAACATTTAATAACGTCAGGGCAGTAGGCACTATTTCCACTGCTATTGTGAAAGGTAAGCATTTGTTAACAAAGAGTAGAGACCTCATTGACAGACGTACAGGAAAAACAACTCTATGCAATTCAAATATTTGTGTAAATTCAAACACCTTTTCATTTATTCAGTCATCCTTGAAGGCAAACATATCTTATTGAAGAGAAAGAGATATTTGGCCCTGACTCATTACTCTGGATTTCACAATGAAACATCATGACATGAGCATAATCGCTCACATAAGTGGCCTCCTCCCAGCCCCCCTCAACAAAGCCCCTGTTGACTGGAGACTTGACGAAGCACTCACCAACTAGCCCTCTTGCTAAGACTTCGCACTCTCACTTCACTCCTCTGGCTCTAATTACTAGTAGGACATCTCTTTCTGAATATTCTTCTGCATGTGGAATTTGTATACAACTGAGCTTGTGAAGTTACAGTCAACACTACCACATTACTCAGTGGCACTGCCACCATGCACCAGGCTCACAACCTTAGAGCTATTTTTGTCCCCTCTGTCCTTCAGGTCAATTTGTTACCAAGCTCTACAGTATTTGCCCATGTTGTCTTTCAGATTGACCCTAATCATCTCATGCCCCGACTAGTTCTAAAACCTTGTACTTGCTCCTCCCTCTGTTTCAGGTGATAGGAAACAAGGTGCCAGAATAAAAGTTTTCAAATGCTATTTTCATCACAGCAGTCCTTTACTCTGCAACCTGAAGTGACTCTCTGGGCACTAGTATATCAAAGTTAAAGTCCTCAGCTATGCAGTCACAGCTCTCTAAGTTTCTCTCCCTAAGGTTCCTCCTTCTCTCAGCTGCCTACTACTGCTCTCTGGCCTTGCTCCCTCTCTCTCTGCCCCTTCCTGGAAATCTCCTCTACTCTATGCTAATTCAGGTCCACACTTCCTTCACCCATTTCCTGCTGGTCCTTTTATCTCACATCCCCTTGGTGAGCATGTATAATTTATAATATCTTACACTCTCTGAGGCACATATATTCCTTGCCTAGATTGTTAAGTCCTCAAGGGCAGACAAAAATCTGTTGATCTGCTTTGCTTTTTTGAGTGTGGTAAAAAAATTTTTACATTTATTTTAAAAAATAGTGATTGAGATGACCTAGAGGGGTGGGATAGGGAGGATGGGAGGGAGGCTCAAGAGGGAGGGGATATGGGGACATGTGTATGTATATGGCTGATTCATTTTGTTGTGCAACAGAAACTAACATGGTATTGTGAAGCAATTATACTCCAATAAAGATGTATTAAAAAAAGTGGTTGAAATACAAATATAAAGTTGTATACTTAGATAAAAGGTAGTACATGGATATTATAAAAATTGCGAAGGTGGTATGCAAACAACAAAATCAGAGGAAACCCTTTCTTATGGGGCTGCTGCACTTTCTGGACTTGGATGTCTATTTCCTTTCCCAGGGTAGTGAAGTTTTCAGCTATTATATCTTCAGATATGTTTTCAGTTCCTTTCTCTCTCTCTTTGCCTTGTGGGACCCCTATAATGTGAATATTAGTACACTTGATGTTGTCCCAGAGGTTTGTGTCCTCTTTTCATTCCTTTTTCTTGTGTTCAGCATCAGTGATTTCCACTACTGTCTTCCAGTTCACTGATCCATCATTTAGTCTACTGTTGATTCCTTCTAGTATATTTTTCATTTCAGTTATTGTATTCTTCATCTCTGTTTGGTTGTTCTATCAATATGTATTTTCTAACTCTTTGTTAAAAACTTTTAACTTCTCACTCTTTGGATCCATTCTTCTCCCTAGTTCTCTGATCATGTTTACAATCACTACCCTGAAATCCTTCTCAGGTAGATTGCCTATCTCCACTTAGTTGTTCTTCTGGGGTTTTATCTTGTTCCTTCGTCTGGAACACGTTCCTCTGTCACCTCATTTTGCTACCTTGCTGTTTGTATTTTTATGTATCTGGTAGGTTGGTTACATTTTACGACCCTGGAGCAGTGATATTTTGTGGGAGACCTCCGATGCGTACCAACAGCACACTCCTCTCTCATCACTCAAGCTGTACGCCCTAGAGTTCTTCATATGAGGATTGCATGGGTCCTCCTGTTGTCGCAGGCTGACTATGTGGGAGGTCTAGTAAGCTTGGTTAGCCCTTGGTCCAACGTTGCCAGGCCCTGTCTCATGTGGAGGCTGCTGGCTGCAGAGGCAGCTGACTGTGGAACCCCACGGGGGCCCAGGGATAGTGCTGGGTCATGAGTGGATGGAGTCAGGGTCCAGAAAACTCTGGTAATATTGTCCACTGACTGATGGGTGAAGCAAGGGTGTTAGTGCTGGTCTACTGGTGGGCAAAGCCATGTCCTAGAGTCCAAATGCAGGGCCCAGGGGTCCCAGGGCTGGTCTTGGATTGCTGTGGGTGGGTGCGGTTCCTGACACAGTTGGGTCTGGGGTGTCTCAAAGTTTGCGTTGGCCTGCTAGTGGTTAGGGCTGGGGCCCAGCTGCTCCCCAGGACAGGGTCTGGCCTACTGGTGGCAGGCTAGGTCTTCAGGCTCTGGGATTGTGGTTTTCTTGCATCTAGTGTCTGCCCCCTTGTGGATGAAGCTGGCCCAGAGGCTAGAATAGGCTTCCTGGAGGGCAGCATCAGGGTCCAGGGGATTCTGGGGCTGGTACCTGCCCACTGGTGGGTGGAGCTGGGTCCTGGGCCATGTCCAGAGGCAGCTATGGGCTCAGGTGGTCTTAAGGTAGCCAGTCTGCTGGTGGGTGGGGCTGTGTCCCTGCCCAGTTAGCTGCTTGGCCTGAGGCATCCCAGCACTGTTGACTATAGGCTGTTGGGTGGGGCCAGGTGTTGGTGCTGATGAGCTAGAAGGAGAGTTTCACAATGGCATTTGCCAGTACCAGCGTCCACATGGTAGGAGCTCCCCAAAATGGCTGCCATCAGTGCTTGTGTTTCTAGGGTGATATGCAGTTGCCTCCTGCCTCTCTGGGAGACGTTCCAGGATCAGCAGGTATGTCTGACCCAGGCTCCTATCAGATTACTGCTTCTGCCCTGGGTTCCAGAGCATGTGAGATTTCATGTGCACCCTTTAAGAGTGAAGTCTCTCTTCCTCCCGCCCTTTGGCTCTCCTAAAAGTAAGCCCCACTGGCCTTCAAAGCCAAATGTTCTGGGGGCTTGTCTTCCTGGTGCAGGACTCCTGGGCTGGGGAGCCTGATATGGGGCTCAGATCTCTCACTCCTTTGGGAGAACCTCTGCAATGTAATTATCCTCCAGTTTGTGGGTCACCCATCTGGGAGTATGAGACTTGACTCTATCGTTGAGTCTGCCTCTTCCACCTGTCTCACTGTAGTTCCTTCTTTATGTCTTTAGTTGTAGAAGATCTTTTCTGGTAGGCTCCGGTCTTTTTCATCGATGGTTTTTCTGCAAATGGTTGTGATTTTGGTGTGCTTGTGAAAGGTTAGCTCAGGGTATTTCTACTCCACCATCTTGGCCGGGGGTCTCTTCATCTGCTTTTCATTCTTTCTCCTGTTCTCCAAACACTATGGTGAAGTGCACAAAACAGATTCTTTGTAAGGAAATCTGCCAGTTTCCATCATTTCCGACCTCCATGGTTATCACTGGAGGGAGATTTCCCTAAGGAAACTATCCTTTGAGTATCTCTTTAGTAGGAGCCCTTTCTTCTTTCCTTGATTCCCACAAGGAAATGAGTTTTTAATATACTGTGACTAGATAATCTGACCTATAAATTATAGCTTATTCATCTTTATCTTGTATTCCCTTAGAGCAGTAAAATTTGCAGTCTTCTTTTTTTTTTTTTTTAAATAAACCAAGACATACATGTTCACATGCAGTACACAAAGGGTTATATACTGTTACCTGGTTAGCTGCAGCTCCATCTCTTTCTCTCTAGAATTGCAGAGGGATAACCTTAAATCAATTTAAAAAAAATAAATGAAGAGATCATTACTTGAGATACATATTATAACTGATCATGACACTTTAGGTCACACACATTGCCTGGTTGAGAACTCAGATAGAAGCCACCTTTCCACTCCTATCTAGGAGCCTGCCCATAGTTCCTCTCTCAGTTCCTGTTTGCTCTGAGGATGATCCCTTTCCTTAAGGGAATACAGAAAAACAAGTGGAAGGGAGACTTTCAGTTCGTGAAAAATGTTTGTTGAATGGCTGTAATGGTATCCTATTGCTGTTATTTTCAGAATTCCAGGAATCTGCAGAACTATTTCACCACAAGATATGACCTAGTTTTATAGTTCTGGGGAGAAATGAATTTATGTCTAGAACTCAGGAGTGAACAAATAACATCAAGAAGAAGAAGCCAAAAGCAACCCACAGAAGACTTCAATATAAAGAAGATAAATTTATCTTCAAAGACATATATGAAAAGTTGGGAAACAATTCATCTGAACTAGAGAAGTGTATTAGACTCTTGAAGTAAAGTGAATGTAGAGACAAGTATATCCCCATATCTCAGGGACCTCCCCATCCCCATCCAGGGAGTGAGAGAATGGGATACTGCATCTCATTTGTCTCAGAATCTTTAGCTATACTGCTGTAATGTTGCTCTGAGGAAGTTTCTAGAAAGTTTTGATTGCAATATATCCACATTTTATAATCCACAAATTAAACTAGTGGATTCAGTAAGAAGCTGCTAATCAGCTGCCACTTCATAATTCAGAGGTAGCTGTATTTTAGTGATGGGTCAAATGATTCACTTTTCATTTACAGAGCGAAAGTGCCCTGGCATCTCCTCCCACCTGACACATGCTTAAGATATGTGGAAAATCATCATAATTTTAACATAAAAAATGTAGTTGGGCAACACTGATTTTCTAAACTATGTGAACACCTGATTTTTAAAACAAACTAATGCTATTTTACTTCTCAGATGATGTTCATCCTTGAATGGTCCAGGAAAAGAAGACCTCTCATCTTCACTCTGTGTGATATCCTGCCATCACAGGGTTTGAGGCTTCTACTTCATATCCTGCATGGACAGTGACGACCTCAACTTTCACCAGCATCTACAGCGGTGGGACACAACCAGGTGACTTTGCACCACCTCAGGGGACACTTGGAAATTCTGGAGACAATTTTGTTGTCACAACTTGGAGGTGCTACTGGCATTTGGTGGATAGAACCCAGGGATGCTGCTCAACATCCTACAACATACAGGCCAGCCACCCACAACAAAGAATTATCCAGCCCCAAATGTCAATCGTGCTGAGATTAAGAAACCCTCATGTAGAGTAGAAAAGGATCTAGAAAACAGGGGAGCAAACAAACCTGTTTGCTTCCTAAAATTAGGCATTAGTTTCTCTCTCTTTGGCTGCTGCCTCAGCACAGAGAGACAGAACTCAGTTTCAGGCAACCAGGAATTCCTGATGGATTATCTTCAGCTGGTTGAGCTTCTACGTTCCTTTCCTTTCTTTCTACTCTACAAATCAAGTCCTGTGAGAGAGCTGCCTGAGTTCCATCACAAGTTCTCTCAGGCTGAATTTAGATCTCAGCACTCTGCCTAGTCAAAATTCAAATTAAGGCAGCAAAAACATGTAACTTCCTTGAAACAGAGATTTCTGAAAGCAGGGGCAATGAACCTTTGAAGTGAGGCCCTGAGGAATGAAACTTTGATGGAAAAGAATGTTTTCTTGCCAGGCCCCTTCCCACACTTTTTGCATGTTGACCACTGCCTCCCTGGCACTTTGGACCTTCTGTGCCTGTATTACATTTTGTTATAGAAAACTTGATTTTAGAGTTCTGACCATTCAAAAGAATGATTGAATATACATTTCCTATGCTGTTGTCTGCCTAGTTTGCCAAAGAATGCGAGTATAAGGGAAAATGGATAAAAAGCCATACATCAGGTTTTAAAGATTAGTACATAGCACATAATGGGCCTTCAATAAATGTTTGTTGAATGAACGGATGAATGAATGGATAAATGAATGGGAGGGAACGACAGGAGCCTGTGAGTATGGGCAAGGTGGCTGGGTCTAGTTTCTTAAGGGAACTACATTAGGCTTTACCAGCCTGCCAAGTCTCCATCTGGGAAAATAAGTGGTGACAGTAGACTTGAGGCAGATGAATGTGGGAGAATACACACGGGTGGACAAACCCATTGCTCTAGTATCAAAACAATCTGATTCTTACTAGTCAGGAATTATCAAATTCTCAAAATCTTAGAGGTGGAAGGACCTCAAAATCCTCTTTCCTAGTCCTTTCACTTTTCAGGTGAAGACCCAGAGGCCCAGGGTGAAGTGTGGGTAACTGGCTATCCTCAGGCTATATAACTTGCTCAAAATCACACTGGTAGTTGGAATAAAGTCTAAAGGTAATTTAATTGCTAAAGAGCAAATTCCCAGGGGACTTCTGAAATAACTGCTGCATTCCCAGCTTGTTCCCAAACGGCCTTTTGCAAGAGAATAATGCTGAACCAAACTGAGAAAGTAAACTGTGAAAGCATAACGACTCCCAACCCAGGTTAATTCTTTGGCCTTGTCCATGACCACACAGTGATACGTGCAGAGGCATTAGACACCAGATGCTATTAACTGAAGTAAAAAACGAGAATATGATGGACACCACAAACATCTAGGGAAGCTCAAATCCAGATGCCAAAAGCTAAAACATTTCAGAAGTATTAACAATTTGAGGGAATAAGTCAAACTTCAAGGAGAAGTACTGGCTACCAGCTATACCCAGATTTGTTGGAAGTGTACAGTGACCGCAATCTGTGCATTGTCAATTGGGGGATGGGGCGTGCAGGGGGTCATTACTGCAATAATAAGGCTTCTGCCTGATGGCATCTGTGATGTGCTTTGGTTCTATTAATGAAATTTGTAATTCCTAATCTCCCTCCAGCTGGTAAAGTCTCCATACATCCAACCAGCTGCTCTAATTCAGACTGTCTTACTATACGCCTGAGCACCTTGCTCCTTCTAACACTGGCTTATTTCCTCTTTCACATCAATCATCTCCAGGAGTTTCAGTATGGGAGCCATGAGTAAAAATTAACAGTCACAAAAACAGAACCTTAGAGATGCTCTCTTGTCTTTCTTTAAATTCTATCTCTCTCGAGCATAAATTCTTCTTTCCCATGAAGCTGTCTTTGAGTGGTCCTGTGCACTATGATTTTACTCTTCTCTAGTCTATACATGCAATTTAACACAAAATCGCACGTTGTTTTTGTCTACTGCTCCTCATTGCTGAGCACTTGGACAGTTTGAAGATGACGACAAAATAAGGATGGGGGCCTAGGCAGTCTCTGGAAACTTGCTCTTAAGAGGATCAAGCAGACATTCCCAGGAAGCTTTGTTTACTGATAGCATCTTCTGGGCCAAAGCAGTTAAGTCACAACTTAGAAGGGGGGTGTCTGTAGTTACCACTATGGGAGCCTCTGTGTCTAATGAACGGCAAGGCTCCCCCAGATAATGATATGCCTCTCTCTTCTCAAAGTCATAATTTCACCTGCAGCATTATCTTATCTCTTCAGTTCAAATCTAATTGCCTGGCCTAAGAAGTATCCTTAGCATTTTCAATTATAAAGTCCCTTACCCAAAACTCTAAAGGATACTTCGAATAAGAACTTTATGGATAGCTTAGTCCTATATCCCTTCTTTATAATAAGCCAAAAGTGATGCTCAGTTAATCTAGCCTGTAAGCAGTTCATAGCAAACTGAAACCATTTCCTTTCTCTCTTTGCCTTCCATATTTGCAGTTCCCAAAATTTATTTGTAACCATTATGTATCATTATAAGGAGAACTATTAGGCTTTGACGGATAAAATTCCAGGACCTTATGGTACTTAATATGACTTTGATGAGTCAGATAACCGTATACGACCCAAGTGGTAGGTCCAGGTCTCATACCTAGGGTAGGTGAGACTGGAAATGTGACAAGTTTACAGCATAAAGACAGCAGTTCCTATTTAGAGGCAGTAGGTACCCCAGAAGAAGCCAAGTCACAGACTGCTAAATGAGGATCTATGAGAAAAATGACAATTGTCTTCAGTTCCTCTCACCTTCCCTTTTATCCATTTTCTCCCATATAGCCCAATCAACGGTCCTCTAGACCCTGACTGAGTATTCTGTCTTTCCACCATTCTTTCCATCACAACTTCCCCACAGGCACCCCCTCACCCCAAGAAAACAATGCTCCCTGGCATCTAGGCACACATGAGAAGGTAATTTCTCGACTACCTTTTTCATTAGCTTAATGTACTGTCTTCCCACAGAGGTAAATAATCCTCACTTCACTGAAGTAAAGCAGGAGTAAAAATATCCAACTAGTGAGAGATCCTTGGGGTGTCAAGTGTAGACCAAGGACTCTCACTGAGGGTGCGGGGGTGCTCTTTAACAATACAGGCATCACCACTTCCACCCCAATTGCGGGAGTTAAGAATCACTGTGTAACGTGAGACATATTTGAATATGTTACCTTCATAAACATATAACTACTGTGGAAATGTGAGGTCTACTGACGCAAATAACCATCTTTAGAGAAAGGAAATCAAGTGCCTCCTAGGTCTCAAACATCATACTAGGTATTTGTCTCATTCAGTCCTTATCTTATAAGGTGGGTATCACCTTGACCCTAGCACCATCACCATCACCATCACCATTTTACAGAGGGGAAAACAGGTCCTGAGAGGTTAAGTAACTTATTTACCAAAGATCATATAAGCCAACAGGTTGAAAAAGCATTCAAACTCAAATCTCTCATGACAACCCATACTATTTCTGAAAAAGTATGGTCATGTGTAAAAGTGCTATAAATATCTGTAACGTTATATAAATATTGGCTATTGTGTTATTATATATATTAAACTATAAGGACTCATTGGGAGCTTTCAGCTTCATTGCTCATGAAGATCTGAAGCCATCTGTAAGGAAGACGGCCCTTCTCCCTGGAGGAGACTGCAGTGATTCCTAAATTACACTTGCGCATTTCCACCAAATCCCTTCCCTAACTCACAAAGGGGCTGGCAGTGAAATTGTAAGCCTCCTCCTAACTCACTCTAACGTCACCTTCATGTGTTCCCAAAAGTTCCTTGGGGACTGTCTCCAAGACTTCAGAAGATGGTTGTAATCTGCTATTACTGTCTTTACCAGATGATCCAAAATGTCTCTTGAGACCAGTTTATATGTTCCATGTTGTTTGGCCTCAAATATACCTGGAAAGAACATGTTTAATTATTATAAGTTCTTCCTTGAATTCACAAATGTTGAGCACTGGACCACAAATGGTCCTGTCCACTCTGCCAGGACCAACCACACTTTTTATGCAATCAAATCTATCAATTTTTTCCATTTTTAAAAGGTTCTTCTTTTAGTACTTATGTTTACATATGTTTAAACATGGCTTCTGTACCCTGGATTACATTAAAATATTAATCTTTATATTTTAGTATTTCCATGTTTCTTTTTCAACATTTAAATCTTTATTCCATCTGAAGTTAATTTTTTGTATAATCTGTGAGGTAAGGGAGTTAAATGTTGTTTTTTCAAGTGATTCTCCAATACTATTTCTTAATTAACTCATCCTTACCCCTACTGACTTTTTAAATATTTTACTATATTGCATGTTCTTATATGTATACTTATATCTGTTTTTGAACTTTTGATAACCTGTGAGACCTACAATTTTAACCAGTATATATAGGAAAGGAAAAAGAATAGTTACTTGCAAATATATTCACCCAGCTATTCCCTGGAGATGGCGGTGGGTGGCTCAGACAACAGAAATTTATTTTCTCATAGTTCTAGGTGCTAGAAATCCAAGATCAAAGTGTCAGCAGGTTTGGTTCCTCCTAAGGCCTCTTTTCTTGGCCTGCAGATGGCCACCTTTTCAATGTGTCCTTACATGGTCTCTTCTCTGTGTACATGCATCCTTGGCGTCTGTTCCTCTTCTTATAAGGACACCTGTAATATCAGATTAAGGGCCACCCATATTACTCCATTTAACCTTAATCACCTCTTTAAAGGCCCTATCTCCAAATACAGTCACATTCTGAGGTACTGGGGGTAGGACTTCAACATATGAATGTGGGGGAACACAGTTCAGTCCGTAACACTGGCACAGAAGAAGTAACTAATAAAATTAGCTATTATTAAGTATTAAATATGGGTTGGGAAGGGCAACTGAATATCAAGGCAACCATAATAGGAAAGATGTGACCAACTTATTTTTTTTCTCCCTATTTGACCAAGAATAGATGTTTAATATTTGAACAGTTGGGACACAAGATAAAGCCTTGTCCAAAGAGCTACTGCTTCAAACCAGGTCAGAGGACACTTGAAGACTAGAGCACAATGGCTCAGCAGGTGGATGCTGTTAAGGGAACTGAATTGGCTAATGGCCTCCGCAAACCACAGGTTACTATTTTAAATGTCACAAAAGACCACAGAGCGTGAAAAGATGAAAAATAAAACCAGTGTGGGTCCAATCTTCAAACAAGTAGAATTGAGTGACAGGGCAGTTTGGCTCCATGTGACTAAACTAAATTGCTGAGAACTAAGGCTGTCTTTGGGCTAGATGTAGACTACAATCTTTTCTGTCCTGGGGCTCTGAGGATAGAAAACAGCTTTTTTCTTTTTTCTATCCTTCTCACTAAAATCCTTTTCGCAGTCCTTGTAGAGTGAAACATCTCTGTGTTGGTCAAAGTCATGCAAAAGGGACACAAACAAAACAAAGTCATGCAAAAGGGACACTAACTCTAGCGCTACAGAATGTAAATATAAGAGGGCTTATTTGACACCACATACAAAAATAAACTCAGAATGGATTAAAGACCTAAATGTACTACCAAATATTATAAAGCTCCTAGAGGGAAACAGAGGCAGAACACTCTTTGACATAAATCACAGCAATATCATTTTGGATCCATTTCCTAATGTAAACGAAACAAAAGCAAAAATAAACAAATGGAACCTAATTAAACTAAAAAGTTTTTTTTTTTTTTCCTTTTTTTGTGGTACACGGGCCTCTCACTGTTGTGGCCTCTCCCGTTGCAGAGCACAGGCTCCGGACGCACAGGCTCAGTGGCCGTGGCCCACGGGCCCAGCCGCTCCGCGGCATGTGGGATCTTCCTGGACCGGGGCACGAACCTGTGTCCCCTGCATTGGCAGGCGGACTCTCAACCACTGCGCCACCAGGGAACTTTTTGCACATCAAAGGAAACCATCAACAAAATGAAGCCAACCTACTGAATGGGAGAAAATATTTGCAAATGATATGACCAATAAGGGATTAATATTAAACATATATAAACAGCTTATATGACTCAACATCAAAACACAAACCCAATTAAAAAATGCGCAGAAGAATTTGCAGCAACATGGATGGACCTAGAGATTATCATACTAAGTGAAGTAAGTCAGAAAGAGAAAGACAGATACCATATGATATCACTCATACATGGAATCTAAAACATGACACAAATGAACTTATTTATGAAACAATAGCAGACTCACATAGAAAACAAACTTATGGTTACCAAAGGGGAAAGGGAGATGGGGGGAGAGGGATAAATTAGGAGTTTGGGATTAGCAGATACGAACTGCTATATATAAAATAGATAAACAAGGTCTTACTGTATAGCACAAGGTACTATATTCAATATCCTGTAATAAACCATCAGCGAAAAGAATATGAAAAAGAATATGTATACGTATGTATAACTGAATCACTTTTCTGTACAGCAGAAACTAACAAAACATTGTAAATCAACTATATTTCAATTGAAAAAATGGTCAGAAGAACTAAATAGACATTCTTCCAAAAAGGAAATGCAGACGACCAACAAGCACATGAAAAGATGCTCAACATCGCTAATCATCAGGGAAATGCAAGTCAAAACCACAATGTGATATCACCTCACACCTGTCAGGGTGGCTATCAACAAAAAGAACACAAATAACAAACGTTGGAGAAGATGTGGAGAAAAGGCAACCCGTGTACACTGTTGGTGGGAAGGTAAATTGGTGCAGCCACTGTGGAAAACAGTATGGAGGTTTCTGAAAAAAACTAAAAATAGAACTACCCCGGCAATTCCACTCCTGGGTATGTACCCAAAAAAAACAAAAACACTAATTTGAAAAGATACATGCACCCCAATGTTCACAGCAGCATTATTTATAATTGCCAAGATATGGAAGTAACCTAAATGTCCATCAATGGATGACTGGATAAAGAAGATGTGGTGTATATATATACAATAGAATGCTACTCAGTCATAAAAAAGAATAAAATTTTGCCTATGCAGCAACATGGATGGACTTAGAGGACATTATGCTAAGTGAAATAAGTTGGAGAAAGACAAATACTATCACTTATATATGGAATCTAAAAAATACAACAAACTAGTGAATATATCATAAAAAGCAGCAGACTTACAGATATAGAGAACAAACTAGTGGGTACCAGTGGGGAGTGGGGAGGGGCAATATAGGGGTGGGGAAGTGGGAGATACAAACAACTGGGTATAAGATAGGCTCAAGGATGTATTGTACATGAGGAATGTAGCCAATATTTTGCAATAACTGTAAATGCAAAGTAACCTTTAAAAATTGTATTAAATTTTTTTTAAATTTTTTGAATTAAGAAAAGAAGAGGGCTTATTTGGGGAACAAACTTCCAAGCAGATTTGAAGGAGCAGAGCAATCCTCTGAGCTGTTGTTAGAGTAGAATGCTTAGGCTGGGCATAGCTGCACTGGACTCATCAGGGCCAAGCATTCAAGTAGAGAGTAGTCACCCAACTCCCATTACAGTACAGAGTGACATTTCTGCACACTAATGCTCTATATATTTGTAGGAAAAGAAAGAGCAGGCAACTATGATGCTATGGAAGACCCCTGAGGAAATGGCTTTGTTAGAAAGGGTATCCTCCAAAGCTCAGAAGCTTGTACTAGGTCATTCTCCTGTCAAGGGCTTCCAGGGCCCTCCAGAGGTACAGCCTGCTCAGTCAAGGAAAAAGAATAATCACATTACCTATCTATCAGCCATTGTAGGGAGGGTCAGGCAATCCTCAGTATGTATAAATGTCATTGGACTATTGGTCAGTTGAAATGGCAGCACAAAGGGTGACCAACTTTGTTTAAGAGCTTTCACACGGGTGTGGCCACACTTAGCCAGCTCCCTGCCAGGGGTGGAAAGAAAGGCCTACAGGACTCTGCTCAGGTTTGTATTAGGACCCAAGCTGTGATTTAAAAACAAAAACAAAACAAACAAACAAAAAACCCTCTGGAGTTAGACTGCCAGAAAGGGCCATGAAAGTGGATCTCTAAGTTCTCTTGTCATTTGAAGACCACCCACAGTCTCTTATTCCCAGAGCACAGATAGCTTCTGAGTTCACTAAATGATCAATTCCTTCCCTTTGACTTTCCTCTCTGCTTCAGATACTCAATTGCTCTCTGGGCAAATGATGATCTAGAATCCTACCATTAACAGTATGAAAATAGTAAAGATGTCTCAAACATATATTATGGAGCAGATGTAATTTACACCAAAGGAAGAGGGTCATTTTAACTGAAAGATCACATACATTTTTGGTAGTTACCAAAAAAATCTGATAATTCTCAAATTTTTATCTCCAGTTTTCATCACCTTCTCTTGATACAGACATGTTCCAACTACTGACTGAGTACCTCCATCTGAAGTTATTTCATTCTAAACATATCCAAAACAAACTCATTTTTGTGAGTTGCAGTATCTACTTAAGTCATCCAAGCTAGAGGTCTCAGAGTCATCTCTGATCCCTAACACATCCTTATTAATTGGTCATCAATTCTTGTCAATTATACTCCCCAAATGCCTCTATAATCCATCTACTCCTCTTCATCCTTATTGTTGCTGCCTAATTCAGCATCTTCTCTTACGTGAACAACTGCCCAGCCTCTAAACTAATCCTCTTGCCTCCAGTTTCATTTTAATTTTTGATTTTTGATCCAAGAACCACCCCTTTGAGGCATGGTAGAATTTAAGACTGACTTCTTCTGAACAAAGTAATTTGCTTCAGGAGGAGAAAAGCAAGAATTCATTAGGCCTGATTTGCAACAGAGGAACGACAGAGTTAAGAAATAGAGGAACAAGTCTTTCCGGGTCAATGTGGCATGATGCTGTGGTTTGATCCAATGATTCTGGCAGAGTACTATGCATGTTATTGAGAGGAGAGGGAGGGAGATTTCTTGATGGGAGATAGAAAGACAGAGGGAAAATGGCTGCTCAACGAGTGAGTTAAATTAGCTAAGAATCTAATAAGATTCGAAATGGGTGGCTATTAGCTTCCCTTAATTAATGTGCAAAATAACTTGGGTACGTACCTACTCTAAAAATTATATATAATTTTTAACTTATAGAGAAAAAATTACTCCTAAATCCACCACCCTAATAATGATTACTATGTCTGTGCATGCCCTTTCCAGCCTCTGTCCACTGCACACACAGCTGCAATCATAGCCTTCATCTTGGGTAAACATATAGAATTATATACCAAAAGATTTGACAAGTTAGAAAAACAAACAACTGACCTTACTTAATCTCAAGCATTTCACTTGAGGAATTTTCAATCTGGAGTACATCATTCATTAGAGAGTAGCTCCTGCTGCTGAAGAGTGAAGTTGCAGCTTGGGTTGTACCTACACAATATTATACAAAAGAGAAGTGCAGAATTTGGTAAGGTGCCGTAGATCTAAAATTAGTGGACCCCAGATTTGGGGGAAATGCCTAAAGTCAAGAAAATAAAAAAAGAGACTCTCTTACCTTCATAACACATTCTGGCTTTTATTAGCAGCATCCTTAAAAAGGAGTTAATAATGTCTACTTCACAGGGCTTTTGTGAGGAGTAAGTGTACTGTAAACTATAAAAAATGATACAAATGTCAGGAAAAATGCTTAATATCACTCATAAGTCTCTCACCAAACTCCAAACTTCCTATCTTGGTATCTCCCCACCCCACCCCACCCCCGGAATGCTATAATACAGAGGCAGAAAGACAGTTCTGTTGAAGCTGAGAGAAATAACAAACCAATTTCTCCTGGGATTGTCAGGGACATTTCACCAAGAGTTTTACAGGGGTAATAATGGGGATCTGGGAGCTATATTTAATATTTATAAAAATCTAACCTGAAATTATACTGTTATCAGCAGTAAAGCTTTACAAGATAAATAATGCATCAAGATTTTATTTCTTGTTGTTTTTCCTTTTAAATGGAATTATATAAAACAAGTATGCATCTCATAGAAAAATTAACTGTTGCTTTATTTAATAAATATTGTGTGAGGCCCCATAATAACCACAGAGGACAAAGAGATGAATAAAATAAGTCATAATCCTTGCCTTTAAGGAACTCACAGTGCAATGAAGACAGATTAAGTTTAATGCACAGGTATAATAATACATGGCAAGGGCAATAATAAGGACAATCACAACAAAGGGAATAAATGCAGGACTCTTAACCTAGGCTTGAGTGGTGCTGAGTAGTCAGGGAGGGCTTCCTGGAGGAAGTTAAACCTTAGAAGACTTCTGGGAGTTATCCAGGGAAAGGCTGTGTGTGAAGGAAGATGGGGAGGCACAGGAGTGACAGAGATAGGATGTGGAGATGATAGCATTTAACCCCAACTTTTATTTCAAAAATGTTCACACCTAGAAAACACTTGAGAAAATAGTGCAATGTAGTGCAATGAGTGTCTATATTCTGTTCACCTAGATAATATGGGTTGGGGTAGGGGAAGAGAGAATGAATGCATGAACTAATTAATTTGGCAAATGTTAATAATCAATTAGTGGTAGAGAATTCTAACATTCTTGAGATGCTCCTTTTCCCCCAATCTATAAATGTACATCTTTCAGTTATCTTTCCTCTATTTTTTCCTCCTCTCCACTCTTTGGAAACTTTGGAGATTAACTGGTTATAAAAACATTCTGTTATGCATACTCTAGGAATACCTAGTCCAGTAAACCAGTGTGTCTCAAACTGTTTTTTGTGACCAACCCCCTAAGGCACATTTTCAGACATTTATTTTCTAGTTGCCTCCCTCAGGAAATTTTAATATACAGATATACTATATATCTGGTCCCTCTTTCTCTCTCTCTCTTTATACATTAAAGAGTAAGATTTTTTTATACCCCAAGAATGAAAAAAATGCCCACTTACAGGCAATGTCACTACCACTGAGAACACAAAAGAGGAATAAATCAGATTATAAACTCCTATTTCAATTAGTTTTTAGAAACAATATTATCATATGAATCACTTATATAAATTAAAGTAAGATAAACCCTAAGATTTCTAACAAAAAAGTTGTTAACTCCTAATGTTCTATTTCAGTTCTTCTAAGAAAATGTTTTTTTATTGTAAGCCACTTGGCCATAGACCCCGTATTTATATGCTCCAGAGAACCTAGTATGGTGGTAAAAGACCTAATAAGTCAATTATCATCTGGTCCTGACAAAATGAATTAAATAACATAAGTCCCTGTTGGGAGGGGTTAGGGGAGGAGCATTGCGATCCCAAGTAGTTTGGGGGCAACAGAAGGACCTAATCAAGGCAAGTGCTGAAGAAGGAGAATGCTCTTCGTAGGAGGCAGAGAAACGTAGGTGTTTGAATGAGAATGTTGTATTGAAGAAAAACTCTACCAGTAACACTGTTTACCACAGTCTAGAGCAGTGCTGTCCAGTAGAAATTTAATGTGAGCAGTCTATGTAATTTTATTTTAGAAGGCAGATTTAAAAAGTGAAAAAGAAACAAGTGAAAATAAATTTAATAATAGATTTTATTTAATGGATTTTAATTAAAATATTATCACTTTTAGATAAATGAACTATAGTACATTTCATACACTGGAATGTTATTCGGTGCTAAAAAGAAACGAGCTATCAAGCCATGAAGACATGGAAGAATCTTAAATGAATATTATTAAGTGAAAGAAGCCAATCTGAAAAGGCTACTCACTGTATGACTTTCTGGAAAGGGCAAGACTATAGACAAAAGTTGTCAGTGGTTTGGGGAGAAGAGGTAAACAAGTGAAGCACAGTGAAACTATTCTGTATGATACTATAATAGTGGATACATATCATTATACATTTGTCAAAACCTATAGAATGTACAACACCAAGAGTAAACCCTAATGTAAATATGGACTTTGGGTGATAATTTGTATCGATTATAACTAATCAGTTATAACAAGTGTAACTCCCTAGTGCACGGTGTTGATGGTGAGGGAGGCTGGTGGTGGGGGGGACATAGAGAACTCTCCACATTTTTTGCTCAATTTTTCTGTGAATCTAAAACTACTCTAAAAAATAGTCTATATTTAAAATATATATTATATAACATGTTAATGTGCAATCAAGATAAAATATTATTAAATGAGATATTTTACATTTTTTTCATAATAAATCTTTGAAAACCAGCACGTATTTTACACATACACCACTTCTAATTCATATTAACAACATTTCAAGTGCTCAAAAGCCACTTATAGTGAGTGGCTCCCATACTGGATAGTGTTAAGTCTAAAGCAGTGGCAGCACCAAGCCACACTGGATACATATATAAAGAAAAAGTGTTTTGCTCTGCAACTGCAGCTTCCAAACAACCCTTTGAATCTTCTTTCCACCCAGATTGCTGGCTCTCAGCTCCTCTCACATAGATATTCAGGAGCATCTTGCCAGAGAGTCCCCTCCCCAGTCCAGCCCTCCAGACAGTATCACTCCAAAGACTTTCTCTTATGGGACTCTGTCTAAAAAGAGGCACAGAACACTGAAGAATAGAAGGAATTTATCACACCAGAGTTTCCTGAAAATACCTCATTAATATTAGGTGTACTCCTCATTCATAATGGGAGAAAAACTTTCAAGTCCTGTACACTGTGCAAGAAAATGTAGAATTTATTAAAATGCACAGCAGATTTAAATGCTACCTAGAAAATAGGTACTTAAAAAAAAAGTAGTTTTTGTTATTATGGAAATAAATAACTAGGCTTTGCCTCAGTGGGGATTATTTGTATTTCCTTGCAACTAGAAACATTATTTATTTATATTTCCTAGCGACATTCCTGGAACTAATGTACAGACCTCTCTGTATGCCATGAAACATTATAATCTACTCATGCTCTACATGCTATTACCAAGATGCGGTGCACTTTAGCTCAGAAAAGTTAGCTGTCATTTGAATTAGAAAAGGCACTATGTTAAATCAGTCTGCCTTTTCATATTCATCATTTTCAAGTTCTATCACTCACAGAAATGAGGAAAAAAAAGCATTTATTTGCTTACCATTTCTAACAGCTCTTCCAAATGAAGGGAAAGGAAAAAACCAGAAAGTGGACCAATTATAACAAAATAAAAGGGCAGTCCCACAGAATCCTGCAAAGAAAAAAGAGCATGACATAAAGCAGAATGCACACATATCATGTAAGCTTTATTTATACTTACAAAAATCATTATTAAATGTCTAACTCCCATCTGAGTCCTCTTTGAAATAAAGGAAGAAATTTAAAAATATATAAAATTGGTATTTAACTGTATATGGCATTTTTAAAACTAAAAAGTCTACATGAAAAGTCAAAATTTTTCCATCTTTATATCTAAATCTTTTCAAATAAGTATCTTAATTTAATAAAATGACATGATTACCTGGGATTTGATTTAAAATACTCCAACAAAGAAAAATGATAATAAAAGTTGGAGAAATATGTAAGAATGACAGAATGCCATTAACTGATGAAGCTGAATGATGGTTACTTGGGGCTGTGTTATACTTTTCTCTCCACTTGTACACAGCTTATATCTAAAGTTGCCCAGATAAAAAAAGTTCAAAAATTGTTGGTGGTAAGTTTTAAAATATATGAGTATCTTTAACAACAGCAACAACAGAAAAGTTAATTGGTCATCTCTGACTCAAGGCATGGCATGGGAGATTTACTATTTACTTACGCTTTCTTAATTGTTCACCTGTTTTTATCAAACATTATTTTATCAATGAAAAAAAGTCTATATACATACAATGCATATATGTATGTATGTAACACACATACACCCCCAGACAAGTACATACACGTGCATATATATGATACATATACATTTTTAAATAATATATATGTAAAATACATAATTATATATATAATCACATTCATACACATGCGTGTGTGTGTCTTGTTAAGTATAGAGCATTGAACTCTTCCTGAAGATACTGCTATGCATTTAGCTCTGCACCTAGTCAGCTGTGGGTCCTTAGGCAAGTCACTTCTGAGTCTTCCTAAGGGTAACACATAAATGAGAAAATACATTTGAAAATGCCTAGTGCAGCGTCTGGCACAATACAGGTATTCACTTAGTGCTGGTTTAAATGACATTTAATATGTGGGGAGAACCAGATTCATTATGGAGGTAGGCCTGCCCCTAACATTTGAGGGACCATGAGCAAGAGGAGAAACAGACGCAAACAGCCCCATGATCTGTTCTTCTCCTTCCACCCAACAGAGGGGCCTCACACACATTTGTGTGGCTATCCCAACAAACTTGATCAAGCTCCACCACCCACAAGAGCTGGCCTTTACCACTCCTGAGGCCGAGGTGTGGGCACACTTATCCTGTCTATAACCGAAGAAGAGCCAGCACAGGCCCTGGAAGTGGGCTTCCAGCTATCTGTCAGGGAATTTCAAGAATCCCTGGTAGCTAGAGTATCTTCTGGAATGTGTGTGTGTCAATGGGCAGTGGGGCGGAGTGGAGAGTAGTGGGGAGACGTACTCTTAGAATATCTTGGCCCCTGGGAAGGGATGTAACTGGAGAAGGGCCACAGTGGGTCCTTTCAAAGCAAAGGACCCAGGGCAGGGGACCCAGGGGCCTGGTTTAAAAGCAGCACCGATTAGAGACAAGGTGTTGTATTGAATCACTCAACAAAACAGGAGTCAGAAAACATGGATTCTTGCCCAGTTCTACCACTAACGTCTTGTGTGACCTTAAGCCAATGTCTTTACCTAGCCATGCCTCAATCTTCTCATACATCCATTCAATAAATAATTATTGGGCTCCAACTATGGGACAGGCATGCATCTAGATACTGTGGATAGACATAGAATTTAATAGACAATAGTCCTTGCCCTCAAAGACTTACCATTTTGGTAAAGAATAAGCCATGAAGATATCTAGGGCAAACATATTCCAAACAAACGGTCTCTTCCATATCAAAATTTTCATGATTAATCTTGGAAGTTGACACGTTCATTAAATATAAATCACAAAAGAATCCTTAAAGGAAAAAAAATAGCATATGTTAAATTATAATGCAACATTATAAAGGGTGCAAAGCATGACTTTTATGATCCATTCTCTAATATAACAGAATGAGCACTCCACAACTGCTGCTCTAATTTGAATCACGAGAATCATCACCAATCTCCAAATATGCCATTTTCTTTATATTATTACTGATTTAATTTAATCATGTATATTTTATATAGAAGATAAATTTATGAGATATGATCACAAAGTATTTATCCACATTAATATAATGTATCAGATGCGTTTTAAAAGGTTAGTGAATTTTAGTACATAATATAGCAAAGGAATTTACACAAAGATATGAATAGAGTGTGCAATAATGTATAAATAGTCTAAGAATAGTTAATATTTATGCCAAACCAATTAAGATTGGGTGCAGCTTCCTGACTATAACAACTATAGAATGTCTGGGGTCATGGCAGAGAATTTGGTCAGATGATTAGGAGTCAAGTGAGAAGAGCCAGAAGATCTTGGATAAGACAGCGAAAAATTTTTTTTCTGAAAAGGTAGGTAGTTAAGTAATAATGGAACTTAGTTCTTGTTTACTTCCAGTCTGACCTAAAAGCAGTTACACAAGGAGAGCCTCAAAGCTCAGATCATTCTAGCCATTGCATCGTACACCTCAAAGTTGAGGAGTTTCCCATTTATCAGAAAATATCCATTATAAGGGAGTATTTATACTTGCTAGATCTCACAATTAGAATCATCTCAGGGTACAGTGAATTTCTAGATGTAAATCAAAGCGCCAATAATGCAATGAGACCAAGTTCTACCTTCTATGGCTCTGTTCAAAATAAACAAGATAGAACAGCGTGCACTGTCCAAGCTTTACCAGTAGCATAGCTTTTTATTGCAGCTACTTCCACTAGATGGCACTAAAGACTCAGGCTCTTGGAAAAAAAAAATCAGAAGGCAAAAATGACCTACTGAAATAAACAATAAATTTCTCCAGTCATCTATCCTATCATTATGATCAGTTTCTTAGAAATTAAACATGAATCTAGGCCATTTATTCACGTATGGAACATTTATTAAACCATACTATGTTTGAGACATGTGCCCAATGTTGGGAATGCAGAAATAAAACACTGTTCCTTGTTCTTAGTGTGGGAGGGGTGGGGTGCAGTGAGGGCAGAAACAGACAAGCAAGTATAAAATTTAAATGCAGAATGTTAAAGACTTACTAGAGGTCATCACAGAGTACCAAGGGTAGCACATAGAGCAGCACATAATAAAGACTTGATCAATGAAGGATTCCTTGAGAAGCTGACGTCTGAAAACTGAGCTTTGACCAATGGGTAGGAATTAACTAGGCAAGGAGAATGAGCAGGGTGTCCTAAGCAGAGCAAGTAGCTTGTACAATCATAAAAGAGGCAGAAGCTCAGGGTGCATGCTGAGGTCAGGGTGGGGCAGTGCAAGAAATGAACTTGGCTGGGCTGGCAGAGGTAGAGTCAAGCCCCTACTAGAAGATAATCTGCATGACAGCAGGGATTTTTGCTTGTTCTACACAATGATAAATCCTGGCACAGAGTCCAAAGTCCCTCCCTTCACAGAACTGATTATTCTAGTGGAGAGCAAGCCACGAAGGCATTTGGGGAAAACATATTCCAGGTGCTTAAATGATATTTGATGAACAAATGAAGGTACAGAATAGCCACTGAAGATCATGATCAAAATGTAGTTTCAGAAAGATCTCTAACAGGATTATAGCGAATGGATTGGAAATAGGGACACATTCGTAATCCAAACAAAGTATGATAAGAATTTGAAGTAAAGCAGGAAGAGCAGGGAGGGAGCTGCTCCCTGCTGTGGGCTGGTGCTTTCACCTCCAATCCCACAACAACCAAGGGAGGATGAAACTTTTTTTGTTTTTTAAAGGGTGGAGGGGGGCTAAAGGGCCCTGGGAAATAACAACGTTTAAAAGCCACATTGAGGAAGAAGTACACCGCAGGGAGAAAGAAAAGGAGTGATCAGAGGGGCAGGAAGAGGAGAGAAGATCAAGAAGAGTGTTATAGCAACCGAACAAGGGAAAGTTTCAAGAAGAAATTGTCAATGTCAAAAGCTATAGCAAATTCTATAGATAATAACTGAAAAGTATCCACTGGATACAGCAAGTGGGAAGTTATCAGAGGCTTTGGCAACAGCAATTTCAGGCAATGGTGAGAGGAAAAGCCAGACTGTACTCTGTTTAGGAGTAAAATGTGAGGAGAAGAATTAGAGAAACAAGTGTAGACTATTCTTTTTAAGAGGCAGAGCAAAATCAGGAGCTCAAGACAGGTTGTAGGGTAGAAGAAGAGAGTGAAGCATGGGTATGAGCTGAAAGAAAATCCACCAGAAAGTATGGTATCAATTACATGTGGAATCTGAAAAAGCCAAACTCATAGAAACAGACTAGAATGGTAGTTACTAGGGGTAGGTGGCAGGGGAAAATAGGAGATGGTGATCAAATGTACAAGCTTCCAGTTATAAGAGGAATAAGTTCTGGGGATCTAATGTACAGCATGGTGATTACAGTTAACAATAGTGTGTTGTATACTTGAAAGTTGCTAAGAGAGTGGATCTCAAATGTTCTCACCACAAAAAGGAAATGGTAATTATGTGGTATGATGCAGGCGTTGGCTATGTTGGTAATCATTCTGTAATACATAAATGTATCAAATCAACAAGTTTGATTTGGTAAGTTTGAATAAGTTTGACACAAACTTATACAATATTATATGTCAAATATACCTCAATGAAGCTAGAAAATTAAATTTAATTAAAAAAAGAAAGTATGAAGAGAGAGGAGAAGGAGGAGGCAGATGAGACTGGGCTTCAGAATACAGATCTTAGGAGAAATGACTGTCCTTGCTCTGAAATAAGGAAGGAGGAAGGATGGTGAGTTGACAGAAACAGCTATAATGTTGAAAGATAAGTCTGACATGGCTCTCTGGTTCACTTCCTATACATTCACTCCATGGCTGGTGGTGATGATCAGGCATACTGTCTAATCCAGACCTGCCTGGTTTCCTGATGGGTCATCTTCCCTTTCTAGTCTTCTTGTCTTTCTTGGGCTACAGGAGTGGGCTGAAACTCCTTAGACACCTTGATGGACCTGGTCACTTACATCAGTCCTGTTCCTCTGATCCCATGACTCTGCACTTCCCTGTAACTATTTTCTGCCTGAGGTCCTCAGAAAGATGAAGCAGTATGTGAGCATGGAACAAAACACTAACTAATGCTGGGAAAGTAGAATCCTTAAATAATCCTCTCCCTTAATATCACCCCATATCACTTATGGTCTGCATTATCCACAGAACTCTTGGTTGCAGGTCATCCCATTTGTTCTACTTTTTTTTTTTTAAATTAATTTATTTATGGCTGTGTTGGGTTTTCGTTTCTGTGTGAGGGCTTTCTCTAGTTGTGGCAAGTGGGGGCCATTCTTCATCACCGTGCGCAGGCCTCTCACTATCGCCGCCTCTCTTGTTCTCTGTGGAGCACAGGCTCCAGATGCGCAGGCTCAGTAATTGCAGCTCATGGGCCCAGCTGCTCCGCGGCATGTGGGATCTTCCCAGACCAGTGCTCGAACCCGTGCCCCCTGCATTGGCAGGCAGATTCTCAACCACTGCACCACCAGGGAAGCCCTGTTCTACTATGAGATCATTTATTTGCCTCATCACTAATAAGTCTATTAGATGTCTACTGTGTAGGCAAAGGATTGGTTGCCAAGGGTTTTTCATCTTAATAAACAAAGAATGTATGTGTGTATGTGTATATATATTATACATATATACATATATCAATACATGCATAATAAATAAAAACGTTTAATACCAGAATGTAGTAGTGAAAAGTACAGGCAGAAGAGCTATTGGAGTCAAATCTGGAGCTCTGAAATAACAGGGAAAGTTTCACAGAAGTAGTGTTAAGCAGCATAACATAGAAGGAAGGGTATGTTTCAGAAATTGGTTGCATTTCTTTACACTAACAATGAAATATCAGAAAGGGAATGTAAAAAAACAATACCTTTTAAAATGGCACCAAAAAAAAAATTTAAATACTTAGGAATAAACCTGACTAAGGAAGTGAAAGACTTATATGCTGAGAACCATAAAATACTAATACAGGAAACTGAAAGATGATTCAAAGAAATGGAAAGATATCCCATGCTCTTGGATGGGAAGAATTAATATTGTTAAAACGGCCATACTAGCCAAAGCAGTCTACAGATTTAATGCAATCCCTATCAAATTACCCATGACATTTTTCACAGAACTAGAATAATCCTAAAATTTATGTGGAACCACAAAAGACCCAGAATTGCCAAAGCAATCCTAAGGAAAAAGAACAAAGCTGGAGGCATAACCCTCCCAGACTTCAGACCATACTACAAAGCTACAATAATCAAAACAGCATGGTACTGGCACAAAAACAGACATATGGATCAATGGAACAGAATAGAGAGCTCAGAAATAAACCTACACAACTACAGTCAATTAATCTTCAACAAAGGAGGCAAGAATACACAATGGAAAAAAGTCTCTTCAGCAAGTGGTGTTGGGAAAGTTGGACAGCCTCATGAAAATCAATGAAGTTAGAACATACTCACACCATATACAAAAATAAACTCAAAATGGCTTAAAGACTTAAAAATAAGATATGAAACCTTAAAACGCCTAGAAGAGATCATAGGCAAAATATTCTCCGACATAAATCATACCAACGTTTTCTTAGGTCAGTCTCCCAAGGCAATAGAAATAAAAACAAAAATAAACAAATGAGACCTAGTCAAACTTATAAGGTTCTGCACAGCAAAGGAAACCATCAACAAAATGAAAAAACAACCTACGGAATGGGAGAAAATATTTGCAAATGATGCAACAGACAAGAGATTTCCAAATCTCTGTAATTTCCAAAGTATACAAACAGCTCATACAACTCAACAACAGAAAAAACCAAACAACCCAAACAAAAGATGGGCAGAAGACCTAAATAAACATTTCTCCAAAGAAGAAATACAAATGGCCAATAGGCACATGAAAAGATATTCAACACTGCTAATTATTAGAGAAATGCAAATCAAAATTACAATGAGGTACCACCTCACACTGGTCAGAATGGCCACTGTTAAAAAGTCTACAAATAACAAATGTTGAAGAGGGTGTGGAGAAAAGAGAACGCTCTTATATTGTTGCTGGAAATGTAAGTTGGTGCAGCCATTATAGAAAAACAGAATGGAGGTTCCTCAAAAAACTAAAAATAGAATTACCATATGATCCAGTAATCCTACTCCTGGGCATATATCCAGACAAAACTATAATGCAAAAAGATACACGCACCCCTATGTTCACAGCAGCACTATTCACAATAACCAAGCGTGGAAACAACCTAAATGTCCACTGACAGATGAATGGATAAAGAAGATGCAGTACATATATATAATACAATGGAATACTACTCAGCCATAAAAAAGAATGAAATAATGCCATTTGCAGCAACATGAATGGAACTAGAGATTATCATACTAAGTGAAGTAAGTCAGAGAGAGAAGACAAATACCATGATATCACTTATATGTGTAATCTAAAATATGACACAAATGAAACCTATCTACGAAACACAAACAGACTCACAGACATAAAGAACAGACTTGTGGTTGCCAAGGGGGAGGATAGGTTGGGGAGGGACGGGGAGGGATGGAGTGGGAGGCTGAGGTTAGCAGATGTAAGCTATTATATATAGAATGGATAAACAACAAGGTCCTACTGTATAACACAGGGAACTATATTCAATATCCTGTGATAAACCATAATGGAAAAGAATGTATATACATGTATAACTGAATCACTTTGCTCTACAGCAGAAGTTAACACAACGTTGTAAAACAACTATACTTCAATAAAAAAAAAAGTCAATTAAAAAAAAGAAGAGGGAGGAATTGGGAGATTGGGATTGACATACATACACTAATGATACTATGTATAAAATAGATAACTAATGAGAACCTACTGTATAGCACACGGAACTCTACTCGATGCTCTGTGGTGACCTAAACGGGAAAGCCGAAAAAGAGGGGATATACGTATAAGTATAGCTGATTCACTTTGCTGTACAGTAGAAACTAACACAACACTGTAAAGCAACTATACTCCAATAAAAATTAATTTAAAAAAAAAGAAAAAGAGAAGGTGTGTTTAAATAATAAAGGTGGAAGAATTCTGAAGACAAAATTGGATAAGGCCAAGAAGTGTTCTTGGCAATGTTTAGGTAAACGAAAAGGCAAGTTTTATGGACCTATTAAGGAATCCAGATTTTATCCTATGGGGATTGGGAGCTACTGAAGCTTTTAGAATGAAGACTGATTTGTATCATATTTTTACAGTTAATTTGGAAAAACTGTATAAATTCAACTGAGTAAAAGTGGAGGGTAGGAATAATTCAGAGACTAGTCTAATACTTGAAGTAAGGGTGATAATGTCCTTATCATCAGAAAATTCTACACAGTAAGGTATTGGCAGTGGGGATGGAAAAGGTATCTGCCTGGATATGGAAAAAGAGAAAGGAGGCCAAGAGCACTATAAGGTTTCAAGCTGGAGGGAAGGGAGAAGGATGATATCCTTGAGAGAATAAAATAGGAAAATTCAAAGAGCACAGTTTGGTGAATAAAGAAGCTCAATGAAGTTTAAGCTATGCAGGGCTTAAGGTGATGGGGCAACATTTGAGCACAGGTTTATAACAGATGGCTGTGACCAAAGCTCAGGAGAGAGGTCAGTACTGAAAAGTGTGAATCTGAGGATCATCTGTATAAGAAGAAAAGGTAAAGTGGAGGAAGGGGAACTAGTGAGGAAGGAGAACATGAGAAGCAGTCCAGGAGACAAGAAGGCCAGGAGAGTATTTCAGAAGGCAAGGGGGAAAGCAAGTTTTAAGGACGAAGAAGTACATAACAATGGTGAATACTAAAGAGACTGTAGTGAGAAAAGGCCAGTGACATGGTCACTTGTGATCCACAAGAGAAGTCTCAACAGGAAAGAGGAGTTAGTTTATTTGGGGGAGGAAAAAAATGGGTGGCGATGGTGATAATGAGAAGACCATGATGAAAGCAGAAAGTGAGATTACTCTTCTGAAATGTAGTGGTGAGAGTCACAAAGGTCAGTAAGTTGACAGGCAGCCTAGTCAAGGGAGGATTTGGTAGAAGAACACGCTAGTAAAGGACTGACTGAAAATGTAGGAATAGCAAGGTTTTGAGAAGGCAGGAAAGGTTGGAATCAAGAGCAAAAGTCCTGTGGGGTTAAACTTGGAAGAGAAGAAAAGCAGTCAGGAGAGGTCTGAAACGAGATGTGATGAATCATAGATTTTTTTAGTAAAAAGTGAGGGAAATGGAATATTACTCAGCCATAAAAAGAAACGAAATTGAGCTATTTGTAATGAGGTGGAATGACCTAGAGTCTGTCATACAGAGTGAAGTAAGTCAGAAAGAGAAAGACAAATACTGTATGCTAACACATATACATGGAATTTAAGAAAAAAAAATGTCATGAAGAACCTAGGGGTAAGACAGGAATAAAGACACAGACCTACTAGAGAATGGACTTAAGGATATGGGGAGGGAGCAGGGTAAGCTGTGACAAAGCGAGAGAGAGGCATGGACATATACACACTACCAAACGTAAGGTAGGTAGCTAGTGGGAAGCAGCCGCATGGCACAGGGATATCAGCTCGGTGCTTTGTGACCGCCTGGAGGGGTGGGATAGGGAGGGTGGGAGATGCAAGAGGGAAGAGATATGGGAACATATGTATATGTACAACTGATTCACTTTGTTATAAAGCGGAAACTAACACACCATTGTAAAGCAATTATACCCCAATAAAGATGTTAAAAAAAAGTGAGGGAGTTGCTTTTCTTACTCAATTAAAGGCAGTTACCTGCTGAGTATATGAAGGATTCAATGCTTAAGAAGCTGGGAAAGGAAAGGGTAAGAGAGGTGCTTGGGCTAGAATCTTAAACGTGGCGTCATGAGACAGAGTTCAAGTCTCAGATGTGTTACCTTGGGCTGGCCACCAAACTTGAGACTTTTCTCAGAGAGTTGTTAAATGATTAAGTAAGATAATAAACATATAAATTATAAAGCACTTCTTAAACAAGAGAAGCCTGGAACATCTACCATGGGAAATATGATAGAGCATAAATAAGAGATGAAGCAAAGCATGACCAGGCATCAGGGAGGGTTGAGATGGAGTTCAGAGCAAGAATATATAGCAAACCCAAGTCTGCACAGTTTTTGTGACTCACCCCAGCATACTGGAGAGGAGAAAGCAGATTCTGAGCCAGTAGGTATGGAGAAGGACAAGAAGTTGAAGAAATCTAGGTAAGGACTATTTTAAGACCTTTGTAGGCATGCGTACTTTGGGAAACAACATGTAATTTACATATAAAAGTGGCATTTGACTCACTGACATGTTATATTTTGGATATGGCCAAACATTTCAATTTTTATTTTACAGTTTCTTTTCATATTTCAGAGTCAAGTTTTTGTTCGTTTGTTTCAGATTCCATATTTCTTAAATCTTAGGCTGCAGGCTCTGTGTCTACAGCACGAAATGGATAATGAAGACATCAATGAGACAGTTGCCCACTGGGTCCAAATCAAGTAGGGAAAGTCATTAACAAAGCAAGCAGTGAGACAGATAATCAGACATCCTACACGGGCTTAAGATAAGGAGAACAAGTGGAGGGTAAGGAGCCAGAGTGTTACCATTTCTGTAATTCTAGAGATACAGGTCCTAGATCCCAGGTGAAGCAAATCCCCCATAAGGCCAAATCAGGAGACCCCTCGTAAGGACACTATAAGAAGACAAAGAAACTGTGAAGGAAAGAGTGCCTGGTGTGTTCATCTTCCCAATAGTTTGTGAGCCCACAAAGGACTTATCCCTCTTTGACATCTTCCACTATCCCACTGTGACCGGTCACGGGCCGCCCCTGATTGATAAAAACAGCGGACAAACTTGCCCTGCTTCTCTTACACAAACTGTAGAATTCTGGACGAAAAACAACCCCTTAGTCATCTGCACCTCTGGCCCCGACGGACGAAACAACGGCTTCTCCAGCCCCAGGGAATCTGGAGTCGAGCTCCCGGGCGCTGGCCGAACGAAGGCAACGCTAGACCTGGGTCCAACGGTCTCCCTGACGCGTCCTCAGAACCAGTCTGGCCCGGAAAATGCCAGGAGCCGGCAAGCCGCTTCTAGAAGCTCTGATAACCAGCACGCTAGGCCTCGAGGACTCCTTAACTAAAATAAGCTGGGAGGCCCAGAGGGGAACTCACAGGCTCTCAGCCGCGCCGAGGAAAAAACACCAGTCGCGGGGCCCGAGGGCTCGGGAACCAGGAAATCACCTCCTGCTTCAACTCCCAGCAAGCCCTAGGGCAGAGCTCGGGACCACCTGACAGCGCCACCCACCAATGAGAGGGCGCAGGCTGGGTTGGTGGGACCAATCCAAGGGCGCAAAGGAGGCCGTACCCGTGGCACATCAGCGCGGCTTTTTAAGTGGTACTCTAGCCTCGCTGGTCGCCACAGCCGTAGAGAGGGAGACAGTCGCCGTGAAATGGTGACGCTGGCTATACTATGCCGCTCACTCCCAGCTTTACTCTTTTTCTCCTCCCAGCCCCAAGCCCTCAGGCCGCCCCGCCTCCCGCCCTTAGTTTGATCCCGCCCCTCCCCGGAGAGGACAGGTGAAGATGTGCAATTTCCAAAGCTTATTGGATGCAGATGGTGTTACTCTGGAGGGTGGCGGGGCCTGCAGCGGCAAGGGCCGCCCCTCTCGGACGGTGATTGGGCTCGCCTGAGTAGCCCCGGGCTGGGATTGGTGCGAGGAGGGGCCAGGGTCGTTGGGCAACTTGGACCTAGGGGTGGGGAGGCGGTGGCAACCGAGGAGCCGGTGGGGTCTCGTAGGCCCCTCGTCCGCCGCGTGCCTTCCGCGGAGGGCCCAGTCGAGGGAAGGAGTGGGAGGCGCCCCTACCTCATCACGCGGGGGCGGGCGTGGCACTTGTCGTGGGGCGGGCGCGGGACCAGTGGGGCGGGCGGTGGGAGGGGGCTGGTAGTGGAGGGTGATGGAGGTGCAGGGGTTCAGGAGTCGACAGAAGGACTAGCTGGAGACCTAAATCTGTAAGCGCTTCCGGGGAGGAGGACTTGGGGAGACAGAGAAGGGCGTGGGCGTGTCTGGTATGGGATGCCTTGCAAAGGAGGGGGCCTTGCTGAGATCCGTGGGTGGTTCCTTTGAGGAATCCTTTTCTTCCTTTTTGCCCTTTGATTTGCCAAAGGGAGAGTCCCCGTGGTCTCTGTTCAAGTTTTGGAAACTTTCTCTTTGGGTGGGCCTAATCACATACTACTTCATTATAGAACTGCCCAGGGCCTTTTCTGATACTGAGCACAAACGTAGGGAATATGGCAGAAAAAAGGAAGCCGCTGCTGGGCTTCGTGAGCAAACTCCCCAGTGGGACCACACCTGGAAACTCAGGCAAGACTCGCTGCCCTTTGTGCATGGGGCTTTTCAAAGCCCCCAGGCTCTTGCCTTGTTTGCACACAGTTTGCACCACCTGTCTGGAGCAGCTGGCACCCTTCTCAGTAGTGGACATCCGAGGGGGAGACTCTGACACAAGCTCTGAGGGGTCAGTATTCCAGGAACTCAAGCCACGCACTCTGCAGCCGCAAATTGGCATCCTCTGTCCGGTATGTGATGCTCAGGTGGACCTGCCCATGGGTGGAGTGAAGGCTTTAACCATAGACCACCTGGCCATGAATGATGTGATGCTGGAGAGTCTGCGTGGGGAAGGCCAGGGCCTGGTGTGTGACCTGTGCAGCGACAGGGAAGTGGAGAAGAGGTGTCAGACCTGCAAAGCCAATCTCTGCCATTTCTGCTGCCAGGCTCATAGGTAAAGATGGGATACCCCACCTGGTGTGGCTTAAGAACGGAGTACAAAGAGGTGTCAAGACAGAGAAATAACCTTGGTGAGCAGATGGCAAGGAAAGCTTGAATTCCATGGAAGGTCAGAGAGCAATATACAGTGTGATTACAGATATTCCAGAACAGTAGTTAACTCCTGCAGCCTTTATATAATACCCATGATAATTATAGCATCAAAGGTTTGCAGAGTCCTTCTCAGTTTACAAAGCACATTTACACTTTCCTTGGATCATCAATCATTTGTATAGTGAATAATTGTACTGGGTGCTAGAGAAAGTGAATGAGTATAATGACAAAGCCCCTGCCCTCGATCTCATTGGATCCTTGCAACTCATAGAAAAGCAGGCAATGTTTTCATCCCTATTTATTATTTGAGGAAACTGAAGCTCAGTAGCATGTGATTTGCCAAGGTCCCATAGCTGGTAAGTAGTGTCTAACAGAACTGAATTTAAAATCCAGATCTTCTGACTGCCTTCTATGCTCTTGCTACTAATCTCTGCTGCCTTCCCAGTATAAGGTGCTGATTAGTGAGTGGGGCACAATCTCAGCCTTTGCCTTGTACCCTAGTGTTACTCTGGAACTTGGTGAGGTGGGCTGGTAGGTGCGTATTGGGGTGTAGATTATGTCTTTTAGGGTGTGTGGTGAACAGTTTGTCACATAAATCACTTTGTCCCCTTCAGACCCCCTTCCCCCATTCCAGAACATCACAGTGTAAGATGGCCAAGGTTTTAGGATTAGCCTACCGTGGTTTTTAAGTTCTGCCTTCCATGTGTTTTCTGGCCTCACCAACAGAACAAGTTAGTAGTCTTCGGTCTTTCTATTTTTAACTTGTATTTGGACTCCTTTGCTGCCAGCTAAACAGCTGGCCCTATTTTGTCTACAACCACTCTTCTGGTGCCGGAATAGGCATGTAAGCTTGATGTTGCTATAATGCTAACGGGGAAAATCTGAACAGTTACCATGGTTTCTAGGGATTTCCCTGAATCTCTAGAGGGCTACAGAAAAGGGGAATTAGAGGCTTGATTTTACTGACCACTGACCACTCTCTCTAATAATGTTGATGACTCTTGTTGAGGAAAATTCTAGCTTGCTGCTTTGGGTGATGTAGGCACTAGTCAAAGGAAATGCTTTACCAGAGTGTTAGGTGGAAGCTGAGGGAGACTGTCGTGGCCAGCCGGCTGCTTTTTAATTGCCTGAGGCTCATTTTGTGCCATCTGGCACAGGTCTGGTCTCTTGCTGCTGGGTCTCCACTGTGCTCTCCCCTCTAGCTTGCTGCAGGAGTAGGCTGAGGGTCTTGCCTAAACTTGACAAATTAATTCTTTGGGGAAAGTTCCAGGATGTAGCCTTAGCATTGCAACCTCTGGCAAAGTCAGGTGCCCAGTCAGAGAGCCCTAGCCTACTGTCATTTAATCCTATACAACAGCCCTTTCAGGTAGGTATTATCCCCACGGTACGGAAGAGGAACTGGAATCCTAGAGGGTCATGTGGTTAGTAAGAGGTTAGAATGAGGAACCGAACCCAGATTTGCTGGACTTCAGAGCCCGTGCTCTTAAAACTGCCGGACTGTTTCCCAAGTAGAGTTGTCCCCTCATTTCCCGTCCCCGACTCTGTTTGCCCCTAGGCGGCAGAAGAAGACGACTTACCACACCATGGTGGACCTGAAAGACTTGAAAGGCTACAGCCAGATTGGGAAGCCCATTCTGTGTCCCGCTCACCCTGCGGAGGAGCTGAGGCTGTTCTGTGAGCTCTGCGACCAGCCCGTGTGCCGGGAATGCATGGTGGGGGGGCACCGGGAGCACCCCTGCGACCTTGCCAGCAACGTTGTCCACAAGCACGGGGACTCCGTGCGGGAGCTCCTCAAAGGCACCCAGCCCCACGTGGAGGCCCTGGAGAAGGCGCTGGCACAGATCAAAGGGACCAACCGCGCCCTGCAGGAACGGGTGGAGGCCGTGGCCGCCGACGTCCGCAGCTTCTCCGAGGGCTACATCAAGGCCATCGAGGAGCATCGGGACAAGCTGCTGAAGCAGCTGGAAGCCATCCGGATCCAGAAGGAGAACTCCCTGCAGCTGCAGAAGGCACAGCTGGAGCAGCTGCTGGCAGACATGCGGACCGGAGTGGAGTTCACCGAGCACTTGCTGACCAGTGGCTCCGACCTGGAGATCCTCATCACCAAAGGGGTGGTCCTGGAACGGCTCACAAAGTTGAACAAAGTGGCATACAGTGCCCGTCCTGGAGTGAACGAGAAGATCACCTTCTCTCCTAAGGAGAAAGCAGGCCTGTGCCGTGGCTATGAAGTTTATGGGGCCATCAATACCAAAGAGGTCGATCCAGCCAAATGTGTCCTTCAAGGGGAAGGTAGGAAGGCATTTCCCACTGGCGTTGAGAGGACAGTGGACAGGACATGGTGTTAAAGACATGTGGCTTTTCCAGCCATGGCCTTCATTTAGCTAGGGAGGGAGACATATGGATCCGATGGACGGTGACCCCACCCTTGTCCTTTTCTTTCTGATTTGTTCTGGTCAGGGTACAGTTAAGATCCCTACAGGGGTGAAGCTTGACCCTTTTCCAGTGGAGAAAAGTAGTAACTACCAAGGAACTCAAGGATCATGCTGTTTCTCTCAGATGACAGGACAGAGGCAGTGCCCATAGGAGATAACAGCATAGGCCTCAGGGCAGGGCAGAATCCTGCCTGTTCAGAGAGGATGGCTTGGACCAAGTTCTGAAGACAGTTTCTGAGGAGTGAGGATGACAGGATTATGGTTTGCTTTCTTCTATGCCCTTTTTGGTTCATGTAAGCCACGTGTTGGCATTTGAAGGAAAACGGTAGGCATTTCAGTCAGTAGAGGGGAAAAACAATTTCTTTTGACCACATTGATCAAACATATATTTCACAGATCAGTCCTCACAGGAAGACTCTACTGTAGAGTCATCCTAACTGGCACAGGAATTCTTACCTGTTCGGGGGTCACAGATCCCTTTGAGAATGATCTGTCCCCAAGAAACACCCATTAATTTGGGCATACAATTTCAGGAGATTCTTAGACCCTTCGTAAGGCCTCATAGTAGTTCCCGAACCCCAGGTTAAGAAGCCTGTTTCATCTGACTTCCGGACCAGAGGCTGTAGCTGTTGAATATGCCCCCAACACCATGGCACGGCTACCCCGCTGTGGAGGACTTCACAGCATGAAGAGTCCCAGGTGGTCACCCTGTACCCCCTGCCTCTTCCAGCAGGATCTGCAGCTCAGAGAGGGTAGTTTGGGGTTACCAGCCTCTCTCACGGCGTCCAGAGGTTTTTTTCTCTGAATACATACATCAAACCTGAGTATTTTCAAAGCTTCCTTAAGGCTGAAATTAAGGTCCAGGATCCTATATGATCCAAGAGCAGCTGCTGGCTGAGACAGAAGCAGGCTCACCGGGAGCGACTCCCAAGAGGTATGCCTGGGAGAAAAGAAAGGGAGGAAACTGGAAACACAACCTTTTGTTCTAAAGAGAAAAGGCAAGATGGTGTCTGATCTGGGGATACAGTCACCGCAGTTGGCCTTTGAGGTGAGGATGGAGTGTTTATCTTCCGCAGATCTCCACAGAGCCCGCGAGAAACAGACAGTCTCTTTCACCGTCATTTGTAAGGATGCAGCAGGAGAGAGCATGGGCAGGGGAGGAGAGACCATTCAAGTCGCAGTAGTCCCTAAAGATAACAAAGACAGGTTTGTATTATACACTCAGGCGTCACAGGTAATGCGCGGTGATGCGACTGGAAACCCGAGGTCCTTTGCAGTAGTGGGGCTGTATGTAACTGCAGTAGTTCCAGCCTACCTCCCCATGATGCCATTGAAAAGTGCAATAGGACCAAGTGGACCAGATGTGTTTCCTTGTGTGGGTTTTAGGCCTGTATTCAATTCTCTCCCAAAGGTCTGATCTGCCCCTCAGACTGCCTTCATCCCAAGCTTCAAATAGACTGAAAAATATTCCGTGTTAGACTGAATGGCGCCCTTCTCAAAATTCAGCCTCACTTTGCTACTAAACTGTTCTGGGAGCAAAGTTATACGTCTCTGGAATTAGAGGAGGGAGGAGGGAGGAGGGAGGACGAAGGGCAGGAGGGTGCAACAGAAGCTGAGGGGAGAGAACACAGTGACGCTTTCAAGGAATTCGTCAGAACATCAGATTAAATCAGCATTTATGTTGCTTACCTTCTGTTGTAAAATTAATTTCCGAGACAAGTAGAAGATACATCCTGCCTGGGGGACCTTTAAAATTAATACTGGATTTATGGTGTAGAGCAGGGGTCTGCAGCCCCGTTAGGAACCGGGCCGCACAGCAGGAGGTGAGCGGCGGGTGAGCAAGTGAAGCTTCATCTGCTGCTCCCCAGCGCTCGCTTTACCGCCCGAACCATCCCCCCATCCGTGGAAAAATTGTCTTCCACGAAACCAGTCCCTGGTGCCAAAAAGGTTGGGGACCGCTGGTGTAGAGCTTACATCCTAAAATAGTGGGCAACTGAAGCAGGCTTGTGAGAATGAGTGATATTTTTGAACTCTCACCTCCATCCAGTCCAGTCAAAACGATGGTCCACGATAACAAGGATGGGACATACTACGTTTCCTATACCCCCAAGGAACCTGGCATCTATACTGTGTTCGTCTGTGTCAAGGAACAACACGTGCAGGTGAGTGAGACCTTACCTGTGCTTCCCTGACCTCCTTTCACCCTGGCCCCCCTGGGTTTTGTCATCTTAGGATGTGGAGACATTTCTCACAGGATCAGCTGTATAGAGGCCTTGAACAGGATTCTCTTCTTTCTTATTTCATCTCACTTTAGAAATGGCCCAGATTTTGCAGCTCTTATCCTTACGAGAGGATGCTGGTGACGATTAAGAATTCTCTATCCCTACTTTACCTCCTGGCAGTTGTGCTTGTATTTTATCATTCTCCCAGTTTGTTGGAATTCTTAATTTGGGAAAGATGCCTTGATCAGAGGGGCCAATCTACCAGCGGGCAAGCATACACACGTTTGA